>NC_092528.1:22252500-23508750 GCF_037038585.1 Patagioenas fasciata
TGACTGTGGCTCTGGGAAGACATTTTACTCATTTGATTTCTTTTTTCTTGTAGTCTTCTTGTCCAGTTCTCAGGTGTTCACCACCTATTAGAATTTCACCTGTGTGGGTCCTGTGTTTGAGAAAGTCCCAGGACTTGTCAGCTCTATAGGCCTCATAAAAGACAGCTCTGTTCAGGGTTTGAAAGGTAAGATTTTGCCTAAGTCCTCTGCTGTCTGTGCTTTCAGATGCTAACTTTATTGGCCTAGTTCTGAAACTTTGCAGCTTATCACTCATTCGGAGCTTTTGTAGCGGGTGAGCGAGGGTAGAAGGTTTCAGCTTAACAGGGAAAATAACCAGTCTTGGAGTGAGAGGTGGTGGGGCTAGAGGGGGGATGGATTTGAATGAAACGTGCCTTTCCTCTTATAGAAACAGAATTGCAACTAACTAGTGGAAGTAAGGAGTGTGTTACCTGCCAATGAGTGTTTCGAGAGCAGGTATTCTGCAAATAAGTTTGCTCCACAGATAGAGTGAGAGTGAAAGGGAAAGTGTGTGACCTGTGGGCATGATATTTCCAGGGCATGGGGAGCACAGGCAATCGTATGGGTTTGAACTGCCTTGCCATAAGCACTGGATTGTTTCATTATTTGTTTTTCTTTTTTTTCTTCGCTTTTCTTGTTCTTTTTTACTTTGGTCTCAGAACCATCCTGATGTTTTGTGGAAATGCTATTGAGGGTGCTGTTTGCTTGAAATAAAGTGGGCGGGGAACAGCTGAGGGTAAATAAGATTTGTGATCAGAAAGATTCTGTCAGTCCAATTTATGAAAGAATTTGTGGGTTTTCCTCTTCAAATAAGATTTTTCTAGATTTATTAAAGCAGTTGTACAATAAGCAAAAGACCCTACAACAATAAGAATGTACATATGTATAAGCTGAGCTGAACTAGATTAGGTGCACCGTAAATATTTATTTGTGAATTTAAAAGTGTATTGTTAAATGCTTAACTTTAATATGTGCATTTTATGTTAAAATATTTCTACCTTTTTAATTGCAAATTACTTTATATATATATTTCTATTTGGATCTTTTCAGTACATAAGATTGCGAATTATTTTAATTCCTTGGAAAAGTAACTTTATAGACAAATACTTTCATGCTTACTGTAAATGGGGGAGGGTGGCTTTTATGGAGTAACAGAATTTCACAACTGCTTTATTTGTTTTACTATAAGCAATATATTGATATTGCGGTTAGAGACCAATTTCCAGAAATCCTTCAAACATTTTCCTGTCTCTGTTGGAAGGTTTTTGCAGAAGATACAGCAGCTTTCAAATTCTTCTCTTTACCCTGCTACCATGTGAATGTTTTTCCCATCCCCCTTTTAACCCAGGAATTAGAAGAAAGTACAGATGATGCTTGCTTAACCCTGCATTTAGTGCCAAGCAGTGATGTGCTCCCTATGAAACCATTTCTGACCCTCTGCTTGCAGTGATGAGCCTGAATTTTTCCCCTTCCTTGCCCATCATTGTCGGTCAATTATGGGATGGAACTGAACCAGAAAATCTGGTACAGTCTGGCAATTAGTACAAAGGGTTTCCAGTCTAGTGTGAAGACAGAGATGCAAGAGCCCCAGCAGCTAGAGAAATAGTTTTGATTGGCCATGGACATTGCCTTTTAGTGCTGCTTGGTTACTTCCTAAAGATACTGGCTCTTCTACCCTACAGGTCTTCTCCTTAAAGTACTGCATTACGGGCCTACTTTTTATAAGTCTTTTGGGAAGTGGGGGGGTCTTCTTTTTTTAGCTCTAGCTTCTCCCATTTGCAGACTGTCATTTTAACCCATCAAACAGACACATTTTGACTTGTACAACAAAGAACCAAGTTATCAACATTCACAGAAACTGACATTTTTAATTCTGGCTTCATTATGTCTTCGGTTTGTGACAGTGAGCTACAAAGACATTTTAAGGGTTTTTTTCTTTTTTCATTTTAAATTCAGCATTGGGATGTTTATCTTTCTTTTAATGCTCGTATTTCCCTTTCTACCTTTATTCTTTAGCAATATATAATTAGCATTATCAAAACCATCAGCTATTATCCACTATGACTTTTGACCTTTGTTTTTATCTATCTAGCATTTTCCAAAATAAATTGCAATACAAATTCTGTTTGTTACATCATTATAGTAAAACGTAATTAGTTAAGCTCACCAACACGTTCATCATAAAAATAATCTCTCTTGTTATTAGAATGTTTTAATGAATAGCTACATGTGTATAAACTTGTTAAATATCTGGTATTGTAAGATAAGAAATAATAATGAAGCAAAAATTGTAATTCAGAAATAACATACAGAAGTTAGGACTTTTTTTATATAACCATCATTTTCAAGAGTTATTGCTGAGTCTGTAGCTGATATTTCCTGCTATCCTAAGAGAGAACAAAAATCTGGTATAAGTTGGACTGAAATTTAGAAGAAGAACCAGTTATGCCAAATAAAAAGTTCAAACTGTTATTTCCAGGAAAGCTGGTAACTTCGCTGAATATATGAAGGGAGTACCCGGTCTGTTCTTGTTCAAAGCTAACATGTAGTATAATTAGATAGCACTGCAAGCAGTTGCCAAAGTAATAGGAACATCGGGCATTCAACCATAACCATAGTGTTTTGTTTGCGAGAGTTTTTGTTTTCATGCGAGTCAGCAGTTTCTGTTTTATGCTTGGATAACTGTGTGTTTGGGATGTTGTCTTTCATAGTTGTAAAAAAGCAAATGTGTGATCTCATTTTTATATGTATACGTGAAATTCCGAGTTTATATTGTCATTTTTCCTTCATTCTGCCTGTCTCTGCACAGTGGGAATCCCTGAAGGTGTTTTTAGGCACATGATAGCAGAATATTCCATTCAGCAGTTAAATACTCCTTGGCTGTATTCATGGCAAAAAGTATAGTAGCGGGGGCTGTAAATGTGATGACAAGATTAGCACATTGCCCACTTCAATCAGGTACCTCTTGTTTTTGTATTTATCGTTCATCTTTCTCAGTTGACTGATGGCTGTCACTCAATAGATTTCTTTGGCTAGAAAGAGAAAGAGCTATCTTAAAAGGTGTCAGCAGTGCTGTTGAATTCCATAATAGGCTTTTGGCAGTGGCAGTCTACATAGAGCAAAAAATTAGTAGCTTCTTTTGTAGATCTTTTGATAGTGTACGTGGGAAATGATGCCATACTCTTGTTTATTACACCAGGAAAATGAAAGCATAGTGTAGGTCAAGATCTAATCTGGTTACCCAGAAACGCGTTGCCGAAGGATGCACTGATGATGCTTTAGGCAGGAATTATGTAGAATAATTACCCATACATTAATACCGCAAATTTCATGTTTGTTTATCAGAGAAACAAATGAAATCGTAACTTGCATTCAGGTGCCAGAGAGAAGAAAATTATAACTAATTGTGTCTTGGTCTAAAGACACAAGAGCAATTGAAATTCTTCACCATTTGCAGTTTAGCAGTTAACCAGTAATGGCACTGAATAATACACACTCCAAATGCACCCTAGTTGGATTTTTTTCCATTGTTTTTAGTTCTGTTTGTCTTCAGTGACCAAGAAAATTTGACATTGAAGAAGGACTACCCCGTCTTAATATCATGACTGAGGAGTTACAAATTATGGCCTTCAGGTTAAGTACTTACACAAGCATGGTTGGGCTATGAGCTTTGACAGTGGATCACTGGGTCAGATTGTTTCATTGTGAAGTTATTTTCAAGGAGATAAAGATCTGTTCCTAGCTTTCATCCTTTTTCTATCATAGAATAATTTTATTTCTAAACAAATGTTTTCCTCTTTCCCTCCAAATTTGTTTTCCAAACACTGCTATGCCTATTAAATATTTACTTATAATTAAAGTTTCAAAGTGACATTTGTCATATGAGAAAACTGACACAGAAGGGCTGGGTGACAACATTATGTCTTGGTGTGGGTTACTGCTTTGGCAGTGTGTTTGGAAAGTATTTAAGATCTCCTATCTCAAAGCGTTACAACTGCTTTCTGGATTTCACACTCTTTTCAGATGGTCCTTCACCTCCTAAGAACTGCCACCTCCCCAAAAGAACATTCAACAAACTCACCAGCTGGAGGATCTGTTCTTTCTACCATCCCTATTGCAGTTCTCTGATTTCAGTGGGATTGTGGTCAGACCTTAATGCTAAACCCTCACAACAGTCCAGCTCTTGAGCTCTGTTGGTTGGCAGTCTGTCACCCTGCTGAAGAAGTTTGGCTCAGTTGTTGGTTTCATTGCTGCTCTAGAGAATCAGGCAGCATGTTAGTAGAGCTCCGCTGGGCAGTAGCCCTGTGCCATAAATGAAGTTATGGAAATAATATATAAGTATCATATTTCATACATATATATGTAAAAACATCTATAACAACAGGAAACATCTGTTCTTGGCTTCTCACTTTTTATTATTCCGTTTTCTGAGCTTATGAGATCTCTGCCTAGGGGGAAGAAAAAGGAAAAAAAACCAAAACAACAAAACACCCACCATCATCACGAAGGTCACGTGTGCGTAGCTGTGGTGAGAATTGCTTCATATCAGCTTTTGTGTGCACCCCTGCCAAGCTGAGGACCTTCAGCAGAAGAGTAGGAGCTTGTGTCCTCAGAGAAGGAGGCGCTCGGCAGGCTGGCCTCCAGGCTGTCAGCTGCATCCCTTGTGCATCCTGCTTTGGTCGTTACTCTGTGGTTAAATATATCTGGTAACTGACTTCTGTGCCTGTTAATTTGGGAAATAAGCAGGGCTAAATGTATTAGTCAAAAATCACAGAGGTTTTATAATGTGGGAGAGAATGAGAGTCAAGTCCATTGCCTGAGCCATGATAACCAGCTTTTCTGCTCCTGGAAATGTTTCCTTTGCATGACAGGTCCTTCTCAGCCCTTCTACTCATACCTGTTTCAGGGTGGGAAAAGCAGCTGAAAACCTCACCCTGTAAGAGTTTTTTAGACACCTAACAGCATTTTATGCTCCTGGTTCCCCTTGACTCTCAATTCAATTATCACTTAGGTGAAATTCAATAGGAATAAAGTACCCAATTCCTTTATGCCACTGAGAACCTCATGTCCTGAGTTTTACAGTAGGCTACTGAACGAGTGAGCATTGGCTGTTAGGGGGATGTCACAATCATTAAGAAATATGAGATTGGATCAGTGTATTTCGTGGGACTTTATACAAATCTAATTAATTGGCATTTCATATAAAATAACTGGCTTCATATAAAGGAGAAGGGAAAAATGATTGGTAAAGACATTGTGATAGTTTGTCAAAGAACCAAAGGCACAAGCAGAAACTATACCGTTGCAGGGCATTACAGGCTGTGTGCTGAGAGCCATCTTTTGTCAACACTTGAGCCTTAACCAAAGACTCAAAAAGAAATTTTACAGAAATCAGCTTATTGATGACAAGTGTAAAGAACTATCATGACCCTACAGAGATAGAATTCAAGTAATCAAGATGCAAAAATTAGTTGTGACCAACAAGATGCATGAAACTGCACTGGATGAGCATTCAAAACAATGGGGAAAGCAAGGTATAGACTTGCTAGTCAGCAGGAGGAGATGTCATTGGCAAATGAGGCTGAAAATGAAGTCATACCTAATACCTACAGTATATAATATTTTACTTTTTAAAATGTTAACTGTGTAGAGATGACTAGAAGAAATAATATAAATTACAAGACTCTCAGCTAATCTACTGATCACAGGCTGAGAAACAGTCAATGACGTGACAACCCAAAGTCCCCTGCAGACCTTCTTTTTCCTGTGATTCATTGGCATTGCCATGAGGACATGAATTCTAGAGGTGGCCTCTCCCTCACTTCCCTGAAAAATTATTAGATTTTTCATTTACCCTCCATGTCTGTCATAGTAGCATAGCTGATTGATATTTCTTTCTGTATCTTTCTGTACTTGTAATTGTGTTTTCTGTTCAGTCCTATGCATTTTCCCTCTTCCAAATTGTTGAATTCTTTAGCTTACCCATTATAATATTCCTTGCTGACATCCAGCCCCTATTCATTAGAAATTTTCTCATGCCAATTTCTGAATTTAGGAGGTAGCTGAAAAGTGGTGCTGTTTTGTGTTATGTTGGCACTGACCAGAGGAAAGGTAAAGTAACCCTTGATGTTTGCAAGGTTCTATGTGTCTACAAACATAACTATGTTGATGAGGACTAAGGAGAGATTTCATTCCTGATCTCGTAGGTATTCTGCCAGATACCTCAAAGTTAGATACGTTTACTTCAGCAGAACAGCACCTTTTAGGCTTTAATTTTGTTCTTTGATTATTTTTTTTAAACTGGAAAACCAATGTCAGATATGTTAATGATTTCTCTTTATTAAAACACTGGTTTGTCACTTCTATAACTTTTTGGCTAAAAGTGTTCAAGAATTTGTTTTTAAAAATTCAGAAGTGCTGTGCTAGAATTAAAAAAATTCAGTTCCAAAATTTCCAAAGCACTTTAAACTTTCATTTTTCTTTCTTTGGAAGAATGTTTAGTTTGTCAACTACTTCGGCCAGGAGAAGTGTTAACTTCTGTGTGTTAGAGCTCTAATTAGATTAAGTTGGATCCGCATTTCGCATGTTCTCCCAAGCTAATTCCCATGATCACCATGCTTTAAAACCTTTATTAGGAGCTTTTGTTAGATGCATCACTTTACTGTTGTTATTCATCTGACAGGAAGAGTAGATTCAAATGTACCCTTCTTTCAAAGCTGTGTTTGTCACTGACCTCGGATGTTAAACCAGAAGAGAATTAGCTTCTAAGCCTTGCACTGTGTGTGCAATGCCAAGAAAACCAGAGAGTTCTGACTGGCATCCTTCTAAGAGAGTTGATTTGAAAACCTTGTTGTCTCGGGCATCACATCCATCAGAGCCAAAAATACTTGGGTGGTGTTAAAAGATACGTTCAAAACTGGCTGTTGTCTCTCTAGCAAGGAGCTGTTAAGATGAAATGAAGGAGGCAGTGCTGTGGAGAAAGAGATCTTGGGATCTCAGTTTGAATGAAGAAGTTATGCCTAGAGATGTAGAATCTTCCTTCTTTGATTCATGAGGAAAGTGCAAAGAGAGCAACTAGTGAGGTGGCAGTCTGTTAATGATACCAGGTTTTTCAGGACAATGAAGATGAGGACACATTGCAGGACTGGCTGGAGAATCTTATGAAACTCAGTGAGTCCTTGAAATATCCCATGAAATTCAGTTTAGATAAGAGCTCAAGTGATGCATCTGGGAATAATCAAAACTTTGCAAATAAACTGATGGGCTTTCAGCTGTCTTACCACCAAGGAATAAGATCTTGTGGTTATAAAAGACAGGTTCATGAAAGCATTTGAAGTTTTTAAGGGTTCAAGGGAAGCTTGAACAATTTCTCAAATACACATGAACATCATCTGGCTCAGGCAGTCCTCAAGACTCAAATTGGTGGAAGCTGGAAAAGTACTTGGGGGAAGTGTTATTACATGCCTGTCCTGTTCTTCTCTAGGCGCTCGATTCTGGCTACTGATTGGCACAGTGCTGGGCCAGATGAACATTTGGTCTCATTCAGTACAGCCATTTCACCTTCTTATGATACCATTCATTTATGTCCTGAGCTCAGATTTCCTTTTTGTATCCAAATGAAGGACAGATCAAAAACTGCGGTAGTAACCTGGGCAAATAGTTTGAATACTGGAATTTCTGTATTCTTTTTGCATATATCTTCCTCTTCAGCAAAGCTAAGAAAGGGTCTGTCTTCCACAGTGCACCTAGTTGGCAATCAGAGGGAAATACAATCAGAGGCATGTTTTTAAAGCTCCCAAGTTCAGACTAATGTGATTTTTACAAACGCGGGGAAATCCATGAAAAATTTATCAGTATATAATAGCTGAACAATCTCTCCAGGAGACTTTAATTTCTGCTTCTAATCTTTTCATCTCAATCTGCTGGGTCAGCTTTGCACTTCTCCTTGTGTGCACAATGGGGAACAATGTTTAGCTGATGACAGAAGTGCAGGATGGGGATTAAGTACCCCCCAAGCTCTCCGTATTTTAGTAATGGCACCGAAAGTTCCCCAGTCCCTGATTTTAATTCCCTTCTACTCTTCCAATAAATTAACTCCTAAGTCTGAAAATCAAGACATAACTTCACTGGGCAGGGAAAATACACCCTGCAAGTTTTCCTAAATACCCCTTTAGAACAGGCTTAAGTTTGCTTATTGTAATTGATTTTCTTAAGTCCATGAGTGTCAGAATTCTGCATTATACTCAGCATGTAGTTTGATGAGAAGGTGAATTTGGCAGCACTCTTAGGTGTCTTCACCTCATTGCTTCCACCCACCCACTCAGTTTTGGCCCATGCTTCAGGTTACCACACCTAGCCCTAGATGCAGGTTCAAAATGAAGTTAATCTAAATATTCACTGCTGTTAAAAGCACCAGTTACACTGTGAGCTTTATCTCTGTCTTCCCTTCTCCCTGTGACTAGCACAAGTGCCATGGGGCTGTGTGGTTACAGAAAACCAATAAGTTTCTTGCAAGGGTTAGTTCTCAGCGTGATCAGCTCATCGATATAACTGAGCACTGGTGCCAACACATCACGACTGGAGGGAACATGTGGTTTTGGGGTGGGAAGACGGCCTTTTGTTAGGTGTTAACTCGGACTTGGGAAAGTTTAAGCCCTACCATGAAGCTGCATCTCCTGTGATGTATTGCTTTTAAGGCTGCATAGTAACCAGAGTCTTGGGTCAATCTAGGTAATAAGTAACTTAAACAATCTCCAAAAGAAGTTGAGAAACAATTTACACTAGGAATAAAAAGTAATAACAGCCTTTTTTTCAAACACATCAGGAGCATGATTACTGTCAGAAAATATGTAAGATGTTCAAGGCGTGAAAGGAGCATTCAAAAAAGATGAAGCCATAGCAGAAAAGCTGTGATTTTTTTGCACCTGTGCTTACCATGTGGGAGGTTGGAGAGATTCCCATCTCAGAATCTTAATTTATGAACTGCGTTTTAGGATTTTTTTCAAATTGGAGTGTCCATAAATATAGAATAAATGGACGAAACAAGCTATAACTCATCAAGAACAGAGACATTGACTCAGGAATTCAAAAGAAAGTCAGGAGAGAAACAGGCGATTGTGGTACACAGCTTCTCCATGCAAATCATTTTGAGCCAGGGAACTAGAAGCTGACTAATGCAGCAACAGATTTTAAAAAGGGATTCAGGCAGATCCAGAAAACTGCAGACCAGTAAATCTGACATCTGTGCTGGGAAAATGAGTAGAAACTATAGCAAATAATAAAATTAGTGCAATCTGAATAATTATGACATATTGTGAAGAGTTGATGTAAATTTTAAAAGAGAAGTCCTGGCTTTAAAATATATCGACATTTCCTGAAGGAATCTGCAAATAGGAGAATACAGGAGACCCAGCTGATATCACCTGTGTGGGTGTTCAAAAGGTGTTTAATAAGGTACATCCCCTAAAGCCTTGAAGAAAATAAAATGTGCTGGAATTAAAAGGAAGATCCTCACATCAGTAAATAAATGGTCGACAGTAGAAAGCAGAGTATAGGAATAAATGGTCAGTTTTCACAGTTGAAGTAGGTCATCACTTGAAATCCCATAGATATCTGTGCTATTCAACATATTCATAAGTGATCTGAAAAATAAAAGGGTCAACAGTGAGGAAACAAAATTTGCTGATGGTATTAAGTTACTTTACGAAGTTAAGAGAAGGACCAGCTATGGTATACTGAGAAAAATCTTACAACTCTAGCAATAATGGGCAAAAATAATGACATGAAATACAGTGCAGACAAATGCACACAGGAAAAATAACTCTACATATAAAGTGATGGGCTGGAAACTAACCATCGCTTCTCAGAAATGAGATCTTGAAGTTAAACGGATAGTTCTGCAAAACTGTCATGTCAAGAACAGTCAAACCAAAATTTTAAGAATGGAGAACAAAATAAAAGCCATCATTATAACACTATATAAATCCATAGTACACCTGCATCTTGAATAGTCTATGCAGTACCAGCCTTCTCAACTCAGAAAGAACAGAGTAAAACCAGAAAAGGTTGAAAGACACATGGCAAGGATGATCACCAGGACAGAATCGGTTCAAGGAATATGATTAGGACCCAGCAAATTGGAAAGGATATAACCAGTGCTGGGGCAGGTTGATAGATCTCTAGATCTTGACTAGTTCAAAAGCTTCTTTTACAGCATCATAACAGAAGCAGATATGCTAGCACAAGTGAGGAGGTGGTAGACTTCCATGATGAAAGTGAGAATGGGACAAAAGTCCTAAAATGAGTGCCTCACTGAGGTACAACATCAGAAAGGGACAAACAGGGTGCTAATGCTTAAGAAACTGGGCACATACAAGTACTCACAAGGCACTTAATTTGTCCAGTTGAGTCTCATTACATCCTTTAGACTTTCTCTGTAATCAACGGAGAGCAAAAGTGTCTCCATTTGAGCAATGAAGAGCACCTAAATTCAGATCCTCCTCTGAGCTGGACTCCAAAGGACCCTCTCCATCTCCATTAATTAGAAAAGTAGCACAAGGAGACTGGCCAGCTAAGAAGATGAAAGTGGGTACTTAAGTCTGAGTGGCTGTACTATTCCTGTGGATGAGTATATGGAAAGCAGCTGCTACCATGTTATGACTCCAGTTGATGGATTGGTGCAGAGGACATAAATCTCCAAATCCTGTCTGAAGTCTCTTCTCATGACATATTTACACAACTGTGACCAGGGGTTGATGGTCTGGTCCCCAGAGAGTAGCGTTGTCTAGCTTGACAGAGATGTGCAGAATCAACGTTGTAATCAAACCACCAGGTACCCCTCTCTTATACTGTAAATAATTTGTCTCTTCTTTTAAAAGAACATCTCTGCACTTCAGTATGTATTTCATTATTTAGGGATTGCTCTTACCAACAGTGTAAACTGCTGACATAGTCCAGATATGGCACATTCACTTTTATTTTCTACCTGGGCACTGTGGCAGAAAACAACCCATTAGGGAACCATGGAGGCTGCCTGGACTTACAGGTGTGGCAGCCGTGTCTCAAACTGTGTTTCATTTGGAAGCATTCACAAAGCCACTGTGAGTTCACTAGCTTTTTTTACCCATCATTTTAAGATGTGTATTTTTCAAAGCAGATTTGACTTTTCTAAGTTTTTCTGAAACAGGAAGCCTTTAGTATGTATTGAGGGAACATCATCTCCCTAAATCCCCAGTATACTGATGCAGATGAGCAACTTAGTTATGACATAAATTTGCGTGTATTTTTGAGTAATATTTGCCTGCTTTCTTTCTTGTTTGTTTTGTTTGTTTTTCAATATTGCATTCCTTCAGTTGTTTCAGTTCATTTCCTCTCACCATTTTAGTTTTGGAGGTTTTTATCTCCTTTTAGTCCTTTTGCTATTCCATGAACCACAATCCTTCCTATGGAGAAAGTAAGGGCAAAAGAAGTTTGAGATCAAGGCAGACTTTTGAACCATGAAATTTGAGTGTTTAATTTAGTGTAGACAATTTTGTTTATCTCTAGTAGCTATGCACTTTGTATATTGCTTATAGTTTTGATAATATTTCTGAATTGGGAGCATAAATACTATTTAAAATTATGCTAGAAAGGCAAAAAACAATGCATAAATCTCAATGCTTCAAGGCACGCATTTGTTGCCAAAAACACTCAAGCTGATTCTTCCTTTCTGCAGCAATACAAATAGAAGTCAATAATCTTTCATGATCAATATTAGTATAGAAACTTATCATCTATCTTCGTTTCTTGGTCATTATTTGGAAGCTTCTGGGATTTGCTTAGAAACCTCAGAAATGGTAGTGAAAAATGCTGAATGTATAGAAAGTAATCTGTGTTTTTTAACATAGCTATAGTGAAGCTACTAGTACTGTAGATATTCTGTGGTTTGTTTTTCTTCTCACACATAACCTGTCCACCTAGACTGGCTCTGCAGGGGAGGCCCATTTCTTTGTAAGTTTTCACTACTGACAACAAATTCTTGCAGGTTGTGCGTGTTTTGTGTTGGCTTTTAGGAAGCAGCTTGGAAACAATAAATTAACCCTTGCCTAATTTACTGAAACAATAAAGAACTTCAAGAGATTTTGTTAGCGAATTTTTAGGAGATCGTTATTTTTGCCATCTAATGTTGCACACCTTCACTGTAGCTTGCTCATTTGTTGTATCTGAAGGAGAAGGGCATGCTCTAATGCAGAAAAATCTCTCTTGGCCATGCATTAGCATCTGTGATGGCTTATTTGAGTATCAAATAATTTTGGTTATAATCCTCTGACTTATAATTAAAACAGGTACTGAAATAATTTAAAGTAGTTGAAAATGATTATGTAAAATTCATGCATGATGTCTTTTTAATAAACAACAACAAAAATCATTTGAATGAAACAATTGGCTCTGGGCACTTCAATTTTCTTTAGAAAAGTTGAGGTAGTCTTAACTTATTGATTTTGAAGACACTATAATAAAGAATTAATGAAGAAAATATTGCTTTTACTGTTTTCAGATAATGCTTAATGTTGTTGCAAATTATAAAATTTAATTAGCTATATAAATGCCAGAGGAACAAATAATGTGCTATTGTCTTGATATCTTTCCAGAAATTAGTCTTTTAAAACAAATTTGCCATATTAATCATCTAAAAATATTTTTGATCACTGAATTAATAGTTTGCAGCCTGTTTTCAGGTATTCATTGCCATAGGTGATTGCCTCTTAATTACTACATGGGCTCCTTCTATTCACTCTTATTAATTCATGTTTTCTGGCACAGTCCCAAAAGGCAGCCTTGCCCTATATCTTCTAATTACTTCTATAATTGAATTTGCCCACTTTTTCTAACCTATTTTTTAAACTGACTGTGTTTGTTCATGGTTTATTGTGTCTTTTTTGTGTCAGTTCTCTGCAAGCAGAATGTACATTGATTCTTTCCTCGTTTCTCATTAATTTTCAAGAGCTTTGCTGCATGTCTGTTTTTTCAGCCTGTCAGACCTATTGCTAGACCAAAAAAAAAAGATTCTTATTATTAAAGGTTAGGTAAAATAGACTGAAGTTAATTAATTCATTAGTAACTCTGAGCCAATTACTGAAGCCTTCTCTTATTTATATACTTGTTAACAAGACAGAGATGAGAAAGGCCTATTATAGGCACATGTCCTTCAGAAGTTGGGCAAACCCTCTGGAGCATATGCATTTAGTTCCACCAAAGAAAAAGAACTGATTCCAAAATGAAGGCTTGAAGATCTAGCTAGCAAATACTTCATAACCTGATGAACCTTCTTCTGGCCATCCAAATGTTATTTTGTATTCTGTCTTTTGATCACAAGGAATAGATTTTAATCGTCAGCCTTACAGTGTGCACACGTAATGTTCGAACATAAATATATTGGTTTGCCAACTGCCCTAGAATTCTCTTTCGGGAAGTTTGGAAATAGTTGAACAAAGAGGAATTACCCATGCATATCTATGCAATTAAGACATGAGTCACTGATTGACTTCACACAATTTTCTTGTATTGATAAATGCAAGGAGATACATAGCTGGAAAAAAATTGAATTTTTGGTAAATACTCAGCATGTTACGAACCTTACCTGCAAGCTGAAGTCATTCAGAAGCTAAAACCTTGTAAATAGAATTGGGAAGGTATCTAGTGGGCCATTGATCAAGGTCAGCTGTTTATATTAGTGACACCAACACTTATTTTAAGCATTGTATTCAATACCTGACCATATATTTCTTGAGGCTAAAGCATCACAAAACACCATTCTCTCTCACTGAATTCATAAGAATGCAACTCTTTGTGCAGTGTTGATGCAAGACTGTTGTTTTTAAAGGGGTTACTGATCATTCACTGGGTAAAAAAAATCAAGCAAATCTTTGGGTTTTTGTTTTCTGATAATTCAACAGCTTGACCAGAGATCATTAGAATTAGAAAGCCTTTATAGCAATTACTTATCAAGTGTCTTGCAAACCCGGACTGGTAGCTAGATTTAGTGAGAAATGATGCTATGATCGAGAAATATTACCTGAGCATTTTAAGAAAAGAGACAAAGCATGGATTTAGAAATATCTTCCACTTAGTCCTTACAGAATATGAATCCAAATAAATTAAAACACAAAGAAAAAAAAAGTTTTGGAACCACTGGGGACCAGAAAGCTTGGCTTAGCCCAGTCAATCTCATTTTGAAGAAAAATTGATCCATAGATCTAGATTTAAAATCATGCAAGAACAGTAGTTACTAAATTGACTGGAAGTCCTACCCCTGTGCTAGAAGTAACTTTAGATGGAAATCTTCAGCTAGCACTGTAGGAATTATTCTCCGCTCCACAGTTCTTTCAGCCTTGAGAGATAACAGGAAGAAAAGGAATAAACCAATACAGCATCTGACAACTTGTGCTCCTCACTTCCACCTGGTCACCAGTGTAAGGTCTGGATAGAAACACTGTGCTGTGCCAAAATGTCTGTTTGCCTCTGCTGACCTCCTGGAACACACCTGGCTTTCTCACTCCCCCTTGCATGCCATCCAGCACGCTGCAGAACTGAGGTCTGTATTATTCAGTCTTGTTCATTCATTCTCTTCCTGAAATTAGTTAGGAAATAACTGACTGATTGGAACTGATGATACCTCGATCAGATCATTATTATTTCTGGAATGAAATAAATAAGTAATTAATTATGGAAGTGCTCAGGCTGCTCTGTAGTTAAAATAGCTTTGAGATTTGCATTTAAAACTTCTTTATTGTGTGTGAATGGTATGATGTGGGCTTGCCAGATTTATGTTGTTTATTTATGGAATGGAAAGTTACCAGTTTTGAGAATATTTCTTTTGATTTATTTAAGTTATTGGCAGTTATCCTTAAGACTGCCTGTGAGAGACTACAGATATTTGGATCATTTCAGTAGAAATAGTGCAAACAAGTTTTTGAAAATTTTATTAACAGAGTGATACATTTAGACAGATCAGAATTGTAAAGAAATTAATATAAGGTTCCCTTAACGCTAGGTTTTTCTACTAATGAGCTGTGGTCAGAATGAGTCCTATTTTATGTAATAGTAATGAATATTTTTTCACTATCAAATGTACGTAATGAGGACTGGATCACTTACCCGCCCCCTACGTTAACAGGGTGTGCAGTTTTGGCAGAACCTGAGGGCTTGCATTAGCTCCTTGTAGACAGACCCTATAACAAAGTCACTAAGGTTTTAAGCAAATGAGAGATGCATTTCTGTGACATTGGTTAAGTTATCAGAACCAGGGCAACTTAGACATGTTGAAATTTAAGCTGTTCATCAAGTACATTATGGGCTTTTTGATAGTGTGCATTGACAGTGACAGTATTATCAAACCAAAATAACGGAGTTTTGGTGGTGATTAGTCCATGGAGAACAACTGCAGACAGGACAGGAACACCATTTTCTTTTTTTACAGGTCAATGCAGCATAACTCTAAAATTATAAGAGCAGCAGTAAAAAAAAATTAAGGCTTTCTGTCTGAGAAGTTGCTGGTTTATTATGAATTTTGTAGTTCTTACACATTTTATAATTTTTTTTCCATCCTTTACTTATGTACATGGTTTGCTGCCTTTGACTCTACTTCTGTTCTATGTACTGAATTGAAAAAACACTGTTAGCTATTTTCTTTCATAGTCATTCCTAGTGTTCTTTACTCAGAGAACCCTCTAGCATGTCTTGAAAACATTCCTCTGCCTGCTGTTCTTATCTCACTTTGTGTGAATGCATTTCAGCTTCTGCAGAAGCCACTGTAACGCTTTTTACTTAATTCCATATCCTTTCAGTAACTTCATGTAGTCATCAAGGAACTTGTAAAGAGTGTATTGACTTCTAGGAATATCCTTGTTTCTTGTGTCGCTTCCTTTAATTCATTATTGGTTCTACTTTGTAGAACATCCTGTGATCACAGCAAGTGAATAGGTTGAATTGAAGTTGTAAATTATAATCATCATTTACATACAAGGAAGGAGGGATGCTGAGATTTCACGACTTTCTGAACATGACAAGGGAGGAGTGTGGCAGAGCCAGCAGCACAGCACCTATTGCCTGTTTTGTAGTCCTGGGCTTTTACTGTCAAACTGTCTTTTCAGTCCTTTCTAGTACACACTGTGATGATTAGCTGACTAATATGGAGGTATTAAAACATGTGTATATTGTTATAGTGAGTGGATTCTTATAATTGCCAGTAGATGTGAAAAACTTGTTAAAGTGGAAACATTTCAAAATATTTTCTTTTACTTTTCATGAAATTAGAGCTTAAGTAACATTGTTTAGGATGTTGTATATCAGAACTTTTTCTTGTATATCAGAGACGCACCTGAAAACGATTCCTCTGAATGAAACAGTGAATGTCAACGGCGTTGACCAACAACATCCCTGCTTTCCTGCGCTTTGTTGACTTTGTTGACAATGTTTAAGCAGAATAAACAGACAGCATAAAATAAAACTGTGACATATTAGAGGGAAGGACAAAATTACATTCAAAGATTTCTTTGATAAATGCAGTCACTTTGCACAAGTCAGGGAATTCAGCACCCAGTGCTGGCTCCAGGCCAAAGCAGGGGGATTGTGCACTGAGGGTTGTGTGCTGAAGTTGACCTTTCTTTCTGGATCTTGAAAGAAGGAAATCATTAGATCTCTCCTCCTTCAGCGCTCGAAGCACAGCATCACAGGAACTTATTTCCTAGTTTCACCCTCCGCAGGAGCAAGCTCAAGCATCGAGACTTGCAAAAAGAGGGAGCAGTTTGTGTATTAAGATGTAGTTGATAAGCTGTTTCTTAACTGATACTTTACTGTCTTCTTGAGTAAGCTTTAAGAAATATATTTTCTCTTACTTTAATCCTGAAGAAGAGGAGAGGTTAATGAATGGGTTTTGTTTTACTTCCAGACTTAGTACTAGTCCCTAGATTTCAGAGTTTCAGACAAGACAAGAAGCTACATGAAATCTATTGACCTTTTAAAGCTTAAGACCATTCCTGGTCTTTCAGGTCAGTTTGTAAGAGCAGATAAGATATTAATTAGTAATAAAGCGAGAAAATATGTAATTGCAAATAGAAATTAATATTATTTTAACAGAACCTTTTAGTTAAAAACATCAGCCCAGTACTTATCATGTACATTTCAGGGGGACAGGTCAGTCCTTGCGTTCGTAGCATCTGTTTCAGGACACCTAGAAATGTAATTGTGTTTCTTACAGGTATCCAAATCACTAATACAAACCAAACATGAGTAATTATTATCTGAATGTTGGCATTATGTATTTTATGTCTACAGTAAGTGCCACCACTCAAATGCCAAACCTGTGCTTAACATTGTGCCAATTGGCCTCCTCACTGATAAACCTTGACAGTACATTGTTCTCTTGTCAAGGGGCATTATCCTAGCAATTCAGCAAAAATTTTTCTTCATTTGGACAGTGCATCTTTCAGACATTCCCTTCTATTGATTTGTTTTCTCCTGTCCCTTTCTCCTTCTTTTGTTTTCTTATCATAGCTTCAGGTTATTAAGTGCAAAGTATTGATGGGAATGGATGGTTTTGGTCGATGGAGAGCTAATGCATCCCTAATCCCACCATTGTTACAGAGTTATGCTTTACTGTGGTTCCTGATGGGGGAAAAGGTGCAAAGCTCTTGATCCTAGTTTTATTTGTCACAAACCCATCCATCAATCAAGCACAAGCATGTCTGAATGCTGAATGACATGTGGGTCTCAGCTGAAAAAATTCGATAACACTGTATTGTCAGGTTGCTCACTATTTTTTTTTTCGATAAGAAATACATTTGACTGAAATAGATAAGCATGCAACTACTAAAGACTTGAAGAGAGAGAGTGACATACATGGCACCAAAGGTTGTCGATCTTCAGTATTAATGATACTTATGAGTAAATAAAACAGGAAAAAAGCTCTAGACATGCAACATGCTTAAATCTTATAGTGTTTTTTTTTATTAAGTTGGGGTTTCAAGTTTTTAATCTGGACATATATTATAGCCTGCCACCTGGGTGCAAATGCTGATAGAATCTGTGACTGAACTTATATTAAAAAATATATCAGTTAATACAGCAGATATTGATTAATATAATATTATTTCACATATGTTGATTAATCTACTATTTATTATTTCTGAATAAGCATGAAGAGATATAAATATGTAGATATTATCCTTTTAGGATTTGAAAGCATTTGAAATCTATAATTATAGTACGTATCTATAGAGATATTTTATGCTACACAAATACGTATGGATGAAATTTCCGAAATGTCTTTTTAAATTGTAATTGTATTCCAAATATGATTTTGTATCCCTTTATAATAGCTATTGTGTGTTGTACATTGTTGAAAGCTTATTCTAGTCATACTCAAGACAATTGCATTTAGGAACTGTTAAGATGTATCTATATCTATACACTGTAAGTTTGGGAAAAGTAACCAACAGATCAGAACAGTTTATTTTCTTGTCATATAAGCAGACATTTCAGAATGGACAATCAGACTATATGACCTAAAAAATCCATCAACAAAGGTAACAAAAAGACAACCCAAAACAGAGGTTCTAAGATAAACACGATGTAGCCCGAAGTACTAGCACACTCTATGAGTAAGCCATTTTTTCTCCGCTGTGTGACTAGGGGCTACAAAACTGCAAAAATCAATGTGGGAGTGCTTTAGATTTGTTGGGTAAATTACATGTGCTTGGCTGCTCTATTGTATCTGGCCCATATTCTATACCAGATACTTCTAGATGGAACTGTCACATAATACATATACTCTATATTGATTTTTATAGATTTAACAGAGCTTGAACTGTACTCCATGGTAAGCAAGGAAAAACTTAAGAAGTGCAGCTTCCTAAAATTGAGATCAACACGTAAATATAGAAATACTATGGAAGGTTTGTGTCTGGGAATCTCCTGGCCCAGTTTTTATTTGGTATGGACAGGATCAGCACTGAGTAATCAAAAACTCCTGGCATTAAATATTTTTTGGTTTATCTTCAAATTATTATTTTAATGGCGATTTGATTATATTTATTCAGTGGATTTAAAGAAAAAAAGTACCAAAAGCAAGTGAACATGGAGAGTTATCAAATTTTTTAGAAGACATTCTGAGTATTGCCTGAATACCAGATGATGCCAGATGAAATCCAAAACACGTCTGATAGCACCAAAAAGCATTTTGGGACCTCTGTATGTATCATGAACAAATTATTTCAGATCCATTTCAGTACATGCAGTAAAGACCGTGACTCTCAGATGCAGGACACTTAAGTCTACATTTAGACATGTGAATAAGTGGTCTCATTTCAAGTTGTGTATAACTTATTTTATATATATATGTGTGTGTATATATATATATATATATACGTATATATATGTATTAATTCAAATGTCTAAATATGAAACATGGAAAATTTGGCTACCTTTGAAAATCTCCATGCTAGATATCAAATGTGAAGTAATCAAGTGTAAACAGTTCGCTACATTTTAGGTCACGAGCTACTGCGACAGGACTGATAACACTCCCTAATAAACCTGAAGAAAGCTAATATTTTCTCAGGGGAAAGTGAAGATAATTGTAACTCTAAAAAGCAAAGTAAGACTGCAAATGTTAGTTTGCATTCATCATATTTGTGAACAGTGTATTGCTATAGTGACATGTGTTCAAAGTAATCACATTTTTGAATACTGGCCTCCAGTTGCTGTAGCACATAAAGAAACACAGTTACATTTGCTTTTGAAATGGATCCTTCTGGCTTCACAACCATTCAGCCATCAGTGCCACTGAAACCTCGCGGCACTTCTAAAGTCACAACCCAGCCTGCACTTACCAGTATGGCTTGTAACACAGGAAAAACATATGGGGTGTGGGTCCTGTGCTGGGGGACTTCTGGTCACTTCTGCAATGAGGGATGCTGGAAATGTGTTAAGAAAGGAGAGAAAATTGGTCTTAAATTTCAAAGGAATGCTGTCACACAACTAGCACTGCTCCTTGTTCCTCACCCCTACCCTGACCTGCTGGCACAGGATTCACATGGGTCTAAGACTGCAAGATCGCTGAGGCACTTCAGCTACTCTGTCTACTTTAGGACTTTGAATGCACAGAGGGTTGGTAAAATGTGGCCCGTGGGTTACAGGCACCCTTACAAACGTCCAGCTTGAGCCATCCACAGTTTGGAATCCCTCTTTTTAGCTTTATAAATCTCTTTATGGTTTTGCTGTATTTAAAAATTGCAGGACATGTCCTCAGCTGGTGTTAATTGACATAATTCCAATCATGTTCTTGTTAGGACCGCGGTTTCTGCTAATGAATATCCAGCATTGTATCTCTGCTAGCATTCAGATGTGGTAATCAGACCAGCCAGCCTCTAAGAGTAAAGGAGAGCCTTGTCGGGGGGCCTCCACTTTAAAACTTTGTCTCTTGGTCTGTCAATCCTTGATTTTATTATTCTGAGGGCATTTTGATAACCCCTCTGTGTTTGGGTCTTCATGGTGTGAAGGTCTGACTTAATAATGAGGGTACCTTCTCTTTTATCTTTGGAGGGAGGATTTACTTATTACTGCTGATAGTGTGGGTCAGATTTTCAAAGGTGTTTTGACTTCACCTCCATGTTTGTACTGCTTAAACACTTGCAATTGCTTTTGTATCCAGTCGCTTCTACAGATGAGCATTTACCATTAATTTGCTATGCAGGTGGTGCTTGTGTATGTATTCTTCTGTCTTGTTTCTATAGATAAATATACACAGGCACAAGTGGGTGTCATGCTTTTATATGGTATTTTGCGAAGCTAAGTATTAAGTGGACAGGATAGTAACACCATTTTCATTCTCAAGATATATGATGGTGTTGTTTTCTACATTGAGGAGAAAAAAATAATACTGTGAATTCAACCTTTTCCTTTAATTTTGTTCTCCATCTGATGTGACAAGAGGCCATAAAGCATCAATGATCATATGTGAAATTCCCAATAAATGAAATGCCTCTCTATATCCTAATGCTACCTGCTGAACTACCTAGTGGCACTGATTCCTCACGTTTATGATACATAAATTAGTCATATGGACAGGAAATTTAACTTTCACAAAACCAGTGTGGCTGTTTTCCTTATACAATAAAAAAAGGCTTACAGAAGTAGCGATTACTTGTTTGAAAGAAAAATGCAAATATGGTGTCATCAATGAAAAGCACACTTTATTCCAGAGTTCAATTCTACTTATGTAGTCTTAGCCATTTAACACCATGACTTCTGATTGCTGTCTGTCTGAGAACTGGATGCCAGTGAAGGAAACGCTCTTTTATACCTTAGTGGCAGCTGTGCTGTATTTTCAGTTTACTCTTAGGTGCTACAATAGAGTCCCTGATAGTACGCTTAGATGCAAATCAACTGCTGAAATGAATGACAGTGACATTGTTGACATCCAGTATATGTTAGAAGTCAGCAAGAGTGTCATGTTGGTCTATGTCTAGTGGACGTCCAGGACCACTCAAGAGGTTAAGGACGTTGTTCATCAACTGGGAATGCAACTTGATAAATGTAAAGCCAACAGAATTAGAAAGAAAGGGCAAAACACAATATGATTTGTCTGTCTAAGTGCCATATGGCATCTCTTTAAAATGTATAGTACTAGGGAAAATAAGAGATTAGTGCAAAATGTAAGAGCTGCTTCATAGAGCCCTAAGGAGCAACAGTTCAAGATGCTGGAGTATCCAGACAGCCTCGCCTGCATCTTAAAGAATGAATGATGTCAAGCTACAGAAAATGATGCATATAGTACTTCTCGTTAGCTTGACACGTGTCCCAGAGTGGAATGATCAGCACAGTGCTGTTGCATGATTGCCATGTGTTTATGTTGTACTGTACACTTACAGCTGTTGTACAACTGTACAGTTCTGCCAAGTTTGCAGGAGTGAAAATCTTCTGCTGTAATCTACAGCTGAGGTGACAAGCTGTAGTATCTCTCTAGTGGCTTGCTACAAAGAGAGTTTGCTGAGATCAATTACTGTTTTCTTAAACTTCCTCAAACTAAATTTTAGCTGTGATAGGTGTGTGTTATTACTTCACATCTTCATGCTAGTTTGGTGAGGGTTTATTTGTAATGAGAGTAATTGCTGATCTCCACACTTGCAGCTCTGTTGCATCTTGTGCCGTTGCTGCTCTCCAGGCAGACACCAGTCGCCTGCAGTTGGGTTCTGCTCACTGGATCCCACATGTCGCAGGGGCACAGGATGGGGTCCTCGCTCTGGCTCTCTCAAGGGCAGGAGGATTTCTGCGAATTCATCCCATGTCTGACACCTTTCTTGGGAACTGGGATAACATGGCTACAAAGGTTTCTAACTCTCAGTTTCTGAGACAGCTTCTTCAATTTTTATTTCCCCTTTTTATCTGAATTTGAGACTATGTCAGGACAGCAAGGAAACATAGGTTTGATATTTTGCAAATTAATATGCATTTGCTTTATTCTTAAGACACAGGCAAGCCACTACCAGTCAGCATTTCAGCACCTTAGTGGTCTGAGACCTGGTTTGAGCAAAGTCAATAAATAGTACATGTTATTATATATCCATATATATATTCTTATATATACTCAAATATATTTTTTATATATTGGTTTTCGTCTGAGCCAGCTGAATTGATTCAACTGAACTTGAAGCCACATGAATGTAAAACAACAAAAAATAGGTTATAGTATTAAAGTGTATTTCCAAACCAATAGTTTTGAGAAAAGGAATCTAGGAGAAGACCCTTGCTTAATTTCCACACCTCAGTTTAATTATTTTTTAAGAATGCAAGGGAAATATTTATCTGATCTGGATTTTTCAGACATCTTGAAGTATTACATTATGAATTTTACTGCAGTACCAAAAGAGTTATTTCTTCATTTAGCACAAGCAAAATTTTAAAGCTCCATTTGTTAAATGTGAAAATATTGATATATCTGAGAAAGCTACAAATTATTCAAAAAACCAAAATACCAATTTAAAAATGAAATAGTTGTTCTTAGCTGTTTGTAGGCCCTTTTCTGTGTCCTTTATTTTTGCTAATTTGCCAATGACTCCTGCAAAGAAAAAGAAATCAAAAGAGGATTTTTGAATTGGTCCCTAAAGCTGTAAAACTTCAGTTATGAGATAAAAACTCATGGAGTGCTGTACAGCATTAACTGAGAAGAGAGGAAATTGTTCCATCAACCTGAAGCCCCTGAAAGCTATTCATTTTCCACTCTTTATTCTCATGTAAGTCCCAGTAATGTCAATGAGAGCAACTTGCACTCTCAAAGCAAAAATCCACCCAAAGGCAACAATTCATAATGAAAAGAAGAAAAAGAACAACAACAAAAAAACCCAGGAACAAAAATTTTCCATCTTGAATTTAAAAAGCCTCAACTTCACCACATATGTTTGATTCAAACAATAAATTGTTGGCTGTAAATTGTTTGCAGTTGGAATGCTACATTTTGAGAGGAAATAATTCAGAAAAGCATTCCACAGAACTCATGATAATTTGATTGCACAGTCCATATTTGGAGCATATTAGCATATTCACTTGTGTGTACAAATATGCGTACAAATATATAAACTGTCATCTCCCAGGCAGCGAGAAGAAAATTGACAGAAGAGGCTCAGATGGGGGAGAAAAGAGAGGGCTGCCAGTAAGGCGGAAGGCTTGCCAAAATCCTCTAAGTGAAGGAAACGCAACAAAATGCAGAGAATAGACAAGGAGAATGAGTGGCTAATTACTGTACATCCCACTCAGCTAAAAATGAAACACACAGGCACGAGACATCAGAGAGGCGCATATTGCATAGGCACATCCTGACAGCGATGACAAAACAGTGTAATCACAAACAGAAAACTAGGAACGCTTTCCTCTGCTGGCAGCGGTGGCTGAATGTATTCTAGCAGAGAGGCTGTTATTCCCCTGTCACTGCCGGTCCCTTTTCTTTCCTGTGCGGAAAGAACGGGCTATGGGAAAAGCGAGACTCCGGATCTGCCAGGTTTCTTGTGCCTGCAGCCTGCAGGGGCCAATTTATTCCCCATCAGGGCCAGCGCTTTCCCTCGCTCTTCCTCGACTCAGGTGGCAAGCGTGTTGTATGCTCACACTGGGATGTGTGTAGGTCAAGTCTCGATACAAATTACCAGTTAGAAATTCAGGATGGCTGAGAGATCCCTACTTGCAGCATGATTTACCGTGTCATTGTGAACAGGTGGCACCTCTTGGTACTGAAGTTTGTTATGATTTTAAGAAGTAGACATTGTTTTTTTAAATAAATCGAGACTCTTGTGTAAAAGGCACAATATGTGGTAAAAAGCTTATGATTTTTCCAACATTTAGCTGATAATCACCATACATTTCTGTAATTCACCAGACCGACATATTGCTTCGCATTGCAGTGAATGTGATGTGGTTTAGTAACTGGTCACTTTATTATTTTAGTATAATTAAACCAAATATAGCCAAATTAAAGTATTCTGAAAAATATGACTGTAACTCAAAGCTGAGGAATCTGAACACAGCAAGAAACTACTGAGGCACTTTTGTATATGCTCATCTCCCTCCAACAGGCTCTTAGCTCGTACTTAGAGACGTACATGAACTGGAGTAGTTTCTATATATGGGACTTAATTCTCACTCACAAGAGTGCTTGTGGTCATGTGAATTGGCTGTATAGACTGAAAAATTAGTGAGTTAGAAGCAGCATAGAGCTGATGAAGAAAGGAATAGCGTTTTATTTCCCAGCAAACTCAAAAGCAGTACATGTTGCTGACTGAAACAGAAAGGAACTACAGGTGGAAGCAATTAACTAGATAGCTAAATATGTGCCGGCTGGTGAGCTTTGCAAAACTTGTTGCAAATTGCTCATCTCTCTATGGACCTCAGGCTCCCTGCTCAAAAGGCCCAGTTCCTTGGTTTGCAGTAGATGCAGAAGGGTACAGTAGTTCTGTGAGTAGTTCTGTGTTGATCCCCACAGCAGTTAGTTTGCATTCACACAGCAAATGCACCAAGCTAATGAAGATACTTCGTTAGGGACGCCGTCTTCTATTTGAATGCCTTGAGGGTGATGTGAGAGTGAAGCAAGAGCCACTGTATTAGCAAATAAATGTTTTAGCTGTCCTCCTTTTCACAGAACACTAGTTAGAAAATGAATAAAGGCAGACCTCTCCAGATGTGACCTCTTTCCCTGGGTGAGTCCAATGCCTTCCTAGTTTCATTTGTGTGAGTCAAAAACCAGTGCCCCAGTCCTGAGGCTCACTGGCTCCCAAGGAGAGCCTTGCGGTGTGCGCAGGGAGCAGCTCTCGTCTCCACCTCCCTCAGGGCTCCATGCAGGGGGCTCATTGCACTGCGATGTGCTTTTCAGGAGGAAATCCAGCTTGATGGCTCTCCACTATCAGACAGCTTCAGTAGTTATTTCATTGAGGTGCCCAGTTCCTGTCTGGGGCAAAGTAACTGGTTTGTACATCAGTGGTAAACAGCAGTTGTAATGTGAATGATGGGATTCTGTGACACGGACAGATGACATAATCCAGTTGGTTGTAAGCCTCACACACACAAACACCATTTCACCTAGAGTTTTATGATTTATAGTTTATACATTTTGCATATTTCTTTCCTTAGTAAACTGTGCATGTGTCCACAAGAGATGGGTTGTTCTTGGAAATATTTTGGAGTGTTATATTAAAGAAGTAAACCACATTATTTCTGCTTAAAGACACTGTGAAATACATTTAAGGTAGCTCTGCAGCTATGAAGTGACTGCAAAATGTTCTTAGTTTAATACAGGGCATTTTTCAACACAGGTTTGAGCTCAGCATTCTGTAGCGCTTGTAGTCTGAGGAACCTGTTACAGTGCTGATCTGTGTCTGGAATTATGATGGAGGTACCATCTCCATCTCTCTTATGGAGAAGGCTGTGTGATTGCATTGCTCTTCGACTGTATTAGATGAATAATCCAATTCAAGATTGTTTACTGAAAATATGTTTGTGAATAATGCTTTCTACCGTCTTCAGCTGGATACAGTAATGGTCTACTGCATGCATTAATTGCCTCCCCATTGCACTGCAATGCAGCATGTTCAAGCATGACTGTGGAGAAAAACTAGTGTAAATGTTCCCTCAGCATTATCAGTTACTGACAGCCTTAGATCTGTCCTCTGAATGCTATACAGGCTATCCCAAAAAATCAGATGGAAGATCTTAGTCTTCATGTCCGTGTTGCTCAATTGTCTGATCACAGGATAATTTAGAAGAAAATCCCTTGAAATTCTAGGAAAATGTTGGGAATTAATAATCTCACACCTCATGGAAACTGCCATGAGAAGAAAAAAGGTAGACCATACAGAAGGCAATCTTCCCAAGGATTAGCCTGTCGTTACGTGAAAATTTCTAAGGATCTCGGTCAATACCACTCACTATTTCAAGTGAAAGGGTAGTTTATTTTAATAACAAGGATAATATAAATAAATAGAAGTGGCAGAAGTTTGGAATATATTGTAGGTAGCAAAGTTTCTTTAAAATTATTGGAAAGCCACACTGTGTAGAAATATTTTATCTAATTATGCTCTAACATACATTATGTTTGCATCAAAGGTCATAAGTAAATATGGAACCTATCTCATTAAATTTCTGCTTGTGTTTCTGAACTAAGGAAAACAAACCTGTTTAATGAAACAATATGCTAACTTACTCCAGAGCTTTATGAGAAAGCCAGAAGTCTGTTTCAAATTTCACATATGAAGCATGAATAATTTTTCATTTTGGTTTTGATAACTGATAAAAGGCAAAGTTCATAAAAATGAAATATTAGCAACATCTGACTCTCTCAAAAAGAAATCTGGTATTAACAGTATCATTTTTATTGATTTGAATATAGAACTCTGGGAAAAGGTAGGCTAGAAAAAACAATGCAACACCAAACCCAATCCCTTGGCTGTGTGGACCATTGGTTGGCTTCTGACTTGACATGGGACTGAGAAAAGAGAACAGGAACAGTAAAGCTGCCGTTCAGTTCTTCAAGGCTGTAGGACTCCGAACTTCTTCTTTGGCAAGGAGCTATTACTGGAGTATAGTGACTTACTCAACTCTTCTCATGTCTTTTAATTCCTGCTGGTACTGGAGGAGGGATAGTGGGGGTTTCAGTGTGTTCCTTGCGCTGTCTCCAACCCTTGTGCAGAAGGGGAATCTTCACAGTGCCAACTTCTCTGGCTTTCTGTGGTTTACACCAGTAGAGTATCCATTAAATCATTACTGTGAAATACTTCTAGGCAAAACTTTCACTAAGTGAGCAACAGTAGCAAGTAAAAGCATATAGCAAGAAAGCACCTTTATAACTTCATTCCTTTCCCTTGCAGGATCCTTATATTCTGCTAGTAAAAAAATTAGAGCATTATGTCAGGTACAGTCAGGGAAGCTCTGAACCATAGGATGTGTTACTGCAGCGCTGGTCTGCACATGATACACTCTACTGCTCTGTAGACTTAATAGCTTGATGGTAAATGCCATGTAAGCACGTATCTGAGTGAGAAGTAGTTTTATCTGACTGGTTCAGAGCAAGACCAAAGTAGACACACAGTTGTCCGTACCTGCTAGAACAAACAAGACCAGCAAGGGGAGGGCGTGCTCCGTGCACTTCTTATCCTCTAGGATGTATTCACAGAGAGAAGAGAATTCTCCTTTGGCGGCAATATTTCCATGACATGATCTGCACAGCAATATATTTAACAAAAGTGATATTTATTAGAAAAAGCAACTAACTCAATGGAACAGGGATACAAAGTAAAGCTAATTTATTCTGAATAAAAGTAATCTCACAGGGATTTATTTTACTCTAACTAATGCTCTGAATTTGAGTTCACCTCTTTGCTTAATTTGACTTATACTGTCCAAATGTCTCAAGGCAGACATGGCTAACTTTGTATTCAAAAAATGTAAAACAAGAAAAAAGAAAAAAAACCCACAACCCTGTCCTACTATTGTTTTCAACTGACAGATTGTCTTGTTTCAGAATCTTGAATGTTCCAGCAGGTGTTGGCAGGAGGAAGACTAGCGCACAGCCTGGAACATAATAGCAAGAGGAAAATGACAAAGTTCTTGCTAGGGAAAGACTTGAGAAAATTTTGCTGTATCGATAAGTGCATTTGCTATTCCAATCACATACAAGTGTTTTGGGGTTTTTTTCAATGTCGAATGTCTATTTATGCTTTATAAAATACTTATTTACTGACAGAGTATAAATCCCGCAACATCTTCTCATCTCAAAATGCAAATGAAGAAATAGTGAAATCCAATCCAGACACTCTGTTACCCAGAAGCGAAAGCCTTTCTCCTCCTCTGTTCCCGAAGGTTTGAACAGATGATGAATGGAAGATGGATAACATGATATACCCAAAGGCTCAGCAAGCTTTGGGTAATTTGGAACAAGGATCTGAGGGTTTGCACAGCAGTTCTTGCAGTACCCTGTGCCCTAAGCAAAGAGCTTCCAGTCATGTTCTCAGAGTTAAGGCTATTCAGTCCACTGATGGGAACATTAGGTTCTCTGTCAAGTCTAGTGGAAACCATTCTGTTTAACAGCTAAAATAAATTTTATGGTTCCCCTGTGTAAGCTTTTGATAGAAAAAACAGGAAGGAAGAGATAGCTGGATGGCATGGTTACCTGCAACATAATTGCAGGCAAACATTTAATATTCCCTTGCATATTTCTATATTGTTTTTTATTACAGGCAGACAAACCATTGCTTTCCAATGGCAAGTGAACTAAATTTTCTTGCAGTGTAGTGAGTAACTGCACCCTGTGGAGCTAACCTTCCAAATAAATTCCTCCTAAAAAAAAAATAATAATTTTGTTTTAAAAGTTAGTAGATCAGAAACTTCTCTCTTGGAGCAAAAGCAGAGAGCAGGGTAGCTGAGCTGTTTCCGTTTACTTGTAGGGAAGGACTAAAGACCATCTGTGGAGGAATGGTCACGTCATACCCTTCTTGCCAGGCTGTGGCCAGATGTTTCTTGCTTTTTCTTGCCAGCAAGCTGTAGAGAAGCACTCATAGACTGCTTTGTCCATCTCACTGGGTTTCCATGCAAACTTCCGTTGGCTGACATGGCAGATGTACAGGCACAATGACACAGTGGCCGTATGACTCCTACAGTCATGACAACATGTATGTAAACGTGCAGCTCCTCGTGCTCGGAATATGGTGCTGATCTGAGTGAAGAGTTACCAGCTGTTCCTTGTCCCTGTTACTTGTCCCGTCCTTTCCTCCTCCATCAACATTTATGGGAGCTTCACACTTGCTAGCAGAACTGTGTGTTCTGCCGATGTGATTAAATTTAAAATCAAACAACAACAACAACAACAGCAACAAAAAAAGAGGAAAAAATCCTTTTAAACATTTTCAAGAAAAAACAGGTATTTTTAGCAGAATCTGTTCACAGGCTGTGTATATGTGCGGTTGTGTTGGAATGGGAACTTCTGATGGGAAGTGGCTAAGAAAAGCTTCTGACAGTAACCTCCTAAACTGAATCAGCAACAGCCAGAGCAAGGAATGAGGGAAGCAAAGAAAATGATTAGGCAGGGGATTAAAAGAAAAAAAAAAGAAAAAAAAAGAGGAATGGATTTTCTGTTGCCCATAATTCACCTGTGAAACTTAAACTTATCCACATGGACTTTTGGTAACACCTGATCAGGAAAAAGAAAAAAGAAAAGGGATGAAATATTTATCAAAACCCTGAACTATCTTAGACTCAGAATAGTTCCTGAACTTCAAGTAGCTGGACACTGGGTGAATATGTCAGGGAAACAGCACTTTATGCTGACTCTGTCCTGACACTCTTTTCTAGACTTCCCCTGACCTTTACTGTTGGAGGAGGATACAGAGCTCGACAAAGCTGTAGTGCCACCACTCATGATTTCAAGTAGTCAGGTCTAGTAAGCATCCTATGTGAATCTGCAATCACATATGCTAAAACCTATGAAGGTTCTTAGCTTTTTCTGAAGTCTGTGGAAGATACTTGAAAAACCTGGTTACACTCCTGAATCCACTAACCTGGTTTATATATATTGGAAATAAATTGTTACTCACTTTCCCCAATAGAGCACTCCCATTTTGTGATATTTTATAGTGGGAAGGGAAAGTAATTTAGCTCAAATGAGGGTTTGTGTGCTTTGACCATTTCGGTGGTGGACCTTTTCCAATCCGCTATGTGTGTGCATGTATCATTGTGTTTGTAATCTGGCTTTTTAAGGATATGGAATATTTAGAATCAAGCAAATGTTCTTTCCTTCAAGAAAAATAATGTGAGTTAATCTGCAACAGATGTCCTGATTAAAAGAAATGTAAAAGTTTTACGTTTTTTAGTAGGACTTAATTTAGTCATTCTGAAATGTAGAATGGCTACTTCATCTGTTAAACAGTATAGTCTCAGTTATCATCCACCGAAGCACATCTTTTTCCAGAGTTGTAATGGAAATATAATGAAGACGGGGAGGGAGGAAAGAGTGTAAGGAAAATAAAATCATGCTAGGACCTCTGAAATGGAACATTTTACTGACAGTAAGATGGGGATGAAATGTTTGTTGCGAAGGACTTTTCACTGGGATTATAACTTATTTTCTGTAAGTGGAACATCCTAAATGATATTATGCTATTTAGTATGTGAGATTAGATTATTAGCATGAGTAAATGGAGAAAAAGGACATAAAAAGACAAATTTAAATCATTTGGCACTAGAGGAACACTACTAACAATACAAATTGACTTACCAAGGCTCCAGTCCAGCAGTTACCACCTAAGTGATTTTTTCACCTAAGTGATTTATAAATGTTAGACTGGATAGGAGCCTAGGATCTTATAATACTGAGGTTAAATTAGTGTTCTATAGAACTCTTGTTTTCTAGTTTAGCTTTGGTCACTACATGAGCAGTACCACAGCAGATTTTCAAGGGAATCTCAATTACTTAAAAAATAAAACTAACAGCGCAGCTCCTTTTTGCTTCTCTGGATGGTAAAAAGTGTCCTGGATGCTGTCGCTGTGCACCCAACAGCAGTGAGGGCCAACGAGCCCCACATAGTGCACGTGCAAATGATGGATAAAATCAAAGGCAGATAAGTCATATTGTTGTCATATGATGATCAACCAGCATCATTTCAATCTTATCCAGAGATCTTTGGTTACTTAACTCTGTTTTGTGTCCTGTCCCCACAAGGTGTAATGTATAAAAGAATAAGTCAGATACTTGAGCAAAGTAGGCTCACATGGATGAATGTATTGAGGAGCTGGTGGCTCTCTGGTTTCCCAGTGCCTTTGTGGGCCTGGACCGTACTGTTGACTATCATAGGTTTATTGAATATAGCGTGAAACATACCTCTATGCTAACTATTTTATTATCCTTAAATGCCTACTGTGGAGATGAAAAGATAAGATAGATCCCCACTGAACTCACCGTGGAAACACTGATCCTGAGGGGAAAAAGCCACTCAAGATCAGTGCTGTCCACTCTATGCAAGTACAGAAACATTCTGGTGTGTTGTATGAAAAAATACTTGTAGGTGTAAGAATTATAAGCACAAGTATTTGATCATCAGCCACTGACAGGGTGAATGTAGCCATTAACTAATTAGCAACAGAATTTGCATAGCCTGCAACCCTCAAACATTTTTATGAATAAATTGATGGTCATCCAAATACTTGCAGATGAATTAATTAAAAGAGATGATAGGATTCTACAGATAACCAAATGAAACTAACCATTTTTAGTAATTAAAACATTTTACCCTTATGATTACTCACGTAATTCTACTAGGGACATTATTTTTGTCTAGTTCGGTAGTAGAATCATGACCTGTTACTATAGATTTTTTTTGTCTGCTCTTCATTTTGTCTTTTATTTCTTGACTCTACTGGTCTATACAGCATATAAAAAAAATAATGCATTAGCTTGTTAGTGATTAGCTTCTTAGGCAGGACTTGTGAAAATGTAGAGCATTTAAAATTCTCCAGCTGGCTGCTACTGTCTATTTTGACTGCTACAAAATTCACTCATACCCACAACATATTTCTCTTGTCCTTTGGTAATTAATAGGCTAGAAGTGCCAAAAAAAAAAAAATCATTCCTCTTGTCTTGGCTCTATTAGAACAGGAACTATGAGCCTCTAAAAAGTATGAAATACCTTCTTCTGTGTTTACAGATTGTATTATTTGGTGGATATGGCCTTGAAGTATTTTGATTTCATCTTAGAAAACAGGGCTGATCTGGATGAATTCCAGCTGAAGCTACAGGAATTGAAGAATTAAGCTACAGAACATAATAAAATGATTCAGTCCCATGCAATCTGATGAGCTTCACTGTGTGTAATGGAGTGTGTGTGTGGTTGCATCTGAAGCTGGTTGTATACCATTGATTACAAAAGTACCTTTTGCACATTGTGTAAGATAATTACTTTGTATGAAAAGCAGACTATTTTAAAGCATTTATTTTAATAAATACATTTAGCACTAGTTTTCTGTATGTGGGTATATTGTTAGTGGGTAGTATTCAAGGCTAAAGCCCTTACCTTTGTGCTGATGCTGAAAACTATCAATTATAAAACACCTAACAATGTTCTACCAATGAGTGCTCTCTCTTAGCAGCACGTTCCTATTCCTCTCTTTAAAAGACAGATATTGCTGCGTGCAGGAGCACCGAGACTGGGGTACCATTGTTTGGGCTGATTAAGGGGAGGAGGAACTGTTCAAATTTTAGGGTTCTTTTCTTATCAGACATCTATTGAACTGAATAACATTTTGGTTTATACCACACTTTTTATGGCCTAGGTATCTCAGAGCTCTTTACAAAACAACCTGTTTCAATACCAAATATTACTAGTATAGGGAATGTGTAGGCATTCATTATGTGATCTGCAATAGCTTACATACTCTTTGGTATTTGAACAATGCGTTTAGGTGGTAGGGTGATGGGAATATGCAAGATAGTTTTGTTTTCAAGTCTTAAAATAAATGCTTAAGAATCTTAGCACTGAAAATGAAAGTAGGAGGAAAATATTTATCCTGTAGCTTGTGATTTGGTAAAATCTGCTTAGCATCCACCTGGATGCAGAGTTGCAGTAGACAAGAAAAGCCAGAGTGGTAATTGCTTGGTGGAGGGCTGGAGCTCTTGAAAGAAATAGTCCCAACCTACAAACATCTCACAAGTGCCTTGGGACCACAGAACGAACAGTCCTTGTCACTGAATTGTCTTTGGTGGAGTGTTGGACGTCAGACTACCTATAGCAGGTCCACAATTTCAGCTAATTTTGACCATGCGTGAGGAGAAAAGAGAAGGGAGCATGTAATGAATGGTGAAGAGACAGTAAGAAACAGAGAAATGGAAAATAAGAAAGCAAGACAGTAAGGTTTCTGCACAGCCCCTTCCAAAATTGCTGGTTCAGTCTCAAACAGTACTGGTGCAGAGTTGTCCTCTGTGGCCTCAGTAAAATGGCTGCATTGCTAGTAGAGGCTATCAGAAAAATACACTTCCACAGTTCAGCCACCACAATTCACAGTCCAGCAGAGTGGAAACTAGGGGAGACAGCAGAATTAGTAAAATCCTGTATTGGCCCCCTGTATTGGTATAGATTGTCCTGAATGTGGTCTTTCTTACAGGTACAAATACAACAGGCTTACAGCTATGTGCGTACCTTTCCCTGACTGTGCAACCCAGACGCATTTTCTGTTTCTTTTCTCTAGATTTCTGGCAATCTGTGCCCTATCTTTTTCTGTAGTCAAGGTCTCTCTTCTTTCTCAACCTCCATCTGCTCTCATCTCCCTTTCAACTCTTCTCTGGCCCCCCTCCTTCAACCTGGACAACACTGCACCTCTTTTCAAAGCCTTTATTTTTAGAAGAAAATAAAATACATGAAATCTGAATGACTTCAAAACCATATTCTGGTGCTTTCTCTTGCCTCTCAGTCCACTATTGTTGTTCAGACAGTGTATAGAGCACTATATCAAGTAATTGGGTATTATCTTCTGGACTGTAGTTCAGGCACTAAAAATAGCATGTTAGTGACCACTTTGTTCCATGTGCCTCCTCTTTATAAAAAAAGCAAACGGCACTTTTTTCAGGTTTTCCATGTTGGAACATTAACTTCTAGCAGAAGTGCTATTCTTTTTGTGGTGAAAGCAAAATAAGTATGAGCTGGATATGATTGCTTCCATGTAATGTTGTAAAATTCATTGCCACATTTTTATTCTCAGTCACTGGGCTCATACTTGCAAGTTCAGACTGTCATGGTCTCCAGAGCTGCTGTTTGACAGCATTGCTTTGTTGCTCTACCGTTCTTTATCCTGTGCTTTAAAAGATGGTGTAGGGCACTGATAAAATCACTCTCATTAAGACAACCACCAGGTGGGCCACTGTTACCAAAGGTGGCTGATGATTTTGGTTTTCAGCTAGCAACATCTCCCGGAAGCCTGATAACCACAAATGATAAGCAACTGCCTTCTACAAACCACACTCTCTTCAAGTATGCTGCCTGAGCCTTCCAGAGTTTGGGAATCCAAAATACCTGGGCACTTTTTGAAATCTCTGTGCTGTCCACAATCAGGTTGATGATCTTCAGGACTGGGCAGCGGTTTCTGTCTCTTAATGTGTGAAAGGACCAAATATGGTCCTGAAAAGTTGGCTTGAAGGCCTGTTTGGTTGGTGTATCTCTTCCTATGTACCCCTTTCTGTTCATTTGTTGGGGGACCCCTGAAACATGCTTTTATTTCTGAAAGTCCTGCAGGTTATTACCCCACTCACTTCATCATCAGCTGCTGAGATTGAGCCTCTGTGCATCACCACAAGGTGATCTCTTTTTCTTACTACAGATGTTGAGAAGAAGGCTGACCAGCTGACAGTAAAATTGCTTGGTACTGATGAGCCCTTGGCTGTGTTACTGTGGTAAAGCACACATCGTCTGACAGCTGCTTGTGCATGGAAAAAACCATAGATGATTAACGGTTTCCTATCTTTTCTTGCTACTGATCTTCTTTGCTTATGACAGATGAGACTCAGATGTCTTTTTTTTTTTAAGACACAGAGAGAGAAAGGGAGAATATTTAAACTTGTCCTCACCTAAGTCTTTTATGTTATCCTAAGGACCTTATTTGTAGTGGAGATTTTTTTTTAATTTCAGCACTCCTAAGATGATCAGATCATTCATCTTTAAAAGGGAACGTATATTCTTCCCTTCTGGACTATTTTTTATTTGCAAAAGGATACAATTCTAATTTTACTTATTCAGAAATTAAAATAGCAAACAGTTTATATGAGGTGTTGATAATTACCTATATTACTGTAATGCTGTGACAGATGTTGTCAAAAAGAGGCAGAAAATGCCTACAGCTGTGCACTCCATGACATCCAGTTTATGCTCAGACAGAAGGCTAACAGATGTTCTGAACTGTCACTTTGCCTAAATGTTTTTAAAGTCTAAGGACCTGCTTTATAATTCACTAGGGCCTCGTTTGGTTTCACAGAGGTCCTCAGAATTCCCATCTGTGACAATTAATGTCGAAGACTTTTATAAATCAACCCTTGTCCTTATTAGCCCTCTGCAAATAGATACTCAGCATCTGTATACTCCCAAGACTTCTATTTTCTGTGACCTAGTTATAAATTTCTACAACTGGTATATAACATAATTCTTGTTTCAAGCAAAAAGAGAATTAAATGATATGAATACAGCTAGAGCAACATGGTCGAAAGATTGCTGATATATTTTTGACTGACCACAGAATATCTATGTTAAAATATTTTTTATTCTCTTCCCAAATGCTATGGTCATTTCTAAAGTGGTTTTTAAATGGTAACAACTTCAAACTACTTTTTTTCCCAAAGGAAAATATAAATATTGGTGGTATTAAAATAGAGCACTTAAACAAGCATGTTCAGCTGTCAGAGATATTAATATTCCTAGAGAATATTCTTCTTTAAATATAATAAATAGATTAAGGGATACTTTAAAATACAAATCAAGTTACATATATTAAATTACGCTCTTAAATTTCAAACTAGATATGTTACAAGAGTGGCATGTATGTAATGTGTGCATGTAGAAAAACTGAGATTTCAAATAGTCTTCAGTCTTTAAGCTCCACCCAAATTTTCCAGCATACCTTTAGATAAGTAAAAAATGTCGCTAGTGTAAAGCAACTTAATACTTTATTGATGGTTGCTGTTTCTTTTTAAAAGCTCAATTCCTGTTGTACAGTAGTTTAATAGTTTAAACATTGTGCTAACATAATCAGTGTTTGGCCTCTTCTGTTCCCCAATCCTGTATAGAAGCAGAACTCCAAATTGTACATCTTTCTGGGTTTGTTTCTAAATTACTCCCCACACTTAATTACGAGGATGAGAGGGATGCCTTATTCCTCTTTGTTATAGGCTAAGCTCTCAGTAATCCCAAACAAAAGAGCCAGTTCTGGAAGATATAGGATTTGCTAGCAGGATTATGGTCTCATAGATAATGATGTGCAGTCAGCAGAAGCGAAGCTTTATTTTAATTCAAATAAGCTAGTAAACAAACCACTGACAAGTCTACTGGTGAGAGTAACTGGCTTCTGTTGCCACATTGGCAGCTAAATTATAGAAAATCTATTATACCCTGTTCACCATATGTTTAATTTAATACAGATACAAATTAAACTATCCACAGTGCCTATTAAAATAACAATACATATTTTTTAAATATATGCATGTTTTAAGATACATTCCCCTGACCTTAAGAAGGGCAATGCTGATTTTGGAGACCACAGCAAAACACATGCTATAGTCAACAGATTCTCTTCAACAACAACAGTAATTTGAAAAACCCAGAATATTAATAGTACAGTTTTGTAACAGATAATGAGGTTAATTGGGGTGTTTTACCTTCTAAGCATCTGCTCTTGCATACTTCCCTCCCCCTAGGTTCCTGGGCCTTGGATTTGATAGAAGTGGTTGATATCTAATCTGTTGTATAATTTTTAATTCAGTGCCAGCTACAGTATGAGGGTTTTACCCTTTTCCTGCTGCAAATAGCTATCCCTCATATCTGCATATTCTCATTTATTAATGTTCTTTCCAATAACCTGGTTTTCTTGACCTATCAGGAACCTTGGAATTGCTGCTCTCTAATACTGGTGGAGGGTTTCAAATGATGCAGAGGGATTCCTGCTTAGGGTCTATGTTGTTTGGAGGAAGAAGTGTTGAGTGCAATGTGTTGTGGCCCACTATGGACCTGATTGTTATCATGAGTTCTATAATGGCTGGAGTGGCAACAGGCATTGGGAAAAAAAATGAGAATACTAGGAAGCAAATATTGTGAGGATCTATCTAAATCCGGGTGTTTCCAAATAAACTGAACTTATAAAGTCACTAAGTCACTTCAGGTTGTAAGGATCAGCAGATGTTACTGTGATGAAGTGATGATGGTAGAATAATTCAAACTATACAAAAACCATAGAGAAAAAAATTAACCTCCCCAAATTCAACCTATATCTTAAATCAATGATAATGAAGAAAGTGCCAGGCAGAATACTGCCAGTGAGGAGCTCTCTGGACTTCACGGGGAGCTTTCTGCAGAGATTGGTGCTCTCCCTTTGAGTTCCAGTCTGTTAACAGCAACAATAAGCATTTAATGAAAATGTAAGTTTTAAGAAATGGCCTGCACATAGGTTGTGTATTTTCACCTTACTCCATGGCAATATATTCAGAATTTAGTATTCAAAATCATGTTTCTTGCATCATTTAAGATGTAAGAACATATGCAAAATACATGTGCTCGTGAGGAAATGTGTAAGAAGGGAGTCTCTGACTCCTCTAAATATGCAATATCATATGCCACGTATGGACCACGCACTACCTTGTATACTATACTACCTTGTATACTATGTACAGAGTATATCATGTGCATGGGTATGAGACATATAATGTAAAGTGTGTATATACATATATATATACATACTGTGTGCACATGTATGCACAATATCTTTTGTTTTTAATTACTGTTGTTATTTAACAAAACATTTTCAAAATTAATATGTATTTGTAATGCAGAGGTAACATGCAGGAATTTATTATTACTGCAAACAAGTTTCACTTATGTCATAAATTCATCTTTAGTATGTAAAGAAAGTCCAGTTCCAAAGAAAGTTGCCGTCTAAAGAACTGACTATATTAAGGTGTCAGGTGCCAGAGATATTTGGACAAAATTCTTACAGAATATTACTAACGCTATGGTTTCTGCTCTTCCTCCCAGGAGACATAAATCCTATACCATGTAGCCATCTTTCAGTAAAGACATTTTTGACACTGCAGCTACCCCTAGCAATTGACAGCAAAAACATTGTAGTAAATGTTGAGATAATAAATGAACAGGTCTCGGGTGTCTCATAGCAATCGTGAAAATAACTAAACAATTGAAAAATCTCCAACTTCAGGAGGCACATATGAAGTTCTTACATACATTTCTATACAACGAGGGGCCTGCCCGCTATGCGAACCTGCAGCTCCTCAAAAGCCACTCTTGTAAACTACAGGTTGTTTCCTTTTAAGTAACTGGGTTTTTTACCATCGTATCCCAGAGGAGGGGGACAACAACAACAAAAACCTTCTATCGGTGTTTCACAAAGGTTCTTTTAAGGCTATGAGGTGGTGGGAAGCTTGTCCAGCCTTTCTGAGGACTGCATTTCCATGCGTGCACACCACAATTCTCACGCGTAGCTTTTAATTAGGCAAGTCTGAACATGGTTTAAATGAAAACGAGAGGATGAGAACTTCTGGAAATGCTCATTTGGGAAGCCCTTTACCCCTGGGAAAAAGCCCCAGAGGAAGCGCGGGGCAGTGGGAGATCTCCCGTGCGGGTCCCCGGCCCCCCGGAAGGGACGGTGCCTCAGCTTCTCACCGCTGCCCGGGGCAGAGGGCTCGGTGCTGGCCGGGAGGAGCTGCCGGAACAGCTTTCCCCAGCCAGGCTGATCCGACCGGGCTCCCCGGGGCTCTGCGGCGCGGTCGCCCTGCCCGCCCCCGCCAGGCTCCGGTCCCGCGTAGCCGGCGGCAGCCGTGGGCCGGCGGTGACTCGGGGCAGCCCGCTGATACTAAACTTTAACCCTCTTGTCATGGAGCCAGAATGCGAAACAAGGGCTTGTCCCGTTTCGTGTTGACCTTAATTCCGCCGGGGAAGATTAACTTCGGTGAGGCGGGGGAGAGCGGGTCGGTGCGGCCGGAGTCAGGCGGGGGCTGCGGCTGAGCAGTGGCCAGAGCCAGTGCGGTGCAGCAAGTGCAGAAACGTTGGCTGGGGTGAGAGGTGCCAGCAGCAACCTGGCTCTTCCTCTTTCCTCTAAAGCAGGATCAGTGGTTTGTCCTGGGTAGGAACCCCGAAATTCAGAAATTATTAGTTTTCTGGACATAGCCGTGGGTCAGACATCTACACTCGGCCCCTCTACGGGACAGCGTGTCTGGGGAACACCTTACTGGTCTTTTCTGTTTGGATATGCAACACAGAGCTATAAGTATATTTCACGAAATGTGAGTGTCCCGTTATTTTATATATGCACCTGTGTGCAGGTGGGTTTTTTCCGAGTCTAAAAATAATTGTGGAAGACAGAATCTAGGACATTCATTTTCCCACCTCGTGGATCGGTCTCAGCGCAGAGACTTGAGGGAGCCGATGCCCGTGTGGGAACCAAGCCCTCCTCACACCAGGGCGAAAAATACTTGTTGCGATGCGAGGGTTTTTTTAGAACCTTGTAACTCGTGGTTCACTGTTGGTTGATTGGTTGTTTTATTTTTCTTGTTGTTGTTGTTGTTTTCTTTCTCCCTTCCCCCCCCCCCACCTCCTTCGGAAAGTCGCAGGAATTGCTGCAGACCGTTAGAAAGTTGCAGGCACCCAGTCCACGCACTGATGATTTCGTTTCGGGTTATCTGCAAAATGAGCTTTAAGCCAATTTCGTGCTTCAGGCTAAAGAGAGGGATTCGTACTTCCCTCCTAGATGCGTGGCATTCTTGGAATCTCTTTGTCAGCCTGCTGTAGGATGCTGCTGTAATTTGCCTGGAAACTCTCTCCAAGATTTGTATACAGCGGTTAAGAACGACGTAAAATTCCTGAGCCATCGGGATGCTTTAGCTGGAGGGGAAAAAAAGAAAAAATCATCTTTATCTTTTCGTGATAAGTCGGTATTAAACTGTTCAGAGTGTGATTCCCATTTAACCCCAAAAAAACACCGTAGGTAGCAAAATGCGAATTTCCTACTAATCCCTTTCGGTCACTGCTTTGAGAAATTAAATACCTCTTCAGGAGAAGAGATACTTTTTTTTTTTTTTTTTACCCCGAATGTCTACCAGTTTAGGAAAGTTCTTGCACGATTTCCTGAACTTTAACACTTTTGAATCTTTCATGCCACTTTCCTTCCCCCCCCCCGCCCCACCCCACCCCCCCGCCTCTTTCATGTAAAGGCTATTGCAAAATGACAGGAGGTTGCTGGAACTGTATGCGTGGAGGTGAGCTCCGCCACCCGTCCTGCAAGACTTTTCTTGGCGTTAAACCTGGAAAGAAGAGCTCCCCCCGTCCCCTGGAAGCACAGCCCCCCTGCCCTGTGCGGAGGAGCTGACCGGGACCGCTGCGGCCGGCGGGAACGCAGCCGCCGCCCGAGAGAGGTTCCCCGCACCCTTCCCGCACCCTCCCCGCTCCGGCGGAGCGAGCTGGCGCGAAGATGTTTATCCTGAGACGGAAAATGGGTTGTTGAAAAACAAGCCATGTGCAAATAGTTTAATTTTCCGTTTTGATGCTTATCTTTGTCTCCCGAATTTCATCGGAGAGGCTTTAATTGGCGTGTGGGTAATAGTTCCTAAATAATCCCTTATTAGATGACTTCAGACGAGTTGTGAACCAATAACGTCTTAGTCCCAAAAGTGAAAGTAGAATTTGAAAGCGCAGGTCAGTTTTTGTCAAAGGGCTCATTTGAGCATCTTTTAGTTTGCTGAAAAAGCTAATTAAAGAATGTTTGAAGGTTAAAGTAATTATTCCGTGCTGTTGTCGTGCTACAAGTGAGCCGAGTTTTGTGAAAACACAAAGGGCAGAAGTCACAGAGGTGGATTACTGTCAGTCCAGGCTACAGAGGCACAGAGAACTGTGGCATTAATTCCTATAGAAAGGTAGACAAACACAGTCACTGACTAACAACTTTCCCGCAGAGCCCTATTGTCTAAGCACTTTCTTTTGCTTTGGGGCTCTCTTCGAGTTGCTACAGTCGTAACCAGATCCAAAACTAGGTAACGGAGGGACATTCTGGCACAGAATTCTGGACCTGTGAAACAATTTCCAGGATAAAAACAGCTGTGGGTCTTGGTGTTTCCCTCGAATATTTATTTTCCCATTCAGTGGTGCTAATTTATTCATTACTTAGCAGAAAGTTAGCAAGGAACTCCGCTGAAGCCCGGCGCACGGAGGTACCCGCTAACTCCCCGTCGCTGCTGCCCGGTGCGCTCCGCAGGCTGCGGCTCCGGCGCTGCGGAGGGGCAGATGCGGACCCCGAAGCGCGAGGATGTCTCTGAGGGTCACTAAGGAACTTTGCGGGCGGCGGCCCCGCGCCCCAGCCGCGCTGCGCGGGAGCTGCGCGCTGCGGAGGATACTGGGGCGCACGGACACACCGCGTGTCCGCACGCCGACAGAAAAAAAAAACGTGGGCTAATCCCAGCGGCCGTTAGCACCAGTTTTTGCGCCTTTGTGTGTGCGTGGACAGCAGACTGCAAAACACCACACACAAAGATACGCGCGTACACCGCTCAGCCGGGGCTCCGCAGCCTCTCCTCTCCACTGCCCGCTGCCTTCGCCTCTGAGCTGGTTTGCCCCGCTCGCTATTAAAGTCTAGATTTTTTTAGGTCTGGCTACGACTACAGATCTCCCCAAATTCAAAGAAACAGATGTTTGGGCTGATTAGGGATGGGGCGCGGGGAGGGGGGGGGGGAGGGGAGGAATGATCCCTGCAGCTGCAACTCAAAGAAATATATTGGTAAAATATTTCGGTGGTAAAAAATACGCAGAGATCAGCTCGACCTTGCGAGGTCTTTATTTTAATTTTTTCCCCCTATATACAAAAATCTTTATCAAGCCTCTATTCTATGGCTTCAATAAACAGAACCCATTACCTCACGGCAGCTTTTGTTGGCCTGTATACAAGCGAGAACAAAATGGTTATTCAGGAGAACGCTTTCGATTTTTATTGTGTGTAGTATGCACAAAGAGCAGTGTTATTGTATTAAAAAGAACCATCTGTAGCAGAAACAATGGCATCAAATTATCTTTGAATACCCACTGCAAAAATATAAAGCTTTTTTATTATTCTTCTGCTGTACGGTGGGGGACAGAGAAGTGACTTTTTTGTTGTTGTGGGTGCATTCTTATAACACACACACACAAAATCAGCCATTTGGATTTTTTAAGCCATAAACGATTTTTTCCCCTCTTGTTCCAGGGACTGCAGTTAAAAGCTAGGGCTAGGACTTGGAGGATGTGTAGGCAAACGGAAGGAGAGCCGGAGGAAGAAAAACCGAAATGGATTCATTCTCTGTCCTGGATGGAGGAGGAGAGGAGAAGAGAAGGGGACGTGTGAGCTTCCTTCAACTGCCTCTGTCCGGTGAAAAGTGCTCAGACCCCGGGACCGAACAGGGCTCAGGAGTCCGCGCGGACTTTTGCTTTAAGCTGCCAATCAAACTGCTAACCAGCCACCACCCTGCGCTGGCACCGACATGTAAGTAGCTGCAGCACAACTTTGACATTCACAGTTTTTTCCTCCCTCCTCCCCCGTGACCTTTAAAATGATCTGGAAATGTAGCTCCCACCTACGACCCGCCGCTCCGAGCTCCAGAGCGTTAACCCCGGGGACTCGGGTGCGGGTTTGGGCTCGGCTGAAATTGCGCGGCAGCTGATCGCGACCGAACCGCTGGGCAGACGCTCTGCCTCTGCCCTTCCTGCTCCCCTCCCCTGGAGCACATGGCCCGAGGGGACCCACTGGGCTGGAGCGGAGCCGGGACACTCCCGCCTTCTCTCCCCGGGTGTTTCAGACGGGGCCGCTATTTTGGCGCTGCCCCGTGGAGTGAGTCGCGGACCGGGGGGCCGCTCCCGGCTGCGCAACGCACAACCCGCTGGGCGGCCGGCATTGCGCCATCGCGGCTCTTATAGAGATGCGCTGCCGATTTCCTCTGCCGGGAGGTGCCTCCGGCTGGGCTGCTCCGCGGGGACGGTCGGGGCCGTGCGCAGGGCGCGGTGCGGCGGCCCGGGCGGGGGTTACCTGGGCGCGCAGGCTGCGCGGCGTTGGCGCGGCGCCTGCGGCGGCTGCTCTCTGCCGCCCCCTGTCGGCGGTGCGGCGCGCAGCCCTCACCCTCCTGCCGGTGAGGCGGCGGCGCTCCCCGCCTGCGCCGCGGTTCTGCAGCCCTCTCCCGGGAAAACGGGGGCGGGGTACAGCCCCGGCGGGGCTCCCTGGGACCCGCACGCTGCAAGAGGGTTTACACCGGAGGGGAGACGCAGCGCGCACCCGCGCAGGGCTCTGGCTGGGCGGGGGGGGGCGGGGAAGTTGAGAATAAATCAATACATTTAACTGCCTCGGTCTAACGCTGCTGTCTGATGCATGGCAATTTGGGTTGGGAAAAGATCGATTTTGACGTTTTGGCTCATTACAATACCATTTAAAAGGGAGCTCTTTTTAGTTACAGCTAGCAAAGTTAAGGTTGGATTTTCCCCCTCTTTTTCCCCTCTCATTTTTTTGGTAAGAATTTGGTAGATAAAGGTTAATCTTGGGCTGAATGATAGAGCTGTGATTGACAAGAGAAAAGGTGTTGAGGGCAGGTCGAGCTGTCTTATTTACAGCCCACTGCTTGCTATAGAGCCTTTGTTAGGACTGGAAAGCTAATTTAGTGCTGATCAAAAGCACCACAGAGTTAAAGGACTGGTAATGACTGCTAATTTCATTTCAGCCTCATACATCCCCAACTGCTGTAATTAAAGACGTGCTATTTAAATACAGGTGAAGAGTTTTTTGTAGTAGGGGGAAAGTGGGTAGCCGGTTACAATTTTATTTATGCTTAATATGGTAAAAGACTAACATTTGATTTATGATTTTAGCGATTTGCTTTTGTGAGGCATTCTGACTCTCCAGAGCAGGGCTGTGCGGCAGGGGCCGGTCGTGCAGAGGAAGGGTGAGAACAGCGCGCTGCCAACGAGGGATGCGAGCCCCCAGCTAGCCTGGGTTTATTTTACTTTTAATTATTCCCATCAAACAGCAGTCGGGAAACACAGGAAGCGGTAGGGAGAGGGAAGACAGAGGGGCATGTATCAGCTTTTAAGTGCCTCTGCGGAAGCTCGGTTCCTCATATTATTATTATTTCTAATTAAATTACTTTACCACTCCACGGCTGGTTCGCTGGTTCTGAAACGATGTAATTTCACAACCGATATAACAGTTTCTTTCTGGGAAACATCAAAGGATGAAAGCTCTACATTTTCGTAGTTGGTTAAAATTGACACAAAAAAAAAAAAAATTAGCCTTTAATCTCTTTTTATCCACGAAGACTAAAGATCTGTACTCGACCCCGCTCAGCTCCGGGTCTCCCCCTCATCCGCGGCCGCGCCGGGCGGGAGGCGGCGCCCCCTGTCGGCCGCGCCGGGGGCTCCCCGCTGCCCGCGGGAAAGTTCCGCGGCAAAGCGCGCGCCGCGACGGAAACGGGAGCGGGTAGAAGGGACTGAAGGGAAGGCGAGAAGCCGGCGCCTGGAAGTGGTTTGTAGTCGCTGGAGGTGTTTAAAGTGAGCACGGTGAAGTAGAGACAGGCAGGGTGAGCAGATAGCCCAGCTTGGAAATCACGGAAGGGGAAGCTGCCTCCAGCTTGTGTTGTTTGCTCTGTGGATATAGAAACACTAAAAAAAAAAAAAAAAGACACCGATTTGTTTCTAAAGGGATCTTTCCGAAAGTCTGGGTCCTGTACAAATGTCGCTGCATGTTGCTCTCCCACACCTTAACTGGGACCACGCCATCAGCTCGGGCTCTGCTCTCCGGGCAACGGGGCATCCCCTAAAGTCTTTATTGGCAGCATTAAACACAAAAATAAGGATTAATCTTTCCTCGTTCCCAGCTTCTGTGTTCCTGTACTGTCAGCAAACGCCAGCCTTTCAGAAGCTTGTGCTTTCCTTACAAGGTGTCTTAAATAAGTCAGCATTGACAGGTGTTGCTTGTGAGCAGCGTGGAACGTTTGCTTTTCATTAATGAAAAATTTTATAAAATGGCATGTGTTTAAATCCGAAGCAATAAAGTCGTCTCACCTCTCCCCGAAAAAAAAAAAAAAAAAAACACGAAAAAAACCCGCTCCTCTCCCCTGATTCCTGGAAAAGGGAGAAACGTTATCTTAAGTGAATGCCTGGAGTGGGTTTTTTTCTTCCTCACAGTGGAGATGCCAGATTTAAAAGAAACTTGGGGGATATAAAACGATTAGCCAAAATATGTGAAGTGCTGCACTGTCACTAACTTTTTAGATGAATTAACTATTTATTTTGTAGCCATCTGCATAGCTCTGTGTAGGGCATTTAACGGCGGTATTTGCGAGTTGCGGTAATGCCCAGCACGGTTTATGCGTTTTGCGTGCGAAGAGAAACACTAATGGAAACCAAATTATTTCTGCTAAATTGGGGTTATTTTGTATCTCCTGTTGACAGCCTGGATGAAAGTCATAATGCCGCAGTTTTTCTATTAAATGAATCCTATGGCTGTTGGTCTCACAATAAACTTTTCACTTCAGAAATTATATGTTAATAGATTTTTAGAAAATATTATTGTTTGTCGGGCTGAGTATATTTTCTCCGTTTTCTCAGTTTGATCTCCGCTTGAGACTCCTAAAAAGGCAGTTCTGTAGTAAGAGCGCCCAAAATAAAGACATAGCATTTTCTATAAATAATAGCAAGAGCCGTGCACAGATTTCCTGCACAACGGAATTCCCAGATTTCCTTTACTGTTTCTTTAGTTAGCATACGTTGGGTATATATAACTCTGAAATAAAGCGAAAATATACATCTGTATAGATCTGTCAAGCTGGCTATAAACAGGGATATTATATGTCAATTACCACAGGAAACGGAAAAAATACAGAGCGGTTGGTGCACACGATTTAATGTCAGGAGGCACTTTACAAAAAATTTAGTGACTCCTGCTGAAAGGTGAATGATTAACCCGGTTCCAGTAGAGGGACTGTTAGTGGTCCCTTTGGAAACAGTGGTTGTGAGGGGGACTGTAAAGGGGTCGTAAACTCTCCTCTCGTAAGGGCAGAAGTTGGCACATAAATTCAAGGGTCCCTAGTGATTGCTTTAACCAAACTGCGGTTTTCCTGGACTTGGTCCATAACTCAGCTGCCGGATTCTATTCTGCGGACGTTACTCAAGGGATCAAGTGTTGTATATCAGGGATCGGGTCCCAGGCTTGGCAAACAGCTGGTAGCAAGCGGGGAGTTAGCTCTGTGCTCGTTCTCTTTCACCTCCACTTGGACGAAAAGTGCATTTTTAGCTAATTTGCATCCTTTGGAAGGAGGTTTTTCGGATGCCGGCATCTCCTACAGCTCTCTCGAGAGCGGTGTAAGGGGAGACTTGCAACCTCAAATGCCAAATTCAGGGTGCGATTTTCCCACCTCACCTTTTCTTCCTTCCTCTCCCTGGCACACGCTGCCCTGACACCTCCTCTTCCCAGCAATATCCCCGCTCAGCCCGGTGGGCAACCCGCCGGCCTTTCGCCCCCCGCCGGGCACGTTTCAGCGGGGACAAGCGGGGTGTTCGGAAAAGCCTCACTCACCAGTTGTTTCCACAGGAAAGGGGTTGTGACACCTCCCCAATACACACCCACACCCCCAACCCAACTCCAGGTCTTGATGTGCCTAAAACGCTTCTCCAGTCCGGCGGGTCGCACCCATGGCCTAAGTCATGGGTACCCCCATGAACCCGGGCTTCCTCCGGCATAAACTCTTTCAGGTTTTTGGATGGAGGACACTGGATTAGCGCATGGAAAGTGTTGCTGTTGTTGTTGTTGTTATTATTTATAGCACCGTCTCTCTGCTCCGATTAAGCGCCGTCTAAATATGAATTCACAATATGGACGGCTAGTCTATAATTTGAATTAAAATCCCCCCGACGAGCCCTTCGAGAGTGAATTCTGAAATCACAAGCCTAAGTTGACACAATGAGCCCATGGTGTCAATAAACCATGGGTGAGATGGAGAGATTGTCACTCCAGACCATAACAGTTCTGAAAGTGTCATTACCGTCTGTCCTGTCAATGAGCTCCAAATTAAGTACTATGAGGAACAGCGAGATAAAAGTCACCGTCTTGTCTCCATTATGGGTGATCGTGTCAGTGATCTGAGAATCACTGGAAAGGGCGCCTTTTTCATTTTTTTTTTTTTAATGTACTTTTCAAACCCTGCCTCGGGATACCCGAGTTTGAGGGTTTGAGGTGCGCTGAGGAGAAAAGCAACCTCGAAATACCCCAAGCTGTGCCTCAGGCGTTCCCATTGAAACTGCCAGAGCTTCTTTGGGAAACGGTGTGAATTCAATGGAGAAGCCGGAATAATTCCATCAAAACTGCGCTGGGGCCAAAGAGGACTTCATTTGATTTGGGCGACACGTGTGATCCCATGAACAGACACTTTTTTACACCATTATTTTCTTAAGTCAACACAAATATGGTGAAGACGAAAGAGGGAAATAAAATAGAAACCTCAACTTTAGCGAAAGACAATACATCTCTATTTGAGATAGCCTCTTCCAGGCATAAAGACTTTCAGAAAATGTCCCAAATCCCTCTCTCCTATGAACCCGAGAGAGTTAAGGGGACTCATACAGGAATTGGAAACCTTCAATTCTGGATTTTTGTGCCTTTGTGGGTTTAAGCAAAGCAGTTAGAGTTCTTCAGGAGGGGTTTTGTGTTTAATATACATGAGTTCATTCAACTACAATGAGAAAAGAAAACTCATTTGTTCTTATAAAACTAGGAAGGAAAGATAACTTTAAATAGGCTGCCAAAAAGGATCCTGCTCAAGGGGGTTGCCGTCCCGCTAAAGGGCCTACATTCAACTGTAATTTCACCCCGTTATGCTGTGCAGTAATTCCTGAGTTTATCCTCGCCACTGGTGCTTGGTTTTCTGATTTATTTTTCAGGTCGCGTAAGAAAAAGTACGGTCTTCAATTATACTATACTCTGGGAAGGAGGTTCGGGGAGTGTTATTTTAGATGCAGGGAAATAATCGCGGAGAGTTTGAGTAGGCTGTTGGCTATTTATGAAGAGTCCTGGAACCCTGTTTGGACAATCGGCTTCTCCATTTACTGAGAAGCCTTTTGAAAGCGAATTTGAGAGGTGCTGTGTGCGAGTCGGCTTTTCTGCTGATTATCGTGTACGTTAAACTCGTCCCAGGATCTCAGATATTTTTTAAAAATTTTGTCTCTCGTAGAACTGGAGAAAGGTGGAGCTGTTTGGTTTTGGTTTGGGTTTTTTTATCCTACCCGCCTTTTGTTTTTTAACGCCCGAACCCCCCAGCGCTCTCCTGCGTGCGGTGGTCGCGGCGCGGGGGGCGGCAGCCGGGCCGCTTGGGGGACACGGCGGTACCGGGCCAGGACAGACCGGCGGTGTGAGGAATCTACGGCCGCGTCCCCGGCGCCCCCGGGCCCCGCGCTGCCCGCCCGGCCGCACGTGTGCTCACCCTGCGGTTTTATTAGGGAGAAGGAGGATGAAAGGGGAGGCCGGGAGAGACGCGGCGCTCCCGCTGCATTCCCGGGCTTTCAAGGGTCCTTAGAGCCCTTGAGTGAAATTATTGGGTGAAATGGGGTTTGGCGGGAGCGGTTTTGACTCGCTCCCCTCGTTGGTTTGTACGTGTAATGCCACTTCTGAGAGTGACAATCGGGCTACTTGCTGGACAGGCAGGGACAAAAAGGAGATTAAACCGTTTTAAATAATAATAAAAAATATCCAAAACGTAAGCAGAGTGGATTACACTTGCTCCAGCCCCTCAGTTCCCCCTAGATTCCCCTAACAGCCGCCCTCGGACCTCGCAGAGAGGGTGGCCCGGGCCGGGGCAGCGGCGTGAGCCCCGGCTGCTCCGCCGCCCTCACCCACACTCGGCCCCGCCAAACTTTTGAAGTTTATTTGGAGCTTTTTGTTTGTTTGTTTCCCGTGCCCGGAGGTTGTCGCTGGGTCTCTGTCCGTCGCTGTGTGAGATATTTATTTCGTTGAGGAAACCTCGCAATTTACCCACTTGGAGAGCACGCAGGAGGCTGGCAAAGGTGGGTCGGGCAGGGGGGCTCCTCCTGCTCCATTGGAGCCTCCGTGACCCTGATTCCTCCTCTGGGTCCTCGAAATGTCTTTTTTATTCTAGGGCATTCCAAGGTATATCTCCCCGACGTTTCGTCGGAACATTACCTCAAACTCATCATGTGATAGCTGAAATTCCTTAGAGACTGGGGTGTAGTTAGTACGATGAAACTTCCCTGGTCAACTTCGGTTCTGAGCGCTGAGCTGTTACGGCATCAGAAGGGAAAGAAGAAAATTCTCTGTGAATTTTCCTCTTCTCTCTATTTTTTTTTTTTTTTAACGTAATGAAATTAAAACTTTTGGAGCTCACAGTTGACATTTTGCAGAAAATTGAGTTATCAAGGCAGTAATTATTTCACAGGGAGATAAAACTCTCATAGCCCTAACTGTCAAATAGGGCCCTTTTCAGATTTTAATTACAAAATAAAATTAGTCTGCTCTTCCTCGGAAGGGTTTGTGAGTGGCTAAACAGAGCTTTCCCCAATACTGGTGGTCGTCAAACTCTGCTAATTAGCAATGCTGAGAAATTCCAGTTAACAAGGACATTCTCTAAGTCTCTGCAGGTTCCCTGCCGTTCGCCTTCATTTCCATAAGAAGATTAAGAGTGGAGGGGAACACACTCAAATGCAGATGCAGAAAAGAAGCGTTTTTAACAAGCATCATAATAGTAAGATGCTTGGCTAGTTCTCACCTAATTACTGCAAGTTAAACCTCTATTTGCAGCTAAGGACAAAAAATGGAGCTGCAGTCTCCCATCTCCACAAGACTGCTTAGTAGTTTACTTTAGATTGGTTACTAGTAGATTTAGGAAAAAAAAATGTAATATGAAAATGGGTATATTTTTTCCGATACAGTTAACACGACAGGTTGTATCCTTAGGGCTCTTAGAGAAATCGGAGAGTATTAGAACAATAAATACATGAAATCCGAGTCGTTAGCATTCATTTTCTTTTTAAGACACTCTTATTTCCTGGAAATAAGGGTGCATGTGCCGCAGAGCCCATCACTGAGAACATTTGCAGACTATTTGTTTAATGTAAGCACTTTTCATTTCCATAAATTATACCAAAGGCAACGATTTTTTAAATCCACTCAGATTAAAATATCCCTCCGCGGGCCTCCCTTCTAACGTGGCTATATTCTTCCAGAGAGTGCTGGTGTTACTGTCATTAATACAGAAAACTCAAGGACCGTTTAATCTTTATTTTCATAGCCAGTATCGCGGTCTGTCTCTGCTCCTGCCTGTGTGTGCACATATTCCCAACCAAGCACACCTCCATAACCAGACGAATGGCAGAAAATGTGTGAAAAGAGCCATCGCCCTCACCTAATTTTCTGTAGTGCATTATTATGTATATATGGCAGGTAGTTTATTGAATCGATAATTAAAACAGTTAATTAAAATAGAGCTATAAATACTCCGGATAACACAATTGTTAGGTATTTCCTATGCTTTATTCCTATGATAAATGCAATTAGGGTAGGGCCAGGACCTGAAAGGCCTCCAGCATGCACAGGGCAGCCCATGCCACCCTTGTCCTGCGTGGAGCTCGCGGGCACGACACCCCACGCAGCTCCTGCAGCTACAGCCAGAGCTAAAATAACCTGTGCACTACCAGCCCTCAGCTACCAGTTTATTACGATGAACAAACATCACCGCCACCCACGCCCCCCCCCCCTTTTTTTTTCTTTCCAAACTTAATTATGCCAAGATTTTTTTTTAGTAATGTTATCAACTGCAGCCTAAAGGGAGAACAATAAGAAAGTAAACAACCGCCGTGCCTTCATGAGTGTCTGGACGATCAGAACACGTTTATATGCCACATCTCGTAATTTGCACCTATTTTTCGACAGTTTAACCTATCACTTATCTACGGGTTATATATACATTTTCGAATTAAACACATGAAACCCGATAGGACTTATTTGCATAATCCACACGCAGAAAAAGATGCATCCTTGTTCGCTGGCGGTTTTTTAGTATTATTATTGTTATTTAGATTGTGTGTATTGGCCCGGTCCCTTCCCACCCCCCCCGCCCCGGCTCCCCGTCCCTCTCCCGGCGGCTCCTCCCCGCCCGGGGCGCGGCCGGGCCGGTAGGGGGCGCCGCAGGGCCGCGGCTGAGCCCGCAGGGGCCCCGGGTGCTGCCGCGGCCCCCAGCCGCTCCGAGCCCTGGCCCCGCACTGGGGTCCCCCGCTGCCCCTCACTCCGTCCGGCTTAACGCTCTGAGGGCGATCGGACCGAAAGGCGGAGCAGCCCCGTCGGGGTAGGGGAGACGCGGAGCGGCGCGGGGCACCGCGGATGGGGCGACCGGGGCGGGGGGCGCGCGTGGAGCGGGGCTGGCGAGCGGCTCCCCCCACCTCCCGCTCCGCGTCCTCTCTCCCCTCCTTCCTTTGTCGTCAAGTGCGTTTTAGCAACAAAGATCCCAACAAGAGAGTGGAAGTAAACTTAGCCGGGGCTTTGTGCGGCCCGTGTAGTGACAACAAGAGAAACAAAACTACCTATTTGTAGCACCGGGCCGCGCTCGCCCCGCGCTGCGCGCCCACCCAGCACCGCCTGTGCCCACACAATGGGCGCGGAGTAATGTTACGCTGCTGGGCCCGATCGCGCCCTCGGGCAGCAGAGGGACGGAGCGCGCCCCGGGGCCCTGCAGAGGGGATCCATGCCCGGCATTGTGTTCTGCTGGGAGGACGTTTGGGGGACCCGTTGTTGCACTGGACAGCCCCCATCCTCCAATGCTGAAGGAAAGGGCTTGGCGTTGTGCGCCGCGGCCGGAAGGGCGCAGGGCCCGGTGTATGGCCAGGAGAAGGGCACAGCCTCTTCCTGCGCTGAGCGGTGCGAGCTCAGCTTCCCGGCGGCGTCAGGCAAAGGGCGGCCCGGGAAAGGCGCGGCTGCAGCACCCGGCTGGGGCGCCCCTTTCGCGGGGGCTCCACGCACGTGGCCGGTCTGGACATCGGAGGCCCCGCGCAGGCAGGCTGCCCCTCCGTCCCCAGGGACACTGGCAAAGGGGGTGGGGGTCGGGGGGAAGCCGTTCTTGCTCCGCTCCCCCCGGCTTCTCCCAGCCCCAAGCCAACATCAACTTAAAAAAAAAAAAAAAAAACACGTAGCAACAATGCTGTTTACCCACTTCCTCCAAAAGGCATGTGTGACCTGTTGCTGGAAGGGGAGATACAAAGGCTTCCCAGTGGCTGCCTGGGCCGCCTCCGGGCCCGCCTCCCCCGCCGAGCCGTCCCGGCGGCTCCGAGCCCCCGCCCCGTTTCATGCAAAACCAGGGGTAGAGACTTGTCCTCAGTGGCGGAGCCGCCGAGCGCTGATTGGCCGGGGCGAACACATTTATTCCCTGACAAGCCCCCATCACATGGATGGTTGTCTATTAACTTGTTCAAAAAAGTATCAGGAGTTGTCAAGGCAGAGAGAGAGAGTGTGTGTGTTTGCAAAAGGGGGTAAAGTAGTTTGCTGGCTCTTTAAGACTGAGGTGGAGAGAGAGAGAGCGAGCGAGCGGCAGACAGAGAAAAGGGAAAAAGGAGGAAGAAGTTTTTTAAAATCAAGGCTCCGGCGGTAATAATAGCAGTTATTGGCATTATTAATCCACGAGCGAAGAGGAAGATCCTGATCTTGATCCAAGTGTGGTTTTGGGGAGTCCCCCTCCCCCCTTTCCTACCCCTCCCTAGGAAAAAAAAAAAAAAAAGTCCGGCTTGGGACTTCGCTGCGGCTGCTCCTCGCTTCTCTGCTAAAGGCTGGTTCCAGGCAAAAGTAGTTTGAATGTACAACATGATGGAAACCGAGCTGAAACCTCCCGCCCCCCAGCAAACTTCGGGGGGAGGCACAGGCAATTCCAACTCAGCCGCAAACAACCAGAAGAACAGCCCGGACCGGGTCAAGCGCCCGATGAACGCGTTCATGGTGTGGTCCCGCGGGCAGCGGCGGAAAATGGCCCAGGAGAACCCGAAGATGCACAACTCCGAGATCAGCAAACGGCTCGGGGCGGAGTGGAAACTTTTATCCGAGGCGGAAAAGAGACCCTTCATTGACGAAGCTAAGCGGCTCAGAGCTCTGCACATGAAGGAGCACCCGGATTATAAATACCGACCCCGGAGGAAAACCAAGACCCTCATGAAGAAGGATAAGTACACGTTGCCAGGGGGTTTACTGGCACCGGGCACCAATACCATGACGACTGGGGTAGGGGTTGGGGCCACCTTGGGAGCTGGGGTGAACCAGAGGATGGACAGTTACGCGCACATGAACGGCTGGACCAACGGCGGCTATGGGATGATGCAAGAGCAGCTCGGCTACCCGCAGCACCCGGGCTTGAACGCGCACAACGCGGCGCAGATGCAGCCAATGCACCGCTACGACGTGAGCGCCCTGCAGTACAACTCCATGACCAGCTCGCAGACTTACATGAACGGATCGCCTACCTACAGCATGTCTTACTCCCAGCAAGGGACCCCGGGCATGGCCCTGGGCTCCATGGGCTCGGTAGTCAAGACGGAATCCAGCTCCAGTCCCCCCGTAGTCACTTCCTCGTCTCATTCAAGGGCTCCTTGCCAAGCTGGGGACCTTCGGGACATGATCAGCATGTATCTACCAGGTGCTGAAGTACCAGAACCAGCTGCCCCAAGCAGACTTCATATGTCCCAACACTACCAGAGTGCACCTGTTCCTGGCACAGCCATTAATGGCACACTCCCTCTATCACATATGTAAGACAAAGGGGCCGGGGGGGAGGGGGGGAAGGGGAGGAAGGAAAACTAAACAAAACAAACAACAAAAAAACCACTTTTATTAGAAATTCTGGACTTTTTTTTTTTTTTTGGACTATTTTTGTACAGAGAAACTCGCGGTGGGGAGGGATAGGGTGAGGGGGCAGAAATTAAACCGACAAGGAACTTGTATAGATCTCGGAGGGGAAGCAACTACACAAAACTTTTAAAAAGTTCTAGTGAAAACGGTAGGAACTTTGCAGAAAGTTTGCAAAAGTCTTTACCAATAATATTTAGAGCTAGACTCAAAGAGCAAAGAGGAAAATGTTTTAATATTTGCAGGCAACTTTTGTACAGTATTTATCAAAAGAAACATGGCAATCAGAATGTCCATTGGTAATATAGAGAGAAGAAGAAACCTAACTCGCGAATTTGCCAATTATTTTTTAAAAATAGAGTCTACTTGGAGCGTTGTGGCTTTGAAGGCTGAATTTATAGCAGCTGCGAGAGGAGAGGAAATTATTTTACAGCATTTGGACATTTAAATTGTTTTAGGAATTGTACAAAAGACAAAAAAGGTAGGGTGAGTACTTGCGAACCATGGACTTGGTTTGCTGTAAAAGGGCAAAAGTTTAGATTGTACTAAATTTTTTTTGTTTGTTTTTTACTTCTTGTTAAAAAGCAAAAATTGCCATGCAGGTTCACACGCCGTTTGTTAATTTATAATAACTTTTGTTTCCAGAATTCATCCTGTTCAAAGAAAAGAAAAGGAAAAAAAATAAATTACTGTGTTTGAAATATTTTCTTATGGTTTGTAATATTTCTGTAAATTTATTGTGATGATATTTTAAGTTTTTGTTTTGTTTTATTTTTATTTTTATTTTGGTTTTGTTTTTTCTTTTATTTTTTTTTTCTCCTCATTTTCCGTAGTTGTATTTTAAAGATTCGGCTCTGTATTATTTGAAATCAGTCTGCCGACAGTCCATGTATATATTTGAACTAATACCATCCTTATAACAGGTACATATTCAAGTTAAGTTTTTACTCCATTATGCACAGTTTGAGATAAATAAATTTTTGACATATGGACACTGAAGTTCCGCTTGAGTCTTGGATTTATTTTTGTAACGCAAAATGTTTTTTTAATCATTCATGCAGTAGAAGGTATCATCATAGCAAACTGAGTACGATAAATAATACAGCAACATATATAACGCATTAATATTTTTATATGTATGTGTATATATATATATAAAAATACGATAGCTTTAACGGAATAACTGCCTGTGCCAGCTTCGGGGGGACGGGACTGCGGAGTGAGACGCTCGTTTCCCAATTCCCTTCCCTTCCAAGGAAACCGGGTGAGATGGGGCAATGGGGGGTTCGGACTCGGCTGCTTGTGACCACTTGTTGCCTCCGGCGGGGCCGAGCCGGGGCTGGCGGGGCGCAGAGCGGGAGCCCGGCCAAGGGCCCTGCGAGCGGCGCCTGGTTTGCATATACAGATAATTGATTTCTCTCTTTCCCAACGGTACCATCTTCCTCTGGGGCACGCAGGAGCGAGACCGGCAGCTCCTGGCTGGGAACCGCACCGCGGCCGGCCCGGGGCCGCAGCCGCGGCTCTGGCGGGGGCTGAGCTCTCCCGGCTCCCTTTGTTCGGGACTTTCCTCCAAACTTTCCTCTCCTGGCTTCTGGGCAGCACAGGAGGAGGTGAGAGTTGGGGGCGGGGAAGGTTTGGCTGGGCAAAGGTAAGAAACAACAAAACGCTAACAAACAAACAAATGCCCGAGACTTTCACGCTTTATCACTGCTCTTTCTTGAATCCTGTTTCTTAAATTGCCAGCGCGGTGTAGCCCCGTTTCGGACACTCTCTGCAGCCGGTCACAAGCCCCAAAGAGAAGCGGTGGCGCCCGTCAAATAGGAGGAGGGAGCGATCCGACATCCATGCCAGGTAGAGTTCTACTTTGTACAGTTGTGACCGCAGTTGCCGAGGAGGCGGCTCCGCGCTGCTGCGCGCCGGCGGCCGCGCTCCGGCCGCACTAGGGCCCGTCGCCCCGGGCAGGGTCGGGAGCAGCGGGCAGCAGAGCTGGGGAACTGCAGCCGCAGCCCCTGTTCCTCCCCCTGAAGCGCCAAAACTTCATTTGGTGCTGTTAACGCGGCTGCAGTTCCCCTTGGGAAACACGCGCGAGGAAGATGCAAATAACAATAATAGTAATTAGAAAAAACGGGTACAAAATTCGAGGCACTGTAAATGCAACTTGGTCATGTCTTCAGCTAGCGGAGTGTTATGCGTGGTAAGGAAAGGATGTGATGGTTGGCGTAGGCAAGGCACAAAGTGGGCACCCCAGAATGGAGCGTTGCTCAGCTTTTGTCTCTAGTATTACTTGTTGGTCACTGGATTTCACGTTAGCTAAGAGAGGAAGAAGGCAGGGGAAAAAATTGCCTGTCTGGTTGTGGCTTTTATTTGGTAACGGTATTTCCTAGGCTCAGTTTTGGCCTCCATCCTTGAATCCTGGTGTCCAGATGAAAACTCAAATTGCCAGACTAGGAGATGAGGAGTTTTGCTCGCTGCCTGTTTCTATAGTTTAGCTCCCTTTGTCCCTTTTATTTCTGCATCGTCGTGGTACTTGGGCAACACAGCAATTCTTGCAGATTCCCAGCCTTTTCTGTTTCTTTTACGCTAATGCAACGAGTAAAATATTCTAATTTTTTTTAGAGCTGTGAGCGTTTGCAATGCATCAGGGGATTATTCACGTGGTAACGAGCCCACATCCCCGCTCCCTCTCGCCTCGCTGGGAAAAGAGAACCAGGAATAAAAGCCCAATCGATATCGCGACTCCATTTTTTAAAAGCGAATCTTCACCAATTAACAGCAATAAAACCTGGCCCCTTTTTGAAGTGCTAACTAAAATATTCGAGGGGGGTAGTTGGAAATGTTGGTCCTTTTACAATTCGCATAGAGAAGGCGAGCTAATACCTTTAAACAAAAGGCACTAAGCCACACATTCAGGCTTAGTGAATTCAGCAACTTTTTATATGGGGAATTTGTTTGAGCTTGGATTTCGGAGTACGATGTGGAATATATGTTGTTGAAACCTGATCTCTCTTGGACAGATTCCTTACATCCATCCATCCATCCATCCATCCATCCATCCATCCATCCATCCATTTATCCGTTTAGCGAGGGTAACTCAAAGCATTTTACACGTATAGCTGATTTTATTTTTAAAGTGTTACTTGTCCACTGCTAATTTTAAATTCAACACATTCAATAACACATAAGCCATTATCCTGGGCTTTCGTTTATAGCAGCTGAAATGTGTAGCAGTGCTCATGGATATGTTTTCATTTTGGTTATTGAAGACCTTCTGGGTTCTCCGTGCTTCCCCGCTGGTGAATTGTTGTGTGCATTATAGCCAGGGTGATGCTCCATCCAAGAGCTCAGTGTAACGTTTCGCTAAACTTCCACAAAGCCGAAATGAACCCAAGGATAGGATTATAGTTTCCCCTGTGATTTTTTTTTTTTTACGGCTTTTTGAGGACTGGGGTGTTAAAATATTTTGCGGAACTGGAGAGGTAGATTAACAGGGTTTCTTGCCAAAGCTGGGAAGCTGGTATTACAGACTGTCCCAGGGGGAAATCGCTCACATTAACCACTAAATGAATATTTGACAAGGGCTCATTCGGGGGTATTATTACTACAAACGGGTCCCTACTGGACTTTCCAAGGGTCAAAGAGCAATGGTTCAATTAATTATTTAGACTGTTAGTAGATTTGATTGTAATAGCTGTACTGATTTCCGCAAGCGACAGCTTCTTGTGGTGGGGGACCTGGGGAGAGGCGCTCTGCCCCGCAGCCCCTGCTCCAGCCCCAGGCTGCCGGCTGCCGTCGGACATTTCTCTGCTGAAAACATATTTTTATTCCTTGAGATGCCCACTGGTGCCATGTGGGACAGCTGGGGTGGCGGTGGTGCCAGCAGCAGCGTGTTCTCTCTCCGGAATAATTCCTCGTCGTCTCCAACGAACAGCAGACCTGCATATCTGTCTCCGAATAGGAGGTAGATAGCTTGGCAATTTAAGTAGTATATAATATAGATCCCACTGAAAGAAAAAGGCTCATTACTGATAGGTGCGATTAGATACACTTCAGTTATTTAAATCCTGATCTAACTCAAATATTAAAATCTAAATCCTGCTTCGGTGCGTTCGAGATTTCCGAGGATATATGCAATATGCTAACATTCAGATGTCAGGAGAACTGTGTCTTTGCGTTTTTAACGCCAGGCAGCTTCGGCTGACACTGTCGTTTCAACATTTTTGTTGTTGGGGGGGGCGAGAGAAGGGAGGATTATTTTGTTTAATTTCTAAAACAAACATGTCCGCAGTAGTAGATACTAAAAAAAAAATGTTGGGAGTGTGCGATTAGGTGACAATAATATATGTTGAATGAATAAGAGATAAGCTGCAAGGGGGGAGAGGGAAGCAGTAATTATAAACCCAATTCATTCAGCTTTTCAGGACTTTTGTTGTGGGAGCTCCATTGACGGGCTTCGAGCTGCCAGTTTTCTCACATTAAAAAGAACTGATCAGCGCCTCAGGGGGACAAGCAACACCGCTTAACTGCATAGTGATGGGGTCCTCATTTAGAGCCATTACAACAAGAAAATTAAACAGAGCCTTTGTGTGCACCAGGTTTACTTTTCAATTGCTGACAGTTTATAGCTAACTGCTCAGAGATTGAAGTTTGATTGCGGTTTGACCGCCTGCTAGTTAGCACCACCGCTATTTTAGTTTTGGTAATTAAAACCAGTTTTGTTTTGTTTTGTTTTGTTTTGTTTTCTGACGATGGCACAGGGAATTGCAAGGTTTGGTACTATTTTGCTTTTGAGGAATCAATTCGCTTGGCGAGGATGTACAGCGCTGGACTGAGTGTGGGGGCTTTTTCACTTGCGAGATGAAAAGGAACCCAGGGACGGAAATTCTCGGAGCTGCACATTTCGCTGTGAGGAAGCGGGAGACAGAGCGCCATACCCCGGCCAACATTCCTCCGTACCCGGGACCGGCATCGCTCCGTAACCCGGGCCAGCATCGCTCCGTACCCTGGGCCGGCTCTGCCCGGGCAACGCGCCCGCACCCCGGCCGCGCTGGTGGCTTCGCTCCGCGCTTCGGAGCTCGCCGGAGCTGCCTCCCCTGGCAGGTGCCGGGCGGGTAGAGCGAGGGGGAACAAAGGAAAGCCCCAAACCTTGCCGTAGTGGTTTTTGAGCTTTGCTTCTGGAGCGCTCAGCGGATTTGCTATGTCTGAGCCCTGTGTGTGTGTACGTGTTTGTACCCGTGTGCGCCTGTGCGTGCAGGGGAGGGGGCGCGCCGAAAAGAGCTGTAATTTTTCATCATAATTTAGCAAGGCTGGTAGAGAGCCGGGCTCGGACACTTGCTGCCCGAGAAACTCCGTCCCCGCCGACCCGGCTCTCCCGCAGGAGACTCCTGCACAGCTGAAGACCTGTCGGCAGCAGCTCGAGGGGAGCCCGTTCTCGGGGGTCCCGGCCGGGGGCGGCCGCGCAGGGAGCGAGGCCGGGCCGGGAAAGTTTCTCCCGCAGTTTCTGTCCGGTGACTCCGACCGCGGAAACCAGCGCGGCGTGCCGACTCCCGAGAACTCTGCCATGTGGACGAGAGCTTTTTAGCGTGTTTTTATGTCTTTTTTTTCCTTATTTTTAAAAATACTCTTTTAGGGTGTCTATGTGTTTTGTTTGCATCCCCTTCCTCGCCCATAAAAGAGTCTCTCCATCCTCCCAAGTGCGTTTCGGACTCAAGTCACCCAGAGATTATCCCAAGGCCGTCGACCTCTTCAGGGGAGGGAGAGGGCCCGCACCTCGGGGCGGGGGCAGTCTCTGAGGGGCACCGCACAGGGCGGAGGACTGACAGGCCATTCCTGCGGGGCCCGGCGGAGCTCGGTCCCGCCAAAGTGGCGATGCCGCCGGTTCCTAGAGGGTCTGGGAGCAGCGGGACCCCGGCAAGCCGCGGGAGAGCCCTGCTAACCCCGGGGCGCGGAGCTGGGCTCTGTCCTCTCGGCTCCCCGACTCGTGTATCTCTCTCCGGAGCCCAGCACTGGGCACAGGGCTGCCCCGGCCCCCCCCGGCCGGGATGTGCCCCCATTCCCGGGCAGGCGGCGGAGAGCTGCGCTCTGAGCCGCTGCCCCGGAGGAGCAGGAGGGAAGGCCCGGCCCCCTGCGGGCTCCCCCGCCCCGGGACCTCGGTGACCCCATCGTCTCCGCAGCAGTTAGGGCTGATGACGTAATATGGGCGCGTTTTTTGTGGTGTTTTTTGTTTTTGGTTTTGTTTTTTTGTGGTTTTTTTTTTCAGAAAATCGTAATTAACGGAGGCGGGGGGGAGGGTGGGGAGTATGGCGGGGAATCCCACCGGGTACTGCAGGGAAGAAGGCTTTTGCAGAGGGTGCCTTGAGACACCTGCGGGCCTGATCCTGCCAACATGCCTCCACTCCGGCGGGGAGGCCCGGCCGGGCGAGCGGAATTAACTCGGGCGAGTAAGGACGCCCGGGGCCGGGCCCGGCTGAATTAGAAGCAAAACCCACAACACTCGGCAGGGCGGCTGGGTCGGCCGGCTGCTAGAGGGGCCGGGACTCGTCCCTGCGCTGTCCTCGGCTGCCCGGCTCCTGCCCGGGGTGCGGGTGCCACGGGAGCAGCTCTCCAGCGTGTCCTTCTGGCATTTCTTGGAATTATGGTTCCTTTAAGCTCTTACAAATTGCAAAAGTTGCAGAAGACAGAGAAATAATTAATGTATTAAAACAAGCAGCGAATTCCTCAGGAGGCACCTTATCAACTCCAGCCACACTGGCTTCATCCCTCCTCGTATGCTAATGCCCCGTGACGTCACCGGCGCCAGATTGAATGTGAATCAGTTATGAAATTATTAGTTTTAGTTTAAAAAGCAATCTGGCTCTCCCGCGAGTGGCGTTTGCGTTGCTGTGGGTGCTCGGTCCGTGTCCTCCCCGTGTTATGCACACACAATAGTTGCAACTTACCGGTCACATGAATCAATATTTCCAAAGCACACATCTGAAGTGGGGGTTGATGTAAAGAAACACACAGATTAATTGGGTTCGTTTCTGAAACGGTAGTATCTTTCTTATCGATACACACATTACACCCGAAAACAGACAATCGGATTTCCTCCTACTTTTCAGGTAGGCAAGAGCTCCTTGTGATTTATTTCTGTTAAGATCCCACTGAGGGGGTGTGATTCTTTGCCGGCGTCTGAGAAAAAAATCCCCAGGAGCGTTTGCTTTTGCTCCCAATAGAGAAAAATGGGCCAGAAAGGGGGGAAAATACAGATTTTTGTTTGTTTGTTTTTAAATAGTAAGATTTTGATTTTGGATTTTCAAAAGGAGAGCAGCCCAGCGGAGGAGGGCTAAGAGATCTGAGCGGGAACAATGGGAATTAACACCGTTTCAGTCGCTGAGGCCACTCTAATTAGTTGTCTGGATCCGGCGAGATCAAATACCTGAATTTAAAGCCTTCGGCTCGATTTCTTTTGCTTGCAAGTGCTTCTGTAAAATGGTTTATGAAGAAACCAAACTAAGCCTAAATCCTCTGGAGTCTCTTGCGAGGAGTTTTGCAGATAACAACTTTCTCCCCTGGTTAGGGTGGCCGGCGCGTCCCCTCCCCGCGGTGACCGCCGGTCCCGGGGCTGCCCCGCCGCCCCCGCCGCCTCTGGCAGGGCACCCCCGGTGACACCCCCGCCAGCCCCTCCTCAAATGCTTGAGGACACTTTGGTCTCTTTAGCCATTTCCCCGTCTCCCGAGAGCAGTCGGCTCTGCTGCCATGAATTATGAATAAACTTGTAGCCCTTTCTCCTGGGGACACCCGGCATCAGTCCCTCGCTCTGCTCCCGGGGGGCTGCGGGGGCCCCGGCACGAAGCCGTCCCCGGCCGCAGGAGGGACATGGCACTGGCCCCGGCTCCCACTTCCAGCAGCCCCGTGAGCAAAGAAAGAAAAAGTTATAACTGGCTGAGGAGTGAGTTTTCTGACTAATGAAATCCGAAATGAGTGGCGAATATAAAGCATTGTAAGATTTCTTCCCTGCCCCCCCGACACTGATTGGCAATACTCTTTTTTTTTTTTCTTTTTTTTTTTTTCCTATGTGTGTGTTGGTTTGAAAAGCAGTAAGAAATGTAATGAATTGAGTGCTGTCAGAGATGTCTTCTCTGTTGATGTGGTGAATGGCAGTAGCTCCCTGATCCAGTGCAGGTGCAGTAGAGCTGGGGAATAAAAGAGGGGGGCTCTCTGTTCAGTGGAAAAAGCACATTCCCTACAATAGACCACACACTGCCAGCCAGCACGGCATCAGCTCACACTCTCAGACTTTTTTCGCCTCTTTCCACAGTCCTGAGCTCACAAAATGGCTATACATTAGCACTAGTTAGGGTTTGCTTTTAATGAACAGTTGTGACTCCTTTTGACCAACATTTAAATCTGCTGTGCTCTCTCTGAAGATAGGTCTGTTTTGATCACAGGTTTTAAAAAATGGCCCGTTTCCTCACAAGGCAGCTCGTTCAGACCCATCAGTTGCATTTGATTGAGAAAAAAAAAAAAAGCTCTCGATTAATAAAACGCGTTTTCCAAGTGCTCCTAACAGGGAAACTTTTTTTTTTTTTAATATATATACATAATAAAATGGTGGGGGGAGGAGAAGAGACACTGTTTTTAAATGGATGAGATGGTCTAATCCTACACATGAGCGCATATTAATCCTGTTTCGAGATAACCTGTCTCCTTTTTGGCTTAATATATGATCCTTATACATGGATAAAAACTTTGCACTCTTTCTATTATTAGTTCGGTCCACATTTTTTTTTCCTTGCCTTAATTCCATCACTTTTTTGTTTGGTTGGTTTGTTTTCTGTATTTTGGGTTTTCTTTTTAAGTTTTGTTCTTGTCGGCGATCTGCTCAGAGGAGTCTAGATGGTTACACTTGGTTACTGAGGTTTTATTCGAATTTATTTCCAGAGCGAGGGTTCACTCCTCAGCCAAGGGGGCTGATTGATTCTGTCCCTCTCCGCCTCGCATTTAATGTGCCTCGTCCTATCGCGGCCAAGCCAATGAGCCGGGATTTTCATGGCATCCCACGGCAGCCCTTGCTGATTCCTCTTGCACCTATCCTGCAAGAAGTAGATTAGGCTCTTTTGGATATACTTGCTGATGCATTGCGCTGAGGAAAATTGCTCGGCGTTTGCTTATGAAAACCCATGTTACTGTGAAAGTTCTTTTTTTCCTCCTAATCGTGGTAACAAATAGCATCAGTTCCTGGAACATTTTGGCAAAGCCGTTCTCTGCCTGAATACTGCTAAACGGAAGAAGCTGACAGTTAACCAGTTATTACCTGAGCTCCGAGTAAACTTCCCCCCCCTCCCCGCCTCCAGCTGATAACAAAACCTGTTGGCAATAAATGACATTAGAAATAACAGTCAGATGGTGGTGGCTGTCTGAAGAACATTTTCAGGGGTCAGATCTTGTCATCCCGCGTACGAAAGAACGGATCTTGTATACACAGGAGAGGCGAGATCGTATGGATACGCCTATACGAAAAATATAGATCGTTTGCACTTTGTTTTCGGGATTTTTCAAACACGCCGGAACATCATCACCTGACAGCGCCGTATTTACTGCCAACAAGTTGTAGATCTCCCAGAGCCAACCTTCGCTCCGTTGCGTTTTAATAATAAAGGAAGGGGAGTTAGGGCTGTTCCGGGGGGTGCCCGGTTCCCCCCGGGCTGGATGTCCGGCACCGCCCGGGACAAGGAGGTGCGAACCACCCTGCTCCCCGCTCCGGGCTTCCCACTTTCTTTCCCCCGCGCTATTTGATAGCCTTTGTGTCCTATTGCTGCACACACCCATAATTAATCCTTCTTCTTACCGCTTACATCCTGGACCCAAGGGGCAACTCAAACCTATTTAGATCGCCTTGGTTGGTTGCACAAATTTAAGTGGCAAATGAGTTATAAACCTAATAACCGCTTTAATAAAAATAATTATTTGATTATGGCAGAGGAAATTTGCTGGAGTGCAAGGATGCGGCTGCGTTTGCATTTTGGTGGCGGTGAGGCTCGTCTTTGGATTGAACTCAAACGCCTTTTAAAAACATTGCTCTGAATAAAACAAAACAAAACACGCCCCAAAATCTCAATCCTAAACCCAACCTTACATCAACAAAAAAATCGCATCGATTCGCAGAGCGTTGTGGAACATTTCCCGTGATATTCGGAAGAATAATTAATTTGTAAACAGAAAAATCAATGTGAGATTTGGGTGGCTTTGAGTTAATTGAAAACAATTAACACGGGGGACCATTAATCACAAGCGCCGGTACCTCTCTCACTTCCCCCCCCCCCCCCTCCCTTTAAGGATGAAGTTTCTGCGCCTCTTTCAAGTGTATTTATGCTTCTGGTTTTACAAGGAAAAGTGAGGATGCAACAAGACCAGTCGCGTTGTCGTCTCTATACTTTTAACGCTAGCATATTGTTTGATTACTAATTCGAGTTAATATGATCTTTATGGCAACATAACAGTGGATAATTGGCCCTTTTTCTGAACAACAATGTAAATCACAATCGCTTTATTATTTAATAACGTCAAACGCTTCGTTGGATTGGCCCCGACAGAGAAGACCTTTTCTTTCTAGGCAGTGTTGTTGAGAAAGAACAATGCAGATCTAATTGTGGAGATTTCAGAAGTTGGCTCCTGTAAATGAACAGCTTAGATATGGAAGTTCCAGCAGATGTCTGCACTTTTCCCTGTGACAAACCTTGTAACCCCCCTTCCTCCCCCACTGCCCCGTCCTCCCCCCTCCCCGACTTATTGAAGATTTTTTGTCTTCACATCCTAGCAACAACCTAAATCTTCCAGTCGCAAATACACCCCTTTCGCCTCGTTGCTATACAGCCCTTCAGATGGCAGGCTTAAGCCTACACACCAAATTAGTGCTTGGCCCAAGGCGCGCTCACTCACTGTTCGTCCCGGGCCCCCCCATCAGCTGCGGCCTGGGGGGTGGAGGGGTCGACCCAGCGCGGGGGGGCCGGGAGGTTTGGGGCCTCGGCGCTGCGGTTCGCCACCTTCTTGCCAGCCCTGTAACCGTGCCGGGGGTTTGTTTTGCAACAGTTTGGAGGCAACTGCCGTGATGTGGCAGGGAAGGTGTCAGGGCCTGCCCGCTCCGGAGCGGGGGGGTGCGCGGCGGGACGAGCCCCCGGAGGAGCCCCCCATGTGCCACCCACTGCCCTGGAGGAATCCTGCTTGTCCGCTCCCATTGTACGGCCCAACTGACCCAAACACTCCCGGCTCCACTGTGGCAACAGCAATGAGCCTGCCCTGGGGGAGCACGGCTGTGGAGACAGGAATCCCCCCGGGATGGCTTCAAGGGAGAAGTTGTCGCGACTTCTGGCGGTGGGGACTCGCGTCCCAGCGCGCATCCGTTCTCCCGGCCTGATCCCCCGGCCCTGGGCTGCGCGCTCCTTCACCGAGCGCCCCGCGATTTTGGCACTGCGCGGGTTTTCCCCATGCGCTTGAGGCGACCTGTCTGGGATCAGCCAGTCGGGGCGGCCCTCAGGCATCGCCGGCCCCTCCGAGGGCAATTCCGCGGAGAGGAGTTGATTTAGCAAACTTCGGCGGGGGAGCGAAGGGAGCTGGCAGTGCTGCCGAGCTCCTGCCTCGTCCTGTCGTTCGCCCTCAGCCCAGACAACGCCCGCTTTGGTGGGCGCTGAGGGCCCCACCAGCGGGGGACCACTACCAGGGGTGTAAAGAAATGAGGCAGATACATCAAATTCTGGCTATTTTCCCGTCTTTTTGTGTTGTTTGTTCTTTTTTGCCTTTTTTTTTTTTAATCCCTCCTGAAAAAAAAAAAAAAAAGAAAAAGAAAAAGAGAGAGACACAAATTAGCTAAATAATCTTCCGCAGCAAGCGCGGCGAAGCCTCTTTCTACTCCCTCCTGGGGTGCTCCCACAGCTGCCCGGGGCAGGAGCTGCCACGTCGCAGCCGTGTGGGTCCCCGGTGCTGTATCTCGGGGCTCCCCACCCCGCCACCCCCCACGCCGGTCAGTCGGTCCATCGGCGGGGCACCGCCGCCCCAAAAAACGGGGGCACTTGCCACACACCTGCGACTGGGAGGGGTTTTTTTGTTCGTTTGAAAGAACCCACTCGAGGAAAGTATTCAAAACACAGACCCGACCACTGAAATTCCCTGAAACAGAAATCCAGGTTCAGTGCCTCGGGGTTGCCAGCCCTGCCTACAGCCATGGGAAACGGTTGATGAATCCGTGTTGACCTCTGAGTCTTTTTCTCCTCGAGTGGGTGGAAAAGCTTGATTTTTTTTTTTCTTTTTCTTTAGTTCTACCTTTCCTGGCTTATTTGCTTATTTTACAACTCTACTTTTCCCCGCTACCATCACCTGGCGGGGGAGCGCCAAGTGAAGCGGGGGTCTCCGGGGCTCTCCTGGCTGGCAGCGGCCGCCCCGCGGAGTGCCAAGGGTTAACCGCGCCCCCACCGCCTCTGTGCGCAGCGAGGAATGAAACTGCCGCGACTTTCCCCAAAATCCAAACCAGGAGACGCATCTCCCGGATGCCTGGGCTGCAGCGAGCCGGGCCGGGCCGGGCCGGGCCGGGCCGGGCCGGGGGCGGCCTTGGAGACCGCCACTCCCCTCTCCCCCTCCCCCCCTCCACCCCCCCATGAGCTCATTTCCATGTCCGCGCCTCCCGCAACTGTGAGAAAATCCGCCGGGACATCCAGCGTGCCGATGCGGCCCGGGCTGCCCCGGTCTCCCCGGTGACAGCGCCCGCCCGGGAGAGCCGCGCCGGCTGAGTTAGGGGGGGAAAACTAGAGATATAAAATAAAATTAAACTGCTCCCGGCATCTCGCAGGTGTGTGCGGCGGAGAGGGGGGGAGACCCGTAGCCACGCGTGTCTTCCGTGGGGCCGTGCTCCCTGAACACCGCCCTGGAGCCGTGCGCTGCTGCGGGGGGGAAGGTGCAAAACTGCCCGGGGACAGTCCGGGAGGGGGAAGGGAGCTCTGAACAGCCCCACACTTATCAATAACAAGATGTATAAATATCAAAGTGAAGGAGCCCGAGTAAGTCTTTCTAGAAGCGAGGAGGAAGCTTAAGCAGCTTTCTTTAATGGTGATTTGTAGCTCTGTAAGGGGCACGGATAGCAAATACCCTGCAGGTGCATGTTGTAACACTGCCATCCGGACTTTAATGTAGATTACTCTCCAACTCGTTTGATCGGTCCTTTGAAACCCTTTACAATTGCCTGTGACGAACCGCCAGTCTCAGTTTTTTTTTTTCTTTGAATAATGCCTTAAGGGTAAGTCCTCGGGGCTTTTAAAGATCTCCAGCACATTTTAAAAAAATCACGTTAGAATTTTACTTTAGAGCGTGGGTCCAAGTCTCTCAACTTGGGGCTGTTAACAGGCATATTTTAAATCATTAATCATCTACTAACCATCAACTTTACTTTGGAAGGAAGACACGAGGATCTTCTAAAGATCTCCAAACATTTCTATTGCTTTTGGATCATACCGTTAAAATTTAGGATGCAAACATCCCGTCCCTCCTGCTGAAGCCCTGGACCCGGCGGGTCTCCGGTGTTTAGGGGTAAATCTATGCTGAAGACCTTTCCTCCGGCTATCGAGAAACCCCCGGGGTGGGTTTAGGGAGCAAACCCAAGGGGTGATGTAGAGCAGAAACCGGGTCGGATGGCGGGAGAGTCGGCGGGGGACCTCTCCATGCATCCCGCCGGCCCTCCTGCACCCCGACTCTGCCCCGGGACCTCCACCCGCTGCTGTGTCCGTGCCTTGTAGCAAACAGTGGGAATTTTGGGGTTTTTTGGGGGAGGGGGGAGAGACAAGACTAAAGTATGCAGTAAATCCCGCAGATGTCTCTACTCTCTCCGCAAACAACGTTTAACCTTTAATATTCATTCGTTACTATGAATTTAAAAAAATAATTACTGAACTTTTGGCCCTTCAACTTCCACAAGCGGCGCTTTGTTTCTCTAAAATAAACTTGGGAGACGAGATCCCTCCGTATCAATCTAGGGATTTGAATTAAAGGCCCATTTGGGACACTTGAGACTACAAAGGGTTACACATAAATAAATGCCACATTTGCCTATTGCAAAAGTTTTCTCTGTCCTTTCTCAGTCACAACAGGGGAGGAAAAAGCCGTCGTTTATTATCTAGCGCTGGGCGGGAGCAGCCCCTCCAGAATGTGCTCTTAGATTTGGCCGGCAGAAGAGGGACTCCTTTTTTTTTTTTTTTTTCCCCCTCAACAGCAGCTCCTTTTGTTCTCCAGATCTCTTTCCCAATTTCAAGCTTCACTTGCAGATCCCAAGTTTGTTTGTTAATGACGCTATTACCATCTGGCTCGTCCTACTTTCCAAAAGATATAAATCTCCCCAGTTTCATTGCCTACATTATCATTTAAGTGCCACCATAGCTGGAAGAAAAATATGCTTTCAAGGCTGCAAATTCTCTTGCACCGAGTAACTTCCCTGGGTGCGGAGCTGCCGCCCGCCCCGCCGGCCCGCGGTCCGCTTGGCAGGGACGCTCCAAATGGATTTCACCTTGCAGCGATGCTGGGAGAGGGGGAGACAGCACGATTTAAGTTTTCCACCAGAAACTTAAGCGAACCTTCTGCCTCCCCCCGCCATCCGCCCCTTTTGTGGCTGTTTAATGCATCTGGCTACTTTAAACCGTTATCTTCGGCGGGGAGAGGGCAAGATGGGTTCTGCCCCTGGCAAGGTCCTGTTTTCCCTTATCCAGCGCGCACCCCCGTCTCTCTGCCATAATTACATATTCCATATGTGTGAATAAACCTTTCCCACAGGCGTCGTACAGTAAAGGGAAGAAAAGTTTGGGGTCCTCTTAGTGCAGTGCAGTTGCAGATTTGTGTGCGCTTAAGCATAAAGGGACGGGGGGAGGGCAAGAAGGGATGGGGGAGGGAGTTGGGTCGGTTTGTGTATGGGTTCCACAATGACTCTATTTATTCGCTGCAACCAGCCTGGGCAGATTGAATAGGCGAGAGAGAGACACTCAGCCTTCCCAACGCGTGGGCTTTGTGGGATCTAGTCCCCACTAGCAGATTTCGACTGCTAATTTCCCATTCGGCGGGGCTCTCCGGCGAGGAGACGCGGCCGGGTCCATCACCTCCGTCTCCCCCAAACACCACCTGTGTTTCCAGTCCTTAACCTCTCCATGCAGAAGTTTAACGCGGGGAGAAGTTCAAACCTTCATAGTTTCTTTGTTGGGTGTCCGGCAATGTTTCTGCGAAAAAAAAAAAAATTAGACAATTTGTTTAAACATATGTATGTGTACACACACACGATGTTGTCAAGAGAGAGAAAAAGGTACTCCTTCAATATGGGAAAGAAACGTAGAGATTTTTTTTTCCCCGAGTGATCTAATTGTTATAAATAATTATGGATGAAAAGAAAACTCACTTATTATGCACTTCTAATACTGTGACTGCACAGGAGAGAAAGGCGACCAAACCAGTGATTAATTAATATCGCACTGGCGTAGCTGTTTTCTCGCGAAAGGCCTTTTCCCCTCTCGCTGCTGCCGTGCTATCATTCCAGCTCGAGTCATGTGTAGCCGGGAAGGGATCTTGTTTATAAATTTATATGACGACCTTTTCTTTGTATGTGCTCTAAAGTTGATATGGACAAATTGCAGAGGTATACAATTTAAGTAGATGCACTTTTAATCACCGATCATTAAAATGGTTATGTTAAATATACTCAATTACATGCATGACTTCACCATAACAGTACTTTCTATTCTCCCAGCTGCTCACGTATTCCTTAACTATAGTCAGCAGAAGAAACTCGATTATGCTGAATCCATACATTTCTATGGATTTCATCAGCCTAATTAATGCTTCAGTGTGGTCCATGTGTCTGAATGGTCCCTTTGCTCTTACTTGGGTAAGGAGGCAGTGGTGGAATGCAGAGGGTCTTTCTTTCAAAGATACCCATGGGGGTCACTCTAGGACTCTAATGGCAAAGGTAGCAAGTGTTAAATAGCAGAAACATGCAGAGAAAGGGAAGGCAACGATGTAAAAAGGACATTGATACTGTAGGTATGCCCAACAGGTCAGTGATTATAATTAAAACGCTTCAAGAAGTAAAGGTAAATGGAAAGCTTCCACAATTTGCAGCGTGCCTGGTTAAAAGCAAACAAATCAGCCCACAGAAACGCACCTTGTTGATCCTCGCGGAACAAAAAAACCAAACCAAACAAAACCAAAAAAGTTGACAGCAGATTTTTAGCCTCTTCTGTGAACACCGCGTTTTGAATGCCACATCTCTTCTCTAAATTTGTCGTTGTCGAAATACAAAGTGTGAGGGAGTGGATGCCCCGCCGGGCAGAGCCGAGCGCTCCTCACTGCCAGGGCACCCCCGGGGCTCCTGCGGTCCCTCCGTCAGGGCAGAGACACACGGAGCTGGGAGAAGTCCTTCCTCTCCTTTCCCCAGCTTTCTCACGAAATGAAGAAGTGGTTAAAATAAATGGGATGCGTTGCAGCTCTAGTACAAACAGCCAATGGCTGCTTTTATAACACATCTTCCCATCTTAGCATTTAGTGGGGTACAAAAGGCAAGAGTGCTTCCTGCTATTCAAGCAACATTCTAATCGATGAGAAATGCATCGAGATGTATTTATTTTTTGTTCCCACCTGTTGTAGTAGAAAGCCGTCAGATCACACCTTTCTCTGGCTGCTGGGAGACGTGAGGGGAGATCAGGGAGCTCTCTTGTCACTCACTGCACTACCAAACAGGTGGTGACGGAGCCCGGACCTCTTGCCTGTTCCTCCACCGTGCACTCTGCAGCAAAATTGTCCTAACTTCGAGTCAGTGTCTTGCTACAGCCTTCATCCTTCAAGTGGAGAGAGAAAGCAGGGAAGATTTCAGATCTATAACCAAATTATAAGCTAGGAACTTTATGCTTGTCATGCTAATTTAATGACTTTTATAGTAAGTGTAGACTTTCTGTCTTTTGAAATTAGCTCTTCAAAATGCTTTGTGTAATGACAGACACTAGACATAAGAGACAAATGCACAAGCAATAGTGGGATAATAATCTGGCAAACACTGCGCCATTTAAAATGTAGAACGAAGTGCATTAAATCTCAGTGGAAATGTATATCCTTGTCCGATGCCATGCCTGGCCTCCAGAGTGACCCAAAAGCAGGGTGTCTTCCAAGAGCCTCTCTGCCTGGCTTCATCTGGAGAATGAGCAAATACCAGATGTTGAGTATAAAATGCTATTTCATACAGTGCAGTGCCCCTTTGCTTTCTGGTGCTGCTTACATATGTTTGAGTACCGTAAATACCCCTATTTTGACAGACTAGTTCTGCTGGGCCTGGCCCCTTACTCAGGTCCCAGAGGGGGGATGTACATGCTGCGGTTGCATCTATGACTCTGAATGTGCAAATCCCTCCATCCTTTAGAGCATTTCTGTGCTCCCATGTTATGAGTGGTCCAGAAATCTGTCCAAGAGATGGTCTTCATAACAAAGGCAGGGGTAAACCCAAAGCTATAGATGTATTGCAATCTGGGCAACTCACTCATTGCCTATAATTGTAAATAAGGTAAGTTCACACGACGATCGAGTAACGAGGGAACAAGAGGCCTATTTTAATCAGTTGGTTATCTCTCCTTGGTGGAGATCAGAGCTCCATCGCTCCTGGCCTTCCCATTGTGTCCCCCCTGCTGGAAATGACAGCTCCTTCAGAAATGAGCAACTTGGTCCCTGGATGGGATTTCAGCTCTTTTGCACTACACATGTACCAATTGTCATTTTACAGCTACAGCGAAACCTCTAAATTATATAAATGTATAAACTCGGCCTCATTAAATCCCCCCTTTTGGATAGCCTCAGGGTTGGAGAGTATATTACTCTAAGCCAGAGGAGACTTATATCCAAATGGGGATTGAAACGTAGTGACACTTAAGCACAGTCCTTGTCTCAGCTACAGAGGTTTTATTTTTCCCCTTTAGAGTGTTATAATATTACAAATGCAACAGTTTCCTTATGTCAAATCAAACGATCTGAAATCCTATTTCTTGATTCAGCCTACGGGTCCTTTTGTGGTGGGGACAAAAACACAAAGATACGATCAAACACCATAGCCTGACCAAAGAGAAATTTATTGTTCATCTGAGAGAGCTTCCTAATTTGAAGCTGAAACCCTTCCCTTCCAGAAAGCATCTGAACATGCTGCGTAAGTTATTCTCTTGTGCATGTGCCTGTGTGTCCGGATAGATTGGGGTGTGCAGAGGGACAGGGGACCGAGGGCAGCTATTTACTCCACAACTCGGAGCACGCTCTGCCCACGAGTTGTCTTTTCCACCCAAGCCGCTATAAAAATAAACGTTTCGGTGGGAAATCTGTGCCCACGCGGGCTGCCGCTGCTGCCACCGCATCCCCACCCGCCCGCACCGTGAGGCGCCGCGGCCCAGGGGGACGACCGGGGAGGGGGGCTCTGCCCGGGGCCCTGGACGACCCCCCCGCGGAGAACCCCGAAACGGCTGAACTGAGCCCCCCCACGCCACGGCGCTGCCAGCTCTGGTGACTGGGGCACGGCAGCTGCGGGGATCGCCCTGCAGAGGCCCGCGCGAAGCCCCCCCTAAAGTTGGGTTTGCCGGGAGGGGGTCGCCTTCCCCCTTTTTCCAGCTCTCGCAAGAGGGTCAGTGGTTTAACCAGGCGTCACCAGGACTTCGTTTTATTCCCGGCCCACTGAAGCGTGTGCCTTTTAGTGACTGATGGCCGCTGTGGCTGTACGCGGCACAGTTGCTCTCACGGTGCGTGCTCCAGATGGGCACGTCCCGCAGGCTCGGGGCGGGGGGGCACGGTCGCTTTGGAAAGGCCACCGAGACACTGAGATTTGTTCTGGGTCAACCCTCCCCAAACGCCAAAGTTGGGAAACAACTTTCGCAGCGTGTGTCGGAGAGGGAGGGAGCGGCGGCGGAGAGGCAACGGGTACCGCGGTGCGGGGCGCCGGGGCTGGGGGGCCCTGACGATCACCCCCACCCCCCCTGTCCGCCCCAGCGCATCGCCCTCGTCCCTCTGCTCAGCTCTTCCTCTCCGAGCCACGGACGCGCAGACAGCACGTTTCCAAACTTTGAAATGCCAAATCACGTTATTGCTGTGGCAGGAGGCTGCTTTCGGATCCGTGACAGCTGAGTTTTCCCTATCGATTATGTGACACTGCAGTTCATTTACACAGCTCAAAAGCTTAAAGACACTGGAGGAGCCCCCGGTTTAACCCGAAATCCTAACAGAAAGTGAATCAACTTTCTGGCCAGTGTTTAAACTGATAGATCAGAACTTAATTCGGAGAGACAGAAAGGGAGAGAAACGACAGCACGGATTTATTTTGCCTAGCGTCCTTCGCTGAAACTTCAGAAACTGCGGCGTGGAAAATCCAGGGCCGAAATGCTAATTAGAAGCAGCGCGTTTGGTGTCCGGATATTTATGTGTTTTAGGAAGCAGATTACAGCACTTGGGGGTTTTGTGGGACTGCATGAAATATGTGCGTAGACCGAGGCTGCGTGCGGCTGTCGGGCCGCAGCTGGGCCCGGGCTGTTCGGGCAGCAGCTCCCGGCGCCTCGCGGGCTCACCCCGGCGGCAGGGTGGGGTTGGGGAAGAGAGGACATTTTCCTCTCTCACATGGGGACGGGACAGGCCCCCTTTACGCTGCCGGGTCCTTCCCCTTGCTTCTTTAACTGGGGGCTTTCCAGGAGCCAGCCCAGCTCCCCGTCCCTGCTGCTCCCTCCCCCTGTCCACGCCGAGGTTTCATTACTTGCTGTTAGAGCCTGGAAACAATAAAGGATGTGGGACTGGGCTTTTATTGATTATTTGTCACCCTGTATTTGTCAGTTTCAATAACTTTTCCTGAAGTTTTACTTACGGGCACTTGAGCTTTCGGATTAGGCCGGCTCTGCGGATTGCAGTGAGGGGTAATTATCCGCTGGCCTGCTTCCCTGCAGCCGGGCTGCGCAGCCGGACAGAAAAGAGCATTAACGTATAGAATGGGCAGGATCCGGCCTGAGCGCCCCCCCATAAATCGCTGTCCGGGCGAGGGGCAGGAGCAGCCCGGAGCTTGCCGCGGCCCTGCCAGCTGCCCCAGACCCCCCCGACGCCCCCAGCCCTCTCGCCCTGCGCGGTGTGCAAAGAGCCCGCGGCCGCTCTCTGCCTCCCGGGCGCTTGGGGCGCGGGGCTCACCCAGGCTCCAAAAGTCCCCCCCCTAACCCGGTTGTGGAGAGGAGAGATCAACCCCCGAGAGATGGCCCCGCTCCCTGGGGAGGCGGGGGGGTCCCACGACGCTGGGGCCCGAACCGGGGCTTTCGGCAGCGGCCAAATCCCCGGGATTCAATTAAAAAGCTGGCTCGCGCCGCTGGCGGGGAGGCGAAGCCGGGGGATTTGTATTATGAAGATCGACTCTTCAAAACTGCCCGCCTGGCAGCCCGGCCGCGCTCCCGCCGGCGGAGGGACCAGCTGCCCCGCGCGCCCCGGCCGGAGCCCCGGCGGCGGGGGGTGCGCGGAGCTGAGCCCACGGGCGGCGTGGACAAGAGCCGCGGCGGGGACTTGGCGGCCGGGGGGGACACCCGTGTCTCGCAGCCTTTTCAGGGAGGGGGGAGGTCAAACCTTCCTTGAGAGAATAGACCTGATCTCCGGCCATCTTCCTCCTTTGCTAACTTTCCTACGTCTCCCAAGCGATGCACGCAGCTCCATACATGCTCCAGCTGTACTCATTTGTAAGCACAGTAAAGGCAAGCTAGCATAATCGTTCCCTGGGCTGGCAGGGTGCCTATCGTGTACAGTATAGCGTTTGATGTACTGTATCTCATACCACTGCAAGCAAAGAGACAAGTGAACACGGAGTGCCCAGTTACACAGGATTTAATTACAGCGGAATGCATTCTCCATGCTGATTAGGGAAAAAAAAAAAATCAATCGGGGGCTTATTTGCCACAATGAACCAATAAAAAAACAATTTATTAGAGCAATAATCTCAGCCCCAAATGGTCTAAATATTATTGTTTCAATTGCATTGAGGGAATTCAGACTGAAAGTGTTACACAGAGGGCATCAGGGAGCCCTTCTTCATGAATTCACCAAGAGTTTCTAACCTCTTTCCAGAAGCTTGCTTGCTGGCTTAGAGGTCTTTAAACAGGAGTCCAAATTCCCCTGTTTCAGGTCCAGGTGTGTGGGTTGCTGTAGTACCTACAAGGCAAGATGTTCTGCAGTCCATGGCTGTCTATGCCAAGAGGCAAACATAGCATAGCTTCCCACTGCGTCTATAAAGATTTCCTGCTTTCCAGTGATTTATATGTGAAATTCCTAGAAGGGAGGAGGCCACACAAAAGATCCCCAAGCCATAGGCCGAGAAAAATGCCTTTTTGTAATATTGTTAGAAAACCACCACGCGATGTGCCAAAAATACCCTGGTAGGGATGGGGGAGAAAGGCATTCCTTCTGGGAGGGTGCTGAGCACAGGGACAGGTGCATGGGGGGGATGGGGGGACAGTAGTACCCTTGCTTCCCCTCTCCCATGTGAAATTGCTCCCTTCTTCTCACACTGCTCTCGTGGTTTTCAGGGTGCTCCCCCAGGAAGTCAGTGTGAGGCCAGAGGGTGCACAGCGATGTAGCGCGGGTGGGCCAGGTCACCTTGGGAACTGAGGGATCCCCTGGAGCTTAAAGTCTGTGACTCAGGAGATGCTGATTTTGCTTTACAGCTTTCTGTAACTCCAGTCATCTCTGTCCCAAACCGGAGAGGACCTCATTTCCTGCTCAGTGCTTTGCCAACCACAAGGTCTTTTCATAAAGCTGCCAGGGGTGCCTGGCTGCGGGAAGGACAGTCAGTGTTTGTCACCAGGGAATGAGCTGGCACCATAGCTCTAATCTGAGTCAACAACCTGGATAGCCCTGAGCATGACTTCATAAATCATGCTATCTAATTGAAAAGCACATGCTTCTATAGAGAGTGTTGTTCAAAAAGGATGTAAAAAATAGAATAAAATGCAACAAACACTTATTTTATTCCCACTAGCCTATTAATCAGTCACCTGATTGTTTCAATTTACAGAATTTCACACAGAAAAAAAAGGGAAAACATAAACCCATCTTGTATAGCCATAATAAAAACACAAATGAAAAAATTCATCTCTTAATGAGAGGCTTAGCTTTTTTCTAACACATCCCTAATAATAGGAAAACAATCTTTAAGTGTTTTTAATTTAAATTGTTTTCATGCTTAATTCAAAATTGCTAAATAACATTATCATGTGTCTGTGTATCAATTTAACATCGAGGCGTATGATATTTGAAAGCAATTGAACCAGTTTTGAAAGGAGAGAGAGCCCTTTATCATGCCTGTGTTCACTTTTAAAATGTTGGTTAATGCACATACACTGGCCTGCCTTTTTCTCATCCTTTCAGCAGAAATGAAAGATAGATCTGGGACAAAAGATCAGTTACGTGCTTTTTGCTTTTCACACCCAAATCTCCTGCTTTATTTTTACAGCCCCAGGATCTGCGGGATCTCCCCCCTGTGAGAGACAACTCAGCAGCTCTGTCCCCTCTGCCACCTCAGCACCGCCAGCGGAGGAGCCCAGGAGGAGCCTGGAGCAGTGGCTGAGCAGCAATTTCAATGTGAATATTCATATTTAACTCTTCAAACAACAGTAGATACTTCAAAACCATGTGTGAGACAAAATGACGTTAAACTTTCAGTCATTAAGCCTCTGTTTAGCCATACTCCAGAAATGAGCTGTTCATAACAAACAGGGAATTCTGATTGACAGTTTGCCATCAGGAGCCCTTAAGCAGGATTTTTCCAGCTATAGCGCAATGTACTCTTCTGTGCTCCCTTTCCAAGATGCTATTTCAAGTATAGAGGCATGAGGAAAATTTACATAATAGCTTCATATATAATGTGTGATTGCTCTGAAATTAAGAAGCACCAGTTTTTCTCTTATTGTTTCAGAAATGAAGAGTGCACTTTGTTTTCTTGTTTACTTAGTGAGCTCTCTGATCCCTTGATGTGTTTCAAGAGCTTTCTGTCAGCATCATGAGGCCTTGCTTACCTGGTAGGTTTTATGTGTGAAATGATTAGTATTCAAATTGCCTGAAAAAAACAACAGTAACGATGTCTGACAACTTTTTTTTCTTTTTCTTCTTCTTAAATAATATTTCATGGTACGTTAAATAGGTTACACAGTCTCTTCTTTAGAGACCGGGCAATGTATTGCCACATACGTAATGTTTTCATCCAGCAGCTAGTTTTTAGAAGGAAAAAAGCTGAAGGCAGCCTGGAATCCTTTCCTCAGCCTTTTTTCAGTTTGTTCTGAATTTGATAAGAAATGGTAATAATTTTGAGACACATACAGAAAGAAAAATAAATATTTTTTCATTCTAAACCTCTTAGTGTGTCATTCGAGACTGCAGGCAGATACTAGAAATGCTACTCGTTAAATCCACCGAAAGTTACTTTTTCAGAAGTCAAAATGTTTTTAGCCAAACTGCTTTCTCGATGGTTGCTTTAGATGCAATAGAGCCAGAGGAGCCCAAGGAGAAAAGCAAACAATTAAAACATTTATGTATTTGATTCTTGATAGACATCTCTGCAAGGTAGGTTTTAACTTTTTTTTTTTTCCTTTTTTTTTTTTTTTCAGTAAGAAGGATAAGCTTGGAGTGCCCAGTCACCGTGGTAACTGCCAGAAAAATTCTCCTGAAGTTTGAAGAGGTCAGCTAATGGGGTCAACAACTCCGGCCTCTCTCTGAGCTGGGCCTGGCAGGCTCCATCCTGCGGTTGGGGTGTTAGCACAGGCCGAGCCCTGGGAGGTGGGCCATTCCAGCTCTGATATAAATTTTTTGAGTCAGTTCACGGCCTGGACTCTCCAGGTGGCCTCCAAAATCGATTGTGACCTTGTGACCTTGTCTAACGGAGGCATAGCATCCAACCTAAGTAAGGATTTAGCCAGGAACGACAGCTTTCCACTGAGTGTTATTGGGGACAGTACAAACAGTTGTGGAAGCAAGGAGGTAGGTATGAGGAGTAGAGGTCATTAAAAGCAAATTAAAAAACAATTTTAAAAATCCTCGTTAGCGGAAAGTTTTTATTAGCAGTAACCGTTCCCTAAATAAACTCTTCTGGCAACTATTTTTTTCTTCCCCAACAACATGGTATCGAGTATTTCAGTGCATTAATATATGAAAAATTGGCACTTTGTATATTCCAAACCACACAAAAATTTATATACCTCCAGATTTTGAACTTGTACATGAAACTGACTCACATGTTAAACTAGAGGTCTGTGAAGCATATTTTTTTTTTCTTAATATCATAAAAAGCAGGAGGCTGCTTATTAAAGTGGGTTGTTTGTTTTAGGAAGTGAGTTCTTTAATATGTGCATTCTTTTTAGATTCAAAAGACTTTGAATTTGTGTAATTTTATTTTTAAACTACGAAATTAAGTAACAGTTAGAATAGCGTGGAACAAAAGTGTGAGAGTTTCACAGGCCAGTTCCATTACTGATTTGTAATACGAATAGACAAGCTACAAATTTGATTACGTATTTTTGTAGAATAAAATTGTGGTCATACTAAGATCATATTTTAGTTTAAGATTTTAAGCAACAAACTATCTGGGGGAGGAAGAGGCTGCTGCAGAGGTTTGATTTTGTTATCAAATCTAGAAACTTGCACTTCCGAGCAAGTGGATTTGCTTTTGTGTTTTATTTCTGCATCTACAAAACCTCAGCTCCACATGCATTGCTCACATGAGTAATCAGTAATCATCAGATGAGTAAGTGGAACTACACCAAAGAGCAAAGCCCAGTCTCCCAGGTGGAAAATGCTCTCAGACTTTGACTTTAAAACTGCTCTGAAGGAAGAAAATTGCATTAATATTTGCTCCCAGTCTTAGAAAAATTATGCAAACTTATCCCAGTGGGAATCTTGCCCAAACGCTTCTTGTCCCTCGCAGGAGAGGGCTCGGCTCTGACGTCCTTCTTCCCAGTCACTTACCTGTTGAGCAGCTCCCTTGAGGTCAGAGTGGCTGCGCAGAATCAGGACTATTAAGTACGGTTCAGGAGCGTCTGAGCCTCTCTACATGCTAAATATCATTGTACTGCTGAGAAGTCCCATAGGTTACAACAGCAAGAGTCTGGCTTTTAGTTGCGGTAACACCTTGCTGTGTAGAAGGTCCCCCAAAATACAAGGATGCCTCTTGGCCAAGGTCCTACCCCGCCAGGGTTGGTGTAACCTGTTCTGGTGGGATTATTTGAAGAGCAGGAGATTAATTACTAGGAAAAAGAAGGGTGGCAAAACTGTACCCTAAAATAATGTACGGCCCAGACCTGCTCATGCAGATATCAATGGTGACACTCTATTTAATTCCACCCTGAATACTAATTGTAGCTTGTTGTTGTCATTAGTTTTTATCAGGACTATGCTGAAAACAATTTATTCACATTAGCACGCGTGTTGATTCAGAGGAGTGCCTTGTGTGACTAAGCCTGGCAAGACACAGCTCACAGATCTCAGGGAGGACCAGCACATTTGCTTGGTTTTCAGAAAAATATTTAAAAATAGGAACAGTGATCAGCTGGAAGGTGAATCCTCAATATTTTCCAAAGCGTATGAGGAATATTTAGCAGCTTTTTTTTGTTGTTTTTTAATACTTTTATCTCTCTTGTGATGTGAGCATACAGTGCACTGGTTCTAACTGACAAACAGAGGATCACTCTTAAAACAGATGATATCACTATTCCACTGGACCTTTTTGACCAAAATTGCCCCAAACTTTCCCCAAAGCCTCAGGCTTGGAATGAGGAATTGTTGGCAGAACGAACAACAGGGGAATCTCAAGAGCTTGGACTTGCTGCAAATTCTTTAGTGTTGATTTCTTTAGATCCCATTGAATTTATAATCAACTGCAAATCTACAAATGTCACTTGAAACAGGTCCTGGGCTTGAATCTTTTGTACCTCTTCATGTTTTTCAGTTGATCCCCAGTACAACAGGGATGTGGAATGCCTAGAGGTGCATGTCAGCAGCAGCCACAGTGGTACTATCCATCTTCCTCAGCCCCTTCAGCTCAGTGAAGCTCACTCAAATTCATTTGATTCCTTGAAATATTTTCTGAAGTACAGGCTCTTTTCGCTGCGTGATGTATACGAATGGGCTTAATACAGCATTAGAGATGAATGGCTGGAATCACCAAAGCCTCTGGACTGGTGGTTCCCAGCCTCTGCTATATGGATCACTGATAATCCATGAGGCCTTGGCAGGTTTGCTGCAGGTGGTCTGTGGAACTGTATTAAATAATCATGTTCATAGTCTTCAATTAGAATTTTGATGAGAAGAGTGTGTGGCAGTCTGCAAGAAAATCTAAGGGCTGAGAGTGATCTTCTAGCTTGAAAGCTCTGAGGATGTCTGCTCTACAGGAATGCGTCTCAGCCTGTGGTCCATGAGCCATTAGAAGGTATTTTGAGAATGTTTTCAAATTAAATACATGCCCAGTTAAATGAACACACCGTCTTACTCATGCAAGCAAACAAAAGAAAACCAACAAAACCTTCCACTTCAAAATAAAATGAAAAAAAAAAAGTAATAAATCAACACTGAAGCCTCAGCCTAGGTTGTGTTTGCTTGTATCTTACACCCACATCCCTGGCGCTCAGCAGGGACTGGGAAGAGCTGCTGTAGAAAGTGGCAGTGGCCACAGCCCAGCCCGGGGCTGGCCGAGGTCTGTGCATTCTGGAGGGAGCAGGAGGGCAAGCGAGTGGGAGACGAAGAGGTGTGCGGGCAGAAGGTCCTCAACAAGTGATGTGTTTCCTTCTCCTTTTACTTCTCCTCTCTGCTTTGAGCGTGTGCATGGTTGGTGTGCAGAGAAAAAGTCAAACTAATTCTGATGCTTTTCCCTGTTGTGTGTGGACTAAGTCAGAGAAAGCACTTATGGCAGCTTTTGTGGAAGGGTTACAATATAGGTTGATACTTTAGGAACTATAGGAAGTTCTTAATCCTTCCCTGCCTACGGGATTGTCATTTATAGACCTGCTATTGTCTAATCTTTTATAAGGATGTTTCCTTACGTTAAGGTTCCAAGAGCAACCAGACGTTGCCATTGTTCACAGCTATTTCGGTTTGTGGCTTAATGCACATCTAATATTCTGTTTATGCTTTCACTGCTCTCCTACGCTACACACTGGCTTAGGTGACATTATTCTCAAAACATTAATTTCTCTGGTTTTTTTTCCTGATTTGTCTATGCATCTCGATTTTGCCTTAACCTTGTTAATCACAGGTAACGTGATAATGCATATGGAACTTTATGCATTTAGTTGGGCATTTCATGTTCAGTTCATGTCTAATGAAGAAGGACACTTGCCTCTAAAAAAGCTTCTGTGTGTTGCTTTTCCATCAGGTTAAATTCTTTTTATTAAAAAAAAAAAAAAATCTTCTACTAAATAGCAAGAATGAATGCAGCCATGAGCAGACAAAATGGAAGTGTAAGTTATTTTGGATGTATAAAATTTAGCTTGAGGTTAGTGGTGGTTTAATTACAAGATTTTTTAAAGTTGCTATTCATACAGACATCCGTTGTTTTCCACTTTGACTTAACTCCAGCTCAGCCCCCTTCAGAACCCCATTTCTGGCAATCTCAGCAACATGTGGGGGTCTGGCAGCTTCTGCAGACGTTGCCATCTTCCCTGCACTGCTCCTTCAGCACAGTGACACCAGCTCACCGCCTGGCGTTTCTCAGCAGCCCTTAACGAGGCCTTTCCTCTGTCATCTGCCCCACAGCTTTTCCAGAATCAGATGCTTTTGTCAAAGTTTTTCAAACCAATCTAGAAATAGATACTGAAATAAAGGCAGGTGATCTGGTGATCGGGTGATGTTCTGTGTCTCCCTTCCTGCCCCGCTTCGGGCAGATCACAAACCTTCTCCAGAGCTCAACTCTTTGTCCATAAAATAATTATATAGTGTTAATAATAATAATAACAACAACTTTGCTTTTACATGCCTGAAAAATTTGATGCAAATGAAGAGCTACCTAGATTTTGTCAAATCTAACTCTACCTAACACTCTCCACCTTCTCCACTGCTGTCTTTTCACTGCCGAAGATTTGCCAATAAGTCTTTTAGAGTCAGGCTTCTGCTTCATGCCCTGATATAGTGACAATTGGGCTTTTAAATTATCCTTGTGTTCATAACATATATAGCAGCACTGATGTATCTTTTTCCCCCAAGCATTCTAGCTTTGCTGAAAGAAAAAAACCCAAACCAATTACAAACAGCTCACGATGTTCAATCTGTAGTGCTGGATAACCTGTGTGTTTCAGGCAGTGCCCAGTTTTATCCTGGTCATTAGGGAGCCAGTGCACATCACAATGTGTGAGCTGTCCCTTCCCCAGCCCCAGTTACACCTTGCTTAGCAGTTCCCCTCACTGGGGAGTTGCTCCTGTAGTTTCCAGTTACATAAGCCATCACATTTTGTGAATATGTGAATTTAACAGCTGTTGGTGTCAGCATTGGTTGGGGGGGGTGTTTTTTTTTTTTGTTTTTTGGCAGGCTGGCATTACTCATCAGTCTCATGGTAGTTTTGTTTGAAAAATGCTTGTGTTAGAAAAAGTGGATTTATCAGCTCAGCACTGTATGGTGCTAGCACGCAGCACAACAAAAGACAAGTGCTCATTTCAGTAACGCTTGCAGCATTTCACGGGGCCCCCAAATAGGCTGAACAAGGCTTCTCTGGCAGCTAACCCCAAGTACAGTGGGAAACTGTTAAAGTGGCAGCATCACTGCCTGGAAAAGGGATTAGATTTTCTCCCATCACTTATTTCTACTTTTGTTGTTGTTAAAAATTGAAGGCCATGAATATGAATTTCACTGAATATTGGAGAAAAAAGAAGCCTAACTGAAAATGTTGTGCTCTTACAAGTGATGTTTTCTCTCATGTTTTCTCGGAGTGTAGACCACTGTCAGTCTGTCCTTCCCAAAGTGGGTCTGTTTAATGGAGAAAAATAAGATACTTGCAGATTTTTCAAGTAATACTACAGAGTCAGTCATGTTGCAGGCTTTCAGGGAGGACTCGTTCTCTGTTTAAACCAATTTGTCTTCAGAATAATTTGCTGCACTTATGCTTTCCCTTGTAACTGCTCTTCCAGAATGCAAATACAACCTGGAGAGTTGTCTGTATTTAATTGAATGTGTCAGGTGTTTAAAATGATGTTTAAAAAATGTTATTACATACAGCAAATATCTCAAAGTTCTTGTTAACACACACACACATATATATATAAAACTAATGCATTTTCCAGTATTTATTTATTTATTCTCTCTGTTTACACTCCATACAGATGGTGAAGACAAACCAATGAGATTAAGTTTTGCTGATAAATTGTCTTTTCTATTTCCAGGTTCTCACATACTGGCAAGATGCTACAGCCCCCACATAACAAAGATCAGAAAGAAATACTTATTTGAAGAAATCTTTGTCATTAGCTGTATTGTAATTTTTATAAAAGGTTCAATTTTATAAGATGCAAATTCTGGGCTTGTTGCTCCTCTGAAAACCTTTACGATCTCTGTAGCTGTGTAGTGAATCTACTACCCACCTCTACTCAGGTATCCCGCAGAAGTCAAGGCCAGGTAAAACGTCTTCAGAGATCAGGACAGAGGTCTGTGGTTACTGGTACCACCCCAGACCTCACACAATGTGCAGCCCCTCCAGCCCCCATACCCCTGCCCGCAGTGCCCTGCAGCATCTCGTGCGACACGGCCTCTGGATACCAAGAGCTCGCTGGGATTAACCCATCAGGATTCAAACCTGTCTGAAGAAAACGCTGCAGTAGCTGGTAAGACGTTTGTCTTCAGCTTGGTCCCAGAAAGCTGGGAACTCTGTAGAGTGTTTCTGAAGCAGTGTGCACACATTGAAGACCCTTGATCCTTTGCCGGGCCAGACACAGATAAGACACTAAAATGATGCTTCAGGGAAGCAGGGAAGATGTTCTGGAGTTCTTTCTCCCTTGACTCAAGTAAACTTGAAATCTATGGAGAGGCACCACAAATGGGCTGGGGAACCAGGCTTTGAGGGTGTGCAAACTGTAGAAGACCCTCCATCACTGATGCTCCAGTGCCCTCTATCTTGTTCCCACCCAAGGCAAAGCTGTGCAGACACTGCTCACTGGCCCCCAGGACATTTATCAAGTAAATGATATTTCCTTCCTGACTGACTGTACCCTCGTGTGGGTAGCTCATCCTCTGGCACCTGGCAGAGCACTCAGCGCCAGGTACAAGACCCTGGTGTAAGAATGTAACTGAGAAATGCAGTTGGAAATGTCAGTAAAAGATTGTATCAAAACATTCCTCCCACACCTACCGCAGCAAGGTTGTGGTTGTTGACTTGAGTGACAGGGGAATGGAAGACTGGGATGTCTGAGCCCAAACTCCTTTAAGCCTTGGCTTGATGGGTGAGATCCTGAACATAGCCAGAGCCTGGGACATTAAAGGCTTTATAAAAGCAACAGTGCCAGTTTAAAATCAACCTCCCACATCACCAGCAGCCCCAGCAGATGTAACGTGATCCGGGCAGCCCAAGCCAGCAAGTAAATAAACTGCTTCTTTCTGAAGGAGCTGCACCAGATAAACTCTTCTAACTGGGAATTACAGTGGATATTTGTACCAAGTGAGCTGTGCTGTATTGAAAGATATGTGGAAAGGAACAGGCTCCTGTGACTCTTAATTCTCCTTATTCCACACAGGTTTATCCCTCTACACCCAAAACAAGATAGGGGAAAATTGTAGAGGAAAATTTCCCTAATAAGGCTCTAAAGTTTAGTGGGATTTGGCCTGATTTCTCTCCTTGAACTTCAGCGGAGCCTGTTGCTGGGTTTCCCTAAGCCGGAGAAAACAATCCTACTGCTTCAAAACTGCCAAGCCAGTCAGTGACATTTCATATTGTGCCCAAGCAAGTTGCTTCCCTGCTCTTCCATTGGGTTCCCAGTCACATCTCCAGTGAGCAATGTTAACTCAAGGGCTTCTTACTTGACTACAACATTGGTCACTTCTCCCCTAGACCACCTGTTCCCTTATGTCCAGCTGAACAGAGTTTGGCAGCACCATTTTACGTGATTTCGGTGTTACTGCCCGGCTCCTCAGCTGGGAGAATGGCATAATGGTAAAAAAAGTGCATCTGTAGGAGCAGAGTCTGGACCTTGGCAAGTATGATGGTCTTGATACACTGGAAGACTCACTGGGTGGGCCCTTGGAGAGTGCAGACTGTGGGCACACAACACCAGGTACCAGCGGTCCAGCTTTGCTCCAGTGTTTCTGCTGCCCAGCCTGGGTCCTGCCCCAGAGCCTTTCCCCATGCCCACGCTCTGGTTACTCGTGAGTTATGATAACATGTAAGCAGCTTAGAGAATTCTTATCGGAATAAGTTGAACACAATGCAACATTTAACTCTTAATGACAGGCACCTCTGACTGTGAGTGACATATTATAAATTATGTTTGAACTGGATTTTTTTTTCAGAGACAGATATTCCCCCTACCACCCAGTCAGCCCTGTAATGTTGCACTTGTGGCCTTAATCCCACTTGGATGTGTGCCCTGCTGCCTCCACTTTCCGTCACTTGGGTACTTTAGTATTCTTGAACAAGTGAACAATCTTTGTTTCTGTACCTTATTAGGCCAAAGACCATAGCAGCTAGCGATGGCATCAGCAGGCCCCGCAGGCAGGATTCTCTGCAGACACAGCCAACCTCCAACAAACCCCTTTTTATCCTCCTGTTTCTAGGAAGAATTATGATGGTGGTGCCCTGCTGTTGATCAGTCAAATCTGTGGTAGGCCTAGAGATAAGTCCTGTAAGTGTGGTGTACTGTAAAACAGCAGCTCCCATTCATTAGTAGCTTGTGTGTAATAAACCACCCAAAGGAGCCGGGGGGAGGGAGAGGGACGAGCAGCTGCAGTATGCAGGAACAAACAACACAACTCATTCTTGGGAGCCAAAACTTTCTAATTTGCTGCTGGGCTGCTGGGAGCACTCAAATTCTTTCTGATAATGTGCTCGTGCCCTCAGTGTCTCTCCCTGTGTTTCGCCGAGTCCTGCTCTCTTGAGGTCCCTGAGTGTGGGGTAGTTTCACTTTGAACCCAAAACACAGAGGGTAGTTGAACGGGGAGGAGGGGAACACATTGGCTGCCCAGTGTTTGCAGACTCCAGCGTAAGAAAACGGTGGACTCGGAGACAAGTCGTTCTGCTGGTGAATGGCTGTTGCACGTATCTGCTTGTGCAGTGAGTAAACAAAGCATCACATGGGCTGCAGAGCAAGCACGAGAGCGCAGCAAACCCGTGCGTATCTGAGGTACGCGGGAGGAACCGAGTATCTCAAATGTTGTTACTGATTTAGAGCCTGGTGGGATATTTAGTCACTTGCATCTCCCAAGAGGCAAAAAACTCCAAGCAAACCTCAAGTCATTGATAGCTGAAAAATAATTTGTCTTAATTCTACTGTGTTTTTTTCACAAGTTCCTGTAAATATTTACGTGAGTATAACATTTCCCCATTGAAACTGCTTATAGACACGTGAATTTAAATGGAATCTGCTAGGTATAACGTAAGATGCTGCACGTGTCCGTAATTCCTAATAGTAGCATAGCTGTGAATACATTGGTGCTTTAGGATCTCAGCCATGGACCCTCTAACTGCCTGTAGAACATTTTAGACCAGAAACTGAGATTCTTGTGTGTTGCACAACTGGTCTCATAGAGAAGACCTTTTTGCTAACTTTTGTTTTGTCACAGGAAAATTAAATTATCTTCAGATAGATGCTGCTCTGGAGGACCGCTGGACCCTTGCAGGAGATGACAGTGGCTGCTTTTTCACAGTGATGTGCCAGGCTGTGACGGTGCTTGGACTGTTTCCTAACACTTGTATAGACAAGGGCAAATTCAGGCTTGAGCCAAACTGCAAGTACTTTGTATGTAGACAACGCAAAATTGCAGATTTGAGGTTTTTCACTTCCCTGCAGGAGATCCACCTTTATTTCTCCTCTCTGGGAGTAGCTGTGCTGTGAGTTGCCAGAATCTTAAGCTCTGAAATGAGAGGTGCTTCTGCCAGACTGCTCCTTGGTACAGTCACCCAGCGGGTTGGTGTAAAAATGTCCCAAAGAGTCCTTGTGTGCACCCACAAAATAGTGTTAACTAAACCTGGGCACAAAATTATTTCCTCATCTTCTGAAAGTTCAGGTAGTGCAGCTTAGGTAGCCTGCCGCTTTGAGTGACAATTGTGGTATTTTGGCATTTTTGACAAAGTCAAAGTAATTAGGCATTTTGATTTTCTTTCCCCAAACTTAGGTAGCTAGGTAAATACCTTTATAATAAAAATTCGCTGGTCAGTGCCTGTTTCCAGCATGGAGCCTGATTTCACTACGCTGTTTCCAGGATTTCCAGATAGAATTGCAATGGGGAGGATTTTGTGGGAATCTCTGCATGACTTTTCAAAGAAAACTGCGTGTAATAATTGCTGCTTGTCTTCACTGTGTAAGCAGATGTGTCCACGGCAGAGAACAATCAACTGGAAAACTCCACTGCTGGTCAGACCGACCTGCTCCCCTGACAGAAGGCAGCGCACGACAGTTCCCGAACCACGATCACATTGTCAGCAGAAGGTTTGAAGTTCTAGATGAGACCAGCAAACTGAGTGAATGTGCTGGGTAGGTATGAAATCGGGGGAGGGATTTTTTCTGAGGGTTGGAGCCCCATCTCCAGCAGAAGCAAAGCTGTGTAATCCTTGCCTTTGCAATTAGAGCTGCAAAATAACCCCCGGGCCAGATTAGACAAGCTAGACAGTGGGAAAAGCTAAAAATAGTAAATAATCTGCCTCCACAAAAATACCTTGAATCATTAGAAAAGGGCGTTTTATGAATTTCCTGGGAATCAGTTACTGCTCTTATATTTTCATAGTTTTCTGCCAGAGGGGCTATATTCTAACTCTTGTTTGACAGAGGTAAACAGGAGTCACCAGACTCTCTTTTTACACTTCAGACATTGAAAAAAAGCTGAGTAAGTACTGAGATTTTTGTATCTAACCAACTAAAATTGGGAGAAATGAATTAGTGTGTACTGAACTGAGGCAGAATATGCCTTAGTACTCTTTTAAGAAAAGCAGTCTAATAATTTGGGGGTAAAAATGACTTATTGTGGGTTATTTAATGACTCAACCCAGCTTTCTTTAAAAAAGGATGTATGAATCAATGATATTCATCTATTAGCTGAATCCAAACCATTATAAAATCTCTCATTTTAGAAAGTATATTATTTGTGAAAGGATGACAACTGCTGACTTATTTAGCAGCACTCCTGAGATGGATGAAATGTAAGAAGAAAAAAGCTAATCAGAGTAGAATATTTTTAGTGCTTCGCAGGGAACTATGTATGATGCTATTTAATTAAGAATGACTCTTAAAGGATGATTTGACTGTTTCTGATTAAGTTTCTGATGCCATTTTTTAAATGCAAAAAAACCTCAGACCTGAGGCTTGCAGGAAAAAACCTGTGTTCAGAATTAGCTCTTTACTAATACATGTGAAAAAGAGATTAGAGGTTGCTATAATTTTTTTTTTTTTTTTAGTAACTTGTATAATACTGTATGAAAAATATTGTGAACAGTAAATTACATTCTGTTCTGTTTATCTACAGGAGATAATTGAAGAGGAAAAAGGACTGTATAAAATTAAACAGCAAATTGTGTGTGTACCCGTATGCACATGCATGCGTGTCTGCATGTCCTGTCACTGGCGCGCTTGTTTTCAAGGGGAGGTTTTGGTGATGGATGACTTAACACAAACTTCCAGTGCACAACAGGCTGGTTTTGCGAGCTGCCTGCTGCTTATTTCATGAGCTGCTCTTTCCCACCCCAAGCAAGCTTAACGTGTTGCAGCACTGTCAGCACCCCAGCACCCTCGTGACGGGGATGCGATATTGAAATTCCAGGAGCTCTTTTCCCACTATTGACTTGGAGCAGAAGCCACTTTGGTGGCGAAGGGGCTGTGCTGGGGCTGGCGGGCTCTCCGGAGGCAACGGTGGCCCTGGAGCTGCTGTAGGTGTTGAACATCCAAGGGGTCTCTGGCAAAGTGGCAGCCACGTGTGTCGTGAACATCTGGGTGTGTGAGTGCGGGGGGTGTTTGCTCATCCAGCTGCCGGACACGTGGTGACTGGGCTGGGGTTGCTCTGGGTGCTGGAGCTGCCGAGATCGACCCCCTCCCCACGGCTCTGCACAGTCCCCTGGCCTGTGTGAAACTGTGCACAAAGTTTCTGCTGAACATGAATTTAATAGGCTTTCAGACTTGACAACCTCCTTTTAAATGAAAACATTTATGTTGAGCAAAAGGCACGTTTGCCTCTCCAAATAAATGGAATTATGGTTCCAAGATCTGACTTAATCCTGAAGCTCTTACACTGTTCAGTAAGTAGAAAAGAAAGAGGATTGCTCGGAGAAGCAGGGGTTAGCAAGATCAGGCTCCATTTTATACCGTCTTGCTCGTTTTCCTTCTGAATTTTAATACACCTTTTTCAGAACTCCCACTGGCTGGTTATAACAAAGTTGAAGTAACTTCACATCTGCTACCTAATGGCAAACAAACTAATAATTGAAAATAATGAGGAATGGTATATAGAGTGTCCATCCAGCTTCCCTGCTAGGAAAATTTGAGAATTAATAATGAACCAAAAATGTCATTCTTCTAGATGTATTTTTTTTGTAAAGTCATGTCCTTTTAAAATTTAATTCAGGACTTTTCTCCAATACATTGTAACTATTTGTTCTTTTTCTACATCGTTTTGTTTGTGAAACTGTATTTAAAATCTGTACTGACATTTCAGAGGTTTTGAGAGAAGATATTTACAAAATAATGGTGCCATTTGTATTTGTTGTATTTCTAAAACTGGAATTTCTGATCAGATAACATTAAAAACAATTATATTAATTTTCGTGTGTTTTCGTGACATTTATTTATTTCTAGTTACGAATTGGTACCTTGTCTTGCATTTTAAGGCTAATGAAGGAAATTGGGATCAAAATTGTCTTTGTTCTTACATGTCAATCTGTTCTATAACCTCACTGCTGCTCTCAGCACTCTCTGAACTCAATGATTTGCCTTTCAACTTTTTTCCTGCTAAATCCCTGAGTTACCTGTATTCCAGTCAGCAGACTCGATGTTCAGGATATTTAAAGCTCAAAGAAGCCTGGGCAAGAGAAATAGGTTGTTTATTGGATGCACTCAAATGAGCCCCCAGCAAAGACCAAAATGAAGATGGAATTAAACTTCTTGTGGCAAAATTCTCTTCGTGACCTGCAAAAACAATGTACAGAGAATTTGGACAAAGAAAGTTTTGCAAGCTTCATTTCAAAGCTGAACCGCCTTGCATGGAAAGAAAGAAAAGTTGCCCTGAAAGATTACTTAGTTTTGTCTGTGCAAAGAGGATACCTGGCCTGTACTTCATCCACTGCTGTACTGTGATCCTGTAAGGGGGGTTTGTCCACAGACAAAAACTGGGTGCAGCAAACAACCTGGTCAGTGCTGGGGGCCAAGTGAAGCTTTGTTTCTTCTCCTCCTGCCTGGGCTGAGCTTTCACGGGAGCCCAATGTGATGTGACGGGGGTTTCTGCGGTCCCGATCTGCTGCCTGCACCTTCCTGCCCCTCACCCCTCCTGGCACCTTCCTGTCCATCCGACAGAACAAGGGAACAACCTTCTGCTGGTTCAACCCGCACACCTGGTTCAGTGCGTGGCTGGAGCGGTGGGGACCTGGCTGGGCTGACACCTGCTGAAGCCCCATGGGGACCCCAGGGCACCCCATTTGGGCATCCTGAGGCTGGTGAAGTCCCTCACTGTCACTGAGATTGTGCGGATGGTGGTGGATCACACCAGCCCGTGTCCCGTCTGAACTGTCCTGCCTGCAGGTGTGGGGTGGTCTTGGTCAAACCGCTTTCTTGGAACACGTGTATGGGCTGTGGTGCCTGGGTTTTGTGTTCACGGCCAAACCAAACCAGGAGTACAGGGGATTTCCAAGCAGTGTCTCCACCCCATTGCAGGGTCTGGCTTTCACTGCTGTAATTCTGGAGTGAAGTGAACAGTTTGTGGTAAGAAAATAAAGTAGCATTTTAACCTTTTGCTTCTGAGAATGAGCAAAAACAACATTTAGATTTGAAATAAACTTTTTTTTCCTGACAGACCTGTTGCAAGAAACATTTTAACCAATTCCAGGTTGAAACCAGCTCACTTTTTCTTTTTAGATTCAAATTTCAACTAGTTTCTATTCAAAGTTTTTAAAGAGACATAACATCATTCTTCAGCATGACATCTGGGTCTCACCCCCTACCAGGGAGGATACCTTAACCTCACTGTTGCTGAAAAGACTATAAAGAAAAATAGCTTGTTTTTTTTTACATCGCTTCACATGGTCGCTTCGTACTACTTGGAGTAAAGTGAGTTCATTGTAACTCCTCTGCTTTGTGTTTCACCTTTCAGTTTGGGTGGGACTTTCGGTGGCTGTACGGACATGGACAGAGGAAAAAATGAGAAAGCAAGCTAAAGCCTGCTCTCAGAAAAATCACCATGGTATTTATACGGGTTACATGGGCAAGACACAGATGGGCAATGTGAAAAGAAGACAGTTTTGTAGATGATTCTAGTGATCATAAGGTTATCAGTGCCTCCCTGGAAATAATATAATCAAGCTAAACCATCCCTACACAGCAGTGTAACTGTGCTACAGACTGATTTTGCAGAAACTGCTTTAATTACAGCTGTGAAATAAGTGTGGACAAATCTGTGAATATTTTTCTCTTAAGTTTTTTTAAAGTAGAAATGAAGGAAGTGGTTGTTTTTTTGTGTGTGTGGGGTTTTTTTTCTTCTTCTTTTATGACGGGAACAGTTATGCAGAACAAAGGTGTTGTTAAAATATTCCTACCATATCTCCCTGTCTTTCTCAAGCCACTCCAACCAAAAGCTTTCGTAAGCGTGTGGGGGCAGCACTGACCTTTTAATTCTGTTTATATGACGACTAGAAAAAATACATCCCTGGTCGAGGAGGACCTGGACTTGTAGGAGTTGCCTCAGGCATTTTAAGCAACTACAGCTTGGGGTGTTTCTGCAGGCAGGCAGCCCTGCTCCTGCACTGCGGGATGGCAGCAGGTGCCTGCAGGGTGTCTCTGGTTTGAGGGAGACACAAGCGCACAAACACTTGTCCCATAAGCCTAAGGAGGTGGACACTGCTGAGGTCCCACACCTGGGAACACTTACATGGCTCAATATATTCTCGGGTGCAGTTTTGCTTGTGCTGGCACCAGGTCCCGCTGCCAAGGTTGGTGGTTGAGCTGTGGCTCTGGGTTACTCTTTGCAGCAAGCTCAGGTGCTCAGTGGGTGCTCCCTGGGTCCAGAGCAACCTGTGGGGCTGCCCCACGTCTACAGCAGGTCCTGCCCCACAACGTGACTCAAGGCTGGCAGCATGGATGTTTGCAGGCTGTCTGTTTCAGAACCATCGTCCATCACACCAGCCGCCCTCCCTGCTGCCAGCCAACTCCCTGCCACAGCGCGCAGCGAACGGGACCCAGAGAAGAAGCCATGCACACAGGATGGGTGTTCCACCACCAGCAGGGACGCGGCTCAGTGATTCGGAGCTGAGCACAGCCCTGCAAGGGCAATGGGGGGATGTCCAATGGTGTGTCTGCAGCACGTCTGGTCCTAAGCTTCCCTCTCTCTGGGATGACTGTTCACACAGTCCCACAACTCACACTGTGTTTTGAGTTCACTTTCAACTGGTTTTGCTCCCCAACACAGATCCTGTGGGAGCATCTCCTTGCAAGGGACAGCCGTGTTGCAAAACTACGTGCATGAGGGTGTGAGGGTGGGTGAAGATGCAGAGTTAATGCACAGCAGCAAAAGAAGAGAGTGGAAATAAAACATTGCACCTGTGAGATGAGGGATCACAAGGCAGCCCATGAGTAGGCAGAAATGGGGTTCGTGTTAGTCTCTGTCCCTAGGAGTCAAACACCAGCTTTCAGCACGTACATCCTTTTTCTTCTCCCGTTTTGTTTTGCCACTTGCTCCTACATCATTGCATGAAGCTACAGAGAGGCACAACCAGTGTAGAACTGCAGCTGCTGCCCAGGGCTGCCATCCTGTGTGGTGCTGAGCCCCCGCACCGAGCCAGCAGTGCCCACTGCCGCCAGCAGCGCTGGGGGAATTAAGGGCATTTCACAGCTTTCAGGCACAGGAACAAATTGTAAACTGTAGTGTTGCATCCATGTGTGAACACACACACACACACACACACACACACACAAAGCCGTCAGCAGCTGATGCTTCACACTAATCACTCTTATAAACGCCTCTAATTAGACTTATAAATATCTCTGACTTTCCTACAGGGAACAAAATGCCCAAAAGGCCTAATGTAAACTCAGGGGAAAAAAGAGTTAAAAAGATGAGTAAAAGCTATTTTTAAACCTGGCAAGTCCTACACCAGCGCTCTTGAAAATCCAACCAGTAGTACAGAAATCCTAAATTGCAGTGCCCTGCACCCCCCCGGAGCCCTTCAGGCTGCTGGAGGGTAGGCGCAGCATGGGCAGATTGGGGGTGAGCAGCCGGGGGAGGGGCTGCAGCCCTCAGCCTTTGTAGCTGGAGGGCGAAACATTGGGATCCTGCAGAGAGGGAACACAGAAACCCTCAAGGCAGAGGGAAATAGGCCTAGACAAAAGCCCGTTACATGGTTGCAAATCACCCCACTGCTGTTATTTTATTTACCGCTGTCCGCAGGAGGATTGTTTTCTCTTGCAAAATTTTAAGCTTTTTTTTTTTTTTTTCCCTCTCTCTCCTCCTTGCTGCACAACAGTGGTCACTTATACCACAGTGCCACATACAGACTGAACTCACCTCTGCTCTCGGGAAGGGAGGGGATGCTGCTGGCCAAGGCCTCCCCAGCATCCACAACCACTGCCCTGGATGCTGTTTTGATTTAAAAAATAATCCTTTTTTCCCAGGAAACAGCCCACGGGCAGGTTATTTCGGTGTCTGGGTGAGGAGCACAGCTCAGCTGAGCCACCCTGGGTGTTTGCTGGTGCACAGGCACTCACACAACCCCCCTGACCTTCCCTGCTGTGCCAGTAGAAGTTTCCAGTGATTATCATAAAACTTTTTTCACTAATATTTTTCAAAGGATCTCTATATTATTTTTTGAAGGTGTAAGAGAGAGGGACAAAGGCTTCTGGGGCATCACATTCATTCATTGGATGTTTGTTTGGGAAATAAATTTCCCTTTCGGTGTCTCTGCAGTGCCGTGGAGTCACACTCATCTTCCCCATCCTATTCAGGCAGGTTCTGTTTAGGACTGCTAGATTTTAACCATCATGTTGAACACGGATCCTCAGTAAAATCAACCCGTAGACTTTTGTGGTTTGAAAGAGGTGCTAATATGGACTGGGATTTGCTGGCAGTTCCCCCACCTTCAGCCTTAGTGCCTGTAAAACACCTTTTGGACATTACCCACCATGCGCATGAAACCATCAGCAGCATGGGAAGGAAGGAGAGAAGGAGAAAAGACAGAAGCTGTGTTTCTGTGGAGAAGAATCGACTCTTGCACTTGTTGTAAACAGGTTTTTTTTTGCAGTGGTGGCCCGGCCATGGGGAGCACAGGAGGGTGCAGTGTGGAGGGAACCCTGGTGAGACCTGGCTGCCCCAGCCAGCCCCCTGCAGCTGGGAGGTGAGCTCTCCCTCCTCTGACAGGTATTACAAGGTGTTTGAACAGGTAATTAGCCCCCAAACCAGGCTGCAGGAAACCCTCCTGGTCATCCCAGCACCGGCAGTGAGCTGGAGGGCTGATTTTCGACGGCTGATTTACCCCAAACAAAGGCCCCAAACAGCACTGAGCGCCCGACTTAGGGATGGTAACTTTAGAGGCAATGGGCCCCTTTCCCATCAGTTTAAAACAGTGTTATTTTTTCCAAGCTGATAACATTTTAAACATGTTGCAAGAGGGAGTTTTCTTGGGAGGCAGGGAAGCCTGTGAATTTGCTATAAAAGAAACTTCCGTGGCTAAGGAAACCCGTTCTGTGAATTCACCTGCTGCCAGCCAAGGAGAAATGTTTGGTGTTTTATTTCAATCAAAAATTTGCCGCGTATCTGGTGCTTTATCTAACCTCACTCTTTGGAAGATTTGATACCATGCTTGGCAGAGCTCTCAGGTCTGAGCTGCTTTATTATGCCGTGCTCTACTAGTTTTAATGTTTTAGACTGGTGGCATGGCAGCAATACAAATATAGCCCGTAATCCTCACAGAATGGGCAATGTGCATTTGATGTGGCGCAAATGAATATAGTTTTCTTTTATCAAGAGTTTATAAAAGCACTTGATGTTGTTGAAAAAAAGAACACCAGCACATCTTTTTTCCCCTCTTCCCTCTGAGCAACGTCTCAGAAATGCACAGCATACCTCTGGCTGCCAAGAGAGCTGTTTTGGCCTTGGCTTGCACATCCTCCTCTGCAGGTGAGGAAACCAAACAAGCCCTGTGTTATCATTTACCAGCTGAGGAAATTTGCCATGGTGCTACTAGTATGAATCTTTGCCATATCCTCAGTGTTTTCTTAAACTCTGTGAACTTCATGCAACTATCCTGAAGTTTGAACAATTCAACTTCTTAAGTGGAAGCACAAAGGCAGAGGGTGCCAGGCAGAGACATTTGCTGCACAGAAGGATGTTTGTGCCTCACATCCCCATTTTTATCAAGCTTTATCTGCTAGCTTTTACTTTTTGACTTTATACAAGGCAGGAATGTCCTGTAGCAGCAGATTTGATGGGTGGTCTCAGCTTCTCAGTATCTATATAATCCCATTTGCTATATGGACCAACATCTGCAGTCTTGACCACTTTCCTTAGCCTGCTGCATTTAAGGGGGTGACTCTGATGTGGGGTGGGTGCTGAAATGTGTGCACATGCTCTGATCATTCTTGGCCATATTTCATCCAAATCTGCTTTTCATAAATGTGGGGTGCTTGAACTGCAGCATCTGCCCTTTGTCTCAGGTGGTGGTAGCTCCCAACAAAGGTGCAACATCAGCTGGCTGGGGACGCAAGGTCTGATGTTATCACAGCTGGAGCCTCTCAAGCTGTGTCAGTCATAGCACTGAGATTACGCATATACAAAATGAATTTAGGATTACTGCAATGCACCGGCCAACGCCGGGCACAGTCCTGTTACAACCTCTAATTATGGGTGGTAACATCTCGAGTGCAAGTGGTAGGATTTTGTTCTTACAGTGTTAAATATCGGGGTCTCACTGTTTGGTGCATCAGCTAAGGCTGCAAATAGCAGACATTTTACTGCAGTGAAGACCCTACTTAACCTGACTCAATAGGTCCCAGCTGTGGTTTTTTATTAGTAGAAAATTCAGGCCACCTGCTTGCTTGCAGTCCTTCAGTGTGGGTCTAGTTGGTGCCCACAGTTGTTGCTTCCTCTCCAGGTAAGAGTTTTTACTTTTCTTGCTATTTGTATGTTTTTTCTTATAATTTGTGAGGTATGTTGTTGTTTTTTCTGGAGGACAGGAAAAAACCAATCTCTTCTCTAGCAGAAGGATGGGTATATAGCAAATTCTGTTGTGTGAGAGGTGATTTGTTTGTTTAAGATTGCTGTAAGCATATTGTGTGCGTAACCTGCAAATGTGCTTTAATCTGGTAGTGTCTATTTGAAAAAATTGAGTTTGATACACAAGCTCATGCTGAAGCTGAAAATAGTTAATGTGTTTAGTTTTTAAACAGCTACAAAGTTAATTCTGTGCTCAGAAAACATGTATTCTTCATCTGGGATAGGAGTGCTGCATTATAACTCTAAGTGGGCTAAAACAAAGTTTGCTGCTTTCGTAATAAATATATCCTTAGCCACCATACGGTGTCTTGCTGAGTACAGAGAAGTGGCCTGTGTTAGCACTGAAATGGTGAGCGATTTTAGGAGTTCCAGGGATATTCTGAAAGATACCACGAGGAGTAAGTTAATTTTGTAAAAATAAGGAGTAGTGTAGAGAGCTGTGGTCTGGTCCTCTGTAGACAGTGAAGCACCTTAATGCTAAGTACTGGGAAGGTGTGTGGTGAGAGATGGTCATTGTGTCTGGGATATACACAGAAAATGTTAATGTGTTAATAAGCCTTGACTTGTTTGTCTACTAGTTTGTGTATTTAGGGAATGTTTTCCAGCTTTGTCTTTCTGTTTGGGGTTGAAAACATGCTGTTTATTTATTTGTACCATAGAAACATTTGTAACTGCAGGAATGAGGTTTTTAAAGCCCACCCCAAATGCCTGTGAGTTTCCTGGCAGCACCTGGGGGTCCTGCTCTGAGTGGCAGAAGGAACCCCTGGGGTGTGGGACTCAGCAGGGACGTGCAATGGGCCTCAGCACCGGGAGCAGGGGTGTGGGCTCCTCCAGAGCTGTGTCCTTCCCAGCAGCTGGGCTGGAGCGCAGCTCCTGACTGGGCTTCAGTGGAGACACTGGGAATGTGGGGAACAGCTTATCCGAGAGCACAGTCCCATTTCTACTTCCAAAGGGGATTGATGGGGTTGGGTGGGTGAACTTTTTCTGGTTTTCCTGTAGAAGTGCTTTTTTACATCACTCATAGGATGGGGATCAGGAAGCCCTGTAACTCTGTAAGTCCCCAGCCACACTATCCCACCGCATCTGCAAGCACTTCCCAATGGAGGATGGGGAGAGATGCTGCTTTTTGGTGACTGACTGGGGTCATAGTGCTGCTCTGATCTGCAGTGCCCAGTTGCCAGACCTTTAGTCTTGCAGTTCCCATGTAGAAGATGGTGGTATCTGAGTAAACAGTTAAACATTACCTGTTGTCTTTAAGCCAGGTACAGGGATGACATGTTTTTTCTTTAGTTGGGACCATATGAAATGCAGTTGTTATTCTTTTCCAGCAACAAGGAAGAAACTAAAGAAAAAGAGTCAGCATGAATTCTGTGTACAAATAGCTTTTGGGTCTTCATCTGTGTGGAACTTATCCTTATTAATTTCTGAAATGACTTTAGTAATGACTAATGATACGCTACAACAAAACATAGTTATTACTGAGCTAAGAGTTCAGGAAAGAAATTAGAAAAAAACATTGAACTCACAGGAAGGTTTTAAATATCTTACTGACAGCTGCTGGACCTGGGCTCCCAGATCTCTCTCTGCAGAGCACACTTCAGCTTTGGATGTACCTTTAAAGACTTTAAACAGCTTGAGACTTGTAGTTTGCCACAGGAGCTTAGAGCAAATTCATGTTTCTAGGTTTTAAAACCTGAGCTGGAGTACAAGAACCCTGCTCAGGAAGCTAAGGAAAGGTGTAACAAGGTCATTTTGAACCACATACATTCAGGTTGTGCCTTTAAAGTCAATTCTAAATTTAATTGAAAGCTGAGGGCAATGGAGGCAGGGTAGCAGCAATGTGCTGATTTATTTTGAAGCATGTGAGGAGCTGTGCTCTTGAATGCTTGATGAGCTGCAATCTTAATAAAATGGCCTGGGCAAGTCGGTAGGAAGAGGGATGGGCTGAGATGAAGGATGAGTTTGGGGACTGTGTCCATCTGTGCAGCCTCTTCCTGGAGTCTGATGCTCTCTCAAGTTGATGGCAGCATGTCAGAGTGTAAAAGGTGGTGATGAAGCCATGTGTTTAACCAAAACCTCCAACGGAAGTTTTGCAGGGGTTATATTGCATTGGTGAAGTGCTGGATGAACAGAACCAACCAGATACAGATGCCCGAAAATGGAACTGTAAAAGGCAATAACTTCACTGAACTTGTGCTCAGTTTGAGTATTAACACTTCATTTCCCCTTCCATTTCTGAGGTGTTCAGGAGATTCACTGGTAAAGGGGGTGACAATGTTTCACCCTCCTTACAGAAGGAGATGCCGAAGCATTATGGGATACGGCACCTGTGTCCCCTAGCAGGTGAGGGACAGCCTGGAAAGTTCCTTCTGCTTGGGACTTGATGAGTCTAGTCTTGTTCTAGCAATAGTTACTGATGCTGCTCTGGCAGAAGAGCACCTGCTGAGAGAATTAAGACTCTTGGTGATATTAGCAGATTTTTCCTTTGCTTTGTTAGTTGTTTTATACCAGAATTATAACCTCTTTTCAAAGCTCGCCCCACTTTTTCAAAGGAACTGCTCACAGAGATGCTTGTGTGAACCTTCCAGCCAGATGCCCTCAGACTGATCTCCTGAAGTCTTCTCCAACCAGCTGTGATGCATGAGGTCCTCTGGCCCAGGTCCATGCAGTGCTGTCCTCAAGGGAGAGCTGTAATTAGCACAAGCTTTTCTTTTCCTCTGTAGCTGTATTTTCCCCCTTAGCCTCACTCCTTGAATAAGGAAAGTGATGTTACCAGTGGTGGCTTTATTGGCGGTCAAAAATTTGTATCACTTTGCTGCAGAAAGAAAGGTGAATATTATGGTTTTCTCTGCCTGAATTTATGGTTGCTTCTACTATCTTGCTGGGCTGATTTGTGGCTGGTCAGTTGATTGCAATGGTAATGGCTAAGTGTTGCTCTCCTGGAGTCTGAAATGGGAATTGCATAGAAATCCAGTGAGTGTGGTGCTAGACCCTGACGAAGGAAATATCTTACAGTACCTGGCTGTCTCGTTAGGCTGTTGATATTTATAGATGTCAGCTGTTACATTTACTAAGTTCCTTGAAGGTTGAAAAAATCGCACACTCAGGATGGCGACAACAGTGATGCCGATGTTTTTACTGTAATTTTGCCAGCAAGTATCTGTTCTCTCTGCTTTTTAAAAATGAGAAATAAATACAGAGTCCATATGGGATGTTTTTTATGATGAGTCTGATTCTGAAATTTCTGAATATATTCCTGTGAAATTCTTCCTTGGCTTAAATGAAGTATATTGTTATTCTGAAAACAGAGGTTACTGTTACCCTTCTTAGACTATGAATTATCTCATAAACCATAAATTATTACACCAAGATGAGCCTTTTAATACCTCTTTCCTAATTTTTACTCAAGGCAGGTTTTTTTTGTCACTTTGGGGCAGAGTTGTCATGGAAAGTCCCTTGCTCTTCATCTTACTAACATATATGCTTAATCATCCATATTTGAAGTTTGACACACAAATTAAGAGAATATTTAAACTGTGTTGAATAAATGCAGTTAGTGGTGCCACTGGTGTAACAATTTGTCTCTACAGATCCTGTTCTCTTCTTGTGATCCAATATTGCTTAAATCACAACAATTGTATTTGTTATAATGACTTAATATGTTTTTTTCGGAGGTATGATTGACTAAATATGTAATTCTCCAGGATCCTTGTAACATACCCAGTCAAAAGTTTTTTTTCTTCCTCTTGAGGTAGCACCTATAAGATGATAAACCCCACCACTTAAAGAAAGCAGGCTTGCATGTTTATTAGAAAAATATCTTCAATAAATAAATTTTGGCTATGATCTTGCAAATTGTTAAGCATGTGCTTAATGTTATAGTGGTGCTTCAGCTAGATAATAGTTGGACTGTGCAGAGGATCAAAGGAGCTGGGAACTAAATTCCTGTTGCTTAATGGGAACGAACTTCCAAATCTTGCTTTTTTGTGTGTGTGTGTTGGTGAGAAGGCTAAAAGACGGGGGGGAACCACATTTTACTATTTTCCAAAACACTTGAAACCCATAAATGAGGTAGCCCCAGATTCTGACAGATTTCTACAGTTCAGGTGAAGTCAGATCCAGGCTGATGATTTGACTCTTGCCAACTAACACAGGTGAAACATTTTGTCTGAAGGAAAACTATTTTCATTCCTGTGGGTGTTAAAACGTGATAAAAGATGACAGTTGCATTTTGCTGTGGTGCACTGCAAGTTGTGTGGAGCAGGGAAAGCTGCTCTGCCCACAGAGGTCTGGACCCAGTGAAGAACGTGCATATGGGCCCTGATGTTTCATAGTCACCTACAGTCAAATGTTAATGTTTTGAGCTTTATATTACCAGGATTCCTTGCTTTACCTGAACCATAGGGAGGGGAAATCTGAAACCTGATTTCTTTCACTTTTTTGATATGGTGTTAGTCCCCACTGTGTCATCTCAGTTTATTTCATCTGGTGAAGTGTTTCAACAACTAGGAAATAAGAACTTAATAAAATCAAAGCTGTGACAGGGATCAATAACTGCTCTATGCAAACTCTCCTTATCCAGTGAAGTATCATGAGTAATATCTCCATTTGAAAAATAGACTAATTAAATCTATTCTACAAGTATCATTTTTGGATTTGCCAGTTAATAAAGTGCTACCAATTAAACTTATACCAGACATCGAGAGTTACCTATGGTTTATAGGGCATATCTATCTCTGTTACTTGTGGGGTTTTCTTGGTAGTAAGTGTTGTGATCTTTCCTTTGGTTTTCTTGTCTCTGATATTACTAAGCTAATTAATAATTGTAGTTGTCTTTATCTATGAAATGGGGTTGCAACCATAAGCACATTCTTAAACCTCTTAGTACTGAAAGGAAGACCTAAATAACTTTTAAATCTGTGAGACAATGTCAAGAAATGTACTTGCTTAAATTTAATCCATCACTCTGTGCCAGCAACACATATAGCTAAAAGGTCAGAGAATCATTGAGTGGGAGAAAAACAATTAATTTGGTATCAAAAAGGTAATAGGATAAGGCGTCACCAACCCTCTCCCATTGTTCTGCAGCATTAACTTCAGCAGGTCAGATGCCACTGGTTGTTGACCTCAGGCTAAACAGGGTCAGCCTAGGCTGATTACAAAAGAGATGTTTGCACTTACCCAAGTGTGCCTTAAAAAACCTGAACCCACATCTGTGTTGTTCCTGGGGAGGAACACACAAAGGGTAAACATTTTTTCAATGCAAATATCACTTACAGAATCTTTTGCATGAAGAACAGTGTCTCCCACTGTGGCATAGACCCTACATGAGCATCCTTCCCACCACCGTGATGTGTTGTAACCCCAGACATGCCAGTAGGTGTGTGTTGAAGAACTGATGATGCACTGGGAAAACCTGCCATGAAGGGAACTGGGGGAAAACAGATGCATTTTTTCCCTAACTTTGCTGCCACATATGATTTCAGTAGGATGCCTGCTCCGAGAGAAGATGCTAATGTTATTAAACAAGAAGATGCCAGTGAGTTAGATAATTTTCTCTTGGAGGGGGTGAAAAAAGTCCCAAAACTTTATATCCCTATGCTTCTGTTTTTATGCCAAATCTTCAGTAAAGCTCATTCCAGTATAGAAGGCAAGATCTGGCCTTGTTATGTCTTTTAAATGCACCTCTCTAAACCCTTGGGATCCGCTTTGTGCTCCTACTGGAGTCAGTGGTGCTCCCCTCGTGGGGACAAGTAATCCCACTGCTTTTAGATGCTGAAGTGGGAGAAATTGCTCTGTGTCAATGCTGGATTTGCTTCACTGATGCCATGGTGCTCTGCTGCATTGAACCACAGGTTGGTTTTTCAGTGTAGCTGTGTTCAGTTAAGGTCCAGGTGAAGATTCTGTCTGTGTACCTCTCTCTCTGCCCCCTGTTCCCATCTTTCAACAAATTCTGAGGCTTTTGGTTGATTTCAACCAAACCTCACCAATTGGTAAAGAGCTACAAGTTTCTACAAGACTTGAGACAGCAGACTACAAATAGGGCAGAGAGACTCTGGAAGTTTCCTGATCAGAGACAGAGAAATCTGTAGTGTCAGCTCACTTTTAATAGTGAAGGAACTGTGAAGGGAAGAAATTGTGGCTTAGCCACAGAAAGGGTTATAGACAAGACAATAAAAATGAAATGCAAATTGTGGGAAACCTGGCTGCTCTAGCTCTTCGACTTTCCCAAGTTAACTTAGACCCTGACTGGATGCAAGTGTCTTATTTCCATACTTTATGCTCAACTGCCCATCGAAGCCATCCAACTTGCAGCTCTGAAGTTCAGACAATTTTAATAATTACAAAGCTGTAAATATTCCAGCTGACAGATGTGAAATGGAGTACCACTGCATTATAAAACCATTTGAAACCCTAGCTCCAGGCTGGAGACAGTTAGCTAATTGAAAAACAAAACAAAACTCGTACTTTCATGTGCCATCTACCTGCTTAAATTTTAATAAGATTTCTTCCCTAAAGATACTCATTCTATGGATGAGACCTTTTGGAATCAGTTGAATTCTTATTACCTTTATTGTTGGGCATGATTCTGTAAACTGCTGGGCCTCCCCCACGTCTACTGTAGAACAGGAGTAATAGGTTTGATTTTAAGCACCAGTGTTTTGTATACAGATAGCAAAGACTCCTATTTGTACAACTGTTTTTCTAGGAACAAGCTGAAATACGGCTATGATAATTGCTCGTAAATATGTACTGCACCGTAGAGATTTAGTGGGATGGGGGGAGCAATGACAATCCATTGAAGTCTGAAAAGTAGGAACCATTTGTGTCATTGAAATAACTGCAACAATGCTCTTTTGCTTGGGATCATGCTGATTAAAAGCATTAGTTGTGAAGATTTCTTCTGTGCTCTTGAGTGTCACTAGTCTCTGTTTTGTGTTGACCAGCAGCCTTCTGTGCAGCTTCCTCATTTGAAGTCTTCCCTCACGCAGGGCTCCCACATTTGAACGTTCACTGGTCATGAAGATAATGTTATAATTGTCCCGATGGCTGTGCCAGCAGCGATGGGCTGCTGTGCTGGAGGCGGCCAGGTGCAGGTATTTCTTCATTAGGAAAGAGCAGAACACATGCGCATGCATGCGCTCTTACTCAGAAGGCTCAAAAAACAAGGCAAAAGGTTGGAAATTCAAGTGCTGAATGAAAAATAAGTTAGATAAGTGGAAAAGTGAGGACGATTTTGCCAAGCTGAGACTGTCCTGTGGTGTCTGTCACTTAGAAACCCAATTGCACGGTCAACTGCAATAGCATGAAAGCCCATCAGCCCAGTAATCTCCAGCTTGTAATTGATTCTGTTTCTACAAATGTTAGCTAAAGCAAAAATCTGCATTAAGGTAAGTGCTAAACATCCATCAGCCTGACTGATTAGTCAAAGTAGGAATTGCTGGAGAAATGCAAGTTATTTGCCATCAGATTAAGTGTGAAGTTTTGCTTTCACGGTCAGAAAGCTAATAAATTGCTTGTGATGGGATCAGTTTGGTTTTCAGCTCCACTTGTTGTACAAACCTTAGTGTCTGAGGGCACATCTCTTCCGATCGGGAGACTGATAGACAAAATAAAAATATTTTCTGATTAAATAGATATCAAAAGATGCTGTAAAAAAAGCTTGAATTGCAGAGACTGAACAACTAAACTAGATAATAAACAGGGTAGACTCTTAATATAAAAACCAAACTTAATGTATATATGGATTGTCTAAATCTTTGATATTTCTTCTGTTGTATTATATCTGTTTTTTCATTGTAATTTTTCTTTTTTGAAAGCATAATTAGCTGGTATTGGTTACCATTAATTTGTTAATGTAACTGTGCTTTTGTGAGCTGGTCAACTATATTCCATATCCAAGAATGCACACAGGGTATATATGGTTTTTGCACTCTAATAAATATTTTGACCTAGTGGGGAGATAATACTGAATTTGACAAACTTTTTTTTTTTTTTTTTTTTTTTTGTAAACTACCTGTAATGGTTTTGTGTGTCCATACTAAAACTATTCCTGGTCCAACTGAAATCTGTCATTTGCTTGTGTTGAGCAATTATGTGGCATATGGTATTGTTTTCCTTTCTAGTTATGCAACTCTGAGACACATCATGAGTTACGAGCTTTCTAATAATCCTACTGATACTTTTATTGAACTACTATTATTTAAACTTAAATTTCACTTATAAAAATGTTCTCTAGTAACCATAGGACACTAAAGCTTAATGAAAATGAATGCAAAAGGGTTATAAAGAGATTAAAACTTGGTTTACTTTGTATTCAAGCAAGTACTTGTGAATATTTTTTTCCTCTATTTGCTTATCTTTGGGATGAGTGACTTTCATGTACCTCACCAAGAAATTTAGTGAGTACAGAGCAACTCAGCAGCCCTTCCCTTGGCAAAGTGCTCAGGGATTGTTTGATGACCACTGGTAGTCAGGTGTCTGCTTTTACCAGTAACAGCAATCACCTCTGGCTGTGTGTCCTGGGCTGATAGTTTTGATGTCAACAGAGCACACTTACCTGAATCAGTGTTTTGATGTTCCTTCCTCAAGACACCTAATACATAATCACCTTGAAAAGACCTCTCATACCCAAGTTTAAAAAAAAATGTCCTCTTGGCCCTGTGATCCCAGGTGGTTACGTTATTTATCAGCAGGATAGGGAAACTACTCTGGCTGTTATCCTGTGGGTCTGGTCCCACCAGGCACTCTGCAGCCAAGCCACAGTGGTGCTGAGATTCTCATAATGTCTGAAGATATTTATCAATTAGCCAGACATTGCCCTGGAGGTATTACGACTTGGCAGGCTCAACACAGCAAAAAGATGAAGCAGAATGAGCAGCCCCGCAAACAGAAGCTTCTCGTGTGGACCCATCCATCCTGGTAGGACTCCTTGGGGGGGTCTGAGCTCTGCTGAAATGCTCCTTGCAGGCAGGGTGAGTTGTGAGGTTTCTCTCCAATACATGTGCTGTGGCTTGTGTTCATGCTGCAGCCTTGTATCAGAGCTGGCTGTTCCACAGAAACCTGTAAGGCTGCTATTTCCAAAGACCTTTTTCAAACGTAGGTGAAACTGCTCCTCAGGCTCAAAAAGAGCAGCTGACAATGGGAAAGCCTGAGCTGGGTTCCTCATGCTTATTTGTGACATCTTACACAACTAGCTGTGGCGTTACTTCTCAGGCTTGCAAACAAAATCTCTCCACAAGGGCTTTCCATTCCCTTGTGCATAATTTGGAGTTTACAAGTGTGTGGCTGGGTAAGCTAAGAAGGAGCGAGAAAATTCAGTGGCAGAAACTGTGCTTGTGGTATTTCCACCTGCAGCAGAAGTGGGAAAAGCTGCAGCCTCTGTGGGGTAACTTTGGTGAGACTTTCAGCTGACTTTTCTGTCCCCAAAAGAGTTGATGAGACTTTGTGTAAGTACCTAAACATTTAGATACGTGTGAACTAAATAAAACCACCAGCCCATGTGCAGTTTATCTGAGGTTACAATAGCTTAATTTCTTATTCATCCTTGTTCAAAAATGAGCAACAATTCAGCCTTTAATACAATGTCGAGCTGTGATTCATAGTTGGTGGCAGGAGAAAGCAGTGAACTAATTGCTCGGATCTGGTCAGCAGACAGTGAAGCAGCTCCCTTGTCCGTGATACTGTGCCCCTTCCCTTTCTGATTATTTGCCAGAAAACATCCTACGGTCCCATTCATAAAGTCCAGTAATGACACAAATGTCAGGAGTATCTGCTGAAAGAGTGGGAGGCTGACAGAGCAGCACATTGTGAGCCTGCAAGAGCAGCTCTGCCTTTGGGGTTGTTTTCAGTTCTTTTGTCAGCTGATTACATGGTCTTTTATAATTTCTAATCTACAGAATAGAGCTATTTGCTTGTGGATTATGTGAAAGTCTCAGGCTTATGCAAAAGAAAAACAAAATAATCTGAAAGTGGATTCTGTTGGCAAAAGTTAAACTTCATTTAGGTGTTTTTATCTAAAAGGGAGTTTAATCTAGGGGTGTGAAGGAACAGAAGCAAAACCTCTGTCATTCTTGGAGATTTCAGCCTTATGGTGTTAATTCACAAGTGCCCCCATCCATGTGACTTAAATTACTTGTCTCTATCCAGCAAAATGTATTTAAGACTGTGCTTAAATTAAATGTTGGTTCTATGTTGTTTTTTTTTGTGAATAGGGATGGTGTCAAATGTAAAACACTTTGTCCATTTGATGCCTGGACACGTTAAATACTACAAACAAGCTTATTACGTTTACTGTCTCTTGTATTGTTAATAAGAATAGCACATACCTATCCTGATGCTTTTTTACGTTAGTCTGTGGCAGTGAGCGCTGAGTCTCTGCAGAAAGAAGGAACTGTGAGATTGAGAATGGGATATAAGCAAAATGAGCTGTGAGATGTGTTTATATTGGTCCCCAAACATTGCTGGATATATCAGGATGTCTCTGTGTGTCTATAAATATATAAAAAGAAGAGGTCAAATAAGTTGTAAATGGTGCTAGGGAGCCGTGTAGTTTCTTGTGGGTCTCAAGATCAAAGACAGGTCTTGAGATGGGACCTGGTGGAAATGGGGGAGGTTCATGGCAAGTGTAAAAGCTGAATTAGTGAGAAGAATCTGAAATTCCAGCATGGATGAAGGAGGGAAGAATTTACTCAGCTGTATGCAAAACCTCTCTCAGCTCCTTGCAGGGCCTCCGTATGACTTGCAGATGTGACTACGTGTGTGCGGATGGCTGGTGTGATATGCTTACGATTTATCAATACGTACTTTGGAAGCTGGTTTAAACTCCTCTCTTTAGCCACCTGCAGCAGGCCCTCTGCTATCTGCTGTGCAAAGTGGACAGATGTATATCGAAGAGACACACTTTACTTTTCTTGGGTCAACATTTCACATGGAGACCTAGCAGGGTAGTTTTGTACATGAATAAGAGGTTCGATGAAAACCAGATATCTGTTGGAGGGGTGAATAATAATACCAGAATAACATAATAACAACTGCAGCAGAGGATGGTGTGCAGATATCACTGAGTTTGACCTCCCAAAAAACTGCTTTTCTGCTTGTGCAAGTGCATTGTTAGAACAGAAATAACCTACCAAGCAAAAAAAGCAAGAGTGTGTGTGATATGCCAGTGCAGAGGTAAATGGTCTTGGGGATCAAATTTGGCTACATAACTAAAATGAACAGACTTCAACCCCAAAGAGAAGTCTTTTGATATCTTGTTTTGCTATGAAAACTCTAAAATTTAGAGTCTCATTGGCATGGATAACTATTAATGAAGTGTCCCAAGAAATGTCTCAGTGCGTGTTGGATTCATGTGTTTAGAGGCACTAAAAACCTTCTGTATGGTAAACCTTGATTTGAGGAAAAGATGTTTGCTTTTGTATGGCAAAGCTTGGTTTGAGAGATTCTTGTTTCTGGTTTAAGGTTTTCTGGCTTGAATAGGCGTTTACTTAAGTTGTTTCTGCTTCCTATTACAAAAGCAAATACTGTCTGCTTATAGATTGCTATTTTTGTTGTCTGCAGATCATGCAGAATGAATTATTTTGTGTCACTAAAAGATGAATTGGATGGTTTTCTGAATAGTTCTGTTCATCTGGAAATGGGGGGTTTGACCAAGCCACCTATATGCCCAGCCTATGTGTACGTTAATCCAGCACTCCAATGAGAATGTGATCCAACATAAAGAACCATTTACCTCACAGAAACATAATGTAAAACATCTTGCTTCATGACTGCACTTGAGAAAAAATTAAAAGGAGCTGCTTGCTTGGGGATGCATGTAACTTCTTTCACTGAGTCAGAATGAGCTGTTTAGCTTATAAAGGCACAAAAAAGTCATCTACGGTTCATGTTCTGCTTGCACTTTATTTTAAATGTTTCCCTCAGAGTTTAACACTTATGTTTAACAGGAGTTTTTTTTCTTCAAGATTACGAAGTGATTTACAGACTGTTTATGTAGGGGTTACTTTATGTATCTCTTAGCTGCCTCTCAGAATTTGACAACTGTGTCCACAGTAATGCATGATTATTTTGGTTGAAAAATAATCTGTCCTATGAAGATCTAGTTCACAAATCCAGACATACCCACGTTGTTTACATGAAGACATGTATCTGAGTAAGAGTTTAAACTCAACCCTGGAACAGAGAACCCAATGCATGTTTTGTCCCAAAAGCAACTATTGAACTGTGGGTTTTCTTTCCTCCTGCTTCTTTTCTTTTTGTTTTCCCTATCTACCTCCCACTCCAGCCCCAAGCGGGTCTGAACAAGGTGTACCCTCATAAAGCCAAATGCAGTCTGGACTCTCGAAGATATTTTGAGCCTGAACCCTCCTAATTGCTCTCTGAATTCTGACAAGTGGCCAGAAGCGTGGTTGGGAAAAGTGCCACCCAGGAGACTCAGCAGCTTTTGTTGCTGTTCACTGTGCAATGCAGACAGTCTTTGCATTTGTCTAGCTGTAGGACAGGAAAAGTGCATTTAATTCTTGTTTTAAGAACAGATCTGAAGTAACAGAGAGCACCTTTGCCACCAACCTTGGAAATCTGGAAGCAAGTTGAAAAGTAGGAGAGACTTTGGATCTTCTTGTGCCCATGACCTCATAGGCTTCGCATCTGGCTGTAGTCCCAAACTCTGTGGTTTACATCTTGATTTCTGTACAGAACTAAACTAAATCCTCAGGTTGGCCCAATTGTTTTTCTGTGCCGGAAGCTCCAGAGAATTAAAGATTTACTTCATTGTTCCTCGAGGTGTTTGTATTTTCATGTCTTATTGCCTTTATACTGACTTATTGTGGTGAGGAAAAGCACCAGATGGAGCTTTGATGCCAAGTCAATTCAATTAAAAAGTTCTTTACAGCTGCAAAATATCAGTGCATTTACATACAGATATTTACAACAGTGTGTAGTGCTCTGTTTTTTGCCTTTAGTCATAAGACTAGGTGTCTTTTTTCCTCTCTTTTGGTACCCAAAGCTAGTAGTCATTTTCCCAGACACTGTGCCTGTACAGCCCTTGTTCTCTGTCCTGCCAGGCAGCACTGTCTTCTCTCTGGTAACAACTGTGATAGTCTATTTTGTTCCTACCAAAGGTCTCCGTCGTTATTGAGAGAGGAAAAGTTCGCCCTGCCCAGCAGAAGCTGCTCTGCCCCCTGCTTTCATTTGGACTCACCCTCTAAATCCAAGGGACATCAAAGGTTTCCCCCCATGTGATGGAGGCTCCCTGGCCTGCTCCAAAGCAAAACAATGCCTTCCCTATATTCTGGGAACTTTGCTCGAAATGCGCCTGTCTGCCCGGCTAATGGGGCTCAGATAGTTTCTGCTATAAAGGACTGGTTGTCTTCTGTGTAACAGCCTTTGAGACATACTCTGGGTGGGTACACCCTAACGTATGGTGTAAGGAAAGAGGGTACCAATTGTAGCTATGAATGCTTTGTTTATGAGATAAAAATTGCACATGGTATTTGGGGAAAAACAAACAAACCAAACCCAAGCAACCAAAACCCCCAAACCCACAAAACCAAAAGAAACAAACAAAACAAAACCAAACAAAATAAACCAAAACCCAAACCCACCCCAACCCTGTGAAATAGGAATGAACTATATTGTGACAGTATTGGTACAGATAATGTGTTGTAAATTGCCCAAGGGTGATGCACAGGTGTGAGTGTTTATTTATACTGTTTGTCAAGCCAACTTTTTCTAGAGCAGGTAGCAAAAGCATTGAAGAACAGTGTTTTGGGTTTGTTGTTTTCTGTTGTGTGTGTGTTTTGTTCTGGGTGTTTTTCTTTTTTTCCAAAAGTGAGTTGATGACCTAAATGAAGTGAGTGGTCCCAGGTGGGCTTGAAACATGTAAGTTTAAAGCTTTGAGTAAGCAGGGGTGTTGCAGCTTCATTGCTCTTTGCACTTGGAATGTACAGAGGAAGCCTGTTTGCAGGCATCCTGCTGGCCCAGTTCTCTACCCCATTTTTAGAGATTGTGCAAGTCTTGTTTTTAAAAAGAAAACCTACATTTGAAAATCCAATTCTGTATCACTGGAGTTTGGTAGATTGTGCTGGTGAAAAATTCTGATGTAAACCTATCCATCTGATCACTGCTCAGTGTCACATATTACTGATGTCTGACTTCCACCTCTTGAGTACAAATGTGTGATCTTCAGAAATGTGGGGATCACTTGAAGGGGAATGCAAAAAAGGCAAAGGTGTCTTTGGCTTTCTTTATTTAATCACATTTGAAAGTTTTTTAAAGATACCTGGAGTTTTACAGAAAGGGAGTTTGTGGGGAATTCTGGGTGCAGAGGTTAATTTTGCAGATAAAATTAACTTTATTTTGCATGTTTTCCACGTGAAAATGAAAATAATTTGGCTGAAACAAAATAAAACTAAATCTGAGGAGAAAAAAATAAGATAATAAAACTAGGAGGGGAAGTAATATCTTTTACTGTTTGAGAAAAAGCTTTAACAATGAGAGTGTCTTGTGCATGTTCCATCAAAAGGGACATCAATGGCTGAGACTAGTGCCTGATGTGAGGAGGGCTTGCATCAAATTTCGATGCCGCATCTGTGCGTGAGGATTTCTATTAAACTGCAAAGTCATTGTTTCCTCTGTAGCTTGGATTCCTTCCTGTAAACAGAGCTGTGCTGACTGCAGAGCTCTCATGCGGCCATGGCCGTGTAAGCTGTGAGACAATAGTTCACATCATCACATAGGTCACAAGCCAGAACATTCCTGCTGGGCCAACGCTGGTTTTGACAACCATTGTTCCTTTTGTGTGTGCAGTATGGCATCACAGGCAAACAAGGAAAAATTAGTTTTTATTAATAACTGTATGAATTGGAATGAAATAGTGTCCTAATCTATCTCAGTCAACCTGAAAAGAAAATCCCTTCTGTCAGGATATTGACAACACACTCAACTAATGAAATACAAGATGCAAGGTTTGTGGCATAAGAACATTCCTTATCAGCTTAATACACCTCATGGCAAGCTGGAGATACATAGTCTTAGGAGCTCATTGACTTTCTGGTTGTCCTTTAGGCTGTTACATCCTGGAAAAATCTTTGTTTCTTATCATTCAACTTTGTTTTCAAATCACTTTGTAATGACAGTGTTTTCTGACTCCAAGTCTACCTACAAAGGTTCATATAGCTCCCACTGGATGGAGAAAAATTCCATTCACCTATTGATATCTCATGTGGGTGAGAACTATGTGAAGTTATTCCAAGTTATTGTCATAACTTGCAAGAGAAATGTGTGTTAGCTCTGGGGTGTACTGCTTGAGCAGATGTGGGAATCACCTGGGCAAAAATGCTTGCGGGAGGAACGTGATTTTACTATACCTCTTACTGCTTTGATTGCTGCTTTTTGAATGCAATGATGGTAGCTATTCTGGAAAATTAAGTTTGAATGACAAAAATCAATGAAGGTACCCCCCCTTTCCCAAGTTAAAAATAGTTTCTCTCTCAAATATTTGAGGTATTTGGTAGTGCTTCCTTGTTTCTTATGTGACTTTTCAATCAAATGACAGCCTTGTTGCAGAGCAGTTCTCGCTTCATTTTGTTTGCTTGTCACTGCCAGTCAGAAAGGAATAGTAATAATTTATTGATGTGGTACAGAAGTAGTTGATTGTTGCTCTAGGGAGCTGGCCTATTCTTAGAGCTCAGGATAAATGCTGTGAACAGGTCTCTAGTCCTGCCTTGGTATAGTAAGCAACATTAACACCCTTGTGCTATATTGCAAGTCACTAGTGCTTAGTTGCCTTCATGGTCTAGCAGTCACAAGAGGTAGAAGCATTATGGACCATTCCCATCTAAACCATATTATAGTCTGTGGCTGGTGTCCAAGGGATAAATTCAATAAGTCAGTTTTAGATGTCTAAGTCTAATCTTCCCTCTTAAAATGCCTTACGAAAAAGGAAAGGTAGAGGAAGACAATTGCCCCCAAACAGAGCAGATGAGGGCAAGGTAGAGGATTAGGATTTGGGATGATGTGCTGTGAGAGCGTAAAACAGATACCTTCTTCCCGTGTTGTTTGATAGCAACTTTGAATATCTGACTTGTAGTTTGCCAGTTAAGTATTCTCATTTCCCTGAGACCATATACCAGTGCACTTGACTCGGGTAACTGGAGAAAGCTTATAGCTCCCTTCGGTTTAGCCACCCAAAAATTAGGCATCCAGTTTCAGGGAGCTGAGTGTGCTCCCCTGCCAGCTGGTGATCAGGGTCGACCTTCTCTACAGGTTGCCTTGTCCCACCCTGCAGCAGCTGGGTGCAGCAGCCATTTGAACCCCTTTCTGATCCTTCCTTTCTCCAGAGGTTGTCTCCTCCACTACTGTCTTGGTTCTGCTTGTTGCTTTGGAGGTAGGAAATGGCCAAGGGCATGCTTGTAGACTAAGTGTAGGCGAAGACCAAACTAAAACTGAGCCGGGGAGAGAGTTTATCTAGGCATTTTGTTATTTCTTTACTTTTGTGGGAACAGTCTTAGGCTAACATTTTTAGCATTTGAAAAAACAAGTTCTGACCTGAGCTTTTATCATCTGCTAGTGCAAAAGTCTGCAGTCCTAAAGAGTGTTTGGCTAATAGCTTCAGCTTCTCTGAATTGTTTCTCTTACCGCTTGTCTCTTCCTCTGTCCTCATCCTTTGTCCCCTTTTGCTCTGGCATTAGCACTTGTCTTTGAATCACCTCACCACAGGGCCAGAACTCAGCTGGCAGGAAACCAGCCCACCCCAAAAAGGTACAGGGAGGGCTGTGTGGGCAGATTTGGGAATGTTGTGGAGTTTGAGAACAGAATCCTTGTCTGCATGACTTCAAACACAAGAAAGAAGCCCTGAGGGGTGGATCGTTGGGATCTGCAAAGGTTTAGTTGTCAGTACAAGCGCTTCTGTTGTAAGAGGCAGAAATTTGCTTGCTGCCTGCCTGGACAAAGAAGTTCTTCAGGTGATGTTAACAGGTGTCAGCAACAACCTGCACAGTGGTCACCAGCTACCTTTGTCTAGTGTCCTGTGTCGCTCAGTCTCTGATGTCAAAGTGAAGGCAGAACAAAATGGCCATGCTGACTTTTGCATCCTTGTTTTCTGATGTTGGAAAGCGGAGAGTTTACACAGGTAATGCTTGTTCCCCTGTTAATTAACCAGTAGGATGTGTTTATAGACACATCTTTCTTTCACTGCTTGACTCTATCAGGGCATTGGAGTGATCCTTGCAGTCAATGCTGAGGGGTAAGAAGGATGTGGGATGGAGATATAATCCCTTATTTGCATTGGTCACTTACTGCCCGGTGTGTGCCAGCCTGCAGGCCTCCTTAAATACAAACTTCTTTGTGGAAGTCCGGTGGAGCCTTTGTGGACTAGTCTAGCCAGGAGGTATTTCGTCCCAAGGGGCAGGGAGCAAAATGCATCTGCAAACTCTGCAGGAACTGTTATGGAGACCTCGACTTCGGATCTGCCTATACCTGTCACAGGGTAAACAAAGCGCCCTGGGAGGACTCAGGGTTAGCTGAACACCTTGGTCACACACTAAGCAAACTATCCCCCAGGTGTGCTTGCAGAACAGACTCTCCATCAGCGTCCTGTCATGCACAAAATGTTTATCCAATTTGTCAAGATAATCTTTCTTCAAATAAGCTCGGGTCCTAGGCCTCAGAACAGCCCAATTTCAAGCAGCATAAAGTAACTATTTTTTTTTTCTCTTTTGCTTGCCCTCCCCCACTCCTTTTAATCACTGTGTCAACTTTTCCTTGGCTTTAAGCAAACTGAAAGTAATTATATCATTCTCAAGTGAGCTATCTTTTGACTGAGTTAGCTGATTTGTAAGTTACTTCAAAATACTCCCAAGTTGTGGTATCCCTTTCCAAACACACATTTTCAGATGCTTCATGAAGTTGATCTCATCAATGACCCAACAATTTGTTTATACAGGCACATATAATAGCTAACTAATGATAGCTAATTTAGGACATTTGTAAAAGAATAGAATTTAGATTTTTTTTTTTTTTTTAACCTTAATGGTAGCTTTACCTATAGTTCTGGATTTCCCTTAGGCATTTAAAGGAACCTGTACATTGTCATTTTCTGCTTGATGCTGTCAATACATTTTAAGTCTATTCTGAAGTATGGATTAATAATAGATCAGGTGTTACTGCCTAAGACAATACTCACTCTTATTTTTGACAGACAATAGTTGCTTAGTTTTATTGCATACAGAACATTACTTCTGTTATCACTAACAACTGTCAGCTTGAAAGTCATTTGTACATTTTTTCCGCCCCTCCATCTCTCCCGAAGAACTGGATGTATACCCCAAAATAGAAACATAAATTACCTTTTTTTCCCCTTCTCCCCCTAATATGTTTCATTCATTAATTTCCTTCTACGTTACACCCCAAGTAATACTACAGAGTCTGTCATTTCCTTTTCACTTAAATTAAGGTGGAACCAAACTTCATGCATTCACTTTCAGTTCTTTGCAGCTAGGATCCCTAATGTAAAGGGACTGCTGTACTTGCTGTTTAATTTTTAAACTTGGCAGGTAAAATCCTGCTTTACTGGAGACCACTGATAGGTTCCTGTGGGGCTGTATGTTCCCGAGGTGGTCAGTGCGTTAATGGGGAAACTTGCAGAAGGAGTTGAGTAGGAGCCTATGTGTTCTTACCTTGCCTCCATCAGCCTAAAAGTCAGGTCACACACAACAGCTATTTTTGAGCTTTGCATTAGAAAGCCTGTGTTTATCACCTGATTTTTAAAGGGTATTAAGCATCACCAATCGTTATGTTAACGATGCTCGTTGTTTTGCAAAGAATTGCTATGCTAAAGTAGACTGGTGATATCCTATTTATTGTTTGTGAGGAGTAAATGGTAAAACTTGCCTCTATGGCAAATTATAAATCGGAAGAGGAAAAAACCCAATGATTCTTAAAACCAAACCAGTCCATTTGTTCTCTTTGCATGGATTTCAGCTGGATTTAACTGGTCAAACTTCTATAAGTGGTAGCCCTCCTACATACCTCTGGGCTACGATGAATGAACAGATGTGGGTTTTTGATTACTATGTACTCTCTCTTTCCATCAGTTAGCTCTAGATGTTGATCAAAATAAATCTTTGGACTACAATACGGCAAAAAAAATTGAAAGGATTAAAAAAGTAAAGGATTAAAAATGCTTAGAGCAACTATAATGATTGGTATATTTACATAAGTTATGCGATAGCCAATAAATAAACTTTATTAATAAAGATTACCATTATGCAGCTAAGGACCTTGAAGCGCTTAACAACTAATTAATCCCCACAACCCTTCTGCATGATTGGTAAGTGTTGTTATGACTATATACCTATTCTACAATAGTAAATGGAGACCTTGTGTGCTTAAGTGGATCTTTTTCCTCAAGGTCACATAATGACTTGACAATAAAATTCGGTAGTCTTCACATCACCACCTGCGACTGGTCCTCAGAAAATACATTTCTGGCATGGGGTGGGGAAGGTGTATTAATGCTGGTGTCAATACAGCTGTTCTGTCAGGGCAACAATTGTCTTTGGTTCATATGGAGTACATGTTCCGCGTGCTGTTCAGGGTGTTGTTTTTTTTTTTTTTAATAGCAAATTAATCTTTCATGTTGCATTGCCAGTCAACTAATTGCTGTCTGTGCAATCTCACAACTGCTCTAAGTTTGTCTTGTATAATTTTATTTCTGTTCATGCTCTCTCATGCTTTTGTTTGTGTAACTTGGTTTGCACGTTATACAGCAGTTGTCAGACTCGTTTGCAAGGAAATAGCTGAAGAATCGTGCTGCATAATATTTTGAGTGAGAAGATGGCAGTCTTCATCTGATTGATTTGCTAGTCTCAAGAATCACTTTGCTAGTTGCCAGAGAGTAAAATACGGCCTGTAGATGGGTGTTAACAGGCACGTGCTCCGCTGCAAAAGGGAAATTGAAAGAGCAGTATGTCAAAACTAAATTTGGATTTTGCCCAGGTAAGTTGTATGTTGTCTGATTCATTAAAGGTAGCAGGAACCTATTGCTTTTGGGTAGAGCAGAGGTAGCACCCTCCTTCACAGGTACCTCTAAAGCTCTAGATAAAAGGTTTTCCAGTCTGGGTGGCAGTATGGCAAGATTCTTGCTACTCTCTGACAGACTCCTTTGCTGGCTTCGTGCAAAGAATGAAGTGCCCCGTGAAAATGATGATCAAGCAGTCCCAGAAATCATTAGCCATTAAGGATTTCTGGCAAAAGGGAGATGTTCCCTGAGCCTGTGCTCAGGCAGAAAAATGGTAAAATACACATGGCAAATCCCAAATGTTTACCAGATCTTTCAAAGCAGTGAAAATGGATTGAAAATATTACTTGGTCCACAACAGTGAGGGTTGGAAATAAGTCCCTTGTAAATAAAATAGTTTCTTAAATAAAGATAAGATTCTAGGAACTGGAGTCCTTATGAAAATCTTGCTGTTCTCCATCACAAATCCTGTAATATTATAAAATGTTATGTTTTGGCAAGAGTAATGTTCTTTAAATTTTCAGTCTGATCAAGTATCTTCAGTGTGGGTTGTTTTTTTTTTTTAACCTTTCCTGATTTTACAGCAGACCAAATTATGCTGTTTTGCCACGTGGAAAAAACAGTTTATTTTAAAATATATTTTCATGTTATGATTATTGGAAAAGTTTGTTTTTAATTTCTTATAGTTCTAGAATCTCAAGGGTGCCTTCATATTATTTTTCATGCGTATTTGTTTCCAGTCTGGATATAATGTGTTGCTGTTGACCTGTACTAGTTAAGGCTTCATGTCCAGCCTAGGCACTCAGAATTTTAGTGTCAGGGCAAAAAAAAAAGCTCAGATCTGCCATACCTAAGCAAGCCAGACGCTTGCCAATTGTGCTAAGGGAAAATCTCTTTTGGCTCTACGAGGGAATCAACAGTTGTTAGTCTTATTCCAACAGTATATGGCCAAGTTGTTACTACTCATTGGACTGCTCTGGACACAATACTGAAGTAAAAATGTAGAGCTTTGATTCTCAGCCCCATGCATGCATATAAAATTAAACTAAAGCAGCTGTGGTTTCTAGGAAGCATTATGGCAAGAAAGTGGCCAGATTTTCCACTGGTGTATTTGTTCTCTAGGGGTTGCGGACTTCTGTCATTTAAGTCTGAACTCTGCTGAAACTGAAGGTAGTCATCAATATGTTGCTGTTAGAATATACGAAAATGCACATGCATTTCAGTCTTGCTTTTCTCCTGATTTATTAGTTGAATGTGGTTTTCTTACATCTTGTCACATTTCGGGAAAAATCAATATTTCAGTGTGTTTTTTTTTCCTTTTACTGAGAATATATCATATGAGAAATGTAATCAGACAGTGGTGGCTCTTGGGGGGAAATGCTCAACCTCATTTTGCAGACTCAAGAAGTTCAAATAATTCTGATGGCATGCAAATGTCAGTGCTTAACCAGGGATTGTCTCTGAACCTTTATGTTCATTGCTACTTCTTGATTGAGTATTCATGTTTTTGTATGGAAGAAGAAAAGGTTGCGAGATAATTCCTTACCACTCGGGCAAGCTGTGATCTGGGATGTGGAGAGAATCATCTCTCTTATTTTGTCAGTGCTGTGCCTTTGAGCTCCTGGCTAAAAAGCTATAATAAAGATCTGTCTCAAAAAAGAGGTCATCAGGCAAGTGCTGAGACTTCAGGAAGTCTTCAGCAAACCTACAGAGCCTTCTTGCCATTCAATTGCTCCATCTTAAGCCAGGCCCTTCCTTACTGGTGTGTGCTATAATGACAACGCCAGTGCTGCTCTAACTCCTGCTGCTCTGATGTGCTTCTCCTTGGCCCTTGTGCCGAATGCTGATTATTCCCTCAGTGGTGGTGCCCCGTGCATGCTGTACATCGTGTAGAGTCCTGGAGAAGCTAGACAGTCACGAAGTCTGAAAGAAAATGTGGCTGAGTGTAATCATAGAGGCTATCGGGTACTGGATCGTAAATAGTAGGCTGAGAAAGAAAAAGCCTGGTTGGGGGGAAGAGCAGCCAAGTTTAGCCACATAGTTCAAAACCAGATGCTTCACAGCTTTTGGTATGAACATTTCCCACTTTTAAAATAGTATATTCTGATACTTCCCATTTGCTTACCTAGCCGTTACTGTTGGGAGCCTGTTACAAGGCCCATGGAGTACCAGGGTAGGACTCTTCCTGCACCCACAATACAAGATACGTAACAGCGGCTGGTGTAAAAAGAGGGAGAGTTGTGCAGTTTAAGTAAAAGTGTTCCTAGAAGTACTTTTTTCATGAATTATCCCAAGGGCTACAGCCGCTCAAAAGACGTGATTTTTCCCATCCCCTGGATTATTATAGCTTTTTGCAGCTGTCCAGCTTTCTCGGAGATGCTCAGAGCTCAATGTTCACCATCCTCTGAACAGATTCTCCAAGGGTTGCTTTGTTGTTGTGTGGTTGTATGTTTTTGTATTTTTAAGAGAGTGTCTATTATGTAAATTAAACACCCACAATTATCACAGATGTCAATAGGAGCCCCTAATCATTGTAGAGGGTTATTACCTCTTGAGGAGTGATCCTTCAGTGGTCTAAGAAAAGTGATTTGGAATGATAACTGTTTCCATTTAACTGATAAAAAAGTTTTAGTCATGCAAAAGTTGAAATAGATGTCTGGCTTGCCATCAGTAAGTAAAGTTCTGCCTATAAAGGAAGATGTAATATGGCTTCAACAAGAAAAAAAAAACAACATGCAGTTTTAAGCAGATTAGATAATTGAGATTAGCCCTTTGTGATCTTGCAGTATTTTCATTTATTTCAAAACAGTCTAACATAGAGCATGTTGAGCAATCAGTTGAAAATCACGTGCAAACACTGCCTAAGTACCGATAAGAATCGTGGAGGTAAACAATGAATTCCTACTAATGGCTAAGTCACCAAGGTAAGATCAAGTCTAAATACACACCCTTAGTTAAATATAATTTCATTAACTCAGGTTACCTGGCTTTGGTCAAAGTTTGGTGGTTTCTCCCCCCCATTTTCTGATGCTTGTGAAATGAAATGCATACAACCAATCTATCATTTTCAACTTGTTTGTCTCTACCAGAGATGTGTTTTGAGCTGAGCAATAAGCCAGCATAGCTCTGTAAATCAAACAGCAGATCAGCACTAGATGCATGTGGTAATGCTGGTTAGGAAAGCACTATTCCAGGCCATCTTGCTTATAACAATTCTTTATCTGAATTCTACTAAAAATTTAGATTATCCTACGTAGAAACAAACCAAAACCATTGTTTACTATAAATACTCGAATATCACAGCATGTCTCATTTAGAAAACACATACAGACCTTGCTGGTATGTTTTTATTGCAGGGGCTAAGGGGTTTTTAATTCCCTGTTAATATGATGTATTGTGTAGTACGGACTTGATGTTATTTCCTCATCCTTCTCCAGTCTCTCCCATTCCAGAATTGTACCAGAGGTGTGTGTGGATCCTACGCCATCCCTCCCACCAAGATCCAGCTCAGGTATTTTAAATATAGTTTAGTATTAGTTTAACATTTTGTGGAAAATCAGAAGTTGAGCATTCAACTGACATTTATGTCTTGTAATTTGCCTCTCTGTGAAAGACTTGCTTTTCCTTTTTGAGACATCTCATACTGTTTGTTCTTTTTTCTCCTTCCATTCAACCATTTGTTTGGATCGGTTGTCTTGCCTTGGTTTTCTGGCTAACTGTTCTTTTTAAAATATACAGATTCTCTCTTAGCAAATATTCTGCAGTAAAGCTTCTATTCTAATCAGCAATGTAACAGATGAAAACAACAGGCAAACAATGTGAGGGCTCCCTTTTCCATAGGGAGTTCTTGCTCCATGTTACTGCTTTAATATTCCTCTCATCCTCCCTGTTAAGTTCTATGGTACCTTTTTTTCTTTAAAAAAAACCCTCTTTTTTAGTGCAACAGAAGACTCTTCACCCTGTTCAGTACTGTCAACTGGTCCAGTCCCAAGCAGACAGTTAACAAATAACAGATGACAAATAATAGCAATAATTAAGGCATCCATGGCAGTGTATCTAGAATTTGACTCATTTATCAGCCTGCATAGAAAAACAGGTTTCCTTGCTGCCACAGTCAGAAGCCTGGCAAGGACCGGTAGTAGATTCTTCAACAAGGAGCACAATAAAACCCATAGTGGGAATATATGGGTTCTCCTGACTCAAAGAAGGGGGGGGAAAATCAGTTTATATGTTGATGCATGATTTATCCTGTTACCTGCAACTGTGAAAGTTCTTTGTACCAATGGTGTCTTGTGATGATGAATACTGTAGGTTCTCATTATTTGTCCAAAGTCTGGACCTCTTTGTATTAAGCAAACGCAGAACAAAAAGTTAGTTACTGCATCAAAGAGCTTACAACCTTGGAGAAGAACTAGGGATAGCTAGAGGTGGAGGACTGTTATGAGACTTTATTGACCAACATGAAAAACAAGTTGTCAAAACATCCATCACCTGTGACTTTTGGTGAGGTTGTTGGGAAAGGATGTAAATGAGTTAATAGGATCATAGAAACTTGCAAGGAACTTCCAGGAACACAAAGGTAGTGTTGCTGAAGAGGTGTTTTTCTGTAAATGTAACAAATGTGTTTCAGTCTGGTATATTGGGGTGATGATGACGAAGGATGGGGTCAGGGATAAGCTGTGAGAGACCTTGCCAAGGAAGATAAGCTTACATTTGATGTAACAGAAAAGGTGAACCAGCTGAGATAAAGAACACGTAGTCAAAGAGAGGCACTAAAAAATTATCTCTGTCCCATAATGAGATAGAAGCAATTGATTATGGTGTGTAAGTGTGGCCAGAAGATAGCAGCAGGAACTGATATGACTTGGATAAGAGTTGGCTCAAGTGCCTGATGTTATGGAGAAGAACTGTGGAAATTGTCTATATGGGACTCTAGAGGAAGCTTTGAATCTAAGGTGACTCTTTGAGACTGGTGAGGTCTCCATACTTAGGAAAACAGAATGGAGGCGAGTGATGAGGAAGATGGTGGTATGATCAACAATGAGGAAATAACAGAACTGGGAGGGGAGAGTACTTAACACATCTGCTTTGGATGTAGTCTTTTTTTTCCCCCCTCATAGATATCATAGTGACAGAAAAAAGATCCAACTTGGAACAGCAGGAAGATTTGGAATAACCATATGGACTTTTAGAGAATTTGTAAGATCAGTTGCGTAAAAGGGGTACAGGGAGAGGAGACAGAGGATAAAATCTCCCTCTCTCCAAATGTTTCCACCATCAAAGAAAAGAGAGAGTGAGGACAAATTTTTCCATAGGATGCAATAAATAATACATTTAAACATTTTCTGTTAATGTATGCTGCCTTTTAACTTCATTGAATATCTCTTGGTCCTTGTGTTGCAGAAGCCGCTGTATGAAGTACCCATTTTAATCCTTTACAGTTCATTATTTCTTAGCTTTTTCTTTTATTTGCTTTTTCTCTAATCTAAGGAGCAATCATCTCAAGATGGCAAAGTAAGAAAGGTAATTGTGAACAGTGTGGCATATGAGTAGTGCATAGGAAGGAGCTGAAGGCATCCATTATTACTGTTAGTCTGATTTGCCTCGTTAATTTCTTGCATCTCTATGCACTCAATGCCCTTTTCTTACTTGGGTAGCCAATAGTTTAGCTTTGTTTCTATATTTTTGCAGTTAGAGATACAAATATCTGCTGTATATTTTCTGTGTTCAGAATTCTGGCATAAGTTACGAAGAAAATTTCTAGGTGTGTTGCTATTACTGTCCAGGGGATGATTTAACTTCCAGCAATTCCTATATTTCTGGAAAGTGTAGTTGGAGAGCACAGCTTATTTGTTGCCTGCTTTTTTGGTTGCAGACTTTAGTCATTTAGTATTATAGTTTATTTGGGGGTCTGACACTTTCTGTGGTGGTTTGTTGTTGGGGTGTGTGTCTTTTTTTTTTTTTTCACCCTGCTGTCTGGAACAGTGAGGTGGCCTTGCTACCTCTCCACTGTGACAATTAAGGGTGTCTTTTTAAAGGCTGTTTGGGACAGATCTCTTTTGGGATCTGGCACAGCATCTCCAGCGAGTGCAGCCTCAGGTGTGTGCTGACCTGCTCTGCCTGTAACAGTGGTTAAAGAGATGCATGGAAAGTTAGCAGAGACCTGTCTCACTGTGTCAGAAATCATGTAACAGAAAGTCCTTTGCCCTGAGCTGTGTTGCTCCACCTGTGAGAACAGCAGAACAACACAAATAAACCACTTGCCTGCTTTAAGGCATCTCAATTTACTTAGTTGCCTCTCTGCTGAGTTAGATCACAACCCAGATAGGGGCTAAGTCTGCTATTCCAGGTCTTACTACCTCTTTGTGCTAAACCTGCCTCCAGTTTTGGGAAAGCAAAGAACAATGTTGAGTAGGGGAACAGATCATAGGATGTCTCCTAGGGAAACAAAGCAAAACATTTGAAATCTCCTTACTTTCTGTTGAAATTACAAACTGTTCTGTTCATATCTAAATAGGAGGAAAATGTCTCTTTAAATTATATCCAAGAATCCAAATATGTTCAAGGGAAGGGAGAGGAAGGAGCCACACATTGCCATGTGTGGACTTTCTGATGTTGTGCAGGAAAACATCAGTCAGCAGTGTATACTAAAAGCAACGTAAGGGTCATGTGATGTTATATCTCAAATTGCACTGAAGAAAAATCAAGGAGCAGGTTTGTTGTACCAACAAGCTTGTGGTAGTCCAAGCAAGGCAGGTCGTAGCTATGGCCATTTTGGTGGGTAGATGATGCTCTGATCGCAAGGTTGAGGCTAGGGTGGAATTTGGATCAGAGCTAGGCAGCAGCAGTGTGGTTCCTCATGACATCTGGCCTTCCAGTCTTCTTCACTCTAGAAAGTGTGGTTGATCTTACATAATGGATTGCAAGGAGGGTGGTGTTGTTTTGTGTGGTTTTTTTTTTTTTTTAGTGACATTTTTAGTACCTTTGGCTGGAATCGCAAAAGGATCCTTTTGCAACTAAATCTGACCCCCCAGCACAACTCAAAGGTCTGAGTTTGTATTTCAGTGGTTAATGCCATCCCTGATGTTGGATTGCCTAATCCTCTTTATAAATGCCACCTGCCCCACAGCACACAGTTGCACATTACCCAGACCTTGACATCTGAGGACACTGGGGAAGGTGGATAAGTTAAATAATCACAAATTCTGGATGTGGTTTTGGATCTGTCTGGAATGAGATGGTAAATGACATGGAAAATCATGGTATTGTATGGTAGCTCAAAGTTTGTCAATTGATTAATCATAACTAAGTCATGTATTGGATTTGAAACCATTAGCTGAGTAAGATTATTATTGTATCCATGAGCAGCTCTGCAGATATGCCTGAGCCTGGTGAACCTGAGGCTGTGGGAGCAGGAAGGGAAAATTAAACACCAAACAGCAGCCAGGTGCTGTTGTTAGCAAATATTTCCCCAATAATTAGATCACCCTGTGGTGGGGACAGTGGAGCCAGATGGTGCAGGAGAGTTCATGTTGTCAAAAACCAAGAGAGGCAATGCACTTTTACAATACATTTCACTTTCCATGTCTCTTAACTACAAGACTTTTTTTTTACCTGCTTCTTTCTATGTTATCTTTTGGCAATGCTGACAGTTTTCTCTTATTCTTTTGGAAGTATTTTCAACATTGCACAGCTGTTTATTTAATATGTCTCTAGTGCCTCAGCAGATAATAGCAAGTCAGAGTGAATATTTACCTTATTTCTGAAGCACTATTCCATTCAGCACTTTTAGCACTCCGTTTGGTGGTTTCAAATGAACAGTGTAGCATTTTAATTTTTCTTTACTTTGCGTATTCAGGCACTCTAGAACAAGACTATTGCTCATGTTCTTTCTCCCGTTATCTTTTTCTTTTTTTTTTTTCTCCTCATCAAATTGTAAATAACTTCATCACCTCTTTTTGCTGGCAGACTTTCAAATTTTTGGCAGGTTTGAGTGACCTCATAGAAAACCGCAGTTTCCCTCACCCTCCCCAGGAGGCTGCAGAGTGCTCAGGAAAGTACCTTGAGGTATTGTTGTGACATTCCCTGTCCCACTACCAGCAGTACCAATTAGCTGAAAAGCAGACAGCAAAGTCTATTAACATAAAGAGAAAGGAACCCCAAATGCTGCTTCCCTGCTGTGAGAAAACTAAGCTGTGTTTATTCCAGCACTCATCGTGGTGTTGGTTTAGGGGTGGATTCCCAAAACTTCTTGGCACTGTTTCCGCTGGAGTCATAAATCTCTAATAAAGTTCTAGTGGCTGCTGAGAATTGAAACCCTGAAAACCTCATCCCCAACAGGCACCTATGCAGTGAGCAGGGGAGGCTGTTTGCTGCTTGTTTTGTACTTGTGCAAACTAAGTCACTCTGAAGAGATGAAGAAATATTTTCCTTATTTTTCAGAAATAAAGGTTACGCACAGCTGAAGCTAGGACTTTTGTTTAACTGGATTCTTTTTCCCTGCAGTATGCCATAGGGTAGTGCTTCATGCTGAATACATGATCATAGGAATTTATTCTGGTCTGAACCAGATAGTTTTATATTGTATCTAAGCATCCCTTCATTTGAACCAGATCAGGAATTCACTGTATCTTGGAGAATAGGTAGTAAGGGAAATAATCTTCTGATGGCAAGGGTTATTTTTGTACTTAGCTTTGATAGTGCACATTACATCAGCCAGAGCACTTCTGTAAAGGTCTGCCAAGTCCTAAATTTTCAATAATCCCACTTCCTTCTCTTAAAATTGAAAAGGTAGTGACTCCCCTGGGAATGCATGTCATTTCAACATTCCCGTTGACTGTGTGTTCTGAAATGCTGCAGTCTGTTTGCTTAGTAATCCCCTTGTCTGTGTAAGTTGTTAGGGGTAACCAAAGGCAGCTGATTACTTAATTGTATAAGGCAGGAAATCGAGTTCTTTCATTAGTTCCCATAATGTTCTTGAGAGCAACCAGTATTCTGCCTGACTGAGTTTTCCATCCTTTAATTCAAAAGATATACTTTCCCTTGGCATACTCAGTGACCCTTTATCCTGAAAGGCTATTTACTGAATAAACTGAACATTTTAGATTTTTAAAAAAGCCTAAACTTTCGAAATAAAATAAAAGATTATCTCTTATAATAAGACAAAACATGTTGCAACCAGAGGAGAAATATGACACTTAAGGTCTTCATGTCACTTTGAACTTTTGTAAGATCATTGATTTTTGTGTGTGTTACTTGAACTGATGGCCCAAATAGGAAAAGAATTATTAGTATCAAGTTGTCACAGTTGCAGATCTGCTTTTGTTCAGCATCTCATGCTTAGGAAGCACTTTTCCTTTTACTTTATTTTGCTGAAATTAATAGAGCACTTGGGGTCGAATTGAGCCATTTCTGTGTCCATTGGCAAATAGTTTTCAGAGAAGATGGTCACAATGTCTTTGCTTTGCCATGTGATTAGTGATATATACAAAGTCCTGGGCGGTGATGGTGGGGGCTGTGGCTTCAGCATGTTTCTCTGTGCGCTTGCCACCCATCAATGCAACCCCTGTGACTATGTGCAGCAGGAGAAGAAAGGTACAGCTGCAACCTGATCTTCACGAAAATCTATTGCTTATCTAATTAAGAAAAAAACAGCAGTTTTTGTTCTTCTTGGTTCCCTCTCACCCCCACTTTCAACCATATGTGCATTTAAGGTTATAGAAACATGGCACTTGCCTTGCTCTTTAGAATCTGCTTATAAATATTTCTCCTGCCTCTTCTCTTTAAAACGCCAGACCAGTTTGTGTCAGACTGTCCTTGTTTTCATGCCATGGGAGTCAAAGGGAACTTCGCTCTAGAATTTGTGGTGCTCAAGTTCAAGTCTGTCGTGAGTCTGAATTGTAACTTTTTTGGAAGCATGTTCTGTGAATCTTCTCCAGTGTCCCAGGCCTAGTATGCCCGAGAAGAGTTTGCTATGGAGAGAAATTAACCTTGGTACATAAAGATGAAGCAAGCACTGTCATCTCAGCAAGAGTAAGGTGTGCTGCTTTTCTCCCTGCCAGCGTGCTGGGGTCAAGCCTTGATTCTACTTGTGTTACCTGTTCCTGTCATTGAAGGAAAACATTGCATTCATAAGCTTGTAGACTTTTAAAGCATAAAACCCAAGCAAACACAACTTACTGAAATTTCTGCTGATCCATATAGGGGAAAAAAATCCCTTGTAAGATATTTTCTACCACTTTGGGCAGTTGGACAGCTACATCAAAACCACGCATATGAGTTTTGCAGGATTGTTGCAGATAAAGGTGAATGCAGTGTGAGAAGAGTAGCCTTCATCACTGAGCAAAGATGTTCACCTAGTTTGGACTGATCTGGGAACAATCATGTCTATATGCTATCCGTCTCAGTGGATATGAAAAAGGTGAAATGAACTGTGAAGATGTTTGCGAAACATGCATAATTTCAGTGGCCTGTGGTGGTGATGCTCTTCTGTTGAGTTTGTGTGTTCCTCTCCCTGGGTTTGTAAGAGGACACCTTCGCTGGTCATTGGCCCATGTTAACATAATGCAGAAGACAGATCTGTAACGAGGTGTTTACTTTGGATCTGATTTAATGCTCATAGCAGTTGATGAAAAATCATCAGGTGATTTAAGTGGCCTTTATATAAATAGGACGATGTTTTTTTTTTTTTCTTCAGGTAAATATAGGGCTACCTAAAGGAGCAGAGAATATAGAACTATGTGAACACATTTAATTTGAGTCTAATAATTTCAAACAAATATGTGACTCAAATTAATTGGAGGTTTCTGCTTCTAACTATAACATTTCTTATCATGTAAAGCATTAAGGCAGCATAACATATACAAGACAAATATTAAACAAAGATACTATGGATGGGAAATTCCTAATCTAGCTCACTGTGTTGGTACAGTGGAAGTTTCTTAATCCAATATCTGATGAAGGAACAAGGAGAGAATTAATTTACTGCACACTAATTACTAGGGAGTATGCACTGTATATACAGTGAAAGGCGCTGAAATGAATACTTGATAAACAATATCTGGCAAATTAAAAATCTGAAATGTTAAATGAAATGCAAATTAAAAATCTGGACCGTTAAATTAATTGAATGCACAAAACCCTGACATTAACCAACATCAAGGGTCAAAGTTATATCAGCAAAAGCAAAGCTATTCAGAGTTAAATCCTGCTTCTCTCTCTGTGATTTACTTGTTGTGAATGGGTGGGTACTAGAGGAGCCACAAAGATATGGATAAATTTGCATACATGACGAGCCATGCTTTCTGCCTGCTGTGCAAAACGCAATCCTAGGAAATGATGGGGATGGTTTGCACCTCAAAGAAGGTCTACTGAAATTAGTGTGTCCTTTGGGTAGAGGTGAAATGCAAGACATATGTTGTAGTGTCTGTACCAGCTTCAGCAAAGCTAGCAGTATATAAGTTTTAAACTAGAAGAGACTTGATTTTTGTCCTTTGTATTATATTTTAATCAAAGTTTTATTTGTGTGTCTCATCTTTTGGTGGAATGGAGACTGGAAAACACTACACTTGGGGGATGTGTAGTTGTTTCTAAGAATTACTTTACAGGAAGTTAATTAGGGCGTAATATATACTCACATGTGTATTAAATAATGTTTTTCAAAAAATATGCCCCTTCAGGGTCCTCTATATGAAAATATAGAAGTAAACCTCTAATCCAATTAAAACAAAAGGATATGTGTTTAAAGGAGCATGCTGCTTATATCAACTTGGTCAATGAGAGGCTAAAAAGATAAAGAAAATTCAGTATTTATCTGAAAATTTTGGGACATATAACAAACTGCATTAGTATGGGACTTTTATTTAACAAATTTAAATTTGTACTTGTTTCCTCTGTTTTCATGTTTATTCATGATTATTTGCGTAAGGTATGACGTTATGTAAAGCACTGAGTGTGAGAATTGTTTCTGCATGTCCATCAGGCTGGAGGAGGCTATGGGGAGAATATGGGAACCTTGAAAAAGGTATGTTGTAGGCCAACCTAAGAAAGTTAAACCTTCCCAAACACACACACACACATGTATATGTGCACACTATCCTTTATATTTTAAGCATGTACATAGTCCTATAAAAGTGAGTTGCTGGATAGGGGGTACAGGTTCTCTTTTTGGGGGAAAAACCAGCTCTAAGAGCTCCAAGGCAAATTGTCTAGGCCACAGTTAAAGTGTGAGGCTCTTTGCAGTGCTTGTTTGTATCATCTGATTGCAAAGTGAGGTGTGTTATTGCTGGGTGTTAAGCCTGAGCTGACTTGAGTGTGTATCTGGAAAAGTGGGCAGCGCGTGGTCTGCATCTTCACACCAGTTTCTTCAAGTGCTGGGTGTTCTTCCAACTGAAGAGTCTGCTAGTGATGGGGGGATTGATTTCACTGCTTGAAGACAAGGCCCTCAGAACGGTAGTTTTCAATGATTAAATGAGGGCCCTTTTCAGAGGGAAAGTGATTGCAGTAAATTCTCTGTTAAACTGATATTAGGCAAGTATTGTAATGACTAAGTGTTAGGAATTTGTATTAAGACAAGATTGATCTAGGAGAGAGTATTGCTAGTTAAAAAAAATGATCTATATATTACCCTTGTAATGTAATATGACCTTATTCCAGCGTACTACCAAGTAAAGACCGGAAAGAATGCAATGCAGTTAGTTTAAAATTTAACAAATCTGAACTACAGCCTAGCACTATATTTCTGTTAATCTTGGTTTGTTCCAATGCATTTTAATAGGTTTAGACATACATTGCAATCAAAAATAAAAGTTCTTATGTACTAGTAGGGTTTCTGTGGAGGTCAAGTCAGTCCCCTACAGTAATGAAGATATAATTATACTGATATAAATCACAGCACCATAACTAGGAGGGATTGATCTTTCCTCTCCTTTAATTCTTTGAAACATTTTATCCTTGACAGGTACTGACAAAGAAGGTGATGGGCTGGAAGGCAGGATGTTTTGGTTTTTTTTTCCTGGTAACTAATTTGCTTGAGGAGAAAAAGTGTTGGCTGTTGGTGTGTTTGTTTGTGTGGTGTGTGTGTGTGTGTGTGTTTGTTTTTACGGGCTTGAATTCTGAGATGATTCTCCAGTCCTGCTGTCCTGCTTCTCTTATTCTGAGACACCAGCAATTCCTCTAGGCTTCCCAATCAAGCATGGTCAAGAACAGACTTTCTGCTCTGACTGTGCTGTCCTCAGCCTGAGAACAGGAAAACATGTCTGAAGGTAGCTTGAGGTCGCTTTTTGGGTTTCAGTGTAGTCAGCTCTGCAAAGAGCCTACCTGACTGCTGCTATAAATAAGAAAAAAATAGCCTTTGGGCTGAATTTGTATTTTACTCAACTGTGATAGTCCCAGACATCCATTCTTTGCCATGAGAATAGCAGAGCACAGCATACTCAAACCATAACCTTTTCTCCCTTGGTAGGCTTCCAGATATACTTCCTACCTGACAGATGTGGAAAAAAGCCACTTTGCCAGCTTTAGTGCTGCCTGAAAAAAAATCCATTGACTTAAGCTGTTTTCTGCAGGTTTGCTTCTACTTTGCTACCTGACTACTATAAATGAGCCACAATAGAGGGAGACTCTTGCCTGTTGGTTTATTTTTCTTGGCCATCAAATATGACTCGTCCCACCAAGCTGTCAGCTTCTCAGGAAAAGATTAAAGTTTAAAAATAATTATCTTGGAGTTAAAACACAAATTTATTGCTGCTAGCTTATATGTTTGGTGTTGTTTGTGTGTGTGTTTATGTAAAATAATGAAAAAAAACCACTAAACCAAAACAAACATCAGAAGGTGGAGATGTGTTAGGAAACACTTCCCTTCAGGCAGTAGCTTAACTTACTGCGTTCTTTATTGCTCTCCCGGACCGAAACAGCGTTTAGTTTTCCCCTAGTCCCTTATCTAGCAAATACCACTCATTTGCTTTACCTCAATAACCTCCCCTTCTCAAATCTTTGTAGCGCTCCTCTGTATTTTGTGTATACTGTTAAAGCCCACAAACAGAAAATGAAATTAAGTCCAACCAGAAGATCTGTTGTTTGTTTTATTGCATGGCTGGGACATGATGTCTGAGAAGGGAGATGTCATCGCTGCAATAAGAGAAAAGGCTTTCCACAGAACAGTCGTAGTGGTTGCATGTTTCAAACACTGTCCCAGTGGTCTGATAGCAAGGCAGGACATTTCCAGAGTAACGTGTTAGTGGTACCAAAAATCTGGAGGGGCTATTCAATGTGTGTCATCATAATCGTCCTTCTAGCCAACTGATGATGATATGCTCCTCGTCAGATTGATGTGTCCCTGCTAAATCTTTGGTAACCAAGGCTCTTCTCACCTCTGACTTTCTGGGCAATGCAGGTGTCAAAGGAGATGTTCGAGGCAAATCGTCCACAACATCTGTCGTGTTAGAATTTCTCCTAGGAGAGATTTTTGCCCCCTTTCCTCTTCACCAGTCCTCTCCACCCCCCATCAATGCTGACAGTCAGGTTTCGGACTAAGAAGTGAGGAAAGTCACCTTTATGTTACTGGGTAAAGACTCCGACTGTAAAAAAAAAACTATTTCCATCACTTTTCTTGGGTAAATATTCTGAGCTTTTGCACATCTTGGTTTGCCATCTCTGGCAGTCAGTATTTAACAGCTTTCCTTGGTAATGAAAACAGGTCTTAGAAACATGACAGAAGCCACAGACTGCTTGGGCCTGGAGGTGACTTACTGCTGATCCATGGGGACTCCTTCCAGGAGCAGACACAACTGTGGTGGCCATAACATCTCTGTCTAAGCTGTGTGTGCTCTTGGGACAGAGCTTCAGCCTTCAGCACTGAGAGTTCAGTGCCCCTCTCTATTGCTAAAATTCACTAAGAAGAAGATAGAAAAATAAAATAAATGTCTCGGTTTTATTTTCCATTGAATTGACGTTTCTTTAGAATTGGCTGTTCCACATACTACTCACCTTGCTGGCAAAAGCGTGGGTGATCAATGAGGACAAAGTGATTCTGGATGTCAGCTTGCCACATATATCCAGAGGAAATGAGCACATCAGAAGCTGATTTTGTGCAAGGCCTGCTTTTGATTTGTGTATTTTTCTGGCAGACTTGGGCTATGCCCTGTTACTTTCTTACAATAAAAGGGAACATTTCTTCTACTGGAGCTTGCAGTGTGAGGCTGCAATAATCATAGGGGAGCCCCAGGTGGTCTGGTTTGTGGTGTTTAATGCAAACCCTTGAGGTTCTGTGGGGAGATATTATACAAGGTATAAAACACTTTTCAGAATTGTTTTGCCACAGTTCAGTTCTAACTTTGCATGGTCCTCCTTCATTTATATCCCTGCCCCAAGATAACTTATCTAGATGAATGTTTGGTAAAGAGCTCCTAAACCATGTTAAAGTTGATTCTGAAAATATTCTGATTAATGGTGATGCTGACAAGGGTGAATCATCACTGAGAACATCTTGCTCATCAGGACAGTTGCTCAGCTGATGGGATTTGGTAGATTGCCATGGAAGTTCATGGCACTTTCTTGCAGATTGATACTGGACAAGGATTGATGAGCTGGGCAGGTGGTGACTCACTCAGCTCTGATGGAACTCCAAATTTGCACTGGCCCAGAGCCTGCAGTTCATAAAAGGAAGCTCTGAATGTAAATCAATTAAATAGTTTTCTTATACACTCTTTATACAGGGGATATTATTTACTAAATGCTAGTGTGTTTTTCTGAGGATATATCAGTTAGGCAAGGAGCAAGAAGCTATTTATTTAACTTTGCTACCATTATGAAGGTAGCAGGTACAGATTTCATTGCTGTACTTCTTGAGAACAAGTCTGATCAAGCTCAGTTAGTGCTACCCCCATGCTGGAAGTCTGCAGTGGGAGCGGTAGAGGAGGTGCTCTGGCTGCACCCATCCATGCAACTGCACTGGCACCAGGGCCAGGGAGTGACTGGCTTAGCAAGCTACAGGGATGTGCCTGGGGCTTTGGCTGAGTCTGTTCAAACACTAGTTTGTCCAGGCAAGGGGATGAATTTCCACCCCTGGTACAACCCATGACTCAGAGTCCACGCTGAAACACTTCTCCTCAGTGTACTTTCAGTGTGCAGGGTTGCAAAATCGCGTGACAGATCCAGATCTCATCTTTCTTCAACAGCCAGGGGAGCTTAGACTCAAGGCTGAAACCTAGGTTCCCCTGTAACTAGAAATGATGTAGTTGCAAAGGATTACAAGCACAGGATAGTCCCGAAGATGGAATTCGTGTCCTGAAGTGTTTAGTGAAATAAGACAGCAGCTGAGAGAAGAAGGTACTTGCTATAAGTTGATGCTTGCTTGATGAGGCAGTGAATGAATGAAATGGGAGCGAGCTCTGGATAGGTACAATGATCAAACTTGTACTAGATCCGCTGTAGGGTTTTGGTTTTGCTTTTGAACTCTGTCCATTCTTAGGCTACCTACAACTGTCAGCTAATGACAAGAAGACACAATCTGTAATCTTGTCTATTACCTGTCCTGTATTACACCCTTTCATTTACTACATTAAATTAGCAGTAAAAAGCATTCCAAGAGATACAGTGGATGAGCACAGCAGCCCCAACACAGTTTAAGGCTGAGTAGTACATTACAAAACTGCTCCTTCTTTTTGAGGGGAGAGGGGGAAGATATTGTGACAGTTTACAGGAAGGTTGGGGAAAAGGTCAGGGAAAGTGCGTAATTATTATCGGCTCTACTGAGGCCACACCTGTGTGAAATGTTTAATGCTGACACAAGAATGAACTTGAAGCATGTTTGGAACGTACAAACAGCAAAGACAACCACAGAACTTAAATTGGAATTTAAGCTGCATTAAAAAAAAACCCCGTTATAGGATGGAGAGACCAAAAACATCCCAGAGAGACCTAAAAATGTAGTCAAGGCCACCCTCATCTTACTTACACAGAGTACACGAAGATTATAGAGTCTGACATGGTCCATCAGGAGTAGTCTTGGCAGATGAAGGGGGAAGATCCAGTTTTAGTTTAAAGTGAACATACCTTTTTTGTAAGTGGGACATACTGCTACTGTGATGTGATTGATTGATTTGGAACCTGTAATCTATACAACTGACTTCTGTTCTTGCTTATCTTCTCTGATGGGAGGCAGGAGCTGGTTTCTGCATTGCTGCAAATCTGCTTAGCTTTGCTAGCATCATTCAGTTTGTGACTGTTTATACCAGTTCAGACCTAAAGCCAGTTACAACTTGCTCACCACTGCTGGCTGGAATAGAACCCAAACTTGGCTTCTGTACTCACGCTTTATCATAACACCCTTCTTCATCTCCTCCTCTGAAAATCTTGCACTATAGATATCGAACCATAAAGAAGTGACTCTCAGCAGACATGATTTTGTATGAGTAATTCACTTTTAAAGCTTGGATATATTCCATCTTCCTCGTGACTAATGGTACCCGAACAGAACATAATTGTATAATCATTTTCCAAGTGCTTAATAACTCATTTTCCTTATTTGTAAGATGTTATTTTTCAGTGTTTCAGAGAGATGCGAGGACCTGCATACAGTAATGAGTGACAGACAATTGTTTATTTCTCAGTAATAAAGTCATTAAAGAAAATTTCTTTATGCAGAGAGCCCTGACAGCTGGCCAGATCCTGACATTCTTACTCTTCTCTCAACCCAGTAAAAGGCCTGCTGGCAGGCAATTAGTCCCCAGTTTCACCCCATGTTGTCTTTGGCAGCACTTGCTTGAGGAGTTCTGACCCCACCACTTCTGCTACCTGCCAACACCTGAAAGCCAGCACATCCCAGCTGCTCGGGGCTGTGCTGTAGGCACGAACGCTGCACAAATATTTCTGTTGGTGCAGCTGGTGGAAAGGGCAGGAAGGAATTATCTGGGAGCTGAAACCTCTCAAGCTGGCTTTTCTGTTGGAGGAGGATGATGAATGTCTTCCTTACATGTGAAAAGCTGGGGCACTTGTAGTGGGTAATGTTGTTTCCAACTGCTGGACCAGCTAAGTTGGAGAAAGTTATTCAGGGAGAAAAGGGCAGGGAGATGGAGTGAAGAGGTGAAAGTGTGTGGAAATGCGCATGCATCTCTGGTTTGGCAAAAGAAGTGTGAAAGGTGCACAAAACCCAGAAATTTCTCAGGGCCTTTGAAAGGATTTCTGAACAGAGGAGACCAGTGCAGGAAAATAGATGTCATAGATGTTTTCTGCTATTTTAAACAGAGCTGATATCTATGTGTGACTTCACTGTGTTGTATTCTTAGACAGATGAACAAAGAGCACTAATTTTTGGGGGGAGAATGGATCCCGAGCCTTAGGAGTCATTGCTGATGTTTAGGGGTAGAAAGGGAAACCTTTTGCAGGTTGGCAATAAATTTCCGTTTTTTCAAAGAGGCAACAGGCAATCTGCACCCAAGATATCTTGCCAGAAACAGCAACGCCACAACCTACTGAAATAAAAAGGAATTTAAAGCACACACATCCAGATGGAATGGGACTGAAATACAAAGCCCAGTGAATATCCTGTTCTAGCAAGATTGTGTGATCCCAGCTAGGACCAAGAAACTAATTTTATACTGCAGCTATAGACATAAACACCACAGCCCCTGTTGCATTTGGTAGTTCAGTGTCAAGTCTTGATTTGGCTTAATTGAATTGAGGTTCTAGTCTTAGAGAGTTTGCTCTGCAGAGCGTCATCCTAGATTTCAAGAAGATTAGCAAAGGGAATTTGCTTTAGGCTCTTTTGAGATATATTTTGTCTGAAAGAAGAGCTCAGGACTGGATGATGATCATGGGAATTGTGATGGAGGAGTAAAAGTTATACATGTATCTGAATATTTAAAAAAAAAAAAAAAAACAAACCCAAAACCCCAAACAAACAAATAAAACCACAGAAAACCCCAAACCAAAACAACCCAAACAAACAAAAATACCTCATCAATCAAAACACAAGCACCAGAAAAGTAACCAACAAAAAACAAAACCAAAGCAAAATTCAGTTCTTATTTGCAAAGAAATTCCACCAACTTCTTCAGAGTTGCACAAAGTTTACATTTAGAAGTAGACAAATGTGTTACAGAGAATAGGGATTAGAATTTTCAGGGGAGTGAAATACAGCTGTAATTGGGAAGCATGCTTAAAACCATATTGCGTTTGTGAGTGGGTGTCTGGAGGCTGCCTTAGCTGATGTAGTTGGTGGTACTGCAAACAAAGTGAGAGGATAACAGGACCATTTGGAAAAATCAATATTCAATCTTGACTGCCAGAATGAGCTTTTCTGTTCTGGCATTCAGACCCACTTTCAGGGATGCCTGACTTGTCTGCTTCCCATCCTCCAGAGAGCTGCCAAAGTGAGGAAGGAACCAGTTCAACTGTTGGAATCTGTTTTCTCTCTGAGAGTAGCTGTGTTCAAACTGGGTCTTCTTTAGAGGAAGAATCTGGTGCTTTTTTATTATTATTATTCCTTCCTGGTGTTAGATTATTCAAATAATCTTTTAGGCACCTCTTCGTTCAGATGTGGGAGCTTCTGCAGATTGTCCCAGTACAGAAACATCGCATAGTTTACTTTGTTTCCCCTTGGTATGAATTTTTCAGATTCACTTTTTTTCTGAAATTGCCAAACATGCTATAGCAGGCTGTGTTCTCTTACAAATCATTCAATGTTGAAATGTAAACCCATTGCAACACAGCCTGTCTGGCATATGTTGTCATAGCTTTTAAAAAGCTGCCTTGCTTTTTTGTTGGCGTTGAGAATTTTATTAAATAAGAGTATTTATTTTTCCAAATTCCCCATGGGCAAAAGCGGGTAGAAAACAGATACCTGTGTATAATTATAACCTTAAATTTCACATTAATCTCTCTTAATTTTCTTCCATCCTACCTCCAGTGTGCATTCTCTCATTCATAATTGCAACTGGATAATTTGAAGTCATTTGCTTACTCAGGGCTTTATGGCACACATTTACAGATTGTGGCAGAAGAATCCTCCACAAAAAGTAAAATGAGCTCACTGTTGTGTTGGTAACTCTCTCCCTGTCCCAAAGTTACTGAGCAAATTGTTGCTATTAATTTTTAAATTGGTATATTTGTTGCTCAGGGAAAAACAAAGTGTTCAGAGGAATTTTGCAATAGACTCAAGACTGACTTTGCTTCTTCAAGAGAGGTGTTCTCTATTATGTGTTGGTTGCCAAAATACCTTGTGTGTGGTTACTCCTTGGCTGCTGTTGTGGGAATTTTATTGTTCCCAAGGAACTTGTTGAAGGAGAAAGTGTTGCTCAGCTACTGAGGTCTTGGTCCATGAGGGACTTTAGACTTGCTACACTGTTGACTCCCATATGGATGCTGTAACTCATCTTGGTGACAAGGAGAGCGTTTTTAATTTTTCCTCCTTCTCTTATCAATGTTGTTTTGCACTATTGAAATATTTTCAGGATCTTGGGCTCATTTACTGTGTTAGAAAAGCTACTGCATCTTATTCACAGAAAAGAAAAAATAGAAATTCCTCTCAAGATAGAAACTCTAGGAGCATTCAGATGGAATGGAAAAAAAAAACAAACACCAACAAATTTTCAAGACTCCCTGGTATGTGAATATTCTCCAACTTATATTACATGAATATATGGCTTGATCGTGGTGAGATTATTAATGGCAGTTATCCTAAAAGGAGATATAATACCCCATTCTTGCTCACTGTACTATTTCCAGCTCCCTTGAAGCCTTCTCTCTTTTTACAGAGTTAAGTCACAGAAATCCTTTAGTTCATTAGATATGGGCAAACAAAAGGGGAGATACACTTCCATTTTTTAAGCTAGTCATGTCTTGGGAAAGACCTGCCCCAGTTTCCAAGTAGACTGAAGTCCTTGTGTAGTTTTCTTTCCTTTGGTTTTCTTTGGTCCCACAGCCCACTGAGTTGGGCAGAGAGTTGCTATTACTGCTAAAGAAATGTGTTTTAAAAAAAGCAAGTCCTAGCAAGGCCTCTTGTGACTCAAGTGGGAATATTCCCATTCTGTCTTGCAGTTTGGCCACCAGTAGCTCAACCTCAGTTTCCCTTTCTTTATGTTAGGGAACAACATACACAGAGTTTTATTTATCCCTAAGCATGTAAACCCCTGTTATGGAGCATGTTTCAGTGACCCAGTCTCCTTTCGGTTTCAGTGGGAATTAAGATCTTTGCTACCACCGAGGGAATGGTCGTACATAGCACCATAGTCTGACTCAGATGTTGTATCATGTATTTTCTGTGAGGCAAATGTCATCCCACTGGGTTAACCTGTCTGACACACATTCATCTCTTACTTTGTATTCACTTCCTTTGGTCAAGAAGTATGCAAAGCCTTGGTCTGCTATACTGGTTAATGTTTTCTGCTATTCACACTTCTTTCAATCCATTTTATGCAGCCTTTTTTGTTTTTTTTTTTTTTGTTGAGGTCTTTCATACTTCAAGTCATTTATCTTATAAAACAGCTACTTAGTTGCAACTTCAGTGTTAAGAATTTACAGTGTGATAGAGCTGAGGAGAGGGGGTGGCTAAAAATCAAACATTATTAAGTAAAAGCACATGCCATTTCTTGTGTATCTTATTCTGCAATTCTTTGAAGTTTAATCTTTTCAAAAGAAAAGCCTTTCAGCTACTTTGTGGCAACAACTCGGGCTTGTAACTTTTGACTGCACAGTGCTCCTAATTCATAAACTGATCTCGTCCTTTTCTGACAATTAATACTAAGGCGAATTTAAATTGGATCTTCTACTGCTACGGCATCAGCTGTCTGGAACAGTTTGCCTACCTTGGTCTCCCACACTAATTCTTTCTGTACCTTTTCAAAATGCTGCTAAAAATCCTGACCTCCTTTAGGGCTCTTAGCAGCCAGCAAGCTATCAGCCAGTTTCCTTTCACATGTGGATTTTGTTGGACATCTGCTTTGCAAAGCTGCAGAGGGCTAGAGAAGAGAGGGCACTGAGACTGGGATATCAGCTTAGCAGTGCTATAAGCCTTTGAACACACCCCTCACCTTATGCTTCAGGCGCATGAAGCTGAAGCCCAGAGCAGGGCGAAGAGCAGCCCAGGTGTACCCTGGGTGACGCTTGCCATGGCCGTGTCCTTCTGCTTTCTATCTAGTGCTCTGCAGAGCTGCAACCCCATCATCCCTCTCTTGTGCCATTGTGTGGATTGTGCACATTTGCAAGCCAGCATACAGAGATGCTCTTGGAGCTGACATGAGCGTTATAAAAGGAAGTAATCTCCTTGCATCCTTTTATTTGCATGCAGTGAAGGAAGTATTCACAGGCTGGCTCTCAAGGCTTCCATTTATTTAAAAAGCACTATCCTGATTACTGGGTTAAAAGTAGAAATATTTTTATACCGTGATCAGTTTTTTTTTTTTTTCCTTTTTTGGTCTAAATGTGAACTTGTGAACAGAGAGTATAATATCACATTGCCTTGTGGTTTGTTCTGCAGTCAAATGAATAAGCATATGAGTATTGCCTTTTATTTTCCCCTCCCTTTTCACTCCTGTTGTATAGTAATTCTCTTAGCACTGCATTAGAAGATAATTGTGTTTATACAAAGGCCTCTGAACTGGTCTCTGTCCAGAAACCCACAGTGTTGCAACCAAGAGCTTCTTGTGTATGACAAAATTTCCCATAACAGGTTATACATTTCACAGCATTCTACATCTTATTTTCAGACTCTGCACTCCTAGCTGGAGCCAAATTTTCAAAAGGGAAATATTGTGATGTAGAGCCTGAAATAAGGGGCCATGGTGAAAATGTGTTCACTACCTATCACTTTGGAAAACTTGTAAACTTATTTTTGTTACCTTAACCGTACCTTTGCTTAACCACCTATATTAGTGAAGACATCTTGCCCTTTGTGAACTCACTGTAAATGTTTCCTGAGGACATTACTAGACTCATACATGTCAGTGGCATAATTGTTTCCATGGAAACTAACATACTTTTAACAGAAAATAATAAAAAAACCCAACAGGACATACAAGAACATAAAAATGGCCGTAGCAGTTTAGAGCAAAGATCTATTGCCATGTGTGTCCTCGATCCAATAGTGGTCAACGGAAGGTGCTTGAGGAGGTGCATCAGAACAATGCAAGCACATAGCATTGCTGGTCCAGAAATACTTTCAGCTTTAGCAGCTTTGGACTCAAAGATGTCCTGAGCCAAAGGTGGCAGCCTTACAAGCAACGTGACCATTTTTTGCTACCGTGAAAAGCCTTGTACAGCGCAATGACGTGTCTTTGCAGTCAGGCTTTTGCAACAATATCATTCCACAGAGGAATACAGGGGCAATATGACTGTCTTCAGTCATTAATTCAGTCCTTCCTCAAGCAAAACGCCTGCTAGCTTTGCTTCCTTAAATGTTTCAAGATTAACTGTCTAGAATTCATCACGGAGATGCTTTAGGGAAAGAACTGAGGTCATAGGGTTTCACTTAGAATGACAGTTGGAAGAGAGCAATCCTCTGTATATTATTACACTCTTTTATCCTAAGAGCTAATCATTTGTTCATCTTTTTTAATATCACATGTCTAACATAACTTTCTTCGCTTCACCTGCCCTTTGTCCTTGCCCCTGTCCATCTCTATCAGGACACTCCTTTCAAAACAGGTGGTTAAAGCAATGTGCTTCCTATCTCTTAAGGAGGACTGCACACCTTCATATAAGTTTGAAGCCAGACTTCAGAAAAAAAATGTAGTTTATAGTTGTGCAAGTCTGTAAAATATTTTCTAGACACATTTCTCAGTGTCGAAACTTGAAGGAGTGCTGTCTCTGCATGTTAAATTGCATCACTGAAAAGCCTTCATTGTAACTGGGGAGAAAGCAAGAGATGTGCCCATGTGTTCACCTGCAAGCTGCTTGACCCCAGCTGACATGAAAAGTTGTAATATTGCACAAATCTGATGAGTTGGTCACAGTTTGACCATTCTTTGCTGCAGATCTTCCAATGTCCAGAGCATGTACTGCGTGTTTGCCTATGTAGGCTAGTGAAATATTATGCTGGGAAGTGTCCCTGATTTATTAAGCTTTAAACAAAAAGTTCACCTTGGGTGTTAATTGGAATCTAAATTCAGGTGTTAACCTCTTTGATTGAAAATACCTGCTGAGTAATTACAGGAAAGAGGCCAATTTCAGGCACAGCAGTAATTACTGAATTAGTAGAAAAGTTCAAGGAGAGCTTCAAATTTCATATCATCCTAAGGTTTCTGAGGAACAGCTAATCCTAAGGTGATTGTGCTCCTCACACCTGTATATGTTTTAGGAAACTCTACCTGAATTTCAAAGAAATCCCTGCATGAATAATTCTAGAACCAGATGTCAATATTTCTTAAAATGTTGCTTTGTTTTCAAATGTGGAAAGTTGACCAGTAGCCCAAAATTTCAGTGATGACAAAATCAGGAAGAAAAGCTGCTTTTTTTCATCCCTTCCTTCCCCCTTTTTTTTTCCCCTTGGCCATGGTGCTTTCTCACTTACGTGGAAACCTCCAGCATAACCTCGTACCTGCAGTGGTGTGTCTCATGTCCACTGCTCTTCAAATTTTCCTTTCCCGAAGAAAGTCTTCTCATTATTTACTTGACCACGTCTGTTGCTGCTGAAACAATGTAGGGAGATTCTGAATCTCACCTTTAGTGCCAGTGTTGCAGTTAAAGCACCAAACCAAATCTTAAACACTGTCACTTCAATGTCATGTTTCAGGCCATTAACATTTATGATAATGTTTTGCTCTGGACAACAGCTGTAAATTGAACGCTGTGTCTATTTTACAAGTAAAAACCTTTTTTTCTTCCTAAGAAATGTTCAGTTGTCATCAGATAACGTGATGTAAGAAAAGAAGATGAGATACCACAACTATTTCAGTTGCACTGATGAGAGTTTAGTAGTGGATATCTAGGATGAAACTTTGACATTGTTGAAGTACAGTGCGGGAGCCTTTTGGGTTTTATTGATGGTTTAGGCATAGTTGCATGATAAAGGAGCAGATACAGATATAGTATAGGGCTAGAGATGCCTTTCTGAAAATGCAGAACCTGTACCACAAGTGCTTCATAACTCACAAGAAGAATGTGATGCAAATCCTTAAATATAGAAACTTCCTATTTAATTCTCCATGGGTACTCTTTCCATTAATACTCTTTTGGATGACTTTCCTTTGAGAAAATTTCATTTACAGCCAAACATTTCAGATCTTTGAAACAAACTGACTGGATATTGATATTAATTAACTACAGAATAAGCTACTCCCATGTTCAAAGAAGTGTTTTGTTTATTGAAAAGACAGATTCTGATTGCTTCAGAGAGCATTTAAGGCCACCCTGATAAGGCAAATCCAACCAGTAACTTGGAGCACTTTTAAACTGGTTCATCTCATTTGTTGTATTTCTAGAAGGGATGCTGTGCTTTTAGAAAGAAAATATCCAGTGCACCAGTTCTTTGATTTTTTTTGTCTATCACAACAAACCCTTGGTCACTTGATGGTTTTTTCCTGCCCTTTGCTGCATCCAGTATTTTTGACAAAGACAGAATGTCAGTGTGTATTATATATCTTGAGAGTGTGATGTATATATTTACATATGTACAAGAACAATAAAGATGTGAAATTCACCAGGAGTCTATTTTATAACAAAAATCCTATAGTATATAAACATTTTCTGATACTTTTCTGTGTGCATTGATTCTCTGAGTACGCTGCAATCGAGCAAATCCACTGTGAGACTCATCAGAAAGAAAATCCAAATTGTGAAATCATTCTCACTCGTTAATATCTCCAGGAATTTTAATTGAACAGTGGAAAAATTCACACTTTTTTAATCCAATACATAAATCCAAGTCCTGCAGGGTATTTATTTTGCACATACCTGGCACACATTAATCAATAATAAGAGAAAATTGTACAGTGATTAAAGGCTTTTCTCAGAATAAATGATACAAATGTTATGTTGAATTGTTTTGAATGGACTTATTGAGGTTTCAGGTGCAGATATCCAACTTATTTGTGCAGTAAGCATTTGCAATGGTGGTGTCAGGAGACAAAGACTTTCTGAGGTCTATTTAGTAATTAACATATGCATTACATTACACTCTCCTTATCCTGTTTACTATATTAGGCATTGAAATGAAATAATGGAATGGAACTGAAGAGAAATAAGAATGGGAAGGTGGCAAGATAGTGTTTGTGTACAACAGCCACGATGTCTTCCTGAGAAGCCCAGAGAGAAAAAGAGGGGTTGTAGCAGTTACAGTGCAGAATGGTGAAGTTTGTTGAAATGTTCCTGTTGTTTGGGAGCAGGAATACCCTTGATTGTTTTAAGTTTGTGTTTTGGGAGACCTGGCTGATACTCTCCAAATCATTGTGGGCAGAATTCAGGCTTCACAGGGCCTGCTGTGGGATGGTACTGCAGTCTGTGCTATTCAGGGATGGGTGGACCGTGGGTCCACAAACTACTAAGTAGGGACGTGATAGTAATGTCTGTACAAGACAGCCTGCATAAGTTAGGCTGTGAAACTATTTATTTTATCCAGAGACTTGTCTGGTTTGCACTGGTGAGGTCTACAGACATTTATGGTGGGTGGTCTCTATGCAAGCCCCAGTTGGCTCTGATGTGAGTCTTGCTGTGATGATTTTGTCCAACTGCACTGACTCTCCCTGTGATCCTAGACTTACTGATAGTTCATGTTTTTCTGGTTGTGTCTAAAAAAAAAAAAGCCACAGGGGATGGAAAAGGGGAAAATCCATAGGATAATTAAGGACAATAACTCTATACCTGTTTATTTTATCCCATCTTAAACCTTTCTGACATGTACTGATGTCTGTAATGTAAGTGCCCTAAAGGTGTGTGGGCTGTCGTGCTCTTTGGTGGTGTTTGCTTTAGGAACTTAACTGTCTGAAAGTTTTGATATGTAAGAGGAGTTCCATGTTCTGGCATGATGCAGCTTGCAGGCTCCAGGGAGAAAAACAAGCCCAGCAATGCAGGCACTAGTCCCCTTTTAAGCTGCTGGAGGTAAAAGCATAGAAGTTCAGACACTTAGATGCCCAGATTGAATGTGAAGAGGTAAGTGATTGTATTTGTAATACCTTGGTGTGCTGGCTGATTTGTTCAACCAATTAATAAACCCCTGTCCTAAGCATAAAGCAAAGCCTGTTTGGAAAGGTTAATGTCAGGCTCTCAGACAGCTCAGTTAAAGTTACCTTTTTGCACTCTGCAGGAGCGCCCTCAGAATCTTGTCATAAAGTCTGCTCAGTGAAGCAGAGAAAAATAATGCAGTAATAATGCTTGGTATCTTGTAAAAAGCCATCAGAGGATCTCCAAGCACTTTGGACAAATTAGTAAAGCCAGATCATCTCTATCCTTTGCCAGGTGGAGCAGGGCTATGTTCTTTAGCAAGAGGAAGGATTTTTTTTTTTTCTTTTTCCTGTTTTAAAAGGTCTTTTTAAAAAACCTATTTTTGAAGGTATTCATGTTCTACACAGTCTCAATGTGAAAAATTCTCAGGAGGCCACAGCAGGGAAAATGGCAATGAGAGCGTTTAAAGCAGGAACCTGTTCTGAGGTGTGCAGGAATTGAAGGCAAAAGTGCTATTGGCTGAGTAGGATCTAGACCATACTTCTCATTTGGCTGAGGCTGAAGAAGTTTCTCAGCATCAAGTCCCACCCCAGCTGGCGGTAACTGGGATTTTTCCGTTTATTTCAATGGAGGCAACACTGCCACCCCTAGAGGTTTCACTCAGAACTATTAGTAACTCTTGAAAGTGGAGAAAATCCACAGAGGGGTTACTTCTGTGTGCCTCTTCTGTTTTTCACAAAATTTTCTCAACTTACTTGTTCCAGCCCTCATTCTAAAGATGATTTTTGTTTTGATTTTTCCCTTTAATAGAATGCTAGTTTTGAAATCTCCCACAGTTCTAAGCAGAGGTTTGTGTCTTGGAAGCAAGAAATACTCTTGTTTGTGAAAGTAATTAATTCTTTTTTGATCTGGCATGATCAAGCTAAGGTTAAAAGAATACTAAGTAGTCAAGGAAACACACTCCCACATCTTTACCCTTATGATTTGTTTCCAGAAGGCTTGAAATGGAATTAAACCTGTTCTTCCATACCTCATAATAACTTTAATTTGTTTAACAGTTGGATAAAAAGCAATTTTATCACACAAGTACCTTGAAAGGGAGAATTTGGATGTAGTGAATACTCAGCTGTGGAATAGCCGTCTGCCATCACAGTTTAAGTAGCTGGTACCTCTGAGCAGAAAGAGAGCTGTGTATTTGAGAATCCTTAATCCTTTTCAGTGCAAAGTAAAAAGGACTTGTCTGTGTTTCGGCTGAGTTACTGTTAGTAAATTGTGGCAGTTGTTTGACTAGCAGACATGTATCTATGCATTATATACCAAAAAGTGTCTTGCTTGGTATTATAGATAGCCAGAGGGAGATCTGATTTCCAGAAGAAGTAGTCAAATAACAAGTTCTCCCTAAATTCATGAGGAATACAGTTAATTAACCAAAGGGAATAGATTATCAAGGAGCATGGACAACTTTACTATGTGCCTTGTCCAACTTGGAATCCACTTAGAATAATGGAAAACACTGCGATGTGCAAGACCTGTTGGATTTGTGACTTTTTCTAGATGTATTATCTCTCTGTGTTTTATACCTTATCTGTCTATGTTTTATCTCTTCATGAGGGAAATTTTTCAAATTACCCTCTTTCCCTAAAAATAAGGCAGGATCTTATACAATTCTTGCTTCAAAAGATGCCTACTCCTCAAAAATCCTGAAAAAAATCATGCTCAGGCTTATTTTTCGGGTAGGTCTTATTTTCGATGAAACAGGGTATGTTTTTTCAGAAATGGTTAACTATGGGTTGTAAAGCTAGAAAACGGATCTAGCTCTTCAGCTGCTGGTACCAGACTGATTTGTACCGACAAAAATGCGGCTGTTCATCTTTACTGTGAAAATCCAGAGAGCAGAAAACGTTCAGTACAAGCAACACTTCACACTGAGCGCTGGGCCTGGCTTACCTCTGCTGTGACTCCATGTGCCTAAGGACATACAAGAAAAGGTGAACAATAAAAGTGTCTCCAGATTGAGAATAAGAGGCCTATTTCACCTGTGACAGCAAATACATGGGAAAAGATCACAGAATTCTCTTTCTGCCTATAAATCTGGCCCTGAGGCTCAAGTCTCATAGGTTTCACTTGTTCTTTATGGTCTGAAACAGATCCAATGTCAATCAAGACTAGGAAGGGGGGAAACCCTGTTCTGAGGGAATGACTGAACAAGAGCCCCTCTTCCTGAAGCTCAGTTACTTAAGTAGCAAGCAGAAGTAAATCCAGTTTTGTGACAATGCTGTGAGGAGGAAGAGGAGAGTTCGGGAAGTCACTTATGGGGCTGGACCTGGCCGGAAGGGCAGCCCTGGGTGCTGCTGTGGGGTGACCCTGAGGCAGAAGCAACCCCCAGCTCCCCACTTCAGCCCAGAGCAACCCCTCCCTCTGGCAGGAAACTTCCAGGTTTTGGATCAATCCTGAATAGTTTTGCAGGAAGGTGTTTGTTATGAGCAATCTTACTCAGGACCAGGGCAGAAATCTTCCCTGAATGAAGGGAAAAGCCTGTCCTGAGCTGGGCCACCGCAGTGCATGTCCCTGAAGTCATGGTTGGGGCTTGCTCTGCCTCAAGTCCTCGGGTCTGGTAGAGAGGTCTCAGTCCCTGCTTAATCCTCAGGATGATGAAACTAAATCCTCACACCTCACAGCCTGCTGTGGATTTCTTTCTGGCTACTCCAGGTAGTTGTTATTCTGATGTGTTTCTGCCTCTGACATGGCTAACCTGCTGGCACGGTTATGTCTGGTTGCTTGGAAGAAGTTCATTTTTATTATGCTTGTCCTTACAGGATTTATGTGTGGTATTAGTCTCATTAAACTAACAGCCTTCATCTTTTCTGCAGAGGACACATTTTAAAACATCTGGTCCTAAATGCTGGGTGCCATTATCCATAAATGAAATGACAGGGTTGGGAACCTCCTTTCAGCCCCGAAGCAAGAAACAAAAATGTCAGACCTCATGGTCCCCTCCATTCACAAGTCATGTTCTGTAGGGCACCTGAAAAATTACTTTCTCCTGGGTATGCAGCTGTTTCCTAAAGATGATTCTGTCAAGTATGCCAGTACAATCTATTTCTGACCAAAGCTTGATGGTACCTTCTGAACTGAAGGCCCTGAAAAGCAGGTGGACATAAGTACAGAGTTGCCCCTTGTCTGGCTTATTAGCAACCTTGAACAGGTAGAATCATGGCTGAAAAATAAACACCCTCAGCCGCAAAACTACTCCATGGTCCTCCCCAAAGAGATGTCTCTGTTAGTCCCAACTCAGAATCTTTTGCTGTTGGTTTCATGGCTCATACCAAGTGGGAGACTTGGTTGCACATGGCTTTCTTTTTGAAAAAAAGTGTCCTCATCTGAGGTATGAGGATATCTTGCTCAATATGGTCTCAAAGTGAAGTATCTAATGCTACTCTGAAATCAAAGTTAGAAGACTGCTTGAAAACAAGACATTTAAACGTGTGTTAATGAGGGCATTAGGTGTTTAACAGGAGTCTGGCTAGTTTGAGCACATGTTCATCCAGACCATCAAAAGCCAATGGCCTTTCTTCTGATATATTAGTTGAGGAAAAAACAATAAGTAACAAGGTAGTCAAGATCCCACATGAACGGAAGAAAACCTACTTGAATTTATTTCTTGTTTGACTTAAAAAAACCCCAACTCCTCCTGATTTTGCTCTTCTTTCTTTCTCACCCTTCATCTCTAGCCTCTGACAGTAAAATGTCAACAAAAAATATCTGAGTGCAGGTGTGGTCAAGTGGGTTTGGAATATGCAAACAAGATTACCCAGACCTGGACACTGACACCATCCAGACTCTCTTATCTGTCTGTGTTATAGGGATTGACTTTTACCTACTTTGTGATTGAAGTCTCTGGAGCAAATGGAGCCTCTGACTCAGATAACCACTCCTGTATCAAGTTCACATAATGCAGCCTATTAAAATAACATTAAATAGTTAAATGGGATAGTCCTTTTACAATCTTCTTAACGAGGAAGAAACTGATGCCTAAGGCACTGAGCACTGCCTGTGAGATAGAGAACCCTAAATCATTGCTTACGATGTGTATTTAGGGCACTAACTTCTGTGCGGCTCAATGTCTTGCTGTTAAATGGGCTCAGCTACAAGAGTTGTTGCAAGTGTGCACCTGTCTAGTGACAGCAAGTTAAAAGATAAGTGCTTGACTACATCAGGTTTTATGAAAGACTTGGGAGGAGAGAGAGGACAGCAGAAAGTAGTTGTTTGTGATGTTAATAAAAAATGAAAGATGTTCTAAAAGCATGTGAGAACAGGAGAATATTAGCAGGTGTTTTAAATGTCCAGTCTTAGTGTGGCTCAAACTCCTCTCTGAGTAAACTACTTTGTCTTGTGTTGAACTGTGCTGAAGATGCCAGTTCAGGCACATGGTCTCAGTGAAGGATGGATGACATCTTGGGTTCTGAAGACTCTCTTGACTTTAACGTAGATTCTTCTTTCCAGTTCTACCTTGGGCTCGTTAAGCTATTTATACTACATAACACAGTTAAGCGTTTCTTCTTCAGACAGTTAATTTTTGGGGCAAAATCCTGGTTTTTCACCACCTCTCCCAGCACATCTACAAAGCTAAGTTTACTCAGTGACTTTCCATTGTATTTCAGACCACTAGGAGCAGTTTCCAAGGAGACTACCTCCTTGTGGGTTGAATCTTCAGCAGGTGCATATTAGTTCATCTTCAGTGAAGTCTGCAGGGTGAGCTGTTAAAGTTTATTTATGGTATTAAGTTCGCTAATCAAACTGTTAGCTATATCAGAAATGAAAAAAACAAAAACCAAAAAAACACCCATGGTTTAATCTCCTTTGACTATTCTTGAGGGCAACATTGATGATCAGTCTGAGGTTTCAAAATAAATTAGCTAATTCTGGCTAGAAAATGTAAAGCCTGTTTGCAGAGCATGGATCATGTTCCACCACAGGTTTGAGATTTTTAAGGAAACAGCAAGTTCTGGAAAACAATATGTTTGCATGTGATTTATGTAAGTCCTAATTTTCAGAGCATTAGGAGACCAGCCTGCAGCTCTTCTGATTGCTTTCTGTAAAATCAGGAACATCAGGATTCTGATGAAATTTTGCAGCTTTTTTCCTCCTTTGGCACTTCTCTCTCTGTGATGGTGTTACAGGTGGCAGTTGTGAAGTAAAGTGTAGTGATTTTTTCCACTGAAAGCCCAAAGTTAGCATTTGCTACAGGTTATTGCTGTGTCTACCTCAGCATGTCCCATCCTGGAACTAATTGGCTTCCTGTTTGGTGCATGTGTTCTTGGGGGAGGTGTACGCAGTTTTTACTTTAATTATCAGTATACCAGGCTGGACTTGCCTGTGTATAACATTAGAAATAGAAGAAACGCTGTAGGCAGTTTATGTCACATTAATTTATAGCTTGGATAGAATTTGGATAACCATATGAATGACTTTACCAGTGTACTCGACCTTTACATGTGGTGGTAAATTGTGCGAAAGAGAGAACAGCAACAATGTATTTAAGGAGGAGTGGAATTTGAATCTGAATGGTCTTGATTTTGTAATAAATCAGACACAGAATAAACACGTCTCTTCTCTCATCCCCCCACATATGGAACGATGATTAGAACCAGGACATCAAAAAGGTCACAGGAGTAAACAAATCTATTTATGACACTTTTTAAATTTTTTGAGTATGTTTAAAACACTAACTTTGTAATCTCTTTTAATGCACATAAATCAAGCATATGTTTTGATGGTAGAAACATGGGTATGTTCCAGCCTTACCCTTCGTAAATATATTTTGGGTTATTTCTTTAATAGCTGTGGTCCTTACCAAAAGGTACAGCACTGCATACGCCTGTTAGGGTGTTGTATTTCTAAGTATACTCTGTGTGTACTTCTATCCTGGGAGGTCTCCTAGACCACACTCTCTTTTCTCACAGTTGTATCCAGCAATATGGCAGTGTTACAAATTATTTATTTATTTATTTATTATCAGTGCAAGGAATTAGCAGCTCTACCCTTCCTGTGTTCCTCCATCTTCTTTTACAGCTTCTTGACTCAGAAGGGCTTTGACATAACATGTGTGGCTTCCTTGGCTTGGACTTAAAAAGTGGCTTTGCAGCTAACTCAGACACGTCACTGCCATTGTTTTCATAGGCAGCTTATGGCATCAACAAGTTTTCCAAGCAAGCCGATTTCAAACAAACAAAAAATAATGAAAGAGCAAAAATCTTTATCTAGAATTCAGTAATTAAGTTTGTTGTAGGTTAAGAGATGAAATCTTATTTATGAGTTTTGAATTTGGGGCTGAACTGATCAAAAGACATCTATGGTATGGTGAGTTGCTTGTGTAAATTTCTAGTTCAGACTTAATTCATGGGAGCAGATCTAATAACATTCATAATATGTTGCTAAATGGGATAAGTGAGCTAAGAGACATTGTGAATAATCCTCTAATTACTATTTTAAATGTAGACTAGCTTCTTAGAAGGATGACTGTTTTTCATGAGAAGTCTGACCATACAGTGCTAGAGAGAAACTTCCTGATTTGTGTTCAAACCAGCATCAAAATCAAAAAGGCTGGGCTGGATCATCTGACATTTTTAAAGCAAATGTGTCTTTAACTCATATGTAATTAAAATCCTTCAGGCATCTAGCCCACTCAATACTCTGATTCAACCGGACTTAGTATGGAACTTCTGTATGTGTATCTGGATTCTTGTATATTAGCATGTCTTTTCCCCACCCCCATGCTATTAACTAACTGTTGAGCATCACTGCAAATACATATTATGGTGTGACAATTTCCTACTGTATTTGGGTAAATGTTGTAGAAAACATAATGCTGTAACTCTGTTTAGTCAGACTCTGTACAGATGTAAGGTTAGTCATGGATCAGGTTTCGTTTTCATCTCTTCTTCTGCTTCATTGCCCACATATGGGGTTTTGAGCATGAATTATTAATAATTGAATCATTTTAAATGCTGGAGATGCACCAATTATTGTCAGATTTTAAATTTGTTCCTTTTAATTACATAGTTACCATTTAATGCACAACACGGATCTAAGGAGTTCTAATTGTTAAAGAACATTTTTCACCTCTCCTGATTGGTATAAGGTAGATTAAGGGTGTAGGAAAAAACTTTTCATCAAACCCACTGAATTTTCTTGTCAGTGCTAAATCAACCCAATGTGAATGACCATGAATAAACATTTTAAAGGATGTACGCTTTTTAAACTGTGCATTCCTGTACTGTTAATAATACTGGGGGGCTAAAGCTTCCAACTGTTTTACCTGGTAACTGTAGACAGTATAGGAAAGATAAAACAGAACACACTCAAAGCGAGGATTAATTACTTCATATGGATGAAAATCTGAAGTCACCCTGGAGATGCTATTGCATCTGTTATTACTTTGCTTTCGGTGATTGGTGCTGATGGTAATGTTCCATCTAGGGCCCTGGAAAAATTTACATGCTAAATACTTGAGGCTTGTCTTAATAAAATGGATTTTGGAATATGGTAATCATGTTTATTTTGATCTTGCTGTACTCGACAGCTGATTTGTCCCACTTGCCACCCACCTAGATCTTAGATCAAGGAGATTCAATTTGGGGACCATTCCCCAGAGATTTTCAGCTAAACTTCATATGAAATTGGTCAAGGATTTAAAGTCATCTGTAGAAAAAATTAGTTGCAAAATGAAGTTTGAATTTCAGAGGAAACAAGTATCAAAGTTTTGTTTTGGTTCCACCCCTCCCCCTGGAAAAAAACAAAACAAAACAACAAACAAACAAAATCTGGAAATGTAGAGAAGGTTTCCTTTTTTTTTTTTTCCCCTCAACAACATTTGGATGCATATTTTTCTGAACAGTCTGCGGGTACTTCCATGGGATATCCTGAAGAGAGCTGAAAACAAATGGGCTTTGTAAGGCTTTCTTAAACTCAAAATCTAGGTCAGTAATGAGCAATGCTGTAAGTAGCTAGGGCATCATCTTTTTCCTAGATTCACCCACAGTGGGGAATATCATCCCTGTCCCTCTCTGTTCCCCTCAGCCAGTTTCTATTTGAGGCTACAAATAAATAAATGGACATAAACCAGAACCTGGATAATCGAATAATTTTTATTTCTAAGGCATAGCTTTTTATTGAGAAGTAGGTATTTGAAAAACTAGTGGACTTGGTTTGAATTCACCCAAGAGTAAATATGCCATTCTGGGTGGGGAATTAAAGTTTAGAAATTGCATTTTGTCGTCACAGCCTTTTAAAGTCAGATCCATTTAGTTTTCTCCAAGAGGAACCTGCTGATATATCTGTAGCCATAGGAAAGTGTTTCTGTTTGGGTACCAGAAGTGTTGCAGAAACTCCTGTTCCATGGCAGAGAGAAAAGTGGGTGTTTCCTATTAGGACAGTGAATACATGCTTGGTCCTAGAAGTGCAAATCCAGTATTTAGAGCCAGGAATTATATTAAAACCATCACCATCCTCCAAATGGGTGAACTTTTCTAGAACACTAAGACTCAGTGCTTTCTTACCTAGTGTCTCTGATGGCTCTTTGCATGTCCTTTCCCAAATGAACTGCTGTCTGAAGAGGGCAAGTGTTCACCAGTCAAGGCATAAATCAATCCCAAACTCAATATTACACTCCTCTAAAACTCTTCTATTAATAACCGTTAATAACTACTGGTAGAACTTCACAGTACTTGATAGAATGGGATGGTTTTGAAGCATCACTGTGAAATCTGTTTTTATTGAGTTCAAACAAAAGTGCTGCACAGGGAAATGGCCTCTTGTGTTGTTATCATGTAACTTTGGGCCTGGAAGACAGTGCATGGTGGTAGTGAGGTTAAATGATTGGGGTGGCTTATCTCTGATTAGACTTGGTACTCTTCTATCCTGGAATTCTAACTCTTTTAAAGAGTTAGAATATTTTAGCCCTCTGTGGCAGAGAGAATGTGATAACAGAGGACGCTACTAATTACTGTTAACAGGGAATTCTCTGTTTCTAAAAAAATAGAGAGAGATCATTTGGTTTGTATTAGACTTGGGACTAGAGAAATATCTAAACAAAATCCAGTTTGGAAGAAAAACTCTTGCTATGGTGAGAAGTCCATGTGGTGACATAGAAGCATTCAAAGCAATACCCTTTGGTATGAACAGCCCTGCAACAAGACACGGCGGCAGGCTCCAGAGAATCACTTCAGATTTTGCTCTCAAAACCAAGCTGATGATACCTTGTAGAAATTTTTATCTCTTCCTCCTCCTTTATTTCTATTTTTTGCAATGATTTGTTGAAACTGGAGGAGTCATTTTAGCTTTACATAGTATGAAGTCCAAATTTGTTCTACTGGGACTTCTCGTGGGTATAAGATAATGATTAAACTATTTCAATACTGCAAATGATCTCATTTTTCTTTCACCTTGCCCTGGTATAATATTATCTACTCATCATTTACTTAGCTAAAATAAGAAGTTTCTGAATACCAAAGTAGTCAGAGAGTATATTATGAAATATTAGTTTCTCTTGTATTATCCTCTGGAGTTGGATCTCAAAAGTTGTGCATAATCCTCTATCATTTAAATTTTGCAATGCCATTTAAATATCAAAGTAATAATATCTGAATTCATGCCCATGTAAGATAAGAATCTAGTCCTATAATTTCAGCTGTAGGCTTAACATCATTAAAGTTAATAAGATTCTCCAGAGTTGCAGGATGTGGTTGGGATCAGGCCCTCTGGAATTAGCACGACTGGCCATGCACAAAAAGACTGTTTTGAGTGGGTAAGGATTTGCAGGCCTGGTTGTATAATCTGCCCAGTCTTCCTGTTGCAGCCGATCTGGAATTCTAGTAAGAAACCAATTTTTCACAACTTTTGATGCTTAACCAATTTAAACTTTCAGTTTGAAACCTGATAGACTTTGCAACCTGTTGCAGCTTTGAGATTTTATTGCTTCTTGCTGCTTTCATTCACCATATGGTCTGCTATTCACAAACTTTGCCCTAATGAGAATTACTCTTGCAGGTAATTTTCTAATGATTGTCTTGGGATAAACAAATTTTTCATACTTGTTTTGCTAATGTATTCAAGTAGGTTCACAGGGGAAAAGATTAATCATCTAAAAAGCAAGCCGGTGTCTTTCATTATGCTAAAGGATCCAAAGATGATCAGAGCAAAGCCACTCGTTGCTATGACAGCAGATACCTTTTTCTCCCTTTGTGAGGTAAATGGCAGCTCCCAAGCTGATTGGCTAAAATGAGCTTATCCTGGTGGCCAACCATAGGGAGTTAATTTCATCAGAAAGAGAAAATGGTGGGAAATCCTGCCGTGATCATACAAAGGAATTTTCATTAGAAGCCAACAGAGTCAGGGGTTCTCTTTCATTATAATTAATATGTTCCATCTAATAAAATAATTTAGGAGAGGCAGACAATAGAATTAGCCTATCTATTATTTTGTATATCCACATAAGCTTTAATCTGTTTTCTGCTAAGACCTACACTCAAAGTAAAGCAACCCTTATTTTCTCCATAATACTTCTATTACCAAAGACTGTCATCATGTACCTGTTTATGTAATTGGAGATAAGCTAACTGCAGGCAATACAAAAGGGCTGGCATTCTTACAGGTATTTGCTGGAGACGTTTGTGCTCCATTGAAATAATGGATGCAATAAACTTTAAATAGGAACATTTCCCTTTGGTTTATGGTGGTAATTCACATCGTATTTCTCACTTTCTTAGTGGAGGAGATTTTTACTTGGGTCAGATTCAAGGACACAGGTTCCATGTCAGTTCACAGGTGAAAGGAAGGGATTGTAATGAGGCATTAGTGTTTACAGTTTGGTAATAAGGAAAGGACCTACAGCAGCTTGCATGAGTTCTCATCTCCTGTGAGCTTTCAGCTGTGGCTATCTCATCCAGTCTTTCAGATAGGATATACCTTGAAGAGGTTGGACTCTGTCCCTTCTGTGCAATTTGCAGCACATAATACATCACAGGTCAAAAAAGAGGTGGAAAGAGTTGTATTAAGAGCTGTAAATTACGTACTAATGATGGTGTGCAAGTCACTGTAGAAAAGGATATATGCTGAGCTGCTTTACCTGCTCTAGAAGATCTGGTTTTCCTTTTTACACTGCTTTCAAGTGACATTGGTCAGGAAAGGTTAAATTTAACTATGAGACTTTGTTTTGCAAGGGTCAAAGAAAGCACATCATAACTTGGAAGACTTCCACTCTTCTGCTTATGGTTGCTTTACAGCTTATTTTTAAGGTCATTTAGGGAATTTAATCATAAAAGCATTTCTAACTCTTGCTTTATTTGATTTGTATGTTCATGTTTTAGGAAAGAAGATGTAAAATTATGAAGTAATTCAGCTCCCTGGGTAGGTAGTGTATTATAAGTCCTTTCTTGGTTGTTACTAGGTGTTTATAAAATATGTACTGCCACAGGCAATAGCAAAATATCATATCAAGCTAATGTAACAGGAAAACTGTGGCCTGAGACAGTAATTTTTGGTATGAAGCATGATCTTAAAGCCACTGAAATCACAGATTTCAGTTGGTTTTGTACGGTGCCTATACTGAAGGTTTCATAAGTCTGTAGTAGATATACAATCATTTCATATCTGTGGGATAAGAGAAGAAACCTATAATCAAGTAATATAATCAAATTACTGTTCTTGGTGTTTTAAAATGCAAAGGTCAGGCAGTAAAATATTAGCTCTTGCACATCTTCTTTATTTACCCTTCTTGTATATAAAGGGGAAAATACTGGGCTATATCCAACACAAGGAGTAAACCAAGACAGTGGAAAGTTTAATTACTTGCCTAAACCCAAAGTGATTCAGTTGCACAGATGAGATTACAACTCTGGAGCTTCTGGCCATTTGCCCAGGCTCTCTCAGTATCATGGAGCTCTTAGTTTATGTGTTATTCTACCAGGACACTTCTAAGACTTGATTTTCTGCACTGCATATATGTACACATGCAAAACCACTTATGGGCAAAACTTACATGTGTCTTTCTGTTTAACCCTGGTAACTATGTCTGCAAATCCACAGCTGACAGTCTGCCTTGAGCAGGCACAGTTGTGGTAATTCGATATAAAAACTGGTGGTGCAACTGTGACCAAACTTTGTGCATCTGCAGGCCCCTGGGAATCCCGTACTTTGCTTTCCTCCTCAGGTTGGTGTAGTGGAGCTAGTTCACCTGATTTGTAAGCAGTGGTGTGGTATCTGGAGTAAGACCAGCTTTTCTAGTAGTTGAACACTGTCATGTACTGTATATGTGTAGCGTCAACAGGAGAACAGTTTTCAGGCTCAACATTAAATGTCTTCATTTAAGATATCAAATCTTAATTGCAAGTTCATGTGAGGTATGTAAGCAACTGCTTGGGTGCCCTGTCATGGCCACAATTAACAGCCAAAAAAGGGAATCATAAAAGGCTTGTGCAGCTTCTCCTAGATTAAGCCTTCATCCTTTGGGATGCAAGTCTTTATTTCTGTTTGTAATCCCAATATTGATCTGTCTTTAATTGAGGGTGGGACTGCATGGCCAAGTAAAGATGTCAAAGTTGACTCTCATGGACTTAATGCAGCTACATATGTCCAAGGACCATTTTTAAAGCTAATGTGAGGATATCTACTTAACGGTGTTCTGGAACACAAACATGCATTTTTACATGCCTGTACTGGAGGCTTCTGGGACTTTAATTTTTCAGGGAACCTCCAAATGTAGAAACTGGGTGAGTAAGGTGCCTTGCAAGCAGCTTTGTGAATCCAGTCCTGCCTCTCCACAGACTTCAATGCAGTTAACCTTGCAAAGGGGGCTGTTACATCAAACCCAACTGCTTCTTTGAAACTGCTGTATTTTCTTCTTGTCTCCTGTAAAAGGTGATGTTCTCAGGTGTGCTAAACCTTGCTGAAAGTGGCAAGTTTAACCATTGCCTTCTAATTCCGTTAACAGTAAGAGAGTTAATCACTTGTTTCCACTCTAAACAAAGGCAAATGCTCAGGAATTCCTATCCTTTCTCAAAGAGGCCCCAATGGGGTGTTGCTTTGGGAAGGGTTGGTGTGCAGAGCAGGAAAAAGGCTGAAACAGCTCCCAGGCACATGGTCTAGGTTTTGATACGGAAGCCAGACTAAATTTCCACCCACTATGCTGCTGTGTAACACAGCAAATAAAGTGGCAAACTGTGGCATGGAGGCAAGAATGAGAATTGGTGGGCAAATAGAGGGCAGGGGAGTTTCTTGCTTGAAGTCCCTGGGGCTGTGGCCACACGTTGATGTACCATTTCTCCCTCTTCCAGCAGGAGACTGACTTGGAAGCACCTGCTTAGAAAACTTTGCAGTTTAGGTATCTCTTCAAGACTGAAAGACTAAACCCCAGTTTCTAATAACAATGGAGCAACAGGAAAACAAAAGTTGGTTGTCTCTATGGCAGTTCATACACAAATGTTGTTGTAAATGGTTTCAGAATTTTACACTTCTTTGGGACTGAAGTTTTGTTTCAATCTATGAGAAATATGTAACTGTAAAGTGGGGATCAGAAACTTGGATTAAAATTTCTACAAGGATAATAAATATTTTATATATTTGGTTCAGGGTCTGCCTTGATCCAGTGCAGGTGGAAATTTATTTTCTAGAAAAGCTGTATAACTTATTATATACCTTCGATAATTATCTTCAGAAGCTTCAGTAAAAAAAAAAAAGCAACTCAAATTTTTAAACTGTGTGTTTCCAAAGTGATATTGGATTTTAATTTCATTGATAAAGGAAATGGGGTGATGCTTTTTTCTTTTTTAAAAACCAACAAAAATGGAGCAGAAAATGTTTGAATTTAAATTATTTTTTCTACTTGCCTGTTGTCTAATTTACAGTTGGAATTTAAACTAATTTCTCCTTAAAAAGCAGATGAACAGAATTATTTAAGAGTGGCAATTGTCAGAATAAGCATTTTCTACCTGAAAAGTTAAAACTATAGTTTATGAAGTGAGCAGCAACTTGTAATATGTTCATTGATTACAGAATTTTAAGTTCTAAAAGATCCTCTATGTAAATTCCAGTGGAAAAGGTATTTAAACATTCATCTGTGAATGAGCTGGCTTTGGATGTTTTCTCATGAGATGCATTAATGTGATGCAAAGGCTGCAATGGAGCTGATCTTGTTCTGCTGTTTGTAATGGTCCTATTAAAGCACTTGGTTTAAAAATTTCAGCATCAATCTCAATGCTGTGCTTTTCAATACTTTTGAATTAGGTCAGAATGTGAAGATAAAATGTACCATTGTGGAAACAGAATCCATTTGCAGCCTGTGCTGTCAAAACCTGAGTGATGACTCCCCTCCTAAGGATGGTGTTGATGATGTATTTTCTGACACCAAACAGTTTCTATTTTTGACTCTTCTTAATTCTATCATTGCATTTGTGTTCAGTGCCCGTTCAATTTGTATTTGATCTTGCTGTACTTTGGCAGCTGTAATTCTGTCACAAGGTACACTTGGAGCTTTCTTGAAGCTGTTCTGACACAATCTTAACAGGTACAGCTTTTCTTTGACAGTACAGTATCTTTTTTGTCAGGATGTGGGCTGCTGCTGGTGATTTACAGTCAAATGTTAATAAAATTTGTCTGTTCTCAGTACTGTGTTTGTTTAAGCCGCTAGTCTGAGTCTTTTAGTGAGTTGCTCCAAATAACATCAAAGGGTTGAGAAAAATGTTTGTCAGTCTAAGAAGTTACAGTGGTGGTGTTCTTGTAAACTCAGAATCCTAAAAATTCATAGCTAGTAAAGTGCTCTGCACACATGATTAATGCCTTAATGGTAGATGACAAGATAGAATACTTTTTGGTAAAGTTTCGCTTTGAAAACAAAGAGTAATCTGTTTCAAGCCTAGAGAGGAGGAGAAAAAAAATAAAAGACAGGGACAGGCTAGATTTCCCCTATAGATACCACTAGAGCTTCTGTCCCCGCTGTTGAACACAACAGCTGGTAAGCAGCAAGCAACTGGAGAAAAGGACCTGCCTTCAATCCAGTACAATGTTTTCTTGTGCCCATTTTACTGTAAGTCTCAGTGGCAAGGGGACAAAGGCTGTTGACTGATCTATGCAATTACCTCCTCTAATATTGCTTTCAACTGTCTGCCCAGAGTGACAAGAGTGGGTGAGGTTTAGTTAAAGTCTGGGAAAAATGTCCTTTTAATAAATAAATAAATGAATAGCCCTCTCTGTTATCAAGCTGCTCTTTTAGACCTTCGAATCTGTTTTGGAAGAGTGCAGGTGATGTATTGAAGGTTAGAATGAGTCTGAACTCAGCAGCAATGCCAACAACATGTGTTTTACTGAAATACCCCTAACACTGTGAGCAGTTTGCACTGGGGAAGAAAAGGTCCTCTTCTTTTTTCCCTAGCGTGTTCATGTGGGGTGTTATCTCTCTTTTATGTAGTGTGACTCAGAGGCAAACATATTTAAAAATTGTCCAGTGCACTCTTAATTTGGAGGCTTTAACTATACTTGATGAGAAAATGTGATCCTTAAAAAATAAATACACACAGATAATCTAAGCTGCTGTTTCTAATGCGGAAGGTGCAAAGGTAAAACTGTGTTTAATGAACTGTAGATGGAAGCCTTTTACTTTTATCTGAGGTGATAACATGAAAAGGCACTGTGCATACCTTTATACTCTCAGTCAGTGCAATGGAGTTGAAGCCCAATACTGAGGCCTTTTCTATGATGCAGGTGACTGTAACAACTGGTATCTTGGTTTGTGTTTTCTTTCCATGCTTAATGTCCATCTGTACTGCAAAATTCTCTAAACCCCAATTTATTAATCGCTGGTGGTTTGGCGCCTTTCTACTTCTGTCAGGTGCATTGTTGACTATTGTGGTGTCTGGGAGCCTCAAGGACACAGCTTACCTGGCTCAACCCACACGTCGGTACTTGTACCAGTTGAGATGTCTGCGGAACGCTGATACTATAACTCTGGACTGAAAGACACTTGTGTAGAGCAGTGGGAACAAAAAGAACCTACTTCTGATGACTTCATATTCTTTTATTTCTCAGATGTATTTGCTCTGTAAAACCACAATATGTGAAATAGTAAAAGCCTGCACTACTCCTTCTTACCTTTTTTTAATATGTAACTATATCTTAATGCTAATTGTGAAAATTGACTAAAACCCCCATTCAAATCTTTCTACTTAAAAGAGCGACATTTGTTTGTTCTCCCTTTGTGTTTCCTTAACAGTGATTCAAGAGAATGAACCTGTGTGGAAATGAGTTTATTCAGAAAACTGAGATGCTTCCTGCCTTCCTTATTTTGGCCTACACTGGGTAATTTACAAGATCAGGGGAGATTTGGAATTGATTTGCCTCAAACCCTTATTTAAGTTTCATTTTCAAGGGCAAAATATGGCTTCTTCACACTGAGGGTATAAAGTCATGGCAGCACTGTTCGTTTTAACATTGGACTGCATCATCAAGTCTGTTGTTGGTGTCTCAAGCAGTATTTGGACACAAATACCATTTGTAAGTCTTTCTGATTCCACCTTTCAATCAGTTTGGGTTTTACCTCTTGCTTTTCCTATTGGAAGACTGTCCCAAAACTTCTCTAATACCAGCCTTTGAGAGCCCAGTCGCCACCTTTGTTTGCCCCACATCACACAGCTCTGTTCTGGACTCAATGAGCCTTGTGGGTCCCTTCCAACTCAGGACATTCTATGATTCTATTCTGTATTTCTTTACCCCAGAGCTGTAACTTGCTGGGCTAGAAAGGAGTTACCAGACTTCTACGTGGCTTCTCCCTCTGGATTGTGGAAAAATTATTTTCCGTGAATTTCTGTGATTCATGGGTAGGAGAAAGTACAATTCCCAAAACACACCCTCCTCTTCCTTCTCTGATCAGTCGTGTTCCAGTCATGGGAGTTCTGGAAATGTTTTCTCTAAAAATAAGATGCCTCAATCACAAGTGTGAATAGAGTATTCCAAGATGGGAATTTATAGGGTGTGGTGAATTTTTACAAGACACAGACTTTTAACAGAAGGGGGAGGTATTCCTTTGAAGTGTTGGATGAGCAGAGGAGGACCCAGAAATCTCAGAAGGCCCAACTCAACCAATGCATGCAATTTGTTTTAAAAGGTGGTTTTTTTTTTTTGTGGAATGCTAATGAATTTTTATACTAAAAAGTTACCAGAGGGTGGCTAGAGTTATCCCTTACATTCTCACATTCTCTGCTCTGTGCAAAATAAATAAGCAATAAAAGAGAAAAACTCATATTAGTGTAGTCTAAAACTAACACACAGGTGGGCTCTGCTAATGCTTCAGTACTTTCTCATGTCTGATTTTTCTGAGAAAAGGTATCTATTTGCTGTCATTATTTAATCACCTCATGTTGCATAGGTGTGGTGTAATTAAGCCTCAATCTTTTTCTTATCTGTTCCTTTTTAAAAAATATATATTTTTATAAATATCTGGTGGTTATTTTAATTTTTATTAAAATTGGACAAAGCATTCCTATAAAACACATTCTCAGATTCAGAGAGATGGTAGCAAGCAGCTGCACTAAAGGGGAGGATATAGGCTAAAAAAAAATATAAACCCTAAACCTGGTGCAGTGGTGGTGGTTGTTGGCTTTTTTTTGTGTGTTATTATTTTTTTTATTTTTGATACAGATACAGTTGTATACAATAGTTTCAAAACCAGCATACCCGGTCCTGAGTTTCCTTCCCAGTTCAACATATCCTTCTTATGAGATTAAAAGAATGCTAGCTGCTGCTTTGATTTCTGTTATTACTACTGAGGACATCCTTGATGGAAGGTGATGTTGGTCTTGTTCTTAATACCTTTGGGTCACTTCAAAGACCGAATCATGAAAGAAGACTCACTCATGGCGGTTTATATTTCACTGGTTTGGAAACCCAAAAAGTGCCAATAGGTCAGAAAAGAACACACAAAAAATTTGACAGTACTGAATGGACTAAAATGCAATCTGTGGTTGTTTACAGCTATTTGGTTATTCACAAAGGAAAATGCAATCAACGAAATAATTGGAAATTTCCTTTCTACATTCATTGTTCATTGAATGTTGACTGTATTGAGGTGACTTGCTGTAAGAGTAAATAAGAGCGGTTTGTGGGGTTTTTTGTGTGTTTTTTTTTTTTTAAAAAGACCTTTCAGGCCTGTTTGACCTTGATGTATCAGCTCAATTCATTGTTCTTCTACAAGGTGTTGGTTCATTTCCTACATCATGGGGATAAGTAGAAAGGGACTAAATAGCAGAGGCCTACTGCTCGCTTCCTGTTAGCTGAAGTCAGATGTCAGGCTTGGCTTTCTGTTCGCTAGTTTGATTGATAAGCTTGAAGGAGCCCATGGTAGGTATGCAGGTCAGGGGGATAACAGCTGGAAAATATGCACTCAGCAGAGAGACCACACAGAGAGACCAAATTCTTTCTCACTTATCACTGAGCAATTTCAGGATAACTTGGTGGTTAACACGACATGATTTGACATTTGACGCAGTGTGTAATCTCTGGATATAGCCATATAATTATACTCTGCATTCTACTTGACTGATAAAATACTCTATTACAAAGTGGGATGATGCTAATTGTTTCTTACTTTAATTTTAGCTGCAAAATAGTATCCAAGACTCAGCAACAACTGTCAATATGCTGTTGGGTATTCAGAGATTTTGCATGTAATTGTGAAACAGCTACATCCAAAGGGTTTGATAATTCCTGCTCCTCATGTGTCGCAGAAAGAAAAGTTGCTGAGCACAGGAAAAGTTGAGAGGGACTTTCTCCCTGCTCAGAGGCAGGGAAGTGTCAACAAATCTGTACTTGGACGGGAGCCATGCCAATCCAGCACCACTGGTAATGTGATGCTCCCAATGAGAGATGGAGGAGCCCTTGGCATGTTAGCAAAGGTTACATGATTCAGTCTGTCCAAAGGAACCTTGGTTAGTTATCTTTGACCTCCTTGGTTATTGCTGTTGTGCCTTGCATGAGTACCCTGCCCAAACTGTGGGAGGTCTTGGGTGGGCACTGAATACACACAGACCTGACCTGTTGCCTCATCATTCCTGCTGTATGTGTCTTCACTGCTACATGTCCTATCTGCCTCTCCGGTAGATAAATGTTGAGGTGGTTCTAGCAAAGATTTTGGGTACCCTGGCCATGTTGATATTGCTACAAGGGTAAATTCTGTGCCCGGCACAAAACAAGGCTGCTTAGTCATGAAGTACAGAGACCCATAAAGGCATGTGCCTGTGATCTGCCCCACAGGAGCTCGAGGTCACTGTGGTTCTTTGTGGCCTGTCCCTTTAAAAAGCAAGGAGAAGGTCTTCCCTGTATCAACATTAGGTTTCCATGCACTGCAGTAGTTAGAAACAAGGAGTGACATCAGAGAAGAATTGATGTAGGGGTTCAGTGTTGCCTAAAGAGACACAGGTTACTGTCATCTTCTCTATCAGACCTGCCTTTAAACTCTAGTTGATAAATTAGAGCTAAAACTAGTTTGAGGTCGCATCCTTAGCTTTGATGAATGGATGGATCTGAACTAAATTATATCAGCTGAGTCATGGGCTTTGTTGGTTTCCAGAACAAGATTTAAAATAATATTAATAATGAGATCCTACATAAAATTAATCTGAACTGAATTTTAAGACAACGAATAGGCAGGGGTGAACAGCTGCTTCTGACAAAGGCATTCTCTTGCATGTGTATTTATCCAGTTTTCTTATTCCTGCTCAAATGTTGAATTGGTGATGGGTCCTGTGTGGTGACATTTGTGTGAGAGTTGTGAATACCCTTTCAGGAACACTGCTGTGACGTGTATATATATATAGCTAGAGACAGCACTAATCATGCACGATTTGGGTTTTGTGTGCTCTTTTGTTAACAGTAATCACTGAAGCATAAATACACCCTTACTGATCATATTTAGTTATGGATATATTAGGGTGCTCTCCGTGTTGAGTAATAGACAATTGTCTGGCAGAGGCATAATTCAGCCATAGTAGAACAACAGCGTTTCATGTTCTCATTTTACAGATATAATTCAGACAAAGGAAAATGAGTTGGCTTATTTAGGGTACATCTATGACAAAAGTAGTAGTGCAGCGTTTCACCAGTCTTTCTATACATTTTGGTAATGGAGATTTGGTGGCTAATTAAATTTACATTTCCGTAAGCAGTAGCTTAGGGAAGCAGTAGCAGTAGTAGGTCTTACCTCTTGTTGTGGAACCAGTAGGTTGATTTCTACCAATGGCACCCACTCCACTGGGTATTAAACAGGCAAACAACTTCACTGAGCGTTTTATAGGAGTGCTGGTTTCACAGGCAGGTGTTTGTAATGCACCTATGGGTAGCAGGTAATACTCCTCCTCTTCAAAGCATCAACCTGGTCTCTCAATTGTGTAATTCCACTCTTCCCTTCCTCCCTCTCCTTCCTCCAGCCCCTTTGCAGGTGTCTGGTCTGACCTGTCAGGTGGGTCTCTGTTTGCCTGTCAGCTTGGGAGCTGATGGCCTTACCAAGGTATGGCTGATTGCACAAAGCGGAACGGGGTTCCTCTGAATTGCAGGTGTGAGCAATCGCCAGAGATCTCTGCTAATCCTGCGGATAGTGGAGCACCCTGGGCTGAAGGAGGCACAGTCAGAAAGGCTAAATGAGGTGCAAAAGGGAAAAGAAGAAGTTAAATGCCGTGGTTTCTTTCTCCCAGGTGGCTTGTAAAATGAGTTGCTCTTGTTTTCCAGCAGCTGATAAGGATGGAGCTTTGAAGCATGGCTGGGTATTTGTTTACATACATACATATTCATATAAATAGCTTTATTGGAAAATCATAGCTTTATTGGAAAATCATGTTCCAAGGACTTTGTAAGTCAGTGGAAAACATTACCTATGTTAAGAATTTAGGGTCTGAGGCAAAAATGAGCCTCATTTATGGCTTGTCTTCCTTGGCACCTGTGGAGACCAGGTAACTGAAGGCACGATTGAGTTTTGGGCTTTATCATACACAGTGCACAAAAGCTCTTCTGGGTGCTGAATGTATTTGACAGTCTTGGGAGCAAAGGGGAATGCATCCACTGAGAGATGGTTGGGTTTGGGCATCTAAAACATTGTGCAGGCCAAACGCAGAGGGAAATGCTAGGGGACAGTTGGGCGTATAGAAAAGAACATTGCAGTAGGCAGGGGCCATGAGACAGATTTAGGAAATTGTAGCAGGGTGAAAAGGGACGTGCTGCTGAAGAAGAAAAAATGGGGTTACTGGAGTGGGGAGAGAGAGGATAATAGAAAAATGTAGAGGTGAGATATCCCATGCTTTTGATCTGCTGAGTAAATATTGCTTTGCTTTATGAGTTTTTAGGTTCCACTCAGGCTTTATCTTCAGGGGTCTCATGAGATCTTGGGAGTTACAAGTTCATATTTTTTTAATTTGTATATTAAACTTTCTGTATAATCACAGCATTTCAGATGCTGAGATTCAGAAAAAAATACTATTATATCTAGATTCTGATATCACAGTGGCATCTAATATATCCATGTAATTTATTTGCTGACCTTTAATATTAACAACCAGTAAATCGAACATTTTGCTAAAATCACTGAAGTTTAAGCTTTCTTAAAACAGGGTCAAATTTAAAGTAGAAATTATACATTACAGCTTAAGGTCCAAATTCTATCATTCTGGGAAAGGGCTGCAGGATATAGCCCTTTATTTGCAAAGAGGGAAGGGCACTTACACTAAGCGAAGCATACCTTAAAAAAAACTAACAAGAAATTGGAGAGGTACAGAGAAGATTAAAGTATTCCTCAGCAAAGGAGGTTAATCCAATTTCTCAGCACCAATTTTTCTGCACTTAAAAGGAGATTGTATTTTGCATTCCTGATCCATCTGGTGTGAGCCAGTTTAATGCAAAAATCACCTGTGTCTGGTATTTATTTATCTCTAAGCATATATTTTACAGAGGGTAGCGTGATACAGTGGTATGATTTCTGTTTTTCCCCTCCTTCTCCATGCACAAAGTCAAACTGACTCTGTAATTTGTGTTCTCTGACACCCTAGAGACCCCTCTTCAACTTTTATTTCCCTCCTTGCTGGCCTGGTATAGTGTCACTTCGTCACACTTAGTCTGCTTGTAGTATAACCTCTCCTTTGCATTGTGGAAACACTCCAAAAACACAGGAGATGGGTACACAGGTTCCTACTTCTACGAGTGTAAAATGAGAGGACAAAAACAGACACAGAATAAAATTAAGGCCTGTAACATGTGAGTAAAGTGACCAGAACAATGGCTGGATTGTAGCTTATTGTTTGGTTTTCAAGTTAAAATCCCCAAGAAAATCCCTCCTGTCAATTAAACTGGAAGGGGTGTGGAGGGGGCTTTCTCACTTTCCTCCTACTTGCAGCTTCTGCCCTCCAGTCTAGAAGCTCAGTCCACATAGGAGATGGTGTTGAAGTCAACAGAAACTTACCTGTTGGACCTGTCAGTGTTGGTTTCTAGAGAGGTGTGCTAAAGCCGGTCTTCGTAAAGGTGAAGTGCTTGAGCATAGAGCCAGTCAAAGAGCAGCATTAATGCTCAGGTATCTTTAAAGGAGACTTTTCGCCCCCCCCCTTTATGTAATTCCTCAATGTGAAATGGATGCAGATGTGTGGAATGAATTCATCCAGGATTTAGAAACACCGTTTTGTATGTGTACCCACCCACATAATTGTTTTCCTTTCACATACTGCACTCCTGTGCACACCTGTGGGATGTTGGCAAGACCTCCTGGATATTAGATCTACTGAACATATGACCCATACGGCTTTCACAATATGGTAAAGTTACAGAATTACACCTGGATAGCCTTGATAGGCCATGTATTGCATTCCTGGTGTCATCTTCTGTATCCTCTTTCTTCTGTTAGAATAGTCCAATGGGAACTGGGACTAGTGTGTCCATTGTGATTTACTATTTTGTATTTTTGTTTGTTTGTACCTTAAGCTTCATGAATAATCTGAGTATTCTAGTTGCTAGGTTTCCTTAATTTCTACAGTGAGGTCAGGGATGTTACTTATTCTCTCTGACTAAATGTATCTATGAATAAAGTATGGAAAAACTTATCTACTTGCTTATTTTTTCCTGTGAAGATCCTGTTGAGGGAGTCTAGGATAGGGCTGGCAGGTCTCATGCAGGACATTGCAGAGACTTTTGCCTTTCTGGAGCAGGTGGAGACTGGGCGGGATAGCACAAAGCATCTCAGGCTTCATGCTGTAGCCTGGCTTTAGGTAATGGAACCAAGCTTTAAATGAAGGGAGATTAGAGCCATCTTCTATATTTTCAGCTTGGTAGACTGTATTCTTCTACTTTCATGCTTTTGAGCACTTCTTAGATATGCTTCCAAGTAGCTGTGTTTCTTCCTCCCAAGTAGCAAATCCCTTGGTTGTACTGCAGCCTGTGAATGATCAGCAGTTACAGCACTTCTGTGGTCTCTTGCCTCCTCTGTTTCTGTTCAAAGACAGAAACTCTGGCAAACTTGGGGCAACCTGGATCATGCAAAAACTGTTAAATAAGGACAATTTGGAAAGACCCCATAGAGAAATATGAGTTAGGGGTTAGATGGCAAACTTCAGCCATATAATACTCAGTCATTGTGCAGCCTAATGACCATCTTGTGACTTGTGTGAGAAGCACGTATCATGTCTTTAAAAATGCATAGCTCCCAAAAGATGTGGCTGAGTGATGCCAGGGATTTGCAAAACTCTTGAAAGTTCAGAATCAACTACAGTGAATGACTCAGCCTGTATGCAAAGGCCATTAAACTTTCATCTACCATCACTGATTTTAGTATCTGGACTCTTCATGCATTAAACTTAGTTCAACCATTCTGTTTAATGTTCTACACAGACTCCTGGCATGGTGGGACGGTACAGGGCATGTCAGGGTGGTGCAGGTAAGCATTTCTTGCCTGGGATGAATCCTGGAAATACGTGCAAGCACAAGATCGCACCAGTGGTGTACTATGGTAGAATGACTATCTGAATCCTTACCTCTTGATCAAAGCTGTTGCTTTTTAAATTGCTGCTACTTTTAGGCTAAATTAACCATGGAGCAAAATAACCTAATGCTGCTGAAAGGTAAAAATTGAAACTTGGTGGATTGTAGCTTTAAGTCTTTTTGTGCATATGTTCACCAAACATGCTCTCCTAGAATAGCACCATGCATATGAAATGTCCTAGGTAGTAAGTTTTCTGTGAAGAGCAATACAATATCTTAGTCCCCTTGTTTCAATCAATTTTACTTATTCACCTGAATGTTTAATCATAAATTAATGTACATTCTTTGGTTTTCCAAATTAGTTTATGAAAGGAGTTGTCCCGGTTTCTCTAGCAAGTAGAACAAGCACTGAAGTAGGATTTATACTAGAGGACATAATCTCACTTTTTCACACTGTTTTGGAAAAGTTGCTGACATCAGTGGTTAGAATAGGAGTAACAATCATTCAAAAACAATAATGGAGAGGAGGGAGTTACTGCACTATTAAGTCCTGACCAAAAATTTAGGACAGAAGGGAAACAGGAGTGATGTTTATATCTGAAATTACAGGCAAATGAAACTGCCCAGAGTGAAATTTATGCTGGATGCAGGGGATGGTTACATTGACTTGCTTCAGTTCTCAGTGCAGCCTTTTTCTTCATCATCTCCAATTAACAACTCCTCCTCTTCCCACATGCGACCTTGTAGGTATAATAGTGTTGCTCACCTTGATGCCTGTTTCTGATTCTCACAGGAAGAACTCTAGTCCAGAAAAAAAGGGTAATATAGGGTCTTTTTGAGTCTACCAAGTACCTATGAGTAGGCCATAGGACCTGTATTTTGTTGTTTATAAGAATGGTAGCTCAACAGAATGGCACTGCAATACTGTGAGGGCAAGGCTGCCCAGTTCTTAACTTAGAGAAAGAAGGTCGCTTACTGATTTACTAGCACCGTTTCTATAAGTACTTCAGATTTTCCTTGGAAAGTCCTTCACCCAAATTCTGATAACTTCTAACCTTGCTTAGCTTTCATGGGAGCTAGTGGAACCGCAGTCCAAATAATGTTTTGGTTGCATGTTATCAAAATACTGTACAGTTATGTTGCATAAAAAATTTCCCATTTGTGTGGTGAGACTTTATATATATATTTTTCCCTGTTGCAGGTTACTTCATGTTAATTTCCCTAAATATTACTTTCAAGGAAGGAAACGGTCTTTAACGTATGTGTGTTTTAGCTGTTTGGGATATCGGAAAGATCAATCAAAATCGATAGCTAATTTCCCACTACTGTGTAATTCACAATCTGTAAAGCACTTTCACACTAATCTGTAAGGCTAGAAAGTGTTACTAACCCCACAGCATGGGGTTCCTGAGACATGGGCTACAATGCTAAGTATTTTTCTCCTGGTTCTCTCTCAATTTAGGAGCAGAGAGCTTGGTTCTTCTTCCCAAAGTCAATGACCATGTATATATTTATTAAAAAAAAAAACTTCCTTAGGGAGCATATGGAAGGAAATAAAACAATTTGCTTGCAAATGGGAGGTAATTGGTATGTTAATTAAAGTCAACTTTACATCTCTTAATGTTAACCTCCTGATTTTTTTCCAGTGTTTCAGGTAGGGGAAAAGAATTTATTCTTTAGTATTCTCAAGAATGAGATTGGATAATAGACACAAATGAAGTCCAAACCTAGAACAAAAAAACATGAGAAGATATGTCTCCTGGCTGCTTTCCTAATACAGCATAAGGAGGACAAGATAGTTATCTGAGCAGTCACTCCACAGCTCAGACTTCAAATTATAGTAATTATGACAATTTGTGCCAATAGCCATGAGGTGGGGTTTTTTGATGTGGTTAAAAATAACATCTGTAAAAATGCAATAAAAAAAAATTACATTTTGCTAATTTTCTGATAAGATAATGTTTAACTGTACTGTGTGCCTTCTACTGCCGTTTTCAATTAGAGTATTTCCTTCTGGGCTTTTACCATCTTGTCTCGTGGATCCGATTCCATCCTGAGCAGTCCATTTGTTTTAACTTTCTTAATTAATTGTTTTGTGTAGGTTTTGCCTTTCAAACTGATATCAATCTTCCAGACTTATTAACGTGCTGATTGCTAGCATGCGATACAAAGCACAACTCAGTTAAATTGTTCTTTCTGTCAAATTAAACAGAGTTCCCATATTAGCTTGCTAAACAAAATAATTGTAGATAATTTAGAGGGTAACAAATGACAAGAGTCCTGTACCTGGGAGAGTAGAAAAAAGTTCTCTTTGCAGTTTCTCTGTGCTGGCTTTGGGTACAGTTCTGAGCCCACATGCACAGGCAGAGTAAGACAAAATAATTAACTGCTTAGGAAACTGTAGAACTGTTGGGAAAAATGGTTTTTCTTACACAGTGAAGTTTCTTACGCTGTCTGTGGAATATGGGGGGCAAGGAGTAGGAGGATGTCAGACACAGCTGATTGCTTCCCTCCAGTATTTTAAGAGAATTTCTTCTTTTGCACAAATTTGTTCAATTTCATATTCCTGAGCTAAGCAAGACAGATGTAATTTTGGGGAAACATGGCGTTATGTCCTTTACACCATCTTCACATACATCTACTCCATTTAGCTTGACTGAAAGGACACATCATTTGGAGTCATGATTGTAAATTCTGATGTAGCTTAATTGGTGTATGACAAGGAACACACTTTTCTGGGGATGAGGACTGTCGTTGAAGCTGTCACACAGATGATCTGGTACAAGCTGTGTGGCAATGCAGAACAACTGTTTCTCAGAAAAGGCACTAATCCCTAGACTGTTTAAATTCACCTGAGACTATGATCAGAGCCCACATAGCTGGGATTTGTTGTTCCTGATATAGTTTCACTACCTGCCTGACCAAGCTGAGGTCTCATTGTGCTACGTGTTGCACAAATGCTTTCTGAACATGCTTGGTAATAGTATAACTGCTCTTGGAGATTTTGCCTCTGGTGTTGGTAAGAGCAGAGACAGATGCTTGAGTCCTGTTGACAGTCTCATTTTCATAAACATCACAGTAAATGATAGGATAAAGGGTGAAAGAGGCATGTAACTTTAGGTATATTCTGTTAAGACTTTGAAAGACAGGAAAGGGCTAGGAGAGGACTATTCTGGCAATCAGTCTTCAAGATGCACTTTAGGAGACTCTGAAATGCAGCTTTCAGAATTTATTGAGCAAATTTGTCTCAGTTCACAGGGGAAACAAGATAGTTTGCATCCTAAGTTCAGTGTACTCAACAAATTGAGATTTACATGGGATTCGGAGACATGTTTTGATTTAAATTTCTGAGGTACCAGTCCCAATGCCTGATAAGACTTAGGTGTTGTGAAATTTTAAATTCTGAAATCGATGAAAAGATTTTTGCCAAGTTTTGTTTGAATGCTACAGAAGTGATTTGCCACCCTGCAATGTATCCTTCTGTGTTTGTTGATGTTCCTCATGGTTATGCCATGTGTTTCTGATTTCTCCTTTAGGCCCTGCAGAACTTTGTCTGTTTTCTGCCTTTTTTTTGGCTAGGGAAACTCGACTTATTCTACTCTTCATAACTTCCCACTCCCATATCTCTTCTGCTTTTTCACTACATCATTATGATATATGCTTACGCGCATGTCACTGTTCTTGAGGTGGGACACCATTATGCCGGTATTGCTTTCAAAGAATCACCTTTTAACTCCTAATCCTAGCTTGTGCGTTGCAAGATAGCGGCATGACCAAGATAATATGTATTTTCCTTGAGGTTTTTTTTTTCTGTTAGGGCTGGCACAGACCCTACCAACCACTTCAGTGCAGCAGTTTGAGCACTGTTGCGTATGGCAGCTGCGGAGGTTGCTCTCTTCTTACTTAACGCAAACCCGGCTGATCCTCCAGCACACACAGTCCCCAAGGTGGACCAGGGCTTGGTGTTTAGGTTGCTGAAAGGAGCTCACAAGATGGTACATTGTGCCAATTTGACTACAGACTGAGTCAGAGCAGCTGCAGAACCTGCAGGCTGTGACTCAGGTAGCAAACATTTTCCTACCTTAAGGTAGCTACCTCCCACTTCTTGCCATGAGGGTTTCCTCGGTGTTTGAAGCCATGCAAAAGCTGTGAACTGGCCTCACTAGAAACTATAGAGTGTAATCTTCTCTTTTATCCATGCAACAGAAATCCCCGTGCAGTTTCCTCAGTGCCTCCCCTCTTTGAGAGGGGTCTGGTTTGTGAAGTAGGAAGAAGCACCTTGGAGCTGAATCTACCTTATGCACAAAGGCTGGCCATTATTAGCCCAAAGTTTCTCTGAGCTTCCTGGCTTTTATACACAAACTTGCCTGTGCTGGCACAAATTTCTCAGCTCAGGTGCTAAGTTGCTCACAGAATAAGAATAATAGAAAAATGCTACGCATTTTGCTTGATTTAAATGTTGCAGAAAACCAGAGCAGAATTAACTTTGGCTCCTGTTCAGCTGCAATCTAGACATGAATTAACAGGCGCTTCGAACTTGAATTAGACGAGTCAACCATTGAATGTAGTTCAGCAGCACACCAAAATAAATCCGGATAACATTTATGACATATTTCATTGTTTCTATAATCTAAGTAACACAAAAGGCGTAAGTCACAGCACAATACTTTATTGCATTTCTTTCTGAAACACTGTCCATGAATAAATTTAGACTGGAAATTGGAAGATTTACTATAAAAGTGAGAAATATATGATACATTACTGTGACGGCACTGGATTGCAACTGCTCATACTAAACTGGAACTCATGATCCAGTTCCACTCCAGGTTAATGTTCCTTGGTACATCAGGCTGAGTTATTTAAAACAAATGCCAACACCAAATGTTTTTGGTTCCCTCACGTGTAACTTTTATTCTAGAATCATCAGAGTGCGTTAAAAAAGTAGAAACTTCAATGAAGTATTGAAAACCTAATTTTAAAAATTTGATTTGTGGTCTAAGAAAATGTGAGTGCTGGTGATAGACTCCTTTATTTGAATATCCCTTCTGTGTGAAATATATTTAAAACCCCAGACACACCTTCTTCCTCTTAAAAAAAAAAGTATGCAGGAATTGGGATATTCCCCAGTGCAGCCATGTAGCTGAAAGTCATGAGAGATGTGATACGTTTACTAATTAGACTGTAAATTTTCTCTGCCCTCTCAACTGAAAGGATACATACTGTATTAATTCCTGCAGTGCCCATGGCAGATCTCCATAGTATCAGTGGCATGCTGTCATTGGGCAAACCGCTTTCTAATGCTGCTGCCCTCTTCAGATCAATGTTGTTTGGGAACTGGGATAAGTGGGCAGGATACTCACTGGCAAACAGGCAGCTCTGGTCCTGGTGGAAAGGTCTCTCACACAGTTGATACTCTCAAGGTAACAGTGCTAAATACATGCAGTATCACTGGTCCAGCAGTGCCAGTAAAGGGAAGAAAACTTCAGTGAGTCATCCAGATCAAAAGTAAGAAAGTCAAGCAAAAACACGGGAGAAAAATAAGTGTATTTAAATATGGTGGACTACAGGAAAGATACATTCAACAGAGAACTTAAGTTCTCAATGACTGATGGTTTTACAGCGTAATTTTAAGGATGAACTGTTCCTAAACAATTTTTCCAGTGTATTAAGCACTAACAGCATCAAGCATGCATGTCTTGTTCCAGTCCTTTTTTTTTTTTCTTGAACAAACAACTTGAATGTGGCCAATAAAAGAAAAGAGCCCACTCTCCACTTATGTGTACACGTTCCTTTGTCCTCTTTCCAATATCCCCCAGTAATGATGGAGTGCAGGATCATGTTCTGCTCTAATGTCTTTCTTGTAAGATTCGGAGGGTAGTGCCATCGTGACCTTCGGGAGCAGTTTTTTCCATTTGGAAGGAGAGGGGGGGAGAGAGCATTGAATTTGAGATTGATTTTCCTCCTTTTAGCATGTGTAAATTCAAAGCAAGCTCCTTGATTCATCAACAATGACTGCATCTCCAGCCTTAGAGAATGCAAAGACATCAGCAGGAGCAGACTGATGAAGTTAATACCCTCAGACTGCGCTGTGAATGTGATGGGAGTCCAGTGTGCTGTATGCTATAGAAAAATGCTGATGCTGTTCCTTGCAGTGGCTGGTCAGTTTTAACCAAATAATTTTAATCTGTGGATTAAAGGAATAGGGAGCTCAAGCAGTTTTAGACATAACTGTACGTCCACAGTTTCTTGTTGGGGTATGTATGGGCTCTGCATATGTGGTGTGTGTTTTGGAGTCTTCTAAGGAATGCATCCAACTAAAGGCCAAATTGTGGATTCAAAATATCTATGGGGATTTTAAAGATTATGGTTTTCCCTGTTTTGCTTCAGTGTGATGCGCTGGTCTGTTCAGTCAAAATTCTGGGAGGTGTTGGAGGTGCTATTCATTGTCAACTTGATTTTCAGTAAAGGACAGGTTGAATATTTGAGTAGAAAGTCTTTTGAAGATCTTCAGTTCTTCAACAGGAAACCCTGGGAAATCACACTGCATCTGGAGCACAGGGTCCTTTGAGTACTTGGGTATTTCTTACTTACCATCTTTGAATTTGAGCTGGCCAGCCCCTTCTATCTGGGCTTCATCTTTAGCCCTGCTGATCCAGGGGAAAAGGATTGCACAACTGAATTCACAAAACCTGGCTTTCTTCAAGTTTTGGAGAAGAAACAGCTGAGTGCATCACTCATTTCTCAGAGGTGCCATTTCTGCATCAAGGTGGAGTTGCATGGACACTGTCTAGGGAGGAAGAGGTGATGTTCCTGCACATGCTTCCTCTTGATAGAAGGGTGCTAACTCACCGTTGAATTTTTGTGAAGGGAAAGTTTTTTTTCATGGAACACCTGCTGCAAACTGAACTGTTGGCTCTGCAGGAGCATGTAAACTCTGGAGTAAACCACCAGCAGTAGATTAAATCTGATGAAGGTATATCTTTATTGTGAAATAGGTGTCCACAACTGAAGAAGTGCTCTAATGGATTATGAAATGTTTTGGCCATTGAGAACATTGAATGCTGAAGTTTGCACCTGGGAATAAATATACAGGCAGATTGTTATGCACCTTTTCTGTTGCTCTACAGCATATATAAAATATTGATAACTTTTTGTTCTTCCCATTGCTTTTGTGCTATCATTGCCTGGATGGAGTTAGTTGTTTGTACTGTAGGAACAAACCCACATACATTAGTGAGGGAACAAGTAGATAGGACTTCAAGCCAATGGACATTTGAAGGTATTAATTTACTTCTTTTAACAGTCTTTATGAACTTTAAGAAAATAAATGTGTGCTAGCGGACACAAGATAAGGAAATGTCAGGTTTAATGTGTGGGTGGTGGTTGTTTTTTGGTTGTTGTTTATTTATTTTTTTTTTCCATATCTTTAGCTGCCTAGCTATGATGCCTCTTTTTTATTTTTTTTTGCACAATGTAGTGAAAGTTCATCTTTCAGTGCCTACTGAAGTTTCACATGCATCTGGTGCTTATGCACAGATTTGTGTACGTTTCAGTTCTGAAAGAAAAAAGTACAAAATTGACAGAAGAAAATATATGGGATCCTGTTCAAATTCATGTTAGAAAAGTTTTAATTTAGGTGTATTTGAGAAGCCATAGATGAAGTTTACGGTATGGTGGAATTCAGGTTGCTAGTAAAAGGAATTATTTTTATCAATATGATCAAGCTTTGTTACAGTTGCTACTGAAGTAACTGAAAAGGCAATTTAATGCTCCATGTTTCTGTATTCATTCTGCTATAAAATTATATTTGAGAACTTTGAAAAAATATTACTATGATTTTCAAATTCCTCCACCCGCAGAGTCATGTGTCTTGCTGTAGCCTAAGTAAAGAAGTCTCAGGGTTAATTTGTTTAAACTGTCTGTAAGCAGCTTAGACTAGCTATTGCAGAGGTGAAAATATCAGAGATTTACATTTCAGCATCTCACAATCTGTCAGGTTTAGAAGCCAAGTCTGATCCCACTAAAAGAGGGAATCTCCCATTCTTGGCAGCATATTGTTCCAATTTCTTGCCCTTTAGTGATATTCCTCTAAATGAAGAATAATTTTTCTGAAATGAGGACTAAGGATTGCCAGGAAACATGTTATAGACAAGTTTAATTATTGTAGAAAATGTGGTGTTTGGAAGGAACACTATTTCTGATGTTGATAGTAGTCTTAAGAGACTCATATGAGTGAAAAGAGCAAGCAGAGGAGATAGTCAAAGATGTATCATAATGGTTCCATAAATTGTCATATGCATCTTCAGTATAACTAAACTACTAGTTTTGTTTTCAAATGTGTGCTTTACATTAGTAAAAACCAAAGTGATGTGATTTTTATATTAAAAAAAAAAAAAGAGCTATTTAGTCATCTGTGTCCAAGCTGTGATGCCCCAGTGTCGTCAGCATTAGCCAAATTCTGCTCTAATTTAAGTCATTGATTTCTTTCTTTGGGTGAAACATTATGCCTATACTAGGTGTTTTTAAAAATCTCATCCTTTAATCTTGTTCTTTCCTTAGCTTTTAAAATACACCTTTGGCTCTTATAAAGGCTTGTTTCTAGGGGCAAATGTCAGGTAGCATGAGGATTACCTTTTTTTTGCTTTGCTGGAATGTACTCAGAAAACCAGAGTTATCAGATTAGTGATCGTTGCTGCAATTAATATTGTGTGGTCCATCTATCATCAGCCTGCAGAAAGCCTGATGCTGTGGATAGAGATCCAGATCTGGCTTTGTGAGGAAAAGAGCTTTTCATCTGCAACTGCTCCTCCCTCTGGCAGAAGTCGTGGGTTGGTTCTGTACGTCATCCCTTAGATGTTTCCTCCAGACTGAGCTGGGTTGTTGGAGATGTGTCCAGCAGATCTGTGCTTGTCTGAAGCTTGCCCTGAGCAGAAGCACTACTGTGTGCTGCAGCACTGGCTGGTCTGCAGGGATAGCAGCCCTACACAAAGACACGGAGGCAAACTGGTCTCTCAAAAATCTTCTCCATGGTTACTGCTGTTTGCAGAGCTTTGAGCTGCCTGTACCCTGAGGTTTTTCTTTTCCATGCAGTCTAATGAAAAATTAACACCAGTATTTCTGAAATATGCTGAAAGCATTCACTGGAGAGCTAGGAGTATGTCTATGTATCACCAGAACTGAATTCACGTTCTTGGCTATAGTCAAGCTGGCCTCTTTCATGTTTAAGAAAAACAAAATGTTCCTTTATGGAGCTATTTCCTCCTCCTCTTTCATCACCAGTCTTTTCCATACAGCACAAAAAGCGAGTCATCAGGCCCCCCCCAGCAGTAGTTACCGCATAACTGGTGTGGTTGTGTCACGCAAAGACTGAAGTATGGAATTAAATCAACAAATTCTGATTTGTTGGTTCAATAGAGTACAAACTAGCTAAGGGAAAACCAGGTTGGAAATGGAGAGCAAATATATGTGAGAGACAAGCCACAGCTTGCAGTAAAGAAAATGTTTGCAGAAAACGCCAGCATTACAGGTTTATCTAAGGTGTGGTCCAGCTTAAGCTGCAGTAATTACCCAAGGTACCATAGCTGTGGCTGGAAAATGTAGTGCTTCATAAACTTAACCCATTCATGTCTCCTGAGACCAACCACCAGTGCTATATCTAGGGCAAGCCAGGGTTTTTCCAGTGCAATTGAAAATTCCTAAGGTTGGGTCCTCCTTCATTTATCTGCCAAGAGAGCTTTGGGGGTCCACATGCTCACATCGGTTCATAATGTTACAAATAAGCAAACAGAACAATGAGCTATTTTCTTTTACTATTTATAGGTGTTAGTGATTCCATCAACTGTAGGCAAAACAGTAAAATGAGAAGAAACCTGTGAAAATACAGAAGACCTCTGGGAGAAAACATTTGCTAGAGTGTTCTACATGGGGTTGGGAACACCTATGAGGAAGAAATACTGAGTAAGGGAGACAAACTTGCCAAATGTTGGGTGGAAGTGTCTGTCTGAATTACCAGTGGGCAGAAATACTGTGGTCTTCAAGAGACCTGCAGAGACCTTGCCTGGTTTATTCTGTGCTGAACAGAGTACTATCTAAGAGGATGGCAAAATATTTATCCAAATTTGGAGCAACACCTGAAAAGATGGCCAGGATCTGAAGGGGTTTGCTTATGAAGAAAGAACTCAAAAATCCTGAGTATGTGAAGTTTGGACAACAATGACTTTTAAGCATTTGAAGTTTTAAACTGCAAGTATGATAGTGTATTATGGAAGAATTCCCGGGAACTGGCTGAAAAGGCGGGCACTAAAATTTATGTTACAAAGTCTTCCATTCACCGATGTACAGAGAAATTACTTTCAAAGATGAGAGCACAAGTTCACCTAATTTAACAACCTTTATAAATGTTTGCAAAGGATCTGGTTTGGGACCAATAACTTTTGTTTTAGTCAAAACATTCTGCATGATATTTTGACCTCTAAAATCAGAGATGAGTCTACTGCTTCCCATGCCGGCAGGATCTAATGTTTAATCTTGTTGAATAGCTCCTGTGGTTGGCTACTCTGACCATGGTTAATGATCTTCCCTGGCTAGAACTGGTATCTTTAGTGTAATTCAGATTTGTTTGGGTTTGACTTCCACGAAATTAATCAGGAACTATTAGTTGGAATTTGGGGTGTGTGTGTGCGTGTGTTCATTTTTTCTTGGCTTGCCAAACACTGTAATTTTTAGTAAGTTTTCTGGTTTGCCAGAATGAAGCCCAACTACCCACCAGCCCTTGCATCTTCTGTTCTTAGAGAATCTTTGTTGAGAAAGAGGCTGTTCTGGCGCATTTTCATGTGTGCTACATTTATTTTTAAAATGTTTTCCAAAGAGGCTTGGCAACAAGAGCTGAGACTGTCATTACTGTGAGCTGGAAAATAAAAGAACAGCTGGTGTGTTTGGTGTCTTGGGAGCTGTCACTCTTAGGATTTCCCCCTCCAAAAGTAAAATCAAACTATGTATTTGTTTGTCTTTCATCATGTATAATAAATTACAAGAAGCTGAGAAAAAAGCCAAGCCAAATCCTGCAAAAAAATGAGCTGAAAGTTGACAAATGCCTGCTGGCTAAGTACATCCCTGGCAATATGGGAAAAGAAAGAAAGTGGTAGGGCAATCTTCATTTAGTTTATTTACCTAAATTACTTAGGGCCCTGCCCTTCATTTGTATAGGCAGTTCTTAGTGCTCTCAGTGAGAGGTGCACAACAACCAGTCGGGAGCGCTGGACCAGCAGCTGTATGGCATGCAGCAGTGCCAAAAATAAATATTAAAGCTATAGGCACTGGAAGCTGGTCTGGTACTCCATCTTTACTAACTGGTCCTGAGGAGGAGGAGAGCATAAGGATCTGGACTAAATCCACATTATACCAAGCAACAGGAGAGGTTTACCTTCACTCCCCTGCCGGTGGGAGGGAACTGCTTATCTGGCTTTCCTGGTTCACTCCCCCACACTAGGTCACTTTTTCATCGCAGGCTTTTCTCTGAATGGTATTCATTTATCTATTTATTTACCTAAAGAATCTGCTCTGTATTTGCTCATATCATTTTTTATCTTGATTAAATATCTTTCTAGGTTTGGTTTTCACAGCCTCATGTTTTCCTATGTAGAAAACTACGGAGGGAGAGGTTTGCGTAAGAAAGGACTGCAGAACCACAGTGTTCACGCGAGGCCTGATCCACCTAAATTTCTCCGTGACATCGGTGTACTTGAGATCAGATTCCTATGTTTTATTTTTCTAGTGTTCCCTGTAGACAGCTGTGACTTCTGCTTCCTTTGAGTCCTCTTTCTAGCTGATGAACGCCCCTGTTATCCCCAGTGGTGTTTCATAGAGAAAACATATATTGTGGTGTTTGTAAAAGTTGCTTCCAAGTATTTCCCTGTGCTAAATTATTTGTTCTGACTTGTTACAAAGAATAAGTGAGGGCAATTAGAAAATCCTAGATTTAAGAGAAAGACATTATAAACTAGTATTTTGGGAAAATATCAGGTTTTAACTTTGAACAAAATGTTGGCATGGATTTTTTTGGTCGAGTTTTCCACATAGAAAGAAAATCCACTTGAACTCATTTCTCTTGTCTCTCTGTGCCTCTCGCTGCCTCTGTGCCTCTCACTGCCCCCGTGTCTGTCTTGAACTTTCTTTTATTAAACATTTTTATTTGTTGTTCAAATATTTGCAGTCCTTAGAAGAACAGAAAAACTTCAAGCATTTTGAAAACACAGAAGGGCTCCTTAAACTCAATGAAAATTACCTAGATATTGCTTTAAAGTGCCCTGCTTAAATAAATTAGAGAGTTCTACAACTCTTAAATGCCCAATAGAGGTGCAAGAGGCACCTAGAATAATAGACTAGGTCACACTTAAATGAATCTCTCTTGACAAACATAACAGTAATAAGATAAACTGACTCTGCGCTAAACCACGAAAGTACAGTTAATAGTAAGATACAGAGCCCCTAAATGAAGCTGTCTTGGAGGAAGTGACCAGGTGACAGACAAACATGAAAGGGGAAAAAAATTAAGATTATTTAGTTTGCTGAAATAATCAGTTTTTCTGAGTATCAGAGCAAAACATTACCAGCCTTACAGATAGCTCTTCAGAAGCAGGAAGGCTTTTTAAAGCATTTCCTTTCATATAGGAGCAATTTGTCGACTAGATATACGCAGTAATATGAATTTAGTTGCTGCAGGTAGGAACTAATAAAGCACTGGTTTAGAGTGCTATGCTTTTCTTTTCCTGTAACCTCTAAATCCAGGATTTAACCCCAGAGAGCGTCAGAATATTGTTGCGATCGGATTTTTGTCAACAGGCCCTGCGCAAATTGAGTTTGGTGGGTTCGTCAAGGTTATGTAACAGCAAACATTTGGAAAAATTGGGCACAATTGTCAGCCTTTGCTCTGAAAGGGCACAGGATTAAATGAGCATAAAAATTTAATTGTCCTCTTACCCTGAATAAGGCTGGGGCTTTCCATATTAGGGTCGGGCTGGCTAGTTGAGCAGCAATTTTTATCTGGCCCCTGGATAAATAGATGCATTCAGCCTTCTCGGGCCTTCAACCTTCATTAACACAGAAATTAATCACATAAATTAAACATATATATTTTGCTGGAAAAAGTCTTAACAAGCTGCATCCTCTACTGGATGAGAGAAAAGAATCAGGCATGTGTACATATCTAGCCTGACAATGCCAAGATTTCCAGAATAGGTTTAGGTTTCTGTCCTTAATTTTCAAGGAGCAGATTGGCAGCTGGTGTAAATTGTCTACACTAATCACAGTGGAGTTAGGCCAATACATACCATGCAGGAGTTGATTTGCAGTTTGCTTGAGGCTCTCAAAGTCCTGTTCTTATAGTGTTTTATCTTTTAGACTTCATTGGTACTTTGCTGTAATTCAGTTGCTTTCAGTGGAGCTATATGGGTGTGTAATTGGAATAACCAAGCAAAGAACTGGTGCTCTAGATCTTACGGGAACAAGTGTATTCCCGTGCTTCAACAGGGAAGAGTAATACACATAAGTTACCAAATTTGAGACACATAATGACATTTTACGTTTATGTGATCTCTTTCATTCCACGTAATCCCATGGTTATTTTACAAGTAGCTTAATGGCAGCAAACTGTCTGACTTTTGAAATGAATTATTTCTGCCATTGGAGCAGTTGTTCAGTAACATAAGTGATGTTAAATAGCAGCATAATCACTGATAACCCGGGTGTTTACCGAGGTTGCAGGGAGAGTGGTTCTTCTCAGCCTCTCCCGTAAATGGCAGTGTGTTATGTGATAATGTTGACCATAAGCCATTAAAATAAGGCAGGATTTGCTTTAAAGCAAATGCTTTGTGTTAAAGGTTTATTTTTCTCATGTTTAAAATATGAAATTACAGACTAAAAGGAAGTGGTAAAACCTCCATCACTCGAAGCCATGGGTATGTATCTGCTTGTCCACACATGCTCCACAGTTATTGAAAGTGTGATTCTCATTTTACAAACTAATCCAACACTTCGATGTGTTTAAAGGACAGCTTAGTCCTAGCCCAAAATTTTAATTTCCAAGTAATTATGAAGAAGAATGTGCCACATCGTACCTATCTTTTATTTGTGTGTCAGTGACAAATAAAATGTTTGAAGTGCAATTACAGACAAGCAAGTTGTGTGTGAGACACAGAGATCCTTTAGATAAGTGTCTCTCGTGAATGATATGTATGGAATTTGGTGGCTCTGTATTGTACATCTAGGTCCACTGGGATGCACTGGTGCACGACTGGATGGTGGTCAGTGAAAGTTAATTGTTTCGTGTTATGACTACCAGATCCTAGCAGCTCTTCCTTGATCAGCTTCTCGCTCCCATCCTTCTTGTTTGCTCTGTGAAGTGCAGTCTGATGCGAGGTGCTGATGTGCTGTGGAGCAGAGGGGTTGTGGGAGGCTCTGGTGCTGTGGGCCTTTCACTGATTTCCAGAGCAGGAGATGTAGAACAGCCCTTGGAAACACCTCCAGTGCTGGGGTGAATTTCACACACTGTCTGCATTTGTTAAATCTGGCGTTCAGCTTCAGAAGAGTTGGCAGCTTTCTACTTTAAACTGGCTGAGAAATAGACATCTTTTCCTATGGAAAAATAGCCAAGGTTTTAAAATAGCTTACATGATGAATCAGAATGAAATGTTAGAGGGGGGAAAAAGCGCCTTGCTTTTACATGTGTACTTGTGTGTGTGAGTGGGTGGTTGGGAGTTTCTTGGAGAATCCAGTTTTGAGGAAAACAACTAGAATGGCATTTTTTGGGGCATCTTAGCTGGCTTTCTGGAAGCCCCTGTCCCATTTTGAGTTTTGCAAAGCTGGAAAGGGGAGAAAGGGCAAGGAAGCAAAAAGTGACGCTGGAAACCCAAGGAACTTGTTTCTGGCATCCTGCTCTTCTCCTTGTCTCTTTCTGCTTTTCTCCTCCTCTGGAAGACTTCTGCCACTTGAATAAGGAGGGAGATTAACAGAATATTATATCTAGGGAAATATTTTTTTTTTCCTGTTGAATGTTTCCCACAAAATTTTTCAACTGTGCAAGCACAACACTTCCGATTAAAAAATCATAATGGGAGACGATCTCTCAGCTCTGTTTTGATTATCCACCACTTGATTCACTGTAGTTCACACTGACATACGTAGCCATTATGGTTAGTTTTAAAAAGGTTAAGTCTCTTTCTCTGACATGTTTTGGGTAAAACGTAAGGGTTTCAAGCAGTTGAGTATGTTCAGGTTGCTGGTGTTATTGCACCAAATATACTTTCGTTTCCACTGGAAAGCCTGATCCTCCATGACTCGTCCTCCTTAGACATACCCAGGTTCCCAAAAGCATTCCCATTTCTCTTGTTTTGTGAGCTTCATTATATTATGGTCAGTCTGTGCCATCCAGGCCTCATCTTTAATGACATGTTGCATCTGCAGTACAGCGTGATTCAAGTGAATTAAAGGATCTAAACTCAAGGATCACAGATTGGAGGGACATCTTATAAAAAAAAAAAAAAGCTCCTGTGTTAGACATGGGAAAAAAATTCAGATCTCTGAGAGACTTTGAGGAAGTAATTTTGAGATTAATATGCTGTTGTTTGATATTATTTTTGTCAGGCTGATTTATCTCATCTAAGAGATTATTAGGTATTATCACAGTAGATTATATTTTATTACCTCAGAATACTAATCATAAGTATTTTCTAGTTGTTAATATGAGTTTTGTTACTGGAATATGAAATATTATCAGATAATATGAACTGTAAAAATGGGTATTAGAAAATGTTTGATAAAAGATTTCATTACCAGAATGAGACTTTTAAAATAAAATATTTCATATTTATTTGTTACTACTGTATGGGTATCTCCAGTTACTTTTCTGTTTAAGTTTAATAGTGGTAGGACACATCATTTGAATTCAACTGCAAGAATCTTGAACAGTAACTACTTTGATTAAAGCTAATTAAAGAAAGTTTGTTATTAGGTGTTAATTTTCCTTCTTGGTACATTGTGTTTGCCAAAATCTAAACCCAACTCACTTGGCAACTGGAAAGCTTTTTCCTCCATTGAGAATGGCAGGATGAAGGGGAAGTGTTATCATCAGTGCAGCAATGTATTGTGGCTCAGAAGCATGAGTTGGGGAAGGGAAGAAGGTTGCCATTTCTCAGACCTAAAGGATTTCAAAGGCTGCAAGTTTAACAGAAACTCTTTTAATTTCATGCCACTCATCTTGTTTTCACGGTGACCCATGAAAATTGACACAAGACAGTGGCATGCCAGTGTTTCTTAAAGGAAAATCAGTTTATTACTAGAGCTTTGAGAACTTTGAAAAAAGCTATGGGAGCAAGCTTTATTGCTCTCTTTCTGTCAGCAGAAAGTTTCCCAGGTTTGTGCTCTAGTTTGAAGTGGAGAAATCTGTGCAGTGCAGAATGGATTGAACGATGGCTGAATCCAAGGTGTTTGCTGCCCTGTTTTGGGCTAGTTCATCCTCTGGGCAGGATCAGTATCAGCTGAAATGCGTTGTGCTTGTATTGCCTGCGTTAGGCTTACATACTCAAAGAAAAACAAGCAGTATGTGATAGCAGGCAGACAGTACGTGGAGTGGGGCTGGTTTTTGATAGCTTACTAATTTGTCTAGTTATTTATTTGTAAAGAAAGTCTCTAACCTTCTGGCTGGTAGAAAACAGGGATAGACAGAAGAAAACTGTAAGTTTTTCTACCACACCCACACATCATCCCTCCCTTTTTTGGACTTTTGCTCAGTCTATACAGATTGTTTCTTGTATGTAAAGAGCATTAGAGCAGACCCTCAATCTAGACATGCTGTGGAAACTCAATGCAGGCTGGAGCGCAGCTCAACCTGGGTGGAAAACAACATGGGCTGCGCTTTTGTCAGCACATGGTTGTGCAGACCCATACTACAGGCTTACTAGACTAGTGTTGCTAGCCCAGTACAGAAAACCCCAGTTGAAACAAGGTCACAGGTGTCTATCCTGGAGGCACTGGGCACTCTAAACTGAGGGATGGATTTTACTGCATGTGGAATGCAAGACTTTTCTAGCAGCTTACAACGCTTCAAGGTGATGAGCAGTCCTCATAGTGCTGAATGCCTCCACTTTCTCCATCCCATCTGCAGTAATAGAGGGTGCTCAGAAGCACTCTGCACTGCAAAGGATCAAGTCTGTCATCTCTTCTGGTGTCTTCAGAAAGTAAAAAATCACCATTGAGAGTCTCCAGAAGCCTCTGGTTTTTAACAATCTATCTGTATCTTTTCATTGTGTTCTGCTGGAAAGGCATTTAATTTATTTTAAAAGATCTCAGGTGTGCAGTGAGCCCAGTTTGCACATTTCTCATGACATATCCAGCATTTCCAGCAAGACCGACTTCTTAGCATGGCAGGCTACAGAACAATGCAGCTTTTTTTCTTTGCCCCTCTTTCTCTCAAGGAATACAAGTCTTCCAGCGAAGAGAGCATCTCTCATTATATAAAAAAAATTGTGTTCCTAGTTATGTGTATCATACAGGTGGGAAATATGAACTTTAATAAAAATGATCCATTCTAGATCTGGATGCTGTTAAGTCTGATGATAAAACCGATTGCCCTTATAGCTGAAAATGCACGACGGAAACAAGTGTTTTAAGGGGAAAATGACTGTTCAGTTAATTTGTAGAGAAATTACAGCTTTAACTCTTTAGGGGCAGGAGATGACTTGTGAGGTGTGTGTGAACCATGCTTTCACACAGTGAAGCCCTATTCCCTGCAACAAACTTGTTAGTGCTGATGTAATAGAAGTAATAACAAAATCTTTTGTCTCAAGTTGGTATCTACAAATTCTCACAGGGAGAAACAAAACAAAACACCACAAAACCCCCAACAGTCCGACATGTCAAACCCTCGCTGTTTTCACATGTGAAAATCCCCTGAAATGTTGTGTGTCACTACTGTAGATAGAGTACATGTACTCAAGAACAAAGAGGGCTTAAGAAGAAGACATGGTGAATATATAATAACTCTGAATAAATACGGTAAGTCCTCTCTTGTTTCTTTGCAAGTGCTTTTCAAGAAGTGAATAATAGTAAAGCTCTCCAAATCACTTAGGGTCTGAGCCTGCAAATATCTACTCATATGAGTACTTCTTACTCATGTAAGTAGTCCCATTGAAGTCTGGAAACCTGCTCATGTGAGTAAGGCTGAACAAGTTCAGGGTCTAAAACACTATGGGGGAGACAAAAGCATATACAAGTACAGCCCTAAGACTCTTTAGACATGGAGCAGCAAAAGATTTATCTGAGGCTTCCAATGTAAAGCCTTGTAAATTAGTAGGAAGATCTAAAAAATCAGGCCGCCACTGCATTGGGAAGCAATGGAGCTCTCTTAATATGGGGATATAGGGGTAATGTGATGGAAAGACTTAGATGCAGCATGTAGTCTAGCAGTTGTATTCTGTACTCCTCACAATCAGAGCAGTAGCTGGAAGTCTAGCGAACAAATAATTATAGTAATCAAGTCATGATGAAACAAAGGAGAGGCTCTTATTCCAGCAAGTGACCAAGGGAACAAAAGTTTGGCTGGATTCCTGAAGGAGAGCAGGATTTACTACACAATGTGGGGTATAAACTTCAAGACATTTAAATTATTTTAAAGACTTGTTTGCTTTTACTTTTTAAATAACCTTTGACCAAAAATAAGCTAAGAGTTTACTATCAATTCAGCTGATTGAATTTTGGACAGCAATAAACAGAAATCTACTAGAAGTCAGGGCTTGCTTGTCTTTCTATACTTGCCCGTATAAAAATTATCTGTGATGAAATCCTTTCGCCCTGTGTTCACTCTGATGAAGCAAGGAATACAATTCTTCCCATTCTAAAGCTAGAAGTGTGAAAGTAAGAAAATCTTGTCTCATGGGCTTTTTGGGGAGGCACAACTCTGGCTCTGTCTTTGTGGTCTAGAGCTGCAGGTAAGGTGAAGTGTGACCTTGTGCACGTTCCAGCCCTGTGGGCTGCAGTCTGGCTGTGTGCCTCTTGCAGCCCCTTGCAATAAGTGAGGCTTTACCCTTCAGTAAAAAAAGTTGGCCAGTCTTGTCTGATTTATGCTGAATATGCGATGCAGGCTCAAGATGTTTTGGGATAAGTAATGCAGGAATCTGTCTGTCTGGCCATCTTGCCTGCTCTGCACCTAGGGTAGGTTTGGAGATGTGAGTATAGGAAGGGCAGGTGGGTGGTCTAAGGGTCGTTTTTCTTCCAGTTGGTAAACCTGAGTTCCAATTTCCATTTTGGAGGAAGGGGAAGTGAGGCTTAGAGAAATTAAGGTCTTACGTCATGATAATCAATGAGAAATAAATGGAAGATTATATTTGAGGGATCTGCTCCCAGTGATTTCCTTAGGGTGAAACACAAAGATTCTCTGAAAGGAGGAAGCCCATGAGACCTCCTGATGGAGATCCAGGTCTTGTCTTGGGCTTTTACCTGTGGTATTGCTTATATTTCAGGCAGACTTGCCTCCTGCAACAGGAGGAGGTCTCTTGCAAAGGTCTCTTAACGTTTGAACATGAGTAGAAATGTTAGCAAATATTATTGGTCCATTGCCATTGGTACTATGTTCTTTTGTAACTTGTATAAGTTTTAGAAATTTTCATGAAAGGATGAGGGAGTTTTACCCTTTTGTTGGAAGTGTCAAATTACTGTCTTGCTGCTTCCATCACAGTTGTGTTGGCCGTGCTTAAGGTTGTATCTTCCTGGTCATTCAAGTTGTGCTGGATTCTCTCTTCCCAAAGGCAGATTTTTGCTCCATAACCTGGATGTTCCTCTGAATTGTGACTGGACTTGAAATTCCTTGGTTTGTTGGGATCAAATCCTGGACCTCAAATACTGAGGAAGCCAGCTAGCGGTGACACTTCTTGCGAATATTTAGGGGTGATAAAAATGACTGTAACCACGCTGTTCCCAGGAACACAAAGAAGTTTGCCTGCCTGATTTGTGATGCTGTAGACTGGACCATTTGGACTTCACTTTTGTCATTTTAAAGCCCTGGTGGTATTCACATGAAGTTAATGGAGTTTCTACCAGTGCAAAATCTGTCCTGTACTCTTGCAACTTTTCAGAGAGATTTTGTTTTTGTGGCCCCCTCCCTTTTTTTTTAATTTTTATTTTTCTTCCACCGAAGGAAAAAAATAAACATTTAAGGGGGAAAATAGAGATAAGAAAGCCTGTGAAGAAATACTATTTCTAAGTAATGTACTTTTTTCAATGACAGCTTAGTATTTTTGTTAAACGGCACCACTTTCAGCTTTCAAAAAGGTTTAGCCAACAGTGCTCACAGCTGCTTTCGACAAGGTAAACCTTGCCCACCCGTTATAACCTTTAGGTCATTCCAATCATGTTATTTCTCCCATAATGCCAGAAGTAATGGAGTAGGCAGGAAGTGAAAGTAGAAGTTATACAGCACTGCTCTCCTGCCTTTTGTTTGCTTGTCTATAACTACCTTAAACTACTTCCTTCTCATCATTATAACAATGGGATGAAATGGTTCTTTATAAATGGCCATGAAGTAAAGGCAGACTGCAAAGGCTTCTGTAACCTATTATTATGACCTTTCTCTCATCAGTAATTGTTTAGCAATTTGTACCTGAAAAATCCAAGCTGTCTGTAATGTGCCACACAAGGTGTCGTGAAAGGGCTTTGGAGACAGCTAGAATAATTATTAAATACCAGTGTGGTATAAGGCGGCAAGTCTAAACAGCATGAAAAAGGTATCAGAAGACTGAATAATGAACTCCTCTTCAGATGCATTAGGCCCTGACTTGTTTTGGTGAAACAAATGCATGTGATTTAACACACAGAGACTGCTGATGCTTTACCTAGATTCACTTCATTAAGAAAAAAAATCCCAAACCAGGCCTTGTGTCATTCTATCATAGTCATCTGTAGGCAGAAACCAGACTCCATAAAAATCTTCTTGTCTCACAGAAGTATCAGGAGGATCGACACCTGAAATACCCTCATACTTTATTCAAAAGCTGCAGTATATGTTGTAAGCATAATTTCATTTCAGCGTCAGAGCCCACCTGTTTGGTTAGATTAAAGCTCTAAGCAGCCTAACCTTTTCTAAACTCCTTCAATTGATGTCTGGGGGTAGCAGCTTTATAGGTAATTTTTTACTAACTTTTGAACATGAAAACTAATAGAGTTGTCCTTGTGACTAGTGATGACTTGGAGCCAGGCACCCAGTAGGCATGGGTAAGTGTAAGACGAGATAAATGTAAGTAAGTGTGGGCTGTGAATGCTGCTGTGTCTCCAGTAGTATAAGGTGAGATAAATGTAAGTAAGTGTGGGCTGTGAATGCTGCTGTGTCTCCAGTAGTGTAGGGATTGCAGTATCGTCTGTTGCTTGTGTTTTGGAATTGAAAAGTAAAACTTTTGAAGTGTCTGGTGTTTGCCTTGAGCTGGATCATTTGAGGTATTTTGTCCAACCATTCCTTGTCCTAAGTCTGGCCACCCACTATTTTGTGTGGTTTGTCTTTTGCTGGCCCTTTTCCCATACCCGTTAGTGTTTGCCCGGCAAGTGCCAAAGCTTTCATTCTTCCTTCCTTGAATGACTCCAAATTTGCATCTCATGCAAACAGCCCGGCTGCTCGAGTCACACTCATCATAAATGGCTGACACACTATTTATACACATTTCTTGGGTAACAACTTGCTCCTTGGCTATGTGGAGAAAATAATATTGGTTGACTCTATTTTTCACAGTCTCGTGTGTGTGTATTTTTTTTTATTATTATTATTCTTCCTCTTAAAATATTTTGACAGATTTTTCAGCTTCATGTCTTTGGCAAGAGCTGATATTGGCTCATCTCTTTAGCTGGGCTTTTTCATTATGATTTTTGAACACAGTCTGGACGGTTAACAAGGGACATCATTGCAAAGAAACAGGCATGAAGGTGGGAAGAGTAAGTGGCTGCAAAGCAGTCGGTCTTGCAGTGAACTGACTTGTGTGCCCTCTCCTGGCTGGAAGCAGCTCGGGCCGGCATGCCACGCTCCCTGTGCCGCTGGCTGCTCCAGCAGGTCAAGTAGCAAGAGATAATATAGGGATTTATGCAGCAAACACCACTAGGCTCTTCTGCTGTAACCTCAGCTATTGTCACTGGGTGTTCCTTAGTAATTGTCCAGACTGCCTGACCTTCAGGCACCTCTTTTCCAATCTGCTTCCTTCAGCTCTGACCCTCTACATTTGGCAGGAATGGCAGCTAATGAGCTGGACTGGTCCTCCTCAGTATTAGGCTGTTGGTTAGTGAGATTGTGTCTCCATGTGGGTGCTGACATCCTCCCTTCAGAGTGGAGCTGTACCATTGCAGATGACTGAAGATCTGGGAAAGGAGGTTCTGGGATCCAGCTGACCCCTCCCACATTGGGATCATTGCAGTTTGTGAAACTATGGAGTTGCTGTCTGTCCTACAAGCCTTGTTCCTAAGGGCTTTGCAGAAGAACTTCGTCTGAGTCCTCATGTGGCTTTTCTAGCTTGCTTCCTCTTCTTCCTTCTCCACAATGAAAAGTCTTTCAGGTCTTGTTGTTTGAATCCTGGCTACAGTGTGGTCACATGAATCAGCGAAAGGGCTGGTTTATTATTTGCATTACAGTGACTGTCAGGTCTCAGGGTCCTGGGTATAGCAGAAACACAGAACACAAAGGTTGGTCCTTGCCTCAGAGCTCAATGCTGTCATACCTGGCAGGTATGACACTTGCCCTGCAGTTAACTTGCCTTGATACACGACAGCAGAGTATCAAGGAATCTGACCATGTGTTTCGCTGCATCCTAAGGGAGGGAGGGGTGGTTTCATGATTGCACTTGTTTAGCATTATCAGATTTCAAAGACAATATTCAAATCTAGTAGTGTGTCAGCTTGGTTCTTCATGCAGAGCTGGTGTGAAGTGTGTGCTGGAGTTTAGTGTGCTTTGGGCTTTGAGATGCCAGGCCTGCTGTTAAAGGTCCATATGTAAGGACTTTGTGCCTTTAATGCTCTAGAGATGGCTGCATTTTACTGTCACAGCGGCTGTGACTTTTGCATTGCATTTTTTCTTTGGAGGTGAAAATGCTGTATCTCTGTAAACTAGCATATTATGTATGCATAGTTAACCTAGTCTGCTCAATGTTACATTACATTTGGCAAGGCAGGAGCTAGATAAATGTGTAAGCTGAGCAGAGAAATGTGTGAGTAGAGCAAAGCAAATGTCAAATTTTCCCTCTTCTCCCAGTACTTTATATAGCAGCCTCTTACACTTTCTGCTTCAAATCCAAAGGGAGTGCTGATGGACAAGGATTTTCTTATCTGCTGCTAAAGAGAAATTGAGGACCTAATCCTGCAAATATTTATTTCTGGGTTTAACTTTAAAATTACAAATTAATCTTGGTAAGATCAGAGGACAATTTATCTTTTAGTTGAGTACACCAAATGCAGTAAGAACTGTCCATTTAACATGGCTGGTCCCTGACCTGTGTAAGTTTGTTTCCAGTTCATAAGAAAGTGGTGGAAAAGGTCCTTCTAGTAAGTTTTAAATTTGTGTAGAAATTTGGGTGAATCCATGAAATACAGCAGAAAGCTTGGTTTTTAAGTTAGGCATTCTGAGTATCAAATTAAGCTGTCAGCATGCAAAGTGATACAGAGGAAGATGAGTAGAAGTACAAGCACATGCACCAACACACACACATCTCTTCCTTCTCTCTGTCAACTGGTAAGTCTTAACAGCAGAACTAAAGGCTGGGAATTACATTTTAGTAATTCTTTTCTAGTTATGTCAGATTTCTAGCATGCTATTAGAGACATATGTGTCATCCTCACCATCACCCAACATATCATTGCTGTTTCAAACTGTTACCAGAGCTGTTGACACAGAATATTGTGTCTGTCGACAGCTCCAATTAGTTGGCGTGTCTGACTACTGACAGCACAGTCTACTTTTGTTTATGAAGACGGTGTGAGCTGTATCTCACTCTCACAACCTCCAGTGGCAGACAGATGGATAGAACTATATAATCATCAACGGAAGCGGGTGATATTCTGTCTTCACAAATCATCATGTGGAGCAGAACCAACGGCCTTTTGTCTGCTTTCAGAAATGACTGCAAGATTCCTCCCATCTGTCAAGTTATGAGGATGAATATGTATAAAATACATCAGATATATATGCGGGGTTTTGTATTGTGGGGGGTTTTTTGTTTGATTGGGGGGTGGGGGAAGGGGGGAGAACTGCTTCTTAATTTTCACCAGATGTTAGCTATGAGACATGGAACAGTAGAGGGAGAAACACAATCATTTTCTCTCAAATTGAACTTTCTTGAGTATTTTTTTTTAAAGGAATGGACCAACCCCTCATCATTTGCAAATGTGGAACCCCATTGATTTCCTAAGGCCGTACAATTGCAACTGAGCACAGAATTTAGTCTAATGCACTCTTTACATGTATTTAATCCTCTCTATTGTGTGATGATAAAAATCTTAGCAGCTGCCCAACCAGCGATGTTCTGCTTTTCATTTAGTAGCAGTTACAGATACAAACTATTTTCAAATATACAGTTCCAAGTTGCCGAGTGGTTCCTCAAGCACAGTGTACACTGAATTCAGGGAGTGTTTGTTCTGAGAACAGACCACCCCCCCAAGTAGGTAAGTAGTATAGATTTGGCTCATTCATTCAAGCAACATGTTGTTTAGTATTCTTTAAAAGACCTAAATTTTAAGTGTGACATTTGTTTTCTTAAGAACACTAAGATTAATTGATATACAAAGTTTTTTTTTTTTTTAAGAAATAAGGCTTTCTGTTCCTTAGCATTAGAATATCAAGATTTTCAATAGAGCTTTTGTCAGCAAATTTGCCACCAAATACTTATAAAGCAGACAAATGTTCATTTGAAAGTGAAGGGGAAGTCAGAATATGGATTGTATTTGTGCTATTTCTCTGCCTAGGTTTCCTGCTCTGTCCTGTAGAATATTTTTCAGTTTTCTTCTGCTGTAACACGTGCTATAGTATTTGTGTGTTGATCCTAACTGCTGAAAGTTAATTAGTGTTTATTACTGACTGAAGTGGAAACAGGATCCGAGTTTTATCCAGGGGTTAAGGAACACAGATTCACTTACTATTTGCTGTATTTCATATGGTAAATGAGTAAGTGCCATTTCCTTGTGAGAAATGAACTCTAATATTGGGAAAATATCCTGACTTTCCTTGCAAAGTCATCAGGATCTAGTGTATAAAATGTAAGCATGTACTTAAAGCATCAGAGAAGAACACTGGTTGATAGCATTTTTTTGTTTGTATTTTATTTTGGGATCAGATTCCTACTAAGACAACTGGAACAAAAGCAGTGATATCCAGGGCAGTTTTGGTGATTCATCCCCTTTCCTCCCCTTCCCTCCCCCACCCCCACTTAGCTGTATCTTCTGTAAAACTAGTAACCCATTGAGTAAAATTTAGTGGGAAGGATGCAACTGCCTGTTAGATTCTGTGGATCTTTGGAGTAATCTCTGCTGGAGTTTGAAGGAAAACCTAAGGTTCATCCTCACTGATTTCACATCCCTATTAATTCCATAGACCTTTTTTCCATTAGTGGAAAGAACCTAAAACTAGGGAGGAATGTTACTGCTCTGGATACAGGCCAGTTCTCAGTGTGTTCCATGCAATAATTATAGCAGGTAAATCAGTAATATAAAAGCACTGTATTTTATTAATAATTTAGCAATTTTCCCTCGGTGTGTGTTTTTTATTTTCACAAATTCTCAAGCAATTGGACTGTACGAGGTAAAATACTTTGGAGTTTGAGTGTTTTGGCATTTGAGTTGAAAATGTACGGGAATTTGCAGTTGCACTCTAATATTTTTCAGTTGTAGATGAGCAATAATATCCTGAGATCATGATCCACACTCTGAAAGCCAGCTGAAATTTTGAAAATTCCTGAGCAGGCCACAGAATAAATATATTAAAAGACATTTCCTGAACATGCATAATGTCCAAGGAAATTAATCGTGAGCTCCTGGCTAATATAAGAACAAAGGAGCAGCTAAGTTAGGTAAATAATTTTTGATTATTCACTCAACTGTACTAATTACTGTGACCCAGTTCTTAATCAGTCAAAGATCCCAGTGAAATACTTTGTGGTAGTCAGGCATTTGTTCAAATGAAAACCCCAACATTTAGATCATAGGAAGCATGTGAGTTAGACTGAGGGAAACAGAGACTGTTGACTGATCTCTTGAGAGTCACTGAGCATGTGCTGAGTATGAGAGCAACTGCTGTGTGTCCCAGGTTGTGAAGTGTGACAGTGAGCAGAGGACCTGCACCAGCTTTTCTTCCACCACGGGTCCTTGGGCCTTTTTGTTTAAAGGCCATAAAACGGGCAGAATTATTAGGAACAATGATGGTCTGGAGTAACATCAAGTGTATAGCTACTGGCTCCATGACTTCATGGACACTGAGTAGAAGCAGTTTAATGGGCAAGTTCTTGACTACTGACAGCACCTGCAACCCTCCTCTCCTTGCACAGTAGCAATAAGGCACATCTGACTCCAGAATCTTGGGATTCAGATGCTGGAGAGGTTAATGGGTGGTCCTAATCATGCCCCAAAGGTAACTTCTTTCAATTGTCATGTTCTCAAGAACATCTCTGGAATAGCTGGTCAGCCTTCTGGGACACTCTTCTCATCTCCAAACACAACTCCTTTTCCTGTCATTTTTCTATCTTCTTGTCCCTCATACCATATTAAGCAGGCTGGGGGATTGCCAGCACCAATGCTAATCTTACATTTGTTTCAGTATATTCTGGGTTTGTTGGTTTGTTTCTTTGTTTGTTTTTAATTTTTTTTTTTTTTAAAGTAGGCTCTGAGAAACCAGTGATGCTTCCATTTACTGAAATTGGAATTGTATTATTTAAATAGCTATTATTATTCGTGCCCTTGACCTGATCTGGGGTTTGGTAGCTGAGGACCCCATCACTACCTGGGCAGCTATTGCACAGAGAAGATATACAGTCAGATATTGCCTGTGTTGCCAAAAAGAATAGGTAAGCCAGACAAAAGAATGTGTGGTGTGTTGTTTTCTTTTTTTAAATCCATGTTTTACATACAAGAATTGAGGCACTCAGAGATTGGGTTACTTATGCAAGTCTGTGATATGAAATAAGCTTGTATATCCTGTGTTCCTGTATGTGTCCTAACCACAAATCATCCTTCAGGCAAATTTACCTGTCACTCTGGTAGTTAAAGGAGATTTTCTCCTGTGGTAACTTCTGCAAGTTTAAACTTGCTCTGAGCACATTACAGAAGGGACGAGTTGTTGCAGATCCATACTTAAAGTAGGGGGTACACAGGACCACCAGCTCCCGGAGTATTTTTCATGAGGAAAGCATGAGTGTTTCCCTTATTTAGACCAATGTGATTGCACTGGAGGTATTTATTATGGAAGAAAATTCTGTATCCTATGAACTGATTATGTTAAGAAAATGCTATCATTTGTATAGAGTTTAAATTCAAAATAGAATTTTACTGCAGCTTTTTTAAAATGTGGAACCACAGCCTGGCTTGAAAACAAGTTTCACCGAGGAAGAATTATTGCTCATCTCTAATTGAAAAACTCCTCATAGTAAGGTAAATGAAAAGGAATATTCCCATTTTGTAGGAGGAAAGGGCACTACGTTTTTATGATGCTGCACCCAAGACTGCAGGTTCAGAGGCCTAAGCTCAGTTTTAGGTGAGTTAAAAGTTCTGTGCCAAGACAACCGGACTGTGCCCCTGCTTATTGGTTGTGCTCTATCAGCAAGTGGGTTTTTTGTCTTATTTTGCCTGGCTTGCTGTGTTGCCAGGTGCTAATCCTGCAACCTACCTTAATTCTTAGAGTTTTTTCCTGTTTTTCATTGCAGGATAACAACTATCTTGACTGTAATCTATTAATTGAATTGAATAAACTTGTTTCCCTAGCAGTGAGAGCATATTGTTTGCACACAGTGTCATCCCAGGCCCTCCAGCTATCGAAAGATTGCCAGATATGTTTATTAAACCCCCTGAGCTTGGAAAGAACACAGAAAACTGTCATCTAGAGTGATACGAAAGTGCCTATCTCAGCTGGGGATCTGGCTGTTATGAATAAAGAAAGAGTTTGTGGTAGAGTTTTGAGATGTAAAGAGAAAAGGCTTCCCTATGGTGCAAATGTGTTGGAACCCTCAGGCGAGAAAAAAAAATATTGAATTGTTGCTGGCAGTACAATGTAATTATTGAGTTAGCTACAGCAAGGTCTGCAGCTTCCAAGGTAAAGGCCTGGTGACTTTTTTTTTTTTCTGCCTTTGGGACAACTGAATTTTTGAATTTAATGTCCTATCCCACCCCCGCTTCTTTCTAGTAATTGAACCACAAATATCTACCCAATTTCCAACGATTTTGTGGAATGATAGGTTTCAAAGTTCCCGTATTGCATCTGCTTCCTTTCTGTGTTCTGTTGTAAGTGAAATGCAAATGAGCCAATAATGAAAGAAAAGATGGAAGGAATAGTAAAATCTCGTTCCAGATCTAAACTAATATTGACTGCAGCTGAAATCTCAGACCTGGAGATTCTGGTTTGTTGTAGAGTATCCTGGCTTTATTGAGCTTTTCCCTGTTGATGTCAGGATTTCATCTACACACAACAGAAACAGAGCTGAGGAATCCCAATACAAATTATCTCTGTGAAGGATGCTTGTTTCTGTTGATCTGGAATCTCATATAACTGAATATATGAATATATCTACATCAACAATTCCTAAACTTTTGCTACACTTTTTTTGGATTGTCATGCCACTTATAGGCTGATAATTTCCTGCAAACTAGCAATACAAACACAAGTCGTATTATTGAAAGGGGAGAAAATTACTTTGTCTGACGACTCCACTTGAAGTTGTGATGTTTCTTTGGGGAACTGCTGGTCTAGATTCTGCAAAGTGCCAAGTGTTCCTCATACTTCTTTTCCCCAATCTTTTCCATTAATCATTAAAAAGTTCTTGCTGGCCATCTTGGAATAGAGACTTCTACTGCATACTAGTTATACTTATACCCTTTGTTCATATGTACTATGGTCTTATTTTACTGCTGAATTAATATTGAACATAATCTTTATTGATTTTTTTTCTTGTTTTAACGAAACAGAAGTCTTGTAGGTGCAGATTTTGGCAGCCTGTGCTGCACAGAGAGTACGTTGCAGTGTACACTCTTAATTTTTAATGGTGAGAAGACACGGAAAATGTGTTATGTGGTAAATAACAAGTGGTGAGGTAGAGCTCAGATAAGGGCTGATACTTATCTCCAATTCCCATAAATTGCCCAAGACAATGAGGATCTTTCCATTGACTTTGGTGAGCTGCGGCCTGGGTCCCATGTGTCTATATGCAAAATATATTGTCATTGATTATTTATGTTGTTGTCATGCCTCAAGGCTCGAGTCCAGATCTCTGGATCCTGTTGTGCTGGATCATTTCTGAAGCACACAGTTAGTGCTGCTCTTTAAGTTCTTTCAATTTAAACAGAATGGCTGTTTCATAAAACAGTCCTTTTCTAGAAAGAGTAATTTGACTCATGTGATGACACACGAGAGTAGCCTGTTTATGTTTTCAGATGCCATGGTTCTGTGTTACACTCCCCACTGTTGTTGTCAGTAAGCCAAAACGAGATATAGTTGTTTGGTTTTAAATTTTCAAGCTTAAGGAAGTACTTTAAGTTTACAAACATATATTCCTTTACTTTCTGTTGCAATGTAGTTGAGTTTTCCTTGCTTTTCCAAGGGGAATGCAATTCATGGGAAATTGCAGTTGTATTTGTCCTCATCTGTGAGGTTTCTGTAAAATTTTTTTGGTTTCACTTGACCGTTTTCAAAGGAGGTGTGTTAAAATGTTCCTGTGGTCTGTTCTCTTCCTTGTATCTTTTAGCAGAGGTGAGCTTATTTCATCAGGTCACAAACTGATAACTTGAAGAGTCACGAGCTTTTAAGAATCAGGTTTTCACTGCTAACCGTGCAGATGGAAGGAGAGGGGAAGATATTCTGAAGTGTTTGGTTTGACCATGAGCTGAGTACCTTACACCAAGGCAAGAAGTTCAGTTGTAAAGTTTTGCATACTGAGAGGAATATATTCATCCCTCACTATTAACTGATGCAACATTCTTGTGTAGGAGGAAAACTACTGAAAATGTTTTTATGCACAGTGTTCTTCACCTTTGCTCTATTTGTGATATTTCCTGAATATGGCTTCTGGGGCAACCACACTGCTGGCTACCAAGAAGTGTAACCAGGAACAAACCTCCATTCCAGCAGGAAAACTAGCTAACTAACAGTTTGACAGCATTGTTTGTTAGAGAGGAGCTGTGGAGAGGTGTTATCACTCTGAAGCGATGAAGTTCATCTATTTGTAACCCAGCCTGTGCCTCTTGTTCATTGTTGCCAAGTTTACCTTTTAATCCATGATGTCTCATGAGATTCTTTACTGATACTGAAGCCTCATGGAAACAATTAAGTGGGTGATTTTCTTCAGTGTTGACTCACGAGGGAGGTACTAGTCACTTGGTTTCAGCTGAACCTCAGACCAGCACCCATTTGTCCACCCATGAGTGCTTAACCTCATCTCACTCAAAGGACTCACAGTGTGTTTTCTAAAGCAGTGCTGGATCTTGTGGGTTTTCTGTGAACTGTATAGACTCTCTCTTGAGCTTGCTAACAGAGGGAAACATGCAAGGCTTTATTATCCTTTTCAACAGATACCACTATGAATGTGTTATATTGGAGCTAAAGCTGGTTAGTTCCACTTGCAATCTGTTTGGTGGAGTTTCCCCAGTTTGGAAAATCCCATCAGCCTCCTCCTTTTCTGCTAGTAAGTACCTGCGTTGTCATCATTAATATGACACATTCTGTAACTATTTGTCCTTACTCCCCACAAAGAAAATGAATGCTCAGCTAGGAGATCCAGATTTTGTTCTCAACTGGAGTGCTGACCTGGTGTCCAACACTGAACAAATGCATACAACTCTGTATACACAATGCATACAACTCTGTGCATCATGTTTTGCTTTCCCCCCATGCCTTCTGTGACCTGTGCTTAGACTTATGTAGGTTGCAGGAGGAACTGTGTTTTATTAAACATCAGTGTTACAGCACAATATGCATTTTCTCTAAGCACTTGCTCACCTGCCTCCTTTCATAGTTTACTTCAGATATGTGATTCAGACTTTGTCATTTAATAAATACTGTGTTCTAAAATAACTAGTGGTTAAATTTAAGCAGTAGATTACTGAAGATGCTTTAATAATGTTTACACAATAGTGTGAGCTCTGAAAATGCTATGAGACAGCTTTCACTAGGGAAGATAGTCTTAGTAGTCTTCGTAGTTCTTGATGAATATCTGAAAATGATCTGTTTTTTTTCCTACCAGGAAACAGGGGAGAAATTCTACAGCACCACCTGTAACTTAAGGTTTTGCCTACAAATTCAGATGTTTATTACAGTGTAAAACAATTTTCAGTTTAAGTAGGTGCTATCCTGAGTGTTGTAAATAATCTTTGATCTTTAAATATATATAAAAAGATCATATATGTATAATCTTTACTCAGCTGAAGTTGGTGGCAAAACTCCCACAGGTTTTAGTGGAGCAGAACCTCTCCTGGTGTCCCTCTTTCACAGGGGATTTTGAGATTTCACAGTTTGACTTTCGAGGTGTCTTTGGTCTAGAACTGCCTGGTTTAAAACTCTCGATGAAGGAACTTTGTAGGAAAAACATTTTCAGTTTAAACTTTTTTGTGTATTCTAAAGTAAATAAAACAGGTTTAAGAAAAATATTTTCAAAACATTGTTTATATAGAAATAAGAAGTTTTCATGCCATAAAAATAAAAAGGAAAAAGGAAAATCTGTAATAATCAATTTGCTGTGAAACTGATCATTTTTCTGAGATATTCTTATAGAATGAAGATGTAGGTCTGTCAAAATATTTGTTACCAACTCTAGGTTTCATTCCAGAAATTACATTAATTTTACTTCAAATGTTTTTCAGTTTTACTTTCAGATCTTGGAAAGCGAAAAATACCAAAATATGTCTTTGTGAATGTAAAGATACCTGCATAATACCTGCAAAATACTCAAATATTTTAGGTTACAGAAAGTGAAATGGTTGCATGCATTCATTTAAAATACTCACTTTTCCTTCCCAAAATATCTACACCTTTTTCATGACGTGCTTATCTTGTGGTGGGGTAGAGAAACAACCCCAGATTTTATTTGCAGTAGAGAGGTAAGTGTAAAACAAATGAGCTTAGATGACTTTGCTACAAAGTAATTTTTTTACAGGTCTTTTACCCAGAATGACAGTCTGTGTTCCCTATTACCCCTTTACACAATTTTCAGTTGTTATGATATTGTATATATGCATTAACAAATAAAGGAATGCATCCACAACAATTATGTTCCTCTTCTGCTTGATTTAGTTGTCAGCATGCATTCACGACTCTGTAAAGTATCTCCTTCACAGCCTTGTCAGGAATACCTTTTTCTCCCCATAATGTCAACTTAGTACAACAGGCAGGCCAGGTGAGCTTGGCTTACATTCAGGTTTTGTGTGTCTCTTTATCTGAATTTTTTAAAGGGGGACGTCAGAAGAGGTAATTGCCATAAATTACACACTGTCTGTTGTAAATTGTGATGAGAACATAATTGAAAATTGAGCTGAGAGGCACTTCCTGGCTTCAAGCCGTAGAGAGCCAGAGGACAGCCTCAGCAATTTGCGGCGGGCCTGCAAAGTCATCTTTTTTTTTTCCACCCCTCTCTCCAAAAGTGTAATTGATTCCGGTGCTGTATGATTACACTCCCGTGTCAAGGGTTGGCCTGAGGGTCCTGGAGAGGGTTATGGAGATGATTCTGTGGGGCTCACACAAATAATTGACTTGTTTCATGTGAGTACTGTGTGAGGGGAATATCAGCTTTTCCCGACAGGAGAAGTGGAGCTTGACTGCTCGTGCAGAGATGTCGCTGTTCAGAAAGAGACATTGTTCAAGGTTCCCAGGCATTGTGTGTGTTTGTGTGAGCCCTGGTATATTTATGCTTCTCTCAGACATTGCTAGGGGTCGAGATAAGTACTAGGGTTAGGGGTGGGGATAAGTACTAGGGTTAGGGAAGGGAAAGGAGTTAATTTTACATTTCCACCCACTTCTCCCTTCTCTTTGCCTCTCAGCTAAATAAAATTGTGAAATGATAATAAACAAATCAACTTAAGTAAGTATTATTATTCATAGCAGAGACTCATACCTAGAAGAGTTAAGTGACTGAAATGGTACAGGAATCTCTTACCAGGAGAGCACTAAGAGTCAATATTTTCTTTGGCCACTAAACCCTGCTGATGCTGACTCAGTTCAGCATCATTTCCATGCAGTCCAGGGTCACACAGCAAAAGAAGAGCTTGTGGATGTGAAGGTTATGTTAAGAGTGATCTAGCGTAGCAACCTTGGGAGAGCACTGACCCATCCAGAATTCAGTGGAAAACAACTGCTTTGTTCACGATTTTCTGAACTAATCCTAGCCCAGGTCCAAGCAATTCATTTGAAAGTTTGGCCCCATTTCATGACAACAGTTCAATCTTACATCTGTTTAGACTTTAAGTCCATTTGCATTCTTCTAGATCTGTGCATATATAATCACCCCAGAACAGCTAAATCTGTGAAATCCAAAACACCGTCCTATGAGGGAACATTAATTGTAATATTACATAAAAGACCTGTGATGAAATGCATTTACTACAGTCACTCAACACTTGGAATTACTCAAAGCTAAGAGTACTTTCATACGACTCATGTGAAAATAAATGTGTGTGTATGTGTCTGCTCTTACACATGCGTATTTGCTTATAGCCAGTGGCTTTCAGCCTCTAGCTCTAAGGAGATTTAAACAAACATTTTCATTGCCATGGGGAAATAGCCTTTAAGCCTCTGAATCCAATTCATGTTTTGAGTACTTCTCTCCCCATTGTTACAGTTATATGGCTACACCAGCCTTTTGTAGGTATAATTCTTTGATAGTATTTCCCAAGAGGGATGACCTTTTTGCAAAACCTCAGTAACTCCAGGATAGAGAATAAACAGTAGCAAAGCTTGGCATCCTCAGCCCCACATCCTTGGGATGGTCTTTACCTGATGGGCTCTATGGAATTCCCCTGGCAGCTGATTTAGGAGAAGACTGAAGGAGGCTCAGCATGAGAACCTACAGTTTTGGACCTGTGCGTTTCTAGTCCCTTCTCCATTTTCCTGCAAAACTAGAATTTGAGAGACATAATATTTCACAGGCAATCAGGAATACCATGAAATTTGTATATTTGGACTTTATGCAAATTATGTAGTGAGCTACCTTGCATATTTAGGAATAGTTTATTTAAAACATTTCTTTCAATGTTGAAGTTCAGTTTATGATGGAGAAAGGCCAGCCCTACTCAGGATCCTTCCTCAGACTAGGACAGGCAGCAGGGCCCTGCTGGGCTGGCCTGGGAGCGAGTACCTGGAATTAGGGAAGATGAAAGGATTTTAGGCAGTTATAGTTCCTGGTCATTCTCAAGCTCTTTGGCTACTGAAAGGATACAAAAAAGTGGTGCTGGTGGGTTACATTACAGTCCTGATTAAATTATTGTATTGGCTGAAAAGTGTTGTATTTCTGGGAGAGCTGGGGAAGTGAATAAGTAAAAAAAGAAGCAATTTTAATGCAAAATCTATTATCTCTTTTATCTCTCTGTGGTTTGTTGGTTTTTTTTGTGGTTTTTTTGTTTGTTTTTTTTTTTTTTTTTTTAGTGCTGAGCTTTACATCCATCTCTAAAATTAATAAAAACTACCTGGCACATACTTTGGTGTATTTATGTGAGCTGTTGCAAAGAGGGCATGGCCTTTGGCCACCAATGGTATGAGTGGAGTTCAAGGCTTGTCAGACATGATGGTACTAGGATTTGTTCATCCCGTCTATTTCATAGTTGTTTGTAGTTGCTGAATTTTGTCTTGAATTAAAATATAGCTCTCCAGGATAATTACTGATATGTTAGCACATGACTGAGTCCTTGGAGGATTGTTGAGGGGCCAGTGAGGCAAGACTTTGGGTCTCCAAGTGCATCATCAGTTACTTTTTCCTTTTCTTTAGGCACTTTGACAAAGAACACCATATTTTTGTTGTGATTTTTTTCAGACATGGGCCATAGTACTATTGTTTCAAGTTTTGTAGAAACAACTAACACATATGGGACATCCTCAATTCTGGATGGGAGACTGGAAGTAGCAGGTGAACAATTACGTTATTGAGGTACTAAAAAGAAAGCAACACAGAGGTGGTTATCCTCAGAACATGAAATTCTCTGGGAAAGAGTTGTACTGGTGGGTAGGTCATGAACTAATTTTGAGCCAAAGCCTGAACAAAGGGGATTTTATGGTTAAAGTACTGGTCAGCATGGTATCTTTTCTGCTAAGTATCTTTGGGGTTGAGCATTTGTGACATAAATGACTTGTTCTGTATTTTAAATCACAGCAGGTCTGACTAGTTTCATTTAATTTGATTGGACTTATAGCTTAACAGACAAAGGAGGAGCTAAACTGCTGTACTGGAAAATGTGGAAATTACAGTCTTTTGTTTCAGTAAACCAATTGGTTTTCTGAACAGACAATCCCAGTCATCGTGTCTTGAAAGCAATACAAAGCAGACTGGATTGTGAAGAAATCTTCATGTCAAATAACCTGTAAAGAAAAAAAATCTTACAAGGGCAACTAGAAAATACTCAAGAGGTTTCTTCTACTTTAAATGAGGGTCAACAAAATGGTGTGGAGAAAAAAAAAAGTTATTTAAATATGTTTGTTTTGAATGCGCATTCGTGGATTTCAGTCATATTTGGACAAAAACCTTCTAAGAAGCTGAGGTTGATGGCGGGGGATACAGAAGTTGTCCCTTCATTCACAAATGAAAAGAACTTTTGCTGATATTGGAATGCCAAGTAATTTAATCTTTTCAATACAGAGGCTTCAAGGCAAACAAAAAAGATGTAAAGCTCAAAAAAAAATAGTGGAACTAAAAGGGGGCATGCATTTCCCACCTAACCAGTTATGAAGAAAGTGATAAAACTATTTTGCAGAGTCAGGCTAAGGAATTAATATTGGAAAGCATAAGATGGAAGATGAATCACCAGACTAGCTAAGAGAAATGTGTTACAATAAGAGGTGTTGGGGAGATAACGTAATATGATCACTGGTTTTAGGGTCTAGGCTCTTGATAATTGAGGAGAGAGCAGAAAAAGTGCTACCAAAATGTTTCTGGCCCCGGGATACAGTCTGTTTAGTTTATTAGGAAGAAGATCAAGATGCATTTGGATGTGTAGTCCCTGTTTTGGAGGGGGAACAGTGGGTATTGGAGCTAGACTGAAAGAATTTCTTGTCAAACCCCAATAGGAGTGCAACAGTTTGTAAGAGTTGACAATGCACAGATCACACAAAAAGGGAAAGGTGAAAACAGCAGAGTCTTATTTGTGCTTCAGGTAGTGGTTAATGCTCTGGGAATGCTTCAGGTTCAGACTGTTTAGCAAGGGAAGTTGTTACAAGGATCAAGAGAGCAAAGTAGAAGTGGGGCAAATATATCTGTCAAAACCAGGGTTTGTGTTCTTAGCAGCATGGACAGTTAACCATTGGCATGAGCTCCCAAGAGAAAGTCTGGATTTTCCATCTGGGGGTGATGTGTGATCCAGATAATATTTTTTGCCTCAGTATATGATTAACTGGATAAAATTCTGTAATCTGCATTACAAAATGGTATCATTTGGCCTTCAGAGATTTGGTTCTTCTTAAAACTGGGCTTAAAAACTAGGGTAGCATGATACGTGTTCTACTGCTACCAATCCTCCCAGCTGTAACAACAAAATCCAGTTATAAAACCAGCTGTAGGGAGAACTACTCTGTTCGGCTCTTCTCTCAACAGGTTAGTTTTAGTGATGGCTTAGCTAACATTTTGTTTTTCAGATCATATACATACCTGGGATTGATAGTCCCAACTGTAACAAAAGTATCACCAGATCATATAGTAGCTATGACTGATTTTAGACATATTTTTTCAGAGTAATTTTTAAACCCCTTTGTTGCAGAAGCAAGAGGCTTTACTTGGCTTTTTGAGCTGGAACAGAAACACTATTAACTATTAATAGCCCTGAGTTTAAGAGGTCCTGATTTTTGACAGAAGAGAGTGGTTACATGCCACTTGGGTCAGTCTGTGTTGCCATTCCCTGATCACTACTTCATGGTGTGCTTTCCCCTAACACTCTTTTTGAGTCTCTTTAGTATTTGGCTGTGCTAGTGATGTATAGCATTCACCTTACTATCTTTTCTAATTAAGGGCAGGGAAATTGTTCTAATTTAGTCAGGGGTTTTTTATCTTTAATGATGGGAAAAGGAGTAATGGGTTACAGGTGAAAATAAGCAGACAATTAACACAGACTCATGGTGTTGTTTGGTGCTTACTACTCCTAAATCAGTTGCTATTAACACTATATTAGTGTTTCCTCAATTCTCTTAATACTTGTGCAATTGACCACAGTAACAAATTTACATCTATGTATGTGCTTTTTCTGCTATCCAGAACTGCGGTGAGACTTATGAAACATTTTTTGTGTTGTGATTTAAAAATCAATACGCTTGGTGTGTAAACAGCTCAAGAGTTAAATATTTAAGGACTGTGGCAGAAATTAAACCTGAAAAATATAAATTACATAGAATAGAATGGTTGTTAATTGCAGATATTTGGACTGAGTTCCTGCTCTGTCATCAAATGTCGTATGAAGTTGGGTGTATTTGTCTTTGTGTCTGTTTATTTTTTTATTTTATTTTTTTTTAAGGTGGGGTAATAATGTGCTATCCTGTTTCACATCAAAAGAGATGTATACTAAATGCAGAGGAAAGTTGAGACCTTGCGGTGATGGAGCCACAGTAGTACTGAAGATGGATAGCACCAGATGAAAAGATGGGTTAAAGATACAGATGTGGTGTTCAAACTCTCCCTTACCTCAGTTTAAATGTAGTGGTTTACTTGTAATGTTCCTATTTTACTTCATTGCTTAAAAAAAGCTCATGGTTTGTAGTTATGATAATTAAAAGAGAATTTGGAAATGAGATTAAAAGAAGTTAAAATTTCACGGTTTCCTTCATAACAAGCAAGCCTCCAGCATGTTTGCCTTCCTTCGTCTCTATACAATAGCTCATTATTTCAATGGAGAATCAGTAGTGTCCAGGGAACACTTTTGGGACTATGAAATCTAGATGCTGTAGGTTATATCTACTGTAGAAATATGAGGGTGGTTGTATTGGGGGCCTGACATCCACACTGGGTATTTTGGGTAGTCTTCAAAACTGTGTCTAGCCTGGCCCCACAGGCCTGAATGCCCACAAACAATGTGATAAATTAGAGTAAGAAATTACAGTGGAACTAGGTATAGTTGCGGAGCACCTCTTCCAGTTCAGTTTCATGTGAAAGAAATCCAGTTTGCGTGCTCTAAGTTCAATGCGTTGGGAACTAAAGCACCGTAAGTTAGGACACTGGGTGTTTCGCTTCAAAAACACACTCTTGACTTTAAATGCTAATGTAGACGCTGCCACAGAAGTATTTAAGTTGGAAATAAGTCATAGTACACTCACAGTAAAGGTACTCCATCAAGATTTTTTTTTCAATATAAAGAGCAAAACCAGTATGTTTAATCATGTTACAATAGCACCAGAAGTGCCTAAGTGCCTAAATATCAGACCTGTTTGTACTGGACATGAAAAAAAGTAACTAGAGACTGCCTGCCCCGAAGACTTTCCAGTGTAAGTTGAAGAGACTGAAGGGATTGACGTAATGGAACAATGTAAAGATTTACAAGTCCCAGCCTTGAAGATTACCTTACTTTTAGTTCAGGTCAGTGCTGTTGGGTTTACACAAAACATGAATAGAAGTTCAGCAGCAGAGCTGTACCCTCAAGTCTCTCAGCTTCTAGTCTTGTGAACCAGCTACAACACTGCAGCGACAAAAATTACTTGTGTTTCTTTGTGATCTATACTGACTTTCTTAGTCCCCGGCTTTCATTTTATACTTATAAATACATGCATTAAAATGGTGTGCACTAATGCTTTTAATACTTGGTATGATCATTAGCGAGTAATGGATATATTTTGAATCTTGTCACTTTTTGTGTAAACGCCTACATCACTATCTGCATGCACTACAACAGCATTAAAAAAAAAAGATTTCAGCAAAGCAAACAGCAACAATTCAGAGGGAAAGTAGCAAACAAACGCTACCCCTAAGAATTGCCGAGTGTAATGCTGGAAGTTTAAGTGCTGCATGGGAGGCCCAGAGGTCAGAAGCCAACTCCTTTTTGTGCTTAATGCTCGCATAGGTGACCAGTGACTGCTGAGGTTCAGGTGCAAGTTGCAAATTTTGTCATCTGAAAAGGAAGCTTCAAGGCGTTCTTGATCCTCTTGTGCAAAAATTCCGCTTGATAATTCCACTTGAAAAAGGAACCTTTTTCTCAATTCTGCAAAGATGGCCTGTGTCCCTAAAATACAGGTGAGGGCCTGGAAGTTCACTTCAGCAGATAAATCAGACCTTGTGTCCTCCAGAAACAGCTGGTTGATAAGGAATGGAGTGTTCATGCAGAGAAAGGGAATGGTCACAGTGCACCTGGAGGGGAAAAATGGGTCTTTAAGTGGTGATAACTAGACTGCAGTGTTTTACATCAGTTTTTCTTCTCTGTGCACACACCCACATAATTCTGCTGTCATTAATCAGAAAACACCACTATCTTAGCTGGGTTGTTGGATATTTTGGCTATTTGCTACCACCAACAGCATTGTTGTTGGATGAGGATTGATAGGAATAGTCCTCTAGAACAGTTGTAGGACAGGTCTGTTGTTCTGGCTCTACATAAGGTAGCAGATTTTTCTATTTATTTTTAAAATTATTTTAAACTTATTTGTAACCAAATGACCAAGCAGATTCACAACATTCCCTAATTACTCCTCTCTTTAAAGTCAACAGTATAATGAAAACAAGAGAAGCTGTTTTATCTTCTGTACCAAAACATAAACCCAATATAGATCTATTTTTCAAATTAGTTAAGTGTTCAGTTTTAATAGGCCCTTTGGTACCTTTTCATGAAAGGCACTTGCTCCATGCAGCCTGGAGTGTGTTCTGTGGTGCTCTATAATTTGTGAAAGTATATATTAGCGGAAAATAATAGTGCCAGAAGACATTTTGTCTGTATGTATTGCCTTGTTTCTCATAAGAAGGGTTTCCTCCATGCTTATTTTTTGAATGCACGCTTTGAATCTATAATGGCAATGCATTCTTGTTTTGTTTGGTTTAAGAAATCAAATAGTATAAATTGCTTCTGCTTCTGCTAGGTTTGCTTGACTTAGAAAGCACTTCAGGACCTGCTACAAACTGCCAGGAAAACTGAAGTTAATGAGGAGCATTATATGTTCCTTGTTTTCCATTTAAACTTCCAGTCCTGATCCTTCCAGTATGTGCACCCAGCTTTGCCCACGCAGGCATTTGTGGGAGCTCTGGGTCTGTAGGGAGTCAGTGGAGATTTCTTTCAGCATTTGGACCATCACCCCAGCTGTGCCTGCTGGCTGCAAGTCCTACCTGCCCTCAGGATGGCAGAGTTCAAGTGCTGAAGTACCCTTCAGTGGGACTCTCGCACTATAACGGCTTAGAATATGATATAGTTTAAGGTTAAGGCCTTTTTCTTTCTACTCGGATTATAGCCTGTGGGATCCTCTGGCTTTTCAAGCTTTTCCTGGAAAACTGGATAGCTAGACCTTCTTTTAAAATGAAGGTTGAAATAGTTGTTTCCACTAGTTGTGGCTATAGGAGAATGTCAAACATCCAGAAACTGTGGTAAAATGGAATGGTCTACTGAAACTCAGCAGCTTAGATCAGGGTTTCTTGTAAACTTATTTGGGGTTGAGCTATTATGGGAGAATATAATAAATGAGAAACTGTTCAATGACAGCATTTTCAATCACCTATGTGGGTTTCTTTTCTCCCATGCTGAGCAGTTCTCATTCACCCAATGGCGGTGGTGTTCATCAGGCTATAAATTATTGTAAGTTATCATCTGTGAACAGCAAAACCGGCTCAAGGATGCATCAGAATGACCATGCTATATCAAACAAAAGATACATCTAATTTAGCGAACCTTATTTTTCATCTCATAATGCTAAGAGATCAGATATGAGAAATCGGATCATATAGAGGATCTTCCCTGGTATGGTGTCCCAATGTGTCAATCAGCAGTTGAGGAATTTCCTCAGACATAGAAAACATCCTAGAACGATGAAGCAATACAAATTGTTTATGTTACTGTAGCACCTAGAAATCCGGGTTGTGAACCAGAATGCTATTGTGCTGAGTGCTGTGTAATTGTGAAACAAAGCAGCTGTCCTCATTGTTTTTTTAAATCTGTTGAGCTCACCATAAAACATGATTTGCATAGTCTGATAGAAGCTGATACAGAGCTAGATAGTGATTGCACAAGCCATGACCTGCACGTTTAACTGTTTTCAAGGGATTACCCCAGCAGCTTTCATAGCCACTTGCAGACGGCTGCACTCAGAAGTGATGCCCCTGGAGTTACATGCAGAAGGGACGTGGGTTCACCCAGCGCTCTGAGCCTGCGGAAAGGCCGGGAGGACCATGGGCAGCGTGTCCTCTTGGCTTCACTCAATCTAACCCCAGTAGCTTGGTGTGGGTACATATTGGTAGCATGGGAAGCAAATTCACACAGAAACTTGAGGGCATACTTGAAAAAGCAGGTAAGGAGAAGGCATTCTCCAGTGTTTTTCTATAGAAGAGCTAAGGTTTACATTTCACGATGTACTTAAATTATTTATGAAAGTGAAAAAAATGCATTTTAGGAAGGTATCTCTTAAACTATTACAAAAAGTAATCAGTGAAACAATGGACAAATAATTTTCCCCCATATTTCTGCCAGGATACAATGAAAAATAGTTTTAAATATTTCCATAATAGAAATATCTTCTTATGTGGATGCTTCTTTGCACTTGAACTGTGTTGACTGAACTAGAACTTGGTTTTCTTTTTCTTTTTTTCCCATCCCCTTCAGCAGAAAGACAACTTTGCTCATAACAGACCTCTCTTGCCACTTGCTTCCTCATTTATTCTTTCTGGGATGCAACTTTCACTGCAGGAAAAAGGTAGGAATTTTTATTTTAAGCATCATGTTGCTGTTGTAAAAGGTCATAAAAGTAAACTGGAAACTGGATGTGATTTTTGAACTAATAATCCCAAAGCTATTCCATTAAAAATGCTGATCATTCTCCCTTTTTTTTTTTTTTACCCCCTCCTTTGAATGGAGAAGTTATATTGAACTTTATGCTTTAAAATAAACTATTTCTACTGCAGAGAAACTATAATATAGATGCTTATTTTTATGTTGAGTAAGGGAAAGGTAGTCACATAACAAAATCTTTATTTTTCACCTTGCAATCATTTAAATAGAAGTTATGTTGTTCTTACACACTTACTGTCTGCAGCAGTAAGGGTAGCAATATGCGATCTGCACAAAGCTTAACATTATTAAAGTGCATCAGTATCTATTAAAAATCACCTGCGTGATTTTCAGTGAATGAGCCCTTTTGTAAGGGCTGAGGACAGGAGCATTTACACCCTGGTGTAATTATTCAAACTACCGTGACCATAACGCTATGGAGATGGTAGTGACCTTTTAACCTTGATAAAATCAATAACGGTCCTTCTTCTTAGCTTCAAATCATCTGGTGTTTAGTTTATATGTGTTAGAATAAAAGGCGCAAAATAACTCTGCAAAAGTTCTGTTGGTTTTTTGTCAAAATCCATTTTGAGTGCTATTTAATGCTATCTGTCTGTATGTTTGCATCCTAAGAACGGAACATATTACACTGAAAAGATGCAGGCCTGTGCTTTGCAGTGAGTGTCTTTAAAGTCTAAACCCAACTCCCTCTGATGGGCATGTTTGAATTTCCTCAAAAGGTTCATAGTTCTCTGTGCTTCATTTCATTTTCTCACATTTCCTTCATCTTTTTCACAATGTTTTCTTATGTGTAGAGGCTTTGCAAATAAAACCAAAGTTGGTAGAGGGAACCAAATTCAGTTTTTTCCTGGAAAAAAATACTACTTTAGAAGAAAAATATACTTTTGATAATTTAAATAATAACTGCTTCTTTTTGTTTAACCCATGAATGCTTAATTCCATTTATGCATTCAGCCCATGGGAGTCCTTGCAACTACTGACATGTAGAGACTGGGATGCTGGCTAACAGGAGAGTGGTATATGATATAAGGTTAGGATGTGGATGCTGGATTTTGATGTCAGAGATGGTTTTGTCTGTCATGTTGTCAGTTGTGTCTGTGTGGCACTTGTGCAGCTTAGCAGCGATTGAAAGTCTGTGGAATGAATAAAAAACAGCTGAGATTTAATTTACATATTGGGACTTCTGAACATTTCTCCCTTGCTCACTTTGATACTCTGAGTTCACAGCTGAACAGAATGGCAGAATAGGGGAGATTCAGATATTTTGTTTAAAGGAGAGAAAAAAAGTAAAAACAGCAATAAAGCACTGAGAGGAGAGAAAATGTCTCTACGAATGCAACAGACATAAAAGAAAGTGAAGGAAAGTTAAAAATTACCATAGGGCAGGCAGGACACCTGCTAAAGAACCTTCTGCTGCCTCTCACAGCTGGAAAGAAAAATGAAAGAGATGCAAACAACTGTTCTGGAAGCATGAAATCAGCCTTTTGTCTTTTCACCCCTCCCTTTCTGAACAGTTACAGTATGCAAAATTTAGGGGAATCTCAAAGTATGCAGAGGAAAAAAATCCAGCAGGCTCTGCATATAAAAAGCTGAGCCATGGAAGTGTGCCTCTTTGAAAACGGGAGCATGTTTGGGAGCTTCCCGGTGCATTGAAGAAAGTGGTAATTAATGCATAGTGAATGACTCCGAATGAAGGTTGAATAGGGGCATAACAATGGGAAGCTTTTTTTTTTTTTCTTTAGGTTGTGTTGAAAAAGAAATGCTGCTAAAAGATGGCTACTGTGAAGCTACAACTTCAATCCTTGTCTTCTGACTTTCCTTTATAGACTGTGGTGGGTTTTGTTTTGTATGGGTCTCCAAATACAATGAAGTTAATTTCATTTTGTGTATGCTTTGGGATTTTTTTTTTAAGTTTTTTTTTTTTTTTCATTTATTTTTCTTTTTTTGGCAGGGTTTGGTTCTTTGATGGTGCTTTTGAGCAAATGGTTTGCCCAAAGTTCAGATGATGTTAGCTCCATCCTCTTTTTCATTTACAACATCAAGGGGATTACAGAGAACAACTTTGTTGCCCAACATCAAGGCTGTATCTTCAGGCTACTAGAAAGGTAGTTCTCAGAAAGTGTGTCTTCTAATATTTTAGAACCTCCACAGGCTTCAGATAAAACAAGTATTAAATACAAAAAGCTCACAAGAATCCCAAGGAAGGTTAAACTCACACAACCCTCCTTCATGTTGAACACCTGAAATACATTTTTTTTTAGACTGTTGGAGTGTTATCATAGTGAACACAGCAGTGAAGTCTTATATAACCGAAGACAGAAAGAATAAAAAAAACCAGCACCTTGTTTAAAGACAGGCAATTTTTAATGGAGCATGAGCTAAATATAATCTACTCTTAACGTTGAAAAAGGAATTTGGAGAGTGAGCAAATAATTTTGGAGGGGTCTTGGGGGTTGATTCTTTTATTGGATTGTAAGCTAGTAGATCTGCAGTTCTGCTGTGCTTGATCCAAGGCCAAAATTTATGAGGCTTGAGGACAGATGAATTGAGATGTTTTGGAGAAATGAAACAGGGAAGCTACTGTGCTCAAAATAATTCCAAATGTGTTTCTGTTGTTAGTAGCTCTTAACAGGAGTTCTGACCTGACTTACACTGAACGTGCACCTCAGTCCTTATCACATAAATCTTAATTATTTCTAAGGAAGGTATAATATTAAAAAGAGCCTACATGACTCCCAAAGTATGTGTTCTATTTTTCCAGAGGAAGGCAAAAAAAAATGTAGTATTCACTGCATTTAACCTAGCAGATGGCATGCCCTTTCTCCCCAGAACATCCCATTAGTACAGTTTTGAAAGGAAGGTGGGTCATGCTGGTTAGAGTATGAGAATTTGATTGAAAATTTATCTGCTTTCTCTGCTTCCATAGAGCTGTTGTCTGCCCTGGTCAAGGTGCATATCCTCTCCCAATATTTAACTCCAGCAGGTGTGTAATTACCTTCCACTCCTTAATGTTTGCAAATGGACTGTGAATTTGCAGATCCTGGAGCAGTGCTCTAAAATGACTGTTGTCAATATCATGGTAACAATGATGTTGATTTAGGTGCATTTTTGTACTGTTTTTCTTGTATATACATGTAAACCAGAGTTTCTGACACCCCAAAAATACTTATGACTCCTACTACTTTTGCTAAATTGAAAATACTCAGTTAATTGTCTAGAGGCAGCTAGATGTACCTTGTGAACTGTGTGGAACTCAATGTCTGCATTTCAACATACCTTTTACTGTATTGAAGTATATGTGTGTGTGGTAGGGACAAGTTTCTTGGAAAAAAAAAATATGTGTATATAAAAATGTCTATGTTTTGCAACTGATGTTTGAGATTAATCAGGGATAAAGTAGCCAAGATGAGCTAGAGCCCTCTACTTGATCTGTGAAATTCTGTTCAATTTAGGCTGAGTTCCTGACTTCTGAACATCCCCACTTACTTTTTCTGGCTTGCTCTCTCAGGAAGCCCTTACAGCCTGCCAGAGCAACACGTAAGTGCTAATGGTCCAGAAGCCCATTCCCATCAGCCTTGGAGCAGGGCAGGGTGTCCAGGGGTCTGTGCGAGCTGCCATGGAAAGGCTGGAACTTGACTCCCCTTTCCCATCGTATTGGAGACTCGGCACATTGTTGTGGGGGTGTGTTGGTCCATGGGAGGGAATAACAATAGCACTGTGTGGGCTGAAACCTGGGGTGGGCTCTTCATCTCTCCTGTGCCTTTTTGGTGGATGATGTTCTTGAACTGGGGGTAAAACAAATCAGATTTATCTGTGGAGAAGCACGGGGAGACTGATGCTCTGTGTTACATGTGGAAGGGGTGGTTGTGCTTCTGTATTTATCATTGCACCCAATGTCACAGCAGCTTTTGGTCCTGGTAATCAGCTGGGAGATTTGGAGTTTGAGCAATGAGGATGAGTTTGGGTGTGTTATACACAAAGTATGGGATGTTTGGTATTTTTAAATGTCTTTTTCTTTATAAAGCTGTAAGCTGATATAATCTAAAACAAGATAACAAGAAGAAGTTATTTAGATTGCGAAGTCCAACAGTCAGAAGTTGAAGAGTACAGGATATTTGACTGCTGAGCTTTTTTTTTTTTTAATCTATCCCCTTGTGAGTTTTGACCAGAACCTAGTGATGTGATTCTGTTGTTCCTCTCTCTTATTGAGTGCTCATGATGCACGTAGCAAGAGCAACATGAGTCATGAACAGATACCTGCAAACTCGATATTTTCTGATTTGAAAAGTCAGTACTGTTAGCTTGCTTTTCTGGGCTTGCATGTGTGTATGCTGCACACACTCTTTCATAGGGGAAAAAAAAAAAATCGGTGTCAGAAAATGTCAGAGAAACATGTAATGTAAGAACTCCCTCTGCTGTAAAAACTCCCAGCATATAAAATGTGCTGTAGCACTAGCCATTGTGACCCAGAAATAAAATGTTTCCTGTGAATTAGAAGGATACAGAGTTGGATTAACTGGATGACATTTCCCCATCTGGTTTTTATTTATTGTTGCCCTTTTCCATTCACTGTAATTAGTGCATAGAAGTGACAATAGGCATATACTGCACTCTGAGCTACAAGGATGTACCAACATTTTGACCACTTTCCATTATTTTTTTCCAGTGACACTTCTAAAACTCCTAGCATCTTAACTCTGCTGAAACCTATTATTTCTGTGAACTGAAGAGGCAATTTAAGGCACCTTTTCTGTTTGCAAACAATTTTCAAATATAACCTCACACTTTCTGAACTTTTCCCAAAGGCCTCATAAAATCGATAATTGTCCATTTTCCTCTAAGTGACTTGAAAAATTGAAGGTCTTGGTATTCGAAATTCAGATCTGTTTTTCAGGATGCTCGCCATCAACAGTGTGCTGCTCAAAGGTGCTTAAAACTAGAATCTGTCCTCTCACGGAGAGAAGAGCTCTTTGGAAACACAACCCATCCTGAGTCCCAGAGACCCCAGTTTTCCTCTGGACATTTCCCTAGATTGAATTCAGAGATAGTATGGCTGGATATCTCATCAATACTAAAGGTGCAGAAAGTTTGCTCCTTATCAGTGATTCAAATTTGACCTTAGCATGAATTAGTTTTTTTTTTTTTTTTAAAGTTGGGACATTGACAGGATATTGCCACAAATAAATGTGCTTACAGACAGTCCTGTGTTAGTCTGATCTTGGGTAATCAGCAGGGGTTTGTGACAGCTTCGCAGTAAATCAGATCCTTCAGATGATAGAAGGGTGATGCAGATGCTCAGTGGTCCTGCTAGCATTACAGGTGGGTAACAGTAACTAGTGGTACTAGTCAGGTTATTCGGAGGACATAAAGAAGTATCTTCAGAGTAACAATTCCAAGCCTGAAATTATTAATATTTATCCATAAGAAAGGATCCTGTAAGGAAAACCACGAAAACCTGGACCAAACTCTATATGCAGCAGAAAGGGGAAGAGTGTGTTATCTTCCCCACAAAGACATGAGAGCATGAGAAGTGTGGCTGAAAATTGAGGGTTCTTACAAAGGTACATTAGATAGTCCAAAATACATGACACTACAGCCAAGAAAAAAGCCTAAAAGCCTTTTCTGGCTCAGTGTTGAAGTGAAAGCAGAGATTAGAAATAAAAAAGCAATTTATAATGAATGGGAACAGGGACAGCAATTGATATAGTTTAGAAGTTATGAAGTGTAGAAAGTTGATAACAGCCACTAAAGCATCCAGGATAAAGCCATGTGAAAGGACAATATGAAAGTTAAAAATATATATATATATATTTTTTTTTTTTATGAAGAGCAACACAGTGGCATAGCTCTGTTACTGGACAGAGATGAGAAAATCATCTCTTTGGTACACACAAAAGCAATGAATTTGTGTTCTTTGTTCAGCAGAAAAAAGACCTCCAAAATAGGCTGTGCTTATATACCTGAAATACGGACGGAACTCTGGGAAGTCAGGAAGAGTGTTAATGTTTTGCCAGTGCTCAGGATTACTGTAGTAAAACCAAGCTGATACATGTTATCTATCATGGGCAAAATCCTGGAAGATTGGTGATATAACAAATAAATTGTATTGTTCTGTTTCTTCCTGAAGACAGAGTGAAAATAATTAGGTATCATTTCTGATCTTTTTTTCATCATTAAAACTGTTCTTCTGTTCCCTCCTAGCTGTGAAACGTACACTGTGGTCACAGAGAATGAGCAGTTAAATGTATGTTCCAGTGCAGTGTGGTAGAAAGGGGAGTATATAATTCGTAAAAAGGCATATAATGAATAGAATTTGGTTTTTGCTCTAGGTACTGAATATCGGTTAGACTGATGACAGACTTGTACTTACAGTTCAGGGTTCTGCATCCCCAAAAGATATTGAAAATTGGATGTAGAATCCATGGTATTTGAAGTTGAAAAAAATGCCATGCTGTGACTACCTTAAAGATCTCAATCAGTCAAGTAAAAGGAGAACTAATTAGATTTTAAAAAATGATAATGCTGTATTATTTCTGGTTCATATGTGCGGTTCTGTGGTAATGGTGTGAAATGTAATGGCATGTGATAATTTGGAGGCTATTCCTGTGCTATTATTTGAGCAGTTGTATGTGATCTTCTATGTTGTATTAAAATAACATGCCTCTGGCTCATGATAAATATTAATAGCCCTCACCCAACAGGTCTGGAGGTTACACAGGCTGGGAACCATTTCCAACAAGCAACTTGGACATGGCCCTTCTGTTTCAGAGGGAAAGATAAATAATACTTTATACGTCCACTACTCTTTCTCAGTTTGGCTGAGTGTTAAAGAATTTACTAACTCAGATATAGCCAGTGGTCTAAGGTTCTCTTTAAACCTCAAGCTTTAGGAAATAGAAGTGATCAAATGGCATGTCCCAGTTGGTGTGCTCTGATCCTACCAGCTGTGCTCCTCCAAAAAAAAGGGATGAAATGATTAAGATCTGATTTATGCTCTGTCGTAGTATTACTCTAGCTGTCGGACTAACTGTGCCAAGGCAGTAGGATTTGTTCACAAGTGAACTGGAGTTCAATTTTCTATTACATATTTTGGTGCTAAGTGTTCTGCAGCTCGAGGTGTGTTTGTTTATTTTCTTTACTGTCTCTTCAGAACAGATTTTGGTTTTGACTTGATCTTTAGACAGGAGTCATCACACATTGGAATGTATTGGCATGAGGCCAATCCAGTAGGCAAGCAGTCATATGTAGTTAGATCTAGAACACACAGATCAAAGATTACACAAAGAAATATAGAGGAAAGTTGTGATATGGCCAAAGGCAGATAAATGCCTCTACCTAGGCTCTGGTACTTCTACTCAGTTGCCATGTTACAGGAGTCTTATAATGCTTTCCAATGATGAAGGCACTACAGGTGTGATGAAGACCCCACAAGAGTCTTGGAAACAGCTCTCAAGTACTTTCGCAGTTTATATAATCTATAGATGAAGAAGAGTACTATATGCCCTTTAGACCTCATTTTCAAATAGAAGATAATGGGTAGAAAAAAACCGAGGACCTCTGGCTGTTTGAGGTTGAGTATAACTCTTTGACTGCAACCACATCTCAAAGTGAGGGACATTGCATTAGCAAGGATCTGTAAGACAGACAAACCAACATCATCTTGACTATATATAACCTGTTGTAAGGAGCAGTCTCAGAATGAGTAGTGCATTCAAGTAATTCCAGAACAACAGTTCTTTCCTGTCTTTTTAATAATATTCTTGTGAGTGTTCAAAAGCTTACAAAAAAACTTGAAGTTTAGGGGAGACAGAGGAAAACCAGCCTAAGGCTTCTCTGCAAGCAGGACTTTTGGTAGGAGAAATGTCTTATTAGGTTTTGGTGGAGAGCTGTGATATTTTTCTCAGCTGGGTTAGAGCTTATACTAAGGGATGCTTTTCCAAGTTTCTTTAGTATGAAATTATTGAACTGTGAATCTCAGAATACACTTCTTCTGTCTTAGTGAGATTTCAAGCAATGTAACTTCTGATCCCACTCGCAACTGTCCATGAGGCCAAACTGGGGTTTGGCACTTCCAGGTCTGAATGCAAGTTCAAGTGAAATAAAAGGGACTGGTCGAGTCCAAATATTTTATGTTAGGAAGTACAGATACACTATTTTGTTCTAGGAACATGTAAAAGCGAGAGGACATGTCTACAGTAAATAAACTATACTTTGCTCATCCCTTTTGGCAAAGGGATGAAATGCAGGCTGATTGTCAGCAGGAATGCCTTTCAGGACACACAATAGGTCATTGGTTACCTACTGAGTACTTTAACAAGTGTGTCAACTGGAATCAAGTGGTCAAGCCTAAGTCTATGTCCTGGGTTGCTGTAATTTGTTTGCGGTGGTGTTTATACTATAGAAGTTGGAATTCAAAATGGAAATAAGCAGTCCCTGAAAGTATCTTCCATATATTTGCCGAGAAATTAACCACCCAAACACACTGGATGCCAGCTGGGACAAATTAGGAAAATGAGCTATCTAGAAGTGATGTTTTATCCAGGGGCAGAAGTGAGTGGAGCCACAGGGCAGCCAGCTGGTTTAATTATTTGTTTTCATTTGTTTAGCTGATTTTCTTGAGAGTTTGTCCTTCAGTCTCTGCTCAAATACAGAGTTCTCTTGACCTACTGCCTTATACTCATTGCTTCTTGCCATATAGTCAGAATTAGCATTTTGACTAACTAAAACCAACTTTTGAAAATCTGAAAAAAAAAAAAAAAAGGCAAGCTTTTATCAGTTATGATCATTCCATCATAGTGACCTTGTGTTGTCCTTGTTTTTCAGTCCCTTGCTGCCTTTGAAAGTCTTAGTCAAAGACTTGAAGTTAAATTCAGCCCTGATGTAAAATAGCACAGTTTTTCTAAAGTTTTTAGTTGGTTCTGCTTTGATCCTAGAAGACTCACTTTTAAAAGGTGACTACGACACAGTTTCTGCTCTGTAAGGAGCTGATTTTTTTTTCCTCTTCTGATGCTTATCATAGCAGCAAGACAAGCACAAAATTGCCCTGGGAAAGACATTTCAATAGTCAAAAATCTTTCTTTTGTAAAATTATCACAACTAATATTTTACTTGATTTTAGCTTCTGCAAAAGCTAGTGGGAGGAAACTTGCTTTGCAGTTTGAACCATTCTCTCAAAATATAGAGGAATTCTACTATTGAACACATTGGACTGATTATGAACTCATGCAAGACATCTGCATAATTTCTCAACTCTTCTCAAGAGATGAAGTAGTAATATTTTCAAAAGTAGCAGAATTTTGCCCACACTGGTATTTCAGAACTGACTGCCCCAACACAACAGCAACAAAAAGTTCTGTTGACTTAAGCTGGTCCTTTCTTCTTGCTGTAACTTGTTAAACTGGTGCTACATCCTAAGACAGATGAGGATAGTATCTCTGTTTTCCATATAAATAAGTTTTGACCTGAGTATAGATGCAAAAATCCTGTGGAGTTCCCAAGGGGATTGCACGAGAAACAGTGAATAGCTACAACTCACAGCTTTTAAAATATTGGAAGAGAGTTGGTGATGGAAGAGGCAGCATGAATGTAAGAGTTGTTAATATACTCTTTAGATCTCATGTCACTGGAAAAATGTTTAACCCTTTGTCTCAGAAAGTTAACATGAAGATAGTTTGTGATATTAATTGTTCCACTTGTTAATTGGATTACCTCCGAATCTGAATGTCATTCATCAAAGACAGCCAGAAGTGGAATGACAAACCAATTTATGAGTAGAAAGGTATTTGGCAGGACTTCTTTCAGTCAAAATATCCTTTTAATGAAATGCCATGGGCAGTAGTTGGTTAAGAGAACAAAGTCAGGTTTGTGGCAGGGCTGCCAGTAATTTGAGAGGCTGCACATCTCTGGAGCAGAATCTTGCGGAAAGGGTAATTGCAGCAAGTGTCAATCTTAAATATCAAAAAAAGACATTGTGACCAAATGCCAGTGTCATGTTCTGGGAGGTATCACAGTTCAAGAAATAGCCCTGAAGTGTTACGGTGTGTCAGTTATCTGGACCCTTTGATTGGGAAGTGCTAATACTCCCAAGAGTTCCAAAAGATGTTGCCAAGAGTTCAACCCGTTGTAATGCTATTTGATAAAGAACTAGTAAAGATGGGGACCTTGCCAAACCAAAGACAGTTGGTGTTTCTCCGTTGCGGATTATATTGCCGGTAGAGAAACACTGACGCTTTAAGGGAGTACAGCAAAAAATCTCGGAGCTTGAATTTGTAATTTTTTTTCTGTCTAATATCACAAAATGCCATGTTCCTGAGCAAAGTGGGATACAGCACCTAAATTAATGGTCTGTTATGGGAGTTCGCTTCTGCTCCTGACAGTGATTAATGGAAACTTTCAACTTAGCTTGCGTGAAATATTTTCAGGCTTATAGTGAGAGCGATACAACTAACTATCACACTAATGGGCTTCAGTATTCTTTGCATAGTTCTTCTTTCTCAGAGTGATCTTTCAGTATTTCTGGGATTATTCAGTTCAGCAGTATCAAATTTTGGGGTCCTTTTAGGCATGGAAAAAATATGAGGGAAGAATCAAATGACTGGAAAATATCTGTAATGCCCATACACTTCTACTAAATTTTATTTTTTACTTTAAAGTGAGAAATGTACCACTTATAATTTAGTCAGCATGCAGAAAGCACTGATATATTTATGAAATAAATATAAATTCTCAACCTCTGAATAATGACAAATACGCCTAAAGATGAAGCTGCATTACATATTCAAGTACTAAGTGTACTTTTTGCCTGTTGACATATCTTCAGAGTAGGAAGAAAATGCTGAAAATAGAAAGCATTAATATTGTTGACAAGTAAACAAAAAGGAGGATTATATGCACACAGCTCAGAAAATTGTAGTGAATGCAGACCAAAAGTAACAGTGCAGATACAGGAGAAATACATGTTTTCTACAGGAAAAGCTTAGAAAATGAGCATGACCTTTTAATGCACAATCACTATGCTTTTAATAGTGGCACAGTATTAAGGTCCACTACTAAATTTGCTCTAAAGGATAGAGGTTCACCATAGACAGGAATTTCTTGTCTGATACAGTAAGTGTTGAAATAAGAATTTCTGTCAAAGGAACTTATTCTGTTACACAGAGCATTTTAAAGATGAAGTGTAGCAGAAGTAATACAATTTTAAATATTTCTCTAAACATTTCCTATTCATTCTGATGGAAAATGTTTTAATAAAGTGTTTCATTTATTTTTTACCCTTGTATTTTCCATGGTTCTGTGGGGAGAGGGAGAGGGCTGGTTTTGGTTTTGTTTCTGGGGTTTCTATAGATCATCACATCTGTGAACTGGTTACAGAAAAGTGATGACACTTATTCAGGAATCTGTGGAGTTTTAAAAATTGGTTATTCTGTAGCCAAAATCTCATCAATTCTACCACATAAAAGAGGATGCTTAGTATCTAATTTTTCTTAGAGAATGAATATTTGCATTAAAAATATTTTAGCACCCACCTATTAATTCAGTTTTCAACTACAATTTGGATAAACCAAACCACATCTCCAGTAGACGGAATGCCCCACATTCACACAGGCTGTCATCTCCAGCTCATCGGTGGAGGAGAAAAATACCTTGAAACTTATTTGGAAGTAAAACAGTTATGGTTTGTAGTTACATATGGGAGGAGCTGAACTGGTAAAGACAAACCCTGTTCTCAGTTGCCAAATGGCATTTTTCTGCTGGAAAAAGGCCAAAACAAAAGGCTCTCAGCCAAAACCTTCTATTAACAAAAATCCTTTCCCTACCCAGTCCTTCTCTGCAAAAACAAAACCCCACAATCTGTTCTTCCTGTGATGCCACTGAAGCAGCAGCGTGATTGTCGACTTCTGTAACCAACAAGTGAACTTCAGAAAAACTTTGTGGATACGTGAGAAATCTGACAGAACTGGGGAATATGCTAAAAGACTCTAAAGACCTTAGAAGAACTCTTTTGGATTCTACTGTAATGAGATTAGGATTTTCCTGATGAAAATAATTCATTTTATCACACCTATGTCAGACTTAAGTATTTAAAACCAAATCAAAACAAAACCAAAAAAACAATCAAACAAACAAACCAAACCAAACCACCACACAAAAAACTCCCCACAAACCCAAACAAACAAACAAAAAATCAACATAAACTGAAAATGAGGATATAGGGGGTTTGACCATGTAGATTACATTTGAACATGGGGATTATTGTATGTAGGCAGCTTCTTGACTTTCCTACTTTGGATGCCATTTTAGACTTTTAACCCTACTTTTTTCTTCTTTCTTTTCCAATTACATTTTCATCCTTCGGGCAACCCCACTTGTAGAGTCTGTGGGACTATTTGAGTTGTGATGCCCAATGTTTAAAAGGCAGATTGTGCAATTAAAGCCCATGTTATTAGATGTTTACAAAATTGCCATCACTCGTAGATGGTAGCAGGTGGAAAAAAAAAAGGCAGCAAATTATTATGCAAGAAAGTATTTGTCAGGGGGAGTAATGAGTCAGGAGAGTGAATCCTGGCAAGAAGCAAACAACACATCACAGAAAGTGTTTTGCACAATGGGATGCACTGATTGCTCGAGTTTCTTTTGACTGTGTGGCCTGACACCCTGGGTATCCTCCAAACTCAGTTGGCCACAGAAAGTACAGAGAATAAAGAATTTTCTTTTGTTTGTTTCATATGCATTTTAAAAGGAACAGATTTTTAAAAATAACATTTTAATATTAAGTAAATAATATTTGATAATCATCTGTCACTTCATCTGAAGAATTAAAAATGCTTCATGCTTGAGCTGTTGGTGTGTCATCACTTTTTCAAATGATATCAAGTATAAATAAATTATATTACTTACAATAAGATGCAGGTTTTGTTTTGCTGCAAAAGATTAAAATGAAAATTAAAGTGATGTTGCTTGAAGACTAAAAATGTGGGGTGCATCTTATTCTAGAGCAGGAACTAGAGATACAACACAAAGTGATAGCGAAGCAGAGCACTGGACGTTATTGCTCCCTTGTGTTTGTCTGAAAGATCTCCAACATAAAAGCATATTCCCTTTTTTTCTAATTCAAAAGTTTGTCATTTAAATATCATGTAATGAGCACCAGCTTCTCAAAATCCATCATCTAACTTAACTAGCATGCAGCTGTTAGAAAATCTTTCAGTAAAAGTTGTAGTAAAAGATATGGAAATTGAAGCCTTATTGTAGAGTCAGGATGGTAAAGAAATTCAATATTTACCTCGTATAAAAATATATACTATTTTTTTTTTCTTTTGAGGGCAATATTGGTTAATTCCAGAAAAATTCTTAACTTTGGGGTAATATTTTCCTGGTAGTGGTGTATTTCAGTGCATCATTTTGCCTTATTATAGCTGAAGCACAGGTTGTGTTGTAAGGAGGAGTAACTTCTTGTGAGGCTTTTTTTCTTTCTTTTTTCTTTTCAATTCATCAGTCTCCACCTCTGCTTTCTGAGCTTGGGGTATTTGTACTGTCAGTTTTGTGCCTCTAAAACGTTTTCAGTCAGGTTGCAGCTGACTCTGAATCTCACCATCTTCCTGTTTATCTAAATCTGTTGTCTGGTAAATGGTTGAGTTGCAATTGTTCTCAAAGAGTCAAAATAACCCAAGGTATTGATTGTTTTGTAGAAATCATAGTCACAGCACACTGGCAAATATCTTTCTCCTGGAATGAGTTATTTTTAAAAGTATCTGGCTAACTTCAAAACAAAAGTTTTGAATCTCAGACCCAGGTGGTTGCAATAGGTTAAATTTCTCCAGTTCAGTGGTGTTTCTTTGTGAGCCTGGGGTCTCTTGGAAGTGGTAGATGTTCTCAGGGTAAGCAAAAGAAGTGAGGGAATGAAAAGCAAATAAGGAGGTGAATCTAAGGAGTGACAGTTTTGTGTCATTCCTAGCAGTGATTTATCCATGCTGTTCTTGAAGCCCTGCTGTAATGGAGGCTCCGCAACCCCTGGGCAACATGGGTCAGGACTTAGCTGGTCTCACCAGCAGGGTTTGCTCCCTGAGGTTTAACCTGGCGCTTTCCTTCCTGTTGCTGCCACCATCGCTGCCTGGTCTGTCTGCCCTGGCACAGAGAACAAACTGCCCTTTACTGCTCTGCAGCAACTTGAAATGCATTTGGAGGTGATCTTCTGTATTCATGTCCTCTCTTGAAAAGCATCCTCAGTTCTACCTTCCCACATGTTTTCCAGGTGCCTGATTATATTATATGATTCTGAAATCAATAATCACCACTTTCTTGTGTATTCTTGTGAATTTCAGGGCTAAGGAAACCCATACAGTCACTTTTGCTTTCTCGTCCAGGGTGATGCAGTTTACTGGAATGTTGTTTTTGGAAACCACAGCTACTGCAGAGTTCTGTAATAGAGCTGAGTGACAAATGATCTGTGGAGAAAAGCAATGAAACAATGTTCTGTCGTATCCCTGAGAAAATCCCCTTTTTATATGGCCCACTGCAGTGTCTTCCCTCCTGCTTTTTGGTTTGTAAGCAGCAGAACGATAGAAGTCTGTCAGCAGCTCTAGGCACAGTACCTCAGATACTTTGATAAGCAAATATCTGCCTTGGCTAAGTCACAGCTACATCATTAGCATTTAAATCCTAGTGATGTTGACAGGAGGTGACTTCAACAAGAACAGAGTAGAGGGATGAGGTCCCAACACTGCAGCTGTAATTAAGGAGCTGCTGTATTGTAGCTGCAATGGGGCAGTCCAGCTGAGCCCTTTCCAGGCCCTGTGCAAGCACAGGATATGGGGAACAGTCTGCCCTGAGGGACTGCTGCTCTAAGGATGGGATGACAGACCACGGTGGAGAGGAGAAAAGGAAGAAGAGTGAGGCTGAAGGTGTGTGCCCTGTCCTGCTCAGTGAGGAAGCAGACAAAATGTTACTGCTCTTTGCAACCTCTTACCTGTACGTGTAGCATCCTGCTCAGATCACCAGCCTTCCTATGCTCATGACTGTATGTATGAAACTAGTACAAAACTACCATGAAACGAGTATGTATGAAACTAGCGGACTAAGGGGTGACCCGATAGACTGTTAGAAATGTTTTACCTTCATGAAGCCAAATATTCTGAAGTGCTGTTATGATGCCAAATTTGGGACAGATGTTATTAAAGGCAGTCAGAACCTCCATCTGGAGAAATTGTTAGTGTTTGCATGCACCATGTCATTGGCTCAATTTGAGTGATAAACTTGTTTGTAAAAGTGCTGCGGTGCTCAGTTCTGCTGAGCTGAGTTCTAGGTAGCCCAGGGGGACTTATCAGGAAGTTGAGAGTGTTTTCCTTTGTTCCAGGGTACCATGGAAGGGGATCAGTGAAGGCCTCCAGCTAAAAAGTGTAAGCTGACCTGCAGTACGCAAGTGCAGGAGGTCAGCCATTTGATGTGGTATGTGTCTTCAGGCCATTTGAATAGCTTCATAGCTGGGTCTCAAAATGTGGCTTCCCATGGCTGTGACCCATGGACCTTTCAAGTAGAGTGGAAGTCTTGATAGATCAGTCATGCAGAGTTTCCAGGACTCTCAAACATCATTTGCTTCTCAGCTGGCTTTCCGGTGGCTGAAATATTAAGACAATCATCCAACGTTTTTCTTCTCCCGTGAAGTGCATTTCATTAAAATACATATTTTATAAAAAATTAACAGAGCAGCTCAAACTTTTTAAAAGCTAGACAGTACTTAGAAAACTGGTTCCAAATCTCTGGCCTCAATATATGAATACTAATTGTATCTTATCTACTGTCAGTTATTGAAATCCCAACCAGTAGGAAAGCTAATCTGACATCTCCATTCACACACACCTTCTTTTGAGCCTCTTTACAATTCAGTGAGTGTTATCAATGATTAAATATCCCAGTCCTTACAGTTTTAACCTTTTTATTTTTTATCCCTTAACTTTTCTTTTTGGTTGTTACTTTCAGTTAGTGAACAGCTCCTTTTGAGTTAAAGACATTGTGAAATTCACTTAAAATGGCCATTTGAAGATTTCATTTAAAAAAAAAAAAAAAGAAATCTCTATGGACAGACTCTGTCCTTCACTACAACAATGGAAATCTTCGTTGTCTTCAGCAGTATCACTCCAAATTTGCAGGAAGGTTAGAATCTGAACTAGGAGATCCAAGATACATTTGAACGTGTGAGCCATCAATTGAGAAGAGCGTAGGAGTTTGTTTTCACTGCAACTCATTTTGCTCATAGCTAACATAATTATTGGGACCACTCTTGGGTAGATGCATGCAACCCTTGAAGAGATAAAAGCAGATGGACCAGGTCATTGAAATTAAGAGTTCGACCCTGTTAGTACAATAATGGTTAAAACTGTACATAGTTTGTTTGCATTTTCCAGGGCTTGCATTTCAGTGGTTTTGTGCAAGTCATTTCTAAATTGAAGAGTTCTTCTCTAATTTCACTTCTTGTGTTCAGATTTAATTGTAAAGCATAAGCACAAAGCCCGATTGTCCATGGCACCCTTCATTTTATACTCAAACCACACATCTAGACCCAGGGCAACATCAAAACATCCACTAGTATGATTGAAAAAATTACTACAGTCCTTGGACTTCTGACCAACTGGTGTTGACTTTGCAATGAAAAATGCAACCAGTTATGTATTTTCTGTTTACGTGACTTTTTTTGACTTTTTGTACAGCCTCAATTTATTTGCTGGTTTTCAAGCATACCTATTTTTATAACGTGGCAGTAAAGAGCAGAATTAAGTTGAACAGAGACCTTTTTGCAGAGACCTTATAAAGGAGCAAATACTTGATTCCTGCATAGAAAGTAAGGTTTTCTGTTTCTTTTTGATGACTCACTGTGTGTCAGATAATGGAATCCGATTAGAGCCACTACAGGAGTATTACAAAAGCTTGAGTGTTTTAGCGGAGAGAGGAAAAATGAGGGCAAAGAGAATTTTTTTAAAAAGAAAAATCAACTTTTGAGAAATACTGGATGAGACTTTCGTTTTGTTAAATAAAGTTAACAGTGAATATGAAGGCTGGCAAATGGTGGAGTCTGGACATTGTCCACTGTGTGTGTACCGTCTGCTTGGGACCTGGAAAAACTCTGTCGCTTACAGGTAATTTGAAATGGGTAAACTTACAGTGGTCCTGCGAATCTATAGGGGGGTTGTTTGGTTGGTTTTGATAGCATTTTCACTTCTTAACCAAGTAACAGCAAAGTCTGGGCTTCAGCCCAGTGTTTTAGGAGCCAAGCTGAAAGAGTTTATCTATCTTTTATCAGATACAACCCTGCTCTGTTTCCACAGGAATTCTCTCATATGTTTGCACGAGACTTGAGTCGGATTTCTGCCGGTGTTCAGTGGGTGCACAATCAATATCGTCAGCTGTGGATGTTGTTCTCTCTGAGTTTACAGAAATACTTAGTGTTTGTCTTCAAGTCATAACATCTAGAGTCATGTGTTAAACTGACAGTCTGAGTTTTCATTTAATGAAAGTGTTATATTTTTCATCTTTTAGTTTCCAAGTGGGTGTAAACCTTAAGGAATCGGTCTTGCTTTGTAGATCCTGTGAGTAGTAAGAAAATTTGTGACTTTTGATTGGCCTAGGTCATGGTATTTAAATATCAAGGCAAGTGGTTCTGTATAAAACAAACAGGTAATGCAGGGTCAAAAGCCTTGGCTGGTATAAAGTGTTGTAGATCCATGTAGCTGTGACAGTTGAGTAAATAGGATGTAAATTTAGGGTACTGAGAACAGGATCCAGATTTGCATTTTAGTATCTGATACACGTGTATACTTTTAAACTACAGTGTACCATACATATTTGCATTTTACAGGTCTGTGAAGCACACCTAAAACCAGGCTTCAGCAGCCAGGTCTGAACTCACACTTCCTACAGTTGGGCAGCAGACAAATGCACAACACTCACTCTTCTTATTTTTTCCTGCTTTTCCCCCTTCATCTGTGACTATATGTTTTGCTTTTTGTTTCAATATAATGATCACCACCACAGATTACAGGGCCATGTCTCAGGGAAATGTTTTTAAGCATCACAACATAATAAGGAAAAAGTACATTTATTTTAGAACAAGTAACAATTTACAATGTTTTGTGGAAACTGGTGATTTGAAAATGGCTGATCACTGCAAAATACGAAAATTAAGATTATCCCCACCCCCATCCTCCTCCCAGTGTATAGGAATTTTGCATTTAGTTGTGACTTGACACATGTTCAAAAGTGTGCAATTCAGGCACTGGCTTGAGACATCAGTGGAAGCAGATCTGGGTTGTCATGTCTCATTATAGCTATTGAACTATTGCAAGCATGCTATTATGCTGTAATGAAAGGGGTCTTCTCCTTCTCTTTTCAACTTGCAAATCTAGGAAAGATACCGTATGTCATCAGTTCCTGGCACAGATTCTGGGGAAAGGAGTTCTCCAAAGCGCTAAAATGTATGTGAAGCCTTTTCCCTTGAAAATATAAAGGAAATATATTTTTGCCCAGCTGAACCTCAGTCTTTTACTAACGTATGTAATGTTTACCCATCACTTAATATTATTTCAACCCCAATGCACTTTTTGGAGGATGACCTGTGAGGATGGAGTTTGGCCCTATGGGATCTGTGGAAACAGTAACGCAAATGCTACCCAGTACCCTGCGCGTGTTGTGTTCCCCACTGAGCACATCTGGGTTAGGGTACCAAACTCTGGGAAACTCCTGGATGGGATCTTAGGCAGAAATTTGGCTCTCTGGATCCAGGGCCGTGCTGGTGCTTCATTCGTCATTGCTGTATGTGGCAAGAAACTGCTTGTAAAAGTAACATGTAAATCACAGTGGTGGTTTATCAGGCAGTGAGGCTGAAGTCTGACCCAGCAGGTATCCCTTAGCCTTGCTGGTGTTTCTACACCTGTTTTTACTCGCCAGAGTAATGTCTTTAGTAGTGTGCATGAATCAAGCATTAAAATGTCTGATCATCTTCTTGAGAAGTCATTCAAACAACCTGATATTTCAAGGTTATTTTTAAAAGATTAATATGGCATTTATTTAATTGGTAAAATACACAAGAAATAGATCAAAAGCCCTGATATTCAGTACACAGAATTTTCAAAAAACAGATGTCTTATCAAGGATATGGGTGCTTTTTTCCTTCTCTTTCCTATTCAGTTCTCTGCTGCAAAATTGACTTCTGCAGGAAATTTGCCCCTGATTATCTTTTCCTTAGGAAACAGCAATATCTTCCTCTTGATAAGGATCTTATGATATGTTAATCTCTATTCAAGAATTTGAGTGAAGGTAACAGTACCCTTCAAGTCCCTTGGTGCCTCCTCTCACCTGCAGATGCCTGCAAAATAAACACCTGTGGAATGAGTAACATCTGCAAATGCATTGGATAGATTCAGTGAAGTGAGGATGCATCCTGAAGAAACATCTTGTGGTTCCAGCCATTTGAAACCCAGCCAATCCAGATAGAAGTTGGAAAAGTACCATAAAAAACTATATTAAAATCTTAACTGATAATGAGAGATGATTTTGTGGCCATGGCAAATGAAACATTATGTTGAACTTGCTAGAAATACTGCTTTTATTGCTGATGGGCTGCAATTTCAGAAATGGACAAATGCTGAGTTCTTCATGCAGGCTTTCTATTTAAAGAAAAAAATAGCTTTTGCAGGTTTACAACCTTCTTGTTTCTTGCTTTTTGGATTTTGGTTGGGTTTATTTTTGAGGGGAGAGGAGGCAGGGGTCACCGATGGTGGTGGGTTTTGTTGTTTTTTTTTTATTTGACCAGAAATAAAGCCCCTATAGGGAGCAGCAGGATGGTGAGTGCTCTCTATAAGTTGGGTTTCAAGGCCTTCAGAATCAGTAGTACTGTTCCCATTAATGTCAGTGGACTTTGGATTGGACCCTTGATACAAAACCAGCCTCTTTGAGCCAGACAAAAAGCCCATCTTCCCTGACGTTGTTTTCTGTGAGGAAGCCAGTAGCAGATTTTTAGGGAAGATGCATCCTGGAAATCAAGGATTTAAAGAATTCCTGAGACGAAGGTTGTCACTGATCAGTATTTCATTAATATTTGATAGGTCTTTCTTCACATTAATTCATTTAATCACCATTGGAGCCAACCTACATTTTGTCTTTGAAAGCACACTGTAACACTGCAACACTGCATTGCACAACTGACTTTTGCGTATTGATGCATTGTACATCTAGACCTGTGTTACAGAGGTCTGTATGGCTTCCAAAATCATGGGAAAAGATAAAGGTAGTTCGCAGGCCAGACACAGAAATGTAGATGGTATTAATTAAGAGGAATAAATACTGGAAGAATGATGAATTTCTCGTGGTCTCAATCACCAGCAATCACCAGAAAGAATATTAAGGAATGAGTTATTTGCCAGGTAAAGACAGAATTCATTATTTGGCAGTGGTAGCCCAGGATGGGTACAGGACTGGACAGCATCCTCATATTTCTCTAGGGACTTTGAATGTTAGGTGTGTGGTTTGGTTTTTTTGTTGTTTGTTTGTTTGGTGGTTGTTGTTGTTGTTGTTGTTGTTTTTCCTTCCTCCTAAGGAAAAATAAAATAGACACAGAGATGAAAAAGAAAGAAGGGAAAAGGGAGTCAAGCAATTTATCCTTGATAGTAACACTTTACTTAGCAACATGTCATTTAGGTGTCTGTGTTCTGATACTCATTTTCAGAAACAGTGGAGAATTCAGCACTCTAGTACTATATCATGGGGATTTGTTTGACTCCTGTTAGGATAAGAGGGAGTGCCTCTATTTGTATTAGCTGGAGGAGGATTGTGAACTGTTATCTTACTTTGTTATCTGAGCTAGGAGTGTACAAGGAAGTTTCTTCTACTAATGGTTGAGCCGCTCTTCAGATAAAGCCCTCCACAGGATCCCTGTAGCCCTAATTAATCAGCTGTTAAAACAGTAGTTGATAGACAGGCTTGCTTTAAGTTCGAATTGCCTGCAATCAGAGATAACAGGTAAGTCCCATTTGGCAGTGAGATATGAAAGCAGTAGAGTGATCTGTTATCAAAATGAATATGGCACTCAAATCAAAATTGAAGTTTGCAGAAGGAACCAGAGAAGTAAAACAAAAGGGAATACTTTTTACTTTGAGTGATCAAAATACCTTCATTTCGGTGATTATTTTAGACAGGTCTGAATCTATTTTGTAAGTCTTTGTACTAAGAGCATGCATTATCAAGGCAAATTTAGACTTCTCGAGAACCCTTGCTACTCCAGGAATATTGCTAAAATCATTGTCAGGTGCTGCTAACAAGGTGCTCCAGCAGTTACTGCTCCTGCAGGGCAGCCTGTGGCCAGCACGCCCAGCCAGTGCGCAGGAGCTGCAGGTGAAATAGCTGTGCTTCATGTCAGGAACTTCACGTCTTTCTATTTCTGTGTCACTGCCCTAATCGTCAGACTGTAGAGTAACTTCTTTCCTTACTCAGTTCATATTTAATAAATTATGCAGCATAGTAGTGCACCAGTGGTGCCAGGTGTATATTATATCCCAGTAACTGGATCACTTACCTGGGTGTTCTGGCAGGTCTAGGTTTGAGTCTATCTGCACGGGGTTTAAAGCCACCAAGAATAACCCTTTTCTTTCCTAATGTTCAGCATTAAAAGACAGACAGATTAGAGGGATAATGGCAAACTTTTTGGACGGTAGGTACCAGATTTATTTTAAAACACTATTTCATTACTGACTCATTTGTATCACACCAACACTTGGGGGCATCTCTCAGGACTGATGCCGCTTCTAGTTCCTGCACAAATAGTGATTAAAACATTTTCAGTCTAGATTCAATTTATATTTTAAATTCTCTGGGTGAAACAAGAGGGTTACTGCTTCAGAGAGGGATGCTGAGAGCCTGAAAGAAAGATGGACTTCTGTAAATGACTAAACACCTTTCACATCTTTCAGCCTGGGCAGTGTCTGATAGTCCCATGTTCACAAGTAGGACAGTTCCTCTAAGAAAGAGAAACTATCTCTTTTCTTTGACTTCTCTGTATCCAAGTGAATATTCTTCTGTTGACCCTATTGTTTACTCTTGAGAGTGATGCTTATCAGTACCTCAGGAATTGAATTACCGCTGGCTTCATTCAGATGAAAGCAAGTTGGTTGCTGAGCCTGTAATAGTTACATACAGGGCAGCAGCATGGCCAATAGTCTTTTCTTGAGATCACATACACTAGTATTTTTTGTTTTTTCTACATGCTAGAGACCTCAGTAGATGTCTTAATTCTCATTTGAAGTCTCTAACCGTAATCAGTGCACACTCGTTTACTTTTTCTTCCTAGGATGCCTCTGTCATTGGGACATGGAGTTCTGTTTTCCACATTCACCATGGGCAGGGCAGACATTGCCTTTTTTTTTTTTTTTATTTTCTTTCTTTCTGAATTCTATGTCCTGGGCCATGGACCCCATATTTCTTGATCGCTATCTTTGCTAGAAGCTACGGCCTCATGCTCTAGTGTTGGTTATTGCTTTACATTTTTTTTGCGGGGGTGTCTGTTTAGCTGTGCTTGTCATTTGGACATATGTTTCTCCAGGCTACTACTTCTTTCCGCTGTGAATCTTTCTTGTAAGCTCAAAAGACATCCTGCTCTTAAACCACTCACTGTCTAGGAGATAACACAGGTTTCCAAGATTACATGTGCACACCACTGCTTTCAGGTCTGTAAAATTTTTGCTGCCTTTTTTTTTTGGCTGAGCCCCCTCCCCTCTGCACAGTGCCATTCTGTTTTGGCTGATGTTTCTCATCAAATACCTCTATCTGGTGTTCCAGTATTTTAGATGTTATTTTTGACACCTGAGTTGTGCTCGCTCTTAATTCTTTTACACTGATGAAATGGTGTGGAAAAAAGAAAACCAACAACTTTGTTTTCCTTTTTATCCCTCAATGTTTATCTCTGTACTGATTCAAGTCTCAATTCTGCTGTGCCCTCAGATTTACTTCTGAAAATCCAGCATGCTGGTGGTCACTCCTTTTGATAGTTTGTTTGCTCTCTTTCAAGATGCTGCTTGGCCCCTCAGATAATCATGCTTCTTTTCTTGTGGTGTCTCTCTTTAGGTCAACTGCTTCCTGCATGTGTCGCCTGCCACCCAATGGGTAATAATATGAGAATACTTCATGTTTCTAAAATTAGCCTCTCTTTTCAGAAAACTCTTTACAGAGCTGTTGCAGTTCATTTACTGCTGCTGTAGTACCATGTGCACACAGACCAGCTCTACAGTGTGCCGGCCAAGCTTTCCCCCAGTAGCAATCCCAGTTCCACACAGATCTGCTATCCAAGGAGCCCTTGGGCAGCTGCTCAGTGCCAGATCAGGAGGCCACGCAGCCATTCAGGAGGTTTTCTCACCAGTTCAATATGCAACGCTCTCAGGTACCATGGACCAGGTTTTCAACAGCGCTTCCTTGCAAGGAGTTCTGTTGGAATTAGAGGAGTGACTGTGCGAAAGTCACCCTGCCTTAAGACACAGCAAAGAGCATAAGGGATGCAGACCTTGATCCTGTGAGCCTACAGGTCTGTGACTGATGTGTTGTCCCCATTCCTGCCAAACCTTCAGAGAAGATTTACCCACTTGTGTAAAAAAAAAAAAAATAAATCACTTTTCCGTGACCCTTATTTTACTTCCATTTCAGTCATATATCATGGAATTAAACAGTAACTTTTGGATGTGTAATGTGCCTATTTATACATTTAACTGTTAACTAGACACACACATATGTGTGTGCACACACAGAGGCTATACTGAGGACACAGAAGGAACATTTCCAGCGAAGGGATTTAGCTGTGTGAATCCCATTAACATTAATGGGAGTTGTTCCCCTAAATCCCCATGTATCTCATTAAAATATACCTATTAGTGACAGGCTGAAGCCTACAAAAATCAGCAGTTTTCAGGTTAAAACTGAAACTTCATCATTAACTTATCCTATTGTGCCTAGGTAATGCAACACTTTAACTTCTCAAATTCAAAGGTATCTTCTCTCCATTGAACTTAAAACAAATCTTGTCTTTTTAGTATAATGGGTTCTGCTGTAGTTAGCCCACTCAGTAACTCTTGATCATGTTAGAAATGTTTTCCCTCTCAACCAACACCATCTATGAAGGGACAGTGTTGTCAAAGTATCTTGGAAACCCTTATGACAAATAGTATGTAAAATCTAAATGGACTAATACATTCCTAGTAATAGATCATAGCATTGAAGCATGACAGTGATAAACTGTCAGGTTCTGGATTATTGTTCTGGGGATTATTTTTTTTAATAAAGACTGAGAGCTTGATGTATAACACCCGAATCACTCTGGAGGTACGAATACCTGAAGGAAACTTTATTTATAGTAACCTAATTTAGCAGTGTCATTATGACAAAAAGAGACCTTAAAATGGGCACCCCAAATTTTCACAAGTGTCTTTATGTGCATTCTAGACATAAGGTTGTATTCGTGTGTGATGATAAAGGTCTGCATTGTAGGTGGTGTAGTGAAGCATAGATCTGATGAAACTAAAAGTAAATGAGCTGGCTCAACTGTCGGCTGCAGAGCTGCTATTCCTGAGTTACCGGAGAGGATGAATTTAAGGGTAGCATGTATGGAGGTCTGTACTAATGCTGTTGTACTGTTTCTGATACAGGAGGTAGCTCATTTACTGTTGTTTCAGGTAACTTTGCACTGTATTTATAATAGAAAACCATGCTTTAATAGCTTTGATAATAGTATAACGTTTTCAGCTTTTGATAGGAAGCTAAAATGAGGAGTGCCAGCAAAAGAAGGATCCACAGTGTTCTACTGGTAAAATATTTGGAACACGGACTTGTATAAAATATAATTTATTCCCAGTTTAAAAGTAGAGATAAGAGTTACAGTGAAGTGAATATCAGATCCAGTAAGTCCTGCTCTTTTTGAGTAGAGAATGGCATAAAAATAGACATCTTTGCAACCACCCTGGTGTTGCTTTCATTTTCACGGCAGTGGAAACAGCCCTTCACCTTTAGGCTGGAACCAGTGGGTGAAAATATCCTCCCATGCAAGAACAAATGACTATAATCACAGTGTATATGTGTGTTTGTTTCCTCCTTCCCTCTCCCAGTGTCGACCTCTGTTTTAACATATTGCAAATAATTTTTCTGGCTATGGATCCCTAAATGATCCTTGTTAACCTGTGACCGGTATTCCTGCTTCAGCAAAAGGCGCTCCCTGCTAGACCTAGAGCATGAGTTTGTTCAGTCAGGAGGAGCTCTGGTAGAAGCCTCTTCCAGTAGCTTAACCATTAACAATAAGCAGTGAAATGAGTCATCCATACTTTATTTTTAATTAGAACTGTAGTGAGCTCAAGCTTGAGATTTTTTTTGCCTGCAGAGCTCAGGAGCTGAAAGCAGCAGCACTCTGCTGGTACTGGCTGTGCGGGGATTTCTGTAAAGAAACATCGTTAGGTTGTTGTGGGCACAAACAGTGGAGTAAAACCAACACAACATACAGATTAATATGGGCAAATGAGCATAATTCCTGTTGGCTTAGTCTGCCTGGAGATGTTTTGATTTATTCTATTTGTGGTTTCCCTCTTGTACCCCCCCCTCCAAAACAGAAGCCCAAATAATGAGTGAGACAGAACTGAATGAAGGGAAATTAATGTTTAGGTGTGAGGGTTGGTTGTTTTAAATGTATTCATGTGATTGTATTTTAGATATGCTTAGCAAGCTTAACATGGAATTTTCAAGCCACAAACCCACTGGAAAAATATCTCCACTGACTTCTGGAGTCAAATTATACACTTGCATTTTAAACACATTTTGAATTAATTTCATATCCAGCCCACGAACAAGCCCAGAATGTTCCTGTATAAAAGAAAGTTCTGATGAACTGTCCCTGGTAGTGCCTGAGACCCATTCAAAAATCATTAATGCCTTTAAAATGAGGAGTGAATCCAAAGCTCACCTGAGCTGCTGTGCCAGCCCTTGCCAAAACCACACTGCAGTCAATCTGCTCTGCTAATACAGGTGGTGGCTTTCAAGGAAGATAGTTCTTAAAATGTATTGGAAAGCAGTAGGAAAATGTGTTGTGCTGTTTGGCATTTTGTTACTTCTTAGTGAATTAAAATCCTCAACAGAGAATTAGTTCTGTTTTTTTCTTATCTGGGTTGCTGTTATCTGTGGAGGAAAACTCAGCTTGTTTAAGCCTGTATGCTTTGGGATGTCAGTGCCAAGCAGTTGGGAGGCAGCTGTCAGAGCCCTTGGCCCAGATCCGGTGGTCTCCATCAGCTTGGCCATAGCAGCACTTTGCTCTCCTTCTTCCTTATCCATGTTTTCTTTTGTCTCTTGTTTTGGAATTTTGTTGGGACAGAAAATGTTATGAGATTTCTGAGACAATACCCTTAATTTCAGCAAGCAGGACTATAACGAAGGCCATGCTGTTCATTATGCATACATGGTATTTATTTCTCAGGTGCTGTAACCGTTCCTTTCTAAAAATGCATTAGACAGGTAATGATTTAAGCTGCTTCTTACGATGGGTGTGTTCATTTTTAGCTTGGGTTGAACTGGGATTGCTTTTGCATCCCTAGTTAATGGTGGGAGGACAGGTTGTAAGGGAACAACCAGTGCGGTAATGTTGAAAGGGTAGGCAGCAAGCTGTGCGGGGCCAAGGACCCGGGCTCTGCAGAGCACTTCAAAGTGGCACACAAAATATTAATCAAACAGTCAGGTGCTTCTTTCTGCACAGCCTAAACGCAGAATCCCTTGTTCTGGGGTGCAGGCAAAGTCACGCTCATCATGAGGTTTCTGTGGCTCGGTTCTGGATGGCTCCATCAGTACTTTTGCTTAGAGAACAGAGACAGGTTTTGGTGAGAGGGAGGCAGGGGGAAAGCCCCGAATCCAGGCTGTCTGCCTTGCTCCTTCTCCTCACTCCAGCTAAACTGGGTGGCCTGGGAGAGAAGCGGGGATGATGCACAGGTTTTACGTGGCCGGTGTTGGTTATATTCAGGCAGGAGAAGTGATGTGCAGACCAGTGGCAGGGAGGGGTGTGTGGATATAGCCACGAGTGCATTGGAAAGCAGAGTTCACCCAGGTTGTACTGGGGAGCAATCGCACCAGCCCACTGTGGTCTGGAGCCCTTGTGAAGTGGGAACTCGTGAGCCAGGGGGCATGCAGCTTCTTGCTGGACTGGGCTAGTCTAGGCTGCAGGAAATTAGATATTTCCACTGACGAAGAATAGCCTTGATAGCACACCTCACTTTATAGCATTTTTCATGCAAAGAGCGACACTAAATAACGCAGTTACAGAGATAAATGCAGACAGGAGCAGATCAGGAGGGAAGGGAGATTAATTGGTATAGAAATTGGAGAAGAATGACCACCAGGGTGGATAAGGCAAGGAGTCAGAGATCGAGATACCAGACTTGGTGGACAGTGCTTGAAAATTAGCATGCTTATGCTGTGAAAAAGGGCCAAGAGGAGGATGGTACAGCATAGGAGAAAAGGTCAGTGAGGTGGGTTGGTTACAAATTGAACAGTAATTTAGAGTTTTAAAACTAAGTGCCATAAGTATATACATGAAGTCTTGATGTGGGAACCAGACAGTGTCTGGTTCTGATCTGAGATTACATCTTTCTCTGTTTCTCTCTCTCTCTGCACCTCGTTGTGACTGTTACATGTTTTGGTAGTAAAATCCAAGTAGCTGAAAAATTATATTCAAGAGTATCCATGTAGTGATTTGTCACTACTGAACATTTTTATCTCTTCATGTAGTTAATGTAACCTTTTTTTGGAGAGAGTTGGAAGGCAGTATTCTGAAAATCAGTTGGTTTCCTTGCTTCACCACTGGTTTGAATTGTACTAATTGAAACCAGTATTATTTCATTTGATCTTATAATTAAACAATGTAATTTATATTAATCCATTAAATAATTTGGCTAATTACTTTTACACTGATTGTATCTTAGTCTTTTTTCTTTTAAATTAATATTGGAACCAAGCTGTTATCTGCTGAAAACCAGTAAGCCACAAGTGAAGAAAAGATCTTTCTTACTTGCGGGGATTTTTTTTTAGGTTCTTTGATAAAGAGCCGTGTTAAACCGTAATCACAGAGGCCTTAATTCAGCCAAATGTTTAGGCATATCATTCCACTGCTGCTCTGTAAACTTTGAGGCTTTCTTGCAGCAGAGTCTACATGATGAAAAGCCAGACTTCATTGGAAATTAAAGCTTTGCATCTCGGGGAGAGAAAAGACAGCCTCATACTAGCAAAAGAGATTGGCTTTATTCCTGTTTCCGTATCACTGACCTACAGTGAGTAACCTTGGTGAGTTACTCATCCTATGCCCCTATGAGCTGAGAACGCCCACTGCTTTGTGGGCAATAGTGTGAGGCGGTAGCAGCTGTAAACTTCGTTCAGATGCGCAGGGCTTAGGTGACTAATGGAGTACATTAGATAACGCAGAGTGAACCGTCAGCTTTACGATCTCTAAGTTGAAATCTGTTTATATGCATTCAGATAACATTCATTCATAGGAATACATTTGCAGGGATCAGGTTGTGAACTATTTGAGAACTTGAAAGGCTCTCTTGCACCTCAAAAAATCTGTTCAGATGTCACACACTCGAATGTAATTGGACTTGCTGAAGTTATCACTGTGTAGGAATATCCAGGATGGATGCATATGTTCTCGGGAGAAATTCGAAAAGGACTTGTCTGTTGCAGTGAATTCTTGCTTCTGCATTTGTGGTACTTAATGATTGCCTTGCCATATGCAGTTCAAACTGAGAACCTGCCTGACCATACAGGAGAATGCATGTATTAAAAGAAGCAGTGGTGTGAGAAACCAGAACGGATAGAATGCATAAGCTAATTCTTTAGGATGAAGTAATTTTCTTGTAGGTCTGCCAGAGTTCAGACTTTCTAGGGTACTCACCTCTACCACTTCCCAGCAACATGCTCATTGGCTTAAAAGAGTGGAAAAGAGACAAGGTGCAGCTGGATGTTTGACAAAGGTAGGAGCCACCATAAGGAGACAGCAGATATGTCCATGATGCTTTGGTGTATTGTGCTTATTTTGCTGTCACTGTGTACTTCATTTTTGGTGTCATTTTGGATAGTCGCAGCCATGAATGGGGTTTTTGTGTATGGTCTGTGGTCTTCTTCATGGGATCTGCTTACTGTGCTATAGTTGGACTTCGCTATGAGCAAAATTCTGCAACGTATTCACTGTTTATATGCTGAGCAGGTGAGATGGCTTAGTGTTGGTGAACAGGCAATAGCTTTGCATCTGAGGGAGCTCCTCCATGACGATGTTGTTCTGCAGATGCTCAAACTTTAGCTTCTGAGCACAAAATTTATGGCTTTACATCCACCTCACTGGGTCTCCATGGGCCTGTTTAGTGCTTTGCTCTGTTACTGATCTTGTGACTACTGCCCATAACCTAAGGACTGCATGAGTTTACTGTGTATTTCATGGATGTATATTACTGTTTCTACACTGCGTTGTCATATCTATACGTTGATGTTATTTTAACATGTTTGAATCACGCATATTGCAATTTTACCATCTATCATTGTTCTTTTTCTCAAGCATTCTTACTCTGTTAAGCTGGCACAGACAGACAGGTTTTCCCTGCCTGTTCTTCTGTCAGTTTAAAAAATGTAGTTGTGTAGTTGCAAGCCTATTTCTTACAGTATTTCTGGTAAATTTTAGTTGGATTAGACTTATTTCTTATGGCCTCATTTTGTCTATTTATTTCTGTACTCTAGCACTAATTACTAGTGATGTGATTAGTGTTCCACACACCTGGTAGCTTTGTTCTTTCTGGTTTTTGAGATAATGTTAATTAATCCAACCTTGAAAAAATACTTGCAGTCCTGATCATATGTCACATTTCTAATTCTCTCTGGAAACCAAAGGCTATACAAAAGCTGAGTAATTAGAGATATATTTATGCAACTTTACTTGTGGAAACTTTCCGTCTAAGTATCACTGTCAGAAGTACTGACTTCATTTAAGAGGATGACTGTAAGCAACTTTTTATTTTATATAGGGTTAAAGGAAAGGCTACAGTATCATTTTGGTGTATTTTGAGAGAGCTATAGTGAGGGGTTGTTCAGGTTGAAGGAAAAAACCCACACCACAAACCACAAAATCTCTACTCTTTAGAAATATCTGACTCATTCAGACACATTTTTAAAATGTTTAATAAATATCTGAAGTAGATTTGGCGTTTCCTCTACTGATACCCCTCTGTGTATGAGTATTAAATTGCATTAAACTGCCGTGATTTTGTTGACTTTAGACAGGGTGAGGTCATAGCATAACAGCAGTTTGGGAGAAAATAAAGAAACAAGTGTACTAGATGCAATGTATGCGAGTCACATCTCTTGCTATGCTACTGGAAGGTGATCAGATACACGGATAAGGGTAGTTCAGGAACATAAAGAAGAAAGAATAGCAGTTACTTTCAGAGCACTTTGGTTTATCTTGCAATGTCTGTTTTCTTTGCAAAATCACTAATGGTCACTATTACTGGAATTGTTAAAGTGACCTTTAAATTGCTTTACAAATATCGAGTTGTGGATGCAATCTACTTTTGCACAATAGTCAATTGTCCATCTCAACTTAAACAAAACAAAAAAAGAGTGCATTTCAAAGTATTTCAAGCGAACTCCTTGAAGTATTTTTAAGAGCGTCACCTATAGCAATAATGTCACCTTTTATACAATGTTAGGAGTGATTTTTGCCCTGGAGAATGGCTGAAATCTTGGAAGGTGATAAAAGCTTTTCTTTTTTTTGTTTCCCTCCTAGATTTTGGTACTGTATGACAGAGGCAGCATATAATTTTTGTTGAACTGCTTGTGTGTGTGTATATATATACACATATATATATAAAAATATACGTGTGCATAAATGTATACATATGCATTCCCACGTTTTAGAACAGAATGTAAGAATTTATACAACTAAACGTAAGTATTTTCCTTGGCCCATAATTCTAATGTTACAGTCGTCTCTCCCTAGATATGTGCCTATCTGCCGTCTCTCATCTCCTGAGTCATTAATATAATCTCCTCAAAACCCATCTAGTCATGTTTGTTAGAAAAATAACAAATGGTAGCGCTTTGGTTCCCAGGTCACACGGAGACAACGTGGGGAGCGATCAGCAAGGTGTGCAGCCGCACATCTGTGGGAACAGTATGTACCATAGGACAGTGGGGGCAAGTCCCATATGAAGGTGGAATCTTATAGGTTCTTCAGCAGAAATAAAATACATTATATGAGCGGCTTTATACAGTTGTAACTCACATTTATTTCTCAGTGACCATACCACTGTGCTAGTTGAACAGAACAACTGTGTGCTGCTTAAAAGGTTTGTCTCTCCCTGTAGAGGGCTGTGGTCTTAATGCTTACACTTTACTAACCTGTATACCAAAAGTCATCAAAAAACCAAAGTGAAATTCTGGTAGGTTTTCACCCCATTTGTAATATTTCAGATTGACGTCCTTGGTTCCCAGAGGAAAGTCTAATTGAAACCTTGGTGCTAGTTGTTCTGTAAACTAGGGTGAGCAAAAGTTTCTGCTGTATTGGTGTGACTTTTGTATTAAGTTTTTTTGCATGGAAGATCACTTCAAGAGAAGAGGTTTGGGTCTGAGTGGCCTCCTGCATTTCTTACCTTCTGTACATCATTACAGTTCTGTATTTTTCTGGCACTGATATCCCAGATGATGTGACTGATATTTCAATTAAGATCTGACCTCCAGTTTACAGATATTAACCCAAATGAATGATTCTGATCAATCTTTCCCCAGCCTGAAGTTGGTTTCATTGTCTGCGTCAACACAGCTGATGTTAAGATTCTGCAGTGGACTCTCAACACCACTTGTTGTAGGAGCTGTTAAAGCCAATGCCTACTTGTTTTATTATTGTTGTTGTTGTTATTTATTATTTATATAGTGCTATTGCTGTTTGTGAGACTTTACAGAGAATATAGGTCCCTGACCTTGAGGGGCCCCCACATTGCTATCAAAAGAGTGTAAGAGAGGTGTCAAACAAAAGCCTGAAGTGAGAGGAGGCATGGTTTTTATGGGAAGGATGAGTGTAAGCGTGGGTAAAGCACTGAGATACATTTTAGAATCACAGAATCATTTTGGTTCAAAAGACCTTTAAGATCATCAAGTCTGACCATTAACCTAGCACTGCTAAATCCACTTCTAAACCGTGCCCCTAAGCGCTGCATCTACGTACAGTTTAAACACCTCCAGGGTTGGTGACTCAATCACTTCCCTGGGCAGCCTGTTCCAATGCTTGACAACCCTTTTGGTGAAGATGTTTTTCCCTAATATCCAATCTAAACCTCCCCTGGTTCAACTTGAGGCTGTTTTCCCTTATCCTATTGCTTGTTACTTGAAAGAAGAGACCAACAAGCTCCATTCTACAACCTCCTTTCAGGTAACTGTAGACAGCGATAAGTCTCACAGAGACTAGAAGCAACCGGCTATGTAACTACTTTAAGGATGATTTTTCTCTCTACATAAATTGAGAGAAAAATAGACTTTTGCTCTGAATACCCAAATATCAGACATATATAGATTTTTTTTTTTCCTCATATCCCATCGCAGAAGCAAAATGCCTGGTGCAGGTAGGGACAGGACCCTGTTTATTGTGTGGGATGTTCAGTACTGGACACTGCTCAGGGTTCAGGTACCCAGTTAAGTTTCCTCTACGTCAATATAACTGCACATGTGCCCTTTGATCTGGAGAAAATGCAGGATAATTTAATTTGGCTTGGTCAAGATGTAAAGATAGAGTTAGCTGCAATCTTGCTTGTATTTTGTGAATACGAGACAATATTTAAAATACTCTCTGTACAGAAGAAATTTGAAGTGTGCCTTGAGGCCACAGAATTCAGAGCTGGTATAAGTATATTGAATACCACTGAAATCTCTGCCTTTATGATTGCGTTCACTCAGGCCTGATTTTGACCCTAAATTAATCATAAGGGACTACATTTAACTTGGCATAAATGTACTTGTGTGTGCACATACATGTAAAAGGGCACAAAAGGGTGCAGTTAACAGAGAAAACAAAATGCAGCTAATTATGGCAGATCCTTTTTTAAGCATGTTTGCAAGTGATGTGTTTTCAAAACAAGCTAAACAATAATTCATCAGCTTGTGTACCACATGCTGGCTAATGAATAAAGTCAGGAATCAGGAAGCAAATGTAAATATGGGGTCTAATTCCCAACTGCCAAATTAGAAGCATTTTGTGCCCACTTTGCACAGGTGCAAGTGACAACATAAGTTACAAAACAGCTGGGAATCTGGTCTCACAGTCTGTTGTACTGTTCAAATAATTGAATTTAAAGTGTGGTTACTCACTAACTAAAGCCTCTCCAACTGTATTGGTCCGCATTTCCCAACCTCAGGCCTGGGAGAAGACCAGGCCATTTGAGAAGATTGTCATTCAAGCTTATCCTTTCAATCAGAATCTGCAGGACAAAAAATACCAGTTCCTTTATGGTGGCAGTTAATCTGTCAAGAGCAGATTCAAGTTTTGGCAAAGATCTGTGGTGAGATAAAATGAAAAAGCTGCCAAACAGCATTGTTAGCACGGGGAGGAGGAAGGGAGGGGAGCTGACATGATTTCCCAAATTAAATGCCAAGCACACCTACATCGTTTTAAATCAGGCTATGTGAAAACCAAGATATTTATAGCTGTAGTAAGCTTTAGTGCTCATTTACCCCGGGGGCAGTGTGTTGATTGCAGAAATGCATTCATCATATCTAATGCTCGTTTCTACGAGTTTTTTATAGTTTACTTGAGTAAGTATAGCATAACATGCTAATAGTTTTTAAATAAAGCACATCTCAACAATTGGTTTCCAGTGCCATGTGATTTGCAGCTCAGCACAACATTGTTCTTGTCATTTCAACTTCACGCTTTGGCTACTGTCAAATGTGTTTCTTTACTCTCTTGCTGTTGTCATCTGCATTTAAGACTTGGAAATAACTCGGTGCCAGTTTTAGGATGGTAACTTGATTAAGCGACTATTCTAATGGGATTTAAAAATATATTGTGAAGTGTGTTTTTAGGTAGTTGCTCATCAGTGAAAATGGGTGTTCATGCAGTCGTTGCCTTGGTGGGATGCTGTTTTATCCGCTAAGTCAGAAACAAGATATGTTTAAGGGGAGTTATTAATAAATAAACATGACTGTGAACCTGCATTGTATTCAGTACCAACCTCACCTGTCATGCTTTTCGTGGGGTCTGGATTTGAACATAAGCTGCTAAAATAATACATAAAAGACCAGATAGATGTACTGTTTCTGTGCTGTGTGGTGCCCTTGCACCACTCTGCACATGCAATGAAGGATCCCTGGAGCTGCTCTCTCCTTGCGCTCCCCTCTCTGCGGTGTCAGAGGAGCTCACAGACACCTGGATTAGCTGCGACAATGCTGTTTTCTGCTGAGGAGGAGAGCAGGAGGCTTTCCTTCCCTGGGTTTCCCCTGGGTAACTTGAACCCTGCTCTCATATTTCAGTCCAGGAAACTTTGTGTTACCCGGAGCACAATCTGGCTGATGCTGCTGAGCCTGGTGATGCCTGGTGAGGGGTGCTGAGCCTCCCGCTGTGAGATCCTGCCACCGGGCAGCCTCCATCTGTCTGTGCCAACTGTCGTCTCTGCTTTGTGCTGGTTACCCAGTGCTTCAGGGCACAGTTTGTTCTTTTGGGAGTGAAGGATTGGAAAGGACCATCAGGGTTACAAAATCTGCTCTGCAGTAACTGCAGGTGTCTGTGCAGCTCATTTCATGTGTAGATGACACCTGGTAGGATCCTTGGCCAGAACAATCCAGCTAGTTTTATTAATAAACACTACATGGCCATTTTTGTCTTGAAATACTCTGACTCCGCAGAGGTTACAAGTTCCCTGGATTTCATTTGCAGTTTCAATGTGAGCATGCAGAACAGCATATTGGGTCACTGGGATGTACTTAGAACATATGTTTTAAGTGTCTCGGTTTTCTCACAAGCTTCCATTTTTATCCTCCATTATTTTCAAAAGTTCATAGTTTAGATAGAGAAGTGTTTCAGGGGTTAGAAGTGCATCCTTAGGGAAGCATGTAGTTGATATAATAATGCACTGAGTGCATAGCTTGCATGGTACTCTGCTCTCTGGTTGGATAACTTCTAATGAGATCTTTTGAAGATGTCGGCTGTTTGCGTAAAATGTGGAGGAAATCTGGGATAAACAGAGCTTTCAGCTTTTGAGGGTTTCTTAACTCTGTTTTCTCTCCATAGCCTTTCGGTCTTTAGCCAGTATTTTACTTCCCTGGAGCTGGTCAGGCTTGTTTGAGTGAAATATTAGGCCCTAGTGTCTTTATTTCCATTGAGTATCAGGTAACTTGATCAATTTTAATTACAGGAATGAGCTGACATGATTGTAACCCATTACTGTTTCTGTACCAGAGAGACAATTTGGCCAGGATTTCCAGAATTTTTTTGGATATGGTAACTTACACAAAACACAATCTACAAGATGAAATAATGAAAAGTGGAATCTAGTTTGGAGAAATTTAAGATAAAGTCTCTTGCACAACTACCTTGTATCCTGCACACAGTAATTTCCTCCTACCTATGACAGCTGGAGCACTTACAAATCTGAAATGTAAGGAGATGTAGCTACAGGAGTTCAACACTCAGAGCCACACCAGCAGCAGTGGGTAGGAGATGCAGTTGTAAAGCCCAAGTGACTGCTCTTACACATGCAAAGCCTTATTGTAAAACATCTGGAGACTTCAAAGAAGCTGTTGAAGTAGTTTCTAAGTGGAGACATTGCTGTATGTTTTCTTATGGTAAATCCATTTTCAGTAGATAGAGACAACCATCCATACAAGATTCAGAGACCATGGCATGTGTAAGGTGTACTGTTATAGAAAAAGGGTATAGTAAGTATACACTTTACTCTTATGGTAAAGAGTAAAACAGACCTAACAGTAGATACAGTTTGAAATCTTTAATAATATGTATTTAAAGACCGCTACATGTAAATCTCTTCATATTCCAACATTGCGCAGATTTTCTAATTACAAATTGACGGTTGGTTTTGTGTTTTTAATTTCAAAGCTGCTATCTACTCCTTTTTTTTTTTAAACTGCCATACAGTAAGATTGAGAAATTGAGTTGGCTAGGACTGCTGAGTAACCCCATGAACTAATGAAGTAAACATTTGCAACCACTGTGACATGGAAATCATCCAGCTCTCCCTGGTGTACACCTGCAGAAACCTGTGATTCACCTCTGAGTCACTCTGCAAATGTTAGCAGGGCAAAGCTGACAGCCATGCAGAGGGCTCGCTCTGCTGCCAGTTCTCTCCTTCTCCCCTGGAATAATGACATTAATGATGCTTCCAAGCGGCTCGTGGTGTTGCAAAATGAGAGATCTAAAAATCCATGCGGCAGTTTGATTTCCTAATAGGATGCATTAAGTAGGACATTGCATGTTTTACGGGCTGAAGTTGATTAGACAATAAGACTTAAAATATGTCGCTAAAGTGGTTAGAAAAATAGGTTTTGGAAGCTCAGATCAAAGCTTTACAGGGGGGTGATTAGATAAATAAAAAGTTTAAGCCTAACTGAGCAAATAATTGCACATCCTCTGAAAAGAACAGTTCATAGGGATTGATCAAATGTGAGTCACCCCAGGCACAGATGTCTTTCTAAGAATATTCCATTTAATTTTCCTAATGTACACCAAAAGCAAAGAGATACTGGTGCTGATCAGTGAATGTTCTTGTTTGCATAAGGAAAGGCTCTTTAAAAATAATGGAGAATGAAAAGAAAAAAAAAATCTAACTAAGTAACCACCAAAAAATGATTCAGTTCCTGTTGTCTAACAGGGATAATTTCCTCTTTAGTAGTGATTTCCCTCCCTCATTAAAAGGTGAGGGCTTTCTGTTCTTCAGTGTGTGCTAGAACAACATAGCACATGCTTGAAGCTTAAGAGAAATGCAAATCTCATTGCAGTCTTTTTTCTTAAGGGCCAATTTGTGCTTTTATTTGGAAATATCAGCCCTGGAAAGACTCTAAGAACCTTAGAAGCACAAAATAAATAGATCCTAAAAGTCTGTGAGGTTCTTACTGTGCTGGATTGCCTCTTTAGGTAAAGAATGGAGTTTGAGGACAAAGTAGGAGCAACTGGAGGTGAAGAGGGACCCTGTAGAGGGGAATCCCATTCCCTCAGGACCAAGGTTTTTGGAAGAACTTTCACCTTCCTGCCTTTGGCATTGTTTTTTGAGAATCCACCTGCAAACCCCTGTTCTCTGGAGGGTGTGTATATAGGGAAGCTGCATTAACATTACAGAGAAGAGCGTGACAGGGTGAAATTCCGTGCCTTCAAGATTTTGGCATGTGTTCCATTTATTGCAACAAAGCCACAATTTCAGCTTTGCTGAAGGAGAATGAGTAATGACAGGGAGCTTGGTTTCTTCCAACACGTTCCTCTGACACAGGGAGTGCTGAGGAAAAAGTAACAAGAAAAAGGCTATGCAAAAAAAATTCCGTAGACCCATAGAAAGAAGCTCTGTGCACAATACTGAGACATGCAGCACTGTCACACTAAACGTGCCATGCAGATGCTGGGTATCTCGCTAACTGGAATATATTCCTTATTCAAACACTAATGTTATGCTTTATTTGTTCAGTCTTTGAACACCAAGTTGTTAAATAAGGGATACACACAATAAAAGAAAATGCAATCTGCTCACCTGTTCCCCTCTATCATATCTTCAATGTCTCTGCAGATTGCAGGAGGCATGTTCTGAATGCTTCCAACAAGCTGACTGTGGTAGAACTGGCGTATCCATTCGAGTGTTAGAGTTGGTAATAAAATAATGGCTCTTGAATTTCACTTTAATGAGTGGCTTGGAACCATGACTAAATCATCTTGTTCTTAATAGCAGAGGATACCTGACCTTCTGTCTTGAGCTTTTTTATTTCATGTAGTACCTAATTTCTGAATGCAGCTGATCTTGTCTCACTGCTTGCTCCCTTTTCTCTCCCTCTTCCACCTTCATGGCAGGCATACATATACATGAATTTGACCTAATATGAGAGAGGCAATTCAGAAACTGTCTTGCTGAGATGTTGTGCAGGTTTTGGTATGTCTCTGGCAACACTAGCATGACAGCTCTAGGATAACTGGCTGGGCCATGGGAGCCATGATTTGCAAGAACCTTTAATATATACTTCACAGTTAATGTAGAAATATTCCTGATGTAGTGAAGAACGGATTTTGTAATTGTGAGTTTGAAAACCCTTTTTGGTATCCAGTAATTTGGATGAGAGATAAATAATGAAAAAATAGGAATGAAGTTCCCACTTGGCTGGTTTCCAGTCTTTGCATTCAGTTTGGCTTACTTTGTAATCTGGTTCTTAGGTTCATATTTAATGCCCACCTCTTTCCTCCTGTAACTTATCTATTTAAGTTCACATAACTACAGTATGGCTGTAGTCGGAAGGGACCTCTGGAGATCATCCAGTCCAACCCCACTGCTAAAGCAGGTTCACCTAGAGTAGATTGCACTGGAATGTGTCCATGTGGGTCTTGAATGTCTCCAGAGAAGAAGACTCCACAACCTCTCTGGGCAGCCTGTTCCAGTGCTCTGGTACCTTCAAAGTAAAGAAGTTTTTCTTCATATTCAGATGGAACCTCCTGTGCTTCAGTCTGTGCCCGTTGCCCCTCATCCTGTTGTTAGGCACCACTGAATGAGTCTGGTCCATCCTTTTAACCACCCACCCTTGAGGTATTTATAAACATTGATGAGATCCCCTCTCAGCCTTCTCTTCTTCAGCAACAATCTTGGACTGGAGAACCAAACGTTCTGCAGAAAGTTTGACTGTATGTGGTGAAAACAATTTACCTGTGATTCAGACCAAGGGGTACATTCTCTTTTGTCAAGTGGAGAAACTTCCTTTCATCTAACAGAAATTTGCTTTTAATGATGATTAACATTGCCACTTGTGATGTGTCCTTAAAACTGTTACCTTCCTACTCTCACCTCTTAAATCATCCTTCACTTGGGTGATGCAAACATTTGATGTGTTTTCAGATAGAAAGGGTTTGGTCTTATGTGCAGAGGGGACTAAGGGTGTGCAGCACCTGAAGGTAGCTGCCTAGTACTTTGGAAAATCAGACACATTATGTATCAGCAATGTTTTGCGGCAGCTGGGAAATAAATTTATAGCTTGGTATTTCTAAAAGAAAAAATTACTAGTTCTGATTCAAATGCTTAGCAGTGTAGACAGTTAAAGTAAACATTTTTCCTGAATCATTTTTTATAGCCATACACTTCTTGAATTTTCTTCTGTTATGTTTTGAACTTCAAGAAAATGATATTTCCAAAAAATATGGAAGGCTGAAAATTTTTATTGTATTTATTCCAAGCATCACCTAGGAAAAAGTACTCTATTCGTTTTTCAAATGCTTTAAAATTGATTTCAGGAAATGGAAAAGGGCTAAATTCAGGTCATGTAGTAAGTGCTTATGTACCTTGAGACAAGGCAGCAATAGATGTCTCAGAGGAAGATTATTGCATTGTCACTTTACCTGAGGAAAGACATCTCCAAATATCACCTTCTTGGTGTAAACTTGCTTCTGTCAAAGGGGAGGGCAGTTCTGATTGCCGTGAGTCTGATATAGATCATATGTTTATGCAAAACAGATGAGTTCAAACATCAATACACCTATTTCCTTTCTCTGACATACCTTCCACTCTGTTTGTACGTCATGGCTTACTCTAGCTTGCTCTAGATTTACATCAATACTACTGTGTCAAGATAACAGGTACCATATAGATTTCAAATTTATAAAGAATTCAGTGAAAGACACTGTCTTGAATATCAGCTTGGGTTCTTGTTGTAATTTTACATTTTTTGGGTCTTATTTAGAACTTATGATTTGAGCATGGCAGTTAACACAGTTTAAAGAGGTTGCAGCATATTAACATCCTGTTGTCGCTTAATGACGTAACAACTTTGGTTCAAAAGAGGCTTATTTCATTGCTACCTTTGACTATCATTTTAATTTTTCTTCTATATGAGAACTAATTTTTTTTTGTGGGGAGGGTGAATAAAATGCAAAGGAAATGGGGATTTAGCAGGACCCAATCAGGAGTTAATTAGCTATTTATGTGACAGACAGCCTCAGTGTAGCCCTACTAATCCCCTCTTTTGTGACTTCAGTCTAGAGTAAGGCTCAGACCTGGGTAAAAGTCAGTAACGCTGGCAGAGTTCTGTGAAATGTACACAAAGCTGCATTTGCTAAGTATCTCTTCATGGGAATGTTCCACAAAGCTCAAAAAAGCCACATGTGTTCCTAACATTCACTGTCATTAGGTCACAGTATGTGGAAATTCTTTTCAATTTCAGAATTTAGCAATGGCACTTTCTGTTAAAATAGGAATTGGTCTTAAAAAATAAACTCACATCCATTCAACCTACTGTGAGGAAAAAAGCTGCATGAGCATATTTTGCAAAACCAGAAATTGCCTCATATTATGGTGTGATCCTAGAGGGGAAAGATACCCTGTCCTCAGGGCACTTATTTGAGTCATGAAAAGCACACCCTTGATGATGGGCAAGTCACTTACTCTCTCTGTACTTTGGTTCCCCTGCTATAAGATAGTAATTACAACATTTCCTTTCACCACAGGGTGTTGGGATGTGCTCAAATTTTGGTAGTGTCCATGCAAGCTTGACAGGCAGTAGCGATGTTCCTAAAATCTGATATGGAGGTGTTCTCTTGTGGAACATTTCCTAAGCCCTCTGCTTTAATGATATTGATCAGGAGTCTAATTTGGTGATCTGAAGGCAGTCAAAAATAACATTGAAGCTGAGCATGCTGCTCAGGAGACTGGTTTAGAAGTTTGCTTCTTTTTCTTTCCTGCATCTTCATGCTCCTCTTGGCTAGGCAGTTCTGCATTTATTCTTCCTTCACAGCCTCTCTTCTTCCCAGGGTGGGTTTGCAATGCTCAGGCTCTTGCAAAGGACTGTCACAGGGCATGACAACTGTGCTGTGAAATGTTTTCATCCCACTGAAGGAGCAGCTCTATGTTCTGGTCAGCCAGACTCAAGCCTGTAATGTCTGGACTTGGTCCAGTGACCTGAAGCAAGTTGGTTTCAAGCAGCTTTATGTATTTTCCCAAACAACTTTTCCCAAGCATGTTGTCTGCTGCTGCATTGTGTTTAGTGGTTAGCCTCAAAGAGATGGGTTACTAATATATTCATGTCATTCTTTTCTTTACAATAAACTCTGTGCCATTAAGGAGGTTCATATAACCTTTGAATGAGACAATAAAGACCTGAACCCAATTACCAGCCGTTACTTCAAGCACACCTTTCGTGCAGCAGTGCTGGCTGCTCTGGAGGCCTAGGCTAAATGGTCAAGTTCTCCAGCTCTGCACTGGATCTCTTGGACTGTTTTAGGGTGGGAAGGGGCTCACACTGCCAAATCATCCCTCAACCAAGCACGTTATAGTCAGGTGCTTTGGAAAAGTGATCAAGACCTGGAACCAGTCTGATGGTTTCCTCACACCCAGAGCTGGCCTGGGGTGGGCTTGTTTGGGGCAGCACAGGGGTTATTTATTTTTTCTGTAATAGCTGGAAGGCTGAGTTATGGAATCAGGGAAAGTATAGTAAGTATAGATCACTTTGGTTTCTTCTATTCTCTGGCTGGTTTGTTGACTTCTGCAAAACAAATACTCAAGGTTCATCTGTGTATAGAGCAGAAGGTGACATCACTTTTTCCTGAAATACCTGAGAACTGAAACTTGTTGCAAGTATAACTCAGTCTTGGTCTAATTATTTTTAAATGTTGCTTGGGTAAGAAAAAAAGGGGGGAAAAGGGTGTGAGCTTTTACAATCTTACTTGTTCAATTGATGTAAAAGATTTTTATTTAGCTTTAAAGTGAGTCTACTACTTCACAACAAAATTTCATTATGTCCCAACTGAGTTCTGTTTAATGGAATTAAATTTCACCCTTTCTAATTATCTTTTGGAACAGACAATCTTTACAGAATAGTTAGTAACACGAGTACACAATGGATCATTGTCTTTATTACTTGCAAAGAAACTGTAGATGCTGTACCAAATCTTGAGGTATGATCTCAAAAAACATAAAATATCTCACTCCCTCCTAAATTACATAACATTCAACGTAGACAACATAATTTAGGCACAATGGGTGGTAATTTTGTTCTTTTGAGATGACCAGCTTTAAGTTGCTTTTATAGAATAACTTTCCTGATCCCATTCTAATTAAGCAAGATTAGAGATAGGCAATCTTTGTGTCTTCAATTAATTTTCAAGATTTCTAAATGAAGGACTTAATGTCCTTTTATTAGCGAGATAAAAACAAATATATTTCCTTATCAAGCTTCCAGTTCTCCTTCAATGGTCATTTGTATTGTGGCATTGTTTTAAAATGCCTTCTTCCAATCTGCTAAAATTGCTGGAACCACAAAAGTACAGGATTTTAAAAAGTAGGTGACCCTGCATTGAATGAACACATACAATCATAAATGAAAAGAAATAATCCTGGCACAGGTGAGAGTCATTTGGAATAGATGTTCCCTTCCTGTATGGCTTTTGCCAATATTGTGAAAACTATTAAATCTTCATGAAGATGCAGTTCTCCTTGTTAAAAATAACTTAGTGAAAAGAAAATTACGTTTTTTATCAAAATGGGCTGTTTCTCTAGAACCAGGGTTGAAACTAACCTTGCATTGATTTAAAATCTGCCACAAAACCAGGAGGAAAAAAGAAAGTGCAGAAGAAAAATGGGTGGGGTCCTCCTTGGGCTGCTAGTCTTTATAATTTAATTTGTTGAGAATTTTAAATTACATTAATTGTGCTTAAATAACTGACATTATTTGACACTGCAACAACAGAGCAACGGAAATGAGTGACAAACACACAAAAGACTTTTGTTATCTTTGTTTGTCTGCCTGAATAAATCTCAACAAGTAGTTCAAAGATTTAAATTTATAGCATACTTAATTGTCATTAGATGGCCAATCCTATTGACTCTAAACTGCATTTCACTGATATTGAATAGTTTTGGCATCTGCTTCAGTTTGACTCATCAAGAATCCTAATTTTCAAATCACTGAAATTGTATAAAGAGAGGTCATAAAGAAGGATTGTACACAGTGTTACGCTATACAGGTGTTTTTTAAATGTTGTGTGTTTTTCTCTCTTTCTAAAGCTGCTTGTTTATATTACTTCAATACCACAGTGCCATTCAGAAATACAACCTGTAATAGGGACAACTAATAAGGGTTTTCAATTTAGAAAGTAGTTACTTACTTTGAGACTTACCTTCCTTGCATGTATTGGTGTATTTTTAGTTCATTACAATACTCGTCTGAGACAAGCAAGGTTGATGCTCCCCATTCCCCAAAAAGGCAGCGCATCCTGACCCAGAAATGCTATGGGCTGTGGTGTGAACAACCCCTTTAAAACAAAATAAGTTGGCTAAAACCAGCCAGTCATCAGTGTGTGTCTGATTATGTAGCGAGACACATTGTTGGATCTTGCTATGAGAGCGCCATATTAATGCTCTTTGTATATCTGTTTTCCTATAATTGTACAAGAAAAATGTACACTATGCTGTCTGGCAGCAAAACCCATGTCTGAGATGGGAGAAAAACCAAACTCCAACCCCTTTTCAAGATCTCTTATTAAATGTTTCCTTTTATGAAAATATCACAAACCACGTTTAAGCACTGCAGAATCCAGACTGAAATTAAATGTGTTCTATTTGTTAAAAACAGTCAATTTAATTTCATTGAAATTATTTGCAAAGATATATTGAATTTTGCCTGCTCTTTGCATTGAAAAGAATGAAGGTAATTGGATTGCTTTCAACTTTTATTTTTGCAATATTATATTTAAACAGTTTGAAGGATTTTTGATTTCATTTTGATTAATGTATTTGAAATTATAAAACATTCTCTCCAACACTGACCTAAATTTGATGAAAAATAGCTGTGATTTTATGGAAAAATGGAGAAAACTTAATTTGAAATAATTTATTTATCTCTTCCCCACCCTTTTAGTTTGTCAGCTAACCAATCGCTTATTGAAATAGCACTATGTAATATATACACCAAACACCAACGAATGCAACAAATATCCATTGATACCAAACAAAAGTATTTGTCAGAGAGCATTACAGTCGCATTTGCGAAGAACATGTCTCTAGCAAATCTCAGGATTCCAGTGAATCAACGTCTGTTCTCACGCAATCAGTTTTACTGAACTGTAGCCTTAAAATTAAGCGGGCATTTTAAACTGTGCTGAGTGACAGGAATTTGTATATTACTGGAGCCTTCCAATAGAAATTGAATCAGAATTTGGCCCATCTGGACTGAACACTGATATTTGGTGGGGGAACAGTCTCCCCTAGTTGTTGACTGTTTACTTAATGAGCTTGATGATGTTATTTCACACCAATGTCTGTTTATGAGATTTTAAAAAAATAAAAAAATTAGGATCTTTTTCCTTTAGGCTGAGCAATTGCATCCCCAACTGATGTAGGTGAAGAATTTTTTGTCTTTTTTGGAAAAAGCTGCCCCACAAAGTATTGCTGTGAGCTTATGGCTAATGAACACATTAGCCTCAGCGTCAAGGGAGAGACACACCTAGTGAACTGCTATTATTGGAAACAATTCTCTTTTCAGTTTTCTTATATATAATACCAAATATGAAGAGTTGAAATATGGTACCTGTCTTCTTACAGGTCCCCCTCTTTATACCGTAAGAGCCAATCTTACCTTTATAGGAGGATTTAGGCAGAAAGGCATGATGCAAGACCAGTAGTATCCATCCTAAAATCCTGGAGAGAAAGAGGAAGACAAAGGTTGTGCTTTTGCTATTAGTAATTTTGTTCACTACTTCAATAAATGCAGACAAACCATTCACTGCCATTTCCAGGAGAGAGCTAAATTTTGTTATTCATAATCAATACAAAACAGAAGAGTTAGGTCTTTTAGTTCCTAGGAGGCTGAGAGATTTTTCTTGTGATACCCTTCCCTTGAAGGGCCAAAATCTCCTGAAATAAGCAACTTCCAGCATCTGCAAGTGGAGCAGAACTGGGACCTTAACCCCTGATCCTTGTGTTGGCATTTGAATGGATTTCCCTTCGAACAGGACAACTGAAGGGCCAGCTGGATGCTGAGCAATCATTTCCTTCTGGTGATGTAAATAAATAAGTGTAACGTTGGGGGGGAAAAAACATACTAGCAGGTCCTAGTAATTCCTGACTGTCTTGTTATTTAATTTCTTGTACACGGCGAAAGATGTGCTAGAGTGCCTGATGTCTTTGCCACGCTTTAAAAAAGGACATAATAGTCAAGAGCACTAGTGCCTTCTTTTGAGCGTAGCAGTGTGCTATTAAGCCGATAGGATCAGTAAACTTCCTAAAGCCTGCAGGATGAATTGATGTTTTTCAAAGACTTGTTTAGGAAAACAAGGGAAGCAAATGTTCATAGTCTTTTAAGCAGAGGAAAAAAGAGAGTGAGAAAGAGAGAGAACTCTCAACAAGGGATTAATCTTTTGTCGATTCCATTCTGACAAGAAAAGAGAATGTGCACTGATGATGTTTTTCTTTTGTTTAAATACTTATTTGTGCTACTCTGTTTGAGTGGAGGAAAGAAAATTTGTCATGTCAGTAGGATGCAACAAGCAACAGGAGATTTCTAAACCGATCAGTCACAGGCAGAAGCTAGTTTACAGTTTCGGTTCATACACTTAGGCCTTTGTGTACCGAAAGGTAGAAACATTGACACATAGTTGTTGATGAGTGCAGTGAGGAAAAACAACAAGTCACTGGTAGGTTGACTTTTTTTTTTTTTTTTTTTGATGAATATATGAAATTCCTGACTCAGTAATGTGAGCTTGGTGATGTATATAACTGACTTTCTTCTATGGTGTTTTGGTTTGAGAAGTCTTGGTTTTGTTCCTTTTAGCTAGACAGATGAAGGGTCCCTACAGATCCTTGTTCCTTGTTTCTCTGAGGAGAGCAGATAAAATTTATGCGAAAGTCAAGTCCAGTTCTTCATCTCCATGCCCACCCAAAAACTGAGGGAAATTTTCATGAGACGGAATAAAATCCTTGGCATAGGGGTCTATATTAATCTCCAAAAGATTTTTCTATTGGCCTAGTTTGGTAAAAATTATAGTATTGGTGAAAAATTAATCTCTCATCTTTTATAACTTCTTTTTAAATGAATTCTTTTCTCTCTTGAGAGGGAATATTTTCTGTCTTACCAGAAAGATAAGCAAAATGGAAGTGTAGTGAAAAACGAGTGCTGACATAGGAAAGAATGAACAGGAACTGGCCATGACTGGCCAGGTTTAACATGAGGATACTCTGATTATCAGAAAATTTCCCTGTGGGGAAAATGGGCTGATACAAATTTTTAAATGAATCTTGACTGGTTTACATAAGAGATTTTGTGATAATACCAGGAAACTGGACTTGAAGACCCAGGGCTGCATTTCCAGGTCAGTTTTCCAAATTTGTTTGGTGCTTGCTTGATTTTCAGTCTCCACAAGCACCTCTGTAGATGAACTTTACCAGCACAAATGTCAACAAAAGCAAATACTGGGCTTTAACACTTGCTTTTTTTTTTTTTTTTTTTTTTTAAGAATTGCAGACTGCTGATTTAAAGGTCAGAGAATATGCCTGGCATTGTATCAGATGTATATTAAAAAGCAGATCAGCATAACTCTTGGACAAGTCACAAGGATGCGTGGACTTTGGGTTTCATCTGCTGTGGGAGTTTCTGTGTAATCAAAGATATCTGTGCACGTATCCTTTTCTGCAGGAGCAACACCAGCTCCCAGAACTGCTGGCCGCCTATTCCTGCCCCAGCCTTGTCCCTCTGCTCAATTGGCGTGACACTGCATGAGTGCAATATGGGGGAGAAGGCAGAACACTTGGATACAAACTTTGCCAGATCAAAAACAATCCTGATATAAAAGAGAGGAAGAGATATTTTAACTGGAGATCCACCACCGAGCTGGCTTGCTGTTGTGGCGTCCCAGCAGAGAGGTGGCACAGTGCTGGGAGGAGAAGCTGGTAGCAGGGTCTATGGGAACATGATAAACAATGCGGAGACATTGTGTTTGTGATTTATCTAAATCACTTGGATTTGCAACAGAAGTGATTTGACGGCTCAGTCTGTACTATGTCAGTGCTTTTGAACTCCTGTTAATCTCCACCGATACCTCTTGGGACTCTTTGCCCTTGTGTACCCTATGTAGAAATATTTGTCATTGACCTGATTCAGCTCTCTTGGAGATGTATGGGAGACTTCTCCTGGTTGGAAAGGGAACTTGTGGCAACATTTATGTTCTCCAGAATCTTTCTTCTGGGACTATAGTTTTCAGTGCCTGATTCTCTACCGCCTGATCCTCTACGGTGTTGCTATTTGTTCACGCTGGTGCTAGTACATAAAACAGTGTTGTTCTGATTTGGAAACGTTTTATACCCACTCAGAACAGGTACAAGTGTCTGCACAAAAGACAGAGCAATGGAGAAGTGGGTTTAACTAGTGCAAGGTTGTTTGTACAAGGTAGGAAGCTTAGAAGCAGAGAAGAACCCCTTAATAGTCTTAAATGAAAGGATATTCACTTATTCTGTTCAAGTAAGTACTGTAGATATTTACAGGTATAAATTCATTTACAGATGTTTAGTCTTCCTCTTGAAGGAAAGTTTTCCTAACAAAGTGTTCACTTGCACAATCTAGTGTAAAAAAGAAATAACTGTGTATGATGATGTTGGTTTTTTTCCTTGTCCTACCTATACCACCAGCAGAGAACTGGTACAATCACACAGTTGAATTAAAGTTGAGATTGTGCAGCAGAAGAGTCAAGATATATTAGATTCAGGGCTAGATTCTGACACATTTTCTCTAGTAGAATAAATTGTTGTTTACTTTTAGTCACCGAAAAAGCAGCATCTACCAAAAAAAAAAAAAAGTATGACTTCCAGAAATTCCCAGCAGTTGCTAATTTTTCTACTTCTGCAGTCATCTCTGTGTATAACTCCAATTCCATCTAAAAATTCCTTTCTTTTTAGTTTTGTTGAGAAAGGAAAATTTCACAGAATTGTAGCTGCATTTGAATCCAAGAGATTTTTTCGCTCTAAAACTCTGAAGAGCCTATTATGCTACCGCCCTGTCTAAAGTAATGTAAAGTGAAGCTGTTCCAGTATGAGTAATGATGTGTCAGACTAATTGTTTTGACTAGCTGGGCATCCTCTGAGCTCACTGGATCATGAATGCAGCGGCTACATTCAGTTTCATGCCACTGTGCTCTAAATGTGGTGTTTGCTTCTAACTGTTGCTTTTATAGCATTTTACTGTGCACCTATTGTGTTATGTTTTTGTCGCTCAGTGTTTGTCAACATCATATTTCAAAATACCATGGAAGTGCTGAGTGCTATACAATCAATGCCGAACGTTTAAAGAACACTATTTTCTATGGGACAACCTGCTGTTAGTTTGAATATCAAGTATCCCATTTACATTTTGGTGGATAGTTCAGAAATTTGATGTTTGCCAAATATGAAGTGTTGAAGAACACTTCATGTGCTGGATTAGTTCACTGTTGTGATCTCCTTTACAATGAGCAGCCATCTAATAAAAAATTTGTATGCACAAATTTACATGACTGCATTACGCTATCTTGTGGGTGACAATTCAAACATGCAGTAAAAGAATCTTTATACTCCTTTTATCAGATGGGCAGAAGATCTTTCAGGAAAGGAAACCAAAGGAAAATATTTACCTCCATCTGTTAAAAAAATATTCATAAATCAGCTGTAGCAAATAGACTGGAAAATACTTGGCTTGATCATACATGTGTTAAACTTTTTTTTGTAACAGTTCATAGCAAATTCTTTTAAAAATTTACTTGGCACATGCCAGAAGTAAAACTTTACAATGTTGTGCACAGTAGTAAAAATAATATAATAAATCTCCTTAAGAAGTTGTTGCTGGAAAGTTTGCCTTGCCTTCCTGTGTAACATGCGGATTCCACCAGAGGAGCCCAGTAATCTGTGCAAAACCTGCAATTTGTGGAAATGCCATTCACATCCCGTTTACCCTGCAAATATCTCATCTATGAGTTTTGGTTGCACAGCCCAGAACACCTTGCTCACTGGAATCCCCCACCCTGCATAAAACATAATAAACAGAGTTGGTAGTGAGTGAGATTTTGTACAAAATAAGAAGCTTTAATTAATTTTAAATGGTGCTTTTCAGAGTGTCAAAAGCTCAGCCCGCTGAAGTGGAAAAGGGGGTTAGAGTGGTTAGAGCCTGGCAACACAGCTAATCTAGGCACTCCTGAGCAAGCTCATTTCAAATGCTTACATCAGTCCATCGGCATTTTGAGGTAAAGCTGCCTGGGGACAGCGAAGGGAACAAGCCACATTACAGACAGACCTGCCAGTGCGGGGCTGCCAAGTTAAGGGTCTGTGGCAGCTCCTGTGACAAGAGAGCATTGTCACAGCGCGGGGCCTGCGCTGCTGGGATGATGCGGGGTTGGTTGTTTGCGCTCTCGGCATTTGGAAGGAACCCAGACAAGCTGGGGGATTGATGTTTGGTGCACATAAAACCCCCTGAGATGGAGGCTGTAGAAATGCTTACATGGATTAGATAAAACACTGTGGGCCACACTTTCAGTCATTGTAGATCAGGGTAGCCCCACTGCAGCAAACTGTTGCTTTGCTGGCTCAGGGAATTTAAATAGTATTTTTGGAATCAGTGGTTGCATGTTTGCTTTAAAAGAGAGAGGGACTGTGTCTGTGCAAGTATTCAGTTTCAATTTTCCAGTGCATAAAGCAAAACATGTTTTGAGAAGTTACTTTCTGACTGTTTAAAAGATGAACTAAATAGCTTTTTTAACTCACTGTATAGAGGATTTGTTCTTCTGGAGGTCATTCTGGGATCTGTTATCTAAAGGCTAATAGTTATAAACACAAATACCATAAACTAAACTATCATTTTTGTTTGTTTGTTTTGTATTTTCTATTATAATTTTAACAGTAGCCAAGATTTTCTTGTCTATCCACTTTTGTTTCTCTTTAAATCAGTGACAGAACTCCCATTGACTTCTACCACAGCACACATGGTGTAGTACTTAATCCATGTTAATCGTAGACAAAAAAGTCTAGAATATGAGCCTGATGCTGAAGCGAGTATGCAAAACTTCAGCTAAAAATCCCTCTCAGACTTACAAGGTAATGCCCCTTAAAATTAAGCTGGCGCTTTATAGTAAGTTCTTATTCGCTATTTACAAAGTGGGAAAAAGAAAATCTCAGTACCATTTGCTGAGTACCAGTCAGATGACCCACAGCCAACAGAAGCTTACAAAGTTTTAATAAGGTAGATAATTCCTTTTTATAAATGTAATTGCTCTTCTCAGCCACTGGAGCATAGCAGCTTCAAACTCTAGTCTTCCTAACTTCTGCACAAAGTGACTTCCTACAATTTTTAACAGTAACCTCAGTGCTACACTCATGTCCCAATTTGTATTTCAAGTTTGATCCATTGAAGATGCTTAATGTTTTGGTCTTCTTTCTACAAAGCATGTAAGCCTAAAATGAGACTACTCACATTGCTTAGAAGTCTATACCTCAGTGGTATCCTGAGTGAATCCATCATCTGTGCTCTGCTTCTTGAGGTATGAGGCTCTGTCGTTGTTTGTTCTGAACATCTGCAGCACTTACGCATTCAGTTCAGGACGCTCTCAAGTTGAGTTTGTCTCCCTGTGAAGTCACTTCCTTGCATTGTCTCCGTAAGCGGGGGCACACTAGTTCCAAGTCTGCTTACTGTCCCTAGGAGCCCTCTAGAGCTTCTATTCATATATGATTTATTTACTGACCCCTGTCTCCCCTCCCACAACAAAAATCACAGAAAACCCCAACCAACAAAACCAAAAAAACCCTCCAGACCTCAGAATTTCCCCAAGCGGGTAATTAATCATTTAACTGACAAGGATGCACTACATGCACCAGGCGGATGGCAGGTTGGCAAGAGATGCTGACCTTGGGCATGAGTGCCATGTGCCACCAGGCTCCTTTCTGCTAATGATAAATACACAGTCCCAAAGGAACCTCTACTAAGTCTTGAGTAGTTCTATCCGGCACACGCGTTGGTGACATGTTTGCTAGCTCATCTGGTAATTACAGAATGTTAGGGATTGGAAGAGACCTCGAAAGATCATCTAGTCCAATCCCCCTGTCAGAGCAGGAACACCCAGATGAGGTTACACAGAAATTCGTCCAGGCGGGTTTGAATGTCTGCAGAGAAGGAGATTCCACAACCTCCCTGGGCAGGCTGTTCCAGTGCCCTGCCACCCTCACTGTGAAGAAGTTTCTTCTCATATTTAAGTGGAACCTCTTGTGTTCCAGTTCTCCCCTTGTCTTATCATTGGTTATCACCGAGAAGACCCTGGCCCCATAACTTCGTGTAGAAGTTAAATCCAGGTAGTCCTTTTGAAGCTGCAACAGCTCCTGAGATCCTGCCAGGATTCCATAGGAGGATCCATGAAGTAGTCTCCTCACCAGCCCTGTGCTCTGCCTTGACCGAATCCTGTCTGGTATACTCTGTGCAGATCCAACTGCTGCACAGTGACCTGGGACCATCTCCTCTGCATGTACTGCCCTGCGCTGGTTCCCACTCTGCATCTTCTGGTAGAAAAGCTTGTTCTCCCAGTCACACAGAAAGGGTGCAGAAACACTCTCTCTTCTGCCTGGAATAATCTCTGCTCTTGTGGGGAGTCTGGGTGATGTGTTGCCAGCCTCTCTGTGATAGTGTACATATTGTGTAAGAGCTGACAGCAAATGTGGTTATATGTGATTAAAGGAACAGTTTAATCCTAAATTCGTTGTTTCCCATTCATCTCTCCCAGATGAAATTGTTTCCCAAATAATAGACAGAAAACTTCATCTTAGAGATTGGTTTTAACTAAAAGCTGTCAAGGGAAACAGATATCTTGGGAGATGGATTTTGGCATAAAGAATAAACATACCCTTAGAAATACACTTGCTCAAGTTTTCATTTATTCATGGTCTATCTTGAAAACATAACAGTTTGGCTTCTGTGGTAACATACCTCTACTGGGAAACCTCACCTCTTCCTGGCTATATTCTGGCACTGTACCCTGGTTTGTCTTCCTTTCATAATTAAATGTTTTGGGCCTAGTCCTGAACATGTCAGATGAAATTTCATTGACTTAAGGTAATTCTTTGTCTCAGCAGATCAAGACTAGGCTGTGTATTATATAAATATATTCTGCATTCTAGATCCATACTACACAAAAATAGACCATTGTTACAGTTCCTCTGAGTGTCGGTGCTGTGAAGGCGTAACAGAAATTATACATAAACGCAGGCTGAATGAAATCTGTACTGGGTAGCCACAGCATAGAACATGTATTATTTTTGCATTCGTTCACATTATATAGTGACAGAACAGTCACTAGGAATTATAGCAGGCTTTGGAAACCTGAAAACACGTTAAATCAAAAATGTCCACAGACCTATTGTATCAATTCAGATTTGCTGTTAATAGAAATTACGTCCCACCTGAATTTTCAAATCTATCCTTAGTTTTTCTAGTGTACCTAATATAACGACACTAAAGAGAAAACATTGCTTATGCGTGTTGCTTATTCCTTTTCCCCATGTGTTTGCCCCAGGTTGGGAAGATTTTGACAGCGAGCACATTGCCGTCTTCTAATAAGTGCCAGGGAAAGGCAGAGTCTCATGGCTAAAACACAGCACTGAGGACTGAAGTCAGAGGCCTTGTACTGGCCTGGCTCTGGCACAAATCTGGGGCAAGTGATTTTCTCTCTCCATGACTCAATGCTTGCAAAAAAGAAAAAAAAAAAGGAGTCTTTTGTCAGTGTTGAACATGTTTTCAGACCCTCTGTGCAGTACAAAGGTTATTTTCCTTTGGAAACGTTTCAGTAAACAGTAGAGGCAGTGAGGAGGCTTCCTGTACGTTTGGAAGTTCATTCAAATTTTTCTTAGGTGCTCCAAACCCTTTTGCAACATGTGTTATTTAGGACAGAACTTCAGGCTTTTGCCAAGGTAAGATATTTTTCTGACTCTAGAAGATGCAAGTGACAGGAGTGGAAGACAGAAATCTCAAGTGTCTTTTATCTATGGGATTGGTTTCTTTTCAAATTTTATGCAGTGATTTGACTTTCTGGTTATTTTATCCAGTGTGGCTTGTTCATCAGAGGTGGTTCTGCATTGGGGTAGCCAGTGCACTATTCCACTCAGATAACTGAGATAATTAAATCACGGTGAGATAACTTTCTCTTCATTTTAATTCTGTGCTTCACTCACCGATCTTAATTTAACAACATATGGAGATGAAAGACTTCTAACTCAAGGTATCTGTCGTGACGTAAGGAATGGGAACCATTTCAGGATTTATTCTTCATTTGCTTGCATGATTCTCCTGAAGGTTGGCAATAGCAAAGCTGATACGAGGAGCACTGTGCTCTAGATGTGTAAGTCTCTCAATGATCTGTATGAAAAGGTCAAGCTCTATAGCTTAGGATGTAGCTAACCCTATCACAGCCAGTTCTGACACAGGAAGGTGAGAGACTCGTATTGGCTTTATGTGGGCAACTGTTTTTTTGCATTTTTAGGTAATAGGAATGTATTTTTTTCCTCTTCATGTGACTTTTTGTAGTATTTAGATATACGATCATATTCTAAAAGGGTGAAAGAAAAGTGGAGAAGAGAAATGGGGGTGTTCAGGCAGTGACAGATCATCATCTTTAGATGTCTTATAATTTCAATCTATACATTAATTATGATAAGAGTGGCAATTTTATGCACGAGTGCAAATCTTATGCAACAGAATGTATTTTGTAATTAACTGAATGGACAATTTTGTCACTATGAGCAATTATTGCTAAAAATAAATAAATCCATTTTGTAACTAAATGCATTTATTTAGAAACAAGGGACGTCTGTCTGACTGGGAGGGAGTGGGTGTTTTGAGAAAGAGGTGGCTTGTGAGTCAGAACTTCTTAGGTCTATTCTTGGTTCTGCTTCTGATTCATTATTGGTTGGATCCCAAATCAGTGGAAATGGTGCCAGACTTTCTGTGACCTAAAACAAATCACATTAAAGTAAAAGTCGTGGTTTAGGCAAAGAGTTTCTTAACATATCCTGCGAGAAATATGATGTACTAATTCTCCAGTCCCTTCCTTCTGAATGTCTGATGCTGGGCACACTGCTTCCCTTTTGTAGTTGGTCAGTTTTATTTCTCATTTCTCCATCAACGCAAGCTTTTCTGAAATCTGGAACTCTAAGTATACCATGAATAAATAGCAACCCATACTTTTATACACAGATAGTATGTCCAGAACTACTTTTTTATTTTTGAGGGAGAAACTCTGAAGCTGATGATGCCCATTTTTGAATTAAAATCTTGATTGCATTTTGGTTAAAAGAAATAATTATTTTTTAAAAAAATAGTTAAGAGGTCTTTTTAGACAACTGAAAAGGTTCCATGGGTAGCGAATGAAAGCAATAATTCTGTATACTCATGCAGTCTCTTACCCTCTTTGACTGTAGCCATGTTCACTGCCTTTCATTTAGGATCACAGAAAACAGAAGAGCCTCCCCAGGTTATCAAGTCCAGTCCCCAGTGTTCACTGGAAACCATGCAATTAAATAACAGATAAGAAAAATCCAGAGTCTATTATCACAGTCCTCAATATGCTTTCCATACCAAACTTCTGATGTAGCGAAAACCCAAAGCCAAAACTGTACTGTGTTACAGCAAAAGAACAAGAACAAAAAATTAAAGTGATGATAATGTCTTATTTCCTTGCAATAGAAGACAATAAATCTTTCAAATAAAGCATTTATTTTGCAAATTTTCCTTTTTGGGTGCTCTGCTGGAGGGATGTGAGATGACTACAGGGTAGTCCTATTTCCAAGGTGCACAAAGAGCCTTCCTTTCTGGCAACAAAGCAGTACTGAACATTTACCTTTCGTTCTTGCAAATACGTCCAGTGGATGGGAGAGGGTAATTCATGTGGTACACACCCCATTATTGCAGATGGAATTTTGTGTGCGTGTCTATTTCAATTTAGACTCAACAATATGGAAGCAATTCTCAAAGGGCACCATGTTCTTGTTGCATGTATAGTATAATGCTACTAAATATTAGAATAACTGAATCAATAGAATGTATAAATAGATATCTCCTTCACCCATCTGCACAGCTACAATGTGTTTAATGTGTTAATTAAAACTTTCAGCAAAAAGAAAAATGAAGCTTGAACACTAATCTGAAAACATTCTTTTTTAACATGTCAGGAGTGTACTGTAAAAACGACTTTTTTAACAACTTAATAAGTAAGTGAGAAACATTGCAGCAGGTAGTGGATCTTCAATGATAACAGCTATTGGAAGTGATTGATTTAAAAAAAAAAAAAAAAGAGTTTAAATCTGTTAACTTGTAAAGACTTAGTTGTTGAGGAGTAAAGGGTAAGGATCTGGTTTCTGCTCTAGATTAAGAAAGGTTAGAAGTCCCACTTTAAAGCTCTAAGGCAAAACCAGACATCTGTTCTCACAACAAGGAAATCTGCAGATAGTAATTGGGACTACACAACTAAATCCTTTCTCTGCTCATATAAGCATACATTTCATAAGGTGCATTTGACCAGAGTAGTCTAAATGTATTTTGAAGAGTTCCAATGTGCTGACATTTTTTTTAATTGGATTTCCCATGAAATGCTGTGTAGTGGGCAAAATTCTCCTTCCCACCATTGTGAAAATGAGGACACTTCTCCGATACTATTGTTATTAATGTAACAGAGCACAACTTGGTTCAGCATAGACCTGCAAAACAATTTATTCCTGCACCAGAACTTACTTTCCATCCTGTAGGAATTAGCATTCACAGATATTCGCTCACATCAGCAGCATTGTCTACCATGAAATAAATTCCTTGTTTCATAAGTCTACAACTCCTTGTAAAATGAATTTAACATACAGAGTGCAAATACATTACTAGCTTTTGAGACTTTTCTGCACGGTTGTGGAGCTCTAGCAACATATACCCTACATTTTTTAGCTGGCAGCTTTTATTCTTAATAGATTTTCCTAAATGTGACTACTTCTTATTGCCAGTTCAATTTATGGAATTGAACTTCTCAACTGAGGGGCTCCAATGAGGATGCAACAGGCAAGAAATAGCACAACATACTATTGTAACAGGTGATGCAAAACATATGAGGTGTCAGGTAATTCCAGTGTTACTCGTTAGGACTTGGACTGAGCTGTAGGAAAGACTTCGATGTTCCTTGAAGGCTGGGAAGCCCAGGATGGGGTGAGCAGGGCTGAGGTGCTCCTACTGCTGTGGTGCAGAGAAGGTTATGCCCAGCAGTCTGCTCTGTTCTTCAGTCTGGACCACAAAATGATGATCCCTTGTGAGACAATGGTTTGAAAGGTCCTTCATACATTGCAGTGAGATCATGTTCCTGACAAGTGACTGATTGAGGACAGAGGGAGAGGGAGGAACCTCACCGTCTGAAATCCCACTGCATCATTTGCGTCATTCTTGCCCTGTAAACTAACACGGTTTGATATTGTCACTGTACTATTTTATTTTTTAGTTTCACCATGTAATACTGAAATGGCACTGTGCATCACAACTGAGACCTCTCATCTGAGGTGGTCATTGCCCAAACGGTCCACACCCAATGCATTCTTTTCCTGGGTTGTGATAGCAACAAGTTAAAGCTGAATGTCTCTCATCGTGGATAGTCAGGGTTGCCAGATAATATATGGAGAAACTGTGTGTCCCTCCCTGCAATGTGGAAGCTTTGCAGAAAATCAGGAAATCTCAAAATCAAAAACTCTGAGCATAAGGAACTCTCAGTTGTCCAGGGTTTTTTTGACAATTCTCATTTTCTTCAAACACAAGGGCTATTAACTTGTTTAAAAAATAATGAGCTAAGGTTCTCCTGTAACTAAATAACTTGAGGAGCTGGGGATTTTTGAGGATCTCTAAATAACATGAGACTGCAATCAGTACAAAAGATGAGGCAATTCAGGTACTGTAGAGGATAACAAGACTTGATCTATTCCTGCTGTTGATGTGTTGCCTTTAATTTTAGTGAGATTGTGCTCAGCACTAGCAGACATTTAAGTAGTGGTTTACAACAAATAACTAAGAATTTTCATATCCATCAACAGGCTGTAAAGGCAGTGATCTGAAATCCATGCAAATAAGAACCAGAACATTTTAATTAAACTATTTATGTGGTTCTCATATCGAACCTTTAGTAAATTACCCAGACAACTGCATTTTTCTCAATGGGAATCTTTGAAAATGATTTATGTTATCTATTAAATATATATCTGGTAATCTTTCTTTTTTCTCCACCTGATTTATGTTATTTTAGCATGATAATTTTTTAGTTACTGCAATAATTCTGTGTTTTGTTCTTAAGTGTCTTTAACAAACATTTGTTATAGCTAACAACATTTTTTTTTTTTTTGCCACAGCACATTAAAGATTCAGGACTAAACCTTAAGCTGGTGTAAACTGATCTGGCTTCCGATGAAGTCAATCCTTTAACTTTGTGAAGACTTTCAGTCGTAGCCAAGAGAAGAATAAGAAAGTCAGTGTAGCCCTTGTACCCATCGTATTGATCAGACCTGTAATTGCATCAGGAAATGGAATGTTTTAAAAATTATTTTGTTTAGGCTAGAACAGCTTATGGAAAATGTATTTATGGTTATACTATACTTTATAGAGTGAGTTTGTGTGTATGGCTTGGGGGAAGATGTGGAACTAAGCAAAAACATTCACTTTAAAAATGTACTTAAATTGAAACTAAGAAAATTAAAGTGGAAAATTATTTATCCAAACAAACTTTGTATCTTATAAAGATGTGGGTACATAAAGCACGCAAGCTCATTGCTTATTAGATTATTTCAGACCTTCACAAGCTGTTTGCTTACTCCAATAGCAACTTGTTGATAATAGTGAGGCTTTTGTGAGAAACGGCCCGAAAAACAATGGAAAGCGTCAGATTTAGTAAAGTGTCTAAGGAAAGTCTTAAAATGACACCCACGCTATGAAGGGAAGACCAAATTTGCTTTTTCTGAAGGGAATTTGTGTTTGTCAGGAAGGGCTCCTGGCGGCTTTGTTTCCAGGCCTTGATGTGTGACCAGGAGCCTCCAGGCCTCCCGTCACCCCTGGCCTTGTTCTGCCACCGCGCTGCCCACCCATACCGGCACCGCAGGGGGAAGGGTTTCAGAGGAGCCACAATCAAAAGCGGAGGGAGGAAAAAAAAGTGCTTTTCAGGGTCTGATGTGTGGGAATCAAATGAGAGGCCTAGCTCAAATCCGGTCGCCAGGCAACCATAGTGATATGCTGAGGGAATATCATTAAAGTTGGAAACTAAGCGGTTGCTCTGAATTAGCAAACCTGACCGCCGTGCGGATGATGCGCCAGAGCCACCTCAGCCCCCGAGCTTCTTTTCTGCACGTAAAGGGGGGAAAAAAGCAGCTGATTTGTGGAGTTTTTCATAAAAAAGACAATAGCTGTCCAGACACGGAGTTGGTGGTGAAATATGGTAACTGCCAGGCTTGCAGCTGGCCCTCCGACACAAGATTAATAAGTTGCCGTTTCCTAGCCGACCACAACCTAGTGGGAACTATCCGGTATTTTTCCCTGAATTGTGGGTAACAGCCTTCCCGCAAGCTGGCCTACTTTACTGCTCTGCTTTCTGCAGATCGCTCTAAGTGCAGCACACATCTGTGGCTGCAATGAGGTCAGCGGCAACGGTGTCCGGCAGCCACCACCTGAGCTGGCCGAGCCCGTCCCCGCCATAAAACCCAGGGCTGGTTCTAAACTGCGGCACCGTCTGCAAGGAGGCGGCCGTGGGTTAAGCACTTCAGAAAGTTTTGCTGAGACTGGAGTGGGGAGGGGATGGCGGGGGACTGGGTTCGGAAATGACAATGTGACAAGAGAGCGGGAGCAAACCTATTGAATTAGATTTAGGCTGCGCTGAATATTATCATTGACACGAACAAGCAAAGCTTATCTGCTCTTTCCTTCTTGAAAGGTTGAATGAAATTGAATTGCCAACCTCTGTATTTTACCACCGTTTGGCTGAAATGGCTCAGAGGCATACATGATCGCTTAAAAGGAAGCCAGGTTGAGTCAAACTGCAAAGCGTATGTATGCGTTTCTGACAGCAACATCTCAAACACAGTGTGACATGGCATAACATTTAGAAGTAATTTGATTACGGGCACTGTGTAATGCAAATCAGACTTTCCCAAACATGTTAATTTTTTATCACAATAGCTCACCAACACAGTCAGGTTTGATTTATTTTAAGGTATCTTCAAGCTACATTTTCTATTATATTAAAGCATTGTAATATAATTGTGTGCATTTGCTCACAAATTATAAAGAGCTAAAAGATCAGTGAATCCCCTGGCTTCTGTCTTTCTAGGTTTAATTTTAAATGACAGTATGATGAAAATCTTTCTTTATAATACACAGAAGAGAATAATTTGGATGTTTCTTTAGGCACAGAAATTTGGAAAGAAAAGTTGAACTCAAATTCATAGATTGTTCTGGGTAGGAAAAAAAATTAATGCATCTGGAAATGTCTTTAAGCTTCTCTATGACCAATTTATTCATTTAAGGCCACATGTGGCTGAGTTGCAATTAATTTCAGATATTAATTGTGTTGTAACTAGATAGGACCTGTCGGAGTAACTCTGAACGTTCAAGTGCAAGATTTGCGCTTTCTCTTTCTGAATTTTCTTCTGTAGTTCTGTGCAACATTGGTGAAACAGGTTCCTTCTTTCTTCTCTGTTTCCACAGTTTTACAAAGTACATTCAGATCCACAAAGAAACTAAATGTGAGTGATAATGTCAACCTGGGGAGAATTTTTTTAAATTTTGAGCTTCTGTTTTTAGAAATTGCTTTGTGGAGCAATATTATTCTGATGATTCAGAGCTGATGAAACTTTAAGTGGTGACAGAGTCCTGCTGGTGGGATCTATCTCCCAAGCTGGAGCACAGCATAGTCAATTATATCCGTCTGTCAGATATCAACTGAAAGACTTAGCTTTGGGAGGTGGTTGCAATCAATGTGCTATATAATTGGCACTGAACATCAGTGTGATTTGAGGCAGCGCTGAAGTGTCTTACTTGGTGGAATAGGAGAAGTCAATGAAAAATGGAGAGATGATCTGGTATGGTTAGCTGAAGTTTGATCAACCCAGTCAGTGTAGAATGCAAACCCAGATTTGAAGTGAAACAGAGCTGAGAACAACCAGGGAGAAGCCCAGATGATGGCAACCTTGGGTGAGAGCACAGTTTGAGTATGTAGTCATCTGCCTTTGGGGGAGAAGTGGTATCTCGCATAGGTTCTATAGCTGGAAAAAGTTTTCTAACATCAACCAGCCATAATTATTCCTTCCCAGTGGATGTGCCAAGAATTCCTTTTCAACATGTTTAATAGAAATATCCCCCAGTCAGTATTACAGAGGAGCCCAAAACATAAACAGAAGTGAAAGCTTATATGTGGTAAACATTTTCTGAACATCAACTGATCTACTGCAATCTTACATGCATGCTTTTAGCTCCTGAAAAATGTGACATGATTCATGTTGGCTTAGCCTGCTGCTCCAAAGGAAACAGAAGAATAAACTAATTCCAGTTACCTGAGCTGCAAGCTTAGAGCACATGCACAGACAGTTACCATGAATCAGAGGCCATGCAGTAACTTCTTTGTATGTGAACATCCCAAGTTTATATGAACTGATCCCACTCAGTCATAAAGAGAGAGGACAAGTTGCCTTCAGCTCTGCAGCCGCAGAAACATTAGTGCTGTTTGCTGCCTCTGTGTCTTTTTGGGTCAATGTAGCTTTTGCTTTTCCTCTGATTCTTCGTATAATCTCCAGCGCTTTTAGAACACACAGATTTCTCTTGTGAGATTTACCTGGCCTGGAGTGAGGAGAGGAGCTTAACAACATGGGTCCCTTTTATTTATAAGAGCATTCCTCTCATGATCTCTGTCTGTCACAGACATGAGGATTAAATATGGCTCTGTTTCTTGTACGTATTTCTCTCAGATGTCCCGGTGATTCTCAACCCTGTGGATACTTAGAAAACAGATTTTCCAACAGCCTCAATATTTGTAACCTTTCATTCACTAATATCTGTTACATCTTTATGGCTACTAAAATATTTATTGTCTGACAATTAAGATTTACTTATATTTGATGCTCTGAATTACTTGAGACTACCAGGTTTTAGGTATTTTAATGGTGAAATCAATTAAAGGGACATTAGTTTACAGTTACAGTAATAGCACTTCATATTTACTGTGCTGTACATCTGCTTTTGAACAACAAATGAATATGTTTTCCTGAACTGGTTTACCATGTGTGTTCTTTCAACCAACCCCCTTCCCCAAACCTCTCTGTTAGGTCCTATAGAATCCCTTCATCCTGACTGCTCCTTGACATACGTGGCTGTTACTACAGCAGAGGCATTGCAGTGTTTTCCTCTGACCACCCTGTAGCTTTTCTGGTATCACTGGTTCCCGCAGTCAGGTAGACCCTCTTTCTCTTTATGCAAGGAAGGTGTCACCCGACTGACTGTGGTCCACTGAAGGAAACATCTCCTCTCAAACTAGGCTAAGAAGAAAACAGTTTCTCTTCCTTCACGGCACCAGCCCTTCAGGTGTGAGGGCAGAGCTGGCTTGTGAGGAAGAAGTGCCTTGCCCCATGTGTGTGATTTCCTCTTACTGCAGCATTAACTCAGGCTCATTTCCTAGCTGTACTGCAGTGACTTGCTGATCGGCTTTAAAAATCAAACTTGTGTCCGTGCCTGTCTGCCTTGCTGTGTGGCGGAGGGAGAGGAAAGGGTGAGGCACAGAGAGCTCAGTGATTCTTCATGTTAACAAGAAGCCGATGTGATCTCCTGTGAGTGTTCTTCAATAAGTGATGAATGGGACATGTAGCACGAGAGGACATCTACTTGTTACCCATGTATACCTTTCTCGAGATCAGATGACTGTATTACCACTCCTTCCATCGTAACCTGGGACTGTGATTGTGAACTGAATGTTCTTTATCTATTTAATAGTCTTATATAATTGAGTATCTGAAAAAGTAGAGTAGCCTGGTCAAGAAACATCATTCTGCTGTAAACCTGAACTGATGGGTTTCATCTGGGGTTTGAACTTCTATTGCATTTTTGTTGTGTAGAAAGAACAACAGCAGTCCTTTGAGTGCTGTTCTGAGTCTGCAGGAGGCTTAGGCAGAGAGTGCCAGTTCAGGTACTGTATGAAATAGCGTGCACAGGATATGATCTTTCTGATCAGATGCTTTCTGATAGAAAGTAAGCACCCATAGTTTTTCACCAGTTCTGCGGGTTTCCTATGTCCAGTACAGGAAACCCGTTACAGAGAGGCTAAAGTCTCCTGCCTACACTAATATTTCCACAGAGTTTTCTATGGCACCAAAACCCGCAACTATCTAGTCTGGAGCTGGAAAGTTCTCCAGGTGATCTTTGTCCGCTTGAAGTATTCTGTTCAGATTTTCCAGTACCACATAAATAATTAACTGATTAGTTAAATAAAAAAACCCAAACAGCCTATGTAGAAGATAATATAATGTGTTATTAGTAGCCCAAGTTCTATCTTTGTGAAAAGTGTGCTCACTTTGCAAAAAAAAAACTTTTGAGGCAGAGATGGGCATTAGGCAAAAGACAGCTGTTGAATTGGCTGATTGATTTTTATCTATGCAGCACATCTTTGATAAAAACTTTAACACCCCCTTTCCCTCACCCCCTTCTGTTGATCAACTATATGACAAGAACACTGTCCTGCAGAAGACCTGTTCTGGGTTTCATGGACAGATTATCAGATACCTAGTTAAGAGGAATTACCTCATGAACAGCTTGCCATTTTCCTCTTGCAAGTGTTATGTTGAAAGACTAATTCCCTGTGCTCTTGCTTTTCTTGGCCACCGTTGCAGTACGCCTTGGGCCAGCAAGTTTGATCTATAAGTAGATGTGATTTAACCCCTATGGTTTGTTTTCTTCTTGGCTGTCGGCTGGTGGCAAAGGGCCAAATACTAACAACCATGATGGCTGAACAGCTGGGTTTGCATGCATGACATCTTAAAAATTGCTTACATACTGGCCCCGTCATTGCAGTATGTTGATTTCTTCCTGTTTGACTGGTGTGGTGGCAGAAGTGAGATAAGTATCCTCAGGGAATATCCAGGGCTGAGGTTTTCTCCTTTGTAGGAGAAAATACTTCAGTGTTGTTGCATAGGGCAACTGCTGAAATAAACTTTCTCTCTGGTTCAAAAAATGTTGAGCACCTTTTAAAATGATAACTCTGAAAGTGTGAAAGGATTTCTTCTGGTTATTGCTCTCATCTATGATTTTCCTTTAAGAAATGGTAGACTTCTCAAAGTCATCTCTGTCCTGGACAAGCCAGGACTAAATTCTGCATGTTGGATTCCTGTAGACTATTGAGAAGGAAGACAAATTTGCCTTTGAAGTAGAACATAGCCATCACATAATCAGTCATGAACAGGAGAGAGAACTGTTTACCAACATGAAAATTAACAATGTTATATGCAATAATCCTGGAAATTTGTTGTCAAGTTGGTAGAAATGCAGTGAAATTTGAGGTAGTGAGATTACTTGTATAAAACTAACAAATGCAATCAGGTAGTCTGCACAATTTTCCATATACAAGAAAATAAATCCTTTCTGTTTCATTTTATTTTAGGCAAGCAAGTGGTTTTGCTGTCAGCACCACTTGTAGCAGTATAATGAAACTGAATCATTTTAAACAAACCCTCAAATACTCTTTACTTTGTGTTAGGATTATGCAACTGAGAGAGAATAGTAACTTAACAAAAAAGAAGCAATATGTGACATTTTGTCTGTCAGCACTGGTGAAGTGGAATACACAAGCCTATTTAAAATTATTATTAAGTTTTACTTCACATAATGATGTAATAATAAAGGATAAATAAATGGCGTGGAATATAATGAACCCCAGTCATACACAGCAAAGGGTATTACAGAGTCAGTGAGGAAGAATATATGTAAGCAGGCTGTGACGAATAACACATCCTGATCTGGTATCCCTATAAACTATTCTTGATAGCGTGGAAGTGGATACTGAGGAAAAAACCCACCAAGACTGGTAAGCACATGACATTGCTCATGTGTAAATTGAAAAGGATCAGGCCCTGTATGGAGATGTTTAGTCCTTTTTCCAGTGCTGAAGGATTAACATGGCTAAATTTAAACAGCAGGGGTGAATTTTAAAAAACACTCGGTGTTAGCACTTCTGCTGACCTAAATGAGAGAAGAGCTTGGACAGCACTGAAGACTTTGGAAAATCCTACTCACTTCTGTGTACATGTTCTCAAATACTTAACTGCATGCCAAATCAGCCCTTCCAATTTTAAAAATGATTAATAACTCACTTAACAGACCAGATTGAGAACCCTTCGAAATCTGTGAAGAGAATCCTGATGATTTCAGAAAGTTTTGGATCAGTTTCAAAATTAATTTTGTTTTGGAAGAACTTGGATGTTCTGTGCAAAAAGAACTGGGCAAAGGGGCATTAGAACTGGATGTGTTGATTGGTACCAGTTACACTTTTACCTTTGGGGCACTCAGAGTGGAATTTGTATTGCTCTGAAATTTAAAATAATAGTAGACATTTTTCTGAGATGTAGGTACAGATTAGATTCGGCATTTTTTCCACTCACAGTCTTTACAACTTATTTCACTACTGATGATGTTACTGAGGGACATGGTAGATATTACTAGGGGCCGCACTAGAAGTTAGCTTCAGGAAAATTTTGTGGGTCACTGTGTTTTAATTCAGTGCAACAAATCTGGCTATAACTTGATTTATTTTCCTGCTTCTTTTGGATTTTATTATGCTTGGTTGCAACATGGGTAGGGGGAGGAGAGATGAGGTAAAAAGCCCTTCCTCAGAGCATGCAGTACTGCAGTGTGCGAATATCACCTGTTCTGCCTGATGGGTCCCAGGCTTGTCCTCAGCCTCAAAAACAATACAAAATAAACCTGTTGTTAGTCTTGGTTTTGCTACCTGTGAAATTTGATACCAAGTTGGAAAGGATCCAGTTTCACTTAATCCACCAGGCAAACTATAATGCTACTTAGGTGAACTTTGCAAGATGCTGTGGATATAACCAGAGACTGCCAAAACCTTCTCCCGCTCCAGCCTCTACAGATAAAGAACCAACTTCTGTAGCAGTGCTTTGTGAAAGGCTCAGTGCCTCCTTGGATCACACGCTGAGGACAGATGCTTAATATTGACTGGATGCATTTGTTTGTATTGGAATTATGTTACTGTGTGTTCATGCAACTTCCCCAAAAGAGAGACGTTTTCCTCCTTACGTTGTGTTTAAATATTTTCGGGTTAGTAATCTCATAATACTTTTGATAAAAAGAAATAATTTCATAGCAGAATAGACACATCCTGGAGATATCATGTCTTGCATGAGGACTGGTTCTTCATTAGTGCCGCAGTGGAATTCAGTGTTGCTAACAAAGCAGAATGTGCCTACGATATTAATGTAGTGTGATCGGCCACTCGATGAGGGAATAATTCATAGCCTTGCACTAACAAGGCTTTGACTGAGCTTTGCTCACCCTTTTAAAGAAAGACAGGGCTGTTGTTTTGGGGTTCAGTCCTGGCCCTTCTGAAGGCATGAGGATTATATTGTCTCTTTGAGGTGTATAACAATGAGAGCGCTGCCTCTTCCTGACAGGCCCTGTGCTATGCCTCTGTTAGGAAACAGAGCTCAGAGGTCTACCAAAAAGCCCACTGTGCCTGGAAATATCAGACAATGAAAAACTGAATTAATAGAATCTGACACAGTTTTACTGTAGCAGCATGTTTTTCCTTGCTTAAATATATTTTTCTTTCTCTCATCAACAGATGACTTGGTGCTCTTTTTAGAAGCAAAGAAGTTGCAAAAACAAAAGCCCTAAAGATATTGGGTTAAGGATTTTCTTTTCCCCCTTTAATTCTGTATTTAAAAAAAAAAAAAAGATACTACAGGAAACGCCAGTCTGAAGCGCTGCTGGCAGAGTTAAGAAAGTGGTTCTCCGACAAAAGAAGCCAGGTTGTCTCTGACTATCTATTTGAACATGCAGACCCGCTTGCAAGATGGAGCTTGAATTCTTGTCCAAATTTTGGGAGTGTTTTGAGTCTGCTTTCTGGATTGATCTCATATTGATGCATGAATTAGTAACTAAATTTGTACCTATACCTGTCTTTTCACACAAAATACTTGGGTTGCTTGCAACTAGACTCTTGACCTTGGATTGCAAAGTATCTCACTTGAGCATAATAGATAGTGGTTGTGTTTCTTGTTGCAGAAATGTCTTTGGCCCAGCTGAATGTCCAGTTGCTGGGTTTAAGACCTTCATTTTGAGATGTGGGCCCAGGCAAAGGGAGTTTACTCAGTTTTCAGTGCTCAGTTGTTACTGTCTCAGGTGAAACTCCGAATCCTCTGGCCTTCAGTGATGTTTTGCTGTTGGCTTCAGTCTGGCTGGGTTTTTCCTGTCTCATATTCTTGTGCTGCCCAAACAGCTGCTCACCTGGTAAAGGAGGAGGCAAAGTTTCCTTTTCATGTTTTGTATTCTGTGAGTTTCTAAGGCGTGTTCTCAGCCTGGATTAAGTAAGTTATGAACTGCCATGCAATGCAGAATGTCTGTAGCACCATGTATGGAGGATCTGTCCTCAGATCTCCTCCTTTCCATCTCCAGCAACCCTTTGCAAACAGAGTCTGGAAGCCAAGCAACACCCACCAGTCAGACGAGACAGGGAATCCTGTAGCAATAGCAGTAGTAGAGCAATTATGGTAAGCCTTTAACTAGCTGCACAGTGAACATTTTACATTCCTAAATCTGCTGTAATGCAAAATAATCTGTTTAAATTAGGAAAGATATTGCATTCTGTTCACTCATCTCTTCCTAGGCTTGTCTGCGCAGGGCTTGGTTTCCATAACAGGAAAACAGACAATTGCCAAAACCGTGGGACTCAGCTTCTTTTTTAAATATTGCCCTAGTTGTATTTTCTTCATAGCCAAAGGGTCTGTTATTGCTCTTATAACGAAGAGTCGAAGTGAGCTATTATGGATCTTGGTGCTCATCCCCTGGGGCCGCAGGATCCCCTCTCAGCTGCAGGACACAGATGACCTTGAAGCTGTTTTCCTCAGCAGCTCTTTGTAGAGTTCAGAAATTCTGGCCCCACAGGCAACCCACTAACCCTGCTTTTTTGCTGTTTTGTCTACAAGTTCATAAGCAACTTTTGTTGATGCCCATTGCTATCTGACATAGGAGGCCTCCAAGCCAGAAACACGTCTGCCTTTCTCCCAGCTATTTTAAATGAGAGGAGGAGGCTACAATTGCATCTGATTGATGACATAAGCGGGTCAATTTTAATTTTCAATTAACTGTTTTAAAAATTGAACTTAGTGATGATGTTACACTAATGAAGTATTCACAGAGTTCCAAGCACAGTGCAGGAATTTAGTGGGGCTTTATAATCACAGGCTTGCCTCTAACTGCAATTAGAAATGGCTGAATTCTTATGTGGCTAAAGGGAGTTGGATTGTGCCCTAAACGAGATGCCAAGTTTCAAGAGCTTTCAGAAATCAGATTTAGATCAGATGAAGGCTTAAGAAGTTAGATGTTTCGATGAGTGGCATGGTTTAAAAAAAAAAAAATCAAACCATCTCACCATTTTATTTTCCTGGTAATTTTCTAATATAATAAATTCAGTGCTTGCTGTCTTCTATATGAAGCAGGGTATGAAATGCATGAGTAGCTTTAAGTATCTGACAGACTCCATTGAAGGGTTAAATTTTTGTGCATTGTTAAGTTCTCTGTATGCAATTGCGAAGCCAAATCCCACATTCCTGAGCAGCCAAATTTCCCCTGGAAGTCAGTGGGAATTTTTCAGGTGCATAGCAATGGACTACAAAGCAAAGAGTTTCTTGAGAAACAGGGCACCTACCATTTTCAAACTAGAAACTAGTCACCATAAAAGCGACCTCTGTGCTCTCTCTCAGCCAGAAGCAGTGAAAGAAAACCTTCATTTGTATTTATCCTCTAACACTGACTGGAACAAGCATTGCATACCCATCAAAGAAAACACATTTTTTTTTTTAAATCCCTAAACATGAAACATTTCCATCTTTTTGCATCTTCCTTTCAGTGAGGCACGTTTATTTTATCAAATACAGTCAGGTGATTATCACAGATTGTTGCAAGTGACATTTCTTTGGGAGAAAAGCATAGTTCCCTCATATTTCTCCCCCTATTTTGACCCTGTCATTCCCAGTTTTAGCTCTTCCCCTAACCTCATTTGGGCAGGGTGCCTGCGAGCAGCACTGAATACAAAGAAAGGAAGCAGCCCAAGTCTAAATTTCCTTTGCCTTATGCCCCATATTATTCCTTATTTGTTGTGCTAATTCAGCAGCGTAATTCCCAAATACAGCCTCCTTGAATTGTTTTGATGAGAACTGCTAATTCGGTGGAGACTATTTTTAATGAGCTCTACAGCCTAAAGAATCAGAACCGGTGGTGCGAAGGCTCCACATACTAACTGTTCAATAATAAGGCTGATTATTAAAGTCCCACTACTATTAAAAAAATTTTAAAAATCCGCGTTGTGATTAAAATTTGTTTCTCAAACCATAAAGCAGCCAGTGCAGAGTGTGCAAGTTAACCAACCAGGCCACTACTTGTCCTTTGTCCTTGGTGCCTTTTGGTGATGATGTGGTAGTGCCCTCTAGTGAAAAATCTCCACAAGTATTTTATGGAGCACAATGCGGGACTTTGTTCCAGTTTCTGACGATTCTTTCTTTCGGACTCTATTTTGGGACAAAATTGATTTATGTCTAAATATTTCCAAAGCTAACAGCTAGTGAAGGCATTACAGTTCAGAAAATAATACCTGTTTCCATACTTTACAGAATCAGTGGGTGTTTTTTCACCTTTCAACTACTGTATTAATAAATGAGCCGTGGTTAAACGTTTCAAAGAGGCAGAATTCTTATTTTTGCTCTTATGCGTTTCTCGTGCCAGCAGGGTTTTGCATGGCTGAAGCCTTACAAAGTCAGTTGTTGGAGGCTCCATCCAGTTCCCAGGCAATGCGGTACCCAAACTCTCATTAGACTTCCACAGCAGCAGGATTGGGTTCACTGAATAGTCATACAGAATTAAAAGATAAACAGTCAGCCTGAAATGTTACCAACACTTTTAGCTTCCTCTGCTCAGGAAAGTGGAGCATTCAGAAATATTCAGAAAAGAGACAAGAAAAAAAAAAGTATAGTTGCTGTAGAAAATTTCAGAAAGTGCAGAAAATACGTACACCGTTTTTGCTGTTGAAGAACATTTTCTTTTTGTGTCCTCCTTACACACATTTTATTTTCTCCTTGTGACCATAACAATAACCTATTAGAATATGACCAAACAGGTGACCCACTGCATTCAAACATTGACTTGCTTTTTGTAATTTTTCTGTAGCAATGAAATCAGTGACCTATAGTTTACCTACAACCTACAGGCTATTTTTGTGCATGCTGTAGTACACGTTATTAATAGAACATATTTTTTTTCCATGTATTCTGTAATGAGAGTAGATCTACCATTATTAACCCCATAGTTTGTGGTCACAGTACTTCCGCTGTTGCTGTTACTTATATTGAAATAGCACTAAGGAGCCTTACTCAGAGCTAAATGTGCTTGGTGCTGTACAAATATGGGGTAGGGAGGGGAAGCAGGAGAGTCTTTAAAGTCAGTCTCTCCTGAATATTTTGTTTCATTTAAATATAAAACATCCTGTGCTATAAATAAACAAGAAGGCATCCTGTTAACTGACGCATTAAAGAGGTCAGATCGTGTATTTCTTCTGTGATGGGGAGGGGGGCGAAAGGGGAAGTGATGCTATTGACCTATATAAGTGCTATTCAAAGTGAGCAAAAGTTAGCCTAAGAAAAGCTGAAATGTTCTGCGTGATCCTCTTCACATGGCAAGGTCAGGAGGTGGGGAGAGAAAATCAGGAGAAAAAGATGTGATTAAAATGAGGTTTTATTTTTGTTTCAGGTTAGGGGAGTGGGAGCTGATTGAACATTTTAGACATGAGAGCAGAGTAAGAGATGTATCCCTCAGTGCCAGGGTTATCCATGTAACCCAAAGACCCTTTTTATTTAAAAAGCTATTGCTTGTGATCTTTTCCAAAGAGGGAATCAATAAATGTCCACCAAAGTTGCTCTTTTGGTCAAAATGATGAATGAACATCGAAGTGCTATAAATTGGTAGCAACCAGCGTAGTGATCCTGGAATTCAACAAGAAAACCAATAAGAGCAAAGCAACACTGACATCTTACTGGCTCTGCAGTTGCTGCTGACATTCTCAGAAATGACCCAAATATTTGACATAGAATTAAAAAATGTTAATTGTATTGTTTTTCCTTGCCCCCTTTTTTTTTTTTTTTAAATTATTTCCCCCCACCCCCCACCTTCCCACTCCTCCCAGGAACTAGTTTAAAAAGAACAAGTCCTCAGGTTCTCCATCAATGTCTGTAGTTTATATCTCCACTGACCCATTGACAGAATCGATGTTGGTACCACACAGCATTGAGAGTTACCTGGGTACCTGTCTGCACTGGAGGCTTCCTGCAGTGTGGGAGGTGGGAGCAGACACCAGTAGCCTCCAGTGAATGCTGTTGAGGCTTGTGCTCTGTTTCTGAGTTAGAAATGGTCCTGGTGCCCCATGAGAACCCAGAGTCTGTGCTATCACCCCATCCAGCACAGACAGGGCAAGGCACATCCTTGTCCTGTGCACCACTACTCAGCACAATAAATACAAACTCTTTGTGTTTCCTGGGGGTTGCAATACCTTAGCTAACTCCTGGTAAGAACATACTGGTTTTCATACCAACGACATAGACCCCAAAATTATATAAGTTGCTCTTTAATCCTTTATTCTGGCAACCTTATAAAAAACAATCTGTATTTCCAGCCAGGCTTTCATTTAAAATAACCCTCTCATCCAAACTCTTACCTGTAACTTTATCCCAGTGGTAACTCTTACCTGCCATACTAGCCCTAGGCCCTTGTAGCACTTGACATCATCTTTTGGACAGGTTACAGAGCCTATTGAGGCAGTTGTTAGAAGCAGATTTACTCCATAATGTGGAGCCAACCACAGAAGAAAATTAGTGCATTTATCTGTCAGCATTAGGCTAGATTATCAATCCAGTGCACTAGTCACAGGATCTGGTTTTCCTTTCTCTGGGAAGTGAAATTGATATAGAGGTATGCAGTAAAGGTGTCAGTTATAAGCAGGACATTAGCATGAGAAAGTAGGCGAATGGCTAGTTTTAGGCAACAGACCTTTTTCAAGTTTAGGTATAGGCTTGAAAAGTAGGTTTTTCTTCCTTATAAATAGACTTGCTAAGAATAATGTGAAAACTTCTTCCTTCAAACCTGCTAGCTTTGTTTCCCCTTCAAAGAAAAGGAATAAAAAACCCCTCTCTCTCTCTTTAAAAAAAAAAAAAAAAAAAAAAAACACCAAAAACAATCATGGTAGTGAATTTGAAGGTTCTGCAAAGACCACAAAGTGTTACCAATCTGTAAGGTTTGAACACGCAAGCCCTTGTATGATATTGAGCAAATAATGTCCAGTAAATTATTTTCTTATTTTCCTGGTCAGATTTAGTCCACGAGCAGACTGCAACTTTTTCCACTGGTAAGACTGCAGTAGCGCCCCAATGCCCCCAGCCCAAATCACTGCCCTGTTTATAAGGTGCTGAACAAATACCCTTCCTGAAATTGTTCCTCCATTATGTATTCACATATGTGCCAAACACTGTTGGTCGCTTCTTAATCCTCTGAGTGGTTTATAAAGACAGAACAGCAGACTGACCTTGGTAATTGCTAGGTTTTAGGGTGGTTTTTTTTGCTATATCTGCAAAGTATTTTATTAGCAATCCCAGCCAACCCATTGCTATCCCCATTATCCACCCACACATAAACATCCTCATGATAAAATAAGACAGTTGCTCCCTGCAATTATTAACACATTCCATTGTATATGGATGAGTATGAACTATGCGAGCATGGATTTGATATAAACAAGTAGTCAATAGTAATCCTTTTGTCCCTAAAAAGGGTCCCAAAACCCTTTTAGGATTTTTGTCCATCATATGTAGGATATATGTTTTGTTTTATTTTTCGTGAGTCCTGGTAGGGTACCTGTCAACAAACACTGCCAGCAGCAGCAGGTTGCCTTGAGCTGACAGGGGCTGTGAAAGGTGGTGGGTGTCAGCACTGGGATCCGTCCCGGCACCAATGCCCGGGCTCCGCTGCCTCTGCTGCCTCCCCTGCTTTGAGTCACCTTTCCTGAGGGCAGAGATCTTGGGCAGAAATAGATTTTTGTTTCAGACACACAGGCTGCTGTCAGAGGTTTTGCTGTATTCCTAATATGAAGGAAGCAGCCCCCACCCTCCCCAGCATTTGTAAACAAAGCTGTTGTTTTTCAAAACATATTTAAAAAAACCCAAACCTGAGCAGCTGGAAAAAAGAGAAGACATTTCAGAGCATGATGCTGGGTACCTAATTCCCTTGGAATTTCAAAGGGAGCTGAGGCCTTTGCTTCTTTTGTCCTCCTTATCTAATTTATAGAAATGCTAAACTTTGCACGTATGTTTCTAGGTCCGTTCAGTTTATAAAGGCTTGTTCTGATTGTTCGTACTATGGTTCTGACTAGCATGCGAACCTCAAGAAATACCACTTAATCTCAACAGTGAATATATTTTGGGAAAGCCTTTTCCACTGCTGGCTTAAGTACTTAAGGACTTTTTGTACAGAATACATGAACCCTTGTCCATGCCGGTTTAATATTTGCCATGCGGAAGTGCCTGAGTGTGAGGTTTAAATTCACCTTCCAAGAATGCCTGGGGCACCTAAGCCTGCTAGTTTGCTATTAATAAAAAACTGAAGCAAATTCATGTTTAAATTTCTGCCATAATTGTGCATGAAAAATTGTTAATCCTTGTTTTGCATTTTTCACTAGTGGTATGAGTGGGGTTGTTTGCACCAGTTAATATTAATCATGTGTAACAGGGCAGCACAGCCAGGCCTCAGCTTCTATATGTCTCTGGAAAGTTGTTTTTCTTTAAATCTACATTTTCCTCAAGTAGAGGAAGGTATTTTCATGGCCCATTTTCCTACCATACTCCTGACGGTGAAGAGGGCAGAACACAAGCGTTTTTATGAGGGGAACGCTCATTCCACACAGAGTAGCAGTAGTGCAGCAAGTGCTGCCCGTGCTCCTGGTGCAGGGCCCGTTTCCCGCTCACCACCTGCTCTCTGCCTTCCCGGCAATTCAATTGGAAACTGCCGGTAAATCGCCTCTGGTGCAAATTCAAAGCTTTCCACCCTCTTGCTGTATGTTGCATACAAGTGTTGTTTCACAGGCTGATCCTTTTTTTCCCCTTTCAGCCATCAGGGGAATTGAGCTGTGGTGTGTGGAAAAGCACGGGTCAATGTTGCACTGTCTTGTAGCTATAATTCCTGGGTCTGCTCAGAGGTGTGTGTGCCCTAAAGTTACTGCTGCTGAAGTTAGTGGAAGACTGAATTGCCTCCCCAGCTGAGGCCGGTTTCTTGGCTTGCGGCAACTGGCGAGAGCAAAAAGCTTCAGATCAGAGAGAAGAGAGGCAGGGAGTACCTTTGGCATGGGAACAGGGATGCTGCCTTCGTAGAAGAAGTGGACAAAGCCTGAGGGACTGGAAATAACAAATTTCATTTCCTTCAAGCTGGGGTGCTTGGATTAAATTGCAGATGAGCAATAATTTGTGTTTCTCTGCATCCAGACTCTGGGCAGGCAGCTGTGTGCGTGCAGGTGGGCAGTGAGCAGAGGGTCTCTGTTCCTGGGTAGGTCAGTGGGCCACGTGTGAGTGAACCCATGGGATGCCTTGGCCCTTTATGAACGTGCCACTTCAGAGGAGGTTTCCTGCACCTTGCTGTTATGTTCTTGTTATGAAGGTTCCCCCAGTTTAAATACATGTCCCTACAGATGCAGCCTGTCGATGCTGGAAAATAGCCTGAGGCAAATCATGGATCTTTACCTGTCTCTGCTATAACAGCTTATTTCTGTGGGAAATTCCCTGTTAGGCCACTCCTGAGCTCAGGAGCCATGTGCGTGTTTGGGCAGAAGTAGAGATTCAAACTTTTACATTTCTTAAGGCCCGCCTTAGGAAACCTTCTGGACATCAGCAGACTCTGACAGCTCATGGAAGACCTCCTAATGTTAATTTCTGTGAAAGAGGAGTAGCGTACAGCACTACCAGGCTTTTCACAGTTCTTCAGTAGAGAAGGCTGGTTCTTTGAAGGAAGTGGTTGTCTCTGCTTTTAAAATTAGCATAGACAAAAGAATTTGACGCAAGACTTTGACAGGCAAAAGCCTACAAGAGCTGGTAAAGCTTGACAAGATCTCTGCCTATTGCCTAATACTGGTGTAGTAAAACATCAGAAGGGGAAACTGTCTTGATAGGGCACAATGGACCCTCTGCCCATGGAGCTGTCTGAGGGGGTCGTGTTGTTGCCCAAGGTTATTCAGATCACAGAATCACAGAATGCTAGGGAGTGGAAGGGACCTCAAAAGATAGTTTGCTGCTTTTTTTTAATGTGAAAAAAACAAACAAACAAACAAACAAAAAAAACAACAATGGAAACCACTTAAGAAGAATGAGTGCACAAATCTTAGTTGCCCTCCCTTACCTGGACAAAAGTGTCTTTGTTCGCTAGGTATGGAGAGGTAACAGGCTACCAAAAAATTGAAAAATTTCTTCTTTATCCAAATTTCAAGTTGGGCAAAAACATCAAATAATGCATCTTTTATTAATGTGTTTCTTTCTTCCTGCGTCTGAACTTGGATTTTGCACTGCAAACACAGTAGGACAGCTCTTTTGTTTGTGGGTGCAGTGGAGGAAGGTGAGAGATGTGGCATTGCAGAAGAGCCCTGAGGGGTGATAGCAGTAGGAGATATCATCTGTCCCTCCATCCCCAAAGGAAGGAATCCTCCACTCTGAATTGACATGCAGGCAGTTGTGCTAATGATAGAGGCATGGGCTAGGATGGTTTTACTGTATAATATTACATATCAAGTGCCTATAGGTCTACAAATAGGATAATGTTTACTCATACCAGTGAATAGCTAAAATTTCAGTAGTTTCCCTAGTTTTTGCAAAGCTGGTAGCCCCAGTATGGTGATGGATTTTGATTTAGTTTACTAAGGGAGCCTACGAGCATTATATTGGAGACAATGTTGTGGGGGCTGTTTACAGTAAAGATGGTAAGAGCAAATTCAAGGAAGAAGGAAAGAAAACGCTTCTTCTGCTTGCTGATTTCTTTTTTTTTTCTATTTTTCTTTAGTATAGACGACAGGCAATCATTTACATGAATCTCTCCATTATAGACCAAAATAACAGTGCAGTTTTCATTAACAAAAAGACTACCTTTTTCTTCTTCGTTTGTGTTGTCAAGATACTTTAGCTGAAACATACAGTGATTTCCAACACTTACCCTAGTTGTCACACTGAGAGTGAAATAATGGCTGACATTAGGAAGATTATTTCTCAGCAATAAAATTACCTTTCACAACATATTTCTATCTAAGTGGAAATGATGGAAAATCATAGATTCTTTTTTCAAATTGAGAGAGAGAAAAAGATGAAAATGAAATCAACAGGATTTCCTTCCAGCCGCACAAGTAGAGAATGCAGGCAAGCCAAAGATGCTGCCAAAAGTCTGGTGGGAGCATCTTCCCAGACCTGTTTTCATTAATTGAGTCGGTTGACTGAGACAAGTGGAATTGTGTGAGATGTTTTCTGCACATAGTGTAAAACGTGGAGGTTAATTAACTGGGATCCCAATCCTACTGCCTCTGCTGTCAGCAACACGACTCATATCATTAAGAGCCAAGACTGAGCTTTTACTCAGGTTTGTTAAGGAGTTTGTGAACTTTTTTGATGAATCTCCAGCCAGATTTGACAGAAATGGGGTCAGTTTAAGGTTTTCCGTAGAAACTGTGATGTTCCCAGGAATGTATGATTTCAGTCATAGTCCTGGTGAAACTTGGCTTCTCTGTGCATGGAGTTGAATTTGAATGGAGTTCAGGGCATTTGAAACTATGTGAATCAAAAGAAAAAGTGCTCATGTGATCCCTGCTCAAGTGTAACTGCCAAATTAAAGCTTCCTATAAAAGTGAGTTTCTGAAGAAAAAGTGATATGGAATGTAGGCTGGCTTTATAAATACAACTGCATCTTTTATCATCAGTCAGGTATCCAGCAAACCAGTGGACTATGACTTGGGTAATATGTTGCATAACTGTAAATAAGTGAAGGGAATGGATTGGAGACTCCCCATTTGCCTCTGAGGGTGGAATCATGCCTTGAGGAGTCCTCATACAGTCCAAGGCAACAAACATGGTGACTTTTCATTTTGCAGAAAATAAACCTGTTACTAAACCAAATCAAATAATGTTTTCTCAAAATGTTGACTCTCCTGATTTTAGCTCTCCAAAGATCTATTTTTAGGTCTGTCTTTTCTGCTAGTGTTGCTCCTGAGCCATTGTTCCCCTGACTTGGGGATGGTGCAGCAGCTGGCAGCGGATTGCAACTAGGTTGGAAATGCACAAAACGCCCTCACCTACACTGAGATTTTAGCTCTCATAGTGTTAACTACCCCCTCCCTGCACTCCTCTCCCCCCCTTCACCCCTGCCTGCCACAAGCACGACCCAGATCACATTAGAGTCCCAGAGCACAGGGAACTCTTCTCATCTATCCGTCACCAAGGAGGCAGACGGGACGGGGAAACAAGAAGTCATTTGTACCTGATGAGGAGGACACTCCTGGGAAACAAACAGATGAGCCACCACATGAATCTGAGCTATTCTCCGAGGTAAACAGAACTGCATGAGAAACACACAAATTATCAGGGACATCATGCTTAACTCCCTCACTTCAAGCTGCTGGGCGGACTGTGGGCCTGAAACTCTAGATTGCCCCAATATCTGATTGTGAGAAAGTTAACCCTCTAAAAGCATCAGGGGAGTGGGAGGCATTCCCAACCCCAGGCTTCTGGAGTGTTGCTGTTCACCCCACAGCCCTTGCTCGTGTTCGGATGTCCGTGCCACCATAAATTGTCCCGAGGCAGCCCCGTGTCCCTCATGGAGAGCAGGGGCTGCAGGAGCAGCTCAGGGCTTGCATGTGCTTTGTAGGGATACAGATTTTCCCATTGGAGCCATTTCTGGTGAGATTTATTTTAAGCTTGAGCCAACTTTTGCTGCTGTAATGCTCCAGTGCTAACAGGTAATATCGAATGGTGGGGTCCCTTGCTAAAAACAGAGATTTTGTAGTAGAGTGCAATCACTTCCAACTGTGATAGCGATGATACCACTCTAGAGCAGTGGTTGTACCCAAATGGTTGTATGTGTATGGCGCTTCTTGCTCTGCTTACTCCAGTGGGTTTGAGGTGCTTACTCCAGTTCCCATTTTGTAAATTATATCTCATTCTGGCTGAAGGGAATCATATAAACTGATTTTGTAGCAGACCTGAGCTTTCTAGCAAGGTATGTGGGATAGCTTCCAGAAAGGGAATCCAAGTCACCATTGCAGCCTACCATTGTCTTTGACATACCATTGCACTGGGCAGCTAGAGGTTGTGCAAAGCTTCATGGCAGGTCCACATGCATAATATAATAATTCACCCCCATTTTATGACAAGAAATTGGAGAGAGATTTGGTGAAGTGATTTGTCTGAAGTCATACAAGGATCCTGTGTTGAAGCGAGAAATTAAACTCAGAGTTTTGAATCCTAGTCCAGCCCTTTTAATCACAAGGTCATCCATCCACTCTGCTAAGTAGCAAAACAGGACTTCTAATTTGGTACTTAATATTTAAAAAGAGATGGCTGTGAATTCCAAACACAGAAGCAAATAAGTGTAGTGGTTAAAACAAATTGGAGAAAGAAAAGATATCCTGCTGGAGCTGAGTTCATAAGTCTGGCAAGAAGAGGGGTCTTGTGATTAAGCATGACTTTGAATGTAGGTCAGTTTGGAGAGCCAGGTGATTTCTGAGCACAGCACTTAGCAAAAGTCTCTCTGCTCTTGGTGGATTTGCAGTAGTATAACTCAGAGGAGATAAAGGCTTTAATTTTGACATTTTCTTTATTATTTTTTTCTCCAGTGACAAGTATTGTTCTACTCCTTTTCTTTCTATCTTTTCTCCTTTTCCTTGTTCTTCCATTGTGAAAGTGATTATCCTCTGTTGTGAAGTGATTACTGATAGCAAGTGATGCTCTTTGAGTAACATGTTAGGAATACCTTTTCACACTCATGAATTATAAAATGGGAGGGTTATGGTATGTTGTTATTGTCCCCTAACAATTTCACTTACGAAGTGTCAGTGAATGGTCCATATTATTTCTAATTTTTCTCTAAAGACTGGCACAATATTGAAACATATAATTCCATTCAGAAATCCAACATTAAATGTTAAAGAAATAAAAAAATACTGATTCAAGTGCTAGAAATTGCATTGAAGACAGATCAGCAATTTTGCACTGTCATACCAACCCATGATGTCTCTGAGAACATGAACTGAGTAAAAACAGTTTGGGCAGACAGAGAATCATGTAGAACCAAGTCCCTCTTGGAATCTGCATGTGTGACTCCACTACCTTCATTAGAGTTGATACATGAATGTCAGGGAAAAAAAATGACGTTTACTATATAAAGGACTCTATTTGTGACTTAATGTTGTCTCTGGAGTGTGTTGTTAAGCTTGGTTTTTTTTACATACTGCGTTGCTAAATCATTTATACTTATCTCCCTGGCATATGAACACATTTTATAATTAATTTTTATGAAAACATTTTCCATTAATTCTTTCCTTATTCTGAGTTGCGAACTCTTGAATATGACCCCATGAATGTCACCTTTTTATCATCCATGTTACATCACTCCAGGCCAGCGAATGCCATGGTTTTGTATAGGGCAGCAACTATAAATTAGCCAGTCTTCACAGTGGAAGTGTTAGTATTTTGGTAAACAAAAGCACATATCAGTTCATTATCAGATTAGAAAGCAATTGAATGAAAGTGGATTATTTTAACGTACTTTCTTTCTAGATTTGAGAAAATGGAGACAGAAAAGGGAAGAGTAGTTTCTCTGATTGCAGTTTAAGAATGTTATCACAGCCATAGGGAATAAGGAATCATAACCAAAATGACAGTGGAATAGTTATTTTAGACAAAGACTTAACCCTATAAAAAAATGAGGTGCATAAAGGTCTTCGTTCTTGGATCAATGAGAACAAATGCCCCAGAACTGGCTTCTCTTAATCCCACCCTTATATGTTTTAAAACCTGCTTCTGCTAGTCTTTTCTGGATATTCAGTGTACCTCCTTGTCATGCTATTCTGTTCTTGGTGCACTTAATGGTATGATTTCCATTGGTTTTTCTTTACAAATAATGTTTTCACAAATGTATTCTCAACAAATTGGAGGTGTGTTTCTAATAGGATGGAGTATTAGTCAGTATTCACATGATGGGAGCTTCACACAATAGCAGAAAAGGCTGGTTTGTTTGGTCCTCTTTGAGCTGGGCATCTCTCTAATGCCACCTTTCCTGTCTGAGTCAGGGTATTGTCTCTTTTGCCTGCAAACTGCGGGGTCAAGTTGAGGTAAAACTCTGATGGGATGTGAAAGAGGGCAGTTCAGCTACGTGATGGGAACTTTTGTGTACAGTATCATTGAGAGGTCATGTTTTTCACCCCATCAGATTTTCATAAGTTGCTTCATTAAAAATTGAGATTCAACCACATTACAAAACAGAGTGGCAGGCTGCTTGAAGCTTCTATCAATAATGTATCAGTTCATCTATTCTGATTTCTTCCGAATACTCCCTTTGTTATTTTTAGCACAAAAGAGAGTGCATCTAAATACCAAGCTCTGTAAAGGGGGAGAAAACTTCACTCATTGCCACGCTTAGCTAAACAGTGTCAAACACGAAGCAACCTTTTGGTTGCATAGAGCTTTTCAGCTAAAGGGGGAACGTTTCCATCCCATGAATGCTTGTTTTTGTACCAGCCAAGATGAGCAATTCCTCAAAGCCCTCATTAACCAACAAGAGACATAGCTGTATTCAAGGATCCCTCCAAAGCACCAGTCATGTCAGTAACATGACTAACACTTTCTTTGGTGTTAGCTTACGCACAGAGCACTGGGTAGTGGTCGTGCTCACTGTGCTTGAGAAATTGCCAAGAGAGAGAGTCCTTTGGAAGGCACGGTGATCCCTTGTGCTCCTCAAAGTACACGCAGAAACACTTTCCTGTTTTGTCGTTTCATTTCAGCCAGCTCAGGGGCAGGCCCGACACGTGATTTCTTGCTGCTTTCAGCTTAATCTGTTCTGCAGAGAAAGCACAGGCTGTACGAGACCTGCCTTGTGCAGGTTGGTTTAATGCAGGCCATTGCATGTGACTGTGCAAGGGCAGATGGGGGTCCACGAGAATTCAGAAGAGGAAGAGCAATGGCATCTTTAGAGCATGGCTGGCAGTCTCCAAGGTGCAGTGCTGCCTGTACGGTGTCAGCTTTTGTGTAACCCTGGACTTTTCATTTGGCTTTGTGTCTGTAATGTGGGATAACAACATTTCATGCCCACCACATCCTGCTCTCCGCCATCCAATGACATGAAGGGAAACAGGTGGAGGAGAAAGCACTCTTTTCTTATGGATTTTCTCTGCTGCAGTGCACGTCAGTGAACCAGTGCATTACAACAGAGAACCCTCTGTTCTACAGTCTGCGTCATTTGAGATTTTTCTTTCTTTGAGAAGGTTTTCTTCAGTGTTGACTGGTGCAAGGACATGTAAACATCTTTCTTCGAAAACAATACCAGGTCCTTTTAATCTCTATCCAATGTGACTTTCTGCAGCTGCAGAGCTCTTCATTTCAATTTGTAGCAAAAGTTGGGGCAGACTTACGGAAGAGGAAATTCTTGTCCATAGAAAAGACAAAGCAACCTCCACTAAATCCTAGGGGTGAAAGGGGAACAATCTTATATACTGAATAGCAAGTAACAGTAAGAACTTGAAGTTGTCAGTTTTTAGAATTAATAGTTCTAGCAACCCATTTCTAAATGGGGAAGGTATTTATATCCCAGCTTTAGGCACCTCTCAGGTGGCTAAATCAGTCACTTCATATCTCCCATGCAGTCAGAGAAATTTCTGACTGACCCTATGGAGAAGGGCTTCAGTGCCTTGATTTATTCTGTGGAGAAGCCTGTGAATATAAAGATGGAATTGAGATTATCTGACTGAATTATGTACTTAAAATGAGGTGATGTGACTCTACTGTTGGTGTCTCTTCAAGTTCATTAGGTAATTCAGTGTGCTAGAATTTCCTAGGTATTTGCAAAGTCCTGTTTTTGAACCTTTTGTGAAATGTCTTTTTTGACAATGCGATAGCTCAGAAGACTTGATTTGACACGTGCCTTGTGGTGGTCACTTGTTCCTCTCTTGCTAAAATACCCATTGTCTTTTTAGCCATTGTTTTTATTTAGTGTCTAGTGTCATAGCCAGAGAAGGGAGGAAAAAGGACCAAGTGGGTCATGAGAACTGAACTACTCTTCTCCAACTCTTGAGGTCCATTCTCTAATAATGGCAGAAAGGACTAATAGGCAGGAAAACTTGTATTGCTGTTGTCTGTGGTGTACATGATCTCTACTATTTTTGCTTTTTGTAAATGGTCAGCTCTTTCTACAGAGTTTGAAATACAAATATAGCTGATAAATCTGTATGTTGCTACCTGTTCTTCAGCATTGATTTTTGCATTAATGGTATTAGTTGCATGGATATTTTGAGGAAAAAAATTACATTGTGCTGTTGAGGGAGTTCTTCAGAAATTAACATAGTGCGTAAGCTCAGTAATAGTACCAATAAGCAACTTTGCACCCATTGATAGAACATGTACATGTAGCTTGTGATGGGACTACGACAAGAGATAATTCACTATGTAATAAATATGTTCCTTTGCTAATAGATCTTGCATGTACCTCATCTCACCAGTCAGGAAAAGGGCACATACTTTTATGTCTAGGGTAAATGCTTGTAGTCCAGCCTTTTCTTTCATTGCAAAAATATGCCACTCACCTGATTTGGCTTTTTTTAATCTAAATTACCATTGTCTGATTTTGTGCTACTTCTGTATGAGGTGTTTCTGAGGCTGTGTGCAGCCAGTTAGGGAGCCCCAACATGCACCTATGATGATTTTTTGAAGAGGAGAAGCCTGATGGTTCTGAGCCTGGTTCAGGGACCAGGCAGGTGGGCACCAGGTGAATTCTCAAAGGCTGGGTAGGGCAGCCACATGTATCCTTTGTCTAGTTCTTTGCTGATTTTCCTTGTCTGTTTGTTTTTCCAGCTGGGCTTCCTGTCCTGCTCCTGAGTCACATAGTTTTCTTCCCTATTTGTTCCTTCTCTCTTGTCTGTTTCTGCTCTCTGCTTGACACTTGGTACCAGAAGGCTATTTGCAATGCAGAACCTTGCAACTCTAATTTTGGAAGGTTTTGTTGTGTTAATGCAGTGTTAGAATTCCAACAAGCAAGTCAGTAAAATAAACATGCCAGAAGTGCAGTTTTACTCTTTAGAAGAAGCAGAACTATTTTGCAAATGTTTTTAAAGATGTTCTTCAGATAGTGTTGTTCTATGGGGAGATGTGTGTGAGGTATTCTATTACACCATTAGAAGCTTCAGTTTTTGAATAGGTATTCTGACAGTGAAATTTTCTGTAGGGTTGCCTCTGTGTTGCACTCAGTCTAAGGGTAATAGAGAAGGAGTGTGTTTAGGAGTGTGTTTCATCAGCCTAGATAAAGTAGCTGGGAGATAGGGAGATAATTCTAGCACACAGGACCTGCACACAGTCAAAATGAGTGCCTGAAGTCACTCTCTTAAATATGCTATCAGTAGAATAACAATAACAATGGTGATAAATAATGATTTCTTAAATTCTGAAGAGTTGTACAAACTGAAAGGAAGCTGACAGAGAGCTCCTTAGCACTGAGAAGGTCAGTGTAAGGGTGTGAAAAAGCAGAGGAAATAACATGAACTTGTTTTTATAGATTTTAGATGTTTCATTGGAGGATCAAGTTAGATACTCCGTTTTAATACGTTGTGTCAATTTCTAGTCAAGTGTGGGGACATTATTTGAAATAGCAGGTGCAGTTTATACAGCAATGCATTGTATCTTGATGCTCTGAAGAACTTACAGACTAACTACAACTAGCATGGGAGTGCAGTGAGACAGAAAGCAATGTGAAGATGAACAAGGCTCTTGTAAACTCTGTGATCATGATGAGTTTCTTATTGCTACTTTAGAGAAAGTGTTTACTTTTTTTTATCAGTCCAAAGGAAGAAATTTCATCATTCACTTTCCGTCCTAGAGAGAAAAACATTCTGCACTTGCACTTCTCTATCGTTAAAAAACATGTTGCCTGACAAGTTCACCTTTCTTAAACAGACAACAAATGCTTATTTCCTTTGAAGAGGGATTTACAAATCTCTCACGGCAAAACCAATATCAAACACAATGTTTATCTGCATCAAGCCTGACAGCTTTGCAAATGAGCTTCAAAAGCCATTCAGGGGCACCGTGAATACAGATCCTGCAGATGAATCAACAGTTTGTTCCTAATGAAACAAATGCTTATCAGCACATTAATCAATCTAATCACAGGGAGAAATCATTCTCTAAAGGAGGAGTTCTGTAACTTCATTTGGCCGCCTTGTGTCTGGCTGGTGCACGCTTTTGTTACAGCTCCACAGCAGCTATCCACACAGTATTCCAGTTGGTTAATCAGGGAAATCAATGTGAAAATTTGATATGATTGGTTGTCCAAGGAAGAGGTGATAGAGTAGATGAGTCCTCTGAAATTTGCAGAGCTGTGATTCCCCCTTTCAGCTTGACATTTATGTGGGCAAGAGTGTCCTCAGCAACTCCTTCGCACATCAGCCCTGGGCCACGCAGGGAAGGCTGTGAACAGTTTGTGATGTTCACAGGATCACAAAATGTCTTTCGCTTCAGAGTGACTGCAGGTTTGATAAGCATAGAGTGGATCTAACTCTAGAGTGACGACTTGTAGGATCAGGTAGGCCTGGCGTATAACACCTATGGTCTGACATCTCGATATGTTTTCCTGATGTCTGTGCAGGAGGGGCCTGTGTGTGCTCCTTCTTTTGGTTCTCCTCCTTTTGGTTGCTTATCTGCTTAGCAATGACTGTCTGTGATTCTGCAAGTTAGACTACGGAGCTGCCCAGATCTTCACAGGGAGCTCAGTGTGATCTCAAAAATGAACCTTTGGTGATGTTCAAAAAGTTCAGTTAACTTTTTAAAAAATTATTTTGCTCTTCCCTGGGTGGAAAGTCAGCTGCGCTTCAGTGCATGTGAAGTGCGATTCTCCTTTAGTTCTAATACCTGGGGGTCTTTTTGAAGTAGTTGGGTCTGAGCTCTCATCAGCTTATGTCTCTGAAATCCTGGGTAGTCTCAGTGTGCAGTGCAGCGCAGGCTGTGAAGTTCTCGAAGGCTGTGGGCCTGTTATAGCCTGTCTGCTTTGCTACAGTCTGCTGGTTGAGGCAGGGGCTGTCCTCTGCAAAAGAGCTGGGGATGGGATCCATGAAGTCAGCCCTTGAAGGTCAGTGAAACCCAGACAGGTCACAGTGGCTTCCATCCCTGAGAATCCGGGTGACTGCGTGGATGAACACTTATTTCACCAGAACAGCTGAAAACCTTGGTATTTTTTATGTTTCTACACTTGTATTAAAAATGTGCAGCACAATAGTTAGTAAGATAAGTCAAACAGAAAGGGTGATTAAAAAAGTCCTCTGTAAAATGGGTGGCCCGTGAAGTTGGTGACCCATCTGCCACTTACCTTGAACATTCCTTCTCTTCATCAGTGTCAATACTTGGAAATCACACAAGTTACTTCAAGTCAGTTTAGGTCAAGTAACAGAGCTTCCGTGGATATACAGTCTTAGGCCAGTTTAATGGTAGCTACACAATTTCTGCCAGTCTGCTAGGGTGTGGCAGAATTAAAGTAGACTCGAGTGTTGTTTCTACAAGCTGATTTTGAGCAGATTTGACATGGCAAAAGGATTTGCATTATGCAAACAAGGAATTTCTTCTCTGATTAGAATATAAACTTTGCTGTCTCTACAGAAATTTAAATTATTCAAGCCAGTTTGAAATTGATAGTGTACTGAGCACATGCTTGTAGTAGCGGTTTCAGGAAATTAGTGTAGTCCTAGGGATCAAAATGGGCTCATGGAAGTGGATTGAGTTTGTGTCCAATTCAGATACGTGTTCTGGTATGTTTAGGTGGAAGGAAGCACACATCTGTATAGACATCTATGGACGCAGAGGGACATCTGTACAGCCATATTTGTAAACATCCCGTCTGACCACTTGCACAGTATTATAGTGTTCAACAGGTGCAACTTGGTAACAGTCTCAACCATCACATGAGAACATAATTTAAAACCCGCATCTTTTTTAAAAATATATAGTATAATGAATAAAGTGCAGAGAAGAAAAGCTCTTTTCCATCTATATTCACAAATGTCATGACAGTCAAGCACATTAATAAAACTGCACAGGACTTCCTTGCAGAAACATTTGCGCTGCGTTTGCAAATCTATACAAGTGTCCCTGCTACAGTTTGCAGCCTACCAAGAAGGACAGACAAGTAGCTGTGCCTTCATCCAGGGAAGCTTCTTCCTCTGTTCAAATTGGACTGACACCATGTTATGTGTCCATGATGAAGTGAGGATGGACAGAGCAGCAGTAGAATGGCCCTTCCCTATCAACTCACTGCGACTGAGGATTTACAACCTGTGGTAAAAAGAAACTGGAAAATCTGCCATGAAACAACAGATCTGTATGAAAGTCTTGTTCTTAAACTTCTGGCTCTGAGGAGAAACATTAGGGAATCCAGACCAGGTCCAGAGAGAGGCTATAATACAGAACTTTGATTTTTGTCTCCTCTTTTTGGGTTGCCATCTGTTTTATCACTTACAGAATGTTAACATTCTTTAAAAATGGGCAGATGGACCTCATTCAAGTTCTGACAGTAACTCTTTGTTATTGGTACAAATAGCTGCAGAGGTATTTAATTACCATTAGTAGTCATCAGTTTGCTGTGAGCTGGTGACATTCGGAATAGTGAGCAGGCTGCATTCTTTGTGTCCACTGAGTTCATAGAAAGTTAAACCTACTTTTGACAACAGCCTCAAGCTTAGCTACCATTAACCCCTCTTCAGTTACTGGATGATGTGTTTGAACAGTATGAATGATTAATGAAGGTTAAATAGTCCAGTTTCTATCTTAAAACCTTTTGTTATTGGCAAAGGGCAGGGCTACTGGCAAGGTGAGCAGAAATTCAAGTGTTTGGTTTTCACCAAATAGTTCTTGGCAAATTTAAATTATTATGAGATGGTAAATTCAGAGGGAAATAAAGGGCTGCAGCCAAAGAATGTAATTCTTGCAGGTTTGGCAAAATCAAATCAGTCTTGCTTATGAAATTGAACTCTGCTTATCTTTTTCTCAGCAAACACAGCAAAATATTGCAGTACGTAAAATTAACCAGCTCAGCAAGAGAACTGCATTTGGTTTTATTATTTGTCCCCTTTTTAGATGATACAAACAGAAGAAGAAAACTCTCGGTAGCTGTTTTATTACCTACTCCAGCCTAATTCCTGCTCAGAATTTGGCCATCTGCAGTTTTGCAGATACGAGATTCACTTTTGACACCATAATATTTGTTTGTGAACTCCCAGTATAACGTTTGCCAATTCTGTGTGAGGAGACGGTCCTGAGAGCCTCTGAAGTGGCAGGGCAGAGGTGGGTTTCGGCTTCAGGGTTTCCTTTGGCCTCAGACAACCCAGGATTGCCTTTATACCTGTGAATAAGAAGGCAGAGGCAAAGCTATTTAGCCAATGCTCTGAGATTTAGGCTGTGGTGGGCTGATTTTTTTTCTTCCATCTTGTACATTATCATTGCAAAGAAAGCTAACACAGGCCACTGACTTCTTTAACAACTGCCCTTTGCTGACATCTTTTCAGCTTTATTGACTACTGGAGCTTTTCAGAGCGGTAACTGACTGGTGAGCAATTCCAACAATTCATAGGAACAAGTGTCCTGTTTATGCTCCTTCTTTGGACTAGGGAGGGCTACAGAGAAAGCTGATCTGCAATAAAGTTTCACTTCTTCTATTTTCGCTTTTTGGGAAAAATTGTCCTTTGATGGGTTTCTTATTTTTCCTTTAAATCTGCTTTAAACAATATGTGACTATTGACAATACTCCAGAGATCCCTGTGTCCTATCACTGAGTAATCCTTATGGGTGTAATTTAGAACAGGCTCTGTCTTAGCTTCTAGCAAAGTATTATGATGTGCTGGTTTGTTTGTTCATCAGGCTTTACTGAGCTTCAAATGAGCTTTAAACCCTGATTAGCACTGCTGCTTAGGGATTAGGAGGGAACTTGGAGCTCCTCTTTAATCTGAACTGTGGTTGTTGCTCCAGTGGTGCTACCAAGAGAGGCATGGAGAGTCCCAGAAGGAAGAACTGTAAAGTGAGTGTGCATGGAAGTAAATGTGATATTAAGTTGCTAGTACAGAAAACACATTTAGCATAATTTGCCTGTATGCAACGCATAAGAAGGGAAAGGAAAATAATCTTACACATCTGTGTGGATCCTAGTCAAAGGTAGAGACTCCCACAGCAATGATGCAGCAGCATTTCTGTACATGGCCACAGCCACATCTTCCAACTAGGAACTGCCTCTTTCTACCCCCAGGATATCAGTGACCGTCTCAAAGGAAAGGATCCATCCTCATTTATTAGAAGTAACTATTCAGCCTGCAATGAAATGTCAACTGCCTTAAGAGTTCCCATTGTAATATAATGTAATGTACACAGTCTAAAGTATGTGATCTAAAAAACATTAAAAGGATCTCTGATGTCACTGTGACTACAGTCACAGTCCAGTCTCATTTTAGTGGCATCTGTTATCTATAGGGGAAAAAAAAATGTTATCCATAAGTAAGTCAGCACTGATCCTTGTCTCGTTGTCTGTCTAATATCAGAGCCCTAAACAAATGACTAAATAAAATCACCAGTGACAAGACTGTGCTGGAATTGAAGGAAGATGATAGTTAATTGACCACTGCCCTTGTAGAGACATCACCGAGAGGGGTCACAAGTGACTGCTGGGTTGTGCTCATTAGGAGCAGAGTGGACATGTATTCAGCCTGTGCATCCCCATAAAGGGGAGAGTATTGTTGTCACTTAGAGATGTTATTTCACTAGTTCTGATGTGTGTGGGAAACAATTTTGTGAAAACATCTGTGTCACGGATGTATGCCCTCCTGATACTGTGGGTATAACATCTGGACTTGCCTGAGTAATGCTTCTCATGTTGTTTTCATTTTCCAAAGCAATCTAGTGCCTACCGCAGGTAGAGCACTAATTATTAATTAGGAGAGGATTAGAAAGGCACAGCTGTGCCTGATGTGACTCCCATACTCCTGCTGCAGAGGTGCACGCAGGTCTAAGGCAGCCCTCTGCCTTCAGGAGATGTCCAGTCCTGGGGTGTATGCCTCAGGGTCAAATGGGACCTGAATTAACATATGCCAAAATCAGGGCTGATTGACTTCTGGAGACCCTCCTCTGCAGGTTGTTCTACTTCATCATGTAACTTCTGTGCATCTTGACTCCTAAGATACATGCTGCGTGGGAGCAGACACTGTGAGTCAGACCAGCCCTGTGTTAGATAAGTACTGTGTCTAACAGTTTAAGAAGTCAGAACGTGTTTACATGCAAGTGGGCATCTGAGTTTTCTAAACTGCTGATTTGTTAAGCCCTATCCTCGAGCTGTTGCAGTTGAAGGTGTGTCAAAGTGCTGGGCCTTGCGATGGCGTGTGCGTAGATCAGCTGCCAGTCACTCCGGAGGAGGAGCTCTGGGTCTGGGGTGCATGAGGTATTTCCTAACAGGCTCCTTTCTCTTTGGTGCTGCTTTAGGAGGACATATCTGAGATGCAGCTTGGCATGGTGGGGAGGACCTGTGCTGACACCCAGGGCCCTACAGAGACAGTGACTGTTTTGCCATACCCTGAGATATGACTGCTATGAAACAGAGGAAGGTCTGTCCATAACAGCACTTATGCCCCAAGATATGCAATTTAACTTCTTAAATTTAAAATCAGCCCTACTAAAGCAGTCCAGGGTAGACTACAGGGATAGAAACTAAACAGTTTGGTGACAAAGTTATGACCACTTGGTGTGCAGCAAGCAGGGGATCTAGCTGAATCGACTCGATGCCCAGCTACCCTTGGTGGTTTTCAGATGCCAAAACCTCCATGAGGCCACAGCATTACAGAAGCAACAACCAAGCTGTTCCCAGTCAGCTTCTACAGCTTTCTTAGCTCTGTTATTTTCAGTCACCTTTCTAGACTTAGGATGATTTTGACAGCATGCTTTTCTAAATTTCAAGGCAGCCATTTATTCTTTTCTTTCTCTGACACACATACTGTTAATCGTTAGGCTGAGAAATGAGAGTTATACCTTTAACATAACTATTACATCTAGAACTTAGTATGGTGGGCACCTGAAACCTACAAAACTTGCATATAACTTTAATCATGTGACCAGTATGCCAGGATTAAGTGAAACAATTTACAAATGAATAGTTTATAATTTCTTAACCCAATAATTGTGCACATTCTGTGCAATTTTCTCAGTCACTATTAAGCATCTTAATATGTTGCTGTGAAGAGTGTAAGAAATGTTTGTTGCTCTGTTTTGGAATACTTTAATTTATAAGCATGGTTTCCAAGGCAAAACCCTTGCAGCTTGATGGCAGCATGTCCACCTTACCAGAAGATGGGAACAGGCAAATGTCTGTTGCTGGCTCTACTTGAGCAGCAATGAAGGCTAAGAAATTCCAGCTAAATAGATCTGTGGAAATGTTGCAATTGATTTTCTATAAAACATTTATGAAAACATTTATATGTTGAAAAATACACACAGAAACAAATTTTGAAATGGAAAATAAAAGTATGAGCAACTAAGCCTAAAGGATGGGTTGCCAGGATATTGCAGTACTTTCCATCTGGTTATGGTTCACCTTTCAATATCTGTGTATGAGGTACAGATAGGAAAGGCAGGAATAGATATCATCCTTCCAATTTCACAAAGGATGTTTTTGGCGGAGTGCATAGCACAGAGAGGTACCTTCACCTCTGCATTTTCATACCTGTCTTGGAAATTTTTCAGTTACATGGTATGACCTGCATGTCCAGTTTTAACAGACATCAAGACTTTCAAAGAGAAAATGATGCAAAAGTCTACCCAATAAATTGTTGGCTTAAAAGTACTTGCCCAATCCCCTTTTATTTTTTTTTTTCTTTTTGCCAAGCCCAGTTAATTCAGTCTTATTGACTCCTTAAGGAGGAGAAATGGTTAGCAAATATTCAGAATTAGATATTTAGAGTCCTTTTTTCTGTCCTTCCTGCCAAATAAAGGCTGGCTCTTAGAAATAGGATAAAATGTCCATAAGTTTGGAAAGACTTAGATGTATCCCATTATATAAAGTAGGTAATAAACTGCCTAAGGATTTATTTATATGTACAGTGTATAATATTTTAAAGAATGATTAGGAGGGCTGAATCACACGTCAGCAGCCATTTTTTTTTGGGAGTAGCAGAGTTTTAATTAGCTTCATATTCATTACTCACCTGATACATAGTCTCTAATTGCGCCTTTGGTGTATTTTGCTGTCACTGGAGCTCACTTTTATTAGCTATAATCATTGAAGGTTTTATGGAGCCTATCTATGGTATATGAATACCACAAATGAATCATTCAGTCTTACAAAACTGTCATGAACATTTGCCAGTAGGTAAGTAGATTTTTGTACTTGCACTGGCATGAGAATTATGAATTGTGCTTCTTTGTCCATGCAGGTACATGGAAACCATACACACAGAAGTAAAATATATAATTTTAGTCATGTTTTTTGCTAAAAAACTTACGTGAAGGTGTTCATCACCCCCTGTTTTGAGAGTATGAACTTCTGCAGCAGCATTGAAGCCACAGACTTATAACCACCTCAAGATGCAAATTCACCGCTGTGAGAACTGCTCCCTGCTGCCTGTGGTTTCTGTTTCTACCTGGTCTGTAATTTTCTGTGTGACCTTCTCTTATCTTCTCTGTTTTGACTGTAAACTGAAAATCATAAAGTCATATAATTGAAATTACTCACTTTTGCTGCATCCTGACAGCAGATGCACAGTTTTTTACATGTGATTCTGAGAAGTTTGGGGTCACATCTGGGCAAATGTCAAAGTAAATCCCCACCTGGGTGGGTGCATCTCACTGGTGAGCTGCAAACTCATCCCTCTCTGAGAGTGGGAATATTTGACCCACGGAGAGATATCTGCTTTTTGAGGCACTCTGAATGCACTGTAGGATTGTTGAGGATTAAATGTGGCAAATTAAACAAATGTCCTTCTCTCATTTGCATAAATTTGTTAGCATAACAGCGTGTTGATAAGAGCAGTACATAAATAACCATGACAAATAGTACTATCATACCCACAGAGTTCCATTCAACTTTCTGTTCTTCATAAACCTTCTCACCTTTTAATATTGTAGGTAGTTCATACACAAGCATAAAATAAGTGCAAGTTGAGTTACCTGGGACTGTGCTGGAAGTGCTGACCTGGCCTTTATTCAATCAAATTCCCAGTAATAAGAATGTAAGATTTGCCTGGAACAGGCCTGAACCAGGATTAAGGATGGCAGCTGTCAGTGATTTTTTGCCTACGAAGTAATGTCACTGAATGCTTCTGTCATACAAAAATGATAATAAGGAAGTAATTAGCGTTTGCAGTATTAATCTTACTGGGGAAGGAATTCTTTCAGAGATCATAATTTTTCTTTAATTTCTCAATTGGCCATTAAAGAATTGTGATCTGGTACCGTATGTCTTTCTCCCACTCAGAAAATGTCAATCAAATAGAAATATTAAAATAAGTAGGTTGTGCTTATATGCCTGTGAAAGAAAGAAGCAGATGGAAGAGTGATTTGGTCTGATATATTTTCTCTGCCGGTATGCCACCTGCAAAAATGAAGTGAAAAGTAATATCAGGCAACAAGCTGTTCTCCAGTGCTTCTAACCAAGTTGCATTGAAATCAGTAGAAAAATTTCCAAAGGGAATTGATTTGGTTCTGAAATTACTAAATTGAGCTTCAGGAGTTTGTAATAAACACACACCTGATTAAGAAAGCTATCTGACTCTTTTACTGATGGTCCAAAACCCCTTCAGGTCTTTACATTTTTGTTGACTCTCAGTTGAGAATTGCTCTTAGATGAAATGATACTAGGAGGAAGTGGTTACAATTCCAAAATATATTGAGGCAAATTTTAGTTTAAATGCAAATCTGTCTCTGCATGCTGAGGTCACACCCCAGAAGACATGACCAAACCACAGTGCCAAAGAGCCTTTACTTCAGCATTAGCCCACCTTTAGAGAACAGAAAATCCATCAGTTTTCTCCTCTTTGTATTTTTCTTGGAAGACCCCATCATTTTCACATTTAGCATGATTGTATTAGAAACCTTTCTCTGTTGAAATTAGCATAATTGCCAATGAGCAGGGCTGGGATGGTGCAAGGTTGTGAGGACATTTGAATGACAAGATTGCTCTGATGAGATTGAAAACATTGCTAATAGTGTTTGGCAGACTCGGTTTTGGATGCTGCCACCATGGCTTCCCTTTGCTCAGGATTGCTTTGCTGACCACTGTCACTCTCATTTCTCTCTTAATGTGGCTGCTGATTTTTTGCATAAATGCACCAACAACTTATATTTCTGGAAAAAAAAAATACCCCATCTTGTAGTAAGTAAACGACAATCAATCATCCTTGCAATGTTCCCAGATAATTAGCCACTGGGCCTGTCTAATTACTTCCATGAAACATGAGTTGTCTTTCTTAAATTTCTGAAATATGGTCTGGGAAGTCTCAAGTAACACAGTGGTTAGCCACTGGCTGGTCAACAGTGATGATTAATAAAGTTTATTAGTTGTAGTTGAATGAGGGATGGTAAAATATGGATATGTTCCTTACTTTCAAATTATTTATTAATTATTTTATATTACTTCTTTCCACAGTAGTGATTAGCTTGTTTTAATAATATATCAATGTGATCATGTATACATGAAAAAATATACTGGTTTACTTTCCATGAGAGTAGGAATTCGAAACAGACAAGTCTGTAGCGAAAGACACTAAGTAGGGCTCAGAGAATTTTATAGCTTCACACTCTTTAAAGTCTGTATTTCACGACTAAAGCAAATTTTCTTGGTACAATGAGCTTTCTTTTCAGAAAAGTGTCTAAGGCATATATTTTTATGAGTTTTCTCCATTTATATTATCCAGTCCTCAGCTGCTCCTGCTTCCTCTTGCTTTTTACACATCTGCCTTTTGCCAGCATCCAACAGAACCTAATGAAATTCAGAATTTTCATTCTCTAGGAAATTTCAAATTGTATCAAAAAGTTCACCTTTCAAAACAATTGATTTCTGTTCTAATCTGATGAGATCATGTGGGGAGGGTAATCTTCACAAAAGTTGTCAAGGCAGAAGAGAGTCTGCTTATTAGGTCTGTGGAAGAGGAGCAGCCCAGGCAGCCTGTCCCTGGAGATGTTTGTGCTGTTGCTTCCACGTGTAGGACCCAGCCAGATTGCAAGGACCTCATGGCAGGGTGCTCTGTAGTTGCCGCATGGGCTTGGTTGGTTGTCTCCAGCTCACAAGCTAACTCTCTTTGCGTTTTAATGAAATTGTTCTTATGATTCCTTTGTTGAGGGAATCTTTGTGCTTACATCTGGACCTTAGAGTAGAAGGTCCTTTCTTTTCTTGACTTGTGCTCTACCACGTAAGCCAGGCAGCCAGTCTGCTCTGAGTTTGGCCTTTGTTTTCCCTGGACAGATTTCCATCTCTGAACACAGCCTTATGGTTCTGTGCTTTACAGGAACTTGCTCCACCTTTGAAAGCTTCTACAGAGGTACAGATCAATGATCTTTTTGCTGACATTATTACATAGGGTCAGTTTTGTCATGTTCTTCTGTTGGCTGTTACATTTAGGAGCTGATCTGGAATGTTAAATGTCTTAGCCACAAGTGTGGCTGCAGCACCAACAATGGTATCAGCAGATAGGGAGCTTGCAAAAGGCTGTGTCCTTCACAGCCTCTCAGTAAACTGCTTTGAACCGCACAGCTCTGTGGAAAATTATAGAAAATCAGTGAAAAATTACATTCAGTTATCCATTGCTCTACAAATATGCTTAACATACTTGAACTGTATTAAATATCTGGTTCCAAGTCATCATTCTCTTGCTGTAGCTTGAGGTGATTTTTGTCAGCCTCTGCTGCGGGGTAAATCTTTGCTTGAGGACATTCTCAGTTCTTCTTGGAAATCAAGGAAAGAATCCTGGCATCAGTGAGATTTTGCAACTTATTTCAGTGGAACATTCTGGCCCACGTTTTTCCTTGCTCTATTATAGCTGAAGAAGTTTGCATGAAAGGAACAAAGAGCACTAGAAGAAATGGCAAATCTCCGTGGATGTTCTGGAACCTTTATTCTCTTGTGCCTCCAGAGAATCATTCTCTATAGGTAAAGGTAGACCCCTGCAGGATTTACTTTTTGTTTTGTTTTGTGGACTAATTGTCTCACCATCCCTGATATCAAGGAAATGGATTAGCCAGAAGACTTAATGTTCATACGCAACAAATATGTTTAAATCCACTATGGCATTCAGCTCTAACTGGGATCAGGCCAAAAATACACCTTTCCCATGGCGGCTCCAGGAGACAAAGAAGGAATTAGGGCTGGATTTCTCTACAGGTAAAGTAGGTCACTGGCTATGTTAGAGGGAAACTAAAGACAACAAATAAAATATTACATATGAAGTAATTATTATTCATAGACAATAATTGCTTTCTATTAAAGCTGGTAAGAGTTATGAGTCAGATTTTCTTGGTATCCTATGGAGTGGTGAGGTTCATAGGGAAATGCACTATTTTGGATTTTGTTTTAAGCAAATAAGACTTTGGAATGCCAAGTGATTAGGCTTTAGTATGGACCTGTTCATTCCAAGTCTAGGAGGTTTGAACCTATAGACCTGATCGGTTCCTACTTTTAATGTCTTAGAGTTTTGTAAGACCTCTTTGATATAAAATGCTATTTCTGTGTGCCGTTTGTGTCTGCTTATGCTCAAGGTGGTTTGGCTCTGTGACCGACATTGTTTAGTTTGAGTTTTGAATGCAATGATGTGGTAATGAAATACAAAAGGACAACCTGTACTGATCTTTGCAATGGGAGCATCACCATTTCAACCATGCAATTCAGTTTAACCATGAATTTCTGATATCCTGGGAGGGACTGGAAGCCATGTCCCTCCAGCCGTCCCTCCAACCCATCACCCCTCACATGCCAGCTCAGAGCTGTATGTAAGCAGAAATGTGGCATTTGGTTTAATCCTTTGGCACAGGCAGGTCGGGCGCTCCCACTGTGTTACGTACTAATGCACTTAGCGTTAGTGCTTAGTGTCAGGAAATCCCCCGATCCTCAGAGCCATGGATAGCGTGTTTAGATGTGTGAATGTTATTTATACGTTACTGGAAAACAGGCATTTTTAAAGGAAGCATTTCAAATTGCACTTCACGTACTTTTTATTCATTTTTAGAATGATAAACACAGTAGAATACCTCTTTGATTTTGCCCTGTAATGGCTCTGTGGGGCTGGGTAACCCTGGAATGAAAAAGGCAAAGTCATTGACCATTGGGGAAAGCATAGAGAAAGCCTTATAAATAAAATAGAATAGCTGTGATGCTCATCTGATAAAACTGACAAGGTGGATTGGTATTTTTAGCTGAGAAACTGAAATACTAGTTATTTTATGGTGTGAAATCCCTTTGTGCAAACTGTGTACCATTCATGCAGGGTACAGACTGGAGAAAACACTGTTTGGACTCGAAAGGTGAGAAGGTCTCTGGATGCTCAGGTGATAGTTGACTCAGAAATAACAATAGTGATAGCAAGTAGGAAAGCACTAGACATGTTACTGTTGCTACTACTTCTGGTCTTCAAGCTACCATATTTCAACATTTCTGCAATAGCTGTGCTGTAGTCTCACGACCAGCCAACCTCTACCATGGGAGGTTCAGGCTTTCCCAGCCCTCTGAGCAGGTGAACTGCTCTTTGTTCTCTTTTCTTCTGCATTTGTGCTCCTGTGATCAGCTGCTCTGGCTATTCCCACTTCCCCTGGTTCAAGAGCCAGAGGTCTTTATAGGCTCATTTCTCTGATTTGTATATTTGAAGAAGGAACCACAAACTTATGATTATCCTGAGTGTTCTGGAAGACCAAGGTGATGATGCCGCTTACACATTGTTATCAACGTGATTTGGTGGATAATGGTATAGGAGTCAGGACTGGTAATGTTCTCGTGTCTGCCCCTGCCTGTTGCATTACTTAGGTCAATTCACTTCATCTCTCCACTGTTTCCCATTGCCAACTGAGGTAATTCTAGAGACCTGTTTTTGTTTTAAAAGCTCTGATATGTATGGATACAAATTATGAAACAAACAGTGCTAATGTTGTCAATACAATCAAGAACTTTATGCTTCTGAAGCATCTCATATCCAGAGAGCCTGTGTGGAAAAAGAAAATGAAGGATGTTTTTATCTATTATTGAAATAGCATAAATATTACTACCATCCTTGAAATCATAAAGAATGACTGGAAATGCTTCCTAGCACTGGGCAGGAATTGGGCAAATGCACAGATGCCTCTGGAAATCAAATCCAGGCAGAAGGGAAAATACTCCCTTGTTTTGCAGAAAGGAACTGATGTTCATATGTTTGCGAATTTACACAGATCCTCATTCAGAGAGGCACAGCGGCAGGAGCCACCTGCGGATACGGCTGGGGACACACAAGAGAACGGGTATATCCTCTACATACCAGCTGTCCCTTGCAAGAACCAGTCTCCTCTTCACCCTCCTCTGAATGCCACAAGCTAGCTTTTTAGTTTAATGATCTTTTTTAAAAAATGCTTTATTTAAAAGAGAAAAACTTCCTGCAAATAATTAACTGCCAAAAATGACCACTTGGGAGTTTTATATTGATTTATTCCTCTCTCCGCCAAACGCTTCTGTTCTGTATCTTCCACTTACTACATTATCACTTGTCTATTTTGCATATTGGGGTTATGAATTTGCCTTTTCAGCTGTCTTAGGCTATTTGCGTATCTCGATTGTTGATAAAAATATGACAAATTGTTCTTGGCAATAGGAGGGGAAGGGTTTTAATGATAAATGGGCTTTGCACTGCAAGCATGTATTCCACACTTGCTATGAATGCCATCTCTTGAAAAGCTCATTGCAGTCTGACAAAACATTTTTCTGGATTTAGCCTTAAATAAAAATTTAATAGTCATATTAAATAGCAGAGGCTTCTTTTACTTTTCTAGTTTTATTTTTCTTGGCACTTTTCCTCACCACTTTTCTTCTTTAAGAGCTCTCCCTGACAACAGGACAGTGCCCCAGATTTCCCAAATCTTAGAAAGCCTGGAAAAGGTTAATTGGAAAAGTCAGGGTTGCAGTTGGATAGTTAGTGCAGCTGTATTCTCTCTGCCGCTTGTTAACATTTTCTCTGTGCCTCAAGGCCCCACAGCTCCATGTCACCACTGTCGCCAGTGCCCTGGCTGCGAATCCACTCCCCAGCCTCGCCGGCTCCTCATTTCTATACGCTTCACTTTGCTGAGCCACCCCGAGCTGGCGTCATCCATCTAGTCACAGCTCTCGAAGTTTGCCATGTGCGCTGACCCCGTGCTGACCCTGAACCATGATACAAACTATGGGATTGTAATTAATCTCTAATTACCCACAATACCTCACTGGGTATTCAGCCTGCTGTTCGGTTGTATTCCTAACCAATTCAGTCATCAGTGGAGCATTCAAATTCAGTGCAGCTCAGTGCTTAGAAACCGAGGGCTTCACTAATGGTGAGTGGCTGCGTCCACCTCGCTTTGCCTGGGCAGAGCTCTCTGTGCAGGCAGGGCAGAGCCAGGCTCCGGCTGATGTTCCACCAATTGACGATACAACACTGGTGTTTGTGTGTTGCCATTCAAAATGCAACAGAGCAGGCTGCATGTGACACCACTCGTGTATCTCTGTTTTTTCTTTCACAGCTAGAGTGGTTCTTCTACCAGGGGACAAGAGGAGACTGATCTTAGCAGATCTTGCTAGAATTCATCACTCCTCTTTTAAAATCGTATTCCTGCTTCTGTCCAAGTGATGGGATCTAGGAAGTGCAGTTCCCTGGAAAGACTCCCTGAAGATGCTGGGCTGAGACAGGGAACTAGTGCTGGGATTGTGAAGTGGTGCTGCTCTTGAGCTTCCAGTTGAATCAAACCTTTAAGAGGAGAGATTTGATTTGGGCATGACTGCAGAAGCTGCTATGGTATTTCAGTCTTGTTATCACACTGGGACAGGATCTTCATTCTTTTGTGTACAACAAATGCAAAGCCATTATACTGCAGCCCTCAAATGCTAGATGGAGCCCTCAAGAATCAAAGCACCACGTAGGAAAAGAGAAAACACCTTCCCCCCTGGTTCCCATTACCTGAGCTGGTAAACTTTTTCCCCAGTGTAGCTTTCTTACTGTCTTCTCTTGTTTCAACTAGTTTTCCTTTCTCTCCCTTTCCATACTTGCACATTTCCAGCTTTCTTGCAGCCTGAAGTGCCTTACTGCTCAGCTCATCACGTCTTCTCGCCCACCCTCCCACTTTTCCTTCACCTAAAAATCTCTTCACAGTTTCGGAGAGCCTTTCTTGGAGCTGGGAGGGAATATTTTGATAGGACAAGGTTTGAGTGGGACATGCATTATTTGTCAAAACATGAAGAAGTTCCAGTGACATGCTAGCCAAACTAGACCAAGACCCAGTGCAAATTGGTGGGGTTCCCCAGTAGCCAGCCAGCAGTAGGCGCCAGCTCTGACATCCTGCGATGGAGCTGAGGCTTTCAGGGCTGCCCTTACTCCCTCTTTTGCAGCTGGGCTCTTGGTTTCTGATCTCCTTGCTGGGTGCCAGACATCTCCCTCAGCTCACAGGGATCTGCTGGGCTGCCACGGGCACACCAGAAGTGACACTAAAGAGGGCAGCTGCTGCATTTCGCTATGAAAACTGGACAGAAAAAAAAATCGTAGAAAGAAAATCACATTGCTTTTTAGTGGAAAAATTCCTATTTTTAAATGGAAAACTAGTAAATGTATTAATCTGAATTTTAAACTACGTAGGCTCATTCTTTCCTGTATTTGCACTGGGAAGCTATCTCAAAATCATACTGCCTTGAGAAGCCTCCTGTCTAAAGTTATTCATATCTTACCGGCTTTGTACCTGATAAATGCAATATATGAGGATTCCAACATAAAATTTTAAATGTTCACTATGGGAAAACATGGCTGGGTTAGAAATCCTGTCATTTTAGTTCATCTATGGCCTGATACTGACTCAGCCTGATAACCTGATATTGGATGACTAGTAGCTGTATTTCTCTATGTGACAGCTCTTCCATGCCCAGTATATCTAGTAGCTGCCTCAACTCTGATGTAACACTTGCTCTGGTGATTGTTTTGCTCTTAAGTTGTCATGACATATGAAATGATCACGTTAAAACCTGCCTAACTTGTTTGAATATTATATATGGCAAACCTGCTCTTTACCAGTGATAACTTGTACTCCTTGCCTTCGCTAGCCCTCACATGGAAGAAATGGTATCTTTGTACCACACATGCTCCATGTCTGCCACTTGACTTGGTTCTAACTTTGGGGGGTTTATTCTTTAAGTGTTTAACAGAACATTTGAGGGAAGGAGAAAGAACTTGTCAGCAATGCCACAAAGCCTTCAGCTTGGTTGTGTGACACACACTCCTGGGGCGAGATGCTGTCACCCAGTCAATCAGCCGTTAGGCATGTAATTATGGTAACCAGTCATGAGACAGTTCCTAATTAATACTTATTTTTCCCAGCAAACTGATGTTCCCATGTCTAAAGCAAAATGGATAATTAAGACATTGACTACATCTACCTGGTGCATCCATCAGCTGTCTGTTATCCTACAACCACCTCTAAGAAATACCCTGGTGTACCTGTCAGCACATTTCATCTACATACTGCCTCCTTTTTTATCCAAAGGATCTTTGCTTCCCACACCAGGTGCTGACAGCATTCCCACCTGCAGGACATAGCAAATACTAATGAAAAAATTAAATTACAGAATGGTTTGGGTTGGAAGGGACCTTAAAGATCATCCAGTTCCAACCCCCTGCCCACGGGCAGGGACACCTTCCACTAGACCAGGTAGCTCAAAGTCTCCTCCAACCTGACCTTGAACACTCCCAGGGATGGGGCATCCACAACTTCTCTGGCAGCCTGCTCCAGTGCCTCACTGCCCTCATGGTGGAGAATTCCTTCCTTATATCTAATCTAAATCTACCCTTTTTCAGTTTAAAGCCATCAGCCTCGTCCTGTTACTACACGCCCTTGTAAAAAGTCCCTCTCCAGCTTCCTTGTAGGCCCCCTTCAGGTACTGGAAATCTTTCACTGAGCATCTTTTAGATTTTTTTTTTTTCTCTTTATTTGCAACTCTCTATGAAATCTTAATATTATTCTTTAGAGGCTATTGGTCTGTAAAACTGTAAGATTAATGAAAAAAAAAATCTGCCAATGTTTACTCTGTAATTCATCAAAAGAAATGACTGCACCTGCTGTTAACGTCCAAGGATCGATCACGTCCCAACAAGAATTGGGTTTTTTTAAATGACCTTTGAATATATTAACGTCAATTTTGGATGGGGTATACCTATGACCAATGACATTATGTGTAAACCCTGGCTGCATTTAGGGAGCATGTCTCTATTTCCAAGCCTTAAAACAATGTGGGTAGTGCTATTAAATAATCCACCCATTTATAATGTACAAATAAACGTTTCTTTCTTTCATTGTTTAAAATGACAACTGACTCAGTTAATGATACTGATGTGCCAGAGACTCCAAAAGAAATAATTAAAAAAAACTACCAACACCCACTATTTTTCAGCACCTGGTAATGCAAGCATCTGATAAAAACTCAGGGACCTGTGACTCATATTTGGCCTGCTTTTGACCCCTGAACTTTGAAAAGTGATGAAATTTGAACAGCAGTATTTGCATACTTAAACAGTTGGTTTTGAAAAGCTATGTGAGATGCACTTAGCACCGCCTTTTTTTGAATTTTTTAGATCAACTTTCCCTTTTCTTGTCTCTTGCTCATGCATTTCTTTTCTTTGCTCGGGCAGTTTTCTGTTATCACACATTGAGGGGTTACTGAGTGGCATCAAGAGTCATGTTCTATTCTTGAATCGTTTACCAGATGTATGACCTTGGGCAGCAAGTGGAAAGTTACCTGTGTTAGAAATGGGCATAGAAGTGAGGGAAGTCCCAGCCTGGAGGCTGTGATGAGGTAATTGCCTGTAGGCATAAGCGGGGATTTGTGGATCAGTGGTGTTATTCTGGTGTTATTGAAAAGACGGAAATTATTCCATTGATACACAATAGACCTTATTGTGAATCTGCTTATTTTGTGAATAAGTTCCTCATGAACAGGTACAGTGGTAGGTGGTAGATTATTGGTAAGAAGCAATATTGTGAATTCTTTTCCTCTGTTTAAAAACAAAGCATTTCAGTTTGAGCTTCTCAGGCACTTTCTTTATTTTTTTTCTCTAAATAACAAGCAGAGGTAGTTCCAGGTTTATGGTTTTGAGTAGCTTGTATATAAATTTTAAATTCATTACTTAGGACCAGTTTGTAGTACTCATTATTTTCTAAAAGCTTCAATAACAGTTTGATAAACTACTTTGGAAAAGAAAGCAACAAACAAGATCAATCTCATTTCTGAAAAAAATGACCTTTTTTTTTAAATTTCCCCTGTTGTTAATCCAGCTAGATGTTATTTATGGCCCCCAACCAAAGGGGCAGCTCTTTGTCCAGAGGTACTAATTCCTTCTGTCAATGAATCCTTTTCTTCACCAAATGGAGTAATACTCAACCCTGGAAAGTAGTATCCAAAATCTAGATTTTAAGAAAACATGCTCTTCTTTGGCAACCATTCTCAAATGCTCACGTATGTGTTTAGCTCTTCTAAAGTTATTTGTCCTGTTGGACTTGGGCTCCTTGATCTTCAGTGTTTTGACAGGCAGTAGGACATGGAAGGTGTGTTGTTATGACTGTACCCTCTTCTGCAACAATCATCATTTTGCAGTTGAGCACTTGAAAAACGATCAGTCTTAGAAAGGTTTGCCTTTCCTGAAGTTGCAAGCAGGGATGAGAGCTGGGAACACGTGGATATGCTTGTTTATTTTGATTATTGTGGTTGTAACCGCTGTGGTGAACTTCAGATCTTCTAGGTTTCCCTCCCATGCCTTGAGTTTGGCAAAGGACCTTGACTGCCCAGCAGAGAACAAATGGCAAATGCCTACTGATTAAGAAAAAACTATTCTTCGTGTTGCAATGAAAGGTAGATCACGTATCATGCAGCTGGTGGGGAAAAGGTTATGACAAATCTGGAGGGAAAAGGGAAATAGTCCAGCTGGCTGCAGGCAGCAGGTATACAAAGCCTTGTCTCAGAAGAGAGGTGCTGCTCTATTTAGGGGCTGCAAACATAGCAAGAGCCTGAACAGCAGGGTTCAGTGCAGCTCAAACCAAAGGAACCTACAAAGGTTTATTAGAGGGTGACTGGCAGATGCACAGAGAGCAGGACTTAACTATTAAAGATGAAACTGAATGCAGGAAAGGGTGGTTAGAGTAAACCTTTTCACTGACCTTTATTGTTTGACAAGGCTGCAAGGAACCAGATATTTTCCTTTGGACATTTTCACTGGAGTTTGGGACTAAGCATCATCTATCCCAACAGATAAACTGGGGTAAAACTCCAGATCCTAAAGGAAGAACAAACAGAAGTTTACTTTGGGGCCAGAAGCATCAGTGAAAAGACCACTGTGACCTTATAAATCAGCTCTAATGATGCAATAGAGAGACTCACAGACAAATATACTGCAAAGAAAAAGGGAAAAGATCTTTTTTTGTTTGTTTGTTTTTATAGAGTATTTCTGTTGCGAGCATGGAGATTTTGGGTTGCTCTGCACGATCATTCGAGTGACACTTTATGCAGCCATCAAAAGGCTCTGCTGCCGTATTTTCTTTTATTTTTTTTTTTCTTCATTGATTTTTCTCTTTAAGACTTTAATTCACTCTTCTTCAATTGCTACAGTTAAGAGCAAAATTCGGTAGATCACATAGAGATAACATTCCAGCCTACACTGGGTCGCTCACACCTCACATCAGAATACAAGCTTCCTGCAGACAGCTAGTCCTTGCCTGCTTTTCAGACCTTTTTGCTCCATCTTTTCATTTTTTTTTTCTCCCTTAGTATTTGGGTCTTAATCTTTCTTTAGACTTATCCTTCACACTGTGCTCATCTGAAATGTACCAATAACTGCTGCTACCTATATGTGGTTTGATCATTCTGTGCATTCCTTGTTGAAACTATCAGTGAAACAAGACATCTAAAATATGATTCTGTAGAGTTAAAGTAATATTTTGGGTGTCTGAAATCTCTTATAAATTGTTCTGTAGACAGACAGTTTTTTAAAAGAAAAAATGACAGCAACAAGCCAACTCTAATGACATATTTCAGTGTAATGCTGTAATTTTAGCCCCTGCCACGAACTATTGCTGTTGTACAGTAAAGTATTTTGCTAGTAAACGGTGAAGTGATTTCCAGTAAAGCCCTTTCCCTTTATTCCATCCTTCCATTGGCAAAATTCCCATCTCGCCAATTCCAACGTATTAAAAAGAAAATACTCATCTGAAGCACATTAGACATCATGTGAGTGCCCTACAAAAAGTGAAGACGAGCTGTCGTAGTTTCACCTTGTTTATCTTCTGATGGTTTTGAAAAGGCAGAAGATGAAGGTGCTTCTTACCTTGAAGTGGATGAAGTGTACCAAGTGCATGATCTGTTTATTGCTGTTAGTGTGTTTACCTTGTTCCTGGATGTGTGCAAACACATTTAACTGCCTCTGCACTAACAAGCCTTTTCCTAGGAGACCAAAAATCTTTTCAACAAGCCTTTTTCCTCTTCCCTTTCTTCTTCCCTGTCCTGTTTTCCCTGTTCTGTTTTCCCTTTTCTCTGGTACCCTATTTCCTGCTCCCTGGAAGTCTTCTGCTTCAGTGTTCTTTCAGTTCTCTGCTGCTCATTACTATTAATTTTCTAGCACTTTTATTCCTGACTGGTGGGTGCATTTCTGTGGCTCTTTGTGGCTAACCAGCTTCAGGATCTGTTGTCATCAGTCAGCTGTCACATAAGAATTTATTACAGGGTGGGCAAAGAGGGAAAAAGATGGTCAGTGGCTGCTCTAATGGTTGGGTTGGTGCTTGGCAAGCAGGACCTCAGACCTCTGCACCGTTGCAGACTGAGGCCTCTGATGGGGAGGACAAGGACTTCCATGGTGATTGACAGGTCTTGTGAGCCCTTTGCTTCTGAACTTGGGAGGCATGAATCAGAATTGAGCTCTGGAGCACTAAGCCACAGAGCTTCCATGGCTGGCAAGTGTAGGGCCGGAAACTGAGATGAATAGAGTCCTAAATGTTTTTTTGTTTGATGCTCATGCTTAACAGAAAATGATGAATCCATTAGCAAGTCCTTCTGCTGCCAAAAGAAACAGACTTGCACTTGTAGATTGCTTTCATTCTGTGCTATCAAGCCACTGCATGCTCAGCTTTTGCAAAGCCAACAGTCATCTATCACTTAAAATTGTTTTTAGAGGTACAGTCGTCTTTGTCTTAAGTGTGTGTATCTCTCTACTTGAAAGGGTCTCATTAAAATATAGTGACCTTGTCAAACACTTCAAACAAAATCCATAGTGGAAAATGTCTTATTTTCTGTTTGCTTTGAATTATTTCAAAGTTTTTCACTAGTTTCACATGACAATGGGGCATTTGAAGTGATTTTTGTCTGTGATGATGTGTCAGAGAGACTAGACGGCTCTTACTATACAAGACATGAAAAATGTGTCAGTTTAGAGTGGACCAGGGAGGTTCTGAATTTGCAAAGGGGTAAGAACATTTGAGTCTGATCATGTTTAGGAAAAACTCACTGTAGTCCTAAGTATCCCACTGAAAGCAGTGGGACTCCTGAATGTGTAAAGGATCCAGGATCAGATGAGTAATGTCTCTAGAAACAATTAAGTCCTAAACTAAAGATTTTTTTTTTCTTCATGAGATACTTTATCCAGCATAGTAAAACCACGTGTATTTATAGCCTAGATTACGCTTTGTTTTGTGGGATGAAAAAACACATTTTAGAGTTGGCCTCTTTCCTGAACAGATGTTACTGGCCTGGGTGAATAACTTATTCAAGCATTCTATTTAACGGAATTGCATGAAAATTTTTGCCAAATTCAATTCTGACTAAACCTAAAATCTTTCACCACTTTTCTTGCCTCTGTCATACAGGCTCTGCTGTTCAGTTCATCCCAGTCTCTGTCTTCTGGCTGTGGCTGTTCAGGGGTCTCAACAACCCCTTTGGTTTCAGACTTATTCTGTAAGTGATTTTTTTTCCCACCCATTTAAGTATGATGATCCCTTTAAAAAAAGGACTGTCAGGGTGACGTCAAGGTCTTCAATGTTTTTCTCACTGATTTCTCACATCAAATGTGTTCATTTTGCTAGTGCAAAGATGTTTCTTTCTAATTGCCACTGCTCCTAGCTCCAGCTGGCTTCTTTCCTTCTTGCACATTATCACCAGTATTTAAGGTTTTGCAGGTCAAATTAGACTTACAGTGACATCTGTGCCACCCATTGCTTTCAGACAGACTACCCAGGTGTGGCTGAATGGAGTTGGATAAACAGCCTTCTCTCTGTACAAGAGAGAACAGACTGGATCTCCTTTTCTCTTGGCTTTGGTGGATCTGTGATCTAACAGGTCTAAAAAACAAAGAAATTAATTTGTTGTCCAAGGCTGTGCTGAATTAGGGACAAGGAGTAGGGGTTTTTGTGTGGTTGTTTTGTTTGTTTATTTGTTTTTAATTGAAAACATGACAGCTTTGATGGAAGTATCACTGAGTTTGAGCAATATTACCAAAGCAGCTTGGTGATGATTTTTCACTCACCTGAGGTATTGTAGCTACCTCCCAACCTCACTCCGATGCGCTAACCCAGGGCTGCGGTGTATCATCAATTCTGAAGCTCTTTCTGAGGTAAATCCTGTAGAGAGGGAAGGAAATTTTTCCCTTCACAGGACATCCTCAGTGTTTGGTTCTATGTCAAACTGCAGGAAAGAAGTTTTTTCTCATGTCTGCCACCTCACCTGCTCATTGCTGAAGTTATCAGCACTGTGTGCAAGAGAAAGAGAGTAAATGCATGGAGCATTACCTAGAAAACAGAGCTGTGTGATGGCGTAGCAATGTCATTGTCAGTGATGCCTTTCCAACAACTTAAATCGCTCACAGTATCACAGAATCACCTCAGCTATCAAAACTCTCCAAGAAATTAGTGAGGAGGCATGGTGTCCTTGGCCAAGTCCGATGCTGTAGAATGCACATTTACTCTTCCGGAAGATTGTAAAGTATCCTCTTGTGTGTCTGGTTTGCCATAAAGACAAGTAGATAGGGAGTAGGTTAACAGGTATTTACACAGTTCCATACTAAATCTTTGAGCACACAAACGTAGCTCAGAGTATATAGGTCATACAGACATTGTTATGCTGTTAGTAGTTGGAGCCTTAAAAAAGTAAAATCGAGGAAAATACAATAAACAACTAGATTACATACATATCATAAAATATATTAGAAAACAGCATAATTTACACATCCCAAATTAGGAATGCAGCTGGCTTTACAAACTGTTTTATGCATACTTCCTGACAAGCTTGGCCTCTATAATCCTGATTTCAGTAAATACAAGTTTTGAGTATTGCTAACTCACTGCCCAGTGCCTATGCCTGCCTTTGATGGACTTTTAAATGCTATCATTGCCCTTAAATATGGATGAGAAATACTTGAACAGTTCTAGGATTTGCTTATCTGTGCTGTAACCACAAGTTTCAATGAGTATTTTCCATGGTTGTGTCCCTTTTGTCTAGCTTCTGTATGTTTGCATGCAGTGCAATTACATCTGCTTCTTGAGGTTAGTGAGGCAGCAAGTGCAGCTGCTCTGTTGGTAAAAATACATTAGTAGCAGCATTTGAAAATACCAGCACTGATGTTTTTTTCCTTTCTTACTCTGTTGATATATTAGGAAACATACTCTGTAAATCTCATGTTTTAATTCTTCTTTGGAACACAGTTTAATGCTTAAAGAAGCATTTGCCTGCCTACGTTGTTATTATTGCATCCCCTTTTAAAAGACAACATGGAAAGTAAAATCTTCTTGAAATTTAAGGAATTTGAAGGAGTTATATTCTTGATATCTTAAGTCCATGTATTGAAGGTATACAAGCAGATTCTCAGGCGCATTCACATACTCAGTTTAGAAAGAGGATCATCTGTATGAGTGGTTCTTTGTTTTCCTTTCTGTGATTTGTACAGGTTGTTACAGCACTCAGACTGATACTAGCAATAATTGAAAATTCTTCACAAATACTTTAAATCTCAGGGGCTGGATTCTACTTCGTGCACTCTAGTCTTATGCCAGGAGAGCTGCATTTGGTTCACTACAGTAATCCAGCTTTAAACTGGGAGAGCGCAGGGGAGCAAGGGAGCAGGTTGTATTCCCATATGTTCTGTTCTGATATTTAAAAAATAACATCAGTTGTCAGATTTTATGCTGAAAGTTTTATCTTCTTTGACCACCTGTTGCACTGATCCTGCTCGGTAGATCTTGGGAGAGTCCTGGTTTAGTCACTGGGACTGCACACTATGCAAGTCATCGCTGCATGGCGTGTCCAATTTCAGGCTGTCCCTACATGTGTCCGTGTGCTGCTGTTCTTACTGTGAGCATCACAAGTATGTACAGAGAGATGCAAATTTGCAACGACTCTTTTGTAAGCATGTTGTGGATGAAACAACAGAGTTTAGAGAGTTTATGTGGTCCACCCTCCCTAGCCTCCCTTATTCAAATACCTACTGACACATTATTTTCCCTGGGGGAGGGAAACAAATTTGGCCTTTGGAAATAAGCTGTACAAAGCAACATAGTTCTCCACCAAGAGAGGTCATTCATTCGCTTGTCACTTACTACTGTCTGGGTGCTGTACTAGGGACGGGGGTCTGCTCCCATTGACCCTGACTCCCTTTGCTTGGGGTTTTGGGTGGGATTCCTCCCATTGATGCCCAGCACCTGAAAGCTGGCTACAGAATTGAAACTAGTCAGTGAGGCTGTTGTTTATTGATGAAGAGAAACAGATATCTCCCTAAGGAACTGCATCCTGTCCTAAGACACATGTCTAAATAGCTGTCATGAACTGCCCTTCCTGAGCTTCTCTCTGTACAGCCACAGATTTTAGAGGGAGCAGAGTAGCTCCGAACAAATGGCCGATAAGAGGAAAGATGACTCCATGCATAGGTGGCCACAGTGGCAGCAAAGTGCCTCTGACTCAGAATGACAGAACTTTATAACCATACTAGACAGCTTCAAATAGCTAGGTAGGCAATGACGAAACTCTGGCTGTCCTTGATGGAAGTAGCTACAGGTCCTGGGAACTGTTGCGCCCTATGGGGAGAAGAGAGGTGAGCAGAAAAAAAGTGCACCCACACTTTAAAATCACCCATAATTCAGCAGATGGTCAGGAACACTTTATTTTGCTTATTAGTAACTCGTTCATGAAGCTGAACTGATAATAATGAGGTTTTAAGCAAAAATGAAACGTGCAAAAATGCAGTTTAAATGTGTCGCACAAGTTCTGACTCCCTAAAATATGGTGCTTTCTGTACAATGAAAGAATTTTGGTAGAAGTCACTATGCACCAGCACTTAAAATGAGGCTAAAGATTATTAAAACACCCTTTCCTGTGATATTAAAGTCTTCATCCCAATGTACTGTGGAGCAAATCTAATGTGATGCAAATACTGAGGTGGGTTCCATCACCGTGCTAAGAGAGAAGTTGTTTGAACCACCTGTCTTACAGGTGACACAATGTCCATGTTTTGAGGGCTTTGCATTTCCACTGCAACAGCTTCACATTTCCACCTGACCTTCCAAGTCTTTCACAAGGCAGAAGGGTTTTACATCCTGGCATCATGGTTGAAGAACGGAAAGATCAAGCAGAAGTAACAAAACAGCAAAGCCACAATTAAGGCCAACCTGAGCTCATTCCAGATCTGTGTTCACTTCTTTAGATCTCACTGGTAGATCGAGGGCAAAGCCTTTAGTTTTCCCCAGGTCAGTTAAAACTTACTCTCCCAGAAGAACAACCGCTCCAAGGAAACGCTGTACAGCAAAAGGCTCTGGTCATCCAAGAAGCAGTAGGTCAAATCTGTGGCTTGAAGAGGTCCAGCCCTAGCTCCTCCTAGTATCTGGACCCTGTTTCCCCAAAAATAAGACCTACCCTGAAGATAAGCCCTAGCATGATTTTTCAGGATTTTTGAGGATGCTCAAAATATAAACCGTACTCCAAAAATAAGCCCTAGTTACAGTTCATTTAAAAAGTCAATTTAAATACTGTCCAGCCAGTTATACATGTAAAAAAGTAAGCATCTTTTGGAGCAAAAATTAATATAAGGCCCTGTCTTATTTTGGGGGGAACAGGGTAATACTGAGAACTCAGAAATATCACTTGTCCCAAACTCATTTTTTGTGATTTGTTTCTACATTTTGTACTCACTTGGATGATAAAGCCAGTTTATTTTTTTGTTGTTGTTTATTGGAGGGGTGTTTGTTTTTGTTATGTTGGGGTTTTTTTTGTTGTTGTTGTTGCTTTGTTTTGGCTTTTTGTTCTTGATTCATTTCCCTGTCACAAACAGTGCCAAAGATTGAGCTGCCACATCATTAGAAAATGTGTGGGGTTGTGGGGGTTTTTGTTGTTGTTTTGTTGTGTTATTTTTTAAATAAGTGTTTCCACAATAATTTTACAGTATAAAGGAGCTCAGAGAATTATTTCCAAGGGCTTTGCATTTGAGCAGGTGACTGGACTTCTGGTCAAAATAAACATTTCTTATTACAATTTAGCTCAATAATATCAGGTCTGGACTGTCTTTACAAAAGTGTTTTCTTAGAAGTGCCACTCTTTGAACAAAATAAGTTTGCATTCATAGAATATTTTGGAAGATATTCCTTCTCATTCTGTGGCAAAGTATCGACTTTTGCTGTCTGTTGATTCAAAAATTAGAGGTGTGCAGCAGTTGCTCTGGCAACAGAGTCTCATTTTACCCCTTTCCTCATTTCCAACCTGTTACTAAATTACTAAGCACTGGGATGATGCATCAAAGAGCACTTAGAGATGCTGTTAATGTAATGAAACTGAGCCTTCATCTACTTAAAACATGTTGTGTCAGCTTGGAAATAAGACAGGTGATTTCTTTACCCCCAGAAGTTGGCACCATGTCAACTACTTAAAGTTTTAAAATTATGAAAACAAGGTCTACACACACACAAAAATTCCTTGTACAGACTTCATTAATGAGTTTTATCTGACAAAACTGAATTTGATAACAAATTATGGAATATCCTTTTTACTTCAGTGGTCGTGACATCTTCAGGTGATTTTAATATTTTTAAGTACTTCAGTTGATGTTTTCTTTATGTATGTGATATCGCAACTATCTCCTTTGAAGCCTCACACCCTCTCTTACAAATGCTCATTAACCAGTGTGGGTTTAGCTAGTATATCTGTCTCAAGAACTTTCACTCTGCTCTGACAGAAGGGATAAAAGTAAGGAAGAAAGAGGTTCTTCTAGGAAGAGATGCTGTTTCCAGCATCACACCATCAGACCAGTTTTGTTCCCCATTTTTCAAGTAGGAGGGTGTGGGCTGAACCCTTGTGTCTTCATCTCCTAGGATCAAGTGGGGAAGGATTAAAATGATAAGGTTTGGTGCTACTGTTGGCCCACCCTGGCACAGTCTCATCTCTGGTGTGACACTTACGCCAGGCACTATTCTTGCAAGGCATTTTCAGTGTATCTACTGTGCCAGCACTGCAAGACCTCTCATTTGGTGCAAAGGGCAAGGTGAGACAAGGGTCTCAGCCTGATACCTCTCTGTATTGTACTCCTGGTTTGTAAACACTTCTGCCATATGTAGCGTAAGTTCCTGAATTTATTACTTGTGTGAAGTCATGTTTGGCTATGATTTGAGAGGTTGTATGTGTAAGAATCGCCTTTTGATAATGTTTTTCCACAGCATCTGTAGAATATTATCAAGTGGTAAGAGACCAACTGGTAAGGCCTTCCATAATGTCAGCAAAATTTCAGCTCCTTAATACAGTGGTTTTATACTGTTTCCCAACTTGAAAACCCAGGACTAAGCCTTTAAAATGACACTATAAGCTACAGACCTTTGTTTAAAAGTAAGGTTCCAGATAATGCCTATAAATGTAGGTGTTTGTTTTCAGCCTTACATTGCAACCTTTTTATATGTAATTGTGGTATATTTGCACCAACTTCTTTTGACTGTCATTTTTAATGTATAATGTTTTTACCATGTGGGCTATAGAGTTGTGTTATCACTACAGTAAAAAAGTCCACATGTACCATGTTACAAAGTGCAGAACATACCAGATATAATTTCCATACTGGGTTTAGAGATCAGACTTTAGCATAACTTGACTCCACATGCAAGATGTGGACAACAGAGACACTTTTTGTTACAGGTTTTACTAATGCAGATTTAAAATAACATGACTGAAGTCCTAAATTGATATGACAGTTGCACCTTTTCTGGATAAAAGAACCAGCTGCAATGTTATGCCTGGTTTTAAAAACCAATACCCATGATCTGAACCAGATTTTTTCACCATGGTTTTGAAAATTTCCTTTCAGACAGAGAGGGAGTGTTTAGAAACATTTCAAAGAAACGTAAACATGCACTTAGACCTGATGACTCGTGTCCAGGCCAAATTTCAGCTGGAGTATTTATTATTTTCTACCTCCTTTCAAGATTTCAGTGGGACTTTCCTTAGTGTTCTCCTTAAATTTCCACACTGGTGCAGTGTAGTTAGACTACAGAAGTTCCTCAGCCCAGGAGAAGCTGAGGTTGGCGAGATGATTTCACAGTAATTAGAGCTCTGCTCTTCCATCTGGGAATGACACTGAAAATAGGCTAATGTTGAGGAGTCAGCACGGCTCCTTCCTCTGGCAAAAAAGCAAACTCGATGCATGGCTTTATGAAAAATGGCACCAAAGAACTGGTCAAGAAGCTAGGAGCAATACATAGTTTTGCTGGAGAGAGCAGTTTGTTCCTTCTGATACCTGAGGATGTTTCTTCTGAGCATAGCACTGAAAAAAAAGAACAGAAGCTCAGGCTGTCCTTGGCAATACTTTGCAGTCAACACGTTAGAAAAGGATCCAGGAAAGATCAAAATCTAAAAGGGAGATATAGAAATCATTGCTGATGAATGAAAGCTCATAGCTGTTATATGTCCATAAATATCGCATATTATAGGATACCCTTTCGCTTGTGAGCTGCACTATATAAACTTTCCTGTATGCTTTTTGGCAGAATTTTGCTCCTGTGCAAATATTTTACAAACTGTGGCATGAAGTAGCTTGTTTTGCCTGCAACACCAAAGTCTTGGTGTCTCACAGCTTACAGTGACTCATGCTTTTCTTTGCATGTTGGTTGCCTCCCCATGAAACAGCATAGTGTGGCTGGTGAATAAATTCGTTGAGTGCATTGATGTCCTTTTGGTTGAAAGGTTGATATGAACAAACAGTAAGCAGCCATGGATAAATAGATGACATTCAGGATAACGCTAATTGCATTTAAGTGGAGGAGATCAGCAAAGTAAAGAAAAAAAGAAAAAACATCAGTGACATATTTTGTTGTCTTGCCCTTATTCTAACTCTTCTTGTACAAACACTCTTTGCAAAAGAAGTGAGAACAAATTAATCCAATGCTGCTTTGATCATTTTTAGGTTTGCATTGATACGCTATGACTCTTTTCATCCCACATAACTTTAGAGAACAGTTCCTGAACATTTTATCAAAGCAAATCTGTTTCTGGGATGGTGTTACAAAGTGTACGCGAAAATGCTGGGACCTCAGAGCACTTTGCTTTGCCTGGAATTGCTAAGCAAAGAAAATAACATGTTCTGAAGCCATGAACACTCAGCCTTACTGGAAATGTGAAATATTTACAAACACTGTATGTATCACAATATGCAGGCGCATGAGATAACTAGAGAAAAGTCATAAAGTGTTTTCATGTGTATTTCAGGAATTTTATGAGTATCAGTGACTTTGCACATAAAAATATCATGGACCAAAACTTTACAGAGACGGAAACATTCTTATGAATCTTTTCCTCTAAAATCAGAAGCTTTTAATGGTTCAGTTGATAAACGCTTGAGAAATTATCAAGATAAGATGTGCTTCTCTGTTAAAAATTGCTGTTTCTGCCTGTCAAGGTCTGCTCTACAGGGACTTTAACCATGCAACGTACCAAGAACAAATGTATCGTGTCCCTCAGTCATGGTTTTGTATCACGGAAACTGAGAGGCAGCAAGTGTCAGGGCAGCCGTATGAAAAGTCATTGAACAACGCTCATCTAGGCAGCTGTGGGAAACTACTAATTATGGGCTAAGTACTAAATGGATACTGGGTCCCTAGTTAAAGGTCTGGAAGGAGGTTCCTAGGAGTGGCTGATTTTTTTTTTTCCAGGGGAATCTGAATTCTGGCCCATGCAGCACCACTCCTTTCAAGGTATGTTGAAAGATAGTCTTCTTGCAGGAGGTCCCATGGAATATGCTGTAAGTTGGAGGAGACAGGGAAGCCAAGGAATGGCCACAGTTTGTTACTGCAGTCCCAGTATAAAGAACAAGAAGGAAAAAGATGCAGTTTTAGGGACAGTTCAGTTTGTCTTGTTCTTCATCACTGTGTAGGTTCTGTTTACATAATTACTAGATATTAGTGTATTGCTGAGCTTTTAATTGAGAATGGATCTCTTGACCCATTCAATGAATACAGTTGCTTGAATGAGGGGAAGGAAAGTAATGAGTAAATGGTGGTCTTCACTCAACCTAAAACTTGAATGTTTTACAATTTCAGCAGAAGCTGAATCCTCAACTGTAGATCTAACTTTGTGTTGCGAATTCTTGGTGAGAACCAAACTCTTTATTGTCTTCTGTAAAACAGAAGTATTGATCCAGTCTCACGGAAATCCTGTGACAGCAATGGTCCTCAAATGTTTCCAGAATTTATGGAAACCGCACACAAAACTTAACCAGGAAGCCCAAATTTGAGTGCAGACCTCCTGTGTGTCCCATACAAATCTTATATTGAGCCTCATTCAAATCTAACCAAAATCTTCTTTACTGTCTTCAGTGAAATCCTTTGCTGATTGCCTCTCCAGCTATAACTGAGGATGAATCCAGCAGTCCTCACACTACAGGCACTGAGCAACCTCACCCTGTGACATCAGCCACTGCAGCAAGAGATGAGACACAGATCTGAGGATTTGAAATAACATTATTTGTGGCTTTCTTGTTCTTCTTCTTCTACTAAAGACAATAGAGAGGAGTATTTATTCTTAGGAAATGAAAGGCAAACATTAAAGTGTCATTTGGCATTTTTCTGTAAAGTGTACAGAATATGTTAAAGTTTATCAAATGCTTGAAAAACGCATTATTTGTAAAGTGCTGCATATGAAAAGGTCAGCACTGGTCTTCTGTCTTTTTTTCTACCTATGAATCATAGACAACAAATAAGACTTAACATTCGCATTACTATTTTATCTACACCATTATCTATTAGAGTTCTCAAAATACTTGTAACCCTTCAGAAAATATTCTAGCATAGGCCAGTATTATTACCCACTCATGTTAGAAAAGAGATAGAGAGATGGCAGAGCTGAAATTTTCCGAAGTAACTACTGGCTGGGGCAGAGAAAGGTCATCTTGGTTTCTGAGTCCCCAGCCTGAGTGATACAGGGCTTTATTATCAGACATGTGCGCAGACACCAGTGAGAGACACAAATGTTCTGCATCTCTGAAAAATAAGCACACCATTCAGACATCTCAGGTTTTGTGCAGCAAGTAAGCAAAAGCTCTAGAAATGAGAAATTTTTTTACTGCATTGAAGGACAGCTGATGTGATAAAACCAGTGGGATAGCTTGAATTTTCACACTCAGACTTTCACCAACTGACACATGCTCAGTTAGTTAATCAGGCTGCTGGAGCAATTCTGTGCAACTTCTTCCCTTTAAAGAACTTTGGCAAAGTCAGACTCATATATATTCTGTGCTCTCTACCTCAGAGTCACTCAGAAACATTCTTCAAAAGGCATTTTTGTGTCTTTATAATTGAATTGATTCTTAAGTTGTGCCACGGGTGTACACCTTATCAAAGAAGAGCTAGCACTCCATTTGTTCATAATGCCCTCTAGGAGGAGGTTTAACATGCAATGTTTGTTGTTTCTAGCAGGTCTCTCTGCAGAGAGAGAGGTCGCTACTCAGGGAGGCACTTTCCTCCTTGGAAACAAGAAAAGAAATCACTGGGAAGGAGGGAAAAATGCATCTGGGTAGCAGGAGGGGATCTTGTCAATCTTCAAGCCACTAGAAAATGATCATGAAAGTCTTTTGTTAGAGAAGCCTATAATGGTACTATTGCTTGTCTATTGTGGCCACTAACAGCAAATAGTCTGCAAGGGCAGGGGAGATGTGGGATTAGACAAATTGTGAAGAGGGGCTCTGGATGCTTGAAAAGTGCATTCCTGCTCATCAAGGTCAGAGGGGTCAAAATAGTGTCATTATTCATCCTCAATGGAAGTATTTCTATAAACAAATTGACCTTTAAAAACATCCATAGCATATATGGAACAATGCTAATGATGTACTGTTGGATTTCTTCCACAAGTGGAAACAGAAAAGTAATTGTAATTCACTAGTGTTGGATTGGACCCTATGTTGTGCAGTACTTTTTCTACTGCTAGGAACTGCAGCCGTCCTGACAAAAAAAAAAAAAAAAAAAAAAGCCTAATTAGTATCATATTTTTGCGTGTGTTTTAAGACAATAAACCCAGTTAGCAAATTTTTTTTTCAGAGGGCTAATCCTTCTCTACGTATATATTTTGGGGGATAGCATTGGGTTGAAGTTATATGCATACATCACAGGCAGGCAAAAAGGGTGGACTGGATCTTTCCTAATGGAAGGGGGAGAACTCAGTACTAGCTGTCTCTGTCCAGTCTGGCAATTTCACTTGTCCTCCTCAGTGGTGCTTTTGAGCAGGGGTCCTTGCACAGTCCATCCTCTGCCTTCAGTACTGAGTGGGTCTATTGCTTAAATAACTTAATCAGAGCTTGCTCGCTAATAAGGAAATTGCTCTTCCATAATGCACTTGGAGTGCATGAAAAGAGCTTTGAGAAGACAATGATAGACACAGATGTTATACTGAATGGCAGCTGCTAAATATACGTGCGCTGATAAATGTCTGTGAAATAACTTAGTATGGTAAGACAAGTTAAACATTTATTTCAAGATTTAATTAAAAGTTACTTCACTAAAATGTTCAAAAGCTTCAAAGTTACCAACTATTTTGAATTATTCTCCCTCTGTGTGCAGTTAGGGGCATGTTTTCTCTTGTAGAATGCACTTTATTAGTTTGGAAAGTCACAGTACATAACAAGCGACCACAGATGAGAAAACTGCCCTTGACAGTGGCTGTCTACTCTGCAAAGTAATATTGTTTCCAATGCCTGAATAAAAGCACATTAACAGCAGGAGTCAACAAAGGTAGTTTTATGATTTTTATTTTTAAAGAAAGACTTTAAAAGTGCCCCTGATACTTTTTTAGAATCTTTTTCAACTGGATTTGTCTTGAACAATACTTACAACATCCTGATCTCTGGGGTCAAATCATTCTCTCAGTTGCATGCTGTGCAGTTCTGAAAATTTGGAACGAGTTTAAAAGTTTGAAGGACTGACTTTAACCACCAAGCTTAAACGCAGAGAGATTCAGACATTCCCTTGGTCCTCCAAAGCATAGCTCTTTTTGCAGGTTTTCATCATTTTTTGGGGATATAATATGGTCTCTACAAAATGGGGAAAAATCATTAAAAACAAGCATTTCAGTTTAGTAGCCAGCAAAATAATCTACCGAGAACATATGACAACTAATACTAGAAGAAAAGCCTTATCATTTGAAACAACTTAATATCTTCATGCAATTAAGGTACCGGGCTGAGTCTTAGAAGATCTGGTGTTAGTTTTCTGGTTTACACATAGTGTGTATAAGCTTTGGAAAGCCACTAAAAAGTTCTGTGTCCCTACAGTAAAAAGGAGACAATAACACCTCTTCTCTATTGCTCCTTCCCTTCTACACTTAGAATGATGACCTTTCAGGCCAAGATGTATCTTTTATGTGGGAATGGACAAGAGGACTCCAATATAATTTGGTACTTTGAAACAAAATGAGGATGATCCAAATCTATCTGTTCTTAATCCTTTCACAGACAATTAACCAAACAGAATGCAAAATACAGCCCAAAGGGGGTATTGCATGAACTTGGGCACTTACAGGAAGATTTCTAGATGAGAAATCAATTAGTTAGTTACCAGTTGCTTTTCCTGGGCTACTTAAAATAAAGTTGAACAAAAAGCTTTATTTTACTGTTTTAGAGTAGAATCTGAATATTTTGAAAAACACTCCAGACTTGATTTTCATTTGCTTATTTTGTACAGCAGAATATCTTGTGTCCATGTCAACAAATCCTAGGCCTTAACCTGAATAAAAAAGTGTAATCTATTTTTGTCAAAAAGTTTGTTATGGTTGAGCTGTAAGGACTATAATGACTGTGATGAGGATGAGAGTAATGAGAAATTAATGGAAAAGCTGCTGACATTTGATGTGTCTCAAGATCAGATTTAGCTTTGGGGTTGAAACGAAAGATACCAAAATATGTCTCCTGGAATTAGCAAAGTAATTTGAGCTGGGTAAGAATGCAGTAGTCCTTGCTATGGAGAATCTCAAAAGTCGTTGCATATTTGCTTCCATTATAGCAGAAAGCAGAGCAGAGCAAGGAGGAAATGCAGTGCTGAGTCTGATGTCCTTTAGCATTGGTTAGCAGTTATTGAGAAAGGAGTTTCTTTAGGGTAGAGTACCCTTTAGATCTCCTCCTATAAGGTTTATATGCCTCCCATTGTGTCAATGGTTTAAAGAGAGACTCTTGAAAGAGAGCATGTTTTTTAAAAGCAATTAAAAAAAGAAGCTAACAACGATGGACAGCAATTCAGAAAGCACTAGTGCAGAGCACCTGAAAGTTAAGTCTTTCCATTGACTTTCGTACGTTTTTGAGAGTTCAAAGCTGCATTTAGACAGCAGGGAACCACCTTTGAAGGTGCCTAGAAGGAGTAAAGAGAAATTTGAAGAGGGAACATTAAACTGAAGAGGTGATTTCAGGAGCTCCATATCAGGAAATGAAGCATACACTGGTGTCACTTCTAGTCAAAAGCTACCAGCAAAATAGGATGCTTTTAAACAACTAGGGCTTGTATAAGTCAGGGGTTAGCACCTCAATACTAGTACATGCACATAAGTCAGTGACTTGATTCAGATGTCAACTGCTGGAATTTCTCATCTCTGAATGTGGGCCACTCTTAAAAGAGTCTAAGTTTTAATTGATGAAACAGGACATCCAGGATTAAAAATACTGATGTTAAACTCTCCCCTTTAAGCAGATATCCAAATTCCAATTCACCAGCTGTTTAGAGAAACCAGAAGCAAGACTCTCATTCTTCTAGTTTGTAGCAACCAAGGCACAGTGGGAGAACTTGCACACCCAGACCTACTCACCCTGCCATTCCTGGTGCAAAGCCTTGAGAGATGCAGTGGAGCGGAGGGCTATGGGATGGAAACATGGTACCTGGGCTCAGAGATCAGCTCTTCGCCCTCCTACTTTGTGATATTGGTCATGAAGTTTTGAAGTATATAAAACAGAGAGCAGTAGCAAAAGGTGCTGTTCAAAGATGTGTTGTAGCGAGGTGCTGTCAGGACACGAGCCAAGAGGTCCATTTGCTACCTGGGCCCCTCCATCACCACTCTGCAGACCGCGTGCAACACGGCACACCTGCCCCAACACCTTCTGTAAAGGTGACCTAAAGGTGACCCCACAGCTAAGGAAACTCATCCACCCAACCTCACCTATTGGTTTAGATGAAACAGTTTCATTTCATCCTTCAGTGCTACTAATTGTTATTATTTCTTTAGATTTTATGCAACAATAAAAGGGAAGCTTCAGTTCCCGGCTGCAGCAACCCCTCCCATAAATCAAAAGAACATGACTTTGATTTTACAAAAGACTAAATAAATATGCCCTGACTACAGAGGGGCACAGATTCCAAACACCCCGAAGTCCTGGAAGAAACAATTGTTCTTTCTTTCATTTGATTCATCCCCAAAGGTTCAATATATGTATCTCATGGAGCCTGGGTGGTTTTTAGAGCCAGGGCTTTGTTTCAGGTGAAGGTGTTGAAAGATGCCACAGGAACAAAGTGTAACCAAGGGATTGGGATTTTGGCTTTCAGGAAGAGCTGGTGATTTGGAAGATTCGATTTTGAGTTATCTTTAAATGACCTGACTTTTGATGCATTGGATCCTCTGCACTTTCTGAAAATAAGATCCTGTGAAAAGGTCTTGATTCAGTTACCAGAAATCACTAATGTGCTACCAGTTGTGCAGGTACCCTGGCAGTGAGACGCATGGGCTGAGCACTACGGTCAAACCCTTGTCCCCCATGCTGACACACAGCCAACTTTAACTTCCCTCAAGAAAAAGGGAGAACAACTCTTGTTCTCCTAAGCCCCTTCATCTACTGCAGGAGTCCCTGCATATGGATGCCTGCGCATTTCAGCTCTCTCCAAAACACACTGGCACCTTAGCCAGGCTTCCAGCCAGGGCAGAGCATCTTTCTGAAGGGGACAAGGCAGAACTTTTGCTTTCACTGAGGACAACTAATTTGAGAAGTGTGACTTGGTGCTGAAGCCAAGTCTGAGTTCTCACAGAATCATATATAAGGGCAAGGAGCCCCCCACTCAGTTGTGCAACCTGAACAGCACTTTTGGCTCCCTCTTGCTGTTGTTGGAGAGTCCCCCAGGTATCTGACACACTTCAGGGTTTCAGACCTACAGAAGCACAGTTCTCACCATCAGCTTGTGAATGCAGTGCTTCCCATAAGGCAGGTAGTGGTTCCTGACTATTGTTTTGCCTTGTATTTTATTTTGATGAAATTAAATATGTGTAAGATGAGAAACTGGGAGGAAGGGCTGCATGCCTGCATGAGGTGGAGGGATTTTGACTATTCAGAAAGAATGAATGGCTAGCTCTATACCATGCTTTGTTAATATTAGGAGTTTGTAGCAAAATAAATGTTCCCTTCCTTGCTACAGTACTAGAAACAAGAGAGGATTTTATTAATCTCTGTGGTGTCTCTAATTGCCTTTGGACTCTGTGGAGATTTTGCTTTGCACTGGATATGTTTTACTCTTGATAGGCAACTTAGAGTTAATGAGAATTCTTCAGTAGCCAAAGTTGCCAAAGTTCTTTGGTAGCCAAAATACAGACTACGCAGTCATATCTGTGTTAGGATTTTTTCTCCATGGGCCAATCTTAGACCAGTAGAACAAAAGCCAATTCCTCTTTTTCAGATTTTTGACTTCTACTGTTAAAAACAAGAATATGACTGTGCCTTCATGCCTCTTTTGAAGTACAAATTCCCCAGAGTCTGGGAAGGAACAGGTTAATATTTTTGTCTCTGAGCTACCACAGGTGCTTGCCCTCATTCAGGGATTACAAGAGAGCCCAGGTATGGCAGGGCTCAGCTGGAGAGAATTCCTCCATCAGGAGGTCCTGTGAAAGGAAGGAGAGACCAAGTGGTGGGTCACGCAACCTGGGCTAAGAGGGCTGCTTACTAAAAGGAGCTTATTTATTTATGTAATTGCCTTTTTAGCCCAGTTATATGAAATCTTTTTAAATTTTCTGCGGTGCCCTCTTAACTTCCTTCCCCCTCCCTGCCTCTGCCTAGCCTGAAAGTGCTTTTTTTCAGTGTACTTCATTGGTTCCCCTGACCTGTCACAATTCTCATACTCATTTTATCTCCTCATTTTGGTTCTGTTTTACATGTTTTAGTATGTCCAATTCTTTCCATATTGGAAGGTTTTAAAGCTAACGGGCCTAGCAGACTTACAAAGACTATTTGACACAAATTACATTTTTCTCTGTGGTCCTTGGCATGTAAAATGCAAGTCCATTCCTTTTCAAGGAAAGACAGTTAAAAATTGACCTACATTCTGTTGGGCTATGTCTTGTGCTCAACTTGATGGAAAGATAGGGCTTTGCAGGATATTGCAAATTAGTTTGAGAACGAGAAGTATAACGAATACGCAGTCAAAAATATAAAAGGCACTTGCTCACCACTGAATGTAGAATCTCTTGTTCTTTAGCTTAGGTGAGATTACAATTTGGAGTAGATAACACTTTTAAAGATCTATTGTTCTTTTAGTTTTTTTCTTTTTTTTTACAAGATAATTACAACTATTATACACTATTACATTTTGATTCATGGAAAAGACAAATAAATTACATTAGTAAGAACCTCACATTCATAATATTGAGATATGTTTCTACTTAGGAAATTAACTGACTATTTTACAGTAATATAATAAATTATATGATTTGATGGTTTAAAGAGTGGGTCTAACTACCGGGAATCTTAATGTAGATAATGACTCTGGATACTTCTGGGTCTACAGTCACTGCTGTGTCTTAGCAATATATCCTCAGCGTGCTCATTTTTTCTTCCCATCAACAGGCAGAAATTCAAGCATATATCTTCAAATTTTTCTGGTTTCTCCTTTGTGTAATTAAGGAAATAACAATCTGACTTTTTGTGCCAAAGACATTCACTGATCTGCTTGAGGTGCGAGTGGAAATCTATAGCAGATGTCCTGAATCTTAGCTGACTTGTCTTCTTCAGCTGTGTATTGTCTGTCTATCTGTCCTAGTCTCCTCAGTAATGGATCTGATAGTGCTCTTCGTAAAGGGGTTGCAAAGCTTAGTCGGATTTGCAAAGTATTTAAGGGTCTCAGAAAGAAAAAGCAGTTTCTAAATACTAAGCAACACTGCTACTGACAAATGACTGAGGCATTGTGTTGTCTTTGTACTTCTGAATGAAAGATCCAGAAGTTAAAGTTTGTGGATGTTTTCTTTTTTTTTTTTATTTGGCTTGCAAAGGACAAGGGAGAACCCCGGCATGGCAGCGTACGTACGCACTTGTTCATTTTCTTTATGTTTGGCTTAGGAATGTGTACAAGATACAACCCTGTGCAAATTTCATAGGCATTTATGTGGTTTAAGGACTTTAGTTCATTGTTGTCTAAGTTACTTTTTCTTCAGTTTTCTTTATTCTGTTTCATTCAACAACCTTTTCATAAAAAGAAGAGATGTGGCATTTTGTTCTGGCTCTGATTTGATTACAAAAAACACTCCTAACAGAATAGAAGCCAGTGTGTACTAAATCCCTTTTAAGTACTGTATTAAAGCTTTCTCTCCTTTCTGGGCACATTTACATTTAGTTTTTCAGCAAGATTTCATTTTCCATACAGTTATATTTAAATAGCAACAAAGACCTGACCTCCTTGATGTTCAAGTTCAAAATTTGCCTTGAACCTAATAGGACTAGAACTACCTCTTTCATCTTTGGGAGTTTCCAGGTAGCTTAATCAGCCCAAGGAGCCTTCATTCCTTGCTGGAACCTCTTGGGGGATTTTGTAATGGAAATAACTAGCAAGCAGCACAGCAGTGGATTCCCATGAACTCATATGCACAGGCTAGCAAAGCTTAAGCTATTGATACTAGGGAATGGAAAAGCTTAAGGGAAGGGATTTTTTTGCTCAGTAGCATTAAGTAATACCTGCAGAATATTCAGCTCAGCAGTTCAGCACCCTTTACTTCAAATGAGGGTAGGGACAGAGACAATAAGGCTGGATGCAGCCCCCCCTGTTCTTATTGTAACTCATGTGTGTTGTTAATCAGCCAATTTGATTCTGCTGGCACTTAGAGTTGTTTTTAGATCCCCTAGACCCATCTTTTACAGCGGCGGCTCAGCAGCCTTGTTTGGTCTTACCTCCTGTGTTGAGTCATCACTTCTGGAGGCTCCGCTTCTAGAGCAATTGCAAGAGCTGCTTTCTAGAGGAAAAAGATTTATCAGCCAAGTCACAGAGAGCCCTGTTAGATCAGTTGTTGCTTCATGGTATGAAAATAATGGGTAAAAGGAAAAAAACAAGAAGCAGATGATGTTAAAATGTGGGATGGGGATTTAAATGTAGTGGAAGAGTCCGTAGAAGATGTAAATTCTAAATAGGTTTATAGAAATATAGGTCAGCACTCATTTAGATTTTTGAAATGTTTGATCAAACAAGAAAAGACATGTACTGTCCAGTTATTTATAAATTATGAAAAATGTTAGTGTTCTAGTCCAGTTCCTGAAGTTCCAGCTCCCTCATACACTGACAGGTCTGTGCTTCACCTCCTGCTCACTGGGGCTGCTACACATCATTCTCTGCCTGATTTAAGAGGCAACTATAGGCATTCACACAGGGAAGAGATTTGTTTATCTTAGTGTACTTTTTAATCCTCCATAAAAATATATAAAGAAATTCAGAATATAAACAGTTGTATATTTTTAGAAGGATAATTAACCTGTCATACCTGGAGACATAGTGGATTCTCTGCCATGGTAAATTCTTAAATCAAGTCTTAGTATCTTTTATGAATGCTATAGCATAGAAGACACTAGTTACAATGTGAGATTATTGGCTTCTAAGATAAAGTTGATCAGGCTGCCAGAGACAGTACTCTGCCCCAATTCTAGCTAAGAGAATTTACTTTTTTGTTTCTAGTTATATAATTATAAAACCTACCTTCATCAGTCCCAGGGCTCAGTTCTCTGAGGAAACTTCTGACTCCATATGCTCTGATCCATGATTAGAACAAATATGTGATATAAACAGTGTGAAACAGGGCTATACAAATATTTAATTAGAAGGAAGGAGGTGAGTATTGCTACTTGACAACTTTCAAGCAGCAGGACCAGGGAGACGAATCAAATCCTGATACAAGAGACTGGACTTCTCTAGATAATGTATCTAGCTACATAGGGAGCATGATGTCTGTGGAAAAACACATATTACACAGCGTATACAGCTCAGATCCAAGCTGACCTGCCAATCACATTCTAACAAGTAGACTCTTCGAAAAACATCTGTTGATGCAGTGCATTCACAGGATGGCATTGCCTTACCACGTGCTCCATAAAATACGTTGCAGAGAGTCATGTAATGCCAATGGGAAGTGGTAATTTATAGATAAACACTTGTTTTAAGGACTGTATTTGTGTAGGCTTATTTGCTGTCAAGTCTTGACTGTGGTTGTCAGTGTCCTCTCTTCAGCAGAGTTTGGGGTAGGGACATTCTGCCAGACGACTGGCAACCTAAAGCTCCCAAATTTGATGCAGAAGGAAACTTTCAGTCTCCTTTGCCTCCGTTAACAAGCAGGTTTCACAGTGCTGAAAAAGTTAATCATCAGGATGTTCCCATCAAACCTGACAGCATGGCTGGAAACTTTTTAACTTGTTCTGTTCTTTCTTGTCCTTATCCCCAATACTTTCCATCACTCTTCTCGCATACTGAAAAATAAATCAATCAAATTGTAGATTAAAATTCCAAGTAAAAGTCAGTATTTCTTAAGGAAAGATAATAGCTGCTAGAGAAAAGTACACTGCTCACATTCTGACAAAGAAGCATATTATACCCTACATGTTCACTTGTATCTCCTCAGTGCTGTTTATAGTGGGTTATTTCCTTTTTACTTTCAATGTGTTCCAGTTGGAAATTCCTCACTCTGAGCATTTGCGATGATGAGAGTCATATAAATCTGGAAAAAGGAAAAGAAAAAAGATGATGTGCCAGAATGCGTAACTTAATCCCATTAAATGACAAAATAAGGTGCTTGTCTCTGTATCTGTGAATTTTATGAATGTGTATATCATTTTCCAGTGCTGACATATTTTTTTCTTTTCTTTTCGTTTATTGGAGTTGGGATTTTGGAAGTGGGGAGATCTAAGGCTGGTTCAATCCTAGCTTTCCTTAAAAACATTCATCCCATGAAGAAATATCCAAATGTGTTCAAAATGTATTTTAGTTGTTAATGGGATTTGAAAACATTGGTTAATTAGAGCTGAAGTTCTCTAACCACAATGTCGATTCGAAGGACAGCCCGCAGCAGCGTGGTCTTTGACTGGCCAAACATTTTCAAGTGCTGGCTGGACAACACTCTCTGGGAAAGGGAAGAGATGCCAGTTTCCTTTCGGAGCTCTCAAGAAGAATTCTGGTGTTTAGGGTCGCTTTTTGGCTCCCATCCCTCTGGGTGTGGAGCAGGATGGCTGATGCGCTCCTTCCAGACAGACTTCTGACACCTGTCAAAAAGTAATGGTTTTCTGTTACTGCTGACACAGGCCAGATTCAAACCAATGACCGAGAGGTGAAAGGCTCTGTATCCCATTAGCAACCTTCCTCTATACCTTTCTTCTATTGTGAATTTTTAGTATCCTTGAAATCTCACACTGCAGGACTTCACTGGCACCAGTCGATCATAAAATAAGACATAAGAAGTTTAAGTGCATCTATTTTGAGGACTAGGCAGATTCTTTCAGTCTGATATTTCATCTCTGTTCTCAGATATGCTACATAATTTTTTTGCCTGTTTACAGAAAGGAATGATATATCATAGCCTTCAAGTTTTATTTTCTTCTAAAAGTTTAGGCATACTAAAAGACACAATCCAAAAAGCTGGAATGTAATTACAGATTTTGTGTCTCCTGTATGACCTGTCAGAAGTCTGCTATCTCTTACAAAGCCACTCCAGCATATACTTAATGTCAGTTTCATAGAAGAAACACTTTCATAGGTTCTCTTTGATTGACAAATTTAAAATTACATCAGTTCCTAGTTTTAAAACCTATTGTTATTAAGTCTCTGTTGCTATTTATGTTAGAAATATGTGTGTGTATGTCAAAACAATATATCAACTTTACTGATTGGCTGCACCTAGATTGTGTTGCCTAGGTAACAGAACAATTACTTTTAATCTTTCCTAAATTGTCTTATTTGTTTGTTTCACATGCCAAGTTTCATATTCAATTTTCCAAAAGCAGAAGTGGATGATTATTTTAAAAATATTTTTCAGATCATTGGTGCATTCTGCGTATTTTATGAAATGTGCGGGGACATATACTTTCTGTAAGATTAGAAGAGTAAATAATTAAATGGAATATTTGAGATAAATATCTATTACTGTGTTACCGAGTGCACAACCAGTTTTTCAGCGTGGTAAGTCTGGTATTTATTATTTTCTTCTGATACATTAAATAGTGGCTTCATCTCCTTCATAATTTATTCATCATCTTTGATGGTGCAGGACCTATTTCATTTTTTTTTTCTTTTTTTGTAGTGTCAACTGCATCATTGGCACTATCAAAACCAGAGTGATTATCTTGTGGTACTTTTGTATTTTGACTTTAAAAATTACCTCCTCACCCAGCTCAGGAATTTTCATAATTTCTGTGAGAGATTCTAAATCCCCAATATACCATGGCCAATATTTTCACCAGAAGCACTTCCTGCTCATGCATAGAGGTGGATTTTGATTCTTTGATATGTAAGTCAAATAGAAATTATCAAAGTTTGTGATTTCCTCTCCTGTTTGGTTATGAAGTAAAGCCCAATTGACTTCTTATACCTATTGGGGTCAGGCTAAACCTGTGAGATCCCAAATAAATCTTTATCTGTTCAAACGCATCGCAGCTGATGTCATCCCAAATGGTGACAAATATATTCAACTCTGGAGTTTTAGCTGAGGTTATTTGGGTTAGACACAGTCTTGATTTATGACATGTCAGTGAGGATCACCTTGGTGTTTCTTGGTCAGTGTATTTCAGTTGTACATATGTATACATATAGGTAGGATCTCATCTTTTGGGTAACACAGTGTCTGTACTTACATACATTTACAATGGAATTTAGGAACAAAATGTATCAGAAAGATAATTATGATTTTCCTTCGTCCTCCAAAATAACAACTGGAAAGGCACAACCCTGGCAGTAAGTTCAGGCCTAAGCGGGCATGGGCAAGAGGTGATTTCCCCATGGATGCTTTTCTGAAGTAGTTATATTCTGTGAAAATGCTAGGTGAAACACAGATAAATGTATAACTTTTGAGCAAGATTTTCAGATTATCATATTTTTTTCCTAAAAATGGAGAATTCACATTGAATCCTTCTCCTAGATACTTGCCTAATGTGTTATTAAATCAAAAGTGACATGTATGAAGATTAGTGTCCCAAGCTTTGCTGATGGTTTGTCAAAGAAATTACAGTATCCGTCACAAGACAGGAGTGGTTATGTATCCAGGCATAATTTCAGCAAAAACATAGATTAGGTCTGTTAGTCAATCACATCAAAGAGGTAGGTTATATGTCTTCTGGTTAAAGTTGTATGATCATGCTTATTAGGACATATTCCAATAATCATCAGGTTCTTTTTAGTAGATGGCAAAAGAAGATTAGAGAGATCTTGCATCTATAGGCTATTTTTAATTGATGGCAAAAGAAGATCAGAGAGATCTTACACCTGTGTAAGGTTTCATTGTCCTTTGCCATATTATACTGAAATGTCCTGTAACCCAAACAACTCGATAAATAGCGCACCAGAGTCCAAAAGAGTATACGTTACAAGAAATTGTATTACTAAAGTAAAGAAAACATACTGTTTATATGACTACAATGGAGAGATTTATGTTGGGAAAGATCAACAAGTGCAAATACAGACTCGCCAAGTTCTACCTGAAGAATGGGAACAAACACTATATTTCAGAAAAAAAGGAAGATATGCACTTAGAACACTCTTGGCCAGTCCTTCAGGAATCAGTTTTCACAAGGATCATGGTTTGTGTTCCCAACCCACTCTTTGATGTTATCTAACCATTGTATCATTGTATAAATGTAAATAGTCAGGCATTTTCTGAGTTCAAGTTACACCTAAAATACATAAAACAATAGTCTTGATTTTACGAACAAATTGTACTGTAATAGCATTTGCAAATTTAGATTTAAAAAGTAGCATGTGAAAATAATAAGATTCTGTAATAATTGATTTTACAGATAGTATCACCTACCTGAAAACTATGGGAATATTGGAAGTTATGGCAGTAGGATGGAGCATTATTTCATGTTAATAAGGTGGTATACTCACTGAGCAGCTGTAACTAGACGAAAATACCATGTAGGTTCCTTAAAAGTGCAGTGAAACCTCCTAACAAAACCTATAACCACCGACAATGACAGTCATAGAAATATATTGAGTTGAATAGAAGCTTGAATGGGAAAAACATACCATATTCTCAGTGGAATTTTCGGCAGAGCAAGAACTCATGGGCCATGTGCTGTCAAGGAAAGCGCAAAAGAGGTGCCAGTGTAAAGATCATGAGAAGATCTGGAGTAACGTGAGGGTTATTCACAGCCTGAAAGTAGATTTTAGATACTTGGGCACTTCTGCTATTTGGTGCCAAGGGACAGGTGCCATGTCCACCTTAGACTATGAAGTATTTGTGTGCTCTTAATCCTGGCCATAAAACAAAAAGTGGCTCAGGTAGAACATAACTCTATTCCCACATCAGTGAATGTAACGAGAATGGAAAATGATACAAACCTAACCCTTTCATGTTATAATATTAATCTGAACTGGCACAACATGAGTCCACTTTTACAACAAAGATTAGACAGAGAATGGGAAAGGAACACATGTCAACTATCCTCACAACAAATCTAAATCATCTAATCTGGTGTGTGGTCCTTCTCAGAAGTTTGTCCAAGTCTGGTTACAAAATTACAGTATACTTTTTTTATTGTAACACGAAGAGACCCGGTATGCTCTCTGTCTAAGAAAAAGCTTGAGTTTGCAACAGCTTCCAGTTGCTATTAAGGACTTAAGTCAGAAGAACACTTAACATTTTTGGATGTCAGAAACTCTTTAATTGAAAAATTTCACAGGTATGTTTTGTACTTGAGTGGTATAATTTTTTTCCATCCTTTAAATGTACCAAGCACCAATCTTCAGCATACTGTGGGCTGGATGAACCACTTCTGAACACTCTTTCTGAATACATGTTCCGTACTTTAAAAAGCAGCCAATTCCACCCCCTTGCTGTCTGTCTTTTTACACTGAATACAATATTCATGAGAGAGCCCAGATCAACAGCCCGGGAGAACAACGTCCTCTCTGCACACAGCAGCTGCTCAGTGGTTCACCCATCCACCCTCCCTGGGTTTGTGCTTCAAACCTGTTCTGAGGACACTACTCTAGGGAGTGAGGGAGCAACGGAACCGTCACATCCCTCTGATTCCCCACATCTCTTCTGACACTATCAGTTTGTGACAACTTTACAGAAACATTCTCCCTGTTGGAAACTGGCCTGTGAAGTCTTTTATCCATGTCATGGAGGCTGCTCAATGTCTGCTGTATGGTGCTGTCTCTTTGGCACGGTTGCATTGCGTTCAAACTGTTAGCTAGAACTACTTTGAATTACTTTAAACATGCTGAGTCACCCTTGTGACTTGCTGACTTCATGCCTTGCTGAGGAGGTGCTTTGTGACTTGCTGACTCACCACACCCGGACCTGCTGGGTCACCTCCGCGTGTGTCGCAGCTTGCTGTGCGCTGGCACCACAACTCGTTGAATTGGTGCTTCGTGACTTGCAAAGTTGCAGCTTGCTCGAGTGCCACTGGCAGAGTCATGACTTTGCAACTTGCTGAGTTGTGACTTCGTGACGCATCCGCCCCCCTGCTCCTCGAGTGTATCTGGCTGCTTACAGCAGGCTGAGCGCCGGGCTGTGGGAAAGCAGTGCCCCTCCTCAGCGTGATTTTAAGACTTTAGCAAGAAGCCTGGAGGTATTTTCAGATCGACGCCAAAGGACAGAAAGTAGAAAGCCAAGGGCCCATGTGCTACCAAGCACAATAGACTGTCTTTTTAACCTGGAATTTTTTGTTTATCGCTTTCCCTGCCTCTGGGCTGCTGCTGTCTTGCTGGCTTTTGTTTCTATCAGTCCTTGCAGAGTTTGGTTCTGAGAGTTTGCTGCCAGGCTGCTAAAATTCAATATTGCACTGAAAACTGGCTTTGTAAAGTCTCATCTGCCTATGGTACCACAGCCATGGTGGGCTGGAGCAGGACTCGGTTCCTCCCACAGCTGGTGTTTTTGCTGTGTGTTTTCTTTACACATAAGAAGCTACATCCTTGCCCCTCTCAGTTGCTATGGCTGAAGAAATCAGGCTGTTACCCACCTTCAGAAAACATGCCCATCTTTTTCAAGGTGCAATACCCTCACCAGGCATCAGAAGCTGTGTGAGCTACTAGAAATCCAGTGCAGAAACATGAGCTACTGTAGGGGTCATCCTGTGGCTTATTCACAGACAAATAAATGTTTTGTTTTGTTTTTTTTTTAATTTAATTTAATTTTTTAATAGATGAACCCTGTGTCACTACAAGGCATAATGTCTCACATTTCATATGCTACAGATATCACAATCCTCAACCCACTCCCCAAGCCAACAGCTCCCAAAAAATTAGCTGTTCTGAGCAGCCCAGATTGGCCATGCTAAACCAAAACTTGCTTTCTGTATTCTAGCAACACAAAGGTTAAAGGATTCCCCAGAGTTAGCATGCTGAAAGGCAAGGTAAAGTAGCAAAGCACCAGGATGGCTTTTGTGGTTTATAATATGTCAATTTGTACAGTAAATAGGGTCTGTGTTTAATGCTCCCCTGCAACCATGACTATTAATAATAAAAGCCCTTGAAAGGAACTGAACTTTCATGATAAAGTATTTCTGACAGCTAGCTCCTCAGCACAACAACTGTTGTCCCCAGAGACTCATTCAACATTCATTTGAATCATGGAGAAAGAAGACCAGCTTGGAAGATGTTTTTCTGGAGTGTAGAGGGGCACTTTGATCCTAGCTCAGATAACAACTGCTCTACCTGAGCGGATTTTTGGGTAGATGTATCCTTCAGCCCACGTAAGCCTCAGGGGAGGTGTCTGGTTGACCTCAAAGCCCAGGCAAGGCACCTGATACCTGAGGGAGGGTCTTTGAATGGGCAAGAGGACCTGGCATCACATTTTATCATTCTGTCAGGCTCGTGTTTCTGGCGAGAGAGAGCGCACACAGGAAGGGAACTCCTGAAGGGATTCAAGTCGCACCTTCAATTTTTTTTCCATTGTAAAATAAAAAGGAGGCAGAAAGCCAAAATACTTTGATTAGATTTTGTCTGTACTATTGTGTTTTCTCACTGCCCTTGGAGAGTACAAAGCACTTCATTTGAAATCCATGACCCTGATTTCCCGAAGCTAGAGCAAGAAGCAAATACCTGCAAGAAAATGAAACAGTTCGTATAGTGCCTTTAAGAGCTACGGTGATGAGCATTATGGATATCCCTACAGTAAACAGATGATGTTCATTACTGCAAAATGTGCCAAAATCTTTGGTACTTAGGCAGCCAAAAATTTGACTGAAATTAATTGTAGATTTTTCTGGGTATGATCTGATAAAGATTACTGCATTTTCTTTTTATTCTATTAACAGTATCTATGCTTGTTCATGTAAGCGAATGTGCAAAATATTTGGGTTTTCTCAACTGCAGAAGAAGTGACAAAACACTGATTTTTCAAAATTGATTTCACTTTAATAGTTCTTTTTCCCATGCTTGTCTTCATGACACTGAGGTAAACCCAGAGTAGCCCAGATAGAGATTGCACTTTTTCATTTTATACTGTAAGGCCATTAGGAAACAGCCTCTTTAAAAACTGTTCCTTCATTTATGAAGGTTCTTTAGTTCTTTTTCTTGTCAAGGACAATTTATCATTTCCACTCAAAGAACCTGGAGTGGGGGAAGCCTCAAAATATCCCTTGATCTGAAATGTCACATTGTGCCCTTGATACAATGACTTTTTAAAGTAATACTTCTTTCAGTGATAAAGATACTTGTTGAAGCCAGTATTTTGTAAGACAGGCGATCATCTCATTGCATTGACTGTCTTCTAAATAGCTCCAGAATATTTTCAAAATAAATGAGAAAAGTGCTGATCATTGGCTTTTTGAGCTCAATTAAAAGGGTAAAAACAGCAGTGCCATTATGGGAAAACAAACGGAACACGTGCTTAAAAAAAGCTGAAACTTTGGCTCAGTCACTGTCAGTATGGACAGGGGTCTGTCAAAGTTTCACCCAAGATTACCACCAAGTTATCAGTTTTCTTGCCTTGTGGCATCCAAAACAGAGATTGTGTACAGCCCCATTCTGCTGGGACATAGCAGCTCTCCATGCTATTATGAGCAGGGTCAGGGAGGAATTATTTTAACTATTGACTTCACAAAATAAAGATCGTGGAGTATGGAGCATGGATGGGAGCTCTGCACAGGGGTGGCTTTCGGTGTTTCTGAACAAAAAACTGCCTGCTAGGAGAACAGACGTGCACAAAGTCCAGCCCTGCAGCCGGTTTTCAGTGGCTTTAACAGGAGTTTTTCTTGCATAAAGACTAGGGACAAGCCAGCTGAAGCGCATGCACACGCAAGGCACCCTGTGGCTTCCCGCAGGACTGAGACGTGGCAGGGAGGCTGGAAGGTAAAGCAGCCCGGCTTGGGGAAGTTTCACCTGCTGAAAGAGGCTTTGGAGGGAGGAGGTGTTTGAGGAAGAAGGATTTCTGTGGTGTTTTGTACGTAATTCACACAACCAACCTTTTAAACTGCTAACAGAGTATAGAGCCTAGAAACATTCACAGTTGCTCCAAAGTTAAGGGTTTTGTCCTGTTGAGTCATTACATTATCTGAGTATAAACCAAATAGTTCTCAGCTCTGAATAATTTAGGTGAAAGAGTTAGCTCTAGGCCAGGCGCTCCACTTTGGGAGATGGTAAGATAAATTATTCAGAAGAGGAGACAGGTAAAGCAGATGGGAAAGGCCGCCAAAACAAGACACTCAGAGGGCAGCTGTTTTACAGGTCCCCTGCAAAGCACCTTACTTACTAGGAGGGCTGTGGTAATGAGTCAAGCAGTGGTGTTCAAAATGAACTTTGCCTTGTTAATTCATGCGGTGGTCACAGGGAATACAGGTACAGCAATCACCACTACATTTAAGCCTGTGCATCCCATGCTTTAATGTTAGAGACTACATTCACAAAGGATTTTGCACAGAGATTTCGAAATAATTTTATCTTGAAAATGAACCTCAATGGGGAGTGGAAAAACACACTTCTTCAAAATATTAACTCAATTTAAACAATGATATTTTTCCAACAATTTATGCTACCATATAATCCAATTGCATTTTGTCTTTCCACGCATGTACAGATTTTTAAATTTTTATTTAACTTGTGCAATTTGGAGTACATTTTTCAAGGCAATTTGTAATTCTTCCTACTTCTGTTTATGGTCACATGTGTCAATTTTTATAGAACCCATCATTTCAACTATGATAAATAAAGTCCTTTGATATTAAAAGTGCTCAAATAGTCCAGGAACTTATGCCAAAGCAATGAAAAGTTCTAAATTATCTTGTAATTTTTACTGACAAGTGAATATTTTACTGGCTTTTACTGTCAGTCAATGTTTGATTCTTTTGCTAATGACAATCGCTAACTTTACTGATGGCTGGCAATGTAAGAGAAGTGTAACGAATGTATACGAAAGCTGACACTTTTTTTTTTTCAAGGAGGCTAAATAAACAAATGACTACAGTTCTGATTTTCTAAATTACATTCCCATAATAGAGCACCTACTTCATACAAATACAGACTCTGGTTATGAAGGAATAATATTGCCTGTGCAAATGGCAAAGTAGATGTGTGGTTGTACACGTTTGCATATGCAGTTACACGTTTTTTGAACAGGAGTTTGGTAGTTTTCTTCGCCCTGGAGATACTGTCTCACGAGGGATAAGGTTTTACCCAGATCAGAATATCTGTTTTTCTCTCTCCTGCTTCCTTGCCCCAGGAGTGAGTGGTGAAGCATACAAGAGACGAAGTAAAGCTACGATGAAGAGGTTGATGCTGTTTTAATTTCCTCAGCCTAGATACTGGCACCCTAATTAGAAAATGCCACCTAAGTTGCCACATCCCCATTGTCTTTCTGGAGGCTCTGATTCACTGCAGGACCTTGAAAATTTCACTTCACCTCTATTTTCTGTATCTCTTCTTTGTTGTCTCACCCAATGTGACTGATCCCTTGGGGGCAGAAGTTATCTGCTGTTGCAATATAGGTTGTCATAATAATGATTTCTCAGTTAAGGAAATATCTAAATCCAATAGAGACATTTTTAAATTTGAAGAAGACTTTTTTTAGGTATAGATTGTATTTTTGTTGAAGTATTGCATTTATGATATTGAGATAAATTGTGTGAAAATTAGCAGCAAGACACAGGATCGTGGCTTCACTAAAAATCTGGAAGAAAACTCTTACAAAGGTGAAACCCATTATTTGGTCTCAAATATCTGTAAAGTTAGCACAGAAGAGCTCAAACTTATCCATATAAACAGTTAATATTTTCTGCTCAACTTTGCTCCAATGTAAAATTTCTTCTCAAATAACACTTCATGTAAGTATTTCCCAAAGTACATGAAAAATTCCCTCCTTTGTCGTCCCAAGGAAGTTTCTTTTTTTGTTTTATAGGAGTTTTAGGAAATAAATTGTTAGATAGTTTTGCCATCTACAGGCTCTTCTCTGAGCTGACATTCTGCTGGTTCTTACGTGAGATATTATATAAGACCAAGAATCTCACTTATTTTCTGTTTAGACAAGTGTGTATGTGAGCTGAAGATGGCACTCAGTCGATAAATCTTTTCACTTTCTTTGTACTTTCTTTGATCTCCAAGGAGGATTTTGCCATCCTCTTCAAAGAAAACAATATCTGCTGATGTCCATCTTTTCTGATTCACTCTTCATATCTTTCCTTCTTTGTGACCATCATTGCAGCTTCTTGACTTCTTTCATTTGGTAGCTAACTCAGATATCCTTGGCGTATTTACACTTCTCTCATGTCTCTGTTTTCTTGCCATTGTTCTCATCTTACCACTGTTTTAATTAGCCTTCTTTTCTGTCTCTTTCTCCTAAAAATGCAGACGTTTTCAGTCTCAGCTGTCCTCAAAGACCTGTCCTTTAGTTTTAGCTCTTTCCAGCACTGCAACACCTCTTGCTTCCCTTCAGTCCTTGACTGTGTCCCCTGCCGTCATTAGCAGAGTTCCTGTCTTCTAGTGTCATCTTGGATCCCCTTTGTTCGCTCGTTTGCTGATCTACCTCATTATCAAGAAAACATTTTCCTGAACAAAACTCTGTCTCTCGTACCTCGAGTTTTTTTTTTTTTAACCACTGTTGTTCATTTGATACTCTTTTCCCAAGTGTTATCTTTTACTAACTTAATCATTATCTCTAATCTGCATGTCTGTCTGTTCCTTTATACTTTTTCTTCTGAATAAATGTTTGTTACACAGCAAGAATATCCTGTAAATACTATTTTGAAACTCCTCTCAAATAATGTAATCACCTTGCAATTCCGTCCATTTAGTCTAGTTGGTGTTTATTTTGAATTCCCATCCTAAAGGAAAAAAAACGTGTATATATATATCTGCATTAGCAATGTGAGTTAGATTACCCAGTAGCTCAAGAAGGGATTGTGGTTTCACCTCATGAAAAGGATTTTCTCTTTTCTTATCAGGCCTTATAATCAGTAAATGAGAAAGATCACAAGTGTCATCTCCCCAGTCCTGGGGCAGTATGAGGCTAAACAACAAAGCTATTCTGTTAGCAATTGCTTGTTATGTCAATGCCGATAAAGGAGTTTTCATTTAGTTTGTTGAAAAAAAGTATCATCTGCAAAGAAAAAAGTAACACAGCTAACAGTTCTGATTTAGCACAGATTATGGGAGAAATAGGATGTACCAGTAAATAATCACCTAGTTATCAATGAGATAGAAAAACTCTACTTTTCTGAATTTTGAATGTCTGTTTGAAGATATTAAAATAATTATTAAAAACATTTAAGAAGTGATGTTAAGACAAACTAAATTAATTTGACTGAGTTATGTGAACAATTCAGTGGCAATGTGGCTTTAACAGTATCTATCAACACATGATACTACTTCTCTAATGGTTGCAATCAGTGTTGTCTGGGTAATTTAAATAGAGAAGGGGTGTCATTTATCCATTTATTTTGAACATTTTTAATACAGATCAGTAAATCAGTTATTAATATTCAGTCTATTCATTTATTAATATTGAGTAAAATTCTTTGCTGTTGAGGTCAATAGCATCAGGATTTCACTCACCAGCTCTCACAAGGTTGGCTGTTGTATGCATGCTGAACATCTGGATAGAGCTTGTGGAAGCTTTTCACAGATTCTTAGATATCACTGTGGTACTGTACATACACCTGAGAAAATAATTTGGTTCTTATTTGGTTCACCTTATTGCAAATAGTGCCTTGATTAAACAGAAAAGTCATAAAATATTTTTAACTAAAATGATTCTAGAGGTTCTATTAAAATTAATAAAACTCAGAAAACAGTAACATTCCTGACTGAAAAGGTGGTGTATATTGCTTTTCCACTCAACATGTCATCAAATGGGAAACTAACAGTTATAATCAGTTGACATGAATTGTAAACAATAATGCAAATGAGGAAGATGTACTTTAAAATGTGGGAAATCTGACCAGTATCTTGAGAGTTTCTCTGGGAATGCAGAGAAGGAATGTGGTTCAGGAATAGCCTCACTGCATTACAGGGTGTAGATATTTTCATGGATATAAACTGACATCTTTAGATTGTTTCACGTAGGCAAATTCCAGTCTGTAGTCAAACTATCATTAGCATCTGATACAATTTTTACAGAAAAAGTGGCTTGTACGTCATCTAGGAGCTGGATCTATTAATCTAGGACGTTTTCAAGAGCTTGAAACTTTTGGCCTCCAGCTGTGAAAGAGAAACTCTTTGTTATCTGATGCATGGCTTGATATCTTTTTTCAAATGACTGGAAACTAAGAGGGGTTGGTTCTTTATATAAGTCATTAAAGTAGGTTTTTTTACTCTGCTCCCATTAAGGTGAGTGAGATTCATACACCTGAGATCAGGTTTAGGCTGGCAAGGCTAAAGTATTTCAATGGTAAACTATACAGTGAATCTTTAATAATAAATATCATCAGTGGTGCTATGGACCATTTAATGATTTAGATTCAGGTTTATCCCAATGCACATGTTTTTTTATATGTGAGCTTCATCTTAAAAGAATATATTATAAACATATTACATACATAAGGAATAATTATGGAAAGTCTGAACTTACATGTTGAAATTTGAACCAAGTCCTGTTTTATGGGAAGGTTAGTATTCTTTTAAATATATATATATATATTTTTTTTTTTTTCCAGAAATGGAAATACATAGGAGGTTGGATTTGTTACTTACTTTTCCTGACTTGTTGTGAAATATTTCTAATTTGGTAGGTAAGCATGGGAATTAAAATAAATTGCTTCTACGAGGACAAGAGGGTATAATTTTTAAAAGCCTTTTAGATGGACATATTTCTTTGGGTGGATCCCTCAGATCGAGTTCTTTAATTATGACATATATCTTTCTTGAAGCCACTTTGGGTGGGTGAAAATCTTTGTACTATGCAAGCAACAGCTGCTGCTATCAGTTATCTAATGTTCCTATCAGTTATTCACTAATACATTTTATTAATAACATATTTGGGTGAAAGATGTGGTTTCTGCTGTGACCAGCAAAACTTCCAATTACTTTGCTGTCAGTAGTGGGCAAGAGTTGCAAAGAAAACTCCAGTGGGCAGGTGAAATGCCCCAGATTTTCAAAGAGTTTCACTGCACTAAGTTATCTAGCAGAAAATCCAATCTCACATTAAGTCAATAGATAACATTCTTTTAACTTCCGTGGTCAGGATTTTGCTCTGAAGCATGTCTTTATGGACTTAACGGAGACCTTTTAAAATGTGGCCTCTGTTTTAAGTAGGTCTGTATCAACATCAAGGTGGGAAGAGCACCAGACATGTTTTTGAGTGAGCTTCGGGAATGAAAAGATGGATTTCCAGAGGAGTGATCCAAATCACTGTGGTGGACAACACACTTTGTCCAAACAGGGCACTCAGAACTTATGAATGCATTTTTCTGCTACCCTGTCTTGTAGCTTTTGACTACAAATAATGTGTGAGACATCTATTAGTCTCTGTGCAGTAATATTAAGGTGAGATTTTTGTAAACATGCATAGCAGGCCATTCAAATACAAGGTACGTCTGCGTTCACACCATGTTCATGGTGCACACACATTATACACCTCTTCCTTTTTAGTTATGACTCTCCTCTTCCTTTTGTACCTTTGTGTTCAAAGTTACAACAATGTCAAACTAATTCTTGAGAGCTTTCAAACTCAAGATAAGCACATTCAAGCCAAATGAAAAGAGAGACATGATGGAAATGATGAAGAGACACATTTTACAATCTGGAGCAGCAGGGTCACGGAAGGGTTGTGTAACAGTGTGTAATTCCTATGTGGTCTACCGAGAAGTGCTGATCTGTGCAATCTGTTATGGCAAAAAGCCAGCAAGGAGGCCATAAATACTGGCATCGAGTGAAGATACAGTATTACCACCCTGGTAGGGCTTTACAGTTTTTAGTTCATGACACAGCAAAGAGGGGAAGGAAGAAAACATGGTTTCTTAGTGCCTGTTGCCATGCAACAAAGCCTGGCAAACCAAATTCTGGCTGGCCTACTGGAAAATAAAATGTTTGGGTTTCACCAAGTCATAATGAAGGAGCAGGTATGTTGACATGGGGATCAGTTTTGTCTGGGGAATCTATGGAAGAACAAAGGGAAATGATGAAGGAAAGAAAAGATTAGGGAGGCTCACTTGGATTGATTGGTGCAATGTTCTTTCAAGACATGGCCACCTACCTCAGTGTCCCTCAGTTTTGAAGAGAACACGGCCAGGGTGCAGGAAATCTGCTGGTAGACAGTCCATACATGTGTCCAAAGAGACTGCTTGGTCTGTTGCCTCATGAGATTTATAATGGGCCTGGTGATTAGCTGTTTTCAAGTTGTCTTCCTAGACTCAGGAGCTTAAAAATGTGGCCTTTCTATCACACAAGGGTTTAAAGACCAGAAGGCTCGTGATTTTCAATTCATTATATCAGTCATGAAGCAAGATACAGGTGAAAGGAGGGGGAAAACACGTGATAAGTGAAATATTTTCAAAGTGTTTTGCTTTGATGGAAAAATACAGTGATACTTTACTGAAATAAAAGATGGCAAGTATTTTAGCTTCCCCATATATTAATGTATATTTGGGAGCTATTATTAATATGCACCTTACTATAATGATTCATAGAGATGTTAAGCAGGATTATGAGGCAAATAAAGGCATAACCATTCTCTTAAATCATAGTATACTGATCAAACAGTTCTGTGCAATACCCTAGCTATGTACTTACAACAAGATAAAACATGATTAGTGCACATTACCAGTGTGGTAAGATGAAAATAATCTCAAAGCACACATTACCCAAGCAAAGAGTACTGAACTGAAATAGAGCCAAGTAATAAATTTACACTCATCAAAGAAGTTATTAAAAAATTGTTATGAATTTCATCAAATAGCTAATGAATACCTCTATTTGCTGATTCAACAAACCTCCAAATGCTGCTTAATTTTAAGCATGTAAATTAATAGTTTTCAATCTGCAGTCTAGAGACAGCTGGAAGTCTATGGTTTCCTCCTAAGAGAACCAACAGAGGTAAGGAAGAAAAGTAAGCCTTATAAATTCAGTATTTTGCTGGTAAACTTACAAGAGCAGCATATCAAAAAGGGTAAAGACTGTTAATATAAGTAATACACCTCCTTGTCCATCCAAAAGCTTAAGTATGTGAGATTATGGAATTAAAGAACTGTAAGCAAACTGTACATTCATTCAACTTGTCATTATTACACATATTAATTTTACTGTTACAATAGTTATTATAATAATTTAAATGTTGGCTCTGTAAGTCTCTTTATTGTGTATGTTTACAGAACAAAAGTTGAAAACACTGTGGAATACAAACATATTCAACACTGAGTTGGAGATGATGGAATACACACTACAGACATTCTGCTCAGGTGATATCATGACACAGAAGTTAGTGCAAATCCAAGCCTCCATTTTAAACTTTTAAAATGTTACAGGATACAATTTGCTGTGTCCTGTGTCCTTACCAGTTGCTGTGTCCAACAAGCCATTTGGTTAATATGAAAAGTGATGAACAGACTTAGCAATTTATGTTGAACTCTTTCATAAAGCAGGAGCATGTGTGACAGCATTGATGTGACAAGCACCTATAACTTGAGAAGAGATGTGAAGACCATTTTTGTGAGAGCACCTGGCTAGAGAGGTAGGGCAGGGTTAGGAAAAAAAAAATATGAAACACAATAAAGATTATCTAGTTGACTGGATATTAACCAGTAGTTGGAAGACCAAAGATAGAACTAAATTTGGATAAAATCTCCTAACTGCCTATTGAAAGCAATTGGGATATAAACACCTAAATACCTTGGTGATAAAGTCTTTAATCTTTGTGTTTGCTTCAACTCCTCTTGTGTAAAATTGAGATAAATAGCGTCTCTCTGAGAATGTGATCATTTAGCAAGCATGAGGTTTTGATATATTACAGTAAAAAGGCCACAGAAGTACCTGAAGCAGATGCTTTTCATCAGGTAGAGCCTTCAAACCAGCACAAAGCTTTGGCTGTTGCAGTATTTGTATTTCTCAGCAGTAGTTTTATGTTTATTCTGCTTCTGTGAGCACTCTGTCTTTGGTGTCGATCAGTTGGCCTCTCAGTTCAAGAAGGACAGGGAACCGCTGGAGAGAGTCCAGCGTAGGGCAATGAAGATGATCAAGGGAGTGGAGCATCTCCCTTATGAGGAAAGGCTGAGGGAGCTGGGTCTCTTTAGCTTGGAGAAGAGGAGACTGAGGTGACCTTATTAATGTTTATAAATATGTAAAGGGTGAGTGTCATGAGGATGGAGCCAGGCTCTTCTCAGTGACGACCAATGGGAGGACAAGGGGTAACAGATACAAACTGGAACATAGGAGGTTCTACTTAAACATGAGAAGAAACTTCTTCACAGTGAGGGTGACAGAACACTGGACCAGGCTGCCCAGGGAGGTTGTGGAGTCTCCTTCTCTGCAGACATTCAAAACCTGCCTGGACACCTTCCTGTGTGACCTCATCTGGGTGTTCCTGCTCCAGCAGGGGGATTGGACTGGATGAGCTTTCAAGGTCCCTTCCAATCCCTGACACTCTGTGATTCCGTGACTGTGAATTTTTGCTTATTCTGTTGTGTCATGGAAAACCCTAGTACCTTAGACTGAAACCATTTGGAGTTCAAGATAATAGAAAAGGAATAGCCTTAAAAGTCATCCAAAATATGAAACAGATGAGCAGTTATTTTCAACAGGAGTTTATTATAATTTTATTTTTTCCTTGAAGAGCCCTGTTTCTTGCAGCACTTTTCCCAACTGCATGGCCAGAAAAGTAAATGCTCACATCTGTTTTCATTGTCCACATTTTTGGCACAGAAATTGTTGGGGTTTTTTTCCACAAAAAGGAAAAACCAAACTGTAAAAAATCGATTCAGATGTCTACCAGGTATTTTTATAAAACTAATGGTAAGCCACTGTGCTTATGGCTGGGCATATTAAGTTTCCATCTTGTTTGTGGTCAAATACTACTGGAATATAAGATATTTATTAGTATGACCATTATATACTGAGCTGAAATATTAATGCAAAACTGGGTCTGTAGTCCTGATTACAAATTTTGTCAAAGGAAGAGGACAAGTAATCCAGAGGATCAGTAGAAAAACTGCCAAACATATGCATATGAAAAGTGCAAAATGATGGAACATCAAAGTAAAATAAAGTTCTTGGCATCTTTTAGAGCAGTTGAGAACTTCTCTCTCTGCAGTATTCATGGTGCACACCTCACCAAAGTCTGTAAGGGTCATCTTTAGCATTATCTACCTAACTTAAAGAGACCTCTTGGAATATTTGCTATGGAGATGTACAGGACGTTGGCTACCTGCACAGTTGATGGAGACGTTCACCTCAATTAACTTGAAATATCAATTGAGACACTGATATTGAAAGTGCACTTTTCTTACATCACTGCTGAGTTCTTCTGATGCAACAAGTAGAAATCCTCTCTTGTGACTGCATGGGGAGCAAGGGTCCAGCAGACAGCACACTCACTCATCCTTTTGACTTTAGGTGTTGGCACTCACACGATGAAAACATCCTCAAACACCACCCTTGTCTGTGTGGTTATCTCCCTCAGCATGCGAAAGGTGGGGAAGGGCTTTTTGTTCCCATGTTGCATGAAGAATGTAGGAGGGCTGAATCTCTTAAATTTGCACTTAATGTCTTTGAAAGAGCAGGAACTGTACCTCAACCTAAGTCTCCCATAGTGTACAGAACTGGCTGGTCTTTACCGTATATTTCCTCACAGTGAATGAGGCTGGTATCTTCAATTGTCCCCTGGCAGGACAGGAGGGGATTCTTTTTCAGACAGTAACACTGTGTTGGTATTTCCAGGGTGACACTGATGATTATCCACTAAGTCTTTCTTGGTCCCCTGCCCAAAACTATGCCATCAGGCAGTTGTGAAGCTCAGAGTCATCTTGACTGGTTTCTATTTTGGATGTATGTTACTGGGGTTTCTTCATAATGCCTGAAGCAAATTCCTGTCAAACTAAATTACATATGATCACATAGATGCAGATTATGAGTTGTCTACATACTCATTATGGAGCTGTTAATGTTGAGGTTGGTCTAGAAAAGCTCAGATCTGAACCGCTTAGCTTGACTGTATCTTCAATTAATTTAGAAGGATGTCTAATTATTAATCGCTACCGAGACAATGAAATGTCTGCGTCCAGAACTGTGGATCTTTGCTTCAACAATAAATTAAGTTTTCAGAACAGGGAAACATTTTGTAAAGGTAGAAGAGAGAACTGACAAAGGAATTTCCGATTGTCTCAGGGACATAGAAACAGAGACACTCTGTTCTGTAAAAGCAGCAAGGGACTGTGTTATGGTATTGTTCTAAAAATCACACAGCAACACCTGAATTCCAAACCTCTTTTTCTTCTAAGACTTGGAGACATAGATCAAACACTGTGAGGACTAGTCAGTGATGGCATGGTAAAATGAGCTCTACCCACACGTATAGTCCACTGCAGGCACAATCCCATGAGGCAGGGAAAGGTTCCAAGAAGTATTCAGCAGCCTCAATCCTGTTAAAGCCCCTGGGAATGGAGGTTACTCCACATGTTAGTAATGTTGACTCTAAAGTGCATTTAAGGTGTGTATCTAGCAGGCTTAGAGGTTGGATTTTTAAACTCTCAGAACTCAGTCAAATAAGACCAGTTTCCTCCCCAGGAAGACTAAATGCTACTTACTCAGTCAAGATTATTTCCACACTAAGATGGAATAGATCTGTTCCATGTTGGCTGCAGAGTTCTTGTAAGAACTAAGGTCAAAATGTGTTTTTATAGTTTGGAAACTATCCTTTTGTCATTCACTCAGCAGTGCCTGAAATCTTCGTGTTTGAATTTTCACAACAATAATAATAGTATTGCTTTTGAATGAGAACTCAGCGTAGTAATTATCAGCCCAGACAAAATGAATGTTTCAAAAAAAGATCACCATCTGAACCTAAGGTTTTATAATGCAAGATGCTTTGTAATCTGATTGAGAAGAAATCCTCGCTTTCTAATAAAATAAAGTAACTGGAGGTAGAGTGAAATTAATAGTCAGCAGCAATAACAATACTCCTTGTAATTAAATATTTCACATTTCAAGAATGCCTATTCACAAAACATTTAAATAGCTCATCAGTTTGGCCAGTTTCCCTTGGTTGTGAGGAAAGGAATGCACTGAGCCAAGCGGACCTCCTCATTGTACATCTACTTCAGGGAGATGGTTTATCTCCAAGCTTTTGCAATTAGACCGTCTCAAGTCTGTAAAACGCAAGTAAGTCAGTCATATATGGTACAGGTTTTTGTTAAATAAAGTCACTTGCAGGCTCAGGTTTTCCTTAGGTCAAAGGGCGAAACACTCCACAGAAGAGGTCAACTGATGTGGAGACCAGGGTTATGGGAGAAACTTCCTAACTGATTAGCAAGCAAATTGCTCTGAGGGATGTCAATCATGTTTTGCTTCTTTTGATATGAACGCATGTTTATTTTTAGTCTCTTTGGGCCTTGCTAGTACTAGGCAGCAAGGCCAATGTACAGCAGTGCAGAGCTCTCGGCTGCCATGGGGTCAGGTGGAAATTGTGAGAATTCAGCACTTCTCATGATTAATCTCTAGACTAGGACAGGATGATGATCATCCTGAAAAACAATGCCAGAAAATAAGATGGCATCTGGCTTTCCAAGAAAATGCTTCTGTAAGTGTCTTAGTATTTAATAAAGTGTGTGTGAGGCACTCAGCTGCACGCGCAGATGCACATACATACATACATATGCTTTCTCTAGACTCGAGACTATCCTTACCAAAAATAAAATACCTTAATTGATGGCCGTGGCATTACTCCTGGTTTCTAGTAGTGTTAAGTGAGGTTCTCTATACAGATTCATAAAATGCTTTTTAATATATATATATCTTACAAAAACAATTTAATTATCTATAGTGATATAATGTCTCTCTTTCCCTTTTATGATAAAGTAATACAAACCAAAGTTCTAACTCCTTATATCCTTTATTGTTTTATTTTATAAATCTAAAGAAAAAATGGCTCACAGCAGTCTACAAACTAACTGCATCTGTTTAATATTAAAGTGCAAAAAATAATAATAAAACCATTTCTTTTGGAATATCCAAATAACCTGAGGAAAAATAGCATCCATCTGGCCCTTGGTTTAACTGTTTTTTACATCAGTTGGATGTTTTTGGGATTACAAGATTCAACACTTATCTTTAAGTAGAGTGAGTTTCTAAAGATGTAGCATCCAGAAACTTGTCAGTAATCTGTCTGCTTAGAAGTACAATATTGTGTTACCAGATCTGCTGAGCAAATGCACAATAAAGTTAATCCTTTGGTTCTGGAAAAGCTGTAGGTATTGCAATGGCAGATGTGCTGAAACAGAAGTGTTTACGTTTGTTAGGGCTTGTGAAGCAACAACTCTGCCAGCTCACAAGTATTTGAATTTCCTGCAAACATTTACCTAAGGGCTATCATGGGGAGGGAAAAGAGCTCAGAAGGAGCAGACTGGCAAACCTCTTCTGGTGAACTGGCTGGCATGAGCCTGCATTTTCTCATGGAACTTGTTCTCTGCAAATGTAGTCATTATGGCACTAAAGTGCTTTTGGTGTATGGGGTACAGTATTACCAAGACCAATACCCTGTTATATTTAATGTTTTCCACTTCCTACTATGCCAAATGGAAAGCACAAAAAACGTTAGATTAAGGATTTTGTGCTGTGGAGGTGTGACATAATTCTGGTTTGGCCAGAGCTTTGAGTTGGAGCTGCCTTCTAGACCTTCTCTTTTACTGAGGTCCCTAGAGAAGACTGGGAGGCTTTAAACTCAGAAGGCCAAGTTGTGTAGAGCACAAACGAGAAGCGTAACCTTTTGAAGAAAGGGAACACAAAGAAGCTAGGTTAGAACTGAAACAGAAATGAGTCACAGGCAGATCAGCCCCTGCCTACAAAATCCTTGCGGGAAGGTCCTTGCTTCCATGCCTGGTTACAGTTGACTTTGGGACTTTGAGTTGCCATTAATTCTGCCCAGGCCACAGAAAATCCTGCTTTCTGTCCCCTCTCAGGCCATGCTGACTGCTGCCTGCCCTTTCCCAGCATCTCTGTGGGAGATGCTGACTCCCAGTTCTGCGATATATCTACCTTTCCCAATCGAAGGCACAGTTTTCCCTTCTAGCAAGAGGGAGATTTTCAATGGTCACTTTTCAGTTTCTGGTTAGATTAGTTGGGTTATATGAGAGATGGTGGTGGAATATGTCACAGTAGCACTTAAAAGAGTTTGTGCCAGGGACTTCAGCACGTGGTGTTGGAGACTGTCCCTTACATAGGCATTTTGAAGGAGGATAATGAGATTACTTGATGTTACCAGAGAGCTGCTTCCAGGAAGTGATGGTTGGAATAGAATATAAGTGGAACTGAAAATCAAGCAAGTGGTGGCCAGTGTGTGGGGCTCACTGCATGGGGGGATTGCAAGAAGGAGCTCATGTTTAGGAGCTGAACAAGGAGCAGTTGGTGGATGAAATCAGTTTATGAACATCTTTGAAAGTAAAGGCAAAATCTTGTGTTGGCTGATAAAAAAGGGAAATGCAGTTGAGGGACATCTAAGAAAAATGATGTGGTCAAGGCAATTGGCTAAGAAGATGTTTCTTGCAGCAGGATGATGGATGGGTGGGTGGGTGGATAAATGGATGGATGTCTAGTCAAACAGCACTCATCAAAACAAGAAAAATGGACATTTCAGCATTTTCCACAAAGCATGTGTACAGGAGCTTCTGCTTTGTGGAATGGGAGAGAATCGGTGATGTTTAAACTGAACAGAAGTATGAGGACCTAATGAAATGTCCAGATCAGAAACTACATCCAACTCATAAGCACGAGTGACAAGTAGGATCGTGGTTGCTAACACCATAACAGATTCCCAAAATAGGTTTTAGTGCTCTTAGTTATCATTGTAGTATTTCCCATGCTAGGTGAGAGCTACTTGTTCATTGCAAAGACAAATGGAAGTAGTTTGGAACAGAAGGATGACAGTGATGTGTCTGTGAAATGTTACATTTTCAGGTCATGTAAAGAGACACAAGAAAAGAATCATTGTAGAACTTTTTGGTCTACTAGATGGGCAAAAGGCAGATGAAGAAAATCCTTCACAGAGTCACAGAGGCTGAGGAGGATAAACCATCAGGTTGATCCCCCTCAAGCAGCAGATATCTGGCAAAACAGAAAGGAAAGCGATTAGGTGTTGGTTCTAGAATTTGACCAACAAGAACCTGTAAGAGATTTTGCAAGATCAACTTTGGTTGAAATTACAAAAGACAGAATCCAAAATCCTGAAGTAAAAATAAAACAGAATACTAATATGAACTCGAGGAAGTGATTTAGATTTTGTGTTCACTATTTGCATAGGAGTAGAAGGGATCTGCTAGATTACTGAGTTAATTCCTCTGCTGTTGTAAGCAACTGTATCTTATAGTCTATATATTTCTTAAGCTTAACATGAAAATTCTATTTTTCTCTTCCTAGTTTTAGTGGAAAAGTGTTTCAGAACTTCAGCCTCCTGGTAATCAGAAACTTTAATTTGTGGGCTGAATTTATTCATTGCTCATTAGTAATCATTTGTCCTTGTGTCATCATTGTCCATTTCTTAAGTATCTTTTCTCTCGCTTTAGTGCCTAACCTGAATGTATTTATAGAGAGCAATTATATCCGCTCTCAGCATGAATGAGCTTAGAGATGAAAGGGAGAAGGAAGCAAACATGTTGCTTCAGCCTGGACCAGCTGGAATCTCTTTGTTCAGACTCATGTACAATGTTTTGCAGCAGCTGAATCTGGAAGCAGCATTTGTGCAGCTCATAGCAATATGATACAGATCCAGCCACCTCACAGCCAGATGAGATGGAAATGAACATATCAAGCCATGGTTGATAGTCGAACATCCATGGGTACCATGGAATTGAGAACACTAAAACTACAGTTCAACTTAGCTGAAGAATAACAGTTCCATTGGATTGTGATAAACTTCCATGGTAAGCGTTGTAAACATTTCCCACCATTATCATTTGCATTTTTCCTGGTGTTGGGAGTTAGGTATTGGTCTGTATCAGACGATCGCTAGCTGTGTGGCTTATTTTGCAGAGGGAACTCTACATGGTGGTGTCTGCATGCTGTAGACTCTGGAGTCAGCAATTCCTTCTGTTCTTCCCTGGTGTTTTGGTAAGGCCACCTCCCAGAGCTCTTCACACTCAACATAATTGGAGAAGAACAGGAGGTGCCCATCATATTTCTCAGACTTTGTTTACAGACTTCTAATTGAAAAACAGCTTCAATAATTCAGTCACAACACTCTCCACCATGGCATGTATTCAGATAAATGGTTTGAAAGAGGGATCCTTAATAGAAAGACAATTGCAATGGACCAATCTTTTGCTTCATGTCATCTTACTGCCAGAAGCAGCAAGCATAGATGAATAACTATATGAAGTGCTGGATACTTTAAATATGTGATTCCTTTGGGTATAAACCTTAATTACCTGAGAGCAGTTTGTTGTGAATCCATTTTTTTAAAAGATTTTAATTTTCATACATAAAGTGCTTTTAGAGCTAAAAATGTTAATTCCTCTCATATATGTGTTTGCACTTGCCATCATTCATGCTGTAAAGCATGGGGTTTTTCTGGTCAAAATATTCTTGGGAATCCATGGACTGCAAAAAGAATGGAAAATTAAGGGCCTTTAATTCTGAAGAACATACATCATGTAAATAAAAATAAATAGAATAAGACACTGGTCATTGTACCTGCAATCAATTAGTTACTCAGTGGAATGATGTATCTCATCAGTCCTTTTGTTCTGGCAATTGGTGTTTTAGCTTGGATTAAAGCTAAATCCAGCCCTCTCCTTGTAACTGACCTTTGTGCATCCTCATGTAAGGGCAGAGTTTGTACAAATTTGAGCTCTTCTCGCAGTTCGGTACAAACGATGCTGTCTTTCCTGAGAGAGGCAGAGATACAAGAGTATTGCAGGTCAGGGTTGTGGTGCATTGACAGAGCTACATAAGGAAGCTTGTACAATACCTGATTTAAGTGTCATATTCTTACAGGATTTTCAGAGAGGATGAAAAACAGAGTGGTTGTCCAAATCCAGAAAGGAAGAAGGTAAAATCTCCATGAGGTGCCCAGGCACTTCTTTAATGTTACTGACTTTGTGTAGAACATCCCCAACTCTGTATTGATGATCAGCAGTGTCAAACTCTCCAACTGATGCGAAGCTTCATCTCCTTGAGACCTGCCATCGTTTGACTGGTGCTAGGTAGGTGCTCTTATCTAGAAGTCACGGTCCAGATCAGGGTCTGCTGTGCTAGACACTGCATAAAGATATCATGAAAAGATCAGTGCCACATTGCAGCAATGCCACATTGTTGTGGGATTTTTTGGTTTTTAATTGGAAAAGAAACCCTGCAGATATCCGATGCTCTAGGCGTATGTACAAAGCACATTTAAAAATACAATAGGCATTCAAATGGGAACATTATTAATTAAAAGCCTCCATGTACTGTACAAATGGAATGTTCTTCTCTCTACCTACTCAAGTCATTCATTCAGAAAAATCCTGGGAAAATGGTTAGGCTTTGCAATGTGCCCCATAGGTCAATGTATTCAGGCTCCAACAGACCAAGTGGGAGGAGTGAGTTCCAGAACGGGGAAATCTTCATTGCGAACTCCCTCTCAAAAGCAGTGCATTCAGAAACGTGCACAGCATGCTCACAGAAAAATGGCTCTAGCCCTTTGCCCAGCTCAAGTTTTAAATGGGTCCTTTAATATATGTATATCCAACCAAGGAAGAGATGCTGACCTATGCTCCTGTCTGAAGCACAGCAGTGGGAAGGACTTTGAAGCCCTGTAGGGTTTTTAGACCCACAGCTTGGCTGACTTTTTTTTTTTTTTCCTACTGTATATATCCTTATGGTATAGGTTTATACCACAACAATCCCTTTTCTCTATGCTCAGCTGCCCCATGTCCCCTTTATTTAATAGCAGTGGCATCCTTGAGAGTTAAACTGTCCCTCACTGAGTGTATGTTACAAAACATACCCATGAGAGCTGGTCTCACAACTATTTACTTTTTCTGTAGTCCCATATCAGAAGTCTTCTTTTATTATAGAGACTGGTCAAAGTTTGAATGCAGAACCCAGAACCAAACTTCCCTTATGCTTTAAAGTTTGGTGTTAAATTTCAGATCCATTCCCCAAATCAGACTGGCTTACAGTGTTCAGATCAGAACAATCCTTATCTTATTTGCCTGCTGACGGCAAAACAGTAGGAAGATTGTCAATACCTCGCTCAGGCCCTAATTAAAAATCCAAACTAAATTTTAATATTTCAAACATTATTTAAAATATATTAAGATAGTCAGTCTATTGCTGTTGCTCATTACTCTGTCGAAACCTAATATTAGTAACAGCATGTACAGAGGACCTGGAGCATGAATTAATAACGAGGTGCTTGTGCTGGAAAACATGCGAGAGCCTGGTTCTCCGAATTGGCAGACATCCAGCAGAGACTAGTTTGCTCTTCTTTACACAGTGATCACATCATCTGCTCAACAAAATCATTGGGAAGGAAAGCATTTCTTATTAGTTTACTTCCTCTGATGACCATTTTCCAAAAACAACTAAGACAAGCCATCGGAAATGAAGGGGGCCACATTACGTTTTAAAAAAAACCCTTTAAACCAATGGCATTGTACTATCGATCAAATGATAGTAGTGCTGGTATCTGAGTATGGTCCCCAAACAGGTGAGGACCCCCCATGCCCTCAGCTTACCCTCACCTTGTATATGAAGGCTCTTCTTGAGGCGAGGTTTTCATCAGCTCTTTCCCCTTTTCTCATTGCACCAACAGAAAACAAATTCAAACAGGAACACAGAGAAAGAGCATGTGGCTTGTTAATGCTCTAGGCCTGGAGCTAAGGTATTAGTGGTGTTTGCAGGTTTTCTGTAGATATGCGCAAGGACTTGGCAAATCAGGAAAGATGTACAAGCTAGAAAATATATGCTTAATTTGTAGTATGCAATAAATATATGTTTATATGTAATGCCTATGTGTCTATAATATGTTCATGTAAGAATACATAATAGCTGTGTAAGCTATATTTTTCATATGAGTAATACTACTACAGCTAGATCAATGATGTAGTATAGAGATTAGGTATATTTATTCATATATACACTCACACTCTCTTCTTATGCATTCTTTGCAGGAAGCTGGCTGTCATCTGTCCTCCTGGTGCCCCATGCTGGCCTCCTCTGCCCATGCACGCTTTTCTCCCGAAGGTCAGCCCAGCTACCTTTGTGTACGGAGAAATGCGTTCAGCATTTGTAGAAAACAAATGTCAGTTATTGAAGTTGTTTGGTGCCCCGAAACTTTAGCTGTGCCCTGGTCTTACACGCATTTTTCCTTTACTGTTACTCACGGCGCAGGGTGCAGTTCTGTAGCTACTGCCTTGTTCTCACCCCGTAAATTAAAAGGTGTGAAGGAGAAGGAAATTTTCCTGAGTAAATGAGAGGAATTATTACATAATTTTGTGTAATTTTTGATGCAGGAAACAATTTTCTCAGCGCACCTGTTGAGGGGAGAAACAAGGCTGCTTCAACCATCAATCTGTGGGACCTCAGAGCTCAGGCTGAAAGCAAAGGTGAAACGAAATACGAAAATTGCAGTGCAGCAGAAGAGGAGTCAGCTATCTGAGGGCCTCTGCTGAAATCCCATCTTTCGGGTAGGGTTTCTTGTGCATTTTCGTGTTTTGGTCACCTGACGGTAGCTCTCTGGCCTAATTGGTTTCCTAGTTAACAGACTAAGTAATGATGTAACCAGAGTGTGTGGGAACCAGACCTGTGTGACAGATACAAATTTTCCCAGCCACACTAATTTTGCCTGCTTACCTGGTTCTGCTGCTGGTTATCTGGAAACTTGAACTACTTAAGGGTTATAATGAGCTTAGTAAAGATTAAGACACAGCTTAGTCATTTAACATAAAAGTATCCCGAGACGTAAAATATATTAACTTGTGAAGTCCAATTATTTTTGTTACTAAACAACACTATATTTTAATAGATATGTCTGTGTCTACAGCTTTTATTTACTCTTTCTGTGGCTGCCTGAAGTGCAAATTAGTTGTTTGTAGCCTAAAGAAGCAGATCAACTCTGTTCAATTACAAGCGTGTCTCAATAATCATTTTCCGCTCTTCTCTGCCCACCATCCCCAAGCGCTCTCAGTGTTTCTTGTTTGTGCTGGTGATTTTTTGTTGCCGAATGTTGTTGCTATTGCTTGTATGACAATAAAAGGATTTCAGAGAGGCACCAGCTAAAATCAGGGTCCTGTTGAACCTATAATAAGTATATAAACCTGTACAAAGAAACAGTCTTCTAAATGCAAGGTGGTTTCATCCTAAGTGCCTCAAACAGAGGTGGTTTGGTGGAGAGGAAAGCTTTGCAGCCTCAGAGCTGAGCCCTCAAGACAGGAGTTTTAAAAATAATCAGCCTGAGAAACAGCCTCATGTAACATAACCAAAGTAATTTGGGAAGGGAGGTGAGAGGGAAAGGGAACACCTGGCATGGAGGAGGCCTGACCAGCTTCCTTCTCTGTATGGCAGGCAAAGAATGAAGGGCTCAAGACTTCTCTCTACTGTGACATAAAATCCTAGTAACTACATACTGTGGAAAGCTGATATTGGGAGCAGATTGAGCTGGGGATGTGCCTGGCACTTGGCATTTTTGGGGTCCTCAGGCACTCCTGTTTGCCCATGCAGAAACGGCCACATCTCTGCACAGCAGCTAAATGTTTTCTAATGGGTCAGAGCATCCAAGTTGCTGCTGGATGGGCTGTGGAGCCTGGAGCAAACTTCACCATGACACCACTGGTTAGTGTTCTGCAGCAAAACACAGCTGGTACAGCCTGTGTCTGATATCCTTTAGCAGGCAGCAAGAAAGTTTTCTGTTTGTTTGCATGCAGTTAGCTGTTTTTTCACTTTGCACTCACAGACATATCTAATAAATGGAAGAAACTGAGTGCAGAAGCAAGAAGCTGGACTCCTAAGGTGATGTGAAGCTGTTTTATGTTTTCCTTCAAAATAGTACTCTTAAATGTGATGACAGAAATAATGAAAGTAGCAAGGCTTTGCATACACTTGATGTGGTTAATCTAGTCAGTAAACGTGATGTTAAAAAAAGGACACCCCACGGTGTTTCTGTACTTTTCTGTTTGAAGTTTATACGATGCCTAATGTGTATGCAATGGATCTGGGGCCTGACATCTATTTAAACTCTTTGGGAGCAATATCAAACATTAATGGGGATTAGTGTTAGAACTGGTGTAAACATAGCAAACAATCTGCTGTAAGAGTATGCTCACATTTCCATATGTTATGTAGGTAAGCAGAGCCACCGAAGAGGAAAGAAACCCTGCGAGGTAGTTCTCAGCTAACTACTCCTAGGGTTGGTAGAGGCAGACACTAGTAGGGCACAACTACCTCATGATATCAGTATCTGCATACTCATAAAATTCTCTGTCTAGAGCTGCAATTTAGTTCTGTGAAAGGCAAGAAAGATTTAAAGATATGCAATTCCATTGTGCAAAACCACTAAAAAACAGATAAAAATGATTTAGTACTTCCAGGTGCACTATAATTCTTGGCAGAAAAAGCTAATTCCAGGTGTGTAACTTCAAAAAAAATCCAACAAAAATCCTACCCTGTTGTCAAACTTGGATAAAACAATCAAGTTAGAAAAATAGAAGCTAAACTAGGAACAAAGTCCAAAGTACAGCTGTGGAAAGACAGCCTCTCCATTGAAGAAATTATTACATATAGCTGAATCTCTCTATTACTTAAGTAAACATAGCTTTTTCTGGGCAATATTTCAAAAGAGATAAAGCTATGGCATGCATGAGCATATAGAAAGATGACATATTCGCAGTGGGAGGTATGAGGTGGGGTTTCCAGTAGTGCCAAAATCTATCTCACACATACATGCTTAGATCCAAAGCTGCTGAAGCGAAGAGCAAATCTTTCCACTGTCTCCAACTGCCTTTGTATTCACTGTTCACTCATGCTAGGAGAAAGGGGAAAAAAATACATTTGTTTCCTTATTTGCGGCCAAATCATTTACATGTTTCTCCTTCTCCTTTTAAACCTGGGAAATTCTTGTCATTGACTTCCTCAGGGGTAGGTCCTTAATCAACAGATCAAATTATAAGCTGTACCACAAAATGGAAAATACTATTATACCAGCTAAAGTTATTTGCTTCAGCAACACATGTGGTACGGGATATTATTATTCCATAATAGAATACACATTGATTCATTTGACACATTTTTTTTAAAAAAGAGCTTTTATTCATATGATGTGTTTATGGACAAATATGCATTGAATGCTTTATAACTCCTCTTATGGTTTGGTTTTATTTCCACATGTTCAGAGGAAATGACCATTACTGCAACTAGAACCCTACAGCACTAATAGAAGTTCTTATAGTTGGTGCCAGTTTTATATCCTGCAGGGGTAGTTGCCACTATATTAATATCCTACAGGTAAAGTTCATTATATTTGTTTTAAAAACAACATATTTTGCAGGCTCTATGCAATTTGATATAGTGTCACACTTAGTACACGTCAGTTTTGCATCTGAATTAAAAGACCCAGGGAATTGTACCGGATCAGATCTCCAAGTAAATAGGTTTTACAGAAATCTATGACCACACAGAAGGAAAATGGACACGGCAACCTTGTCTCCAAAATGTAATTGTGAAAACTCTTTTGGAGTCAGAATACTAGCCACGAAAGAGACCGATTAGTTGGGAAAGTCTGGTTTTCCCAAAAGGCTGGGCCTTCTGCTGCTGTGCTCAGCGGCTGGGTTTGCAGTAGTGCATTTGGTTCAATTTGCTTCTGTGAACCAAAGTTTTTTCCCTTGCTATAACCTCGATTTAACAAAAAGGGGTTTGAGAAACCAAATCCTTTCTCAGTCACACGATCGCTCCCTGACTCTCAGGACTGCTGTCACCCACAGGAGCCTGTGGCAACTCATGGGCACATCAGCGATACAAAAATAGTGCAGGTGAATACGCAAACCTTCTTGCCCTTGCCTTGAGACTGCCGGGCTAGGTGGCTGTTTCTTATTGAAGAGGAGCAACAAGGTGTGACTCTGTGCACAGGGAGAAGCAATTAACAGCCCAGCTGGGATTGCACAGGCCTTTCTATAGCCTCTCTCGTTTTCCCACACATACTATGTGCACATTGGGGAGGGGAAGGGGTTTTTCATTTCCTTTCTCTGTTCGCTGCTGTGATTGCACTAAGTCGGCACAGAGATCCTTATCTCAAAGTAGAAAGTGAAATCTCCAGTTTTGTCACTGAGTACTGTGTAATATCTAGGGAGTTCAGCAAGCACTGATTTTACTTTCATGGCATCACTGTAAATTAGAAGTGCTTGTTCTGTCCAGACCTCAGCATTAGGGAAGACAGGGAGCGGAGTGGAGTGGAGTAAAGGAATATCAAACCCTGCAGGAAGTGATACTGCTTTGGTTTTGAGACATTGTAATAAATCTGTTTCCCACTGAAAATCATTGAAGAGACGTTTTAATTTTTACCTATCATTTCAGACTCTCCAGACTATTAAGGCTGCATAAATATTAAAGGCTTGTTATTTACATTAGAATAATTATCTTTATAGATATCAGTGCTTGTTAAATGATTCATAATGCATAATTCATTCAGCCAATTCTGCCCATTCCTGTGTTTGTTATTCACCTGCAAACAGACTTTGATTTTTACAAATTTGTTCATTATTCAAATAATTCCAGGCTCTCTTCACAAGCATATTTGAGTGGTCTCCTTTGCTCAAAACCTATTGTCTCCTACCATATTTTTATCAATTTGCTTCTGTTGTTCCTTGCAGAGTGTAACTGAACATTTAATAACAGACCTGAAACTCCCCCTGATTTTAATCAAGATTTACAGGATATCTGTGGGGATTCACGCTAATGCTTCCGAGGCTGCCATGCAGCCACTGACAAGGTGTGCTCTCTGGTTGTTCATCTAGCAAGCTCTGCCTTTTATTCCCACTTTCTGGAAACACAATTAGTAATATAAGTTCTGCAGCATGTGGCCAGGTTGTAAAGTCTGGCAAACTAACTTTGGTGTTTACATACAAAGGAAGCATGGCAAGATTTAGGTTTCCCTACAACACAGCAAAACATGGTTCCATGAGAGAGCACCAGAGCGGATTTGAGAGATTTGGTTCAGATCTCCAGCCAACCATCTCCATGCAGGGCTCCTTCCCCCTGTGCCTCGGTTTTCTCTTCTGCAAATTGGTAGCAGTGTTGCTTGAGGAAGATCTTGCTCTGCAGAGACCACAAAGAGTCAAAAATGCTCCTGGACTCTAACTTTAGGCCTAGATTATGTTGCTTTCCCTGAGCTACCTGAAAAGAGAGTTGTGAGAAGATTCTCCATTGGTTTCTGGCCGTGGGGCTGTTCTGAAACGTCTCCAGGCCGATCCCTCACTGCCTGTTAGAGGAGCTGGGAGAGGTTCACCATCCCATAGCCTGGTAATGCACCTGAAAAACACTGCTAGGCTTCTATAAAGAGAAAATAGTGCAGAAAATAAGGTGTAGTGTGTTTGTCTCTGACCTAAATACTTTGATCTTTAAGATAAAAATAGGGAAAAGGTTCTTTTTGTTTTCAATTCAGTTCATCACTATTCATCATTAGTTTATTTTGGATGCACTTCTGAGAAGTTGCTACCCGCACAATGGGAAAGAAGAATTCAAAACAATGAGGAAAAATTGAAATCGGTAGTAAGGAACTAATTTTTTATCTGAATCTACAAATAAAGGATTGTAACAGATCACAACAATTAAAATTGGTTAAAATGTTTGAAGAAAAAGTTTCTTGTAGATTTTTCGAAAAAAACCAAAAGTACACAGTGCAAGTTTTACTCTTTTTATAATCTCAGAGTGAAATTTCAAGATTAAAAAATATAAGCCATTTCTGTTTAAATTCAGCTTAAAACACAATTTTTGGTGTAGTTAGCAAAAAATACTTTTAAAATTTTCCTAGTGGTTGCTCTCTCCATTATAGACTTGTCTCAATATATTTTATTTGTTTTCTTCCCACTAGAGGTAAAGGAAGAGAGATGATTTTTATAAACATGGCAAATTGAAATTAGAAAATTACAAATTAGAAATTGAAAAAAAAAGTAAAATTAGAATCATAATCTCCTCCTCTAGCTTGTCAGCTAGAAAAATATGACAAATGGCCTTGAATGAAATTTTCCTCTTAATTTCAAATATTTCACTTTACAACTAGGCTCTTGTAAAATATGATTTTCTAATGAAGAGTGACAGTGATTCAGCTATTTAACAAACACAGACACAGTCCCTAACTGTCCTTGGTACCTACTAACCACAACGTTCACTTTGAGCAGTAAAAAATGAAGTTGACTTTTACATCAGGAGGTTTACTTTTACATTGTTCCCAGAAGGAATGAGGTAAGCCTTAGCATTCCTGCAATATTTTTGGATTGAATATATGAAGGTAGAGAACATTTACCTAAATCCCTCAGTGTTTCTCAGGTCACATCCGCACCCAGGCTCATGCCAACTAAAACGTTTGGGCATGCCCGGTGTGGCACCTTGGGTTGGCATGTTATGGAGGTAAAGAGTAGCTCAGGCTTTTTCTCTGGAGATCAGAACTCAAACTCCACCCAGGCACTGGGGTGGCTTTGGAGGAGCGGCAGCCGTTCCATGCATTTCAGGGCCTGGCATCGCAGTTCTGATCCAAGCTTAGACCCACCAGAATCTCAGTCTGCAGCAAATCAATGGTTTTCTTCATACCTGACTCAAACTCAACTGATATCGAGTTATGAAGAGAAACAGAGCCCACAGAATATAACAATCTCTTGAACTAGTCTCCCAATGAGTGATGAAAAGCATCAAAAGTGAGAAACTACAGTACTGCTGATTTTCACTAGTCCTCATTGATCTTTCTTCCTTCTTATCTCACTTATAGCGCGCGTCATCCAACGACTGATGCTTGGGGTCATCATGTGTTATTTTGTCCCTTCCTCGTGCAATGCGTTCACACAAGCCCTGTGATCACAGCGGAGCCCTGGCCAAAATGGCTCAGCTTCCTTCCCAGGGTGTTGGAGCACCAGGAAGAAAGGTTTGTTCAAGGTCTTGGCTCCCTCTCCTGGCTGGCTTTGCAGCAACTTAAAACGAGATTTTAGCCCTTCAAAAATTAGTGTTTGCTTACTGCCAATGCTCACTTGAAACAAGAGAGAAGAGCACTCTACTGATGAGACTCTGGTTAAAAAAGTAATTAGAAAGTTGGAAGCTAATCTCGCTAAAAATATAGTTCTTTGAAGTAAAATCATCATATTTTTGACTATTTAAAAATGTTTTCCTCCTGTCAAGACTTCTTGAATGCCACAAACATGTGAGAAAGGGTTTGGTTTTCTTTTAATTTGTTTGTTTTTCTGGATTACCTGTATTTTCCTTCTGACCTGCAGGCTCTAGACTTTTGCTCAGTAAATGTCCCACTAAAGGCTGTGTGTCATCCTTAAACAGTGGTAGCATTCCCCCTACCTGCTAATTGCTCTATTTGTCCCTACTGCTTCCGTCCCCTCATCAACAAAAGCTTTAGCATAAAGGGCAATGAGGTAGAACATGACAAGGAGAGTGGGAGCCAGAAGAGTGAATACTTCTGTAATTACACAGTAGCCTGGAGTAGCTCTTCTCAAATCAATTATGTAGCCTGGATTGCCCAAAACTCTGAGGACAGAGCCCTTGTTTTAATTCGCCTATGGAGCTATGTGCTCCAATAATGGGTGAAATTTTTGCCTTGTTACCAGTTGCTTTTTATCAGAATCCACATAATTCCTTCTTTATTTATTTTTATCTAATTACTTTACTAATAATATATTGTACTTAGCACAGCTACAAACCAACCATTGCAAATTGCTTTGCAAGCAAAAACAAATTGAGACTTGATAACATCTTGTTGCAAAGGTAGTGACGTGTACATTTTTCAACTGAGGCAAAGAATTGAAATGTATAGTGATTAGAAAAAGCAACTGGAAAACCACCCATCAAATCCTCAGAAACTGTAGTTGCAAATTAAATTGCTGGATAAACCAAGAACTTAAGTCAGGAATCGCAACATTCAGCCCAATCTCTGCACTTGCTGTGCACTCTGCAGCATTGTCCTTTTTGGGATTTTATAACGGACATAAACCTAGATGATATTGCCAGTGTCAAGAGGATTCTAGAAGTTTTGGAGGCTGATCTGTGTTGTTGCCCAAGAGTTTACTAAATAACACTGCATATAACGTGCACCTTACAGGATTAAGGAGAATGAGCATCTTTATTGGTAACAGATTTCACAACTCCATAAAGTTCTCTTATCTTCTAAAGCTTCTACCTCTTGTTGTTACAAAAGTCAGTACCAGAACTTCCTCGGCATCCGTGACTGTGGTTTGGCCCACATGGTGGTCACTGCCCTGATGTGTTTCTCCTTTCTTCCTTCCCTGTGGGACACTGAGCAGCAGCTGTTTCCAAACACCTGGGAAAGTTTGGAATCAGGTAAAAATTTGGTTTTGATGCCTATTCATAAATGAACTACCAGTATGTAATGAACAACTAGAGTACCAGATGTTTTACTTAAGCAAAGACTTTAGTAATGCTGTAGAAAGAGAGAAAATAATTTTGAAGATATATTTTAAAGGTATTAGAGCCATTACCTGGAAGGACAAATATACAGGAGGCAGAAGGGTGGCTAGTGAAGCTATTCAGGTAACTGGGTGTTCAGTAACAGAGATGTGTATACAATAACACACATGAAGGTCTGAAGTGAAATTTTGGGCAGAATTTTGGGGAACTAAAACGCTGAAAAATATTTCATATTTCACTGAAAAGCAGTTTCAAGCTTCCTAGGTATTTCTAATTAACTGCAAATAAATTTAGCTGAAAACATTTTTAGATCCTTAGTTTAAAAAAAAGAAAAAAAAAAAATCAACTCAATACCCATTCATGAAAAGTTAGTGATGATAATGTGCATTTCTCAGTGAAAAAAGGTTTATCTGGAAAAAACGTGTCTGGCTGTAGCCGTAACCTTATCTGCATAACCTGTAATAGAATAACTATAGCTATAGAAAGACTTTTGTTCTTTTTGGCACAGCTGATCAATTAGATGCGTAGGATGGAGTTACAAAAGCTCTTACAGTTTGCAGGAGTTGTTTTGCTGTTCATGGCTCTATGAGCAGCACAGTGCTATAAATGAAGTTATGACAAGTGAATGACATTTTGAAAACTGAGTTGTTCTTCTTTATGTCATATAGCTGAAGCCCTCAATTGCCACTGCTTTCCCATAGGATTTTGATGCCAAAGAATGGCACGTGAAAGGTCAGTTCTTGCTTTAGTCTGCCATGGCTGGGGAAAATAAAGGTAATGGTGTTATACCTGTTTTATATACAGGGAGCTGAGGTACAGAGGGTCAGGCTAATTTTTATTCTGTTTTGTTGGGGTTTTTTCTTCTTTTTTTTTGGGGGGAGAGTTTGTTTTTTTAAACCTGGCCAATTTTTTAATAAGCTTTTTATATTATTTTCTATTTTTTATGCTTTCACCATCACTATGTCACCTTTTCATCAGCAGCCCTCATTGGCTGTAAGTAACTTACCCAAAATCTCTGAGGAGGTCAATGGGAGAGCTGGGAACTGAACCTTTCTTATCTGTAATGACAGTCAATGCGCACCTCTAGACAGGGAATAGATATAAACCTTCATCCAAAATCCATGTCAGGTTCAAAACCACCTTTTAAAAGACAGCTGACCTACTGCAGGATTACAGTTTCAGGTGAAGCAAGACAGAGCCAGAGCCGGTCCTTACTGAATAACCTGCTGTGTGCCAGGTGAAAGCAGCACAATTTCAAGGCTACGTACCCTTAGTAAGTCCAGTGATCCCATGGTGAGCAAATAATCGACAGGGAATGAACAAGTACGTCTTACAAGATTTTTCTCTAGTCAAGTTGGGTGCCAGTAAAATAGTCTAAAGAATCAAAATTGAAAAGTTTAGTAATTTATTTATGCACAGAATTCCAGTAGCTGAAGTGCAGGCTTGTCACTGGAGCGCCAGCTCTTGTGCCTGGGCTCCCAGTCATCTCAAAAGGCAGCACCCTTTTTATCACTCATTAAATTTCACTAGGCAAATCCACATGCATTACCATTCTGATATTAATTCGCCATGTTAACCACTGCTGTAATGCCCAGATGGTCAAGAGAGCAGAGAATAACGGTCATTTGGGAGGAGACAGTATTACATGGTTAGATAGAAATCACTCCTTTAAGGATTTACAGGAGAACAGTTGGTGCAGTATAGTGTCCAGCTACCTCCCCAAGTACTGGTAACACATTGGTGAAGGCACTAACACATTAAGGTTTGAGCTGGTCTCCCCCTTATCTTAGAACAGCCACCAAATAGCATTCTTGCAGTATTAACTTTCTGTCACTTCCAGCTCAAGATGTGACCTAGAATAAAAAGCTTCCTATCTCCCCATCAGCTCCGCTAACTATTCCCTCTCCAGATGCATGTTAATTTTGTGCCTTCATTTCACAGAGCACAACTGAAAATGAAGTGATGGCCTCGTAGTAATATTCTTCCGATTAAAAGAAAACATTTGTATTGTCAAAGTTAAAGCTAAGAAAGCTAACGTATAGTTTCCAGAAACTTCAGATGCTAAGGAGCACACAGCCTTACCACACAGGTTGCGGGCAGGTGCATTGCAGAGCTTTTTCTCTCTCATATATCACATTTGCTAAGTTAACAGAGCAAAAATAACACAGTTCTCCGTTTCTTTAAAGATTTGGCTCTTTTTCATAGCTCTGTGCTGCATGCACACTGACATAACATCCCCCTGTCCTTAAACAGCGCCCTCCCTCCACAAAACAAGATCAGTTTGTAAAACTTACTATTGTCATTGCCCACAGCCCGTATGGACAGACAGGGGCTCCGCCTGCACTGGGGCTGTGCTGGATGGGGCAAACTCCCCGTTCTGCTTTCCCAAACCTGGAGGCAGAAAGCAGAGATCATCTCTGCTTCGTGCTGCTGGTACAAACTGCACCCAAATAAACTGCCCAAAGCAGCATATTATACTCGGTGTTTATGCTGAAGGTCACTTCTTACACATCTAAATTTAAGAATAATGAATATGACTCAAGTGTTGGTGAGGAATAATATATGAATCCATTTCTGTGTGGCCAGTCTGACCTGTGGAGATGTGCATTTGGCTTTTTAATTGATATACGTGACTTTTTTCCTTCGCCAGCGCAATCCTCGCTCCATGTCCGCACTCTCCCATTTCTTTTCACTCTGGGATGTGGCAGGAGCGGCTGCTGCAGCCAGCAGATTTTTCCCTTGTGGCACAGCCTAAATTACACCCCCACAACACTGCTCTGGAGGACTGGAAACCCAAGGGGTAGGAAGGGGCTGCAAGCAGCCCGAACACACTGGGGAAAAGCATCTTTATCACTAGGAAAGCAGAGAATGCCAAAAGAGCTAAGCCTCCCTTCCTCCAAATCTTTTACCTTTGAGGGTTGTATTTTTTTTTTAAGGGGGAAGAAGGCGGGGGGAGCAAAAATGCTGACCTTAATTAATGGAAGGCCCACTAGACCCGAAGGAAAAGGTTTGGCTCTCAAGGCTCGGGCCTCCCCCTGAGCCTCTCCTGGGTGTAATGAGAGAGCTCAGCTTCATTACTGGCAGCTGAGGGGAAGGGTCAGTGGGGCTGGATTTGCAGGGCCCTCATTGAGGGATCACTCCATGCTGAGAGGAGCTGGCCATGCTCTTGGACACCTGGTCATTAACATTGCTAATTAGCGGCCATTAATCAGGGCCCTGGGTTTTTTGTTGTGTGTCACTGGCTCAGAGGAACCAAGTGAATAAGAAGATTGTTTCATTACCTCCACAAGAGGTGGAATGAAAGCGGTTCCCATCAGCTCAAGATGAGCTAAATTAAGGGAAAGGTTAGACAACAATTTAAGATGAGCTGCCGAGGGGGAGCTGGGGGACCTGAGCTGTCCTCTGAGAGGAAAACTAGTCGCCTATAATTAAAGAAATCTTCCACAACCTCACTCTAATCACCGTGTGAGCTTCTCACCAAAACCCCTATCTTTCGCATTGGAAGGACCCTAAGTTATCTGTTGATGAAGTTCCAATCTTGGCAAGTTTTCATTCCATGGGAATTTTGCAACATATCTATGTATATATATATATAAAAATACAAGTGCATATATAAGTATATGCTCACATAATGTGAGTGTATCTTTGCATTTGTTCGTTATATTTATATGAATCAGCAAGGATGCTTTTTACAGAGTCAGCCATGGGAAGGGGCAAATACAAATCTATGTTTAAAAGTATCTACATCATATTTATAAATATTTTTTTCTGAGTTGTATGTAAAATGTGTATCTATAGATTTCTATTTTCTGTGCTATGGCTGTGAAAGCACTGAAGAAATACGGTGTTTGCCAAGGGCAGAATAATTAAAAACAAGTTCTGTTTTGGTAGCTTAAAAATGACATGGGAAAAATGATAGTTATTGGCGTACATAGGAAAAAGTAAAGAATTTAATTAGCAACCAGATTGTTAAAATGCAGTGTTCTCCTCCCATGCTCTATTGTCTAACTTTGGTGGAACAGGTGCCTAATTTTCCTAATGGGATACATTTTAATTGACAAAGTAGTTTGATTGCTTTACACCAATTTTCAGTTTCTTGCTTACTTTTAATATAATAAACTCTTTATCTCTGCGAACTCAGATGCCCTCAAGAAAGTAATTAGAAGCAGGTTTTATCTGCCTGTCTTTTTTTACAAACCACTTTTTGATTTCTAAAACCAACTAACCAAAAGCTTGATTTGTTCTGCTGATGTGTGAGAGCCAGTAACTTTTACTCATATGCACTGAGCATTTCAATCAAGTTGTTTGCATATCCATTCATTTCGGAAAGACTCTCAAAATGGATTACAAACATTTAATTGTAAGAGGAATAAAATAATTAAGGAAGGACAAGTGGAAGTTAAAAATATGCCTAAGGATTCACAACAGTTATTGGATCATTCTCATCATGGGGCATAAATTCCTTCTTGTGGTTTCAAAGGACTTTATTCATCTAAGGCGCGTTGCCTTTCGTAACAACAGAAAGTAAAACCGTGTTTCTTATGTATGTGATTCTCTTTGTAGAGCTGTGAGATTGGTTAAAAATGTCCATTAAATTAATCTTTGGAGCATTTCAGCTGGTTAGGAATTCTATAATATAATTTCTAGGACTTCATGGGAAAGTTGAAGGCTCAAGGGGAAATTACACAATGAACAGCTGAGAAAAAGTTGCATTCTGGCACAGAATCATGCAAATGGGGCACATTCTTCAGTTTTCTCATGAGGGATTGTCTCTGAAACTACTGAGCCAAGTTGCTGAAATGCTAATGAAGGAGAAGCATCAATGAGCAGTGTCATCCTGGGGGCTTCTGAAGGGGACAGAGTAGGAGACGGAGGGAGGGGGCGAGGGGGGAAGGAAGGAAGGAAGAAAGAGAGAATGAAAAGAAATGGAGCAGGAGGAGTTTCAAATATTGGGGCTGGCCCACTCTCAAGATTAAATGGAGGGGGAAAAAAATAGAGCCATGATGAACTCTGATGAACAAGTTCCTCTTGGCTTATAAAACTAATAAAAGCACTTACAAGCCAAAGAGTCTGGCTTGGGGATGAGGGGTAGTGAGCATGGGTGCTGCTAACATTGGGGGCCACCCTTCTATTTGATACGTGGGTGAGACACGTGTAAAGAGAACAGGATCCCATTGCAAAAATGTAGGGCAATGGTACTTAATAACAAGTCTTTTACTTGGCTATAAAAATTGTTATTATTTACAACTTTTTAAAAAGCATTTTCCTTATGACACAGATATCGTGCACTTCAGTTGGCAAAGTAAAACAGTTACTTTTCCCCCAACAGATAGCTGAGCATCATGACCAGATACTCCAAAGCTCAGTTATGAATGCTTCTTAAAATATTTGACTTACAAATATTAGATCCTGAAACACACATATTAAAAATACCCAGCAGGCTAAATTCAGCAGATTTTTGAAATTATTGTGTTCTCACTCAGACACCAGCATAAATGGCCAAAGATCTAAGCAGGTTGGTACTAGGCTGTTTTGAACATCTGGCTGAATGTTGCTTCCAGTCAGTGTTCCTATAGGCGCTGCTGGGTGCTAAGTGCTTTAAAATATGGCCCTCAGCACTCCAGATGCAACATGTGTTATTTAAGCTTGCAAAAGGGCTGTGAAAAGCTGGCAGCTGCAAAGGAACAAAATCCAGTCATCTGCCCTTTGTCCTCATCACTGGTGAGAATAGAAAATTAGTAGATGTAAGTGTGTGGGGAGGGGAGGAAACCAAACTCTCAACGTTTGGGTGAGCGTGAGGCCGGGCTGTGCAGTGGATGTGTCACTGGACTGACACTTTAAAGCCCTTGGTATTGACCTCATTTGTAACCTCTGGCAAGCCCCTTCATCCATTTTTGTTCCCTTTCCCAACTTTTGCCTCAATGCGTATATTTAGACTTGTTGAAATGAACATAACTACCTCTTCCTATGGCTTTTTATGTTGTCTACCAGAATAGGGCCCCAGCTTTACCTGGGATTTTCTGATGCAGCTCTAGTACAAGCAGATAAAAACGGTATAGCAAAATTGCACGAAATCTGTTCTTTAGAACAGTTTGGGAACAGCTGTGCTATATTGGCCCTGCAGCAAATAGGTATTTTATTGTTATATGGAATTGTGCTTTAATTTCTGCTTTCATGGTGGTTTTTCACTTCTTTCAAACCTCAGCAATACTTGCAGGCTTAGTTTCACAAGCAGATTTTAAATTGGGTACCTGTATGTGCTCATGCAAATCACTGGGTTGCGTTTGCCCGCCCACATACTGCTATTTTTTTCAAGTTTGTGTTACGTCTTGTAGCATTATTATAGCCCGTAAGAGCTCTAGGCACAGAGCGGGACTTACGTGAACACCATTTTCCCTGGTGTTACAGTAAGAGCAGGAGACAGCAGAGAGATGCTGGTAGATGTGGGAACACCAGAGCTCTCCTGCCTGTGGTCCCATGGGCAGTGGGTTGAGGCTGGCACCAGCACACTGGTGACTGAGGTATTGCCCACTATTTTGGGTTGTTTTGTAGGAGAGATTTTGCAGACGGTATGCTCCCAAGTGACAGACATAGCCCACAGGTATTTTTGTTCAAAACCACTGTGACTAGACCACAAGAACGAGACTTGACCTGGAGCTAGGTTGACCATTTGATACTTAATGAGAAAATAGAGCAACCACAGAGAAGGTACTTAAAGCATAACTGGCATGTGAGGAAACCTCCTTGGGTGACTGGCCCTGACACCCCAGGGCAGGAATTAGAGGAGAGAAGGGAGCAACTCCTTCCTCATGTAGTTCAGCATAGCCACACAACCCATATTGCTGCTGACCTGCAAGTAAAAGGCTGGTGGCCACACTGAGGTGTACACATTGGGATATGCAGCCTTTCTTATTCCCCAATGACTGTAATTAAAGTGATTATAGATGCTAACTGTCGCTTCCAGGATGCATGCCACCTTGGCTGATTCCAGCCTCTCAACATGAAACTCTGTCCTTCTATGCAGTTGTGTCCCAAACTGAGACAGGGCATGGTCCCATGCCCAAGGACCTCCACACCTTCCCCACCACTGCAGACACCTCCCAGCACCTGGTGCATCCCACCCTGCTCCCAGCCAGAGCACGTTGCCTCTTGCAGACTTTTGGTAGCACCCTGGGACTATGTCTAACTAGATATTTACTCCTCCTTCATTGCTGGCCTTTCTGATGTATTTTTTGCACCCCTGCAGGTGATGAGGGATTTCTCACCTGAAAATGCTGCTTGTGTTCCTCCTTCGTTTCACTGGTTTCCCAAGGTCAGTGCCATAACTTCCTGGAAGGTTTGCTCTCTCAGCCCATCTGCACTGTTAAAAAAGCTGGTAAGTGCTGAGATGAAAATATGAGCTGTGGGGTGTAGGGTGGTTATATAGTTCTGTAACTACTGGAAAGTATGCGTGTATTGAGAGAGGGAAGAGAAAGAAAAGCTCTTTGGGTTTTATTGCTTTGATTTAAATAAAAAAGAGATTCCTTTATGAGAGCTGGAGGTTCTTTGGTACTTGAGGAGGTTTTACGATGTTCTACCCAAGCAGCACTGAAATAGTAAATGAATGAATTATAGCAAAGTAACCAGAATGCAGGATAGGTGATCATGGCGCAAAGCTGGGATAACAAAATAAAAAATCCATACATGAGTAAACATGGATGAACAAGAGGAGCCTGAAAGTGCAACTAAGGCCAGTCTGGGTCCAATGAGAAAGCACTTATATTATAACTCAAAGTTTTGATTTTATCTAATAAAAAAGTTAAATAACATTCTTTACCTCTCAAATGGCGTTTTTCTAAAGTGTGGGGATGTCTGAAAGCAGGATTTTTGCTCAGAGGGTCATCTCAAATGTTATATTGTACATAGTGGTATGATTACAGTGAACAAGAATTAGAAGATCCTAAAACACACTGACAGCCCCTAACATGCCTTATTGTGCTCCAGTTCTCCAGCTCGTATGGTACAGTCAGGAGGACCACCCACAGTTCATAACAGCCATAATGGAAAATTGTATGGGCTAGTCTAGCCAGGCATAATTGGATGGGCAAGAAATTGAGTTTTCCAGCTTTCAGGGCTGTTTACTTGACCTCTTTTAATTTTAGTTGAGATGGAATAATACATTTCTCAAGGAAATATTCAGGCATTGTCACTTTTTAGCCTAATAAATCTCATCCTCAAGAGTGTCTGTAAGACATTCACATTTCTAATGGCAAAGAATAGAAACTCTTTTGACATTATAGATTAGATTTACGAGAGTTGTACAGTCAACAGCACTTACACTGAACCAATTGAACTGCTTGAAGGTTTTATAGGAACCAAAATGGTTTTCTTTCACTGTATCATTTGACCTGCTCTCTCCCACTCTGCCGGCCTGCAATTTACTTCTTCTGACATATCCTTAATGCAAGTCCTGGTGGGCCAGTGTCACCTTGAATTGTGTTTATTTTGAAACCTTGTGGACATCCCTGTTGGCCCCCCTAGGGAAAAGCACTTTTGGACTGACTGCTGAGAATTGGTATTGGAGTGTTTACTTTGCTCCAAGTCCAGCAGCCGAAACTTGAGAAGAGTTTTTAAAAACAAATGGCACCTAAGCTGGGAAACTACCAGGCAACACACCAGGGGCTGCAGAGCTCAGAGCTGCAGTTCCTTTAGGCAAGTGTCCATTTATGGGACAATAAGGAGGGTTTGCACCAGCACACTTTGCTTTGGATGGATTATCATCCATGGTACCACTGGGTTCTGACAAAAATCTAACACTGCAGTTGGCTTGCAAATTTAAGCTGAAAAGTTCGCATCATACCAATTCTGGAGTGATCGAAAAAGCCATAAAAAAGGTGTGAAACTCAATGTCCTGATATGTGGGCTGTGGCCTATGAGAGAAGCAGGTGTCCCCAGAGGGCACCAATGCTTTGGGTGTTCCTCAGTGCTACAATAAGCCTTTGACATCCTAGATAGCATGGCACAAATTAAATCAGCCTTAAACTCTTCTCATTTACATTTTGGTTGTAACTCACTTATCCCATCCCTGAAATATGCTACTCTTTGACATTTCTAGATCTATATTAATCTGTCTGGAGGTTCTTTCTAGCCATTAAAGCCAAACAGCACTTTTCTGACAGCACTTTTACAGGAGAGTTATTGGAGCTGTTGAGTCTTTAAAACCATTTTTTTTTTTGTTATACTCAGTTTAGCAATAGTTTTATTTATCAAATCCTGGGGCTGCAACATGAAGATTTCAGTAACTTACATTTTTTGCAAAAATCACACCATTGTCATGAAACTGCAAAATAATAATCTCTTTTTAAGGCAAATTGAAAATGTTTCTAGAAATGGATTCAGTGCTGGAATCTCCTCTCCGCTCCCCTCTGCCTAGAGACACGCTCCTCTGCTTGGGCCTGAGCTATGTTATCAGGACACTCTGGGAGAAACTTGCCTGGTCTTCCACACTAACAGGAGTTTCTCTCACTGAGTGGGAAATTTGTCTTAACTTCATGGCAAGTGCATCAGGCTTTCTGCAACTAAATAGTGCCTTTCAGAACTGAAAAATCTGTTCAGGTTATTACAAATAATAATGTAATCAAACTGACCTTTATTCCTTTATATTCTGGCTTGAAAATTCAAACTGAGAAAAAAAAAACCACAACATAAACTCATTAAACCTTAATCTAAAACAAAAGTTTGGAACTAAATGTCAACGTTCAGTCTTTTCATTCTGTAAACAAGTGTCCTATTAGATAGGGGTAACACATAAGGGATACAGATGACAAACAACAAGTTCATGGGATCTGTATTCACTCTGAACAGAAGGGAAAAAGAAGTGTGTGTTTACCAGTAATTAACATTTTAAGTAGTGTTTGGTGAAATCCATAATGTGATTTAAAAAATAAGGATTCCTGGATTACAGGGAAGAGCAATTACCTAAATAAAAGCTACTGAAAATTGTCCAGAGGTATACTGTAATAATAATAATAATAATAATAATAATAATAATAAAGATCCCCCTACCCAGTGGGAAATGATTACACAGTAATCCATGCCACTTAGTCAAATATCAGAAAAGGATCCCATAGACCCATAATTAGCAAAGTAACAAGCAGGGCCTTGAGAAAACAAGCCGGTCCTCAAGACAATAATCTTCATTGCTAGCACCCATCCAACAGGCCTCATCTCAAGGAGTGAATGAGGCAGACAAGACAATAAAAGGACCTACAGAGCCAGCAGGAAAGTTCCCCATGTGCTACTTTTAGTGGCCTCCAAGGGGGTAAAAGAAGGAGAGGTAGGAGGGGACAAAACAGTTTTTCACCCTGGCTCACCCCTTACCCCCCTGTCCCCCCCAAAAAAAGGAAAAGAATCCAACTTGCGTCTGCAGAAGCTGCCTAGCGACACACAACTAATTACTGTGACTGGTCCCCTGTTTGCAGATCTTGTTATCAGTAAAAATAATAATAAAATGAGCCCTAGCAGTCTGGATATCTGCAATTACAGTGTGAATTGCATGAGAGGATTATATGAAGTGCTCTTGGCGTGGAGGGTGGGGGACCAAGGCGCTTCAACTTGAGAGCAGTAAGCAGCTGCTTTAGGGCTTTGCACCTGCTGCTCACCAGGCTGTTTTTACCTCTAGACGAAAACAGGCTTCTCTCTCTCTCTTCCTCTGTCTCATTTCTTTTCACTCAGTGCACAAATGTAAAAACAGAGCAGGATTTTTATTTAAAAAAAAAAAGTAATAAAAAGGAGGAAAACTGAAATCGTCTTCTTAAAGAAGTTTCAGTGAAGCAACATGAGAGGCGTCTTGTGGCCGCGAAGGGGAATCTGAAGATGGAAAGCGGGGCCAAAGAAACAGGCAACCAGCTCAATTTTAATGTAGAGGCAGCAGACAGAGTGCGATCTGAGATTGGCAAAGTTTCAATGTAAATCCAGGGGGGCAAGGGGGATGGGGCTGGGATGAGAAGAAAGGACTCTTTTACTGTTTCATGCTTCTAAGTCCTGCCGATCAGCATAAGCTCAGCTCGACATTCTGGGAATAGCAATGAGGCACACACAACAATCAAAACACCCTAAATCTGTTTGATGATTCAGACACTTCATGCATCTGCACCGACAAAATGGGACTTCAATTAAATAACTTGCAGATTTCCACAGAGGGGGGAAAAAGTCGGGCGAACATGAGGATTTTTAATTAGTAACTCCGAATACAAGCCGTTTTTTTAATTAGGTGTTTGCACTACCACTTTATTCTTTAAGGGAGATTTGTAAGCGCGTGGGATTGTTGTAAAAAAAGATCCTGGACAGTTTGTTCCTAACAGTTTGTTGTAACCTGCATTTGCTCCTAAACAGCTTTTCTTTAGCAAATGAAACTCAGCTACAATTCCAAGCAAGTTGTTCAAATTAAGACCGAGATTTTTTTGAAAGCTTTAAGTGCATACACACATCCATAAATAAAATACACACACATGCTTAGTGTCTAGTGTACATTTTAAGGCCCTGTAACAGTTTTCCTGTGTTGTTATGGTTCAGATTTCTCTCTGTGGCTAACCTACTTATATATATAACTGTACTGTAGATGTTATATACATAACTGTACTATTCACAGGGGTTTAACAGAGACAGTAGAAGTTTGTTAAAAGTTTGATGAAATTCCCATATGACACTATTGCAACTGCAGCCACTACTTCTAGTCAGAGCAAACCACTAATGATTGCAGGCTTCAGAGTCTGAAAAACCATGGGTGAAATCCCAGACCCTTTGAAGTCATTGAGTGCTTTTCATTGACTACTGGGGTCAGGATTCACGCTCAGAATCTCCCGAGTGTGCTCTGGCATGGTGCAGTGATGTACATGTCCCTCTCACACACACATACGCACTGTGAAACTGCAAAAGCTCCCTGTGAAAAGGCATCCTCTCTGTGGCAGGCCATGACTTTGGAGCCTTTAAAACAGATCTGGTCTTTTTAGTAGACTAACCAGAATGAGGACACTTCAGTGTTAATTTTAAAAATATGACCAAAGAGGAAGCTGTGGCATTAACATATTTTTGTATATCTCTTGGTCCCTGGACAATTTTTGCTTTGACAAAATATTTGCAGTGATGTGTAGGAGGTTAAAACTGGTTTTCCTTTTTCCTTCCTCTTTTTCCTGATACATCAAGGAGATCATATAAGGAGGGACCATGATCACTTATCCAAATGCAAACAAATGTAAGTATGAAGATTTACCACAGACTGACTTTCTTTTTTAAAAAAAATTATTTCATGTGTTAATCCAAAGACTATTAGCAAAAGTAGAATGCCAGGATTTGCATATGAATAGGTACCTTAAGATCAACGAGATCAACCCATTAGGGCCTGAACATCTAAACACACAAAAGTCAAAGAGGCCAGAGCTCAAGAGCTGGGCTGCTGAGATTTCCAGTAGATAATCCAAGCAAAGCTGTAGTTTTACATTTATTAGTATTTTTCGTGTCTTAACAAAAATATCCTTTACCTGAAATCAAAGCTCATTCCAAGGAAAATAGCCAAGTAATTGTGTCTGAGACTCAGTTTCCTCCTTTGCCACAGCCTTTCTCCATGGCATTGGGCAACTCATTTAGGAGGAGATTCATCCCACCTATCAGTAGTTGTCTCAAAGGGAGAGATTTTAACTACCTTGTCATCCAGGCTCCCTTTGCTGCCAGTGTAAAAAAGCACTTTCCAAAGGGTTGTTCATTCTCACTGTGGTATCCCCTCCCAAGACAGTGTCTAAATCTCTGGCTGCAGGTGCTTATCTCATCCCCTTGCCTATGCCAAGAGTGTCTCAGAGTAGCTCAGACTGAAATGAGTATGGAGTCTGATGTGCCTCAGTTCCACATCTGTAAAATGGGATTAAGTGATTAATGCTACTCCTGTATCTCATGGGTGAGGTAGGAAGTGGAATATATTATAAACCATACGATGTTCAGAAATTAAAATAGTGGGAGTGATATGGATGCCATAAAAAGATAAGGTCCTGATCCAGTATCTGTGGCAACCAAGGGAATCTCTCCTCTGGCCTTTTGTGTGTATTAGATCAATCAATCCCCAGTGACATTATCCATTCACTGCAGAGTAAGTGAAGGTATGGCCAGAATTTTTCCACCGGCAGAGAAGGGAGAGGGTATGGGAAAGCCCTGACCTTACTCTGTGCTTGAATAGTAGGAAGAGGGAAAGCACAAACAGGCTTTCAAAGCTGCCTACAGGATTTGGACACATCAGCTTATTAATGTTAGCGGAAATTGGGCATCCACATCTCTGGAAATTTCAGCCTCTCCATTTACAACACAAAAAGAGCCCAACCACAGAGGAGATATTTCCCTAATCTTGGCACCACTGCAGATTTTTGTTTGAGCTTCCTTGGATTAGACCTTTAGCAAACGGCACTGCTTGGACATTATGGGAAGGACACATTTACTCCTCATCCACCCTGAGGTGTAGCAACCCAGTGTCAGGGCAGCATATTCTCATGGCTTGATCCTGAGCCTGTCATTAAATCCGTCTTTTGACCTTGGGCAAGTCACTTAACCTCAGTTTCCTCTGACTGTAAAATGTAGATAAAATATTCCCTGCCTCACGGCAGTGTTGGAAAGATTAACAGTTAGACATTGTTCTGAGAGCCTTGAATAAGAGCTGTGAGTGCATGCAGGGTACTGTTTCTATTGGATACTGCTTTCTCTTTCTACATACAGAAGGGCTGACTTTTAAACTGGCAAGAAGCCCAGGCCCGTGACTAGTGGTGTGCCCCATTTGAATGCACAATAACTATAGTTGCATGCACAAATTGGGTATCCGTGCATGCAAACTGGACACACAGTTGTTTACAGAACAGAAGAGTTTCTCTCTCACATTTGCTTGGAAAACTCAGGGACTTCATTTATTAAGCAGAAAAAGCAATGACACCACCCGTGCAGTATCAAACAGTTTCTAGGCAGCGTTTTAAATGGGTTAATAAGGTTTATTATTATAATTCCCTTCGGGCACTGTAAGGTGGGCACTTTATGTTGACCTCAGTTAAAATTTCACACTCATTTTACAGCTCTTGCAGGCTGTCTTGGTTTAAATGTGCCAGATGAGATCCTTTTGGGGAAGCTGAGAAGGGAAAAGATCTGCAGGTATTTTGTTTGATGTGTGTAAATCCGGACTGAAATAAATGACATAAGTGCAGTTTACTCCGAGATAAACTGGACTTGGCTGAGGATCTGGCACTCTTTATACACAAACTCATAAATAAACCAGAGTTAAGACAGCATACACATTGTGCAGAGCCCCAGGAGGGCTGTCAGGGGCTGGGCTCTGCTACCCTCACCAAAGAGCCCTGGGAAGGGTGGGTGCACAGGGGGAGCGCTCTGGTTTGGGCTGCGTTGGGTAGCCATGTGCCGCTGAGCTGCGGAGATGCCAGCAGCAGCAAGATGTGGCGGGAGGAAGGGAGGCTGCACGTTCCCTCTGTGCACAGTCTCATCTCCAGGCATTTTCCAGGATCATAACCCCAGGATGGAAAAAAACAAAATCTCATTAATAACATGGGGGTGAGAAGAGAAGGAAGAGGGAGTGAGGGCAGAGAGCTGCTGGCCGGGACAGCGTTATTTTTTGCACTCACACAGAACTCCCTTTGCTGAGAAAGCTAAACCTTAACCAAGAGTATCTCATTATTCTGTATTCTCTGCTTTCTGCCTGGCTGTCATTGGAGGTGTCTAGAAGAGACAGCAGCAATTTTTTCCACCAGCTTTCCTGTGCCCTACGCCTTCAGAGCCAACCTTGCTCCAAGAGCATCCAGATTCCAGCCACCTGCCCATGCCCCAGGCTCAGTCCATGTCATGGTCCTGTTAGCAGCAGGTTCCTCTCACACCTCAGCACACAAAAAGGAGATGATATTCTGGAATGGCACCAGGCCTTGTTGCCTTATTTATGGGGAAGAAACAGCCTGCTTGGGTCTCTCTTCAGGGTGGGTGAGCAGCATCAGCTTAGGATGTCCCCGTCACTACGGCTTATCTGCTTTAAGCAGTAATACACTAATTTACTACTGTGGTAGGAATGATTGAAATATTTAGACATAATGGAGGAAGTTTAATAGGGTCTACTGAGAAACCCAGGTGTTTAGATCAGCTTAAAAATAATAACCTTCTCCCCTGCTGAGCACTTTCTTTTCACAATAAGCTCAGCTTTTATTCTTAACCATAAAGACTACCTCAGACAGGAAATTATTCACGTGATTGGTCTTTACAAGTAGCGGAGGGTTTAAACTCAGGGCTGGAGAGGTCATTAGTGGTCAGCCATGCGATTAACCTTTGCTTGCCCGTTTCTTTTCACACTTTGTTAACAGCTCCCATTATTGCCCTTCTGTGTCTCAAGGAAGTAGTTTATTGACAGTATTAAAAATACATAGCTACAAATTCCAAAGAGCCCATCCTTGTGTAAAACCTCCAGTAATTTCTAGCCAGATGATGTACACGGGGCAGATTTCTGCTGAAAGGGAATCCAGAAATAAATTTGCCCATTAACACTGGATTTGAGTTAACATCTGTTTGTTTCACCCGTCACGGGACCTGTTCCCCAGCCAATCTCAGAAAGTTTTATACCACAAAAAGGCTAAGGTTTAGTTAAACAGTAGTGTTAGTGCTTGCCTTTAATGTACCAAAGTTTAATGGGAGTCACACAAGATGCTCAGTATCTTTGTGAGTAGCAATTGGCATCCAAAAGGCTTTCAAATGTTGATCAAAATGGTGCAGTCTCTACTTCCAATGCTGTTTTGATCTTGAGATAATTCATGTGCTACTTACTTGTCTGCAAAGCAGAAGAGCAACCTTATGTTTCTGTTCTGAACTGCACTGACTGTGCTCCGAGAGCTCACAGTGCGTTGGGTGAGGGGCAGCTGGAGAACAGCGTCCGTCACTCTGTCCTTGTGCCTGCGTGTGTCACCGTCCCTTCCCTCCAACACACACAGAGCAAGAGGGTCTCGTGCACAGTAGGATCCCTTCCCACAGCCAGAGAAATGGAAAAACGGAAAAAACAGCATCAAGGCAGAAGCAAAAAGTCATGAAAGAGGAACAGAAGCTCCGTGAATATAATGACAAGTGGCAGCATTTTGCATTTGTCCAGACTTTGCGAGTGTCTTGCATAAAATTCATAGTGAAGATAGTAACAAAATATGCTGCAGCAAAGGCTTGGGACAGGGGACAGGTGTACCTCTTTTGCTTATTTATTTTGCATTGTTGTTGCAGGTTAAGTTCAAGAGGGAGGTGGAAGGGGGGAGGTGTTCTGTGGGGGCCTTTCCAAAGCAAAAGGGTCTTTTGGACAGAAAGGAGAGTGTCAAGGCATTTTGACAGAAAGTGGCTGAATGTGTCTTTTCTACTTAACTTCTGTGAACTGTTGGGCATTTCCGCACACAAAGGGGCACTTTCTTGGCAGCTGAGGAGGGAGGGCAGAAGTCAGAGAGGGCAGAAGAGGAAGGCAAAGGGTACCATGAGTTTATGAATGCAAAACTTACAGTAGAATTTTAAGCAGAACATGTACACTGAAGAAAGTCCCTGAGCAGCCATGACTTCCTCAGCTGGCATTTATTTGGCAGAAAACCCGAGCCTTAGGGAATTTACTAGTGCTTCAGGAAGCATCCACCCACATCATTCAGTCTGACTTCAACCCAGCGATTGCTGAGTCCCTTCAATTCCTTTTGAAGTTGCTCAGTGTTGTGGTGCTCAGCACCTTTCAGGGATGAGGCCATAGCTCAGGATGCTTCAGCCCTGGTTTGGACCTGCGGATCTCAGTGGCTGCTGTTGGACAAGGTGAGAGGACGAAGCATGGAGATGAAAATTCAGAGATGATGTGTACGTGACCCTAGAGATGCTCAGATGCCAATGCCTCTGGTGAGAACATTATTTGTGGTACCCAGGGCGGACTGTTGGCTTTTATTGGTAGACTTTTGTGTTTTAAACAAAATCAAGAAATGAGAGTACTTGACAGAAGTTAAAATGAAAGACACTTTTAGGGATTATGAAAGCTTCCATAAAGGTAAACAAAAAGGAAAGCACTATTTTTTCTCTAATTTTACCTACATCTGACTCTTTCTTAATCTATAACATGAGCCAGACTAGGCCTTCTTTTACAATGGCTATGGATCAGAACTGAGGCAAGATTTGGGATCTGGAATTAAATGAAAAATGAATTAAATGAAAAGCTATTCCAGGGGAAAGGCAAGATCAATCAGAAAGGTTTGAGCAAGTCCATAGAAACAGCTGAGGTGGAGCAGTGAGGCAATGAAAATGCTGTGCAAAAGCAACACTGATAGGAACATTTGAAACAGGAACCTCAGCAGCAGCTTTTAATTGCAGAGTGCATAATTTTATTTATTTACAGGGGAAAACTTGAAGTAAGGCCTCAAGGTAAAGGTGGCTTGTAGTTTAGTTGGATCCATAGACCCTTCAAGGCATTGGTCATTTATGTATAAACTAGTGGAGAAGTCGTTTTGTGAGAAGAGTCACAACTGCATTTAATGTTTTGACTTCCCCCTGGGAAGGATGAACTACAGTTTAACCAAACTTAATTAATTAATACTACTATTTAAAAGCAAAGGGGAGTGGAGGCACAAAAGCCATAGAAGAACTCATTAGGATATTTATACTTTTAAACTCTGAACTAGGAAGATGTATCTGTTCAGCAGCATAGAAGCATTTTATCAAGAACACGGGAGAGGTCTTAGTGTTGTTTTAACAATGAAGAGCCTCTAACCAACACATTTTAGTAGTTTACTTGTACCTGATTACAACCCTTTAATTAAAGCTGTGTTGGAGCTTCTGTGTATTCTCAGCTTTCTGGGGTTTATCACTTGACTTCAAAAATTAGCTGCTGGCTAAAATTTGTCATACAAGAACTTACATAGGAGCACGGTTTAAATAATAATAAAGACACACTTCGACAGCTTTATAAGCTATTACAGTGTTTCAAAAAAGAAACCTGTCAGTTTAGGTTTTTTTTAGGACCTGGAAATGGTGCTGTCTGTTAACAGCAGACCCTGACGTTTGGGAATTGTTTGTAAGTGTTGGGAGTGAAGCCAGGTACCTCAGCTGAGGCATGTTTCCAGAAGAAGCCATTGCAGGTGTGTTTTATTAACTCACCTCCCCATGTATTCTGAATTTTAGATCAGAAATTTCAAGGGCTGGGTCTCTCTGGTCTACTCATGTTGTTTTATTCTGACTGCAGTACAAAGACAGGGCTGCATTTGGACAAGGTCTTGTTGTGCTGTTGTTTTGTTTGGTGTTTTTTTGTTTGTTGTTGGGTTTTTTTGTTTATTTTATTGTTGTGGGGTTTTGTTGTTTTTTTTCTTTCTTTCTTTTACAGCATAAAAAAATGAAACTTGACTGAACTTGAGATTCTTGAGAACTCTCAGCAGGAGTTGTTTTGCTATGCACTGCTCCTCCTTCTTCTTCTACAGTGGATATATCAAGGTAAGAATATAGGTTATACTTCCTTGCTCTAGTGCTGTACCAAAACTTTAGGTTAGAGTCATCCTGAATTTGATGTACTTAACAGCAGGACTGAGAAGACACACAGCATCCTGACTTTTACCTGTCCTTGTTCTCCTGGGATGGGTGCAAGCCACCCTCTGGCTTTCAGTCAATAGTAGGAGCAAAGTAAGAATTCATGCTCTGAACTATGTTATGAGTGTAGCTCAGAATGCAGGAGCCTTTGGTGGATCTTGTTGTAGGACCCTACTCTGCAATAATTCCCTGTTCTCTTTCCTTGGATGAGCCCGGAGAGCTCACTAGGGATTGTGTGTATGTGGGGGAAGTCTTGAGCATGCTGTGAATGAGTGGATCTGGCACTACATGAGACAAATAAGGGGTTTTTTTGGTCACACAATTGTTTCTGCCCTTTGATACCAGAAGGTATTACACTTCCAAAACTCTTTACCCTACTGCTCCATGTTCTCTCCCTGTAGCTGTTATTTGCTCCCTTAGTAAGGAGACATCCATATGCTATTAGCAACACAGGCTGGCTGTTCACCATCCTGAGACCACAGGCTCGTCTCAACTACAACACCGTGAAGCCAGCAACACCGCTGAATCCTGACTGAGGCTGCTTGCTATCTCTGGCAGGCTTGGCATTTGCTTGAGTGTGTTTTCAGTACTTTTACAGTCAGAAATCAGCAGGGCTCTCAGTTATTGACAACATTCACTTTTTGAGCATGTTTTAGTTTTGCTATGTATCTGGGCCATGTCTAAGCAGGTGTAAAAGTCTGTTCTTTTTCCTTATGTCGGCTAATGTGATTTCAAACATCCCCGTCTGAGCAGGGTTTTGCAAGTGTACCAAGGTTTTGTGGAAGGGAAAGTCTTTTCATACTGCTATCAGGGCACACCTTGGTGTTTTAAATACACAGAGACCTCATTTAATACCTTAACAGGAGGCTCACAGCTGTACAAATCTGACCAGAGCAACCACAAAACCACTTGATTTCTGACACAACCCTGTGACTCAACTTCCCCATTGTAAGGTTGGTCTTTTTTGTTTTCAGGTTCTGGTTGCTGTTACATTTGGTACACCTGTTATGGTTTAGAAAGGTGACTCAGGCTGAGAGGGAAACCAAGTTAGGATCTGAGCTATGCCGTGAACTGGTGAGATACCCTGTTTCCCCAAAAATAAGACAAAGTCTTATATTAATTTTTGCTCCAAAACTTATTGCTTTGTTACAGGCATAGATGTCTGGACACTGTTTAAATTGTCTTTTTTAATGCACTTTAGCTAAGGCTTATTTTTGGAGTGGGGCTTATATTTCAAGCATCCTGAAAAATCATGCTAGGGCTTATTTTCAGGGAAATAGGGTAGAAGAAGTCCCCTCAGCCATCTGTGTCTCCCTTATTCTTGCTGTAAAAGTGGACTGACAGTACTTTCAAAAGGAAGATCTTCTTACTGCTTTGATGGGGTTATTTTGTTTCTTTGATGTTTTTTGGACTGATAGCTATAGTTTTTCCTATAATGCCAACATTAAGTAATGAGAAATGAGTGAGATAACACCTCTTCCTGCCTTGTATAGGATACACCATGTCACAGTGATGCATATTTTTGGTGAGAAGAGATAAACAATCCCCTCTGCTTCTTCATGGGGAATGGTCATAAAGGAGGAAGGACAAGACTGGTTTTTTGGCAGTGTTTTATTTGGGAATCTCAAGCCGAAAGGTTTGCACTAACTCACTAGCAAAGGTAAAAGAGATGTTAGAGAAGTTTTAATACAACAGTGTTAATACAGGTTTTAGTCCTTTTTTTTCCCCCTCTATCCATTTCTGTCCTGGAAGTCATATTTACCAGTGTATTCTGTGGCATCACTGTCTGATGTGCACGAGATCTTCGTGTGTTTCTACCTAACGCTGCATTGGTCATATCTTGGAGAAAAAATTTTCCTACAATTGGAATGTCAAAATATCTAATCAAGGACCTCTGTGTTTCATCCTGAGTAGCACAGGCTTTGGGTTCAATGGGGCATCTCATTTCCAAGCTCTGCCTGCACCAGTTGGCACCACCAGATGTGTGGCTGCCTTTTCCACAGTGCTTTCTTAGGGTGCCTGGTACTCTGACTGCCAGGACAAAAGCTGATTCAGGCCAGCTTGATGCTCAGGTATACTGAGAACTAAACCACGAGCAGATACCATCAGAACACATTTCACTTGTGACCTTTCACAGCCAATGAATTGGAGGGATTTTCCTTTGCTGTGGATCAAATTTAGAACTACTTCCCAGGAGTGAAAGGTCATCACGTGGAGTCATGATATCCAGTTAAATACAGCTAAATAGAACTCGTTAGCATCACAATGAATGGAGTTATATATTACCTGGTGTGGAGGATGGAGTGGAGCAGAAGGAGGGGGAGAGCAAAGGAATAGATCTCTTGTCACCCTTAATAAAACACTGTAACAGCAGAGGAAAAGCACAAAGAACAGAATTTGACTAAATCTGCCCTTTAAATCTGTTTCTTCTGGCCAGCAATATGAGTTTTCAGAAAAACATGGGAAGTGTCGCATAAAGGATGCATTCTCCTCTCGCTGTGTTTGCATTCACAAGAGTTACAGATCCATCAAAGTGAGAATATAGTATTTACCAGCTCCGAGCGGGGCTTTGATCTCCAGATAGACTGCACCGAGGAAAAAGGAAATCCAGTGATCTCATGTCTGAAATCAGATTCCCTCAGAGGAGCAAACTGCACCTCTAAACACTATCTGATTGGCAGAAGGATCTCATATATAAGTGGATCCATGATGTCTTTTATCCTTCCAAGACATCTCCCTTCTGGGGAGTATTTCTTGCTCTCCCGACCTTTCCTAATGAAATGTTATTTCAGCCTTTCTGTTTCTGGTCGTACTTCAGGAGGGTTATTTTCCTCAGACTGGGTGTGAAGCTGCATGGCTCTTGCCTCAGCATTGGCAGCAGGTCAGGGGATGCAAAATGAGTGCATGAGGCTTTAGGAAGTGCTTTGGGACCTTTGGTCGGGAGGGAGGAATGGGGAGGACCTACACACAAAACTTATCATCATTGTCCTGTGAATAGCTCGTGGTCAATCATTTATTTTGGTGATCCGGCTTTTTGGTGTGGGGTATTTTTGTTGTGGTTTGTTTAGTTTTGTTTGGATTTTTGGTGGCTGGTTTGGTTTGGGTTGGTTTTTTTTGGAGGGGGTGGTGGTGTTGAGTTTTTTTCTCCCTGCTTGGCATGGCTGGGTCTCTGTATTCTATTTCCTTATTTTCTGGGGGAAGGAAGGGTAGATGAGATCAAAGAAAAGGACCAGATCAATTGCTTTTTTTAAATGAAGCACTATTCAAATTATGTCATTTTTTTTCACAAGTGGTTCCGTTGCTTATGTATATTGCTTTAATATTTCTGTGTTTATCCAAGGCAAAATGTCGATAATGGCCAAGCAAGCTAGTCAAATAGAGCTGGGCATCTACAGAGCCTTTTTGCTGTTTAATCCAGAGGGATCATTGAGATACCTGCTCTGGCTTCCAGCATAAGCTGGACTCTGGGACTGCTGCACTTGACAAACCTCCCTCAGCCAGCACATCCCTGAGGACAGGCATCTCTTGGTGTGCAGCTTTCAAGCCATGGATGAGGTGCCATTTTGCTGTTATAGATGGTATCAGATTTCTACTCTGGCAGGTTAAGCAGGACCCAAGCTGGGGAAAATGTTAAAGAAATAAATCAGGCTTTGAGGATCTCGTGGCTACAGTGCCCTGTTCCAAGTCTGCCTCAGCTCCTGCTCCAGGCCATGCTCTCCTGCTTTTCTCAACGCCAGATCTGCTGCAATTCAGGAACCAGGGCAGACATTGCTCTGAACAAAACCCATTTTTTTTCCAAGTCAGCTGAGTGTGTCAGTAAGTCAGCAACAGTTTTGCTCCCTACTGGGACTACTGGAGATGCGGTGGGTGTGATCCAGCATGCAGAGGTGCCTCTGCTGGCTGTTCAGGTACTGTGGCTGCATTTGGAGCACCAGACCAAACCCCTGCAGTTCCAAAGCCATAAAGTCAAAAAATCCTGGGGACCCTCACCCCCCTCCAAGGGAAACTTTTCCGTTTCTTGCCCCAAGTATGACCTACCAATCCTACCTGAAAGGTGTATGTTCTGGCAGTTGAAAGCAAGCATGCAGGACAAATGGGAAGGAGCAATACAGAAAGGGGATCGGTAATGAATATTCACATGTACACATGCTAAACCAGGGATTAACCACAGTGGGTGTAAATTATTTTGTTAGTGTACCCAAATAAACCAACTGGTAGTTGGTAGTCCCTATCTGACCATTTACAGTGATTCACTGAAGAGATCTTTATGGAGTATGGTCCTGGGAGAAGTCTGGGATATTTACCTTTTTTAAGAGTAAAACTTGTGCTTTAATGACTTCCAATAAACCTGCCATCCATGTACTGGAAATACCTCAAAATTTCCACCCCTGCCTGAGGCAAGCTCCACTGTAGTTAGGCTGTGCTGATTTTTACCAGGTGAGGTGCCTGATTTTATTTTACTTTATTTTTATTGGGTTTTTTTGTCCTTGGTTATAAAACTTTTACTAGCTGGAGGAGTTCACATGCCATTCGGGAGCTCGCTTTAAGTTCTTAAGATAGGAAATCATCGCCTTGGTACAGACAAGTTTCAGCATTTTGGTACTAAGAAAAGGGGGGGGCGGTCAGGGGAAGGGAGCAGATTTATACTTCCTAAATGAAGCACTTCACATGGATTGGGAAATGCCTCCAGCAGAAGGAGACAGAGGGAGCCTGTTCTGCAAGGAACATCTGGAAATAGAGACATACAGTTTACTTCTCTTCATCCTTCCAGAGCTGCAGGGAAATTTTGGCCCAGAAGACTGCTGCCAGCTCTGCCTCTGAGCTCTCCCTGTCACCTACAGCCTCCTCCTTTCCCACAGGCTTAACCTGCCAAACACAGGCTTTTCCCAGGCTAAGGCCACCTGAACACGTAACGCGATACAGTGATCTGTCATCTGCAATAGGATAATCGGCTACTTCTCTCTACCACCAGTTTTAAATGTGGAAATTATCTTTCTCCCTCCCCCCTAGTGCAATATATCTTTTTGGATTTATAGAAATGCTGTGTACATCTGAGCCGCTGCTGAGTGATTCTATCAGTTGGGTTTATCTTAGAAGTGTTCTGCACTTTTGTTGTTTCTAAGGCAACCACACTTTTTGAATGAACTGCGGAGTTAATGAAGGTATCCAAAATATGTGGCAGTCCAGCCCACATGACGTGCCTCTGCTATACTAAGTACATGCATGTAGCAGTCCAGCTCTTAAAACATTTCAGGCTAAATGGTATCATGAGCTCTTACAAAATCTGAATTACACCAGCCACAAGTCTGATTCTTGCTGATATGGGACACGGTGCTTGGTATGGCCAGGCAAATGAGGACTGTGAAAGGCAAAGCAGAGCCTTGTGGACAACACACTGATCCTTAAAGAGTTTGGCAGGTTCAGGCAGTTGCCAGGTGAAGAGAAGTAATATGATAAAATTCTCAGGATTTCTCCTGAGCGTTGCTGTAAGTGTGATTGAGGGGATGAAGGTGTTTACTTCTCTGTTTTCTAAATATTTAAACTCATCAGGAATCAAGATGCTGGGATTCTGAACTTTTCAGTCTCCCTATTTTCTAAGGGTTTCCTCTCTCTGCAGAAACAGGACTTTGTGTGTGCAGATCAGTTTGGATCCTTTTTATTTATTTATGCTGAGGATAAATGTCACCACTAACAAAACTGGAATTGTTGTGGCAGTAAGAGGATGTCCTGTGTGTCTGGTGACATGTGAACATGAAATAGCAGCCTTTGGGCTTGGGGAGGTATGGCTCTTGGTGTCTTGTGCAGCTCAATCCACCTCGCTTGTAGCCAGGCTTTTCTCTTGCAGAATTTACTTGTCACTTGAAAGGCTGAATGGTCTTGGGATCTTCTGAAATGAGTGCTCTGAAAGCACAACCTGTTGCACATTTCAGCTGTGTGTAGCTGGAGAAACTATTGGACCTTCCAGGGAGAGAGCAGCTGAGAGTGATTGACAGATTCCAGGATGACTGGTTGGAAATTAATTGAGTAAAATGTGGCTTCCAGTTTTCTGTCTGTCTTTTTTGTCTCCATCCTTTCATCAGCTTTGGAATATGTGTGTTGGTATTTTGACGTTTCCATATTAGCACTGACCTGAACTACGTGCATCTTCTTTGAGACCAAATAGTTAAAGGAGACTTTTTATAATGCCAGATCTACAGGATAACAATGCAGCATAATATGTACTTTCAAGCATTGTGCACACCTTTTGGCACAGAAAACTTCTGATGTAGGCTTTCATCTTCTTCATTTTCCTGTGTTTTAGCCCTGGCATTTCTGGATTCCTGCCTCTCACCCAAAAAAATAAATATTTGTTTAATAGATTTTGCATTGCTCTTGCATTTCCATTTTTAGCACATGCAGATGTGCTCGCTCTGATGGAACCTTTCATTTTGCTAAATGGAGAGAAGGATATTTTGCACACACCAACTGAGCTGCAATTAGGATTATTACAAGAAATAGATCCAAGGAGGGTTCCTGTGTAGGCTAGGTCTGAGGTTCCTTGGCAACAGAGAGGAGAAAAAAATGAAGACATTTCCTTCATAATATTCTCTTTTTCTTGTGCATAATCTCTTGTTGGGCCTTTTCTTGCCTCAAATTTCTCTTCCCAGGAAAAACAGGTAGGTGTAACTGTAGGTATCCTCCAGAGCGTTCTCTTAATGCCATAATAACAGAATGAGACTGCTCAAATTTGTGCTTGAAATACGCAGTCACCAATTCTCTTCTGAGTAGTCGAACATCGTTCTGCCTTTGTTCTTGATTTCAGCTCAACAAAAATCGAGTCTATGCCCACCAGAACTTAGGTATTTATGCTGTCTTCATTTTGCCTTTGACACTGAGAGTTGAAACATAAAAAAGCATTTTGGTTTCTGAGCCCAAGCATGTGAAACATTCACTTTCCTTAATTTGAGGAAGTGAGTTCAACAGCTGTGCTATTTATGAACATATTCTGTGACATCGTTGCAGGGTTTTCCACAGAAAACCAGGTAACACTTGCTGAATGAGCCAGCCTGTAAAATTGCAGCAATTTCCCCAGGCACCAGTGTGGCATACAGCTTGGGGCATCCAATTGACATGATTTCCAGGTAAGCAAAATGCCACAGTCTTGGAAATGGAAGCGTAGTGAGTGTTCTGCTATATTTTGTCAGGCAGTCGTGAAGGTGAGAGTGGGCTTGGACCTCAAGTCTAGACTAGCAAAGCCTGTATGCTGCGGAGCCTGGGAGGACTTGCTGTTAGATTTGCTCTGAGCCATCAGTGCTGCACCTCGTGCAGGCTATGAAAATAATCCTTAATGGGCTGGCAGGAAAGGATCCCTTTAACTCCAAGAACTTGAGAGAAAATATTTTTAGGTGGGAGGTTTATTTTAAAGGCCTCTGCCCTGTTTCTCTAAGGAAGCAGTCACCAGCTTTCCTAAAATGTTTAGACAGCCTAAGGATGGAAAGCTCTGAACAGCTTCTCTCTGCTGGGCAAACTCAAGAGACGGCATTTCTTTATGTGAGTTTAACTGTGGGTGGTAAACATGGAGAAATGTCTCTTCCCTCACATTGCAACATGATGTGTCATGTACAGCTTGTCAGAAAACTATGTCTGGTTTCTGTTTGCTGCCAGGTATTAGTGCAGGAGGAACACCTCACCTGGGATATATTTTTTCCAGGTAATTCAGTGGGTGGGGTTGTCCACACCAGCGCAAGTATTTGGGGGTTAGCTGCAAATCATTCAGCAAAATTGGGAGCATCGTTTAGCAGAAACTCAAAATAGTTACTACTATGTGCAGTACATGCTTCTGTGGCTTTTTTTAAGGTAGTCATGCAAACTACCCCAAAACTTCCCCTGAATCACTCTGACTTCTCTAGAAATGAAAGTATAATAGATCCTCACAGAAGATGTTAGTATCTTGTTATAAAACAGGGCAATTTCTGAATTGAAAGCTTAAGGTTTCTGTTGAGATAGTTGGGAGGATAAAATTGATAGCAGCACGGTCTTCACAGCCTATTTTCATGTTGGAACATCAATGGAATATCCTCCTACACCCATATGTTGCAGGTCTGTGACTATTACAAAGAGATTTGGACCATTAAAATGATTTCCCAGACAAAATTCCCTTTAGCTGATATATGTTACTATATTTATATTTCATTATATTATACAAATATTCCAACTGATCCAGTCTGTCCTTAGTTATAAATTGAATGATGATACTAAAATGAAATATAAAATTAGTAATAATACTAAAAAGCCTTTGTTTCTCTACAGCTGAGAGCACTCTTTTGCAGATCAGGCCTCCTTAGCAGTCCGTACAAGGCTAGATAATAAAAGTTTGAGTACTGGCAGTATGATAAGTCTCTCTTGACAATCTTTCTCTGCAGGAAGAGAAAATAATTCTGCTGTTATGTGGAGCCCAGCTAAAACTGATAGCGTGTTCCAATGTCTATTTTCATCAGGTGTTAATGCCTCCCCAGAAGGTGCTGGTAGCCCTGTCTTCTGTGGAAACCCAGCACGTTCTGCTGTGCTCGTGCTGCAATAGATATTGCCAAAATGAATGATGAGAGCAGAAATTGCCTGTGCCCTCTGATAGCCTCTTCATTTGACATTTGTAATGACCAGGTTTCCTCCCAAACTCCTCAAGGACACTAACGTCCTGAGCTCCTGTGAATCTTCCCCAGCTCCTGTGTTGTTTGTGGCTTTCCTTTCTGGACTCTTTCTGCTGTTCCCAGATGCACAAGTGGACCTCCAAACTAGACATGGTTTTGCTGCCCTGATCTCAGTGTAGCTCCCTACAGAGGCAGGATTGCTTCCCCACCTCTAACTTGATACCTCCCTTTTCATACACTAAGAAGACACTCTTGCCCTTTTAGCTGCAGCTTTGCATTGAGAGCTCATGTTGAAGCTGTTATCTCCACTGACTTTTTCAGTCTCACTCAGGGTCACTTTTTTCCAAGACAGAATCTTCCATCTTATAGCTGTAATCTGCCCTCTGGGTTCCCAGATGTATCACCTTGCATGTGGCTGTATTAAATGCAGCCAAACTGAATCACAGTCATTTGACCAGGAGATTTGGCTCACTCTGTAATAGCAGACATCACCAAGATTGGTTACTGAAACTTTATCAGCAAGAATTGTATATTGTCACGCAGGTTGTTGGTAAAACAATTTAAATACTGCTAGACCATAGAGAAACACTTTTTCTTTTCTTTTTTTTTTTTTTTTAAATGCATCTCTCTAAAGGTACCCTGCTAATTGGTACTTCTCCCTTAAAAATTGCACCACTGCAAACACGGTTTCAAAACATGGTTTCAAGATGTATGAGGTATATTCTATGTGATTACTTTGTAATGGAAGTTTTAACCCAAAATTTCACTTACGGTAGAAAAATTCAAGAGCCCTATGTTAACAAACAGCCTTCATAGGCCTGCCCCATAATCTTTCTATCCTCCCATCCCTAATAATATCTCCCAGACAGGTTTGCTAATTCCTAACCTGTGTCAAAAATACACTAACGCATACACTGGTATGAATTATGTCCTTGGCACTAATTATTTCTTATTAAAATACTGAACAAACTGTTCTGTTATTTTCCTTGGATTGTTCTTGAGCTAGCCTCTTTATAATGTCATGTATAATTTAAAGTCTGGTTTCCTAAGGAAATTTTATTTAGTCAGATCTGGACATCATTCATTCCTCTTTCATAACAATTGAAGCTCTTAGCCAATTTGAACTAAATTTCCTGGTGAGACTAATGTTCCAGAGATGCTAATTATTGGTGAGTTTTGTAAACAAGTTCCAACAAGAAGAGTGGATGAAGGAGGCTCAACGTAATGCCCATTGCTCAGACAAGCATACTGCATCCCAGAGATTTCATCTAAGAGAAGACCTTGGGAAATCTGGCTCTGTAATATCGCTGTCATGGCATTGATGGAAGAATATCTCAGTAGTTTGCTTGTCTCTTTGCCCCCAATGTTTTTCTAATGTTAGACTAAGTTCCTGCAGTACACTTCAGTGCCTTTCATACTACTCTTGTCGCAGAAATTTCTATTTTTGGCAGGTACAGTGCCCCATTCTTAATTTTAGTCTAATGCCAGTGTGCTATTAAGAAGGTGGCATCTTCCTCCTGTGCTCCACACACAGAACAGACATATCTGTAGACAGTTCCTGCCCTTTTCTATGCATCTATTTATCACTTCTCTATCTCAGGCTGATAATGATCACATGTGTGATCTATAGTTTGTGTGTTTGTAATAAGCTTTTCTTAAAAGGTTCAGCTCTTTAGACCACAGACATTTCAGGAATTCTGTTGGCTTCAGTGAGTAGTCTACTACATATTTTAGCTTACAGCTTTTATCCTTATCTTGTTTCCATCCATTGTATACAAGCTTTATATCACTGATTATGCATCTACTTGCAGTATGTACAGCTGCGATATTGACACTAATGAGGGCTCCAAGATAGCATCTTTATTGTAATAAACTGTTAACGTGGCCCTGAAATGCTGCTGCTTGTTGTTCTGCTTCACTATGAAGCAGCTGGAAGGTATGTCAACTGTCATTCTGAATATATTCATATACAAGAAAATGAGAAGTTATGAATATGAAGCAATAGAGACTAAACCAGGCAAACAGGTCTAGACCTGCAGCTGACCTGGGCCGTAGCTTGCACACAGCAGCAGCTCACATACATGTGATGAAACAAGTGTAAGAGTTTCCCACTTTGATTTGGATAGAGATTGAGGTTATGGATTTTGCCTGGAAGTTATAGTTGTCTCCACTATGGCTCCCTGCTCATCTAATTTTGCTTTGCTATGATCTTCCTGAAGATCTCAGTGTCTTTCACAAAAGTCACAAAACAGCACAATACTCTAAAGAATATTGCAGGAAAATATTACCCCCATTTTGCAAAAAGAGATTAAACTAGTAGTAGCCAAGCATCTTGACTTCCAGGGCCTTATTGCAATTGCTAGACAACTTCGGCCTCTCCCAAACGTGCTCTGCTGAGTGTAGCATCCTTCTGCAGATATATCTGTGTCTGAAGGCCACATATTCAGTACTTCCCATTTGTACCAAGTTATTAAAATGCTGACCTGTGATCTTAAGTTGGTATCTGGTAGAAAGCACCGAAATTGCAGGTGTATGTGTGATGTTTGTTGTCTTCTCTACAACCTGGTAGTGGTGAGAGACTATCAGTAGTGTAACTCATTCAGCCACAAATTAGCAGTCCATGAATGACAGCAGTATATGTCCCACAGAAATGTAAATTTTTGAAAGAGACCCACCTTCCCATCTCAGCCTTACAATCACTGGCCACTTGGTGACAGTTGGGAAGAAAAATTAATGTAAGAAATCAAAGCATGAGGAACAGAGAGGGGTAATACTGAAGATTATTCGGGAGGGGAAAGCAACCCCTCCATAGATTTCATTTGCCCTCACTAGCCTTGTGAATGGTGACTAAGTCGAGGTTACACAGAGACGTTAAAAAGATGAGACACAACACAAGAGGAAGCAGTGGAAGGATGAAAGGTTTGCTGAGATCAAATGAGAGAAATGAGGACTCGGAGGGTCAGTCCTCCCTCTTATGCTTGCAAGCTCAGGCATTGACTGTGCAAGGAGCCACAGTTGACAAAGCAGGATCTGCTGAGCGACATAGGGATGAAGGGCCTGATTCTTCACTCTTATACCAGCTTTGCATGTGTGATACCCCAACTGACTTCAGTGTATAAAGCTGGGAGCAAAGGAGCAGCGAGTCCTCTGAACAAGCTGTGTAGGAATACTTAACCCCTGCTGGGTGGGTCATAAACCTGTGATTACATTAATGCTCCCCAAGGCCTAGGAACACGTTGGGAAGATTTTAAGAGCCCAGTGTTCAACCATTTCTTTAGCTGCAAAGAAAAGAAAGTACAGGTTCTATCTTTACAAACATTTCCCAATAAAATGGGAACTGTCATGAGTGGTTTTTTGTTCACTGCAAGCCCTGCAGAGTTCCAAATGTTTTTCACTATCTGGTGAAAGACAGGGAAAGCAGCAAAGTGGTAATAGCCAAAAATATCCCAGGAAATACTTACAAGTTGTGCAAAACTCCCACAGGGATAAAGGATGTAAGCAGTCCTGCAAGAAAACTCCATGTAAAGCTGTGTAGGGATTGCATATAACCAATGTGGGATTAAACCTGTATCCTCCAGTAAATTCTTCTTCTTTCTACAGACTCTGGTCTAAAGTGATCATGGACAACTAATGCCTCTCAGAACTGTATCCACAATTTGGACTGGAGAGACTGGGAGGTTAAACGCCATGTTGAATTTAACATGATTATTCTGCTCAGTTCCGCACTTCAGGTAGGTATCAGCCATGGAGCTGGCCCATTAGCAGTATTCCAACCGTTGCAGCAATAGAGGAACACGAATGTGTAAATATAAGTAATATTGTCTCTAAAGAACTTCACTATTAGCTGAATTTTTTTCCTGGTCCTATGTACCTGCAGCTTTTCTGCCCACTAAATGTGGAAAAATAAATTCATTATTTTTTACGCTGTGCAGTGCAACAGAAACTTCAGAGGTGATGCTAATGAGAACCAGAAGCACAAGACTGATGTAACTGGACTGATCAGCCTTACCAAGAGCCTCGGCTCATTCACACAACATAATGCTGCACTGACGTGGTCATGTTGTTTCTGGGCTCTGAACTGGTGTCTGCATGCTGAGGGGAAATGGCTGTTGATGGTGCTCTGAGCAAGCTGGAGAACATCTCAGAAAGTGCGGGGTTGCGCTGTGTGGGTAGACGTTTTGTGGTAGATTTTGTAGGGTCTTGCTCCCACTGGTCATGACAGTTAAAGACCTCGGTGGTCATGAAATCTCCTTGTGTTCAATGGGAAGGGAAGAGGAGGAATCTTATGAGAAAAAGATGATCTCTCAGCAAATCTCTCTCTCTTTTTTTTTTTTTCTTTTTGTAAATGTATTGATGAAAGTGATTTAGTTTCATTAAAATATATGGTGCATTATGTCAGGTTGTTCACTGTGACTTCAAACAGATCTAGCAAAGGTGATCTGCTCTGCTAAAGAGGGTTTGTTTTTTTTTTTTCATCAAAATGATTTTAATTTGAAATGAAACATTCTTTAGAGTAGATTTTGAGATTATATATTGATGCTGTTATCCACCATGCAGGAAGTGAGTGTAAGCACAATCTGAAACATAGAATGATGTACGGCAAAAGAAAAAAAAAAGTAATAATTTGTTTTCAGTTAAAACCACACCCCTGTGGTCCAAAAACTGTCTAAGAACACCTCCAAAGCAACCTTTGATGTGTGTGTATGTGCATTAATGAATTTCTGTTCCCGGTGAAAGAGGACTGCACGTCTCAGCACTCTGAATAAGAACAGAGCATTCAATCTCTCTCCATAGCAAATTCAGCCTTCAACAAGTAAGTTCTTCCTAGGATGGCAGTGATGCAAAACTGCTTTGCAAATGTTTTTCTCAGTTTTGTTGCTAGGTGATGACTTGGAAAACTTTGCTATTCCTGCTGAGAGGTTTGGAAAAGAAAAAAAAACACAACAGGCCTCGCATTAAAAAGTGTAAAAAATAGGGCACCTTGCTCCGTAACTCCCATTTCCTAACTCCTGGAGCCTGCACCCTGTGTGCTTTCTACGCTCTCACGTGCCCCTCTCTCCCCCCTGCCTCAAATCTGCTTGCCAGAAGTTGGAGGCCCAAAGCAACACTTCTATTTCGCTGTAAGAAAGAGAGAGAACATTAATCTTTCTATCCCTGACCAAAATAAGCAATTCTGCAAGTGTGTGTTGGTTTATACTGGCTTTTCCTTTCTACTTAAATTTTACTGGGTTTTAATTTTATTAATCCAAACCTTGAATGAACAGATTAATTACTGATTAAATGGCTGCAATCAATTTTTCATGTAGCAAGAAACAAGAAAGCTTTGGGGATGACCCCACTGCAGTTTACTGAATCATATACCTGGGCAGAATGCAAAATTGCTTGACTGGTAGCATGTTGGTAACTGATGAGGAAAAGATCTAAAGGCAGCACTGTAACATCACATTAGAAGCTCAGTGAGTTATCCCTTGGGCCATTTCCAAAGTAGACCTGTTGGGAGCCGGGGGCGGTGGGTTGGGATGGAATAAGGTGCATTTATTCAATCCATTGTTGATTTTTTTTTTTTTTTTTCCTGTTTGTCTGTTGGGGCATTTTTGATATCTTATTATCCAAGTTGCCAGAGATGTAACCTTGAACTAGCAAAAGGCTAAACAGAGTACACTCAGAAGCAGGTAGCCACTGCTGCTTTCTAAAATCAGAGATGAAAGCCTTATACTATAAATTGAATTTAGGAACACTTTTAACATATTGACTCTGGACCAAAATATCCATAATGGCTAAAAATTACCATGAAGTTAAATTCAGTGAAACAAACACTCATCTCCAGTGCAGTTCTTGACATTTGAGAACATTCAGTTTATCAAAATGACAGCATTTCTTAAATTCAACTGGCACTGTACAACTCCATTGAAGGACATAAAGCCATGAATTTCAGGCCCTCATCCTGTAAATTCTTGCATTTTATTTTAGAATCTATTCATGTGAAAACTCTCTTGGCTTCAGGGACACCATTTGTATTCATGACATTACACATGTGAGAGTTTTTCTGTGATCGAGGTCTAAACCCAGGAGAACCAACAAGTCTCAGTGTCTGACCCGAGTTCCCACCGCCTGGTCCTAGAAAGCTTCTGGTGGCTGCGGGTTTGTCTCTGTTGCTGGACTCGTTTTCTCTCCCTGTGCAGCCTCCACAGCAGATGCACAAGTGCCAGCAGTCACTTCAACACTTTATTAGTTATGGGGCAATGGCAGAAGTTATGTTCTCTCGCATTAGAAAGCAGTAAATTCAATGAGGAGTAGGAGAGAGGAGCTTGTTTGTGAGCCTGAGGATGGGCAGTCATTTTGCAAGAACAAGTGGCACAGACATTGCCCTAAGAGATTCTGGGATTTCTGGCTGCCTTTTTTTTAAAAAAAAAAAAAAACTTCAGTGAGAATGTCGTCAGTGACAGGTGAATTAGCTCCTCTCCAGCCTTCATTATACAGAGTGGATGGCAACTCTACCCTCAAAGATTCAGAGATGCATTTCTTATCTAATTATGTATTCAGCACCATGAGAAAAATTATTCATTGCAGCATTGCTGTTCTGTGAAGAATGTTCCAAGAGGAGGGATGGAGCTAGAGAGGAGGCTTTTTGTGGTTGATGGTGTTGAATACTTACTTATCAGTGAGCTTTACATGTGGTTTACAGATCTTTTCTGCTAAGGCTAAACTTCTTCAAAGGTACCAGTTCAAAATTAACTGCTTATTGTCAGAACAATTTAGAGTGGGTTTATTCCACCTTGTAAGTCTTTCAGTCTTTGGTTCTGCTGATGTCAAGGCAGTTTCTCACCAGCATTTGAATTTTTGCTTTCCTCTCATCACCTGTCTGCAAACAAAACGTTGTGGATCAATTGGCTGTTTATCATGCACTGAATCATCCTTAGAAGTTTGCTCAAGTCTACTGGTTACATACTAATGTGTTTTGAACAAGTCTTTAGAAGTATACATCTGTTTAATAATCCAGAATTGTTTCGGAAGGCTAACATTGATCTTTGGAGTGCAAAAATTTTGTAGTAGCTTCAAAGAAAGGCAACACGAACAAACACCTTCCTACTCAACATTATTCGATCTCTAGCACAAGAGTTTAGAGGAAATAGCCACTGTGGGATGACCAGCAAGTGAATCTGTGTCACGTATGTGAGAAGGGAAAGGAGATTCTAGTCTTTCAGGTATTTTTAAACAAAGATGGAAAATATGAGTTAATTTAGTCAAATAAAGGTAATTTACGATACTGCAATACCTGGCGGAAGCAGCTCACACAGCAGGTGTGTGAAAGACACCATGTAAAGGACTGTTGGATGGGGGTCAGAGACTGTCACCCATGCCTACGAGCATCCCCCTCCCAGTCTGGTGACGGGTTCTTGCCAGGGTGAAGTGACACAGCAGGAGCTGCAGCGCTCAGCACCGCTGGCTCTGCTCGCCTGTTCTCCTGTGGGACCAAAGACTTACGAAGGTCTGCTGTCCACATTCATCTCTGTGTCCCCTGCTGAAGACTTTTGAATTCATTTGCTGATTGCATCTGAACTTGATAAGAACATAAAGGTCTCAAAGATCAGCAAGTTCCTGTGGGTTTCAAGAGGTTTCCAATTAGTCTTGATGCAAGGGTGGCAATTACAGAAATGTGGTGGGACAGTTCACATGACTGGAATGTGGTCATGGATGGCTACGCCCTTTTCAGGAAAGACAGGCCAGCCAGGTGTGGTGGTGGAGTTGCTCTCTATGTGAGAGAGCAACTGCAATGTACTAAATTCTGCCCAGGAGCAGATGAGGAACGAGTTGAGAGTGTATGGGTCAGGATCAAGGGACAGGCTGGCAGGGGTGATACGGTTGTAGGTGTCTATTACAGGCCACCAGATCAGGCTGAGGAAGTTGATGAGGCCTTCTATGCGCAGCTGAGAGTGGCCTCGCAGTCACAGGCCCTGGTTGTTGTGGGTGATTTTAACTTCCCTGATGTTTGCTGGAAGGACCATTCAGCCAGCCAGCCACAGTCCAGGAGGTTCCTCCAGTGCATTGATGATAACTTCCTCATGCAGATGGTGGAGGAGCCGACCAGGAGAGGTGCACTGCTGGATCTCATCCTCACTAACAAAGAGGGTCTGGTCGAAGTAGTAAAGGTTGAGGGCTGCCTGGGTTGCAGTGACCATGAGATGGTGGCGTTCAGCATCTTGTGTGGCAGGAACAGAATAGCAAGTAGAATTGCAACCCTGGACTTTAGCAGGGCTAACTTCGGCCTTTTCAAGCAATTGCTGGGGGAAATCCCATGGGCAAGACTGCTTGAAGGAAAAGGGGCCCAAGAGAGCTGGATTGCATTCAGAGATTGCTTCTTCCATGCTCAGGATCAGAGCATCCCCACACGTAGGAAGTCAAGCAAGGGAGCCAGGAGGCCTGTGTGGTTGAATAGGGATCTGTTGGGTATGCTCAAGCAGAAGAGGAGAGTTTACAGGTCATGGAAGCAGGGGCTGGCCACTTGGGAGGAATATAAGGCTGCTGTTAGAGGATGTAGGAAGGCAGCTAGGATAGCCAAGGCCTCCTTAGAATTACAGCTGGCGAGAGGGGTCAAGGACAGCAAAAAGAACTTTTTCAAATACATACCAGATAAAACTAATACCAGAGGCAATGTAGGCCCACTGATGAATGAGGTGGGTGCCCTGGTGGCGGAAGACACAGAGAAGGCGGAATTGCTGAATGCCTTCTTTGTCTCTGTCTACTCTGTTGGAGGCTGTCCTGGGGAGCCCTGTACCCCTGAGACCCCGGATGAAGCCAGGTCAATGGAGGAGTTTGCTTTAGTCAATGAGGACTGGGTTAGGGAGCAATTAAATAGTCTGGACATCCATAAATCCATGGGTCCAGATGGGATGCATCTGCGGGTGCTGAGGGAGCTGGCTGAAGTCATTGCTGGACCACTCTCCATCGTTTTTGCCAAGTCTTGGGAAACGGGAGAGGTGCCCGAGGATTGGAGGAAAGCAAATGTCACTCCAGTCTTCAAAAAGGGCAAGAAGGAGGACCCGGGTAATTATAGACCGGTCAGCCTCACCTCTGTCCCTGGGAAAGTAATGGAACAACTTATCTTTGGTGTCATCTCAGGGCATATCAGGGATAAGAGGGTCACTAGGGGCAGTCAGCATGGCTTTACCAAGGGTAGGTCATGCTTGATCAACCTCATAGCCTTTTATGAGAATGTAACAAGGTGGATGGATGATGGCAGAGCGGTGGATGTGGTCTACCTTGACTTCAGTAAAGCCTTTGACACAGTCTCCCACAGCATCCTCACAGCTAAATTGAGGAGATGTGGTCTGGACAATAGAGTAGTGAGGTGGGTTGCAAACTGGCTTAAAGAGAGAAGCCAGAGAGTGGTGGTCAATGGTGTGGAGTCCAGTTGGAGGCCAGTATCTAGTGGAGTGCCTCAGGGGTCAGTACTGGGGCCAATATTATTCAATATATTCATTAACGATTTGGACGAGGGAATAGAGTGTACTATCAGCAAGTTTGCTGATGACACCAAGCTGGGAGGAGTGGCTGACACACCAGAAGGCTGTGCTGCCATCCAGAGACCTGGACAGGCTGGAGAGTTGGGCGGGGAATAACCTGATTAAATTTAACAAGGGAAAGTGTAGAGTCCTGCATCTCGGCAGGAACAACCCCAGGTTCCAGTATAGGTTGGGAAATTACATATTAGAGAGGAGCGTAGGGGAAAGGGACCTGGGGGTCCTGGTGGACAACAGGGTGACCATGAGCCAGCACTGTGCCTTGTGGCCAGGAAGGCCAATGGTATCCTTGGGTGTATTACAAGGGGGGTGGTCAGTAGATCGAGAGAGGTCCTCCTTCCCCTCTACTCTGCCCTGGTGAGACCCCATCTGGAATATTGTGTCCAGTTCTGGGCCCCTCAGTTCAAGAAGGACAGGAAACTGCTGGAGAGGGTCCAGCGTAGGGCAACAAAGATGATGGAGTGGAGCACCTCTCTTATGAAGAAAGGCTGAGGGAGCTGGGTCTCTTTAGTTTGGAGAAGAGGAGACTGAGGGGTGACCTTATTAATGTTTATAAATATATAAAGGGTGAGTGCCATGAGAATGGAGCCAGGCTCTTCTCAGTGGCAAACAATGATAGGACAAGAAGTAATGGGATCAAGCTGGAACACAAGAGGTTTCGCTTAAATTTGAGAAGAAACTTCTTCTCAGTGAGGGTGACAGAGCACTGGAACAGGCTGCCCAGGGAGGTTGTGGAGTCTCCTTCCCTGGAGACATTCAAGGCCTGCCTGGACATGTTCCTGTGCGACCTCACCTAGGCGTTCCTGCTCCAGCAGGAGGATTGGACTAGATGATCTTTCGAGGTCCCTTCCAATCCCTGACATACTGTGATACTGTGAAGAGCCCAAATTGTAGGAAATCAATATAAGAGAGAAAAAAAACATATAAATTCCCAATTATGTCAAATACTTCTACTGGAACTTCATCCTCAGACACTAAAGGCAATGATGAGAGGTAAAGGTGTAGGAAACCAGACTTCATTAGCTTCATTATCTTGCAGAACTGCTTGTTCAGTTTTAGGTGGGTTAAACAACTATAGGAGAAGTTTGGTTGCCGCAAGGAGAGCGGGATCTGGGAAATGCGTGGGGACGGCGGATGCTGGCTCCAGCAGACCAGACCAGACACATTCAGAAATCTATGCAATGAAGTGTCCAAACCCAAATGACCTCATTGCCCTCAAATGGAGACAGTTATGAAGGAATTGTCCAAATGCTTGGAAATTTGGAGCCTTGGAGCAAGAAAATAAAAGCCTGAATAGCTAAGACAGCAGATGAGCTAATGATTGGTTGGATTTCATTATGAGTGGTAACTTTATATTAAATGCCAGGAACAGTATGTGGAAACTCCCTTTAAAGATGTGTCTTGGATCAAACAAACGATTTGCAGGCAATTGATTTGCTGTGAACAAATTTTCCAAGGACAGATAGTGTGATAATGGCTACGCACTGCAGAAGTTTTCCAGGAGAAAGAAAAAAAAAAAAAAAAAAAAATTACTGAAACCTGTTTAAAGACTGAGAGCTTTGCCATGGATTTTAACTGTGCAAGGTCACGCTGGTCTGCAGCAGAAAGAGGACCTATTTTCCAAATCCACATTTCTGGCAAGCAGCCAGAAGCAGAGAGGAGCCCTGCAGTGGCGTGAGTGATCCAGACAAACCAAGGAGATACCAACACAGGCAGAGGAGATGGTGATTTGCCAAGGTTTCCATCAGAAGGGTCTGCTGCAGAGCTGTACCCATAGCCGGAGAGCAGCAAAACCATCTCAGGAAGCCTGCAGTTTGGCCATGGCAGGGATCCACCCAAACTCTGTGCCAGCCAGATCCAGGTGAGAAGCTTTGTTAATGTGACAGAAAGTAGCAAGCCACGGTGGGTGCAAGGTGAGCTGGTTCAATCTGTGCCAGTAGTGGGTGAGCAGCTGCTGGCTCTGCTCTGGGCAGCTTGGAGCAGGGGCAGAGCAGGATCTGAAACAAAAATAACATCAGAGAAATCAGCTCACTAATAAATGCTTCTCAGTGCTACTAGAGAAGGCAACAACACAAATATTATACAATGTATTGAAAGGGCGATTCCTGATTGCAGAAAAAGCCTCGCTTTCCTTTACAGGAATTAGATCGCTGCTGAGGAGGTGCTGATGAAGTGGTCCCTGACCGGTGCCACCCCCACTCACAGCGAGTGTTGTCACTGATACTCGTTATTTGCGGTCAGGATGCACTCTGGACTTCTTTTCTTTTAGAGAATAGTTTCCTCATTCAAAAAATGATGTTTCCATCACACTGAAGGTAATCACAGGTGGAAATCAAATTTTTCAAGTCATATTTTCAAATAGTTTCAGCAGAGGAAGGAATTGGAGTGAAATTGCTGATGCCTTTGGCACAGGTTTTGTCACTGAACTGGTAATTGAAGGAAGAGACCACTGACAAGATATTTCAAGGCTTTACCCTTCATCCTTTGTTTTTGTTGCAACTGCTCAAAATTGTATTTTTATTCGATTTTGGGGCAGAAGCAGCCAAATGGATCATATCCCTCTACATGAAGCACAAGTATTTTTCCTCCTTTTTTTTTTTTTTTTAATTTTTCTGTTTTGTCAAGAAAAGAGGAATACACTGTCTTTGTTCTGCCCTGGCTGGTTCAGCAGCCAGAACAGGCAATGCTTGTCCAGCCCTGGCCAGGAGAAAACATGAACATGTCTACATGCTGTGACTCTCCAGGATTCTGTCCCTGGAAAGAGAGCTTGTGAGGGGCTGGAGCAAGCATGGTGTTCCCCTCCTGTGGGGCCAGGCAGCCCCAGCATGTGTGTGCCAGGGGAACATCTGTGTCCAAAGGAGCTGGGGGTTTCCTATCGCCCCAAGTTGTTAGACGTGTTAGTTTTGCTGCTGAAGGAACGGGTGTACTGTCACTGAAATGGTCTCCGGAACCACTAAGGGATTCCCTTCTTCTTCATACTGTGTTTGGAAATGGTTTGGTCACAGTGGGCAAAATTTAAGTTTAAATGTGACCTGTGTTTAGGTGATGAAGATAAATCAAAGGATGCTGATGGCAGACATCATTAGGTAGAAAAATAAAATTATTTGTTGCTGTGGAAAAAAATCTGTAGAGGTTTACATGGCACCAGAATGGCTTAGTTTTTTCATGTGACTGGCTTGGATGTGCTGTGGATCATAGCTGAGGCTCCGTGGATGTGACGAGTAAAACTGGGGTGGAAGTGTTGTGAGGGGTTCATCTACCCACAACTCCAAGTTGTTTTTCTCACGATGCCATGGACTGAAGAGTTCCCGCTCATAGGCTCGTCTTGGCTGCTCCCTCCTGTCCCTGTCCTGACCGGTGAAACCGCCGTCCATGGGGCCACGTTGTGAGCTGGCTGAAGGAGCCGATCTTCCCGGAAAATAATCTGGCACAAATGGAAATTTTTTTTCAGCTGCATCAGCTCTGCGATCCGCTTCAATGTGTTGTGGCAACACATCGAAGGGGGCGGAGGAGACCGTAACAGGCAGCGGGGCGTGGGAATAGTTTAGTTTGATATTGCCATCGGAGCTAAAAGCCTGCACTTGAATGTCACTGAAATTCAGGGAAAGTGAGCACCACTTTCTTATAGGGTCACTATGCGAAACAGTCTAAACTTCTTTCAGAAATCAGGATAAAACAATCGTGACTTCCAATTCAAACACACCAGCACTGAAAACGTAGTATCTGCCAAGCCCACGGGAAAGGGCTGTGGTGGGTGTCTTTTGGTTGCAGCTGGGATGCTGTAGGCAGCACTGAAGCAAAAGTTTTCAAATAGGCTTCAAAAAATAAGTAATTTGTCTGTTTTCCTTCAGTGTTCTGACTCATTCAGGATCACATTTTCTACCTAAACAAGAATCCTTTTAAAAATGTAATCAAAATGACTCCAGAAGTTAGGGCTTCAAGCAAAATAGAAATGTATTGAGACTGACACTAAAAGTGTGGGAGTTGATAACTCCAACACATTTACTTGTAACTGCTGTCAGGATTTTGAAATTCAGTTGAGTTGAGAGGTTTCATGAAGCAGCTAGTTTAGAAACATTTGAAGTTGGGTAGTTGTGCCTCAGTCCTAATTGCAAGTGGAAAGAAAGGCATGTTTAAAACAACAATCTCCTCTTTTCTCTGGGTCCCAGTGAGCAAAAGGAAAGCTTTAAATAAGACTTTGTTGCAGAATTTCCACTCCCAGCACTGAAGCATTATAGCCCCACTTCGGTTTTTTTATTCTTTTTATTTCTTTCCACTATGAGAAAAAGGCAAGTTCACTGTAAGTTGAAAAGCAAACAACCAGGCTAGGAATCTCTATGTACCAAGCAGATGGGTGCACATGGCCCTTTTTGGGATACTTGGGCCAGTCTCCTTAACCACAACTTGTTTTGCACTGCGTATCACTGCACATGGGCCATTGTTGCCACGCACCTGCCTGTAATTTTGAAGGTTCATCTACCTCCAGCAAACTATATTTAAAAACTCAGTGCTGATTAGAGGGAAAAAAAAAAGTTCAGGGGAAGGGATTTCCTAGTTCACAAATAAGAATGTGCAGTGGAGCACTCACAAAGTAAACAGAAAACATGGGCAGCTGAGAGAAATCAATTTAGCTGAACAAACAATGTTCCATGTAATGAACTACTAATTATCCTTTTATGCCATGTCAGTCTGAATGATTACAGAGCTGTGCAGTTTAATTTGACGTTTGAGCATTGCCTTGCTCCATTAGCCTCATATAAAGCTACAACACGTTGAGAGGAATTAAAAAAAAATGGTGGTGGGCTGGGGGGGCAGGGGGCTGTATTTATCCAGAACGAAGTAGGCACCTGTAGCAGTTATGCGGAAAAGAGCTTCTTCATTTTTTCTTCTTTGGGCTTTTTTTAATTCTTGATTGTGGGGAAAGGGGCAACACTTGGGAGACACGAAGGAGCATTTCTGATGCTCACAGCAAACTCCTTCAGCGTGTTGATGACATCCAGGTCTTTAGACCCTGCATTAGACTGTCATCAAGGGCTAGAATAAAGTGTGTTGATCAGATACACAGATCAGGGAGAAAGTGGATGGTAAACAATACATTGTGGAAGCAAATATCTTTCCTTGGATACTTTCTTTATACTGGTGATTTGCACACAGTAGGTAAATCAAATCCCTAGGTGCTTGGGAAATCTCATGGTTAATCTAGGACTGAAGGACATGTATTATAAATACTGCTTTATTATCATACTGTTTGTCCAACTATCTGTACTGATAACAGGATTAGAGGGAATTAACATATAGAGAAAGCTAAAGACAGTTTGTTTGGATATATATTACGGTTATTAACTCTAGGAGTACCAGAGCGGTACCCACAGTCTGATATAGAGCTACGTATTTTGGACTAGATTTTTGTTTCACAAAAGGTAAATCAAGTCCATCATCACCAGAGTTCTAGAGGAAATTTCCATGGGAAAAGCGCAGGTGCAGGGAGGGCCATGCCCCTTGTCTAGTTAATACACCAACGTGTGAAACAGTGCCATGGGGGATAAATACGACCCAAGTGTCCAATGATAATATTTATGAGGTCGCATTCATATAAGTACAAATTGAAAAGCAAATGTTTAAAACAATTTGGGGTTTTTTTTCTGCTATGTGGACTGTTGAAATATGTGCCATGACACTCTCCAGGCTCACTCTTCTCACAGAATGAACATGGATGAGAACTCCCAAGTTGTTAGGATAATATTTAAAGAAAAGCCTTTTCAAAGCATCTATTTAAATTTTATTTTAAATCTCAAGGACAATGAGTAGCAACATGAATGGAAAAAGAAAGAAGATAAAGGAAAGTTAAAAAAGCTCCCCAAAACTGTGAAGCTCAGTGATCCAGTCCACTACTTTGGCTCAGATGTAACTCATATGAGGTCAGATCCTTGGCAGGGGCAAGCTGATTTCAATGAAGAATCTCTTTTTTGTCAGCTAAGGATGGGGCATGAACACATGTGCAGGGGACACGGTGGCCCCTCTCTCACACCTGCTGTTGACACAGAGCCTGCTCCTTTCAGCCACCCCTGGGCTGTCTCCAGGGCCTCCATCCTGGCCCTCTTCATTTTCATTTTTTTCTTTAGGTCTGTTGAGAAATATCAATTTGACAGCCCTGAAGACTGGGGGCTGTTTATCCACCACAGGGGTACCGCAGAAGTGGAAATTTTCCCGACGAGAGGCTGCAGCCATGGCACCGTTCAGCACAGGTGACCACGGCGGCAGCGTGCTGGTGTGTGGGGATCTGTCTGCTGCACGTACCACAGCCCTACACTGCTTGTTTGGGGGGTTTTATGTAGAGTTCAACACCTCCCACCCCAAGGTGATATAATTTTTTTTTATTATTATTATTATTTTTTTGGATGGGGGTTGGGAAGTGGTTCTTTGCTTGTTTGCTTTGGTGATTATCCCATTAGGCTGGATTGAAGCTGAGCTGAGTTTCAGTTCTGCTGCAAGGCATGACAGAGCTGCAGGCTCTTACCCCAGGGCTGAACTGTCCCCTCTTTTCCTTCCTAATGTACATTAGACACATTGGGGCCTTTCTCCGCTGTGCATTTATAACTCCCATTGACACTAATGGGTGTGACATGTGTCTATCCAGTGGAGAATAGACCCCATTGACTACAGCAGTTCCCCGGCCTTGAGCGATGCTCGTCACTTGATTAAGCCAAACTAATGAGGCACGACCAGGGCCAATGGGAATGTGTGAGACTCAGGCATTGCACAAGCTGGTGGAAACCTGGAGCTTTTCCTGGGGGCTGGGTTTTGTTTTACGAGGCAAAGATGCAGAATGCCATGGGATGGGGTGCACAGTAACAGGTGAAAAGGGTTCACCATCACTGATGACAGCACCCCAATTGCCCTCTTCTAGTGGCAACTATACTTGAGAGTCTCTTGTGTGCTCAGCAGTGTTTAAAACTATGTTTGGTCTTGGCTTTTGCTCAGTGCCTTTCTACACTGGATTCTGAACCTGGCCCTATGGCTCTTTCTCTGGGGCATGTGCATGGATGTATTTTTGGCTCTTTAGCAGGCAGCATCCTTTTCACCCACATTAAACAGCATCAGTTTGGGAAATGGGAAAGGAAGGGAAAAGCAGAGATCCTGCAGTGAGTGCTTCTTGCAGGTTGCCCACTCTGCAAGAAAAGCCACTGTCAGAGTGGTGGCTCCTCAGCTGGGTGCATTGCTGGCTACCAACTCCCAGTGCAGATCACCTGCTGTACTGGGCAGGAGCTGGAGGAGTGTGCAGGGCTGGAGCGTCTTTTGCTTTGCCTGGCCCAAAATCAGCCAAACTGGGCCAGATACAGGTACCCAAACTTAAGTGCTTGGGAGCTCAGCCTGAGCGTGACTGTGCTTGCAAAGGAACAGGTTGGGAGGGAAACCAAGTGCTAGGAAGAGGCTGGCACCTCACAAACTGAGAGCGTGGAACATGGTCCCTGTGAACAGGCATGTACCACATATGAGCACAAGATGCTGCTTGCTGAACTGAGGCCAGGAACACTGGCCTTCCTGTAAAACACAGCATCATTCAGAGCCGCTGTGGTCATACGAGGGCACAACCTAGTAGTCCAGGGCCAGACTACAAAGGCAAAATAGGTCAGTTGTAGATCTTGAGAGAAAACAGTATTAAAGAAACCTAAATTCTATTTTAAGACTAGCTGTTTAGGAGAGGTTGAGAAGTTGCCTGTACTTTCCCCTGTAATTTACCTGCTGGTACATTCCAGGTCAGAGGAGGTTTGTATTTTTGTCATATTGCAATACTTGCCTTTATGTAAGTGCTGCTAAGAATAAAATTAGCAGTGGGAGAAAAACATCAGTTTGATGTCTAAATTTGGAAAACTTGATGAATAAATCTATTAACTTCATTGTGGAGAGAGAAAAGAATAGCAGCCCTTTGTTTAAAGAAAAGATAAATATAAAATAAGAGCTGATTGCTCTCTCTGGTTTTCTGAGGTGGCTTTTTTAGTGTTCTCTTGTCCCTTTAAGAGGATAAAAATATATTAATTGACTCTGTTTGATTTGCAGGACCGTGGCTTGGAAGATACAGTCAGTTGGACCTGGGAGACTTTATCACGATTATCAAATGCTTTCAGCATCTGCAAAGAGAGAGAACAGAGTGGGACAGAGGGTTCGTTCACTTAAATAAGAGTCCTCCCAGAAAGTAAGCGCTAGCCAGGTGCGCGGCACCACCACTGTCTTTGCTGGCATGGTCACAGAGAGCAACCCCTGTCCCATCTCTGATGGGAAGCAGCACAGGGTTCTCCAAGGTTTGGCAGAGGGACTCCAAGCTTGAAACTGCCCCAAGCATCTCCAGTGTCCTCCCACCCCTTCACCCCAGGTTTTCTGGGACTGCGCGCTCCAGTCAAACCCCGTGGTGATCAGAGTATATACATGAGAGTCTTCTGACTTTGTCCAGAGCTGTAGAGGACACGGCCATCTGCTCCTCACGAGGCAGGTGCCTCCTTCTGCCTGCCACAAAGTATAGAACAAAGCAGTAGAAGTCCTTGTCACAGACCATAGCATTTTATGGCAAGCACCATCTTCCTTTGCCCAACATCTCTGGCAGCTGTGCCCACTGCTTTTCTTAGCATATCCACTTTTACTTTACTGGTAAATTAAAGATTATTTGTGAAGCAAATGAGGTTGAAAGCAAGAGGTTAGAAATGGAAAAAATTATTAGTTGTAGACTAGTATAGTCCTGGTCTATTCTAAGAGATGGATAACTTCCTAGTCATCCAATCTGTTTTTCACTGGAGGTCCCTTATTTTTGTGCCAGCTGTTAGAGCTGCAAGTTCCACATTCAAGTGCTGTGGAAATGCTCTCTTCAACCTTCTCCTTCTTTCCTCTCATCCTAATTGTTCCCTCTAAATCTTTTTGGAGTAAGAAGCTGGCATATGAATGTGAATGTCCTGTTTAGTTGTTCTTCTCAAGTGGCAGCCTTGGGTGCTTAATGACCATTTCCCTCTCCTGTTTTGTACTAAATTGGCTGGGCATGGAGGAAAGTCTGTGCATAAACTAAGTGAATACTGTTTATGTTTTTCCTGTAGCTGCTCTTTGGACACCTACGGGTCATTAATTTCTTTGTTCCCAGCCAACCTGCCAGCTGGCAGCTCTCCTGCCCAGTTTGTGCCATTCCCTTCGTGTGGGTTGCTGACCCATTCCCACTGAACCCCACTACAGGACGTGTTTGGGAGGGACCAGGACTCTTGGGATCTTACTAGCTTTCTGCTGAGACTAGAAGTGATATAACTGATACAACCATAATACAGATAACCAGGAGCTCTGTCTCTTTTCCCAGCCTACCCTCTACATATTGGCAGTGTTAAATGAAAGAGTAATATTATTACTTTGGTGAGGGCATCAAGCCATGCTAGTGGATGCCACTGCTGAAGAGAGGCTAAGAGCTACGCTGTGACTATAGATCCATCACACAGAAGCGCGAAAGTGTTACTGCAGCCTCCGAGAAACAGCCTCTGATGAAGGAAAGAAAATCAGCGTCATCTCATGACACTGCTGTTCCTGCAGGTTGTGAATTTAAAAGGTGGCAGCCTGAGGAATGGAGCATGGAAATCCCTGCTGATCAGGAGCGAGACTATTTTTCTCCTTTAAGAACATTTGCTCAGCTTTTTGATTTCCAGTGTTTCCAGTTGCTATATCAACCTGTGAAATTTGCCTAGCAATTGACAGCATATCTTTTAACAGAAGATTTACAAATTTAGTTGCATCAGGTCCAGCATTTGATTGCTGCGATTTCACTTTATTTTATTCCTGGTATTTGCTTTCAAAGTCACATTAGCAGACGATCAAGGACCCCTACCCTTCCTTTGACCAGGCATATCTCAGGCTCTGCAGTCCACGTGGAGAAATTAGGCACCAGGTCAACGTTCAGCAGACATCAGTAGCAGGATAAAGCCTGCAGGACACGTCCTTCTCAGGTAGCAGGCTGGGAAAGGACACAAGCATTGACAGAAACACTCTGGCTTAAGCCAAGTGGCAATTTCAGCTTCGATGTTGCTCTGAAGAGTGGGTGCAGAAGGCACAATGGAGGGCAAGGAGGTTTCTCCTGGCTTTGCTGTTAGTGTGTTGGGTTTTTTGAGCCTGCGTCTACCCCCATTTCCCTCCCAGAACTGCTGGGATGGGGATGAATAGGGTGGGACAAGAGCCCACCTTCCCCCCATCCATCCATCGACGTCCTCTATCCAGCCCTGGCCATTCATAGGCTGCTGGTGTAAATGGGGACCGAATCTGCCCTAGTGCAGATGACTCTGTGGGGACTTTTCTGTGGTGAATATATTGCTTGGTTTGTTGTGGGTTTGTGGTAAGCTTTTTCTTTAAAAGGAATAAGAATAGAAAACAAGAAAGTAAAAAAGCCCTGAATCTTTACCTTTTTGAAGTGGAGACACCGCCACAGCAGGACATAATGGCTCACTGTGGTGGTGGTTTGCCTGAGAGCCTGGAGATTTATGTAATGAGAAACACAATTCCTGCAAAGAACATTGTTAAATCTTTTCAAAATTCCAGCTATAAGCCATTTTATTGCTAATAATATGGCTAGATTCTCCTTTTGAAGAATCTGGGAATGTTTGACAAGAGCAGAAAATGGAGAGGACTTGAGGCACCATAATCTGTATTTTCCATTTACCTTGCTTGAAGCTTGAACAACACATGTGCCACAAATGATTTGTTTATTCCTAAGCGCCCCCAAGGAGCCCAGTCTCCATTCTCAGGCATATAATGGCTATTCAAATGAAAGCTTTAATAGATTGTTGCAGATCTGATATCAATGCAGTGAGAGAAAGAGATATGCAAATATTCGAAATTAAACAAACTAGCTCCTGCCCTTTGCCTTTGGAGGTGCGGTCTCAAATCTGGACAGTGTCACCAAAGCAATGAGTTTGTTGATGCAGCTCTCTGGAGAACTAGTTCCTTTTTTTTCTTTTTTCTCTTTTTTTCTGCCTGACAAAGCTTTCACATTGTTTGAAATATTTTCTGCCTGTAGCACTCATGATAGAGGAGAGTCCCAACTGGGGCTGAAATTCACGATATGTTCTGACTTGAGACTGAGGACCATTGGTAGGAGAGGCTCCTGATGTGCTGGTTTGCTCCATGCCATCTTAAACCAAGGCCCTTAACCTCAGTGCATTCCCCTGGGCATTTCCCCATATGGTAGAAACAATTTGGGAAGAGTGGCACAGTGGAAAGCTTGCAGTAGGAGTAGAGGTGTAGTTCAATTTGGGGTTACAGTCTAAATAAAATTTGATTCTGTCCACCCTGCAAGACAGTTTAGGGACTTCACTGGTTCTTAACACAGCGCCTGTTCCTTGTTCTCTGCCTGTAGCGTTTGAGAGCTGGGCCCGATATCCACTTCAAAAATGTAAAAATAACATGTCATCCACCTAACCATTGAAACTGTGCCAGTAGCTACTGTGTGCATTGAACAGCAGGGAAAAATAATAATTTTACATGAAAAACACCATAAAAGTTTTCAGTGTCTTCTAGGCTCTTGTAAAACTGCTATTATCTTGTCCAACCCCCAAGGCTTTTTGCGCAATTATCAATTACGCTGTGTGGATTTCAAAAAAGGCAGTATCTGAAACACGGGCCACGTGGGGGATCACACAAACAGCAGCGGTCGCACGGCTCTGCCTGGTCGGCAGGAGGTCCCCAGGCACCTCGGCTCTGACGCAGGCTCCTGGCTCAGGGGCTGAAGTCCTCAGAGCATCCCTGTACCTCTGCTGCCCTCCTGTCTTCCGCACTCTCATCACAAGAGCTTTGAAGCAAGGCTTGCCTCTTGTTCCATCATTACTGCTGATCAACCAAATGTTCCCAGCAGTGATGAGTGGGACTCAACCTAACATATCTCCAGATATCTGCAAACATCTAGAAAGCCTCTGAGCTATAGTATGAGCAATTAGAAATGAAGAGAGCCCAATGCTCAGCAGGAAGCAGGAGGAGAACGTTGCTTTGGTTGGGATTTGTGAACAGTCTTCTTGCTGTAATAGGGACCAGAGTATGTCAGAAGTAATGTGGGAAGGTGGGTTTGTATCTCCTTCATTAACATTAGTCAGGGCTGGGCATCCTGGGTTTGGGGCATAGAAGATCTGATGAGAACCAGAAACGTTCCAAAAAAATGTATGTTGTGACAGTGCTTGCAGCAACAGTCAAATTCCACCTTTGAATGTGGTTAGACAGTTGGCTTCTACTTGGAATTAAAGGTCATCTCTGAAAACCATGGCCATGTTTAAACACAAAGTGGGACATAAGCTTTTATGGACTGTGACCACCAAAAAAAATAAGCTGACTTACAGTAGGAGAGGATTAGGATGGGACATTCCCATGAAGTCCTCCCTGATCTCCAGAGATGCCCAGTCTGTTCTTAGAGAGCCTGGACACCCAACACTCTTGTGTACTTCCCTTGACACTTGCGGGTGGTTAGTGTTTCTGAAAGACTGATTTAAAGGCTTCAGATGAGGGACATTTCTTTTGGCATGTCAGTAGCACAAGAGAGAAGAAAGAAAATGGACTTCTCCAAAGTTTTTCCCAAATGCATGCCCAATTCAAACAGATTTGTCCAGTTTCTTTGCAACTGAGAATTCCAGATCACAGGTAAGTCTAGCACAGATTTCCCTAATACCATCACCAGCTGCATTGAACCCTTGCTAAGCCGTGTATAGCAGCAGATTTGTATAGGAATTTTCCAAATAAGCATTTTTCTACTTCAAAAATATTCTTTAAAAACTGATACATCTTGTGAGAAGCTCTTGATTTTGTCATATCTCATTTTCAGTTTAAAACATTTTGACCTGCTCAGCACTTTATAATGAAAGACACTATTTTTCTAATTGCCATATGCAATTTTATAGGTTAAAAATATATTAAGGCAAAAATAATACGAAATAATGCCGAAATGTTTCATTAAAATCTAAGCAGCATATAACTGGGTTTTGTTTCTTTCAGACTGCTGGTTTTCAACAACTGAGATTACCATTTTTGGTCATATTTAAGACAGCGGAGAAAATGTGACATTCTGAAATCTTTGCAAGATTCAGTTTTCCACTAAGCTCTCCTCAGATGAGTTTGTAGAAATTCTTCTTTCTTCTCCGTCCTCCCTGGCTCTGTTACCATGCAATTCTGTTCATGCTGTTCTCCAAGACAAAAATCTGAGACAGGCTGAGATTTGTGCTAATGGTGAGTGCCCGTCTTTTATATTTTTTTCTTTAAATAAAACAATTTCCTAAGGCATTGAAATGGGGCTGATAAAAAGCAGCTTTTAAAATTCGTTCTAGTAAATTGTTGTAAGCCAGACCATAAAGTCTCATAACTGTAGGTTTGCCCTTAATTGTACCTCACTGACAGCCTATTTTCCTTCTCCTCTGCAACCAGTTCCCTATTTCTTTAAGTGCAAAACATGTTGTATGCGACTTCTGAAAGATTTGTGGGGTTTCGCGCCAATTGAACAAGATCTGCAGGTAAACACTGTCACCTAGTGGAGAAACGGCATCAATTTTCCCAAAGTGTGGAAGAAAGTTTGTCCGTGTGCTTTTCCATTTTATCCAAGAAAAATATTATTTCAAAATGGAAAGAATCCACTACTGAGAAATTACACTATTTCCAAATCGGTGCAGAATTAAGGGTGCATAACGTGGTGGCCAGCACTCAGCTGATATATAGGTCATGTGCACAGGCACAGATCCAGCCACATCAGCGGATACAATAGGGGAGAACCGACTCTCCAGTTCAGTGCCTGAATAGCAAAAGGCTGATTTCCTGGATGTGTAAAGGTGTTCCAGGCTCCACACCATCTCCTTTGTCCTCGGCTGCCCCTCTCCAGGAGCAGAAAACAAGAGAATGTCAGCAGGTGCCTTTGCTGTGCAATTAGCTCATTAGAGGGTGGGATGATGACTTTGGAGATGTGGTGGTAGATATCTGAGAGAAATGGTGCCTAGAGAGAGCGGGAGGTACGATAAGGCTTGAAGAGCCTTCCGAGTAGGAAGTAACAGTCTGGAAATTCAGGGCATGATAGACTCAAACAAGGGTAAAATGCTCTAGAAGGGAGGATATGCTCCCGCAAACTAAAGGAGACTGCATATCCTGGAGAACACTTAAAGTACTTAGGTTTATGCTTTCTAACTAACTTGCTCTCAGGATCTCTTGGAGTCAAGCTGAATTTGAACTGAAAGCACTCAAGGAAGAAATTAATATAAAGAGAACTATGTAGAACAGTTCTTCAGTTCCTGGAAACTCTTTGGGGAAAAAAAAAAAAAAAAAAAAAAAATTCAAGAAACAAAGGTGAGAACTCAGGTAACTCAGTTTCTAAACAAAATGAATACAGGCATTCCATGCTTTGTGCAGTGTGGATGGGAAAGCGGAGTTTTTTTGGTCCCCTCTCCCAACCCCAACCTTCTTCCTCCTGTAACATCATCACTGCAGCTTGTGAGCAGAACTTGGGAGAAGGGCTGGACATCTCAACTCTATAGTTACAATTGCATTTGTTTTTTTTCTGGAAATCCTTCTAATCTAAAATCCCTCTGCTCCTTTTCTCACACCTTGATGTAGCTGCTGCCCATACAGCTCCTCTTAACAGGGTAGTAAGGGGACAGCACTGAGGGGCAGGGGAGGCAGCGAGGACCTGTCAGTGGGAGTAGAGAGCACATCCTGCCTCTAATGTTGGAGCAGGCTGGTTCTCTGCTGCTATCACTCCATATGGGCCCTTGGCTGCTGTTGGGTGCTGAGATCATAAGATCATTCAGGTGGGAAAGGATTTGGAGGGGTTTACAGTCCAACCCCCTGCTCAATCAGGATCATCCAAGACCAGGACAGGCTGTTCAGTACAAATCTCAAAGGATGGAAAGAGATGGCACAACCTCTCTAGGTAACATATACCAAAGCTTGACTGTCCTCATGATGAGTTTTTCCTTATATCTAATCAGAATGACTCTTCTTCCAGTTTATGTCTGCTGTCTCTTATCCATGTCCACCAGGTGCATGTCTACCATGCACTTCTGGACTGATTTCTCTTGCTGATATCTGTGGGTTTGCTGTCTCAGCCAACTACTCTGCCTGTAATTAAAGGAAGCACTGCCAAGAGCTCTGCTATGTTACATGGCCCCGACACAGGCAAAACCATGATTTTACTGGTTTCATTCATGACTTGTTTAAGACTGGCTGAGATGAGAATGGGGGGCTGCATGTTCCCTTTGGAAAATTCTTCCCAGCATACTTGATTGAATTGAAAAATGCATTTGTGTAGTGGTGTAGCATGGAGGCTTCAGCCGTGATCCTGCTGTGGTCTGCAAAACCAAGCCCCAGTATGCACCCCATTGAGGGGTTTGACAGCAGATAATACAGGACACAGAAAGGGGCAGGAGCACAAGCTATTGAGATATTGGAGGCACATTGAAAAAGAACCTGAAGGGGAGCAAAAGCATGGTTCCAGAGATAGCTCTTCCCGGACCAAGAGGCAGCAGGCAGGAAAATGTGAAAGTACCTGTCTGAAAGCTCAAAAGTTAGCCTGAGGGAAATTATCAGCTTATTCTTAACATAAGAGACGAGTCATGAAGAGGTGGAGGATTGTGTGAGGTGGTAAGGAAGAGAAAGATGAGAAGGGATACAACCCGCCTGACCTGCAGGCCCCTACAGCATCATCCTCCAGTGTGCTGGCTGTGTGAGAACACTCAGGCTGAACATTTAGACTCAGGTCCCACACTGCCATGGATTTGGTCAAAGCAATAAGCCAAAGCATTTGGAAGAAGGAATGTTAGAACTGTAGTCAAAATGATAAATATCCTAATTTTCATAGTTCAGGAAACCTGAACTCTAGCACTGAATTAACATTCCAAATAAAAGGAAAATACCGATTGACTTCCGTGGCAGGTTGTTCTGCTAAGTTTGTGTTTGGCCTTTGTTTTCTTCATTTTTGTCATATATCAAACGGATGGTCTGTCATTCTTCTCCAAAATGGTGAAAGTTACTATATTGAAAATCCCAGGGAGCTCTGCATGCAGACAAGCTAAAATATGCTGCAAGTCAGGACACTTTCTCACTTCAGTATACACTTGTCTCCAAAACAAACACTGGCATAACTGTATTTGCTGTATTCGGTGCAGTCTTCCTTCAAACTGTTTTATTTTTCTTTTTTATACTAATCTTGGATCAGTTCCCACTGATTGAATCAGTGGAAGGCACCATCTTCTACTGGTCCTCACCGTGGACATTGGCTGGCACAGACTTAGTCACGTCACTTTCCTTACTCTGTGCCTCAGTTTACTCCTCCATTAATGTGTTACGCTCACTTTCCATAGTGCTTTTATTCTTGGGATCTCAGAGCTCTTTTCTTAACTATCCTCTCTCAGATAGTCAAATCACTACTAAATCAGAGCCTTTTCATTTTTCCCTTCTCAAAGAGCAGATGATACTAATTCTTTTGCTCATTAAAGTGCACATGGGGAGGAATCTTGTTGAGTTCAGTGATACTATGAGAAGAAAAAGCAGCGTGTGAGGTCAGAATCTTCCCACATGTGTTACAAGTGCAAAAAACTGAGAGCAAAAAGAGGCTGAATGAATCAAGGATCCCACTCCTGGGAACAACAGAAGGAAGAAATAGAAGTAGCACCTGGAAAATGCTGCTCTCTTCAAGAGAGGGCTCTGTAGATATCCACTAACTCTAATATTAAAGAAATATAAATTCACCTATTTAGTTGAATCCTCTTTTGCTTCTTTATGGAAACACTTGTAGTAAAGCCTGGGCTTTATATTTAACAATTAAAAATATATATATATAAAAACAACCAAAAAACCCGCAACCTCTTGTTCCACCAGCAAATCACAATTTCCTCAGCCAAGAACACCTATTCCGAAGTCTGAGGAGGGCTGGCATACCCCTGTAATGCTGTGTAAAGACAGCCCAAACATCTTAACATTCCCAGCCTGGATCCACCCCTGCTGTCAGCAAACCCGTTGGATGCTCTTGCTCGGTCTCCTATCCATGTGTGCTCCCATATCTGTGTGCTCTGATGGCACCACGCCGAGCCCAGGGTGGGCTGCCAGCTCCCCCGGGGATGCAGGTACCGCATAAAGAGAGGCTTTGCCAGGCAGCCTGCCTAAAGCTGAGAGTGCCACCGCCAGCACGCACGACTGCTCCTAAACCCTATTTGGACCTGTTTGTATAGGAATACGCCGAATGTTGGGAGAAGAAGACTGCATGGGCAAACATCATTGCCAAAAAGGCAAATTGCATTGCTCAGGTATATGAGGAACCTCTGGCAGCTGGGAAAGGATATAAAGATGTAATCACATTAACATCCATTCCTCAGGCTGTCTGGACGAATGAAGAGCCAGGGCAGGCAGCAGGCTGAGGAAATGGACTGGTCATGAGACACTCTGTATGTGTACATGCACAAACATAACAGTTGCTTTAGAAACTTTCTATTCCTGTCTTATTTTAACGCAAAATCAGGCTTCAGAGTTGACTAAGGTATTGACAGGAATGGTATTTTTAATTACAAAAAAAAAAAAATTTATATACAACACATTCTGAGTTGAAAAGGGAAGTTAAAAAATCCTCACTTTGCTCGCTTTTGAGCTCTTCTTTGCTTAAAAATTTGTTGATTTGCTGTTTTCAGTATCCATTGCCTGTCTGCAGCAGTTCTGATCTGATACTCTGAGGGAAAATAAGCCTTTTCTAATTAAATCTATGAATGTGATCCATGAAGGAAATCTGTTGACTCCAGATCCAGTAACATGGTCCATGATATAGTGGGAAGGCAAAGCCACAGCACGGTATATCAGCTTTAAGAAGAAAGGGTGGAATGAAATGTTATAAGTGTGTATCCTCTGCCTGAACAAATACAACAGGTAGTGCTTTCGCAAGGGAAACTATCTTTTATCCATTTAAATGATCAGCACACAAGAACAGCAAAACACAAGGATTATAAGATGCCTGAATCCCATCCTTCAAGGTGGTCTCATCTGCTAAGGAGTCACATTCTCGAGTACTGGGGAAACCTGAGGAGCTAATAATTTCCTCTGACTCAAAAGTAAAACAGCAAAGCAAAAAACAAAACAAAACAAATCCATCCAGCATATTTCTGAAGCTCCCTGTTTAAATCTGCTTCTCACCATGCAAAGGATTATTTTACATTGCAAACTGTTTCTCACAGACATTCTGCTTAGGGCATCGAGTAGCGTGAGGCTTGATGACAAATTTGAAGGGAGAACTTGGAGCAGTTATGAAAGACTCCATGTTCCCTCACCTTCCCTCCTAACTGCCCATTCAGATTTTCCAGGAGTGCTGTGAAATAAGCTTTTTATCTCCATCAGCAGTTCACATCCAGTCCTGGAGCAGGTTATGCTTTTCCATGAGAAAACATCTGGGAGCTTTGGGTTCTGAAACAGGGGGCTGTTCAGTGGCATCTCCAAAACATTAGTGGATCTCCAGTCATCTTCACATGAAATAGACTTGTGAAAACCCACCACTGCTGCTGGCATTACTAGTTTAAGGCTAGCTGGGTGTAGACACTAATTTTGCCTCTTGTTCCTTGGGGTGGGCTACCAGGGCAGGACATCAATGAAGCAACCAGAAGGAGGTGGCACCATTTCTGTATGTGTAGGACTTCAGTCTCCAATGGTTTCATTCCAGCACCTTTTCCCACAGTAAAAGCATTGGAGAATTTTGTTCATGTTCTACAGGCAGCATTAAATGGGATGTTTTAAGCTGAGAATATTTTCCCAGCTCCTGGCAAGGGTTGGGCACACAGCCCTGAGGTGGGCAAAGTATGTGATTGCCATCAAACTAAGCAGCCGTGTTCACCTTGTCTTGGATTTCTTTATATGAGACAGGGGATGATTCATAAAAGGAAATGCTGAGGCTACACAGGTTGTCAAGTATCTAGTGTAACCAGGTGTAATGATTGAGGTTTTGCAGGCAAGCTGCAGTTAAGGGAAAAAATAACAGATCATGGGGCAAATCCATTCCTGATGCAACTCTACCATCTTCAGTAAGAGTTACTCCCGTGTGAATCTGGCCCCGTGTTCCTCACTCATAAAATAAGGAAGATCCCTCCTGCAGCAGAATCGATTGGAAAAGGGAGAGGGGGAAAAATGTTTCCTTCTAACCCACATTAAAAATAATCACTTTCTGTTGCACAAGGGGGCAGGGAAAACCAGAGTAGAATTTCCTCAGTATGTCAAAGGGGGGGTGGGAAATGGCATAACCAAGAGGTCTCTTTCATCTCTGCTCAGTTCTAAACAACACAGGGAAGAGGGGAAAACACATCTATATAGATACCTGTATATAATCTGTAATCTATAACTACAGCTATATATATAGATAACTATATATCTATATAGCTAGATACATTTGTGCTTCCTAGGTTATGTCACCAGTGTGAGATCTGGTGATATTTAGGAGGAATTTTGCACAAACACAGAGCGATTTAGAAAAAAAAAAAGAAAAAGTATTATATTCCTCCTGTTGATTAGACCTGTTGTTTAAAAATAGTAAAATATATCTGTTTTAAATGCCTGCTAGATTTTTCACTGCTGTGTGGTGTTTTCTATCTCAGCTTTTTCTTCCAATTTGGCAGGTCTGTGTACGTGAGCTCTACGGGAATGCAGAAAAGCCACCTGAGGGAGAAAATTGCTAATCACTACAAATTACTAATCATGCTTTCACACTAAACAAATCCCACTGAGAGGTTTTTAGTTACACAAAGGTGGATTATTTTTTTCCTTCCCCTTTTCACTCTTTCCTCCAGCTAATGATACAGAGGTGCAAAATGCAGGATATCACATCCTACTACGCATTAGCGCAGCATTTTCACATGATAAGATCTAGATCTGAGTCCAAAATAAAAGCACAATAGCCTGAAAATCTTCTAATGCACACTGCTAGCACTTCCCAACCAAAACAGAAGGCAAAGCAATTTAGACAGTCACAGAATAATCTTTCTGAGGTTATTTCTATTCCAGCAGTGGTGGCGTTCCTTTGCTGAGAGTGTGGCCCCTGTGCAGTTGCCCCATAAAAGAGTTTGGAACCTAAGCAGAGGATACAGAAGGTTGGAAGGAAAAGATACCGTTTGATCTGCAGTTTTTACAGCCAGGAAACTCAGAGTAAGTGCTTTTCTCAAGATCACTTGGGACCTCTCTAGTGGAAGTGGAGGCTAAATCTGCTTCTTCTGAGTCCTGGAGTCCTAACCAGAGGAGCCCCCTGCCTCCCAGCTCCCTCTCCCACTCACTTGGCTTTAAAAAAGGCCTTTGCTGACACATCCCAGGAATGCGGAGTTGTTGTTCTTCCCGTTATACTTCAACATATCCACTCACACCTGAAACTACTCATTTGCCTTTGCTAACGATGCTCAAAACATTTCACTGGCTTAAGTTCCTCTTGCCTTGGCATGAGACGGGGCAGCAGTGAGGAGTTTGGGTGCTTGTTCTGCACAAGGGCATCCTGCTCCTGCAGCCCTAGGCTGTGGCCTCGCTTGTGCCCTGTGTGTCCAGCCGAGTGAGCTATGTAGAAATTGCAACAACTGACAGCAGCATTTCCTGGTGAGTTTGCAGACAAATATGCCTTCCTGAGCTAACAGCTGGATAACTGTCTGGAACTGGGGGCGCTAGGTTAATTATGCTGTTAGTGTGTATTAAAAAAAAATTAATATCAGGCTGCATCCTTTTGCTCATTCTATTCCAGCTGGGGCTTCAGGGCACAGCTAAGCACCTTCTGTTGATGAGAAGGAGGAATATTTTGTCATTCCTTCAGCCTCTTTGGAAAATGCTTCAGGTTTTGGATTATCCAGCCCATACGGGGCAGCCAGGGTTTCCTCAGGCTCAGCTGCTATGACACAGCCCCATAGGTGCCGTCCCCCAGCACTGCAGCATTCCCGTTTCCTGTTTCTCACCAGAAAAATGAAGGTGACAAAATTACCTTGCTTACAGTCCATCATCAACAATTCTACTGCAATATGGTTATGGATGCTCCACCACTGAAGAGCACCTGTTGAATTTACTTTGACACACTGTGGTTTGTTTCTCTGGACCAAATTCAGAACTGCTGTAAGCAAGCTGATCTCAGGTACATAATACTTGGAATAGATTTTTATTGCCATCCCATTCCCTTCTGTTTTTTTCATGTATTTTCACGCAGACATTATCTAAACTGAACCAAACAGAAGTGCAATATGTTTTTTATCACTGCTCTAAACTAGTCTGAAACTCACTTTTTTGTGTCAGCTGTGCCTATTCAGGTCGCAAAACACAAGACTCTCTCCAGAGCTTTTTTACTACACTCATAAAGAAACAATGGAAAACCAAGAACAGTTCCTAGAGAAAGGATGGCATGAGGAGTGGGCAATGTCTGCCTGCAAGTCCACTCCTAATCTTTTCCCTGTACAGAACAAAGTGGGAGAGCGCACTTAAGAAACATCTATTTTATAAACCAGATGAGCAGCTGCTTTGCTGCAGTGATGAGCAGTGATGTTAAAATGCTGTCGCTGAGCTTTGGGATTAAGACCTCGTGGGAAGCACCTGTGAGGAGCTGGCACCGCGTGGCTCCGGGGCTGTGCTGGGAGTGCTACCCACACCAGGACCACCGGAGTGGGCACCGCCACTCTGTATTCCTACAGATTGCCTTGCTCCATGGTTTCTAAAAGCACTAAGTGTTTTGCCTTGGAATGTTTTGTCTTTAGAGCAGATGCACTGAAATTTTCTGAAGCAGAACACGACACACTGATATTTTTAAGCTTGCATAATTCACTGAATTCCACACAAGTTTGTCATTTCAGTAACTCAGAAACTTCATTTGTCAGTCAGTTTTAGGCTTCTTCAGAAAGATTTTTGTCCCTGGCTCCATTCCCCAGAGGTCCCAACGGGCTCTAGTGGAGCCTCCGTGAAGCACCCTTCGCACGAGATACTGGTGACAACAAAAGCAAAGATGAGGACTGTGCTGTAAAGCTGCCGTTTTGTGGCCAAAACATGCCCCTGTCGTCATCAACCAGCAATAGCTACTGGCATGTGTAGGAGACCACAGTGTTGCCATGAGGTGGGTTAGTACTAATTACGAGATGTTTATTCAGTCTAAGTAAAATACACTGCAGTTTACTCATTAGCAACCAAAATGGCACATTTAATTGGAGCAATATATTAATACAAATAGGGGATTACAGCTAAGCAGGGTGCTTAACTCTTTACAGTTAATTTATAGTTAACTAAGGTGCTCATTTGCCCTGGTAAGAGTATACATCCACACAGCAGCTTTGTGAGAGGAGGATTTCATCACGCTTTAGAGAAGAGTAGGTGCTGGTTCTTCTCTCCTGTTATCTGACCTTATTGGCATTGATGTGTTTGCAATAGAAAAAGACACTGCTCCTTTGCCCAGCTAAGGCTAAAATGGCCTTTCTCAACTCAGCTTTTCTTCAGCTGACCACCTAATAACTAAAGCATGGTAAAAATTTAGTCTGTTTTCTTATGTCTTGTATTTGTTGAATATTTCCTATGTACATTATCAGGGCTGATCCTCAACTAACTTATGAGGTTTATCATGAGATCACAGGTTGGTTTCATAAAACTCACACAGAAGTCTATACGAACACTTTAATAACTGATGAAGCTTAAAATGATTAAGAAATAGTCTCAGCTCAACCAAAGCAGTTATTATAAACCAAAGAAAGAATGTTTTCTCAGGGGTTTATGCTGATTGAAGTTCACATGTATATTCATCTGCTGACTCCTTGCTGTGTATTTCACTATGCCACCTGCAAAATAGGTTGGAAACACCTGGAGCTGGTTGCATCTTTTAATTGCTTCATTGAAAGTGGCAGAGCAGACCAAGAGAAACAAAAATGGGTGTTGCTCTTGTTAACCCAGAGGTGGGAATAGTGTGCTGCCTATCAGGATGGTGGAGAGGCTATAAAAGGAGAAAAAGTGATTGAAGGCATTTTGTTAGAAGTGAACACACAGGAGTAGTTTTAAGCGGAAAAAAAAAAAAGAGGAACTAAGGTAAGAGTTATTGTATGTGATAATTTAATTCACTTGGTTTGCAGTAAACAAAAAAGTAGTAGGTGCCATTTGAATTCTAATCTGTTCTTCCTTCTTTTGACAATGGCTTTACTTCTATTGCTCTGAGGCATATATCTGGTGTGAATCCTGATTTCTAGAGAGATGTGTATCTTTGTTTGGTTTTTTACCAGGCAGGAGTCAAAGTTGTTCTGGTGGGATATCCCTGGTTGTCAGATGCTTACCAAGTTTCTCTCTCTCTCTGCCTCCTCAACAGGGCAGGGGGAGAAAACAAGATGTTAAAAGCTCATGGGTTGAGATAAAGACAGAGAGATTATTTAACAAAGCACAATATCAAAGCGTCATTAACAAAGCATAAAGAATTGGTGGGGGGGGGGGGGTAGAGGAAATTAGGGGAATTTATTGCCAATTTTTAAAATAGAGTAGCATAATAAGAATCAAAAACATCTTTCTAACTCTACTCCTTCATTCCTGACCCTGCTACCTTCTCCCCCTCAAGTGGCACAGGGGAAAGAGGGCTTGTGGTCAGTTTATAACACCTTGTCTCTGCCACTCTCCTTGTACTTTCCACCTGCTCCAGCATGGGGTCTTTCCCATGGGACAGTCCTTCAGAAACTGGGTCCTTTCCACGGGGTGCAGCCAGTCCTTCAGGAATGGATTGCTCCAGTGATGGGTCCTTTCCACAGAGTGCAGCCAGTCCTTCAGGGCCACAAGGGCCACAGCTCCTGACGGAAAAACCTGCTCCTGTGTGTGCTCCTTGTGGGCTGCAGCACCCCCCACTGCCAAAGCCTTGCCATGTCTTAATTGATATGCTCTGATTTTTGCGAATGGGAGGAAAGAATTCTGAAACCATATATGTTCTATATATTTGCTCGACTATGTTTATTGTGTGGTGTACTTTCTGTAAGCTCTTTTTATCGCCTGGTTTTTTTATTATTAGTTGTTCATGATAACAGGTATTGCTATGCAGTGAAATCTCATCACAGTGTTCTGGGCTTTTTATATCACTGGTCACTCTGCCCTAAACCTAGATGTATGCACTGAATAACCCCATTGTTCGTTTAGAATGTCCTTGGCTTTTCTATAGCCTTGTCCCTATGATATTACTTGTGGACACAGTGGGCTGGTTTGAAGACAGTGAAGTTAAAAGTGGTGATGTATGCAGCTATGTAACTGTGAGAAGAAATGTATTGATTCCACATACTTCCTTTTCTAACCTGCTGGAAAGTGTTTCATCATGTAGGACGTCATGGCGATCTTATATTTATTACTTAACATACATTGAAAAGTCTGACTTCTCTTTCTTGCTGGCTTTCTGAATGGCAAAAGCTGTTGTTAACATGTCTTGCGTGTCAGAGATCAGGCTGTTCATGACAGCTTATGAAGCTTTGAACGTACACAGTAATAGAGAGGAATGGCAAACTGTTATATTAATGTGGCTGAAGTACAAAAAGTGAAACTATTGACCTTGTTAGCTCCGCATTTGGGGCAAATGTTACTGCCGTGAATAGAGTAACTTTAACTAGGATTAAACAGAAGTTGTTTTGAATTTTATTTGGTGTGTTTTGCTCTGGTATAGGTCAATGTGAATGCCTGAGAGGGGCTGGGCAAAATGCTAAAGATAGTTTCAGTTTTGGAAATGTCAGAAATATTTTTTATGAAAACTGGATAAAGAAGCCAATAATGAAATAGAAGCAAAAATTATTTTCATCGGTTTATTAATCACTGGAAAAGCTTCTGTTACTCAGCTTCCTTTTCTGAAATAATACCCTTTTAAATAAACCAGATAAATAAACAGCCTTTACTATCATTCTTGCCTGGCATGGCAGTGGTACTCACTGTGTGGAACCAGCAGGTATCTGATGGGTGATTCAGCACAGCTCTTGACCTCCCTCAGACAAAAGGTCCCATGAGTTACAGTGACTGGTTCCTGGAGTGTACAAAAGACTCCGCAAAAACATATGGCAAGAGATATTAATAAGATTGTGTTGAGACGTATGTACAAACAACAGGGAGAAGTAAAGTGCTCAGGTGCTTTCCACTCTTTTGATCCAAATCTAATATCAAAATCAGCCTTGTAGAGCTGTGTATGGGGAGACACCCCTTATCAATGGGCTGTTTCCAGGCTCAGTGATGTTATGTGTCTGTCCAAGGCCTTTCTTCCATGGAAGAGATTCCTGCCCCATAGTTCATTTACATGGTCTTTCCACTGTACATAGCATCACATTTGCTTATGCAGCCACTGCCTGAGCAGGGGATGAAGAAGCTGAGGGCATAGACTCAGCTGACCAGCCACGGGCTTGCATTGCCCAGTGTAGCTGAGAAAAACTGCCCTCTGCCTTTTCCACAGAGGAAAACCGCTGCACTTGAGCCCAGTGCTGTTCCCCAGTCCTGCACCAGGTTTCTAGAAGCAGCCTCCTTTCACCCCACTGGCGGGCGGCTTCCTTGGGGAGCCGCAGCACAGGGACCGTTTAGGAAAGCCCGTACCGTGGCCATTAGCACAGTGCCAAGAGCAGCCTCTGCCGATAACGAGAAGCCCTTCTGCCTCACTGCTATTAAACTGCTGCCTTTTCACGAGAGGAATCCTGAATTCTTCCTCAAACCTAAACAAAAAAGTGAGCCTTTTATTCGTTTCATCATTATCTAGGGCTGCCACATTCAAATGATTCTCCAGCAGTCCCTTCATTTCCGAGTGCACACGTCGAGAAGGGATTGGAAGCCTTTTGATTAAGAATAAGAGGTGATGACACTACAACCAGTGCAGGGTTGTCATCATTACCGTGTACCTGCACTTCCACAGAGCTCTCGCTCTGGGTTGCCTCTGATATAAAGCTGCTGTACTCTGTGCCCTAATTGAATGGAACTATTTTATAAACACGCATTCCCTGAATCCCAGAAAAGATCCTTTTAGAGGGGAAGATATGGGGAGGGTGGTGGGGAGGTGGGGAGCTAGATGGGCTCAGTTCCTGGCAGACCAATTTTGTCTGTGAGAGAGATTTCTTTGTTCCCTGCAAAACTGCTTGTCGTCTACAAGCGGATATCATGGGGTTTTTTTCCTACAAGTCAAATGAATGATCTGACCACCCACTTTTAATCCTGTGATTTTCTGCTGTTGGCCTGGATTACAAGTCACCTATGGCCACCTTTAGTGCATGGCAGGCTGCAAGTTTATACAAGGCACCGAAGAGAAAACATCCACTCCTCCCTGGCCCCGTTTGTTGACTGTTCGTGTCTGATAATTTAACTGTCCGACTTGGTCACATTAATGACCTTTTGGTAGCAACAGAGGGAGGAAGCCTGCCGTGTACCCACCAGGATGCTCTCATCTGCCTCATGAGACGGTATTCATGTGTACGTCCTAAGTCCACACCTCTTATCGCAGTAGCAACACTCTCCAGATGACTTTTTAAGCAGCGTCCCTCTTTTCAAGCATTCTGTGGTCACACTCTGGAATGTCCACTAGTGATTTACTGTTTTCCAGGTTAACTTTTAAGTGCTGATTTTGACCCATATTGCTGCCCTGGCTATTCCTCTTTTCCCATGCGATGTAACTGCAGCTGTAGTGGGTAGAAGTGTTGTGCCTGAGCCTTGAGGGATGCAGGATCTGTGCTGGGCCAATGTCTTCTTGGAAACTGGTCCCCCAGTTACAGCTCAATAGTTAAACTAATCCTCTGCTATCTGTGTGTTTAAAGGTGAAGGGCTTTTATTGTTAAACAAGCTTTCCCTGAAGCCTACATTTTAGGAAAAATACTCTAAAACTGCTATATGAAATTGTATTAATAGACAACAAAATTACAGCCAATTCTTGGTACTATTTCAATAGCTATGTATGAAATTTACTGCATAAGGGATCTTGAGTTAAAAGTGGCCAGAGCAGTTACTTTTATCTTGGCTTACATATAGCATTACATTTACACCTGAACACAGGGTGAATTATCATCCAGAGGAGTTGAGAAGGAATCTCTTTTCTCCAGGAATGGCAATTATATTTGATTAGGTACATGGGAGCTTTTTCCTCTCCTGGCCAAGGAGCTGAGGGCAGTGCTTTGAAGACACCCAGCCTCATGATCAAGGTGTAAAGCATAATGACGAATGTGAAGTTCCTGCAGGGTCAGAGTCAGCTACAATAGTTCAGGGGAGAGGGCATCGGACTGGGACTTAAGAGGCTTGACTTCACTGCCCTGTTCTTCCACTGGGCTGCAGGACAAATCACTTCCTTTCTGTGCTACAGTTTCCTTATCTGTGAAAAGGTGGTAATGAGCCTTTCTTCTTCATTTCTCTTTGTAATCTCTCCAAGAGCTGCAGGTAAAACACACTATGCAAGCACTTCGTATTACTGTGTTTGATTTGTGGGATTTTTTCTGTGTGATATCCTAGCGCAAGGAGTTGTTTCAGATTTGCACACATGAGCTCAAGGACTGTGGTGTTTGTCATCCTGCTGTTAACAGCTCTTCCCTAAAATCATTCAGATGTTCAGGCAGTAGTCTGGTTTTGTTTTTGTTAGGATATCTGCAGCCTGAGATCTTAGTGCAACAGGATTTGTTAGTCAAGCATAGCCCTCGAACAAAAGCACCCAGAGGATGTGTCTTTTTAGACGTTCTCCTTTGCACAACGAACCCCTTGTCCTTTTGCCTCTGGTCTCTGCTGGTCCCCTGTTGAGAGGCCTCCACGCCTGTGGTCGTCAACAGCTTGCCAACATGGGGAGGAGGAAAATAACCCGCTTTACATGTGTAGTAACCTAAGCCTCATTCCAAATGTGTTTGCTTAAGCATTGCTAAGGGTTCCCTCCTTCCCGTCCCCATCACTTCTGCCCTCAACCTGTCTTTGTTTCAAGATGGGAGGAGGCTGCTGGAGGGGTGGGGGTGTTTCTGTGGCGGTGCCTGCTGTGATCTGGGCACTCTTTGTTTGACAACCTGTGCAGACTCCTGGTCACTGACTCCTCTTCCTAATGAAATACATTGGGATGAAGAGTCCTAATTGTGAGGTGATACCCTACTGAGTGTCAGAACAGGCAGGGTGTGCATGATGCTCTTTAATTTGGGTCATTGGAAGTGATAGATGCAGGAGGATGGTAGATTAGTTCCTGCTGAAACCTGAGAAGCTGCCTGTGTTGGTGAATGTCACCCTGTGCTTGACAAACACATTCAAATGAAATGGCCTGAAATCTTAGGGTTTGGGCCTAAGTGACCACTACAGGCACTAGTAGTTCCTGCCTGTGGAATAAACATTTGCTGAACACACTTCAGAATAATAACACTTTGTGCAGCAAGCAATCGCTCATCACCCTCTGCCTCTTCTCACTGTTGTAACAATCCAAATGCCACCAAGACCGCAACTATGTCAATCTCTCCTATAAGTGTTTTACTAATAAATTTCCCTTGACCAGAAGTCAGGGTGTAATATTTGGTTGTTAAATGTATTTGAGTTTACTGTGCTGTTTTTTTCCTATCTGTTCGCTGGAGCCAGAGAACAAGGCACTAATGGGAGATGCAGGATGTGCAAACTTTCCACTAGCATAGTATGCAGATAGTGTTTAGTGATATCAGAGACCTGCAATATAAAATGACTTGTCCAAGGCCATAAGTTTCCTCCTCTTCTCCACCTCTCCAGCTCATCTGCTGAATACCATTGGCATTTTGGGGTAGGAGCTGCACAATGTTGATAGTTCATCCAGTGTTGTGGGATATGAGATCTCACTCTAATACAATGAGGGTTTTTTAGTGGTATATCTATTTTCAGGATGTCCAATGGATTAAACTTTTCTTGACAAAAAAAATCACTTGCAGAGTGATGACTGAAGCCAAATCTCTTGAGTCCTGGCCCAGTATGTCATCTGCACTGGGACTTTGTTCTGAGGTTGGAGTTCCATGATGCTACATATTTATGCAAGAGGAATGGTTGCAGTAAGAGATGTAGGGATCTGCTTTGTAAAAACAAAACTTAACTGTAAAACCCTTATAACAAATCGTGGACAATGGACAATATTATGACTTCAAGATTATGAAGATTAGAAAAAAATTGATAAGTGCTTCTCTTGCATTTCATTTCTGTAGTGTTTAACTCTGGAATCAGATTTCTCTTCCTGTTTTCAAAATTTATAGAGCCAACCATGAAATTAGAGAGGTTTCAACTGGAAATAAGGAAGCATTTGACTTTGACACTAAAATTAATTAAACTGTTATTACATTGATCTCTACAGCATCTGTTCCACTTGTACGCAGAAATGCTAGTGTGCGCTACGGGGCCAATTCATACTGGTGGAATTGGATGCTGTGATCAGCCATATGCTGATAAAATTATTCTTTTGTCAGCATGTCTGGCTGGAATTGCTTCAGGAGCTGGAAACATTGAAAGCAACAATGATCAGTGCTGAGTGCTTAAGATTGCTGATGTGAAAGGGACTTTTGGGTTGGTTCCACACTCCGTGTACACTTCATACCTCACATACAGATTGGGAAGCCTGGTCCAGTGTAAGCACCTAAAAATGGGCATTTAGAGCACCCGAGTTTTGAGATAAAACTGTTCACTGAATGGGGCATGACTTGTTTGCAAAGCTCCATCCAAATCCAGTCTAGTTGAATATCCAGGAGTTCTGCCACTTTGGGGAAGTTGAGTCAGACCCCAGAGAAGTCGAGGTAGTAGAAAGCTGACCTCAAAACCCCGCTAACTGAGCTCATCTGGTGGAAGATACAGGTACACAGGTTTGTTTGTTGGCTGGTTCTTGGTGATGTGTCAGCATTATGCTTGTGCAGCTTATAGACAGATCAGCCACAGGCACCAAATTCCATCAGAATATAAAACGTTTGTGTGGCAGATGGCAGAGTTGCATTCGTGCTTTCTTTTCTATGGTTTGCACTCAGAATTTTCAGTGAGTCCCTATTTCACTGCATGCAAAGTATGTGAGATTTGTCAGGTACTGGAAGGGAACTGGAAAGGAAAAAAGGAATCAGCCATTGCAGTGGTTAGGAGAGTAATGACAGAGGAATTGGCTCAGTCTGGAGGTTATCTGCATTCTTCCCAGTGTGGTCAGTGTTGCACGTTGAACCCTGTAGGGCTTTAAAAAAAAAAAAAAGACACGGGCCAAATTTATTCATGGCTAAAGATACCATGATGATGAGCAGAGCCTCATCTGATTGTCTGGATACTGTCCATATCTGTAATTATTCCCTAAATAAACACCTGAAACACAGCTGTTACAAGCTTTTTTTAGGAAGTGGCCATTTGAAAATGGATATTATGTTGGAGAATTTTCTTTTCCTAGTTTCTGTTTACAGTTGAAAGCAATTCTCTTCAAGCCTTGAAAAGTGTGCAATTATTTGCTTTTACAATTAAAGCCATAAAAGTGCCTAGCTATTGTTGCATGCTCCTTGAAAGCATGCTATTGCTTTTGATGACTGTGATATTATTAATAATTTAATTACCATCACTGGATTAAAACACAAATGCCCAAGTGAACACAAACATCTTCTCTTTAAAGACTTAATCTGAACATTTCTGGGTTCGTATTTGTGTTGTTGGGCACTTGTCAGGGTGCTGCTGTAACTCCATGCACACCTGCTGCGCTCTGCACAGGCACAACCTGCAGCTCTGAAAGCCACTGGAAGGTTGGTGCTTTGTAACAGCTCCATCAGATGTCACCACAAGGTATTTGTCTGTCAGCAAAGGCCAGCTAAGTGATTAGCTGACACAGCTACTCACTGTATGGGTCACTGGCAAAACAGACAGGTTCAAAAATTTAAGACATTTGTTCCAACTCCTCCCAAATGTCTTGCCTGCTTCATTCAGCTATCGGCTCAGTTGTCTGGTGCAGGCAAAATAAAACACGTTGGCACTCACAATATACTGTTTAAAAACAGCCAGTCAGCCCGTTGAGGGCATAAATACTGAATTTTGTTTGTCTGGAGGGGAAGTTCTTGGCCTTGCTAGGGCTGTATTTGCTCTCTCTGGTAACATGGAAAGGAAAGGAAAGGCAGCCCCATCTTCCATGCCAAGTACCGTGTGCATACACACTTGCATCAGTGCTGCTTCATAACTATTTTAAGTTTCTTAACTTTGGCCTCAAGTTTTGTGTCCTGTTTTCAAAGTCGTACAAACACCCAGATCAGTCCATGAAGCTGGTTTTAAGAGACGGATATAGCTTTTCTGTCTCCAGAAGTGCAGCTATCTCAGTCCACACTGAAATGGGAAAGTTGTGATCATCACGCTGCATTTGAGCCTTCTCCTTCCTACTTCCTTTACTGTGAAATGCAGCCCAGGGATAGCTTCATGGTTTAAAGCAAATAAATAAATAAAATTGTGGTAACATCCTAGCCCTATAGATGAGAAAATATAAATGAGGGTTATGATTGTGAGCTATAACAACCCATAAAACCCAACGCCCAAAGACCGTAATAAACAAGTACCAGAGGTCTACGGTGGAACTGATGACTTAAGAAATGGACAGTCCATTCTTGTTACAATACAAGCAAAAAACTGATTTTTCTTAATTAACGCTGTGCTTGGCATTGAGAAAGGAGGGTTAAAAGTTGCTTTCCATTTAACACTTAATTTTTTGAGAACTACCCTAATGATATGCTACATCGAAGTTCCATAAGGGCCTGGTTTCTTGAATTGCCTTCTCTGCACTCAAGGATGTGACTCTCTCTTGAAGTGATAATGGCTGGTGATGAAAGCTAAAGGATGGGCGCAAGGTGATCCTGCTGGCCAAAAAAGTTGCATAGATGGAGGAAGCTAAAGAGTGGTTTTTATTAAATATAAAAGAGACAAGTGTGATTGAAAGTTGTGGGATATATTTAGATAGAACAAGATCGTGTTCTGTGCCTAGTTTCCATGGTGGCAAAGTCTTAACTAAACCCTCATATCATAAAAATAAAAGTAGACAGAAACATACTCTTTTTAAACTTTGATTATGTGTCAGAGGGGCAGTAGGATTTGAAGATCTTGTCAACAGACAAAACAGAAGTATTATTCTTTTGTAGGATTCAGCACACAAAATATACTACTCAGTTGACCACAAATACAAATGTTGAGAGATACAGTCAAAGAACATTTGGTACCATGTGTAAAGGACTTTATGTAACTTACACTGGATTTTAAGCACCCAAAAAAGGCCTGCATTCTCCAAATATTAAGGGTTTGACTTCAGGCTGAGAGAGCAAAGCTGCTCAGACCCTGAAAGCAAAGTATTCTGCTGTGTCAGTTGTCTGAAAGACATGTAGCATCGCTCTGAGAGGCATGATGAAGGGAAATAAATCTACCACTCCTCCATCTGTCCCCCAGCCCTCCATTAGTAACCCTTTTTCACAAATCTTAGCAAAATCAGCGTCTGTATTTTAATGTGCCTATATTTTTACTTCCCATACAAAATGGAAAAAAACATTAAACCCATGAGCACTTTCCCCCCTTTTTAAAAAAACTAACAGAGGAGAAATTTATCAGAGAACACATCTCCAATACTTCCATGTGTTTTTGAGTATGGTTGAAAGTAAAGATGGTTTTATTCTGATGAAGCTCATGTACGATCCACGGCAGTATTTGAGCAGTCCTGTCCTCAAGATTTCTGAGACTCCTTTAAGTTACACAAGTTTATGGATGCCAGCAGCTCTGCAATACCAAGCCACGGCTCTGCACTCAGGCTAATTACTGCTGAAGTCAATGGGAGCCGGATTGTTTCCTGCCAGAAAGTGCTTGAGCTGAAGCAGAATGGACTCTGCGTGTAGAACCGTTTGTGTGAGTTTTACTGTTTTCCATCCTGAATGCTGAAATTGAGACAGAGCAGAAATTAAGCAGTTTGCCAGAGGCTGAACAGAGAGGCACAGGCTATAGGGGGAAAGAGGTGACTCCCAAGATATATTCATCAATTGGCAGACTCCTCTGTCCTACCATCATGCACTGCAAGGAAAATTAACTACCTAATGAGATGATTTTGAAAGGACTTTTTTTAGCATCTCCCTCAGCTGGTTTTTTGGTAGAGGAAAATAGGGATCTTAGCCAAAACTGTATTCCTGTAATGTCCAAATGCTACTCAAGCACCAGTACTAGCAAGAGCGGGATTGTTCCTGTATGTTTGTCCTGCGCTTTGCTCTATACTACTCAATGCTGGATCAGGTGTTACTCCCCACTGCTCAGAAAACAGGAGAGGCATATTCACATGAGAAGTTCTAAAACTCATTGAATTCATTGTTAATTAGGAAGGGGTAGAGGAGAGAGCCCTGTGTCTAACTCTTGCTGAATTCTTGCAAGAAAAAAGTCTGGCCTCAAGTATATTTAAATTTTTACTGCGAAGTTAAACCCTCGCACACACACAAAAAAAATATCTTACAATGGAAGTGCTGACAGGTCCTTAACTATAGTAGCAGTAGCAGTCTCAGCTATAATAAAGATATTGCATGTTATCAATAATCCTCTTTTTGCCTGAATCCCTGTCTTTCTAAAGAGAAAGGGCTTACTGACTGGGCAAATCTATTTATAAATTTTGTCTTGGCACAAGAGGAACGTATTGACAATGCAGTGGAGATCTGGGGAGGCAGCTGGTCTGACTGCATGCAAGCAGCAAGCTGAGTGTCAAAGCAGGGCACTTAAATTTTTCTCTCATTCCTCTAAAAGAGAGAGTGGGGGAATTAGGAATTGAAAAAAAAAGCTCTCCTTTGAACAAGGCAAGGTCAGAGGGGTTACAAAAGATGGAGTAAACTGTCATACTTGGCTTGCTGAAGAGCTTTGAAGGGCTTTCACATGCTGTGCACCATTGGACAGAGTCACCTGAACTGGGAAACAGGGTGTGCATATATTTATATTGTACAGAGGCAGGTGTACCAGGACAGTCCCAGCTCATATGGGGTGATGGGTTGACCCTGACAGCACACCACATGCTCACCAAAGCTGTTCTGTCACTCCCTTCCTCAACTGGATGGCAGAGAGAAATGTAATAAAATGCTCGTGAGTCCAGAGAAGGACAGGGAGATCACTCATCAGTTACCATCACAGGCAAAACAGACTTGACTTGGGGAAATTAATTTATTACCAATCAAATAAGAGTAGGACAATGAGAAATAAAAGCTACATCTTATAACACCTTGCCCTCATCCCTCACCTCTTCCTAGATTTAACTTTACTCCCAAGTTCCTCACCTCCTCACACAGTGGCGCAGGGGGATGAGGAATGGGGGTTGTGGTCAGTTCATTACATGTTGTCTATGATGCTCTTTCCTCCTCACACTCTGCCCCTGCTCCAGTGTGAGGTCGTTCCCACAGGAGACAGTCCTCCACAAACTTCTCCAACATGAGTCCTTCTTCCCCTTCTTAACTACGTTGTCCCAGAGGTGCTACCACCATCACTGGGCTCAGCCTTGGCCAGCAGCCAGTCTGTCTTGGAGCTGACTAGCATTGGCTCTTTCAAACCTGGGAGAAACTTCTAGCAACTTCTCAGAGAAGCCACCCCTGTAGCCTCACCACTACCAAAACCTTGCCAAACCAACCTAATACATTAGGATAGCTCTTCTTGGGGTTTGATGGTGCTTTGCTTTGAATAAAATGATGGCAGGTTAAAGGTAGAAGGAAAAGAGATAAGATCTCATGAAGGATGCTCACAATTGCCCCCTCCATGTTATTTTAAAATTATGTTTTTCTTTGAATGTGTTGTGGTAGATTTCACATCTCTTCACTTCTAAGCTAAGTCTTGCAGAGAAGATGATGAATTTATTCCATCAACAACATAAACTGGCAAAATAGTTGAAGTCCTGTCATCTACCTGCTTTTCACATTAGCCATATTCCAGTAGAAACTGGACTTTTGAAATAGTAAGAAATAGAGATGCCAATGCTCCTTAACATTTCTGTGCAAGTGCAATTGAAGAGTACCAAATAATTGCCTTACTTCCCCAGGACCTTGGCCCATTTTTACTCAGTGTGATAGAAAATAAAGCCACCCAGATACTTACTATGTCACCACGTTCCTGTGAGAATCAAGGCACTGTGAATTTTTCTCCTTTCTGCAGTTACTTTTCACAATTCATAGCATGCATAGCATCAAGACTGCACGTGTACAAACAACTGTTGTGTGCTATGAATTACCACCTTACATCTACCCAGAGACTTTCATAGCAATTCTTCTCTACCCTTTCTGTCTGTATTATCCATCTGAAAACACTGAGCAGTTGATAAGAAAAACATTTAACTCTTATTGATGGGGTTGATGAGAAAATGTGGTAAGGGAGTGTGTGTAAAACAAAAAAAGGGTGGACTGACATGGTGTGTAGTCTGAGTGATGCAGCTTTGGTAATGGTAAGATGGGTGTTTGTGTGGAGGTGAGGATGTGTGCTCTTAGCTTTGCTTCTCTTTTTCTGGTAGCTGTGTTGCTTTGCAAATCCCATGAGTGCTTCACAACAAAGTACTTTATGTATTAGCATACCTTGGGCAGGATTTTTTTAAAAGAGCTCGCTATTGTCCTAGCAATGTTTGATTTCAGGCAAGGGATGAATGATTTTGAAAATCCCACTCTGAATGTACGTGGCTGTCCTCTATTACATGGATGTCAAATTTTCCTCCTCTTATACCCAAAGGCTAAAGTTTACTCAAAGCAGAACAGCAAGGATCGCATTGCTGTCATCAAAATAGCTTACAAAGTGCAACCAATAAGTAGGTCACTTATCTGAATGGGATACTGTATAAGTAGCATGTTTGCCACAAGAGACTTATGAGCAAGTCCCCTATGGTGTATATATAAGAGTCTGTCAGTCTGATTCAATTCCCACAGATGTTTAAACTAGACCTTGGTTTAAATGGAGATGGATCAAAGGGAATGTTCATCATGTATGAACTATGGATGTGTCTTTTTCCACAAGGGCTTACTGAAGTAACTTGGGATGTCACAAAAGGCCAAAATTGATTGTATAAGTTCACTTTCAATCTTCACAAGCCATTTGAATGATCCAGATGTATTCCTGCAGAAAATGCAGGGTATGCAGGGGAGGAGAATAATGCACGTGGCAGCGTTAGCTCAGGACATCGATGAACTGTTCAAATCTTGCAGGTGACCTGACTCTGACCCTTTTAGTGACTAAAGAGACATGAGTGCTTCTTTTACATATCTGTCTTCATTCTTGGCTGACTTTGGCAGAGCAGCTAAAAGTTATGGGGAAGATGATAAAGACAAAATTCCCAACTAAAGCAAAGAAATACTGTAAATCTTGCTGGAGAGGCTGTAATTTGGGCTGCTGACCGCTTTTTCTAATAGAGCATATTACATCCAACAGCCCTAGCTTGGGAAAGGAGTCGCGATTCGGGGCCAGGGAGCTGTTAAGTTTCTCTTCTAGCACCGTGCATTTCACCAGCACTAGAAAAAAAATCTCCCTCCTTCTGTAGTGAAATTCCATCTAGGGAGGACGATGTCCCAACATGTTTAAGTTTAAACTTTGACATGGCTTACGTGAAAGATAACCTTTGACTGCCAGGACCCAGGAAAGTACTTGCCGCAGGAGTCATCCAGCTGACATCCCAGCGCCAAGTTTGCTTCCCTCTGAGTTTTGAAGACTGTGACTATAATTAGGAGGTGCCTTTGATGGATTCCACCAACACCTCTTCTCCCAGAGGACAGAAGTCAGGCTTGTGTGGCTAGTGGGAGATCAACTGTGAAAGCCAAGACTCCAGCTGTATTGCGCTGGAAAGCCATAAAGAAGGGGACAATGTCATCATTAATTTAAAACTATTTACAGTGCTGATAACATGACACACAGAAAGGGTTGGCACTGAGAAAGGATTGTTCTGCAGGGACAAGTTAGTTCTACGCTTCTCATTACAGGAATTGCCTTGCTCTGGAGAACTGTTATTCAGTGGTAAAGTACAACACTTTCAAGTGATTTAAAAGAACCAAACACCAGAAAAAACAGCCCTCTTTGCCCTTTGTATAATTGCATATGTTCAAAGTCTGGGCAGTCAGTCAGTGCTCAGCTCAGAAGAAGCTTAGCACTGAACAGAACTGAACCAGCCCAGATTGCCTGGCTGTACACTCTCTGCAACCATCCAGGTTTATTAATGGACAGGAGATGCATGTGGATTTATTCCCCTGGGTATTCAGGGTTATCTGATTTCAATCAACATAAAAAGGAAGAAAAATGATGTGCTTTATTACATGCTCTGTATACATCGTCCTGAGTCCTCACTCTTCACCTTGTAGCTCTCCCTACTAGCAGTAAAGGTTTTAGACAGGTCTGCCTTTTACCCTTTGCACAAAATTTCACCACTGAAAAATACGCTTAAACCCACTTTCGTGGTTAAGGTGTAAAATTAACTGTGATTTTCTTTCTCTAGCCTGGATTAAGATACTTCACTTCAAGGAGGAACCTTTAAATCTGCATCCAGGAACCCTGGGTGCCATCACCACAAATACTGTGTATGTGGTGTGTTACAGAGCAGGAACAGGTGACCAGAACCTTCATTAGATGGCAGATTTCCACATTAAAATGATCATTAGCAATTTCAGCCTGAAAAGCACTTCTTCTGAAAACAGTTAAAAGGCATCAAGAGCAATAAAATATTTATCATTGGCAATTTTAAGAAAGTAAAAGCATTTCCCAAGGGGCATCTTGTGGTGCTACAACCTTGCCTTGTGCACAGTTTCCTACCTCTCACTTCCTTCCTCATTAGGTTGGCATTGGGATAAAAGAGTAGAATGGGTCAGGAGGTCCCATTCCAAGTAATTAGAGAGTTGCTTCTTTTATCTAAGTGTATCTTGTTAAAGTATATCAGTGTCAGCCAGGTTAATTGGAACTTTAATACATAATTGATGCTAATTTATGGCCCTTTTTGTTCCAGGATGCTCATGTGGACCCCAAAGTCAGGATACAGTTTTCTTGTTATTAATTATATACTGAAAACCAATATCCCATTGGGAGGAGACCCACAATTTATTACAGTTGCATAGCTTTTCTGCCCTTAAACCCCTTAGTTCACTAGCGTTCCATGTTTTTTTTTAAAAAATAAAAGCTTATGCTTAACCTCAGCATAAAATAAATGTAAATGTTCATTTTGGTTTTCATCAGTTAACTTGTTCAGCGTAATGGAAATGTTCCTTAAGTGTGCTGCTCTGAGAAGAGTAGGACTCCAGCTCTCTAGCTGACACTCTTGTTTGTACAAAATGCTTTTCCTCCCCAAATTGATGAAATATCCACTATTGGTGCCTTTTAATGAATTTAAAGGGTGAAATTAGGGCTATGCATTGCTTTTCCAGGATACTACTAAGAAGGAAGCACCCAGAAAAGGCAAATGAGGGCTGAGTACTGTGCACCTTTGAGACAAGTTATTCTCACTGGTTGAGGTTCGTGCTGCCCTGCGGGGTAGCAGCTTTCCCCCAAACAGGAGTATTTAGCGTAGTTGGACAACTGAGTTTCTCATGGTGACATTTCATCTGAGGCAGCTGGGAGCCTGAAACACCTCCCTCCACCCCACGGTGACCAGAAAGGGCAGCAGAGGAGGTTGGGGTCAATCTGCAGTTCCCATGTCATATAGGGAGCTGCCTAAGAAAATCATGGCGTGTACAGGATGAGAGGTTCATTCATTTCCCTTATGGTCTGCACATCTTGGATTCAATGTCTATATGAGCTTTCAGTGCTTGTGCAGGCAAAATGTGAGGAATACTTTCCCCTCTTGTCAGTCTAGCTGAGATTTTTAGTCAGATTTTTCTCTGAAGAGTGTTCTTCTAGCACCTAAATATAGCAGGCGTTTTATCAGATGTTCCTGATTAGACATATCCAAAAATAATGCTGTTTCTGGGCTTAATGATGGTCCTACAAGTATGCTGGAAGTTCACCTGATCATGTATGTTGCCAGATATTTGAACTGGTTAGATCTGATACGTGTACAACTGGTTCCTCCTTTAATTTGTTCCTTGGTTCATTTTGTTCTCTGGAAACCAGATGTGGCACAACATGATAACATGCCTGTAGTGGGTTATGCTGGAACATGACACAACATGTGTCAAGTTTCTTTTGAATCCTTCTGAGATCAGGTATCAGTCAAAAGGAGGTCATTTTAATTATCAATGATTAATTAATTAGATGATTGTTGGATAGATGAATCCAAAGATTATATAGCACTCTTGATCAGTGTCTGTAACATAGAAGAAAAATTAGGATTTTTAAGTTGAATGAATGGAAAGAGTGGTGCTCAAAATTTCAGCTAATTGTGTGACATTTGTGAAGCATTTCAGAGGGTTGAAAGTGATGAGGTGAAGTAGCGTCTCTCAGTACAGCCTCACGAACAGTAGCAAATAATTAGAGAACACTCTGCGTTTTGGAAATGACTTCTTGATTTAAATATGTTCCTACACAGTTTTGGTTTCTAGATGTCCAAACTGAACTATTTTTATTCGTACTGCTATATTTAAGGATTTGAGTGCTGTGCAAAGCTGGTCTGTGCCAGCAGTGCTTGCTCAGTTATCCCACGTGGATTCTCCTGCTGATGCTGCCGGCTGGTTTGGCTGGGGACCTGTAGGACAGAGTGATCCTGATCACATTGAAGCCAAAGTGCAGGCATTGGTATGGAGATGTTTTGGCAGCAGAAAAATCCTTTTGGTCACATCTGTTGTTTTTAATGAAAAAGATCCACCACTGCCCCAGGTGTGGTGCAGGTCACCATGAGAGGGAGCGTGGGGAAAGCCTGGAGGTCAGTCCATGTCTCCCATCAGGAACAGAGAAATACAGAGGTACCAGCGAGCTCTGGCGGCTGCGAAGTGATGGAGGGTTTGTGCCTTTCAGTAACAAAACTGTATTTGTGAGTGCCCACTCAACAGAAATTATGTTGGCAACTGTGGTGAAGAGGGAAGAGTTTTGAGTTGATTAGGCTTGTTGTTGCCTGGATGGCTCCATGGGCCAGTGTTTAACACATCAATCTCCATGTGACTGTAACCACTGGAACTAGTTTCCTTGCACTCAGTGCTTTTTGGGTGCTAGGTAATAAATGTCTTCACAAAGTTTTGGGAGCTCTAGGTAAGATAGCATCTCAAGCAGTTCTGACAACTGAGATGATGTTGCACTGTACATTGCCATATAGTGTTTCAAATGTGGCACAGACCGGGAGCTCTTGGCAAATTAAAGGTGCAGCTCAGTATTTAGTTTTTGTTTGGTTTTTGGTTTTGTTTGTTTGTGGGGTTTTGTGGTTTGTTTTTGTTTTTGGTTTTTTGGGTTTGGTTTGTTTTGTTTTGTTTGTTTTGGTTTTGTTCTGTGTTTGCTTGGGTTTTTTTAAGGAATAATATGAGTATTGAGAAGCATGCTTCCTAAGGAGGGTGAGACTGATACAAACACCATTAAAAATTGAAGCAATCTTGAGGCCATAAGGATTGCATGAAAATCCCCCTTGGCTTTTTCTCTCTATTCTTTCCTGTCCAAGGATTTCATGAGAGAGGACTGAGTGGAATCGATTAACCTCACAGAAACTCCAACAAGACTTAATATTCTCAAAGGAAGGTCACCAGGTTTCAGTTTGTGCCAGCACTCACTGTCCTGAGGCATTGAAGGCTGGGGAGCTGGAAGTGAACCTTGGTCTCCAGCAAAGGAACCAGAGAAATCTGCCAAGTGATTTGAATAGAAATTGATGTGGCAGTAATTTTCTCTCTTTTTCTTTTTTTGGAAGTTGCTCCTGTTTTCAGGACCGTGCTCACCTCAGAAAAGAGGCTGGGGAATAATGCTTCACAGGGCTGATTGTTACTGCTTTGGTGGCACAAAATAAACAGAATGGTGAAGGCAGTGAGTGCATTAGGGCAGGGGAAATAAAGCAGCATTTCTAACCTCTCGCAGCAATAGGCAGCAGGGCACATAATGAGCTCTGCTGCACTAGTGTGAACTAAGGGAGTGGGTTTTTTTCCCCACCTCCCTCTTGATGCTGCATCTACCCATGCCCCTGTGGAGAGCAGTCAGCCAGGGTTAGCAGCAGATAACCCTGTCTTATTAAGCACAGGGTCTGATTTTTGTGGTTTGTTTTTTTTTTTTTTTAGTTGGATTTGATTGGGAGATTTTATTCTCCCTAAATAAACCTGCAGGCCATCAACTTGGATGGAGTTGGCTGGGGTTTTTTTCAAAGCTGGGCCAGAAACTGTCCCTTATCTCCATTATAGCCACAGCAAGGCTGCCCAGGTGAGGAGCAAGTGCTGGAGTAAATAGTCCTTAAGAAAAGCAAAGCCCGTTTTCCTGTACATGTCTGCAGTAACTAAAAACAAGTGAATCATGAGTTGTCTGACCCACAGCTTTGCATCTATACAGGCACAAGCTTGGCACGGCAGACAGGCTGATGGTGGGAATTTCCTTGCATTTCTCTGCCTGCTTGTCCCTACTGTTTCCTGCACAGTACATACTGCTTTGAATTAGGAGAATAATGATAATGAAAATAGTACTGACTTGTGAGTCTCTTTAAGACAAAGAACATGCAAAAAGTACCTCAGGGCTGCCAGTTTCTAACCAGCCTCTCAAAAAGAACAAGGCTTTTTAAATTTTCTTTTTCCCTAGGAAGAGAATGTAGAAAACAGGGGGTTACACTTATTAATAAACAGTTGACTCCAGCAGTGACTGAACAAAACTGGTTAATCAGAGGTCCCTCAGGAGGGCTAGCAAAATTGGGAAGGGCACCACTGCTCATACCAGGAGAGCAGCTCCTTGTATAGCTCCATCACCTGCTAGAAACACTTAAACAAAATGAGAAATACACTCTGCCTGGTCCCCAGCCCCGCAAGCAGCCCTTTCCAACTGTCACTGCCTAAGGAAACCCTTTCTGGCTGTTATATATGTTTTGATTTATTTTTTTTTTACCTCAGAGACTCTTAAATTATGACGCTGTGCTTGCCACACATAGCGGATGCTGCTCCCTGGGGTTTTTAACTGCTTGGTTTTTAAATCACGCTGCTGTTGCAAACCAATTAGGTCTTTGTGTGTGTTGTTTTCCTGGTCAGACGACTCCAGTGCATGTTTCTGCTTGCACTGTTTGGCTTACCTGTTGCAATGTATTTGCACTAATGAACACTGATTGCACTGATGATGCTACAGGCACCCAAGACTGCTTTGCGCTTTAGTGTGAAAGGATAATATGCGACTCAGCAGACACCGGCTTTGTAAATCTAAAATATTCAGATCTTATACAACACTCCTTCAAAGCTGTTCAGATTAAGTCAGTAGACATGTACTTTATTTCGGATTCGCATGTTTCTGCTGTAAGCATCTCTGTATGTGTTGCATAGTAATGTTTTTAAAATCTTAGCCTTAAAAAGAGATGAATGAGACTGGGGTTTTATTGAGTCTATGTTGACAAGCTTAGGCTGTAAGCACTTTCTAACACCTGTGTTTGGCTACAAAATAAAATGTATTGTGAAGACATTCCCAGGAAATACCTAGTGAAACACTGAATAAGCCTCACGCTTCCTCAAGGTGTGTAAAGTTCCCCAAAGAGTTTCTGGCTGCTGTATTGCAAACCCAAAGTTAAGGAGCAGATTTACATTTCACAAATGTCCCTGCAAGCGCCCCCATTAATTCTATGTACCCAGTCGCTGCAGGAGGAAAGAAAAGGGTTGTGGTGACAGCTGGTTAAGCGGGAGCCCTGAGCCTGGAGCTCCCTTTAGCGGGCCGAGGCGGGCAGTGCAGCGGCTCCGGGGGCTGCACATCGCAGCAGCTCACGCTGAGTCAAAAACGCCGTTATCCGACCCTTTCCCTTCATTTGCGATGGTCTGCTTAGCAAAAAGCTGAACTTTGTTAGTTGCGAGTCTGGACTTGAACCCGCCAGCTGAGCTGGCTCTCCTGCTTGATTTGGGAAGCAAGCACCTCCTTAACACTAAGTTCATAGAGCTGGGACTGCTGGGACTTGAAACAGTTACTTCCTTCCTTGGTCAAGTGGGTTACAAAAGCAAATGTGCCCTGTTACTGTGTGCCTCCAGCCCGGGATAATGGAAGACCTCAAAACCCAAGTATTTATCTGTGGGAACTGAAAAAGGCCACCTGCAGAGGTGATGGGTGGAAGGGAAGGAATTGTCTCCTCTCCCCCCTGGGTGTGAATGACCCTGTCGCTACAAGGACACACCATAGGCCTCTTACAGCTCAAGTGCTGAGCCTGTGACTTGTTTTTTTCACCTTCCCTCTCCCCACTTCCTGCTGTGGCTGCATCTCGGGCATTCAGAGCGCTGCATCGTATGGTCTCTGTCTCTTGATCCTATGGGCAAACTGTGCTGACCTCTCTGGAAAAGTGGAACAGGATGTAGGACCGCAGTGTCAGCGATGAGCCCTTGGAAACAGATGAGCTGTCTCTGGCATCTGACCCCTGTTTACCTGTGCTTTGGGAGTGGGTGCCACTCAAGCCTTTCCTGCATGCCATGGCTGCCTGTGGTGAGGTGGGGTGACTGGAAGTTTGTACTCCAGCCTATTCCCAGCAACTTGTGTACATTGTCATCAAGTCCTTGAGTTGATGATAGAGTCCTTTTGTTTATACATCTGAATAGTGGGAGAAAATTGTTACAAGCCTGATCCTGGCCTGCCTACTGAGGGCATCTAGAAGCTCCCAAAGAACCACCTGCTGCTGCAAAGCCTTGACATACAGCTTATAAACCATGATACAATTCTGGAATTAAAAGTGCTCATTAAGAGCTATGTGAATGACCAGAGCAACTGTGAATGAAATTGACAATGAAAACCTGATTGATTTATGCTCCTGCAGGTTAAAAGCTTGAATTTCAAATCATGTATTGACTTTTTCCGGTTATGACACAAAATGTCCTTCTAAAGATTTCGTTTCCACCATGGATCCCATGCAAATACTAGTGTTTGCATCAATTATTCATGGGAAGTAGTTTGTTTTAATTTTTTTTTTGTTGCTATGCGAGTGAAGTCATCTTTAAGAGATGATATTTGAGCTGTACTGCTGGGTGATGAGTACTACTTACACGTCTTACTTTCATTTGTTTCCTCGACAAATAGTTTATTCATATTTTTACACACCCCTTTCCAATCCCTTACCTTCAGTCTAGCATGTCAGAAGTGCTTGCCTTGCTGAAGTTCAGATTTCCCATTAACTATTAAAATTTACACTGCAATATACAGCATAGTAGATTTTTAAGGAAGTAATCTATATCACTAATAATCAATATTCAAAGGGTACTGATAAGTGTCCCTTCCCTGAAAGTATATCTTGATAAGGAGAATCCAAGTCTAGTCTCCATATCCATTTGGAACAGATAAATGAAAACCAATGGTCTGAGTTGTTGGCAGCCTGTACTGTGTTTTGACTGATTGCCCGTATGCAAAATGTTTGATTTCATTATCAACTACTTTGGCTGTCCGGTCCCCAAAAGTCTCTATTTACCATCCTTCACTGTGATGCAATTGAAAAATCCTGATAACATGCAAACATATTAGAGAAAGCATGCAAATTTGAACCCTTGATATTATAAAATTTGTTGCACTTTGGAATAAGATAAAGAAAATTTCTTTAAAATTTCCCAAGTCCCAGGAGCGGTCAGGTCTCATGCTGGAGCGCTCGGCTTCCAGCACACTTTGGGGGAGACTGGTTGTGTGTGGTAGCACTTCTGACAAATGTGCAGAAAATCAGTAGCGGCTCCAACCAGTGGCTTTGAAGGATGAGGCAGCTGACAGGAAAGAGCAGGGGATAAGATCTTGTCAATGTTGCAACTTTCCATAAACTTGTTTTGTTTAATTCCACGGTTTTGAACATATGGTCTATCAACTCCTCATGAGCATTTAAATTACATTTCCTAGTGACAATGAGGGATGTGTTATTAATGCAGGATGGTGGGAGGTGTGTTCACAAATCCGTTTATCAGATAATGGGATTAGCATGCATACCTCCCAAGCACTGCTTTAAAAAAAACTTACTTTTAAATCTACATATTCAGCGACTATAGCAGCCACATTGCAGCACAACAAATGAAAGCGCTGGACAAGCGTTTTGAAGGCCTTCTCTCACAGTTCTGATAATATGGCAGCAGCCCAAAAGGGGGAACAAGCTTCCGTGTTACCGAGTCGGTTGGAGGATGTGAGCTCCTGAACTACTGATAAAGCGAAACAAAGGCAGAGGAGATTGCAGCTGTGTTTGAAGCAGAAAAGAGCAGCACCTAAGCACTGAAGGACACTGTCCTGGCTGCACCAGCATCTCCCTTGCTTCTGATTTCAGCAGGAGACAGAAGGGCCCAGGCAGAGGAGGGGAAAGTTGCAGATGATTTAAAGATTTAAAGTTTAGGACCAGACCTAAACTTCACAGTTCTGCTATATCCTCTATAGGGCTGGCCATGACACATCCTCTGTCTGCTTACATGCACTGGTCTATTCTGACTTTTTGTGGTTTCCTCTCTTATCCCACCCAAATTCTGTGGGTTTTTTTCTACTTTCACCTATATTTGTTATAGTTAACTACTTTTTCAATATGTAAATTGTGGTTTGATATGTTGCTTTTCTGAAAAGTCTCATCTCTAGAAGCAGTTCTTTGAGTTTAGAATATGATCAGCCACTGCATTTTTACTATTACAAGCATTATACTTTTATTGCAAAACAAAAGTACAGGACAATGCATCAGAGGCAGGTCCTCTATGTGAGTTAGCAGAACAATGTTCTGTTTCTAAGTGTTCCTGCTCCGGCAGGGGGATTGGACTAGATAATCTTTTGAGGTCCCTTCCAATCCCTAACATTCTGTGATTCTGTGACATGCACCTTCTCTTTTATATGTGGCCAACCACAAAGCTTATTAAAAAATTATTTCCATAGGCAAATACAGTTTGCATTAAATGTTATCATTTTTTTCTCTCTTGAGTGGGAAAAGAGTATTTTGGTGGTTTTTTTAGGAAAAGACTTGCAAGTTTCTTTTTATCTTTGCTGGTAGGGACTCAAACAAAACTCAGACTGACATTGCTGAAGTTGTAAATGTTGTAAACATAACCTCTGGCTTTGTTGCACCAGCCTTTATAGTTCTCTCTTTGCTCGTTTCATTTTTGCAAAGCAGAGATGAAGGAGCACTTTCAATATGCAGATAATATCCCACCGTTTGCAGAATGAGCTAGGTTTCTAAGAGAAGCTGGTTTCTGCATCCATAAGCCCCCTGGCTTTGGCAGGAAAACCTTGCTAAAAATTTGCCTGTCTTATAAAAACTGCTGTGTCTTCTCATTCCCCTGCTGCTGTTTCCCCCCCAGCCCCATGGGGCAAGCATGGGTGGAGGAGACATGTCTTACCCTGACTTTACTGCTAAAGCCAACACATCCAGCATACTCAAAGTTTAATTCTCTCCCAGTGCACGTGTGAATGTCCACTACTGAAGAACATGCACAAATTGAAAGATTAGTAATAACACAGCGAAGTATATTGTGAGGTAGGATATGGAGTTTTATGGAGGAAAAAGATTAGTAGATATTGCAAAAATCCGCTGCAGTAAAAGAAGTGCTGAGATTTTAATAACCTAGGGTATTAAGTTTTTATCTGTGTTTTTCTAAAGCTCTGCATCAAGGGTTTTTTGAGCCATAGGGAGGATTTACATACACACACAAAATCTATTAATGGAATCTGGAAGCCAAGCATCTTGATACAAGCCAGGCCCAAATTTACTGGTTCTTCTCATCATACTGGAGCCCCACTGGATAAGGCACTGGCCTCCTAAACCAGGGATTGTGGGTTTGAGTCCCAGTTGCGGTGACTCCCAGAAGGTGCTTCTGTTCATCAGGCATGAGGCCCTGGATGAGGAATCCTCGAGGCACGGGGGCAATGGCAGCACGTTGCTGCCCGGCCTAGAAGGAGGAGAGTCTGTTCCCAAATAGGAACAGATGGGACAAAACCTCCCAAATAGGTATGAGGCTTTGCAGGCAAAACCAAATTAGAGCATTGAGGGAGGTGGGTTGTGATTGCAGGGAAACAGCTCAACATGCTCTGTGCTTAGGAAGTGCTGCCTCACTGGGGTTAAAGGTGTAAAAATCTTACTGCCCTGGTTAAAACCTCAAACCATTTAGGGACATGGTTTAGCACTAGACTTAGGTTGTGATTGGCCTCAATGATCCTGAGGGTCTCTTCCAACTGAAATGAGTCTTCTATTCTCTGATTCTACCCAAGTCCAGGGTGTGGCCCTGTTAGGAGTCACTGTTCTGTTCTCTCTCCTGACCTTCAAACGTCAAGGTAGACTGATCTGTGTGAGTCCACCATGTGAATTTCTCCCTTTGGACCAAGTAGAACATAAAGTACACACTGCTTACTCTTATTTTTGCTGCTGTAAGGCCAAAATTGGAAAGATCAGCCTGTCATCAGTGAGGCTATAATACGATAACCTACAAATTAATCTTGTATTAATACATTCTGTGTCCAAAGGAACCAATAAGGAAAACATATGGGGGAAAAAAATCCCTGTTTGGTTGGATTTTGTGTTTTTAAATGGAAGGTAGACTTTTTGAAGTATGACACATAACTGAAGTTTTTAGTTGAGTGTCTGGATGCAGTGAGATAAATAGTGCAGCAGTAAGCAGAGGTGGCAAAAGACGAACAAACAGGGCCCGGGATATTGTCTGAGGCTCTGCTGGGCTGGCTTCCCACATCTCCCCAGCACAGCATGGACAGGTGCTCCTAAGGCCACCTGGCAGAGCAGCCTTGGAGGTCTCCATCTATGACTTCCCTGTTGTGCCGTCTGCCATCATGGCTGTGTCTACTGGAAAACCCAACCATTGCTTGTAGACCTTTGTACCACCCTCAGAGGAGGAGGACTGCTCGATTCGTGTTGTCTTTGCTGGGAGAGACCTGGCTCTAAACGGACACATTCACAGAGCTAGCGGGACCCTTGTGCTGTTGGACCCTGTGTGTGCCAGGAGAGCAAGGCCTGCAGAGACTGGGCCGCTGTCTGTGGAAGGGTGTTTTACCAACCTGTTCTGATATGGTACCATGGAGCCAAATGAACAAAAGCTCTTCCTTAAAGCCCCTTGGTCCTGCCTGCATGGTCAGCCCATGCCAGCCAGCACACGGCCTCCAATGGGGAAGGACTGTAAGCAGCAGTGAGAATGCATGAGAAGATCAAGGTGGAAATGGCAGGAGCAATGGAGAGTAAAATGTATGTGCAGGGAGCTAAAATACTTAAATCCCAGTCGACAGTCACTTTTTTCCATTTTTTCCTAGCCCTACCTTATTTTCTCAGTTGTGATTATACCCTGACTCCTTCCCAATGAGAACTTTTATTCCCAGGGAATCAAGCCCATACCTGGTTTTGCTGCTTTTCCCTTAGTGGGTGTCACTCCCAAACAATCTGTGTCCGTGAAAGTCTGATAATACACAGATTTTTTTCGTTTTTCCGCTAGATGGTGCTTGAGCATCTCCCACCGCCTGCTCACAGAATCAAAGCTGCTCCTGCAGCTCTTCGGCCCAGAGAACCCACTCTCTGCCGGGGGAGCTCAGCTCAGGGCTCTGGGAGCAGAAGCCTCCAGCAGCTCAGGTCTGGCTCTCGGCCTGCACCTTTGGCATGGTGCTCACCATGCCATATCATTAATAATACATTTATTTTCCTCTGCTGAAAACAGCAGCAACAAATTATTGCTTAGTGGAAAGCCAGAGACCCTGTGAATTGATTCCTTGTGAGAGCATTCCTGAAGTCACGTACTTGTTTGCAGAGTGCCATCATTTCACACACACATATATAAAGACAATTTGCATGTCTTTAAGTGTTTTTACTTTGGAAGTCTGCAGTGTAGCTGTGTTCCAGCATATGCGTTCGGCTGTATGGTTTGGGAAAGTAACTTCCAAAATACAGTTGGACTCTGTTCTGGTACAGTGCCATTTGACAGCAGATCGTCTGAATCCACAGACCTCCAGTGATAACAGCATCAGGAAAAGGAACAACACCTGCTAGTCAGGCTGTGGTGCATGTTAGCTCTGAAGCTCAGCTACAGTGTGGTTCGTGTCAGTACTAAAATTCACTGCAAATAGTTCTAGACAGATATGAAAACTGTTCTGTGAAGACCACACTGATAGACATTGATATTTTGCTGGAGCCTGATGGGAATGAGAAGTTTAACTGTGATTCCAGAGCAGAAAAAGACAAAAAAAAGGCTGATATTGCTGTTCACAAAAAAAACTTCAAAACCCACCACATCTTTCTTCTTGTCTCCTGCAAATCAGCAATAAGCCTGCTTGGGTATTTTTCTGAATATTCAAAACTGTGTCTGTGCCCTTCTCAACCTTGGTGTATGCCGTTTTCAACTGGTTTTATACTGTGTATTCGTAGTTCCAGGAGTGAAGCCTTTAAAACTCTCTGAAATGGAAAGGAGTCTCTTGTTAGTGAGGGAGGAGGGAATTACCAGCTGCAGAAGGAATTCAGTGCTCAGGGAAGTAAAGCTTAAAGTGAAGCTGCTGATTTTTCCAGAGCTGGGCCTCTCTACATTGCTGAGGGGCTAATCAATCTTTTTAAACAAGCTCACATAACTGAAAAAATGTGACTCTTCCCTTCCCATATACATAAAAGCTGAGAACTTCTTTATTTAACTGAAATGTTCCTCTCGTAAGAACTGTTTCTCCTATATAGTTAGGAAATACTGTGTTATTAATCTGTATTAATCTGTGTGTATATTAAATCTGTGATACAGTACCATGGGGAAGTGATGCTTCTGTAATTTTCAGAAATTCTAAGATTGAACACCCTCAGCAGGACTGAGCCCACTTGGCTGGCTCCTGGGAGTCTGTACAGCATTTAGCTCAGTCTAAATAAACTGAAACGTCTTGTAAATCACAGTAATACCAACGTGAAGCGTGCATAACTGGAGGGTGCACTGGTGAAGCATGATTCCTTAAGGAAACATCAGAGAGTAAATATTATTTCCAGGCTATTTTGTTCTAAATCAAAGCTGTAGTTGCTATGCAATTTATTAGTCTTAAAATTCAAGATGCTACTCAAGCTGAATTTTACTGATCATCATAAAACTTTGCAGAAGGGGTGTTTTCCCTTCTCCTGGGCAGGAGATTGGGAAACTTGCTGTTAACACAGCAGTCATGCTGCTGCAAGTGAAGATTTCTGCCAAAACTGCATCAGGCATCCTTGAAAGCCCAGGCACGTCTGCGAGCTTGACAAGCTGCTCACCTCTGAGCCCTCCCCAGGCACTCGACGTGGGTGTCAGTTTTCTGACTCCACTTGCAAAGTGCTTAATTGTGATTGAGCCCAAAACGATCAGCCCATTGTGCACTGTCCTCCCCAGCAAAGGGTGTCCTCATGAATGGTTCCTATTACATTAGCTCCCCCACTGTACTGATTGCAGAGATAAATAATGTATGTTGGGAACTACCCAAAGTGATGGGTGAGCATTTCAGAGCCTGCCTCTGTCGCAGGCTTCAGTCACAAAAGGCATTGCCTTTTTTTCTCCTCTTGTTCTCTGGTTATTTTGGAAGTGTGTTTGGTTTCCAAAGCTAATGGTGACATTGTTTGCTTGCCAGTCAGCTGATTAGCCATTGTTCTTTTAAATGGGAGGGATTTTAACTAATGCTTTTTAACTGTTCTGGAAAAAATAAAACTTTACAACTGGATTCAAACAGATAATGGCAGTGAGAAATGCCACTCAGTGTTGCAAGAGGGCTGCTTTTAAAATGATCCGCAGTTGTAGTGGGGGAAAAAAAAAAGGTTGACAGGCAGCTGGTAACGTAATGATCCACCTGATGTTTCTCTTATGCTGTTATAGCTGGTTTGTCAAGGGCACCTGGAGAGTCGGCTATTGCACTGGAACAGCAAGGGAAAAGTTATCCTGCAGATGCTCAGAAACAAACATATCACCATTTCAGGGTCGTCCCCCCAGTGCTGCTTTGCATTTCCAAGACTCCGTTCTGAAGGTGAAAGTACTTGGAGGATATTGTTCAGCTTTGGCGTTTTCAAAGGCATTGCCACGGCTTAGATGCCAGATCAACAAGACTGAGGCTGAGCATCTGGAAGCTGGGGAGGCAGGCGTGTTTAGGACTGAAGTCAGAAAGAGTGAAAGATTTGTTCAAAAGAAGGCAAGAAGTCTATCACATACCCAGAACACATCCTCCCCATGGCGCACAGGAGCTGTCAGACAGACTTCTCTGATCTGAGTACTTAAAGCATTCTCAAACTCCTGATTTTTTGTTATTTGTATGCGCAGAGGGGACAGAGAAGGGTGCTGTTTTCAAATGAGGCTGGAAGGAAGGAGTGCAAGAGTGTGCCTAGTGGTCCCAAACCCTTTTTATCTTGCATCTTTCTATCAGCCTGCAGTAATGATCATACCCACAGGGATTTGCTCCTCTCAGCTGGAGTGCAGGGAAAGCTCTCCAAGCATGGCAGGGTGAGACACACAGTTTCAGAGCATATCATAAATATAACTGCCAGGCTCAGGGGAGCACAGATCAGAGACGTTGAAGACTTAGAAGGTGGGCACCCTCGGGGATAAGGATACAGCTACAGGGCAAGAGCAGTGCTATGGCTGAATGTGGAAGTCAGAGTCAGCACAAAACTCGTAGCCAAAGCCACATAGCAGGTTCTTGGACACTGGGCTGTGTTTCTTCAAAGACTGCTGTCTTCTCCAGGGGGGAGCGCTTCGTCTCAGTCAGTGTGTTAGTTTGTCAGCCGCCTTCACACCCTGCCCTTCCACGCTCGGTGGCTTTCTGAACCCTCTAATGCTCCTGTTTTCAAATGTATTTCCTTATTATTTTCCCCTGAGATGAATCTCTCTTGTCATTTCACTTCAGGCTATGCTGCAAGTTGTTTTTTTGTTCTGTTATTCTCTGTAAGTGCTGGTGTGTAACTGAGCTGTCACAAGAACGAATCGGCGAAATAATTGTCTCTGACGAGGTATTCACATCATGTAACTTCCAGTGTCCGTCGCAGATTTAAACTAGCCAGAAAACTGCTCTGGAGCACAGAAAGGCTTTGATATTTTGAATATATCGTAGGTTTGAGTGTTACCTCCCTGCCTCATCCCACCCTCGAGGTTCCACTCTTACCCCTCCCCAGTCTGGAGGCAGCCTTTGCATCGCCACCATGTCCAACCTGGAATATTAATTGAATCTGTGAAAGAAGGAGAAGAAATCATGACAACTGTCTCAAAACAACCTCCCCCTGCCCATGACCCATAGCCCTGCTTAGTGGCTCCAATTCACACCTAGGAAGGGATTAAGGATCTGATTTAGGGCTGGTTTGGCTTGATCCAGGATGGCTGGTGGGGTCACTCCTGCCAGCTGTGTGCTTGCTTGTGCTGTTTGGAAGGGCAGACGGATTGTGGAAGCTCTGGCCCAGCTGTGGCTTCCAGCTCAGCACTGCAAAGCCAGGCAGAACTTGTAATATTGGGGAAGATGTGAGAAACTGCACTTCTCACATGGGCATCCTATGGGCACACAAAATTAGACTGCCTGATTACATGCTGTCTTGTAATTTGTCCTGATCTCCCCTCACTTTGATCTTAGGAGGAATAAAGACTGAATTTTACGAAGTGTGTTCAAGTATTTAACTATGCAATTAGGAAATGCAACTTGAAAGTCTCACTAATTGCCTGTCTGCACCATTAGCCATGTAAATAGTTTAAAAATCTATACCCTCAGTACCTGACCCTGTTTCATAGAGCATCTTCCTTCCATCTGGGCACCTGGCCACTACTCTGGGTGCGAAGGCAAGTGAGCAACATGGTGCAGGGGTTTCTGCCTAAAACAAAACCCACCACATTCTCTCCTGTAGCCATGGGGTTTCTTTCTCTTCCCATTTCAACTGCAGCCACTGCATCCTCACTCTTCCCACTGCAGACAGATTGACACTAGCAATGAGGGAAATACGCATCAGTAACATAGGGAGTATATCTGTACTGGGAGGGATGGTTAAGCAATAGAAAGCCCTGAGGTTCCTTTCACTTCCACTTCACCGAGATCAGTTTCAAAACTATCACCCTGCAGAATACCCAAGATTGACAATGACTACAATGTCTAAATACACTGCCTAAAACCATCATCAGATTACAAGGAGGGCTCCCTTAGAGTGTCTTTTGTTCTTAGTCCGCTTCCTTAATCTGCTGCTGACTATTTTGGAAGACTGATTCAGGCCAGTTGTTCATATGTATGCATTTATACACATAAATATTTTCATGTGTGATCAATTTATGGCTACCCCTGACAGATGCAAGAAAGCCATCAGCCTCAGAGAAGGTTTATTAAAGGTTTTTAATTAGCATTTTTTTAGATAACATAATTGTTGTTAATAGTTCATATTGATAGTGAGAGAATTGTACCCAAGATTCAGGTATGAAGATACGTAATTTCAGAGAAGATCAAAACTTGTGGTTAATACAATGTATAGAGAGAAGTGAAGATTTTTTATATTCTTAGGGAGACTTTAATACTAGAAAACTGTAAGCTACTAGCTAATTGTCACTCTTATTAAATGTCTGTCTTAGTGCAGAATACAGCTTATGAGCTTTAAAGCTTACACTAATCAAGAAGCCAGATCAACCACTGACGTAGGTCACTCATAGCTCAGCTGATACATAGCTGCTCCTCATTGATGTTACCACTTAATCATTTACATTGATGAAATAAAAAGTTACAATTCTATGACCTGAAGTAGAGAAGTAATTACATTTTGATTATTTGGAAGTCAGTCACCAGTGCCATTTGCACAAGCACTCAAGCAGATAAAAGGACAGAAAACTAAATGGTTTCAATGATAAATCATCTGAATTGTATCACTTATAAAAAGGATTGGATCTTCTATATAAAAGTCTTAATTGCTGTGATTATTTTAACCACAATTATTGATGTACATTGCAGAAGTACTTAGAGCTGTGTAGGTACTGGGCTGTGAGCTATTGTATTGGGAAGGAATCTCTCTAAATCTCTCCTTCATTTATGCAATGCAGAGATGGTCCAACACTTTTATGACACGAGGACCTGGACACACATCTCAAGTGAGCATCCTGACTGCTATGTGACATAAACCAGCCTCTCTTGCTGTCCAGTGATTATTTTTTTCCATTCACTGAAAAACTGTTTCAGTAGACAGGCTGCATCCTACAGGACACCGTTGTTTGATAGAGGTTTCTCCTACAATGGAAGAGATGCGGGTTTGGGTCTGCATTTCACTCCTGGCTCAGGCTGCCCTCTTCACTTGGTTTCTTAGGATCTCCCCTGTGAAGTGCATAGAAGAGAGAATCACAGAATGTCAGGGATTGGAAGGGACCTCAAAAGCTCATCCAGTCCAATCTCCCCGCCAGAGCAGGAACACCCAGATGAGGTTACACAGGAAGGTGTCCAGGCGGGTTTTGAATGTCTGCAGAGAAGGAGACTCCACAACCTCCCTGGGCAGTCTGTTCCAGGCTGCGTCACCCTCACTGAGACGAAGTTTCTTCTCAAATTTATGTGGAACCTCTAGTGTTCCAGTTTGAACCCATTACCCCTTGTCTTATCATTGCTTGTCACTGAGAAGAGCCTGGCTCCATCCTTATGACACTCACCCTTAATATATTTGTAAACATTAATGAGGTCACCCCTCAGTCTTCTCCAAGCTAAAGAGACCCAGCTCCCTCAGCCTTTCCTCATAAGGGAGAGAACTTGGATTGAGGCATGGAAATGAGTAAGAAAAATATTGGAGCGTGTCAAGCAACTCTAGAGTAACTTTACATCCTTCCGTGAGCTACTGAGCTGCTAATTCCTACTTATATTGGTACCCAGGGAATGCAACCGCATTATTTTTACATATTCTTCATACTATGAAAACTGTTGCCTTAGACGTTTACAAACTTCTGTACATGTTAGTCATCATTAGTAGCTGATATTTATACACTGGTTCTCCTTTCACCTGTGCTGGCGTAACCAGTGAGTGATTCAGCGAGAGCAGGTCCAGAGCAGGTGTACTCAGCACAGTACAACTGACTTACAACAGTGGTTCATAGTAACTGTGGCTCTTCCTCAGTAGAGTTATACCAAAGGAAAGCGTTACAATTCAGTTTTTGAATCCAATACCATAGCTGCTTAATGCTTAAATACCATAACTACTAAATGCTTAAAAATGGAGGCAAGGACTCCATAGATGTGAGATCTGGGGCTACTTATCATAAGTATAGAAGTAGAATATTGCAGAAAGAATATAAAAGGATTGAGAGTTTATTAAAGCTTAGGAAGTCATTCACACTCTCTCCTTGGATTACTTGGATGTGTATTTTAATACTCCCTCTAGTTTAAGTAACATTGAGGACATGAACCAAGGTAGCAAAAGCAAGAAAGTTCAGTTAATGGTGACATTGTCCTTCACTTGCCCTGAGCTGGAAAGGTGCCTTCATGACACAGCAGAGTACTCTAAGGACACAGCAGCGAACTTCACTTGTGTTTCTTCTTTGGCAGGATACAGTACAAGTGTAAAATAACTTAAATAACTTCCTTTCCGTTGAGAAACAGGACCAAACGTGCAGCTACAGAGACATCCAGCTTCTGATCCTCAGTTCTTTACTTAGTTGTGCTATAGTGAGTTTGCATTTATGCAATAATTTCGCCAGGGTTAAAGAATCATGCGAAGGCTTGGTTTGCCATTCCTTGTGCTTACTAGTGATGTCTGCTATGGAGTTCACTGAGTACTGGGTTAGACCCAAAACTAATTAATTTTCCCAATAGCTTGTTCTAGAAGTTATTTTTAGTTTATCCTGACCTAGCTGCATTGTCATTTTGTTAAGAGCACTTTGATAAAGTAATTCAATCGGATGTATTACTACACAGCAGAATCTGTAAAGCAACATCTTGTGTAACAAAAAAGACATATCAAGAGTTACCAAGTAGGAGCTATCGTTTCTATCCGCAGTATTCAGCTCATTATATGAGATTCTGGGTAATGTGAAACAATCATATTTCATGAGTTCTAACTAAACATTTGCCAAGGATGATAAACCTTATTTTTTGCTTTTAGCATCTCTAGTGTAAGGGCACATCTCTGGCTTGGAGAAGCCCCTTCCATTTTCCAGGCCCCTGCACCAGGAGGTTTTTGAATCAGTGGCTGCCTGAAACTCTTACCATGTAGCAAACGGCCCTTCCTTTCTCCCAGCTCCACTCTTGGAACTGGCTGCAGTTGTTCAGACATAGCTTTTTGTTTTCCACAGAACTTGGCCTGTTGCCAATCTCAATATGGCAAGTCACAGTAAGAGTTTTAAGGCGGAAAAACCTAGCCTTAATCTTTTTAAAAAATTGTTTGCACCACACTTTTGAAACCAGACTGCCTAGGTGTAGCTCTCTAGCATATGCCGTCTGAATCCATCTGCAAGGATTTAAGAAACAATTGCCAATGTGTTGGTGTGGCCTTTCTGACAGGAGATACCACACGTCAAGGAGGGCATGAGCCCCTAATTCAAGGGCTCCAGTTCATGCTGTGGTACCAGCGCCAGCAATCCAAATTGATTATTTCTGTTGGACCAGTAACAGGAATAACAGAGTCTGAGTTAAACATCTGCTTGAAGTTATGCATGATACCAAACTGGCACCTTAAATTGCACTGAGGCCTCTTAACACAAAGCTGAGTGCCTTGGCAAGCTTATGTCCACATTAATAATAAATCCTGGTGACACAACCCCTTTAAGAAGAGCAATAAGACCTGAAGCCTCCTTAGTGGAAGCAATCTGCTTTGTTTTGTTTCAGCGCAGCCAGAATACTTGGAAAATCTATTTTATTCTGAGCCGTCTCTCATCAGAGGTTCCAAAAACAGTATGGTTCAGTTAATATTCTTTTAACTAGATTGTTACTTTGGCTGGTTAGTCATTTTGAGAGTTATCCACTTGCCTAGGGAAGTCTGTATGTTTTCATTTTATTTTCATCCTGAATGACTGCAGTCATCTGGCTGTTTATGTGGATGATTGAAGTCTTTAAAAGCCCTGATGGATTTTTTTTTTTTTTACCCACTCACTCCCATTATGTTTGAGTTTTGTTCAAATGAAGACAAACGTCTGTCGCTTTGTTTAAAAAAAAAATACTATTAATAAACACTAAATAAACTAAACTCAACTGGACTTCCAGTATAATGAAAGACTAATGAGCCAAGTAATTTGATTAGTATTATAAGGAATGGCCAGGAAGCAATGGAGGTTCTAACAGAGTCCATTGTAATGAGAGACTGAGTTTACTGAAGCCTTTCACCAGAGTGATTGTTTTATAAAAAACTTTATAAGCAAAGGTCCAAGGCTTGAGCCTCCCTCTACCGCTGTATTGCTCATAACAGGAGGACCCTGTGTCAGTGGGATCTGGTTCTCTTGAGTTCCAGCAGAACTGGAGGAGAATCTGGTCTCATGGCTGGAGTTCCTCACTGGTGGTGTCTTTCAACCTGGAGTGCAAAACTGGGATGGATTTCATCTGCAAGAACTATTTACCTAAGGCAGGCAGCCCAGACGTGTCCCTGGCAGAGAAGGGAGCTGGGGAAAGGGCCCCCAGCTTGAACCTGCAGAGTGTGACAAAAGCACCACTTGCATGGGAGGGTAAGATGGGAATCTGGGGAGTGGTGAGAAGTGAGTTGAAGTGGGAGACTTGGTGGAAAGGATGGTATTAAACTACTTTGCCTCTGAGATAAGGCAAAATGATGCATTTAAGATGTGTATATACATCAGTTTTAGAGAGCTTCTGAATAGATTTTGGAGCAGCAGAGTATAGGAAATAAATGGGCACTGGAAATGACAGTGAGGATGTAGTTAGAGATGAGCAGGACATTTTAGGGATTATCATCTATTTAGGGATTATCATCTATTATTTAGGGATTACCATCTGTATCTATAATCATCTATTATATGTATATCATTCTCTGCAGAAATTAGTGGATCTTATTCTGCAGTTATTCCTTGCAGAACAGTGTGATGGGGTGTGAGACACAGGACCAAACCAGGAAAAGGAAATCCTGCCAAGGTGGGCATATATCCCGGATCTCTATTGATATAGGCTGAGTTGAAGATATGCTGGTAAAGAGTAGCCCCTGCCTCCCCTTCATGGGCTCCTAGCCAATGTTAAACATTTTTCCTAGTGTACTGATTGCTCACAAGTAGCACAGGATACTCACAACTACTTTTCACTCCTGTCTTATACTCTCCTGACAATGACTTTTGACTGTGCTTACTTGTGGCTGTGTCGACAGAAGCTGGTGTAAATCAGATAGTTTTAGCTGTTCCGTTGTTCAGTTCTGTATTCAGGTTTTAAATGATTGTGCCTATAAAAGTGTCCTTGTTTCCATCACCTGTGTTCAGCTTCCAAGCTGCATACTATCACTGAAATCTATGGATATTTTGTGGCTTACAAATGCTTTGTGAAGATTTGAGGAACTGTGTTCTCCATAGGCTTTGAAATTGAGGCTGCATTTGAGTGGAAGTGGTGTTCAGGGCACAAAAACAAAGAAGAGGCAGAGTAAAAGCCATTTCTCGTGAGCATAATGGCTGCAAGTTTAAAGCCATTTAAAAATGGCTGGAAGAGCCTCCTGAATTATGTCAGGCATTGCAGAGTAAATGATCATGCCCCATTTTTACTCTCTATGACAAGATAAGAAGAGAAATTTATCACCTCAGTTCCAGGGTGTCCTTGAGCAGGTTGATGCCATTCAGATTCACGTGACTTTTCCTGTGCCCCACCAAGTGCCATGAATCATGCAGTGCCAGTGAGAGTGGTTCACAGAGAAGAACCAGTGAACGTCAAACTTGGAGCCAATGTCTCTTTGGGTTTTGCTTTCCCCTAAAGCTGAGTATTGTGTCATCCTCTTCTATTTACATGCTGAATACCACCCAACAACAGTCTCTGCTGCACATAGGAAGAGGTCTGCTCTCCCATGATATTTCTGAGGTCTCAGAAATTGCCAGAGAGCTCTTGGGACCTTCCTGGGGCAATGCTTTTGCTGTTGCAAAAATACACAACTGGCTTTTATAATTTTTTTCCTGATTATTCACTGTGCTTTAAACTGAAAAAAAACCCAAAATCTACTTGTAACAAGTATCTGACAATGTAGCTTGAGAAATGCTAATAATGCTGTTTAGTCCCGCTTATTGTACGGGAATATTTGTGCTTTACAAAAACTGACCACTTTTCTCTAGAATGGTTTGACTTTCTTTTGATTATATTTTCCACCCACACTGAATTTTTCCCTGTAGCAGGTGCAGATGAGTACAAGAACTGAAACAAGAGTGCAGCAATGTGCTTCTTGAGGAAATGGCAAGTGACTCTATAATTTACTCAGCAGAGTATTTCTACTTCTAATTATTGCTAATTCAAAAAAAATCAGTGCAAATTGCATGACACTACTGTGTAAGTTGGGCGTGGAGATAAAAGATGAATACAACTGGTATCTTGCAGGCTGACAAATGAAGTGTAAAACGCTATTGTTTGTTTACTGACTGCCTACACATGTGATGAACGATTATCTCTGCCTCGAGAGGCAGCCCAAGGTTTCTAGTGGTATCAGTCTTCCTGTTTGTGACTCATTTGTGCAAACAGTCGAAAGCTGAGCATGTAACCATGAAGGCAATTACCTGATTACTTCTCTGCCCTTTAAAAATGGTGGTGTTTCTCCATCCTCTGTCAAAACTCAGGCTTATGCTAGAGTGAGCCTGGGAGGGTGAGCCCCGCTCCAGCCCAAACATGACGGGGCAGGTCCAGAGCCACAGTTGTGCTTGTAAACCTGTCCCCTGCAAATCACTGCTTCCCAGCAGCAATATTTTTTTCATGAGCTCACAGGGGACTGGATGGGAAACTGGATTCACCGTGGCGCATCCAGGGCTACCAAGGGGCGGGAGTGACCTGTCGTCCTCCCAGGTGGAGGTGGCCTTTGTGTGTCACATCAGGAGATGTTGGACGGGTTTGACTTTAGGTTGCCACATCCTTTCTCTGCTTCCTGCGCGGAGCCGTGAGGAAGCCCCAGGGGCTGAGTCTTTGTCCCAGCTGGCACCACAGCTGCAATGGCAGGCTGTGCTGCTGGAAGAAGTGAAGTCCCAGCCTGCTCTAGGCTCTCCTTACCGGCCCGGCTAATGGCAAATTCAATGGGGAAGCAGGTCCGGACAGAAAAAATAAAGAAATAAATTTTAAAAGTCAGGGTTGACCCTGGTGGGTTCCTGAGTCCTCTCTTCTCCAGTGCAAGGTGACAGTGGAGCAGCAGCGAGTTGGAGGGCAACCGAATGCCCAGGGAGTTCCTGTGGCCTTAATGCAGCTGTGAAACCACCATGGTGCCTTGATCCCCAGGATTCAGCTCCGAGCATCTCGACCGAGCATTTTGGGAAGTGCCTCTCTCTCCCTATACCATGCAGCACCCTAAAACTATTTAATCTCTAAAGTGCCATGGTGCGAGGTCTCTACAAAACTCCCTCAGCAATGTGTGCTGCACAGGAGCTGGGTTTTAGTGACGTGAAATCCCTGATTTTTCCAGGACGTGCCAGGTAGCATCATCATTTCCCCACATCAACCAATTACACTGAGGCATTGTTTTGCCTTTGCAGGTACCTTTTTCTTTCTGATTTTGATCTGTAATATTTTATTTATTCTGCTTCTGGCCATCTGATTCCCCACGAAGCACTGCCTGTCTGCAAACCAAGCTGGGAGAGTAAACTGAGCTCTGGAAAATAAACAAAGCTCCCAGTGAAAATTGCGGAAAGCTTAATCCGTTTAGTGGATTAACACAAAGGTGAAGTGGTGACTAGATAGTAGTTTGTAAATATTTACATAAATATCTGATAGTATTGGACTCTCTAGACTTTAAAGGACAAGGGGACACCTAAATCCAGTGGGTACCTTAAATCAGATTCAGGTTGAAGTTTGGCCTTTGTTTTTAACAACGGAGCGATTGGATACTCTAACAGCTTTGTAAGCGAGAGCAGGAGGGAGTTTAGAATAAATGGTTTAACTGGCCTGTGAACTTACAGTATTATTTACTACTAAAATAAATGCTTTAAAATTAACATAGCAATTACCTAGCAGCTCTTGAAGAGTGTTAAAAACTGAATTGTGGAAATGTAATGAAAACAACATTATGGCAAGACACAAAGCCCTAATCTCTCAACTCCTCAGGCCATAGAGAAACCTGATGAGAAGACTGGAATGGATAATTTTGCTACAATTTCCTACAATCTGAAAAAGACCCAGTCAACCAAACAAGAATTTCTGGGTTTTTGAGAAGTAGCTCATAAGAGCAACTCTGTGTGGCAGATCTGCCCAGTGACTTAGCATTTTATTCTGTATGGCCTATGTTAAATGTTGTTAATTTTTGTCCGAAGTAGAGAAGTTACATTTTACCTGCCATTTGAACAAAACAGAAAGCTGTAAGTGAACAGGTGACAATAAAATAGAATATTTTGAAGCCAGGTTGTGACATTTACAGGAACATCTTGCCTTTAATCGCAGCGTTTGAAGGATGGGGACTAGATGTCTCTCAGAAAACACACTGTTGGTGCAGTCAGCTCGCAGCCCTATGGACTAAATACAAACAAAAAATGCAAACAAATACAAATCATTATTTGACCATACTATCTTTCTTCTGGAACTCGGTTTAGGTCCTAAAATAGCGTACACCCCATCAGCTTTGGTCCTGAAGGCTGCTGGTTTGCCCAGTCCTTGCTTGTGTAGCCAAGTGTCTGCAGGAGCATCACTGGAGCCTGAGGATGGTGGAATGAGGTTAATTTCCATGGACCTGTTAGAGCTGATCTCCCAGGAGACTGACTCTCCTTACCCACACATCACTTCCTTCCTTTTCTCTCTCCAATTCAAACACTGACGTTCAGCCTCTATTAAAACTGAAAAAAAAAATGATTAATTGTTCTTCAGGAAATAGGAATCTCTTGCAGGACTCTTTTTTTAATTTTTTTTTTTTTTTTTTTTAACACTACTCTTAACCCAGCAGCATCATTACGTTGTTATCAGAGTGGAAACGTATACAGTACAGGCTGCAGCCTTAGCTATCTGATCTTATAGAGTACAGTCTATCCATGTACCAATTTGTAACATGTCCAAAGCCTTGTGAAAGCGGCCTGACGTGTAGAATTACGTTTGTGTCATATTTATTTAATGATGGATTTGCTAATACAGCACCCACTAAACAGAATTGCAAACTACATTGAAATCTATCACCGTATGCAAACTGCTTGTAGCAAATGGGATAGGTATCTGCCCAGCTTATTTCTGGTCAGACAGTTGTGTATAGTTTTAACTATGCACACGTGTGTGTGTTTAGCCATATTTTTAAACGTAGCTAATAACCTTGACATAAGGCTTTTTGTACATATATTAAATGTTTCTTCTCTTTCTGCCGTGTTTAACTAAATGAAACGTGTTGCCCTTTCTAGACTTGGAACCAAACTTATGGGAAGTCAGTGGGTGTCAGGAGTCAGGGCCTCTATGCAAGTAGGGAGAAAATTAAGTTTCCAGCTAAAGCTAGAGCTTCTTCTAGATCTGTGTGCATGTCTTTGGAGACAGATTTAGAGAGGTTTGAGCTGGAAAATGTTGTGTTAGGGTTAGTACTTTCTGGCAATGCTTTCCTGGGATGCTTGTGGGTGAAATGAGGTATCGTCGGTTCTGACCTGCTCTCAGACTGAGGTGCATTCTGCTCACCTTCTGCATCAGATGTGCCTTTGGCCATGTGCCTAAGAGAAGGAAAATCCCTTTCCTCAGTGGTATATTGACCTGAAACAGCCTCTGGGGTGGGAAGGATATCTGGGAACACAAGGGCCTCATTCTCATCCCACTTACATCCCTGTTTGAACTCCACTGGCTTCACTAGACCTCTTCCTGGATGACTACCACTCCTAAATACACAGATAAACATTTGCTACTATAAACTCCAACAGAGTTTCCTTGCTTTAGAAAACTGCTTTATTTAATTTTTGTTTTTAATGCTCACTTGGAAGCTGGAAGTACTTGAGCTATAAAAGGAGCCTTGTGCACTCAATGCAGCTGACTTGGTTTCTGTCACGAAAAATATATTTATCATCAGTTGCAGGAGTATGTCTTGAATGTTTCTGATTAAAGCGTCCCCAGAAAGATATTCTAAAAGTTGAGGTAACCAAAAGAAATCGGGTTTTTTTTAAGGTACTGGCATGAATTATAACATAAACAATATGTTATATTAAAGAAATATAACATTAATGATAATTAATGATTCATTATTGGTTCAGTAAATAAATTAATGATTTGGTACATTACCAGAGACTGACTTGGGGTTAATTCTGGCCATGACATGAGGGAGAGCCAGAATCCTCTCATTATTAACATTGATGTCTTTTTTTTCACGGTTCTGGATTAAAAACAAAGCGAGTATAAAAACTGACGTTGTTTCTTTAGCTTTAGAGGTAACTTTCATATTGGCGCTACAGGCCCCTGCTTTCACAAATCAAACAAGACAGTACATCCGTTCCTCTCTCTACACACTTCCTGCTTTTTGGTTAAAAGTCTGTTTTTCGGAACTGCCGAGACAGAAAGCTTCAGCTACTCAAATATTGGAGAGTTTTTCCTGTAATACGAGACATCAGCAGAAAAACTGTTGCTCAGCTGTGTGCCATCATTGTCGCTGTGAAGGGCACTGGCAACTGGAAAGTATCTGACAAATTGACAACTTGACAGGGATGTGAGATGCTGAATTAATCTACCTTGGCAGAAGGCTGTTGGTGAATATTTAAACAGGTTAATAGTCAACATTAGAACCCTGAAACCAAATACAGGCTGGCAACAGAGGAGAACAGGCCAATCTGATATCTAAATTATACTGTTAATCATGTGCTTCAATCTCAAAATGAAAATCAGATTCTCAAATGTGAAATTAAAGAGTTAATAATCTTTCTTTATAGATTCTTTACTGAGCAACAGCCTTTTCTATCAAAATAAAGATCTTTTTTTTCCTTTAATTTGTGTGTGCCTTTACACAGGCAAATCCCCAGCTCCTTATCCAGCTCAGACATATGCATTCAGATAGAAAGATAGGTAAGTTGGAGAAAGAAAATTATATTAAGAATAAATAAACCCTGTCTGGATCGGTTTTGATAAATTTTGATATTCCCTCAGTTTCTCTGGTCTTTCTCCCAAAACATCATGATAGATGCCTGCTGGTCTGAGCACCTGTGACAGATAGACAAGTCTTTTTGGGGTGGTTTCACAGCCACGTTTTGTATTCCTGAGGGCAGCATCAATCCAATACCAGAGCTGGAAATGCAATAAAACGAGAATTGAAAAAGGAACATAAGGAAGCTTAGCAATTGTGTGGATGATCTAACCTCAGCTGTTAACTGCTGGACTTTCTGGGTCATCTGCAGCATCTTTTTGGCAATCTCCAGAAGGGCTAATTCAGCTGGCACCACAGACGTTTACCTTGCAGAATATCATTAAAAATGTAGAAGTTGGACAATACACTTTGTCCCTATCACATTCAGGTACTTTCAGGTGGCATTTCTCCAAAGGGCTAACACAGTTTAATAATAATTGTTTTAGCCATCTGTGTGTTCTGTAATGAATTCTTTGACTAACCCAGAATCATGTTTATCTCAAGAAAGGCTCCAGGGTATCCATGCAAGTCTGTTTTCTAAGGATAACTCAAATCCAAATAAGACGTAGTGCTGGTCAAATCCATTTTTGCTGTGAAAATGGAAGGATGCCTCTTATCAGAATCTGTTCTGGGTCCAATATTAATTAGTATTTTCATTAAGCATTCAGATTAGGGAATACTGTGTTATTGTATTTGCAGATGATACCAAGTTGGGAAGCACTCTGAAGAAGAGCAGAATTCAAAATATTGTTGGTAAGCTAGATAAATATTCTGAGTGGTGCTAAAAACACGTTTAATGAAAAAATAGGAATTACTTAAGAATAATTTGGCCTGTAGGGGAAAAAAAAGTTAAAAAATGTCATAGAAGGGTATACATTGGCCAGTAGCCAACAGTGTAATAGCTGTTGGGTAAAAAAACACTGTGTCTTGTTATGGGTTATACAAATGCATGCAAGATAAATGAAATCATTTTTTCCACTCCTTGCAGCACAGATAAGGCCTCAGTTAAAGCACTGGCCCTGTTTGGTACTTGGCAATTTGGGAAGGAGGTGGTCAACTGGTAAAAGTCCAGATCAGGGTGACAAAAATAATCACAGATTTTATGATGAAAACTTGAGTAAACTTGAGGGTTCTTCAGGTTAAGAAAGAAGGACAGTTTTCAGATAATATAAAGCTATTGCTCAATATTTTTCCTCATATTTGGGGCAGGATAAGAAGCAAAAAATTTAACCTCTGGTGAAGAAGATATAGGTTAGAGGTTCAGAAAAACTTAATACTTTGGGGGATGTTGAGCCTTTGTCACTGATTTTTAGGATGACCAGGACTGGCTGGTGCAGGACTTGTCTTGTGCAGGACTATGGCGCTGGAAGAAAATGTGGCCATTTTATTTGCTAGAAAACAGTTGCTTATCTCATAACTGATGTCAGTGATATTGAAGTATTTGCATATATTTTTATGGAGTGATCACAAAATGGATAGCGTGAGTAAAACAAAAGAAAATACAGCTACTTAAAAAACATGAAATGCTATTGTTTTGCTTGCTATTGCTTGTCATCTAACAATATATGCCTGACTACTATATGCTGAGCTGTTGCCTTACATTTTAACGCAGGATCGTAGCACCTGCCATAAAATCTGTAAAGTATAAAGTGGCTAGTAAATTCATTAATCAAAAAGCTTTACTGTTAATTATAATCTCATATTAAATTTGAAGTTTTCATATAATTAATACAAGTAACCATGTCACCGATGCATCATTATCACAGTGATGCTGTAAGCCGTAGTTGTGAGAGAAGCATGAGTCGTGTGGCAAGGCAATAGCAGTAATTAAATCAATCAATAGAACCGGAAAAGAAGACAGACACCTGAGCTCTTATTTCCACTGACAGGCACTACGTTTTTAGCTTCTGACCACATAATATTTTATACCATGTCACCAAGGGTTCATTATTCAAGAGTACTCAGTTATTCTATGTGGATTCCACAGAAAGAATTACTATAAATATATGCTTCAATTTGTAAATACAATTACGTGTGGCAACACAATCACTGTATTTTAGCAAAAAAAAAAAAAAGAAATTGGAGAATATTTGCAGGACTTGCTCAGCAATTTATAAATGTGAATATTCTATGCTTAAGAATTATTTCTGTTTTAGCAAGCAAGAAAAAGAAGGAATGATATGTCAAACGTGAAACAGCACATTCTTTCAGTACTTCCAAAGAATAACTTTGGTAACATTTGCAGAGCGGGGATAAGCCTCCAGTGGCCTAGCGCTGTTCCCACCCAAGTCAACAAAAAGCCTGCTATTTATTTCAGCTGAACGATCTCACAGCTATTTTAGCAATTAGGTTCATGTAATGAATTAATTACCTAAAATTATAAGCAATTTGTAGACGAATACAAAGAAATTAAATTAACTGGATAAATTATATGCTGTGAATCGCTCAGCTGTAATACTTATCTTTTGCTATTGTACACCCTTAGAAATATGCCAAAAAAAATATACAGCTCAAAAAAGGGTTTTTTTCATTAAAAAACCATAAGAATTGATGTAAAATAATTTAAATTGATATGTGGATTAATTTATGAAGTTTTTAATTAATTTTATGAAACTGGTAAATTCCAAAACACCTCTTGGAAATATATCACAAAACGCAATCACAAGAGCTCTCTTCATTGTTTTTCTGATTTCTGCATTTAAATCTGTACAGGATCCTGCCCCTCCTGGCCATTTTTCATTGAGCCAGTCAAATAATTTCTAACTATACCAGGGGCACAAATCCTGGGGTAAAAGCAGGAAACAGCACCAGGTTGCCCACAGAGAACTTAGTGCTCCAAAGCTAGAACTGATTTTTACCAACTAGTTTGTTCATTGCTATCTTGGATATCTTCTGGCTACTTTGAATTATGCATTGTTGACATACCCTCAGCCAACCCCTACTGATATTAATAAAACACTGAAAACAATAGATATTCAACTAAGGACAGAGTAAAAAATGTTCAAAGACCTCTAGGTTTGTTCTAATTCGTGCTTCAACAGGGTGAGGCTTATCGCCTCAGTAAAGTACCTTTGCTGTGATCAAACATACAGCACCATAAAGAAGCTGGCAGAAGGCTACAACCCAGACCACTCATTCCATTAGAACCATTATCAACCAAAAATTCATGCTTTGAGAAAACAACAGGAGATTGGGAAACAAAAATAAAAATACGCAGGGAAATCACAAAATACGGGAGATTTACAGCTGCAGCAGCCCTACATGGAGAAAGTGAGACATCAGAAAAGGGATTAGGATTAGGATTGCTTATGCACTTATATAACGCTTGTTCTAAATTTGATTACAGTACTCAGTAAAATGAGAGATCAGTATTCATCATGCACGTCAAAAAACGACGTGTCAGCAGCATCATTTACATTTGCAAAAATAATTAGGAATCATTTGTAAAATGCTTTAATTATGTTAATCGGCCAATGTTTTGCTGCACCGTGAAGACATAAAGCATTGTAGGAACTTCAGATGGAACAGCCATATGTTTCTTTGTCTCATATGGCTGCAGGAACATCATCTGTCATGTTCACAGCTACTTTTTTTCTGTCTGCAGAGATCACAATCATCCATCCCTGTGTGGTAAATAGATCATTGCACCCTACTTCTAGAATAGTATGCCACAAATGGATTTTTTAAAGTAAATATATATATATATATATATACACACACAAATTTTATTCACAAAGCTTGAGTTTAAGAAGCACTACATGCTTCCTATGATTTTATTCATTACTGTAGTTAGTTCTGAAGTTTGACTCTGAAATTATAAACAGATTTCTGAAACTCTGAGTCTGTATGATTTTTCTTGAAGCTTAGCCAGAAGTGAAATGTGGAGGTGTTGTGGTATCAGCAGTTCCATGATCTGTCATTAAACTACACTTATACTCTTGCATATATGTATACTCCTAGTATATGAAATACAGCTTGTGCTAAAAATAACCTTTTTCAATCAAGAGACCAGATCATCAGTTTAGAGTGACAGAGCTGGGATGGGCTCGGAGTCCGGATCAACAGGTCCACAGCTGGGAAGGGCTGGAGATTGGCATCCCATGGTGGTGTTGGGGCAGGTTGGGCAAATATCCCACAGTAAATATTAGCTGGAGGTGTGATTAATTTACAGATTCTCAAGTGCCAAAAACTTCACTATAAACATTGTACTGGAAGGAAGAAGTATTTTTGCTATCTTATTCTGTCAGGCAAATTCTTTTGCTAAACTCTTTTGCTGTATAAAATGCATCTCTGTTAGAAAAAATTGCTTTTACAGCTGTACTAATGACCAGCCTCAATACTGTTAAGTGCAAGCTAGTGATTTTGTCTTGATCTGTGAGACCTCCTCATACCTGCTGATATATCTGAAACCTGCATTCATGGCCAACATTGGCAAAGCTCTTTTATTTTGTCCTTTGCAGCCCAAGGTGGCTGTATCAGCTTTAGATGAGGCCCTGTAACTCTCTTTACCTCTCCAAGGTGTCTGTCTTGCCCCTCCATGCTGTCTGTGCCTTGTTTGCAGACACACTGGAGCCCTGTGCTTTGCCATGGACATGCCTGAGCTGGCGGATAACCATCACTCTTTAAGACACCTGTACAAAGCAGGTACAGAGTTAAAGTCACCATCCACCAGTTTAATCTTACGCACCCTTGAGAAAGGGCTGAACTCACCTAGATTGTATAATATCTCCTTACCCACTATTGAGTTGCTGAAACGATGGGGAGCTGATGGAGAACGCTGAATTAAGGCACTCCTAAATTGTTTTGCCTTGATCCTCGGATGAGTTGAGAGAAGGGAAGAGCTTTGAAGAGGAGCCTGTGTAATCACAGCTCGTTGCTGCTGGAAGTGATAAGATCCACAGGAACCCAAGTCAGGTTTTCAGTGTCCAAACTGGCCGCGATGAGCACAGCAAGGAACACCTTGAGGAATATCTGCTTCATAATTTGAGTGTAGTATAGGAACTGCTAAGATAGCTTTGTATGAGCTAGTGCAAACACTAGAACACCTGAGCCCTGGAAACAAAAAATATAGTATAGGTATACCCTTAGTTAAGACAAGCTTAATTCACATCCTAACCCCACTGACATTTAGTAACAAAGCTTTTTTCCACTTATGTGACTAGTAAGGTCTGAACCAGAAGGTGCTCTCAGAAAAGCTCTTTCAAATTCAGTAGTTTGAACACTCCTCCAAGACATGGGAAACAGAGGTTCAACTTCCACCTCCCACTACCAGCAGAATGTCCTATACAGTAGATTCTACAGCAAGAGAGAATGTGTTCAGCCATTAACAGAATTTCTCTGTTCCTGGCCCACAAAGATCTCAAACTGCTTTCCAAAGCAGTCACCTGGGTATCTAAATGTTTGTACTACTGTCGTCACAGTAGTGTCCCAGGAGCCTAGTGTCAAGACAGCAAGATACTAGTCCCTGTGTTTATGCATTCTGATTCTCCAGAAATCTCTGTGGTCTTAACTGAGATGCTATAAAGGAGAAAAAAAACATATCTATAGAATACACTATAAGTGTTTATTAAGAAATGGCAACACTGAGATGCATCCTTTTTTACCTGGTGATTTTTTACAAGGGCTAATCAGGAGGTGATGTATCAATGTGCCTAATAATCACTTCAGCATTTAAAATACAAAAGTAAATTGTTATGACAGTGTGAGTTTAAGAACAAAGTAGTTGGAAAAGCATATTTTTATAAATCATTAAATAAAGAGTCTGGAGAAAAAAATCACATTTTATAAGGATACCCATATTGTTAATACAGAATAGCAAAATGATGTCACTGTCCAGGATATATTAGCAATTAACTGGCTAATCATAACACACTACCTCACAAAACCCTGTTTTGCAAGATTACGAGTCCTCTGGTTTCCATCAAGATAGGGCCACTGGAGATGTTTCCAACCTTATGAGCCTTGAGTTCAAAATTTACCTCTGCCTTTAAAACTCTGGTTGTTTGTACCATTTTTTTTTCCCTAACCCCCCCCCCCCTTTTTTTTTTTTTTTTAATTTGTTCTTCACCCTAGTCATCCTCATCTTCATGAAGATAAGGAAGGGCTTTTAAACATTTCCTGTTTCCTCTACTCTTGGACTGCTACCCTAGGAAAGAAAAACACAGCTCTAGGGAAAGCCAGAGGCCAAACATGGCTTACCAGCAACACAGAATTAAAAAGTTAACAGCGAAGCTGAAAGGGAGGTTGAAGTGTAATGTTTTTCACAGCTTGCTGTTATGCTTCAGTCTTACAAACTGGCTAGTGCTGACCCTAAATTGACTTGCATTTAGCAGACCAGGCTATTCCACATGGCCAGGAGATGATGTAAGTGTTGAGCATCTTTTCATGGAGTGTGGCGCAGTGCAAAGTCCTCTGAGTGCACGGATGCCCTTCAGCACAGAGCTCCTCACCCGGCACTCTGGGATCCAGCTCTGCTCAGCTTAATGTGTTGGGTAGAAGCTGAAGCTCTGCACTGTAAGGAAAGCTTTCAAGTGAAACAGGAGGAAAACAATAATAGAAAGGTGAAGTTTTACATCAGGATCCAGGTTTTAGCAACTGAGAGACTCAGAAAGAAGAAGAAATAACAAAATAATGCACTATTGTGTAGCCCTAGTAAGTGTCTTAGAAATGTCACCTTGTGCATCCTGTAATTTAACCTGATCTTATTTCTTGCAGGGCACAAAAAAGGAATAACAAACTACACAGAAGGTTTTCCTTTAAAAAGCCCAGCTCATTTTTCGAATTCTGTAACTTTTTCCCTGAAGACTGGTTGCTCTAGGCAAGAATCAACACGTGTGTTTAGATGAAGGGCCTTGTGGCTGAAAATCAGCCACTGCTTATCTATATATAATTGGTGCTTCAGCCAGTAATTGAATGCCTGTGGAATAAAGATGCCTTGAAGAAACCCTGTGTCTCTCAGGCAGCTCCTTCTCTCTATGGATTAGAAACAAAACGAGCATTTTTATAGTTAGTGTACATTTTTAATTAGCACCGTAGTTGCTGAAGTAATGCATAGGTTAAAATACTCATTTAAAGAAACTACACAATACTTAATTGAAAACAAAATAAAGAGTGAGAGTAATTCTCCATCAGGAAAATAGTGGAGCTTAAACAGCTAATACTAGTCCTTAGCTACACAAATCTATGCTCCAGCTCCACTGCTCTCAGGCTTTGCTGTTTTTCTGTTTGGCCCCAAAGGACCCAGGTGCTCACCAGCAGCAGCACAAGCCCAAGGGTGTCAAAGTTGTCAAAGGCAGAACTGCTGGAGGCAGCTCACCCTCTGGCATCAGTGCTGCATTTCCATCTCCCCTCATCAAACACTAGATGGGCCATTCGGCTATGGACACAGCCAATGCTTCACCAGCTCCTGCTGAAGAATGGCCCCAAAACGCCATTTAGGAATAACGGAAATGCATTAATGTCTCGCACAAGAACAAGCTCAGGGAGGAACATCAGCAGCCCCAGTGTTAACCTGACGGTTGCACATTTAGGCAATGATTCTGAGGCTACAAATGTTTAATTTTATAAACCTGAAAGTAGTACCGTTGATTATATAAGAATTACTCACGTACACATAATTAAAAGCTTGCTAGACTTAACATCTAAGTGTGTGCTTTTATGTTTGTGTACACATTTTTATGTCAGAAAACATTTGTGTCCTCATCTTGCTAAACAAACATCTCAAATTATTGCTTTCACAGATACTTAACTGGAAAGCTTGGAGTCTCATCAAGAAATCCTAGGTGACGGGTTAAACTTAATCTTCATATCAGGTGAGTTTTTTCTTCAGCAGTTGCTTTTTTTCTGTATAAGGTGAGGCTTCAGGGCAACATTTTAAAGTGGGATCTCTGATATGGGAGTTTTCATTCTTAATACAGTTGACCTTCAATTTCAGAAGTGCTGGAGTGTTATTGGCTAATCAATATCTGGCTTGGCTGCTCTGCTTCAGTTTCTCTCTTATGAAAACTACTTACCTCTCAAGGGTGAGAAGAAACTTCATAAATGTCTAGTGTGGGCTTTTGAACAATTGAAAAGGTGCCAAGTTTTACTAGCCAGGATTCTAGGAAAGAATGTTATTCTGGTGGAATTTTGCTGTGTATCAGAAAAGGAATGCATGTGGTCAGAGCCTTCTGCCACATACAGCAAAATAACTTCATCCTATCAGTATACTTCATCCACTAAAATATACACTTTTTAAAGTGAAAAATGTAAACCGCATGGTTCAAATCACTTGAAAATTGCTTCCAAGTTTTCACTGGTGAAATAGTATAATTACAGCAATGTGGAACGGGAAGCGCAAAGCAGATTTATGTAACATAACTGTAAGCCATGGAGAGAGAGGCTTGCAGAAAGCACAACTCATACTTGAATTTGGCAGGGACACAGCAACAAATATACTTGCACTTCAGAGAAATGTCAGACGATTTTGAGCATGCAGTGGTCAGGACACTGTTCTACATCTGATGCTAAAGGTGGAGCACAAGAATATCGAGTGTATCAGTGAAGCTTCTGGCTCAAGGCTGCTCTCCAGGCAATGTGCCATTGCTATGAAATCACACTGTTATTTTAGACTTCACATTAGATGAACAGGGTAGTGCAAGCTGTTTGAAACTCAGCTTTGAATGTATTTAAATGTTTTGAAATAATGACTATCATTTAATAGAGAGTTTTGCTAACATTAGCTTTCCTAAGTGCCTGATGAAAATTGTCTTATTCCCCACTGCTTTAAGGTTATTTTTCTAAGTAAATGCAGATGCTTAAAACATGAGCACTCACCACAAGATTCAGCTGTTCAGACAATATCATTTATCTTAAATGCTGAATTATGTCCTAAATTTCTAACTGAACACTAAAAACTACATTAGTTCTATGGCAGATATGATTATGATTTGTTAGTATTATATACATCAGAATTACCTGGAAACAAATGGGAACAGCAGGAAGAGTACTCTGATCTTCACACACAAAAAGACTATTATGGCAGTGTCAAAGTTGTCATTGGCTTCACTGACAACAGTATTTGGTCACAAATACCCAGGTATTTACTTCTTAAAATAATCTCCTTTAGTTCTTAGCCACCAGGCCCAGAAGCTGAAGGCTTTTATTGGTGTGTGCAAGTGTTTGAAGCAGAACACTGTTTTCTTTTCCTAAGTAGTTGCTCTCAGAGCAAAACAGAAGATTTCACAGAGATCACTGCCTGACCTCACGATACTTCAACATTCAACTTCAGCCAAACAGCAATTTAGCGCAATAGCTCCTGTATCAAGAGAAAGGTACCAGATTCTGCCAACACATGTACCTTGCTTTGGGATACCTACATACTGCACACTTAAGATAAATGAGTGGTTATTAAGCCTTTTTTTCCCCTAAGTCTTTATTCCAACGTGTGCGTTTTGCATCTTTTTACAAGAAAAATAACAAAACTGCGAAGTAGCTTCAACTCGTTAGACAAGGGGTGTCTTAGAGTGGCTGAGGCCCTGGTTGACGGGCCCAGACACCTGACAGGCCGTGACCGGAGCTCCTGGATGGGGAAGGTGGAATTTTTTCTAGGCCGCCCCCGTCCAAGATGCTGTGGGAGGCTGCTGGGACTCGGGTCACCCGGGCGGCCCTTGTGCTCCAGAGGCAACACCTCGGGACGGCGAAGAACTCCGGACAACCGCCTCCTCCCTCACACACACGCGGCCCGACGCTTCACCCCCATTCGTCCCCCCCGCCTCTCTTCCCACCTCCCCCCCGCCCTGACGTCACTTCCTGGGGCGGGCCGCAGCGCCGCGGGGTGTCAGCGACGGCCTGTGATGGCGGCGGCGGGACGCCGGCAGCCGCGCCGGGGGAGCTGTGCCGCTCCTAACTCGGCGTCGGGCCCCTGCGCCATGGGGAGGAGCCGCGGCGGGCGGCTGGCCTGAGGCGGCGGCGACAGCGACAGCGGAGGGCGCGGCACTGCCGAGGGGGCCCCGCCGCGGGGGCCGCGACCGGCGCCCCCCGGGGATGTTGCGGTGGGTCCGGCAGCAGCTGGTAGGTGCCTCCGGCAGCCGCGGGGCGGGGAGAGCGCGGCGCTGGGCCCTGGCCGGGGCTTCCCCTGCACGACACGCACCCCGTTGCCTCGGCCCAGCCGTCCCGGCGCTTCTGGCCGGGCCGGTGCCCGGTCCCCTTAAGGGAGGGGGTGCGGGCGGCCGGGCTGAGGGGAGCGGGGCCGGGGCGTGTGAGGGGGGAGACGTCTTCCCCGCCGGGAGGTGTTGGGCTGGGGACACTCGCAGGTTTTCCTTGGATCATTGTTGTCATTTAAAACAATTTTTTTTAATGTACGTATTGGCTGGTTTGGGTTGTTTCATGGCGCGTTCGGTTGGATTTTTGTGTGTGTGTGCGTTTGTTTTTATTTTATTTTCCCATTGAAATCCCGTTGACACAGAGGACAGCGTGTTCCCTCACCTGTGGCCCCCTTGGGAAGGGTTCCCCAAACTTCTTTTCGGGGAGAAATGAGGGTGCCTTTTTCTGTGCACCGGCACTTCAGGGCTTCGCTGGCCTCTCTTTCTCCTCCACGTTGCGAAACCTCCCGAGGCTTTTTCACCTAATGTGCGCCTGTCTCAGTGGTTTCCCTGCACCCCAGAGCTCTGCAGCCATTGCCGCTGCGTGTGTGCGTGTTACGGTTTTGAAAGTGACGAGAAATTGAAGGAAAACATCCGTTAAATTATTTTCGCGGGAGAGTCCCCTTGAAAAGGTTTCGATTAGAGGTGTCTCTCTCGAAATAGGCGCTACTTGCTGTGCTTGGATTGTAGCCTGCGAGGGAAATAACGCGGCCGTGACTGTAACGTCTTGATGCTGTAGGAGGGAGGTCATTGAATTTGACTGGTTTGATTTGAAGTGTTGATCGGCTTCCTGTCCTCTCCAACGTAGTGTTTCTCTTGCATTTTCCCGAAGGGAGAAATTCCTTCCAAATTCTTTACAAACTTACTTTTTCCATTCATCGGAGTTACCTTGGTCATAGATGTTGCCCGAGTTAATAAGAGGACTTACATTAGCTAGGTTTGTATAATTTAATGGTTAAAATTTGTGTCTCACTAATGATTTGTTACATCACTTTTTACATTTTTTTTTCCTCCTTTTCTTCCCCTATCTCCTTTTCTGTGGCCCATAAGTTTTCCCAGTTCTGTGTCTGAAGTGCAGAACTTATGGTGCTGGTCTCAGTGCCAGCTTGACAGTGCTCGCGAGTTTGGTCGGACACCAAGAATTATTGACCTGGAAATTAATTGCTCTGTCTGAGCTCTGACTGCACTCTTCTGTTCTGTTACAGTCATTAACATGGTTTTATATTAATCCTGTTTGGTGTAACATAGCTATAATTTTTTCCTCTTGCGGATGGCAAGGGTTTGTATGTGTGATTTTTAAAACAGCATGATGTTGACTTCCGTAGAGTTTAGAGTAGGACGGTATCAGTGCTAGAATTCGTGTATCAAACGTGGTCGCTTTTCTCCCTGCGAGTCCACTGACCAGCTTTCCAGAAATATGCTTGCCCTTAATAGAAAGAAAAGTGTAGCAAGATGAGCAATAAACACTAAGAGGTTTTTTGTCTTCTTTTAAAAGAAACTGGTGGGAAAATAACTGTTTAAAACTTGCAGTAGTTTTGACAGGGAAGGATCAGTGTTGTAGAAGAATGGGATAACAGAAGATACTTGAACAAACGTTGAAAGATGATACTAAGGAAAAAAATATTGCAACAATACATGTTTTTTGTTTTCTATAAACCTCACCATTTGACATTAATGGCTTGGTTGTTTCACAGCTCATAAAGATGATAAGTAGCTTAAGATATGTATCACACTGTGTGTTTCTTCCAAGGGACACTCAGGCAACTCATATCTGCCTGTAATCATTGGCTTAACATAGATCTAACCATACGTTTGCTTCTTCATATGTCAGTGACGTTTAGGTTCTGAAAGAATGTCAAAGAGCTGAGTACCTGGGGAAAGATGCTGAGAAAATAATCAGAGCAAGTGGGAAGAGTGGAATGGCAGAAATATTTGAATCGAAGGATGGCAAAATCTGTGTCTGATTTATTTCTGATAGGAGAAGAATGTGTGGGTTTGGATGCCTTTTGAGTGTGTATTTGTACCTGTGCTTGATGTGGCAATAGGTTTTGAAAAAATGTTCTCTTCCATACAGGAGCGTTGGAACCAGGCAAATACGTGGGAGTGATTTAAGTGCGATGTTGCAGTAGTACAAAAGAAAAACCCTTGTGTGCAGAAATGTTGGAAAGTAGTAAGGGTTTGGGGAAAGAGGAGGAACTGGTACTTTGCCGAAGGTGCTTTTAGGTAGTTATTAAGTACTCTCTGTAAAAACTAATGAAAGTTTCGCAAATTCTATTGTATTTCATATACTAATTAATGAGGCTGTCCTGAGTGTGTATGGTATTGTCAACTTGTGTTCTCAAGAGTTGTAAAAGGGACAGGAAAAAGGACGCAAGTGGTCTTAAAAATAAATAGTGAGAGGACCTGGTCTGGAATTCAAATTATTTCAGTGAAGTTCTTTAAGTGGTGATCTTGCTGTGCTTTAGCCTGTGAAGATCTATGCTGTGCCTGCATAGCTACATAAAGCAACGACTAGTTCTCTGAGAACAGGAGACTTTCTTCACCTTTATTATGGTCTTACAAGTCCAAAACAGTTTTCTAAATGAGATGTTATTTGTCTTTTCAATGGTTTGTTCTGTAGTAGAAATTGGTCATAGTAATACTGTTGCTTACTCTTTAGTGCCTATATGGGACTCTCTTAAAAATCATCTGTTTTGGTATCTTGTTCTTCAGTCTACTTTGCTTGCTCAGAAACAATTAACATCATCCTACATGGACAGTTTATCAGTTTTTCTTCATCTAATGCTGTCCCATGCTAAATAAACTGCATAGTAAGTCCTTAATAGTATGCAACTTTCTAGTTAATGTTATTATATTACAACATCATTATCTAGTTAACTGTTGATAGTACTTAAGATTTCATAATAAAAAATGTAGGGACACGTGGAGATACAATTCATTGCTTTGAGTGAAATACCCTGATGTATTTTTAAGACAAGCTTTGAACAGGGAAAATACCTGAGTTCCAGCTCTGTTACCTTGAGATCTCAGAAAGACAGTGGGCATGTGGCTTTGCTGAGGGTTGCATAACACCACAGGCACAGCCAGCTCTGCTTGAAAAAAAGCAACTGGATAAACAACAATTGATAGGAAGCCTCATTAATATTCAGGAACAGCACAGTACATTTTATTTGCATTTCCAGATATGAAGGGTTTGACTGCGTAGCTGATCTGTGTACAGCAGAGTGCTATTGTGGCTCTCCTGGTCAAGTTTGTGCAGCACCAACACGAAACAGGAATACAAAGTGGCATTTGTAGCACTCAGTGACTTTCTGCACCACTTCTAGTTCAGTAGATTTATGGCAGCATTTGGACTGTACTGGTGTCCCGATGGTGCACGTGGAGCGCAGGAGCTGTTACAGTGGTATGAACAACATCAGTTGTCTGAAAAGGAGGTCTCCAAAAGTTGTGATAGAATACCCTTTTATGTATGATCTTAGCTGCACAGTTTAGAACTGTTAGTCCTGTCAAGTGAAGAAAGGTCTCTGGATTTCACTTCTAGTTGCTTTATGTGGAGTTTGAGCCTTTTTATTGGTTACCAAACAGTGCAATGATGTACCAAAGATACTGCATGGAGAAAACCTAAGAGTTATCTGCCTGTTCCCTCTTTTATACATGACAGTTCAAGAGAAGCAGAATTATGCTGTATTTGGCAGAATATTGTACAGTTTGAGAACCTGAATACTGTTGTGCAGAGCAAGGTTTTCAGGCAAATGCAGCTTTGATATTTATCTGGAAGTCAAAAATGTATAGATAAATTCCTTTAGATCGGACCCTTTTAAATGGAAAACCTAGTTACCAAACGGTTTCATTTTGTGGTTACAGGAAGGCTCAGTTTGGAAGGGACATTGGGAGTTCATCTAGTCCAGTTCTACACAAACTGCAATGAGAGGTGATCACAGGGAGTTTTTGACTGTTATTTGTCCCTGTCACACCCCCCGCTCACCCCAACAGTATTTGTAGAAGTGTTCTTGTTTGTCTTTTGGATGCATTCTAATGAAAAGTTTCTTCTACTAGTAAGGGAAATATCCTCAAATAGGTTAGCTCTAGAGGACTGTATGTTTGGGATGTTCTTCCCTTTCCTTCCAGGTGTCGGTGTCCGTTAAGGTGTTGTAGAGGACAGATTCTCTCATAACATGTAGCTACTGGCATTGTGAACAAATGTGGACAGCATTTGATATTGTTTGCACTGACGTGTGTCTGTTATTTTCACTTAGTTATTTCATAGAGTTGAACCAAAGCAGTTATTTTCTGGCCAAAAGAATTCCCTGCATTTTTTGCATGCTGAAAGTACTTTGAACTAATCCAGTGGCTGAGGGTCCTAGCTTTGAAATCACGTTGCTTTTCTGAAGTACAGTTCCCCTCCTCTTTTGCTGCTTGTCACTGAAGCCTGTTTCCCTTTTTGGCTAAAATTAAGTGGGTGTTTGTTATTGTACACCAGAAAAATAAATGCATACTTGCTCAAAATATTTCCTCTGGTTCAGACTGTGCAGCTCATACCTGCTGCATTGTCACTGAAGGATCAGCGAGACGCAGCCCAAGGGTTGCCCTGCTTTGGTGAGAGTGGTTTGAGAACTGGGGGTTAACGACCCCCCTCATGTGACTTCACACAAGATAAAACATGACCCTGTTTTTTGCTAGAGTTATTCTGTGATCTGCTGAACTAGTCCTCCCATTGTGTTGTGGGTCTTTTAACCTTATTTGCTTTTTATATTCTGCAACTGCTGAAGGCTAATACATTTTCAGCACAGCGTGTTCCTGTCTTCAGCCAGCTGTCTCTTCTGAACAGAGACATCCGTTGTGTCCTGTGCGTTTTAAATTCTTATCTCATAAAAATTAAATTTAGAAGTTGCCTACCAAAACCTAATCAAAGCAGTCTTGACACTGTTTCTTTCAAAGACCATTTTAAAAATGGGAAAATCGGGGTTGTCTGATGTGCTGCCTCACTGTGAGACTTGGATGTTGACCTGTATCTCATCTCACCCTTCCTTTTTTTTTCTCCTAGCCATGAGCCTTTTAAGCAGTCAGTTTTTATTGTGCTCAGCTTCCACTTGCCACACAATAATATGGAAATTTCATTGACTGTATAGTATTCTTGTACTAACAGGGTCCTGCTCGTAGCTACTGTCTATTTGTGTTTTATGTGACTGAGTGGAAAATTTGTATTATTTTGTCAACAAAGAGCAAAAGCTTTTTATGTTCTGGTCAGTAGGTGATATGATGGGGGCTGGTGAGGGTGGATGCCTCTGTTTATTGCTAAGAAATTGTCTCTGAACTCTCTCAGAAGGTAAAATTAATCATCTAAGACTGTAAAAATGTGCTGAATTTAATAACATTCAACACGTGTTTTGGGTATCATTGGTATTTGTTTTTCTAATTTTGGATGGACTGGCTGAATTCATTAAAACTTTTGTTGCTTTCTTCTGTGGTGGAGAAATAAGAGTTACAAGAGAAAAATATAATAATGTTTTTAGATTTCATTAAAAGCCTTGTGACTTGTGCCTTTCACTAGTGATCTGCTGTCTGTTTTTCTTTATTGTATTGTGGTGTCCTCTAGTTACGACTGTAACTATTTAACAGGGAAAAAGGTCTCAACAGTATACGTCTAAACAAAAAATCTTTTGATTTCTAGCACAAAGTCTGTTTGTAAGCCAACAGATCAGAACTGCAGCAAAACAGATCTGACGAGTGCCTCTGTAAACACAAGGTCATATCTTCCAGCGAAACACAGGTGACATATTTGCAGCTAGACTTGGTGGTTTTTTTATGCAAACCTCTTTTCAACTGCTGTTGGAAAAAAACACTTAGCAATAGTACACACCATGGCAGAAAATATAGGAACCGTGATTTAAAAAGCATAACCCTGCAATTCCTTGGCCTCCCACATGCTGTGACTTCAGAGGGTTTATTTTTCATGTTCAGTTTGGGTAAAAATAAACGTGGGAAAGGAGAATTTTCCTGTAAATAGGAAGGGGAGTGATTCTGATAAAAGGCAGGCTGTTTGTTTTCATCCTGAAATACTTTACCCGGGAAATAAGTTTTATATGGTTTACTCTGAAAAGTATGTTTCATTATATATCGTTATATTTTGTTACTCATTTACACATTTGCACATTTTTGTGTTAGTTTTATGGGTGACTGTGCTAATTTTTGCCGATATTTTTATATATATGTTTGGAAGAAGAATTGCAACAATATAGAAAGGTAGCTTAAGATTTAGCAAGCTTTACGGTTAAACTGATTTGTAGATGTGTCTGAAAGCAGGACGTTAAACTGATATTTAGGTCACAAATCATGTTTGAAAGGGAATTAAAACTTAAAGTGATATTTGATGAATGGGGTAGACTCAACTATAATGTTAATTTTTACAGAGCAGGCTTTATCAAAACATGTTAAAAGGAAGAGCCAGACAGTTCTTTCTATGAACTAAATTCTCTTCCTGTGAAATTTGTTGAGCAACAACTGTCAGAGCAATTGTCAGTATAATTTTGGCACGCTTTTTGAAAAAGCCTTAAGATTTATCATGTAGGAGTGGTTTTGGGGGAAGAATGATTTTTTTAAAGTTTTTTTTTTTTTTATATATAAACTGAAGGAAAATGGGAATTAAACTTGCAGCTGATTGGCCTACATAGCTGTTGCCTACTAGAACCAATCTAAATATTGAAAATGGTCGTTTTCACTGTTCATATTGAATAATGATTGTATGAGTAGCTCAGTACAGGAGCCCTTCATGTTTGTGTAAAATATAGAATAGTTTTATAAATGACTCTTCAAAGCAACAGGTAAACAGCGTTTCATTTTAAGATGATAACGCACACAGTAAGCAAGCACGAGAAGGAAATGTATGAATCTTCTGTATTTGTCCTGTCAGGGACTTGACAAATGTAATTTTTGTATATGGTGAAACTGCCAGCTATAAAATTGGAACTGCTTTCTAATTTTAAGTGAAAGTTCATAACCTGTCACAGATTTGAATGCCTTATTTAATCTTGAAAATCGAAGAAAAATATTTCTGCTATAAAATCACTTAAATTAGTCCAGGGTCTGTGCAGAAAGGATACAACTGGATTTTTTTTGTTGTGTTTGCTATGGCTATTCAGGATAAATGAAGGATTTGTGTGCTGAATGTTTCATTTACTGTATGGGTTTAGTAACTGCTGTTTCTGTGTGATTGATTATTGCAGAATTGTAACACTTTCTGCGTTCAAAGTATTTTATATGTTTTGAGCAGCATTCTTGAAAGTGGCTATTGATTTTTGAGATCCCAGTTCTTATTTTATGAAATATGATGCCATATATTTGCCTGCTGATGAGTGTCTCAAGTCACCCTTCAGCTTTGAAAATCTTGCCTACTCCCCGTTTGCATGTGTCTGAGAGGGAGATGATACTACAGATAAGGATAAATAGTTGCTGGAGCCCACAGAGAAAAGCTGGTAGTTCCAAAATTAAAACTGTGTAGTTGGAACTTCAAACACATCTCCATTCCCACATTTTTAGGGCAACGGGCTACTTTGGGAATCATGGCAAAAGACCAGACACTTTGGACTACAGATACTGTCAAGCCTCAACTTGTGTTAGACCTCTTGGAGTTTATCATAATGCATCTTTTTTTAAGGAAAAAATTTAGAGAGCGCTGAATGACCTTGCAAGGTAGTTTGGGAGTCACCAGTGGTAGCCGTTTCTTTGAGATTGAGGCTTGCTGCTTAGAATCTGAATGTTAACCAAATTGATTTCTTTATTAGGCCTGAAGACACATTTATTGTAAAGTCTGTTTTCTGTCAAAAAGCATCTGAGCAAAAGTATCACTGAATCTGTTCATTATTGATAGTTTTCATAGTCTGTGTGTCTGAGTATGAAGGGAAGTATTCTGAAACAAAGCAACAAATGAGGAATGTATTACAGGCATTTGGTTAATGAAATACATTGAATGCAAGAGGGTAATAGTTTTAATAATCCTGTAGAAAAAAATGTAAAGCTTGGAATTCTGTTGAAGACAATTAAAGAGCAGCTGTTGTAAAGCATTAGGTTTGTTATGTCAGGTGAAGTTCGAAATGGATTGTGCTTTGTAAATACTGTGGTTTGCATTGTAGGGGAGAATAAGAAATCAGCTTCCTCAGTTGATGCAAGTTGGGCTATTCTAAAATTAAGCACTGTACCTACATCTCTCTTAAAATTCTTTGCTATTAACGGAAAGTGGCTGCTCAGCTCACTTTTTCTGTCTTGATTTTGTTGTTGTTACAAGACCAGTATATTGGGTATCGGCCACCTGAAGGGAGACACTGGCACAGGGACATATGTTACCAGTGGACAAGGCCAGTTTAGCTTCCTTCTTTTGCAGATAAACGAAGAGAAGATAGATGTTGTCTGGGGGTTTTGTTTGGTTTTGGTTAGCTTCCTGATTTCTCAAACCGTGTTGCCTAGAGTGTTTTCATAAGTACTGTACTCTGGTTATAGGTCTTCTAGGAAGTTGCACCATGATTTTTTATCAGATATAAGTGTATATTTAGTAAGCAGGAAGAGGAAGTTGCATGAATAGTACATGACTTTTAATACTGTTTTATTTCTTTACTGCGGTGATATTTAAAAGAGGAGGAACTAATTGCATGACACTATGCAAAGCTCACGGTGTTTCAGCTGATTCACTGTATTTCTTAGAGCAGTGTTTAAAATGGCTGTGAGAGGCTGTTTCTTCCTCCACGCTAACCTTTGATACGACAAATTCAGTTTGACTGCTGCTCAGTTATATGACTGGAGGAATTATTGGCTGACTGTTTTGAGTACAAATTTACACAGACTTCTGAAAATGTGCATGGAGTGTGAATAGATCATCTTACCTGACAAAGGGAAAAGTATTCCATGTATACTCAGAAAAAACCCGAAGCAAGAAAATCCATTTCCTCAAAACACCTTTAATCAAAATGTATCTTGGCAGCAGCATAATAGCAGGATTTTGGGCTATCTGCCAGGCAGTGTGGTGTTCTGTTTCTGTGGCCATGGTTGGGCAGTCGTCTCCCTAGGATAAAGGCTTCCTGAGACCAAGTTTTCCTCTGTTTATTAATTCTATTAACTAGTACGTGGTGTCCGAAGCTCTTTGGAGGGAACTACTACTTTCCTTAGTGGTGTTCAGTGTGGTTTTTGAAAGGCAGAGGCTCAAATTGAGACTTCTTTCTTTCAAACCACTCTCACTGAAAGCTGCTCAAGTAGCGGAAATTCTTTTAGCAAATATCATTTCCCCCTCCTCCCCCCCCCCTTTTTTTTTTCCCATGTAGAAGCTGTGAATGATGTATAAGATGCACTGGGAGATCAGGTTAAAGTAGACTAGCTTTATGCAAATCCTAAGCAAAAATTGCTTGTCAGATGATTTGTAATTATCGGTTCATGTTTTGCAAAGCTTGGAGCAGCAGCTGATTTGTTGTGTGCTGGTCTCAGGTCACTAATCCTGGCTGAAAGATCTGTGGATTTCTGCCGTCTCACTTGGTGCTCCAGAGAGCATGGGGAGGACATCTGTGCGTCCCACCATAAGTTCAGCTTTTTAGCAGTGGTATTGAAGAAACAGGGGTCTGCAGTAGATAGTGTATATTGTATCAACAAGTTGACTGAGAAAGCATTTTTTCTTTGTTTATTCTTGTAGGTGTTGGAGGGCTGTCCCTTCCTTTGCACAGGTCTTTCGTGGTGCTGCTTCTCATTTGCTTACTCTGCCTGTTTTCTCCAGTTGCCTAATTCATTGTTTGTGCTAATAATGCTTGCTCAGCAGCAATACAAAACTCTTCTTCCACACTGTATCCTTTTGTTATACCACCAAGCTATTGGCATGACTGTGCAATTGCTTTAGAGAACCAATACATTAAAAAAAAATTAAAAAAACCTGAGAAAATGGTGGGGTTTCAGTTGGATCAGCTTTCAAGTCTGCTTTACTGTGTGGCTCCATGGGCACTCTTCCCAGCACAACAGCGGAGATGGAGACAAAATGTAGGCAGGGGTTATTTGGAGGAGAGGTGACTGTAGAAGGCTGTTTCTTTTGTGAAAGTAATAGCATAAAATCATAGCAAAGACAATCATCTCCGTTCGCTGGGATATGTTTTCTATGCTCTTTTAAAGGAGCCTAATTACTACACAGGGGATGTCTTTGTCTAACTTCCAGAATGCTAACAAAATCACTGCTGAAGAGGTTTACTAAAAATGACTTTGACTTTGGTTAGAGTCGTTACAAATTTATTAAAAAAGAGAACTATGAATCACTTTTTTTTCTCTGCAAAATGTTTTTTTGGTTGTGCTTTATAAATCAGCTTGACTCAAGCATGTGTGTTGTATGTAAATGGCATTCATTTAGACCGTTTTCAAAACCAAACATGTCAAGTTTGTCTGGGTGCAAAATTTCTATTGGGGAGGTGTGGATCAAAGATTAAATGAGAGAGGTATTCCAGGTGTAGATAATGCCAGATTTATGTTGACAAATCAGCTAAACGGCTGAATTTAGGCCAATAAATCTGAATTTAATTTGCAGCATGAAGGGGAAAAAAAATCACACAGATTTTTCTTTTTTTTTTCAGTCTCTTAATCTTATGGTTAAGTTTTATTTTATTTACAGTTGATTCATGTAATATACCTGATTAAGAAGCCTTAAATATCAGGTTTTGTAATAAACTTAGCTTTATTTGTCACATATAAATAGAAATTCACTAGATAACTGCAGGAAAAGTAACTTTTGTTGAAAGATCTTGGTGACAACTGTATCTTTTTGCAAGAATCAAAATTTAATACAAGGATTCTCTGCTTGTGCAATTTAGCTGCAGAAATCCTTTGACAAGGGCATGTTACCCTGGTTTTGCACCTGAGTTTGGTAATGATATTAGGAAGAGAAAGAACTGTCTAAGAAGTGAAATTAGGAAACAGTGTGCTTTCTGCACCTCTGTGCTCGCTTGTATGTATATACACTATACAAACTCCCTTTGCTGGGCAGAAATTTAGACTACAAACCAGTTTTGTATCAGGAGCAGGATCTGTGACCAGGCACGTAGTTACAGAAAAGTTAAAGGCTTGAACCATTAAGTTCAACATCTGTGCAGAATTTTAGTTGGAAGATATGTGTGATTAAAATTGCTCTGGAAGGTCTTGGTTGCACTTGCAGTCTCAGTAGCTAATTATATGATGACGGGTTTGTTGGGTAATTTCAAATGCTCTTTCATAGTTACAGAAATGAAACTTAGGAAACCTGGGTTCAGTTCCCAGGTCTGACATTTCTATCCTGCCGTGACTACAGTTGGGTCACTGAGGTTGTCATGGATGTGCCCTCTCCTGAGAGGTAGTTGTCCCCAGTCTGCCTTGCTTGGGCGTTACCATCTCCATAGATCTGGTGATTATGCAGCTTCTGCCCTTTCTCTGTGATATATTTCAACAAAATGGAACACAACTGCAGCTGGAAACTCCTGTGGCCTGAGATTCTAATTGGAAACTAGATTCTTTGCTTTTAAGCAGTTGAGTCTACCTCAGCAGAGATGTTATCCTATGGAAGTCCTTGTGCAGTTAGGCTTGAGTGGAATGGCCGTCTCTGCTCTTCATGATTAAAATGTCATTAAACTCATCAACTTTCAGGTGCTTGGATAGTAGCCTAAAAGGGGCATATAAATACTTGGGAAAAAATTCAATGATACCGTAGTCACTCTGAATTTTTTCATATATCTTTAAATAACTTTCAGCGAGTGGCATGGAGATTAGCATTTATTACCATTGCAAGATTGCCAGTCACTTTCTTTGCTTTTTCTGTTCTTTCCCTGCTTTACATGTTTCATTTAGAGTGGAATTTTTTCAGGCTGTAGAGTGTGGCTTTCCAAGTGAGGATGTCTGGCATTTTGTGAGTGCCAGACATTTTCTGAAATAGAAAAGCGCTGTGTACATAGTCTTACTAATTAAGCAGGTATTTTTCTTGCTTGCAGAAACACTCTTATTGTGGCATCTTTTGGATTGGTATAGAAATAATGTGTCACTAATGTTATATATCCAGAATACTTCAGCTACAAAAACTGTGCTCTTTTAAAATTTTGTACCTGTTAAATGCTGACACATTTTCTTCATCTTAACTTTCATGCTTGTATTTCTCAAGGTGTGAACAGTTTCTTTCTCTTTGCTTTTGGCATCCTATATATTCTTTCCAGTCCTTTCCCCTGTCTAGTTTTTGTCTTTCTACCCCACTCTTATCTTTAAACGAGCTTTCACGCTGGAGCGTGTGACTGGACCAGCCTTCCACTGCTTGTCATCTAAAGTTTATTCTCCTTCAAATCTCTTTGAAGTCTCTTTACACAATCCCCTTTCCTTTCATTCTTCTGGCCCCCTTTCCTTCTGAAGCCAAAAGTTTCTGTTGCGATGATGCCAAATACAAGAATTTGTATGTTTGAGAGGATTTTTTAATGTGCCTTTACTTTACAATGATGCCATCCTGAATGTGAACATACCTAATGCCCTGTGTTAAAAAAACTTTATCAATTAAATACAATTTCTTGGTTGGTTACACGAGCGATTATTTACGTAGCTCATCATGCTTGCTGTTCCTCACCCTCTGTACTTAACTGGTACAGGAGTATCTTCTGTTGGAGTTCTGTGAAGTGTCAGTTTTTATTGGATACGAATCAGGGTTTGAACCTGGTTTCACAAGTGGAGCAATACGCACAAGTGGAGCAAATAGTTTTCTCACCTCCAGTAGTGGAACTGGTAATGCCCTGTCTACCTGTTTCATCAGTTGTCCTTTCACTTGGCATCAAAGAACAAGGAGACTTTGTGTTTACAGCGCAGAGTCGGTTCTAAGGTTAGGAATGTCTGACACTTGTGCTGAAATTCACCATTTCCCTGGCAATCATTGATTCCCTATCTAATAACAGTTCTGAATTTAATTTCACTCGTGTGTTGCGTGTCTTTTTCTTACCTATTCTAGAAATCTTCTTGGCCTGTTAACTGAAATATTATTGTTTTACTGTCTTGCTTGTTGTCTTTTGCCATTACCTGCTTCTCCAGGTTGGAACATTAGAGCTAGGAAGGGCTCTGGTGAGTCATGTAGCCCCAGGAAAGGCTCAATTAAAGACAGACTAGAATGACCTAGATATAAGCCCTTGTGTTACAGAGACATTGCAACCTTCCCACGTGAGTTATTGTGATTTTTAATTATTACTTTCCATAAGAAAGGAATTTTTGTTTGTTTTTCCAATATCCAAAGTAAGTTTTCCTAGTCGCAGCTTAAGCCTGCTTCTGTTCTTCATCCATCAGAATACCCCTTTTCTTGGTGGAACAGTCTTTTATATATTGAAATATGTGCTAATATATCCCAAGTTTCTCCTAGGCTAAATGACCCTAATTTGTTTGCCCTTTGCTCTTTAGACTGTTTAGCCTTGCATTACATGTCGTGTTTTCAGGATCTTTGAGGCTCCCGTTCCACTCTGGATGCTGTCCAGTAGGTTCACAGTGGTTGGGCTGTGGCTCCCACTCTTCCTCCAGCCTCCTTGGTACCGAAGGCCTTTTTTTAAATGGGGTGACATCACTGACACACATTCAGCCCCTGATCAGCTGTAGCCTTTTGATCTTTTTCTACAGAACTCCTATATAGGCCTTTATTCTCATTTTGTAGATGCAGTTAATTGTGTACAACTGCTGTATCTTTCAGTCTTCAGTGCATCTGGTTGGTCAAGATGATTTTGAATTTTTTCTTGTTGTTTAGTCTTCTTGGAGTCCTAAGGTGATGTCACCTGCAAATTTAACACCCCTATTCCCTTTCCTCTCACAGAACAGTTGATGAAAATGCTGAACATTAGACCTGAAACAGGGCTTTGGTTCCAAGGGACCTCACTCAGATCTTCTGTTTTGGCAGGAAACTATTGATAAGTATTTCTGACTATCCCTTTTTTTGTGATGAGTTTGCTTTCAGTGTTGCTACCAGTCGTGTGAATTTGCGGTAATCACAAGAAATCTTAAGGGTCGAATTTTAGGCTCGACAAAATGTTTGTTCTTGGAGGCAGAACATGTTTGGAAAAATACTGTTGTCTGGTCAGATGCATATGGTTTAGGTTTTAAGATGGTGAGAATCTTTTCAAAACCAATTATCACAACATACTGGTATGGTTTGTTTGTTTGTTTTGATCTTTTCTCACAATCTGTTTTATTAGGGTTATCATAAGCGTGACTGCGAGATTTTGTAATTTGTATATGTTTTCATCTCCATTTCCTTTAAGTTTAACAGGGCTCAAAGTTTGCATGATAGCAAGTATTCTCTATCCTTTCTGACATTTAGGACTTTTTCTTTCATTTTCCCGAATGAGTACACAACCTCAAATTTGAGATTCTGTCCCAGTCCTGCTCCCCCTGCCTCTGTCATTTTTGTAAATTCTGTGGACACAGCAGGCTTTAATTTACAGATTAATTTTGTTTCCCATTCAAAAGCTTCTGTTCTAAAACTGACGCTTGATATGTGTGTATTATTTATCAGCACAAAGATAACAATTCTACAAAATTTCAGTGAATAAAATAGTCTTTCTTGATCATATTTTATTTTGGTTTTTAGGGTTTTGACCCACCGCATCAAAGCGATACAAGAACTATTTATATAGCAAATCGTTTTCCCCAGCATGGCCATTATGTTCCTCAGAAGTTTGCAGACAACAGAATCATATCATCCAAGGTAAGAAATCAGTTTGTCATGGGAAAACCACTTGATATGCTACTTAAGAAGCTGTGTAGCAAATCTGCGTGTGTGTATTATGTGAAAATGTGCATATACAAAATTCAGAATGAAACATGCTCTAAATTGTTTTGAGGAAAAAGCTCGGTTGCTTCCTGTGTTGTTTTTTTCCTGCTCTCATCCCTCTTTCCTTAGAACCTAAGTACAGAACAATTAAGTGTGTTGGTCAGAAATAGATTCTAAACGAATGTTGTTTGTGTCTGGAGGTGATGCACGGAACAGCTTAAAAGGAAAGATGAAGCTGGTTGTGAGGATTTATAAAAAAGCCAAATTGTAAACTAGTACTCTGCAAAAAATAAATCAGCAATGGGCTGCAATTGCAGATTCCCTCCTGGTGTGACCTTGGATTGGAATCAGTAGAACTGCTGGTGGGGATGTGTCTTGTTGCTGTAGCGTAGGAGACAAAGTTACAGCTGCAAGAATTAATTTCTTCTCTGCTGGTCAGGATGCAGGCAGCCAAATGACTCCCGCTGCTCCCATCCAGTTGGTGGGAGAACACTGAAAACTTTGACTGTCACGGCAATGCAGTTGCTACCTCCGCTTCCCTGCTAGTTGTAGTTAACAAAAAAGGATACAGCAGTTCTACGTGGGAGTTGGGCAAGACCAGAAGAAGGTTTGCAAGAGAGGAGATGGAAAATGGATATATTTAGTTTAAGAGAAATTAATGGGAGTGGAACTAAATTTCACTGAAAAAATGTTCAGTGTGTCATAACTGTTCTCTCTCTCCCTTTTTCCCTTCAGTATACAGTGTGGAATTTTGTTCCAAAAAACTTATTTGAGCAGTTCAGAAGAGTAGCCAACTTTTATTTTCTGATTATATTTTTGGTTCAGGTAAGTTGAATAATACTCATGAAATTGCAATTTATGTTGTCAATTTTGCCACTGATTTTTGTTCTTTGGATTTAACTTCTTTTCTTCCATACTCTTTCTATAAAAACAACACATTTCCATCTTCTCTGGGAAAATAACATACCATCACAAAGAATTATGTCCGAATTTAAGTACTGTCCTTAGGTTTTATATTTAGCTTCAAAGTCCATTGCACTGCCAGCACAGACACTCAATTGTCTGCCCGAAAATACAATCTTAAGTCTGTTAAGTTAGTAATAAAATTCCAAAAATACTTTTTGATTTTTGTGGCCATTGGTGGTATTTGAATAAACAAGGAGTTTTACTCTGTGTGTTTTCAAGTGTTTATTGGATGTTAGTGTGCAGAAATGCAGACATTCAGGTTCACTTGCATCAGATTGGGCAGTTTGCTGGCTCTTGAGCTGAGCATGGGTTATTGTATATTCTCATTGTAGGTGGAATCATGCTTTTGTAAATCAACACACTATTGTCACACAATTCTAAGATACTCAAATTCAGTTTGTTCAGATAAATTGAACACAAACATTTGCAGCTCGGATTGACAGTTTGTCAGTTTTGAAAACACAGTATAGGTCAGCAATATTACTGTGGTTTTTGTAGCAGTGTACTACTTCTGATTAAGAACATCCACAAGTATATTAAAAGTGTGACAGTCTGTAAATTCCCTGTCATCTTTGCATCTCCAGCTCTATAATTGTATTTGAATTCTGTTGAGCTATTGCAGGCTTAGTAGGTGAAGGATAAGTGAGGGAAAGACTGTAAGGAGAGATAATAACTTTTGAAAGACCAATTAACATCTGAGACAGAGACAGAATTTTGGGGTGCACAATCTTTTCTTTCATTATAAAGTAGAATGCTTTGAACATGTACAGCCCATATACAGCAACAGTGATTTGCCCATGTATGGTGATTAACCAACATTTACAGTACATATCTGGAGAAGGTGGAACCTCATTTGACAAAAAAAAAGGAATAGTGAAGACTTCACAAGATTTGTCTGTGATTGTACATTACGTCAATAGCACAGCCAGTTCGGCAGTTTTTAATCCATTGCCTCCTATGGCTCTTGCTCTTGTTCTTTCACATTTAGACAAAATGAACTTTCTAATAAGCTGAGAATTCCAGTGTTTGGAGTTCCTAAAGTCATGTAGTTCTAGGTTAGCCTAGCAGAATGCATTGCCCATCCCATCTTCCTAGTTAAAAATACTGACTTTGTCATTCCTGTTATGATGTTTCATTTTGTTTAACATACTGAAGCATGCGGAAGATAAGGGCATGCTGGAGATGGACCATAAATGTCACTTACAGCAAACACAGACGTTGTTGAGGTTTTTTTAAAGCTTTTCTTTTTCTTTTTACTGTAAATTTCCCTCTTTAGTTCAATTTTGAGTCAAATTTCTTTCGAATTGTTTGACTTTAGTAATATCTAGATGTGACGTCCACGAACAAATAGGATCTAAAGATGGAACTTCAGAGCGTAATCCTGTTTTTCTCTGAGATCATAACTCAAGTGGATGCTCTAATTTGTGTCTGAAATGTCTTGTCTATGTCTGTATTCATGGAAACCAAACAGGAGAAAAGCTGCAGTCATTTTTGTTCATTTGTTAGAATGGAATTCTTTCTTTATTCAAATCCCATTTGGAAATTCATTAATATCTAGTATTTTTTGTTTTTATAAGGCAAAGGTGCCTTTAAAAGTTGCTTGCCATGGTATCTTCCCTGTAGATGAATTTCATGTGACCAAGATGCAGCGTCTGTCATTACCACCTTCTTCCACTGGGGGTGACAGAGTTGGGGCAGGTTCTCATTGTGTGATTTGAACATGCAGCACAATCCAGACCACGTTGTTCACCTCATGTGTGCATGCCAGAGACATGGGGAGAGGCTGCATTTCGGTCACATGAGGCTCCACACCGGTTGTGTGAAGGATGTGTGACCAGTTATGTAGCAGGTGAACGGCCATGGTGTTCTGGTGAAAGAGGCAAAAGGAGCAGGCAGCTGGGACAACTCCAGCACAGAACTTGCTCCGTTTTCACATAGGAGCCTCTCTTGAGAAAGTCACCGTTATCCGGCCAGAGATCAGGTGATTTGGGCATGAGTTTTCTTGGACGACATGCTACCCACCTGAAATTGCAATGCGACAATTGAAGAACAGACCATATTGCAAGCTAGATTGGAATTTTGTCATGTTCTGTAAATTGTGTTTTGGTGAAAAAAAAAAAATAGGTCATGCGTGTGTTGTAAGGTGGCATCATCTGTTTTCCGTATGAGTTTCTTGGCTCTTAACAGAGGAAACTTCATGTATGATTTTTTTTTTCTTCTTTAATGATTCCCAAAGCAATGCCATAAATCTCAGGTAAAGTGGATCAAATCCGTGTTCGTGATTTTGAATAGTTCTTGTATATATTTTCTTTACTGCACTTGACCATATTGTTTGTGCCCTGCAGCAGAGAAGAACCACTATCATTCCCTCCACATAGACAATTTTAGTGTATACACTGCACTTATGGCATGCCAGCAATGACAGCACAAACTGTAAAAACTGCATGTTAACTTGGGGCAACCATAAAGGAGCGGTATAAAAAAAAAAAGAGTGTTCTCTAATATCTGAACAGTTGGAAATTTCTATTTTTTACTTTATTTTTACTGCTGAAGTGGATGTTGTTATACTCTGCATTGCTGTTAAGCAGTTTACTCTACAGAGTATTGAAACAGCTTTCTGAAATATAGTTTTCCTTCCTTTGTAATTTACTTTTGAATTAATCTTTGTAGGATATAAACATATCTTCCTTTTAGTAAGGACTCTTAAGATTAGCACATGTATTATGAATGTGGTTAAGTCTGTTCTGTGCCCTAGAACCTTTGTTTGCATTGTTATTGACATGTATTATTTAGGTGTCAGAAGTTGAGTTTTGCTCCAGAGCTACTGCAGATAGTGTGGTAAAAATACTTTCAGGTTATAATGAGGAGTTCATTTGTTTGTTTGGAAAATATAATTGTACAAATAAAATTTGGGCTAATTTTTGTATTTTCTTCTCTTTTAGCTCATGATAGATACCCCTACCAGTCCTATTACTAGTGGATTGCCATTATTCTTTGTCATAACTGTGACAGCCATAAAACAGGTAAAGGGGAAAAATCTTGTAGCATTTAATCTTTCCAAGGTAAAGTTAGTTAACAAACTCTGGCTAAGATAATGTTTAGATACTAAAAGTAAATAAAAAAGGTGTCACTTTTAGAAAGGATTTTGTATTTAATGTTTCCTGTTAGACACTTGAACTTGAGCATTTTGGTTAGTTGTCAAGTGCTCAGTGACTCACCGCGGTCCCCTTAAATGGCCAGTGAATGACTGTCAGACAGCATTTTTGTCTAAATGTTACATGTCACTTGTTATAAGACATTTTCTGAAAGCTCCTCACTTATTCCTTTGGCACACCTCGCTGCATATTAAAACCAATCCTCCTGCAGGACACACTGAGAAAGGAGCTTGGGTAGGTGAGCCAATGGTGCAATCCATGTTTGTCAGTAGTTAAAAGGCAAATTTTGCCCCAAGGATTGTGTTTCATGGTGTAAAATATATTTTATAATAACTGTAAACCTGTAGCAGGTGAAAGGTCCTGTTTAGAAAGCTTCTGGTTTTCTTTTAATTTTCTTTGGTTGCGTAAAGCATTTTGGAGTGATTTATAGTACTTGAAATAAGAAAGGTCTTCTAAGTATGAGTTTAATAGAAATCTTGTTCAAGCACCATACTGTATCCTACTAAGACCTAAAGCCCCTGGAAGGAGAATACTTAAAATAAAAAAACAAAAAAATCTTCTGTTTTCTTTAAATCCTTAAAGCAAGAGGAGAAACAAGCACGTAAATAAAGAGGTGTTGTGAATAGAAACTATAATCTGTTCTGCAGGGAGGTAATTTTTGGGAACTATCCCCTTCAAAGGGTTTGACAGTGCTGTCTGGGAAAGAGATGCAGTCAGCAACTGAAAAGGAAGCAGGAGACTTGTGGAGCTACAACTGGAATTTCAATTTGCCTTCAGTGCCAGTAAGACCCAAAGCCACTGTGAAATAGGGCAAAAGTAAAAACAGCTCTAGCTTTCAAGCAGATAGTATGGTGTTGGAGGCAGAGAAGATCTTAATGCTGGAGCAGTATTTGAAGTAAAATTTCATCTTGTTGCTATGCAATTTGTACTTTAACCCTATTAAATTGCAGTTGTTGTCATCACCCCCAAAAATCCCATGTTCAAGACTATAGTCATAAGCAGGCAATGGAAAAGATCCCTTAAAGCTGTGCAACTTAGTTATAAATATTAGATTTTTTTTTTTTTTTCCAGAAAGAAGCTGGACTTGTATAAGCGTAAGATAGTGCAAAATAATCTATCGCCACCTTGTTTCCAGATGTCCAATCTCATATTGGGAAATTTAAGTATCTTACCATCAATTGCAAAGAACAGAAATTCTGACATTCCTTCTAGAAGTTTCAAATCGTTCCTGACTTGCCAAGCATTAAGAGCTTTTCTGCTTGTCTCAGTATCTCTACGAGGACTATTGGAACCACCTGAACTGCTCTAATGGACTCTCAGTTTATCCTACCTGCCGCAAAGTAGGCAAACAGCATTCACAAGCTGTTGTCTTGGAAGGACAATTCAGTGTTCTATTTCCAACAGGCTGCCCTTGGGCAGGGAAGAAAGATAAATCTTCTGCTGGAACGCAGAGGGGAAAATACCCAGGATGGTCTCAAAATCAGCTCCCATTTTCTCTCAAACCACAAGTGGAATAGAAAGCAGATTTTAGGGGAAGAAACCCCCTTTGAAAGCTGTGGGGCACTGGTTCTATATGAAGTTGCACCAGGTAGTCTCTGGAAAGGTGAAGGGGGGAAAAATAGAAGCATTAAGCATGTGCAGGTTTGAAAAGCTTAGCAGAGGGTAGAAAAAAAAGCCAGTTAATGTGGCACCTCTAGCAAACCTCAAAACTCAACCTTGTTTTATTCTCAGCCAAGAAGACAGAACTTTTTCTTCTTAGAAGTGTAATTGCACCTAGGTCAGAAGAAGGACATGCAAGACTGCAAAATGATGCAACTCATGCTGTGTCATTTGGTCTGTCTTGTTAGCCAGAGTGCTTTCCCCCTTATGCCTGTGAAAATGCGTATACAGTCCTCAGAGGAGTCCAAAATTAGAATGTAAAATATAAAGAAAACGAAACCTAAAGTTAGAAAAACACAAAATACACAAAATAACAATATTCCCTAAGAAACTTTATGGAACTTAGTCCATTTCAGTAAGGTCATAGGTGTTTAGCAAACAAGCTGATTGGACACAGCTGTTGACATGACTGGCAGGTAAACTAGAAAGAACTGCTTTGCAGGTTTTGATTAAATATAGACCTAAACTGAGAATGGAAAGGCTGGTAATATCATATGCAGGCTTGTTTCAATTCTGTCATTTTTGCAAGTATGTTGATGAAGTTATTTAAGTAGAACTTAAAATCCCTCAATTATGTTCTTAATCTTTAGTTTCTGTTCATGCAATTAAGCAACATTTCCTGTATTCCTATTGCATTCTTTTAACAGCATTTTTGCAATATTTGCAAGTGAGGATAAGGAACTCTCTCAAAAACGCTGCAGTAGGTAAATTTTGGGGGAATTTAAACTGACCACAGTAATTTGGCTCTTAAAAATTCCCTGGTGTGAGGTGCTGCCCTTGTGTTGTCGGCAATAGGTGTCAGATGGAGAAAGCGCTGAAATCTGTACTTTCTGAAGAAAATAAATTTCAGTTCTTTGCCAAATGCCCATATTGCTCAGCCATTCGTGTTTATGAGACAAATGCCCCAAGGTTACTGGATGATAGTTAAATCCTGTTTTCTTCTGTCAGTCACCTTTAACAAGGAGCTGTAGGTATTGACACTTGTTTTTTCATATGAATTAGGAAGGACCTTAAAGGCTCTTACTTAGGGACTTTAGGATTCTGATTTCCCACTATCTCTCCATGTGGCTGCTATTACTACATAATTATTACTACTTAATTATTAAGCACTTGGCATGTAAAGCTTCCCTTGGCTTTTATTTTTGTTTTGTTTTTTAAACCTAAGCAGTGCAGTTGTGCTGTCCTTGCTCATTTGTGCTAGTAACAGTGGAAGTGCATGAAGGTAGACCTGCAAAACTATACTTTGAACATGCTAAATACATCATATAACTTTCCTTCAAACTCCGGTCAACTGCAGAATTCTCCAAACTGCCTCTGCATTAGTGCTCTTTGTATTATGCCATCCATATATAATGTTTGTAGGATTCTGGGATGAGTTGGGATTTTGCCTGCTGCTTCAGAGGGCTGCCTCCTTCGGTCTGCAGACTTCCAAGGAAGGGGTTTTAACTCTTTCTCGTTTTTTATACCTACAGAAAAGCATTTTTGGAAATGACTCTGTTATTGCAGATCAGTTGTAGGAGTCTTGCCAGGATGCAAGAGGCAGTTGAACTTTCTGCACCGACTGATCCAGTTCTTGTGTTTGCTCGTGGGGCTTCGCAAACAGTGCCTAGACTTGGAAGCCAGAGATCGTGCTATTCACAATCATGCTATTAAAGTAAATAAGCAATCTAGTAATTGTTCAGCAAAATAGGAGGGGAATAATATACCTGAATTCACTCTCCTGAAGGTCTGCACATGTGTGTGCATGGGATAAATGGTACTTAAAGAGGTGCCCAATCTCAAATAAACCATCACTGCTTGATTTATCCGTTAAAAATTCAGTTGCTGTGAACTGTTGTATTAGGACTCAAACCCAACTAAAATCGTCAGTCGTATTCTCTTGCTATATAGAGCTGATGTGTGAACAGCATGTCATAAAAAATTAAGCAATCGTAAGATTTCATGCATAGGCTATGGCAGTGACTATAAGAACTGCTATATGGTAGGACATGAGGAAGTAATTTCAGTCTGTTACTTCTCTTAAACAAAAAACAAACAAAACCAGCAACAATTAAAAAATCCAGAATCCATAGGAGAGACTGCAAGTGTCTTCCCAGTAGCTTTGTGGTATATTAATCCATGTGGATTAAAGATTAAATGAGTACTTGTTCATATAATCTGCAGAAAATGTCACTGCCTGTTTTGGTAGAACACAGAACTGCTAGTTTTCTTCACCACTTTTGCTACTTTATTTGCTCTTAATTGGGTAAAGTAAGTTAAAATTAAGACATTTCCCAGGTTCTTAAGTAGCAGCTGTAGTAGAAACTCAAGAAGTTAGTAACTGTATTCAGGGTATGCAACAAGTAATTTGAAGCGCATTTGCTTAGAAGATATTTGTTATACTTTATAGGTTGCTTGCTTAAAAAGGAAATTTGTATGTGTTTTCCACAGGGTTATGAGGACTGGCTACGACATAAAGCAGACAATGAAGTAAATGGTGCTCCAGTTTATGTTGTTCGAAGTGGTGGCCTTGTAAAAACTAGATCTAAAAACATTCGGGTATGTACATAAGGACTAATTGCAAATTGTGTTTCTATTGCATAGCTAAAGCTGTTGTTTCACTACTAATCGCTGTGGCCTGTTTCATCGTCATTCAGTAGCAATGTTAAAATGAATTTTCTTTTAAAACTCTCTTTGCACACTTCTCCTTTATGTTCAATCCATTAGGTGGGGGACATTGTCAGAGTAGCCAAAGATGAGACTTTTCCAGTTGATCTGGTGCTTCTGTCATCTGATCGAGCCGACGGTTCATGCCATGTTACTACTGCAAGTTTGGATGGAGAGACCAATCTTAAGGTCTGGGTTACTGCTGTGAAATAGAACGTAGTTAATTTGTGATCCCGTTTGTGTTTCAGCCTATTGGAATAACCCCTGTGCCTGGTAGTCCTGTGTCATTAACTTGATGGACATTGTTTTACAGACACATGTTGCAGTCCCAGAAACAGCAGTGTTACAGTCTGTTGCCAACCTGGACAAACTTGTAGCTGTTATAGAATGTCAGCAGCCAGAAGCAGATCTGTACAGGTATCACTTTACTAGTAAACATTTTAAAATTAAATCAAAATGAAGTGTTTAATATTATGAATGTTAGGGGTCTTGCTGTGATTAAAATAGCTTCAGACATCTGCTTAAATTTTAGGTTTTAATAATTAGCATAAGTGTTTATACATATGTACTTAATGAAAGTTGCAAGTGACAAGTTAAATTTGAGTATTTCAGTAGTAAACTCAAAATTATAGGATAATATTTTCCTCTTGTATTTTAATTGTGACATGTACATTTTTGTTCTAGTCAGTAAACTTGTTTCTAGATTTTAAAAAATAAATGGCCTGTGAGTCTGAGCAGGTTGGAGAAAGAGTTGTATAAGGTTCTGCCAGGAGATATCAGTACTACATAGTAGATATTTTTAAATGGAGTTAACTCAAATGTAGCAAATTATTGTAAGCTTATGTTAATTCTGAGGATTTAAGTCTTTTACATTTTTGAGTCTTTACGTAGCTGTTTTTAACACATGGCCATCTTTCATAGATTTGTTGGAAGAATAACTATAAGTCAACAAACTGAAGAAATCGTACGGTAAGTAAAATTTTGTAAGATTAATGTTTAGAATTGATGAAGGTGGTTAAAATCAAGACCATCACAAAACAGAGTTACTGCTGCATACACAAAAGGGAGGGGTATTTTTACTGCATCCTTCAAATGGAGATGAAAAAAAATCAATGAAAGTAAGTTCATTACTGCCCAGGTTTTTAGATTTAATAGGACAGTTCTGGAAAGCTTGGCTGTTCTGAAAGGGGTAGTTTTTAGGCGCTGGTAATCGACTGGTAACTTTATTGCTATTTGGTTTTTAATATGTTTCTTGATCTGGTTAACGGTCTGTTTTAATAAAGCCTCTGCTACAAATTTGTAGCTTTTAGTATATATTTCAATCTACTGTACTACCTGGACTGTAAAGATAAGTGCTTCCAAACTAAAAATAGCGCTGCTGTTGCACTGTGAACTCAACAGGTTTTTTTACCTGCTGGCTTCTCAAGTAACTTGCAGGTCTCTCTGAACCAGCCACTTGGCATAGAAATCACTAATTATGGGATATTGGCCAGTGGTGGGGGAGTCTGGCAGTGACCAAGGAAGATATGAAAGGGAATGGAGAGATGTGTGGGTGAGGTGTGGTAAAGGGGTAGGAGGATTGAAGATGGACATAAGTGCAGATAGGGTTGGAGTTGTTGTGGTGCTAATTCACGGGAGATAGAGGACAACTTTGCATAGGAAGCTGGATTTCACTAGTCCTACAGAATACAGAACAATTTTTAAATGCTGCTATGTCTGTTTCTTTTTAGACCTCTTGGGCCTGAAAGTCTCCTACTTCGTGGAGCAAGATTAAAAAACACTAAAGAAATATTTGGTTTGTAGACATCTACATATTTAAAGAGTATTCTTTTCTTAAAACATGTTGATGAACTGTGGTTTATCTGCACTGAAGAAATTGTGATAATCTTGCTGACTGTTACCTGAGGGGAAATGATTATAGATGAAAGTAATGATGCTATGCTGAATAATCTCTAAGGATATAAAGTTCCAGCTCTGCTCTGTGAAAATATTTGAAGTGGTTTGATAAAGGAATAACTCAACTTCAATGGATAAATGACTGTTGTTACTGTTACTAATTGTTCAAGACTTTCTCCTGAGATTTACTATTCTGATTTGCATAAAATACATATTGAAGAGCAGTACAGTCATAATAATGAACAGCATTTTAGTAAGTGTTAAAATTACTTCAGTAGGACTATTTTACTGTAGCAGAATATTGTAAATACTTACAAAATACCATCTCATCATTGTACTGAAGTAAACACAGAAGTAGTATCACCTCTTGATTTTATCATGTCTCTAAAATCTAAAAATTCTGCATATTGCCTATGTGCAGAAAATAAAGTATAACTCTTTTTTCCCCTTCCTCCCCTTCCTTCCCAGGTGTTGCAGTGTATACAGGTATGGAGACAAAGATGGCATTAAATTACAAGAGTAAATCTCAGAAACGGTCAGCAGTAGAAAAGTATGTTTATTTTCTAATATCCTTATCTTACTTGTAGAGTTTTAACATAGTCTTTCCTCAGTAACTTTAAAACCCTGATGATCTCATCATTGGGTTGTAGGCAAGGGAAAACAGTGTAATTGCTTTGCCTTCAGTCGGAAGCTATAAAGATAAAATCCGTTTCTTGATATTTCATCCTTTATTGATTCTTCCAGTGGCATACAAAGTTGAAATAGTCAAGTTTAAAAAGGACTACGCAGAAGAAGTTAGTTTGGGAGGTTTGTTTTTGGGATGTGGAGATTATTTAATGATAGGTGAAATCCTGCTTGAACTGAACGCTCAGAGATCGTTTTCGCAACAGTCCCAGCCTCTGCTGCTCTCTGCATCCTTTACTGTAAAACTGCATCACGCCTTTGAAGAAGATTGGCTGAAATGAGGTCTTAATCGCTTACAAATCTTTGTCCCGAGCCATAGTATTTGATATAACGGAAAACAGCTTTGTTTCACATAGTCTAGAGGATATAGGCTATCCAGATATGTTTTGCAATGAATCTTGCTTCTCGTACAAGTCGCAGGCTCAGTTTTAAAAATCCTTACTTGTAGTTATGAGATAGGTGTTGCTATATTATATTATTGATTTATTTATACGTTGAACCTCATGAATTATGTTAAAAGGAAGAGGAGTTCTGATGTGTTACCTGTGTTCCAGTTACCAAAAAATCTGAGATAGCCTCCTGGCTTTCTTTTGCAAACTTGGGATTGATTATTCTTCTATAGCCAGATACAAGCAGAATTGTACAGTGCACAAGAAAAAGTCAGTCATCACAGCAAGGGATGGAAAAAGATGACCTGTCTACTGTTGCAGAATATAGAGGCGAGTTTGACTATATCCTGGTGTAGCATGGCCTGGGTTAATTAATCAGATGCACATGATAGTGCTCTTCTAACTGAAGAAGAAGGTGCAGCCTTGGATTTCCACTGTCGTTATTTGGACTGCCTTCATAGCCTTGCTAGATATTCAAGGAAGAAGAGAAGGATAAGTCAGGCCCCAAAATCTTAGACAACAGGTGTGACACCAGTCAGCTGTTGGGGTATTCTTGCACCTTAATGTAGTCGTCATATTACAGAGTATAACTTAGATGTAGGATTTCTTTTCATTCTTGTTGCTTACTTGTCACATAGAAACTTTATATCCATATCAAACACAGGATACATGTTAAGTTTTTGATCAATTCATGTAACCACAGTGTGCCAACAGATTAAGTAGAATAAACTGAAATCGCATTTCTTTTTTGCCTCGTTGTAGGTCCATGAATTCATTTTTGATTATTTATCTAATAATCCTCCTCTTTGAAGCCATTCTGAGTACTATTTTAAAGTATGCATGGCAAGCTGAAGAAAAATGGGATGAGCCTTGGTATAATGGAAAAACAGAACATGAAAGAAACAGCAGTAAGGTAATGTAGCTCTACCCAGTTGCATATCTGAGAAACCCTCAACCGCTGTATACTGAATGTGATATTTATTATGTCTCTGTTCTTGGATATAGGTATAACTACCACGTGATCCACTTGCAAGTCAGTGTGCTGCTATGTAGCCTCACCCTGTGTAGAAATATCCCTGTTACTAGTTGGACTTTTTCTTCCTCTATGAAAAGAACAAGCTTTTTGAAAATATTTGGTTTCATTAGGACAGATTTTTGATGTTTGATGTTCTTATTATAGTTATTTTTCTTTTGTGTGTCTTTTGTCATTCCTTAAAGGAAAAGAGGATGGCTGTTCTTGTGCCCATTCCATTGCGGTGATTTCACAGTTCAGGCATTTTGGGCGTTCTGTGATGTTGAGATTGGTCAGATAATTTTGTAAGGCTGTAATTTTGCTCAAGCTCCAGCTTGCCCTCTCACTTTTCTGTAGAGATTGGAGCGGAGCTTTGAAGTGATCCTTAAGTCTGCAGTTCTGAGAAGTGTCTTTTTTTAATAATTCTCTGTGTTTTCTACATTCTGTTTAATTTTTGATTTCTGTAGAAGTCGGCCTTCTTCCAAAGCAGTTCAGGAGCTGATTCTAAGAAGTAGAGGGGATTTTCAAAGTACAGAAGAACTGGAAATCCAGTTTCCCCTGCGATGCGGTGTCAGATATTAAACACCTGCACTCCACCACACCCTCCCCATCTCCCAGAGAGTTGAGAATTGAATGTGCTCACTAGGTGCCATTTGTGCAAAACTGTCCACATCTCAAGTCAGGGGAGTTCTGTTCTTCACGAGTAGAGTGATGGTTACAGTTAGTACGTAGTGGTTCAGGATGGAGAAAGAAGTAATTTGAGAATGTCTTTGGTTCAAGGAGAATTAAGATTTTACTGGCATTTCAGTAGAACATTCAACTTTCTCAGAAGCTTGTAATGCAAAGTGTCTTTGTCATTTAACAAGAAAATAAGTTTATCTCAATGCTGTGCTTTATTTAAAATTATTAATTCAGTTTATCACTAAAGTTATCAAAAACTTTTTAATGTATTCTAAAATAACCTTATTGGAGAGTGTCAGTGTTGAAAAGTACTAAATGAATTTAAAAGTTGTCAAATTGTTTAGTGATTTCTATTTTTAGTACCTGCACCCACTTAATGCACTTCAACCTCTTTGAAGTGTTCAGTCAAGTGAATTCTTGGCTCCCCTTTAATTTGAAGTAGTTGCTATGTAGGTTAGACCAGCCTGTGACACCTTTTCAGTTCTGAATAGAACTGGGATAAGTACTCACTCAGTCTTTCAATTTCTTTACCTTTGCCTTCAGGAGCATAGAGAACCATCTGTATTTCTGCAGTGTAGCTCTCCTATCATGTCTTTGTTTGTCTCTCTCCCTTGTTTTCTTTCACAACTTGCTTTGCATTTTTCTATCTGCTGACATCCTTCCTTGGAGTGCTTTCCATGTTCATCGGTCCTGTGTTGTGCAGGTTGTTTTTTCAATCGTGCTTGAAGAAACATGCTAACCTTAGTAATTGCCACTTCTCAGTATGTCTTCTTTTATATGAATTACTGCTCTAAATCTTTATCTTTTTTGGTTTAGTTTGGAAGATCTCATGCCGAAATTCCTGAGTTTTTGTCAGAGACCTTATTTCTTGGTACTGACTTATTAAGTAATTACAGCAACACTCCCTAATTAGGAAGAACAGACATTATTTAGCTTTGCAAACTGTTGGCTACTTTTATACTCCCTTTGTCCAAAACATCTCCTACACAAGTATCTGGCAGAGTTGAAAGAGATGTCCCAATTTTTTTCATCTGTAATCTCCTTTACTCAATATTCAAGTATTGTTGAGAGTCTTCCCGAAGTACAATTTAGATATTGAGTTTATTGTCCAATTTGAAAAGAGACTTCAAAGAGACTGTAATGTTGCATTTCAGAGTTTGTTAAAATTGTCATACCTAATAAAGAGAAATTTCTATCCTATTATGTAGCTGTTTACCTGAAGCGTATATGTCGAACACAGTGATTTGAAGAGGCACAAAGGAAGCCTGTGTCATTGAAATCCACACACAGTCTTGTCGTGTGGTCTGGATCACCCACGTCACTGGGGAATGCCGGTGGACAGGAAGCCTCCTGTAGCTCTGCTGTCCTTAACCAATGCAGAATACTTACAGATTCCTCTGGCAACACCCAATATCAGTTGTTTGCATTTACCATTTATTCCTTAGAAAGACCTGTGGCTGCCTGATGAAATGGGGAACGCTTTAGTTTTTTCAGACTCAGCTCTTTCAAGAGATCTATTTGAAAACACAGTCACCACAGGATTGAATATTAATTGGCAGCCCTCCTGACAGATTGAGTAGAAAGGACAAAAATTAATGAATCTGAGAAGTGAAACATCCAGTGATAGCTGAAGGCAATCTTTGTGCATCAGTCTGAAGGTGCGTTACTGGGGCAGCCTGGGAGCGCCTGCTTTGTCAGGTGTGTGTTGTCTCTCTCCCGTGTACATGGGACTTGTTCTCCTCCGGCTCTATCACTTTGTGATTTTTCATGCGTATTGAAATGTAACTAAGTAGCCACGTTTCACCTAACCGCTGCAGTAATCTTTATATTTTCTCTTTTTCTTTTGTAGATTCTGAGATTCATTTCAGATTTTCTTGCTTTTCTGGTACTTTACAATTTTATCATACCTATTTCACTTTATGTGACTGTTGAGATGCAGAAATTTCTTGGATCTTTTTTCATTGGCTGGGATCTTGACCTCTATCATGAAGAAACGAACCAGAGAGCACAAGTAAATACTTCAGACCTCAATGAGGAACTAGGACAGGTAAAGTAAAAAAAATACATAGTTTCTTCTTTTTTACCTTCTATTTTTTACTTCTGTTCTAATATTAAAATTAAGTACTGAAGACTTTTTACTGGTTTTGCTTTGATTTCTGATTAATTTACAAATAAGGTATAAATATTTGATGGCAGAAATTAAAATTTTTACATGGTCAAAAAAACGTGAGCGATGAAGAGTGTGAGTTGAGATTGTTTCATTTTCTTCTAACAAATACATGCAACTCCAAGTCTGTTTTTTGTTTTATTTTACAAAAGGTAGAGTATGTGTTTACAGACAAAACTGGTACATTAACTGAAAATGAGATGCAGTTTCGGGAGTGCTCCATTAATGGCATAAAGTACCAAGAGGTCAATGGGAAACTAACTCCAGAGGGGTTTTCTGAAGATTCTCCAGATGGAAATAGGCATAGTTTGGTAAGACTTTCTTTTTCCTTCATTAGGCATCCTACATAGAAAGTGTTTTATTTCAGAGAAATATTCTTCTAGCATTAGCATTAAAAAAATAAAAATTAAAATCAGAATTTCTGTATAGGTTGAAGCACTTAATAAAGTGTTACTGAACAAATAATATTTGTTGAACATGTTGAGACGTGATTATTTAACATGGAATACTTGGCAGATTTTTAAGTAAAAACATGTTTTTTATTAAAATGTTCAAAACAGGGTTAATATGTAAATGTTACAAATGAAGTTTTCTCTTTCTTATAGATGAAAGAGGAAGAACTCTTCTTGAAAGCAGTTTGTCTTTGTCATACAGTGCAGATCAATGCAGATCAGACAGATGGTGCTGATGGTCCCTGGCATGCCAATGGAATAGCAGCCCCATTGGAGTATTATGCTTCTTCACCGGATGAGAAAGCTTTAGTTGAAGCTGCAAGCCGGTGAGTTGTACTGCCAAACCTATCTGATGTGGAAATTGCTTACTGGGGGGGAGCAATTGATGGTAAAACAACCTTAAAAATTGCTCAGAAAGGCTTTACAGCCAATGACCTGGCACTGTCAGTTTACTATGAAAACATACAAAAATAAAATACACAAAAGCCCAGGCATATTATAAAGTGGTTGTTTAAAATACTTCCGGAAATCCTTGAGAAATTGTAGTCGACAGAGTATGCTCCTGTTAAAATCCTGTTGACAGTGAGCATTCTTAGTTTTCTCTAGAAACAGGTAGCAGTAATGGGTTATAAAAGTCTCTCTTTTTTTCCTTGTCTTCTCTCCTCCCAGCAATAAACAGACATTTTGTCTAAAGTGATGATTAAATGTATATTTTCTTTTCCTTTTAGAGTTGGAGTGGTATTTACTGGAACTAGTGGGGACAGTATGGAAGTAAAAAGTCTCGGAAAACCAGAAAAGTATTAATTTTTATTCCTTGTTTCTTTTGAAGGATATGTCAGTAGTGAAGATTAATATAATGTTCTCCTCTTTATCCTCTCTGTTCATAAGAAAACCTTGCCTTTCCACACCATGCTCTTTTTAATGCTTTCCCCTCAATGTTTTCAAGACAACTTGCATCTTATTCCTTACCAATGGAAAGGGAGATGCGAGAATTTTGTCTGAGTTATGCTATGTAGGTGTGTATTGTAACAGGTTAGATCTTTGCCCATTCCTCAAAGGTTGAGACTGTACTAAAATTGTAAAACTGTAAAACTTATTCAAGTCTTAAAATTTTGTGCTTTCAGCTCTAGAAATTCCCAAAATCAGTCTCATGTATGAATGACCTAATTACATATTTTAAGCTTTCTCAAAATGAGTAGAAGTGCTGTTGATAACTATGTATCTGTGATATGTCATAACACCTTTTATCCATATGATCTGTGTAAGGTAGTTGGCAGTACTTTAAAACTTAAATGTCTAAAATTAATTTTCTAAGCTAGTGGTAACACAACAAAATATAGTCCAGTTATCAGGGAACATACATTCTTATTTGACTGTGTAGATTGGTTACAAGTGTTAGAAACAAAATGTAGTTTTCAGATTTATGCTGGAAGGTAATGATAGAAGGATAAAGGACTAGGTGAGAGCCAATTGTAATCTTCAGGTGTAAAGATAGTGTTCAGAAAATTGTTCCTGTTGATGGAAGAACCTTTTATTCTTATAGAATATAATTAAGTATATATAAAGTGATGAAAAGCAAGCAATTGCACAAACACTGGTAACAGTGGTAGCATTACTTTTAGAGTTTCTATATAAAAATGATACTTTGGAGAAAGTTCTGTGCAGTAAGGGTGCATCTATAAGTAATTGTCTTTAGAAATTTGTTTCTAAAAATGTTTTCTTTCCCTTCCTTCTTTTATTAAAACACAAAATATAGGTATAAATTGCTTCATGTTTTGGAGTTTGATCCAAATCGCAGACGAATGAGCGTCATTGTAGAGAGTCCCTCAGGTAAGTGATCAGAAGTTGCACAAGCTGCAGTTGAGAACTTCTTCAATAGTGTGTAGTATTAATTTCTCTTCTCTTTTACTTTTTAGGGGAAAAGCTTTTATTCACAAAGGGAGCAGAATCTTCCATTCTTCCTCGCAGTAAGAGTGGAGAAATAGACAAAACAAGGATACATGTGGATGAATTTGCTTTGGTAAGTGTGTATGGTTGCCCAGCTGATGGGAGGACAGTTATTCTGGTACAGATTCTGTGACTTGAAGGGAAAAAACTCTAGGTGACACATTCTTGTTGGATCAGAATCTTGTCTATTTTGAACATAATCTTTTCTTTTCTCACAGAAAGGACTAAGAACTTTGTGTGTAGCGTACAGAAGATTCACACCTGAGGATTATCAAGAAATTGGCAAACGCCTTCATGAGGCCAGGACTGCCTTACAACAACGGGAAGAAAGATTAGCAGATGTGTTCAACTTCATAGAAAGGGATCTGGAATTACTCGGGGCTACAGGAGTAGAAGACAAGTATGCAATGGAGTTTCTGCTAACTACCCTCAAAAAATAGAGAATTTAGGATTTATAGCTGAAATATGATGTGTGCCATGAAAAACTGTCCTGCCACGAGCAAAAGTTCTGTGCTGTTCTTGTTCAGTATGCTTACCACTCTTTGGCTTGAGGAGCATTCAAAACTCGTGTTGTACCCACTGAGTTTGTCTTAATGATGATGACATACACTGTGCTTCATCAAGAGAGATTTAATGTATGTGAAACAGAATAATGGCAGTAAATATTTGGGGTAGTTGCTCATTCCTAGGGAAAACTTCTACATAAAGCTGCTTTACAAAGCATTCTGCTTGCGTGGTGTGTGTTCTGTAAGTCAGAGGGTGGATTGTACATTGGAGTGTACAGATGGAACACTTAAAAGCTTTTCATGCACCAGAGTAGATAGTAATTACTGTGGACAGTTTTAAAGCTTCTCAGATGCAGTAATGGTGCCTAATTTAGATTAAGATATGCTTATAACGAGTTTTTGATCACTTATCAGGATTGAAGTTCAGGGTTTTTTTCATCAAGGCCTTTGTTTTATTGCTGGTGACAGAATGTCATCTGCCAGGCTGTGTTTCTCTGAAAATACATGTGACTTTGGAAATGCAGTTTTAAATCGTTGTGACGGTGGGGTTACAGGAGTAACGTGGAGTTACAGTGTGAGCTCTATGTTAAGTGTTTGACTGATTATTTAAGGATTTTCTTGTTTCTAGACTGCAGGACAAAGTCCAAGAAACGATAGAAGCACTCAGGTTGGCTGGTATCAAAGTGTGGGTACTCACTGGAGATAAGCATGAAACGGCTGTTAGTGTCAGTTTATCATGTGGACACTTCCATAGAACCATGAACATCCTTGAGCTTGTACAACACAAGTCAGACAGCACATGCGCAGAACAACTGAGGCAGCTAGCCAAGAGGTAAAATACATGAGATGTCATTATCTCAGTGATGATCTTAGTTTGGTTTTCTTCTATTTTCAAATTTTACGACAATCTCTTTGATGTATGTGCCAAACACATGAAGTTGCCTTTTAAAAAATTATTTATTAATTCAATAACAGACTTGAAGAAGCAGTCTGTCTAACAGGCGAACTTCTTTGTCAATTGATGGGCAACTGCATAGTTCATAACAAAATTTAAATGTTCCTGTCACACTGATAGCCAACTTTTTTTGTCCCTGAATAGAATAAAGGAAGACCATGTTATCCAGCATGGACTGGTTGTGGATGGGACCAGCCTCTCTCTTGCACTCAGGGAACATGAAAAACTGTTCATGGAAGTTTGCAAAAGCTGCTCTGCAGTGTTGTGCTGTCGCATGGCACCCCTTCAGAAAGCAAAGGTGAGAATATAATCGGGACTGTCTTGTATTTTTATCATGCTTCAAGGAGGCGAGGACTTCTGGAACTGCTTTGTTTGCCTGACCTTTTGTGTGACTTTTGCATCCTTGTTAAATTTGGTTGATCTGGAGCAGTTTGCTCAGACGTTGCTACATGCACTTGTGAAAATTTGCGAGCGTGTGGAGTCAAAATGCTGCCACTGTGCAAGAAAATGGGTAATCTTTAATCAACTTCTTGAGTGTTCTTAAGGCAGTAGCTATCCTGATCACCAGCATGCTTTTGTATTGCCTTTTCCATCACTCCTCACAACAAAAAAGCCAAATTGAAAATTCATGAAGCTGTAGGGAAAAAATTTGTTCCTCTAAAGATTTAAAAGATAGCCAAGTGTGAGGAGGAAGAAGAAGGGAAGGGAAGCTGAGGCTTCGTCTCCAGAGGAGGTTTGCCTTAATGATCTCTTCTAAGACCATTTTTCTTTCACATGTACTTAATTTTACTCAAATACAGGTCAGGTAAAATTCAAATTCCTATTCAGTGATTTATTTTTTTTTGCCCTAGAAAGCTAGCCTCTGAAGAGCTATACTATTTATTCTTTCCTTTTGAATTTTTCTCCCTTCATTTTATACTTCTCTTCCTTTTTTTTTTTTTTTGACTAATAGTCAATTGTATACCTCTATTGGAGGATTTTAAAGTTTATTACACTTTTAGCTTATCTATATGCTTTAAAGGCTTTTTGCCTGTATTTCCAGTAATACTAAACCTCTGAAAGGACACTGTTGGGCATTCTATTTTTACACCATGTCAAAAAGAAAAGGAAAAAGACGTGTTTTTACCTTAAAGCACTAGAAAACCCTGATGTGAGCTACTAGATGTGCAAAAGAGGGCAGCCTCTTTTACTGCAGGGTAAGTGACCTGTTTTGAGGTCGCTTTTTCTGCTTCCGACATTTAGCCAGACTTTGAACCCAGTCTTTAGAATCACTTCATTATAAAACTGTTCAACTGTGTATAAAACTTGGTATAATATTAGCTTCAATAAAATGTTAAAAGGCAGTTGTTTGTAACTTCTATGAGACAATTTGTTGGATGTGCCCACTTCGTGTACACTCTTTGAGCTGAAATAACAGTAATAACAGCAAAATAAGCTCAAGGCAGGCATAATATTTAAATAAGACTTGTACTCCAAAGCAAGCAGCTTTTCTAAAGTATCAATGAATATGTATATGTGATATACCAAAGATGTTTTTTACCCAAGCCTGCACGTTCATAAACATATTGATTATATTTACAGGTAGGTAACTAAGATACTTGTGAATTAGTGGCATGGTTTGTAGGCAGACTGTCTAATCCAAGAAATTTTCTGCCCTTTTGTTTTTTTTCTAGGTAGTGCGACTGTTAAAAACATCTCCAGAGAAACCTATAACATTAGCGATCGGTGATGGTGCTAATGATGTGAGCATGATACAAGAAGCACATGTTGGCATAGGTAATTCACTTTTGTCAGGAGAGATAAAGGCAAATAGGATGCCAATTTTAATAGAGGATTAGATCATGAATAGTGTTTATAAACAGATAAACTAAGGTTTTTAACTCATGAATGACAGGGTGTTAATCTGAGTTGTTTGTTGTAGCAGATTTTTAGTGAAATTTAAAATCTTGAGCTGTTTGCTTTCAGAAGTCTTAGGTTTATTGTGTAGTCTACCAATAGACAGAGGTCCAGCTTAGAAGTACTCTGAAGTACAGCTTAGAAATACATCTCAGAAGTACTCTGCTTCAGCTGTTAAAAGTGGATATCTGGAACTTCAGACTTTGTCGGGTTCTAAGTTTACACAGAAAACTTGACATTTAAAACTTTCTTTGTGCTAAACTGCCGCTGTTTGCACCACGTCTGTATCACCATAGAAATGGAGTTTTAGTTTGTCTTTGAGGAGAAGGCTTTCATTGTATCTCTTGAGAGACTGTTATTGATTTGCAGCTAAGCTTGATAGTTTTCTCTGTTTATGTTTCCCTGTTTATATAAGGCCAGGACCTCATTTTTTTCTGCTGTGTTATATAACTGAGGACAAACCAAAACAGATACATAACTGAATTGGTACCCATTATGTAGTGTTTTGCTCTTTACCGACTTTGCTGCAATAGTAAATGATTAAGGTTCTTGCTTAAGGTAGTGGTATATCAGGATATTCAGTCTGTCACCCTGTGTGATTAAAAAGGTTTGTGGAATGTTTATTGTGTAAATCGTGTGGCCATGATTTTTAAGACCATGAGTATAGCCTTCTTGAAAGGGTTAAAGGCCAATAGCAGATGATGCTTTATTCTACAGCTAATTGGTCAACTAACTGAATCTTACTGTATTTTTTACAAAAGCAAACAGCACTTTTAAGTGTCTGGTTTTCAGGAATCCTGAGCCACTTTTCTCCTGTAAAAGAGCAATTTGTGTTCTCTGTCTGTGCTTATCCTAATCTTAAAAATAGTATTTAGAAATAAATTTGTGTTCAGCTGCAACAAGCATTGTCAGCCCATCAGATTATCGGTCATAGGTTCTTCCCAGCAAGAAAAACGTCTCTGAAGTAAAACATACTAAGCAAATTGATAATTGATGATAGATTGATAATGATTTCCTTGGTTCGGGAATTTTGGTTTTGTATGAGTGTTATTATTTCTATGTCTTCCCAGAAATCTTTTCCTAAGCATACCTTACAGAAGTAGTATTTTTAAAAATTATTTTTTCTTTAATTGGATCAGCATAAAATGTTTCCTTTCATTGTAACTGTCAGGAATAATACCTTTTGGAACTGAAAGTTACTTAAGTCTTTGTAACGCTGAAGTGCAGGAAACCAGAACTGTAGCTTCAGGCACATATTGCTGGGTTTTTGAAACTTTACTTTTCATATTGTTTAACCTGTTTTCTGTTTTGTTTCCCAAATATTACAGGAATCATGGGCAAGGAAGGAAGACAAGCTGTTAGAAACAGTGACTATGCAATAGCACGGTTTAAATTCCTCTCCAAGTTGCTTTTTGTTCATGGGCATTTTTACTATATTAGAATAGCAACCCTTGTACAGTACTTTTTTTATAAGGTAAGTCTTCAAAGAGTACCAGTGAAGTTCACAGAAAAATGTGTAACCTTTTCCCAACAAGAAATTTATTTCAGATCTGACATTTTTTGTTTGGAATAGGTTGAATATCTCTGTTCAAACATGTTTTCTGGGCTTTTCTGTTTTATATTTTACAACCAAATGCAGTAGTTTAACTGTGAAATTGTCCAATACTTCCACCTAGAAATAGGTTTTAAATACCACAATAAGTTTGCCTAGGCTGAGTGACAGACTTGTTTGCGCTCTGAAAGCAGTGTTACTAGCTTGAAAGTTTTTAACAAGATGTAAAAGTATAACCTTTTTGATTTAATGTGAACAATATCCATTCATCTTTCTTAAAATGAACAAGAAGCATGGGAAGTAGCTGGGGAAGGGAAGGGCCAACAAAGGTGTATGGGGATAGAGCATACTCTTTGCCAGCAAGCTCACCTTAAGAAAACTTAAGTCCTAGCATTGACTTAAGAAATCCTGAGGTGAAATGCTGGAAAGGAAGGAAGCACCAGGGACCACCTAATCCCCAGTGCCTCTCGGGGAGCTGTGGGCGTGGAGCAGCAGGGCGAGCTCAAGCAAAATGCAAGAGGGAGGAGTGGGGAAATGGGCCTGGGAGCTCAGTCCTGGGCTGGCGTGTTTGAAATGCTAGTAACTTTTTTTTTTTAAACCTGATTGTCAGTTTTGATAAGAAGCCAAAATTCACTATGTTACTTGAAATTTATCTGAGATTCTGGCATTGACCACCAGGCCACTTTTTATCTTGTATTGTTTGCTTTCATTTAAAGACGACAGCATGGTGTTAGGTTTTGCTTTCTGGTTTTGGTTTGTATGTTGGCTACTGCCTTGCAAAAGTTTCACATGAGCAGGGAACAGGCTTTCTTGAATGAAATGTCTGAACTATTTTGCAAAGAAACTTTTAAAAAGAAACTGAGGGGAAAATGATGGATTTTTCCTCCTTTAATACTACTTGTACTCCCATGAGATGTGTTCATCAAGCACGTATAATTAAATTTATATTTTTCATGCTCATTGTCCCAAAGGACAAACAAAATGTGCTTTCAAGCAAAGCGTATTGCTTCACTTTGCCAAATATTAATAAAATTCTGAAATGCCTTACACTCTCCATGAACACTTTTGCCAGCTTCTAAGAGTTTTCTTGCTTTTAGGTTTGTGAGGCATGTACTGAGGATTAACTATTTCCTTAACTTGTTTTTTTCAGAATGTGTGCTTTATTACACCACAATTTTTATATCAGTTCTTCTGTTTGTTTTCACAACAAGTAAGTATTGGATGCCTTACATCTTGGTAAATGTGTATGAAACACTCAGGGTAAATAACTAAAAAAATGGGAAAGAACTACACAGGAGCAGCATGGATTTTACACTTACAGCTTCATTTTCTGTATTTGATAGCTGGATGTTACTAGATGGTTATGTGTATACAGGTTTTTTCCTGACTAGTAAATTCACATGATTAACGATTTTTGCTGCTGTTTATGTGCTAGTTTTATTAAATATAAGCTACATTTTCTTTACAAGACTCAGAATATTTTTTGTTTCCATTTTCAGACGCTCTATGACAGTGTATACCTGACTTTGTACAATATTTGTTTCACTTCCTTGCCCGTCCTTGTGTACAGTCTTTTTGAACAGCATGTGCATCCGCATGTATTACAGAGTAAACCTGTGCTCTATCGGTATGTATATTTTACATATATCGTCACAGTAGCACATCATTTAGAACAACAGTGGCGTCTGCAGAAGTCTGAACTTGCTATTCTGCATTCCTGCAGTATTTTTATCTGTAATTTATGCAATTTTTAGTGACTACCTTGATGAGGATGAACTGCAGCTGCGTGGTTTTCAACCAGAAGTTAATTAATATGAATATTTTAAGAGGAGGTGAAAACTGCTCAGACACACAAATGAAAAACTAGGACACTGTGTGGTGAGGGGAATCATCACCAAAAAATGCTTTACTAAGAGAGGAAGTGAGTTCCTGTAGAATTAGATGTCCTCCCAGTGGTAACATGTTGCATTGCATACTACTTTTTGGAGAAAAAAGTATGTATTTTTGTAAAAAAGAGGTGTCTCTTAGATGTTTCTCTTTTCTTAAAGGTCCTTTAAGCAGGACAAAGGGCAAGTATTAGGAGATCTGGTTTTTATTTCCTCTTGCAATTCCACCTCGAGGGAGAAGAATTCTAGTTTGTGCTATTCTGAATTTGACCCACTCGAAACCCTTGCCATTGGTGATCTCTGCATAAAGCAGAGGCAAATCGTGAGAGCTCAAAGCTCTTTTTTTGCCCATAACTTATGTATTTTTTTTTCAGATGTCAGCATTTGTTAAATGTATCTTGGTGCAGTCGAAAGTTACATTTATTCAAAGCAGTAGCAGTCATGGAATGTCAATAGCTGATAGGTTATATAAAGCCAATCTAAGTCCCTAATCTGTTTTATTTCTGCAGAGACATCAGTAAAAATGCCCATCTGGGGTTTAAACCATTTCTTTACTGGACCGTCTTGGGCTTCTTTCATGCATTTGTTTTCTTTTATGGCTCCTATCTTCTAATGGGAGAAGACACTTCTCTGCTGGGAAATGGCCAGGTACAATATCATAAGAATTATTCTGCCACTGTATTTTGGGTGATATTTCTTTTTTCTTTTAAAATCCTCTTGTGTCAGAAAAGTCCAAGATTTTCTTATCTTTATGAACAACATAATTACCAAAGAGAGCACACACAAATATTGGCAAATCATCAAGAGTAACATTTCTTAGTATGGAAACTGTAAGACGTTGTCAGAAAGCATATGTCCATGAAGAACATATCTTTCAAGATATTTATGGTTGTCTTAAACTCTGTATGCTGTGTTTGTCAGAATCATATGTCGTAACTTCAGTAAATGAGAATCTATGTTGACTCATTCAAAACTCATTTGGAATAGGACTTAATTACAGTGTCAAACAATGGCTTCTCTTTATTATCTGTTATAAAATTAGGCTTGAATCTGAACGTTGCCAAAAATCTTAAAAGTTTCTCCTGAAAATCTATTATTTTAATTACTCTGAATTTTTAAAAATTAAGTGCAGCAAGCTGCTTTTAAAATTATACTTTTTATTCAGTAAATGTTTTTTTAAGACAATAACTTAATGAAATAAACGCTAATTTGACACTTTGTGTTTTAAAGATGTTACAGTTAACAGGAATAATCATGTAGAAAAAGCTCTAAAGCTTAGATAAAACCATTGCAAGTCTGTGTCCTCATTTTCCCCAGTTCTGAGTTAGTTAACCCAGTTTAGATACTGATTTTTTTCCTTTCATAAAGCAGTTATGGGTAGTGATGCATAAATACATTTACTTCTCCCACTAAACCATTCTTACTACTGACATGAAGCACTCACTGCTTCTCCTGTGGTGCTTAGTAGGGTTGCAAGTTCTGGCCCAATGTACAAAATTAGCATCAAGCTCTATTCACAGTGGGCATGAGCTTGGGAAGTTTAGCCAAAAAAAGGGTTTCCATAGAGCAGTGTATAGAGAACAGCTAGAGTTGTCTTGAGTGACCCAAATTGGAGAGCATGTGAATGGGTGGTTGGCATCCCTGCAGAAAGGAGCAATGAAGGTAGAGCTGGGGGACCTGTTTCATCATGAGAAGTTTGATAAGAATGTTAAAATAGCTTTAGACTCAAATGTCTCTTACCACTGAGGTATGAGTTTGTCCTCTCTGATCATTTGTTAAAAGCTGTGTGACTTTGAAGTTCTTGTGAACTGGTGAAGGACCTTTAGTAGTCTTCTGACCAAGGAATTTTACATTATGAATGCGTGCGTTTCTGTGCATCTGTCTCAGTTGTCAAAGCGCCTCACTTCAGAATTGCTTAGTAAACATCCACAGGGCAGGAACAGAATTTTTTCATTGTATTTAGTAGCAAATGTGTAGTTTGGGGAACAGATTGATTTCTCTAAGTCTAGACCAGTGTGTTAATGTAGACTTTATGGAGAAGGTTCTCTTAATGGTTTCTTGTATCAACTAACCTGAAGATTTTAAAAATATATTTAGTAAATGAGCATACTGGAAATAAATCTTTCAGATGCCCTTTGGCTTCTCATGTTTTCTCTGATGTGACTTTAAAAAGCCTTACATTTTATTTGGAGTTACTCTCTACCTCTCTGTGTTTGCTAAAAGACGGTTATTGGAACTGGTAGAACTGTGTGTTGCAGTAAAACATCTGTGGTGCATAAATTATGTTGCAAATTTAACATGTGCCTGAAGAAGCCGAAGTTAAGGGCCAGAGAAACTCATGTACTGCCGAGCTGCTTTCTTGCAAGAAGTCCTCAGGAGGTGATCGCTGCCCTTGCACGTGTGTGGTACAGGGTAGTGCTGGTGCCAGGCCTCATGTTTTCATTCCAGGTTCTCAGTTTGGAGCAAAGCAGAAGAGATTGTAAATAATTTGTTAATGCTGGTGGTTTGTTAGGCTTACCTTGACACATTGTGCAACAACTTGATCTTCTAGTTCTTTTTTCTCCCCCCTTTTCCATGCTGTGCATGTCGTCAGATATTGAAACCTAACAGGCAAATGGTAAGAGCTTAGAAAAGGAGGAGATACAAAATATTGTATCTGTTACTTCACAGGGTTAAAGGATGCAGCATCCACAGTGTAAATGTGTTCAAAAATAAAATGGTGGCAAGAACCTGTTCACATTTTGCATTGTAGCTCTGTGACCATTGAGAGCGGTGTTAGCAAAGACACTTTCTTTCATAGGTCACTCCGGAGCAGGAGTCCAATTTTCCTTTAAGATTATCATTGCGGCGGTTACCAGCAAGCATGTTGCTTGTTAAACATTGTCGCTGTGAAAAGTAAATAGAAGGCTTCAGAAGATGTGTTATAACAAAGATCTTTAAAATTATAAGTAAATCCAGACTCATGGCTGCCTCAATTCTGTACCTTGTATAACGATGACAAAAGCAGTTGTGAGATCTATCATCAGGCTGTAGGGATTTTTTTTTGTCAGAGCTCTGTAACAAGAACTACAACTGTGTGAATCCCAGTTCCGTGCCGCTGTGCTGTACTAACAAATCAGCTCTGGGGTGACTGTGATTGCCTGTCTGCATGTGGTACCTTCCTCCTTGCTTGCTTAGTTTGATAACAGTAAATACGGAGTTGAGGGTTTGGTCGTTGTGCAGTGTGTCAGTGGCAACAATAGCTCCGAAACAGCTATGTCTTTGGATTCAGCACCCAGACTGCTCACAAGAGCAGAGCAGTTGGACCTGGTGTAGAATGGCAGTGTGTCTGAGTAGCATGTGTGTAGATAGGTTACAAACTCAGCATCCCTGCTTCATTGTCAGAGCTGAGATTTTATTGTTGTAGAACTTGTTCAGAGTTTTGATAGTTGAATATACATGGGCAAGATAACACAAAAGTGACAGAGAACAGCATTTTAGAAGTGAAGCTTAATTTTGTGTTTATCAGCCTTGAAATAAAGTGTCTTTTCCTTAGAATTTTCTTTGAAAAATACAATGGCACCATTATTTTTGAATTGTAGAATTGTGCTTGGGGTAAAAAGTGAACTTTCAAGTGATGCTGCATGTTGAAAACGATCTGGAGATGTTTAAACTCAAAGTGTTTTGCATTAATGTTGAAGTGAATACCTTCCACACAGTATTTACTTTCTACTGGATGCTTATACTTAATTGATAACATTGATATCTTCATTTTCCTATCATTTCATGTTACTGTTGTGGACTTTCTTTGTACTCCATGTAGCTTTCGTGATGATTTGGTTTGAACCAAGAGGAAAGATGACTTGTGCATTGTTACTTTTGCTCTTAGCATAAGCTGTATTTTTTTTCTGGTAGTTTGTGTTGTATCTCCTTCTTTTTGGCAATGATTAGTTGTCACAAGCTTATGTCCACAGACTTGTTTCATTAGTGTAGCTGACTTGAGAAGAATCTAACTTACCATGAATGCTCTTAACTGATTTTTTTCTTCCATGATTTTTGCCTTGCTGTTTTCTCAGATGTTTGGAAACTGGACATTTGGTACTTTGGTCTTCACGGTTATGGTTATAACTGTTACAATGAAGGTATGATATTGTACTTATTACTCCCTGTGTTTAGATATGTAACAGAACAACAATTTTAAATTGATTCAAAAGTTACACAGAAGTAATTGATTCTAGAGGATTCCAGATGGGTGATTTTTATGTTTGATGTTGGTGATGGTGAAAATTGTTTTTAGTAGTTTTTGTGTGTTACAATATTTAATGTTTGAGTGGGAAGTTAATAAGTACGTTCAGACCAGTATTTATCGTTTCCTGTCAAGTGGGGGCAAAAACTTCATTGAAGTTACCTTTGTTTTAGATGGCACTAGAAACGCACTTCTGGACATGGATAAACCATTTTGTAACTTGGGGATCCATCGTATTTTATTTCATATTCTCCTTGTTTTATGGGGGAATTATCTGGTGAGTAATTCTTTTTTTTTCCTCTCCATAGCATATAGAATAGATGAAACTATGAAAAAATACTGGAGTATTATGTTCTACCATCTTGCTCTGAATTTTGTGACGGGTGTCAGAAAATAGATTTTAAACCTATAATGGTCACTGAATTTTAGTGGTTCTTTTAGAAACTTGAGCAATGCTCTAAGCTGTCCTGTGCTCAGGGACAGCCACTACTTGTCTCTGACAGCCTGTGACTACAAAGGCGTTTTTGTTTTGTAAAGTAGAAAGATTGCCTAAGATGCTATCTAATAGGTAAATGTTTGCAACAGGAGTGAAGACACTGGAGTTTGAAGATATCATTTGATATCATTTTGCTTGCATTTTGGGGCCCTGGAGGGATAGGGTGGTGATAGAATTCCTGCAATACTATGTAAAACTGAACCAGAATGTTTCCCTCTGAAGTTTGCCCTCCTTCCCCGGAGTTTCTTTGCAGATCAGGTCCAGCAGTTTGCTGGATGTCTTCACGGGCACCATGGGGTTGTAACGCTGCATCCTGAGAGACTTATGCTTGATGTAAAATAAGATACTCTTGAACCTGCCTGTGCTGTACTTTTGTTTCTATAAGTTACTTTTAGTAACTGCCACTTCTTTTAACTTTTCAGGCCATTTTTACATACCCAGGACATGTACTTTGTATTTGTTCAACTGTTGTCAAGTGGTTCTGCTTGGTTTGCCATAATCCTCATAGTAGTTGCTTGTTTGTTTATCGATGTTGTGAAGAAAGTGCTGTACAGACATCTACAACCAACAAGTACTGAAAAAGCTCAGGTAATGTTATGGTTTTGTATCCAACTTGATCAATAGTTAAGAGAACACATTTGTTAAAACCTGTCTTGTAAACTAATTACTTTCCTGTGCTGTTTAGTTATCCTCTTACGTTACTGTTATGTTTAGTGCACAAAAGTGTTCTCATTTCAAAAGACAGATAATTGTTAATTTAAAATTAGAAAAATGAGGACACCATTTTACAAAGAAATAACATTTATGTTTAAGTAATTGACAATAATAATGGTAGAATTATTTATAAAGGGGTCACTCAGTCTTTTGCATCTCAGCTTGCAACTGTATGAGAGGATCATACTACACATTTTTGTACTGCTTTTTGTCTAGGTACTAGAAGCTCTCCTTTCAACTGTCATTGGCACTGAATAGTTCTTAAAAAGTGATGAAAGCAAACATTTTTTTAAATTACTTTAGTAGGATTTGTTTTAATTAGTGTTTCTTAAATCTTGATCATATCACATGCCATATATTTGATTGTTGATTATGTAATTAAAGGTGGCATTTTCACAAGTTCATAGAAGAGGTCTGAAGATACGCTGTGATGATAGAATCCCCCTTTAGCCTGACACAGGTTATAAAATCTCCTTGGAATCATTCTGTTGAAATTAGCCTGTCTTCTAGGTAAATATCTCATCTATGATTGAGGTTTTTCTTCCGTTTAGTGACAGTTATGGAGAAGTCATCCTGACCCACTCTTGCAATAGTTACTGTCTCTGGTTGAGGTTTTCAGCATTTTATCTTATACTTCTTCTGCTAAACTGAAAAGCCTTCTATTAATGTTTGTGGGTTTTTTTTTTTTATTCACGGTTAGGTTTGCGCTCAAATTAATTTTCTCACTGATATGTAGATTGGACTTGCATCTATTGTCAAAAAGTTATTTTTCCAGTCTTTCAATCATTCTTGTGTTTCTCCTGTATTCTTCACCATTCTTCAACCTCATCTGAAGTTTGAATTTAACCAGTGGGCACAGTATTCTACTACAGCATATATCAGTGCTAACTACGGAACTAATGAATCCCCCAGCTGTATTCAGTTCACAGAATAATAGAGACCAGTAGCCTGTTATCTTCTGCACCTTTTTCTGATCTGCAAGTGATTCTGTTGGTCTCTTCCAGAGCATCGATGAGAGGTCAAATAGCATAGGGCCAATAAAAAAAAAGCAAAAGTGAATAAGGAATCCAGTTGACGAAGATATCCCATATACAGTTATGTTCTGCAACATGTTAGCAATTTTTAGTCCGTTTGTGTCCCATATTGATGTTACAGTATCCTGGCTGCTTAATCTAAATTACACCGAACTGCGTGCCACACAGAACTCTGAACTGGGTTACATTTCTGCTGTTACCTTTAGCATCCAGCCTTGTAATTATTTTGATGGAAGTGCATGTTGATTTACTTAAATTATATTACCCTTCTAATGTGTTTAAAACAAACAAACAAACATGTGAGACATTCTCTTAATTTGCCTAGGATCAACATCACACTGACAAAGCTATTGCTAGCCATAGTATCCCTTTAGTCCCTTTTCTGCAATATCAGCTGCTTTTTCCAGTCTTGGAATTGAGTAGCTAAAAGCCAGGGTAAATATTGACTTTCAGAAAACTGTTCAACTAGACCAGATAAGACTCTTGATTGCATGTTATTGCATTTTTTGGATTAAAGGGTCTTGATTTATGAAAAATTCTATAGGTAATGATACTTATCTTTTTTTCCTTCAAAAACGAGTGGCAATATTTATCAAACCATTCTCTTTCCTTCCTTCCTGTACATCACCTGTTTCTGTTCAGCAGTGTATCAGTGGTGTTATTGAGGTTTCTCATGTTGAATTAAAAACCAAAAAGCCTACATCATTTTTCCTCTGGCTTTACCCATATACTTCTTGTTGCATTATCTTGCTTTCTGAATCAGTCCTTAAGAATTTCCAAGTTCAGTTTGTTTCCATTACAGTTGTGTCATGAAGGACGCAGTCAGACTTCTTATTTTTAAGAAGGAATCTTGGTGAATGTCTGAACACCTGTCCTGTGGCTATAGCTTGATTCATAGCCATGGGGATTTTGCATTATGGATCTCTATTAAATAGACTTTTTTTTCCCCCTTATTCCTATTCTACTTTGTCATTTGACAGTGTCAGCATTCATTAGGGTCTATGTTTACCAAAAACTGTCTTCTGAAAACACTTAATTCCTGATTCTGCAAAGCTGAGGTACCTAAAATCTGATTTGACCAGCAGGCATTCAGTGGTTTCTCTGTGTGAAATCATAGTTTAAAATATATTTGCAAGAAGGAGGCACTTGTCTGTTCCTTTCTTGAGGTTTAAACTGTTACGAGATAATCAGCCCCATGGAATTTCGTCTGTTCTTGTAGTGAGGAAGTATAGACTTAAGTGAAGATGAACAGGTGACCAGCTTAGCACATTTATTGTCAAGAAGTGACAGAATGCTTGTTTCACAATTATAACTCATTACATTTGTTTAAAGTTTCTAGAAAATATTTTGCTTTCTGTTTCAAAGCAGAGGAGAGGACTCTGACTTTCAGACAGAATGAGTTTGGAGAATTTCTTTGTCCTAAATGCTAAGGAATTTTCTGTGAAAGTCATCAGAATAGTGAATATGAAACTGTATATTCCCCTTTTAAATGTGTTTTTTAAAGTGTAGGTGCACCCTCTGTTTACTAAATATTTTTAATTATAAGTTTTTAATCGTATGACTAAATGTATTTGTATATTGGGAAAAGAAAAAGTTTAGTTTTTATCAAGGCAGGATAAATTGTTACATGAACTGATCACTGATTTTTGAAATCACAGCTATCTAAGTTATTTGTTTCTGTCTGCTGTCACTTAAATTCTAAAGCATTCCCTGGAACAGTGAGCAGAACACAGGTTTCTCATCTCAAAATGCTTCCCTCTGTTGTTTTACTTTTTCAGAAACTAAGAGCATGGCAGTTGCGCAAGCTACTCTATCATATAGTGTTCTGAATTCACCGTATCTGCAGCCGTCTGCCTTACTCTGCTTAGTATATAAGGAACTTCATTTTATATCTGTTTGGTTTTGGGTTATTTTAGTATAAGGTCATAGCATCAACAGTCAATCTCTCTCGGACCAGTTAGGTGTTATATGTAACTGGTGTGAGAGAGAAGCACATGAGAAATACTGCTGAAGATAAGCTTTTAAATGTAAATATTGTTCCGTTACAACAACTTAAAAAATGATGTCTGTTCCATTTTGGGAAGTCAGTATATTAAAAATTTGACAGGCAAGCATAAGTTGACTTCTCTAGAGGGCTGAATTTGCTTAACTTTACCTTCCTTAATGCACTTACGGTACATGTATGTCATTTCGGTTTTTTTTTCCGGTGTTCCAAGGTTTTTTTGCTGGCCTTAAAGAAAATCTATCTTATTATGTTTGACTTAGGTCTATTGCCCTGAAGTAGCTTCTGGGTAATTTCTGACTATTAAGTCTGTTACAGAACCATATAGGAGGAAACTGACAGTAAGATAAATCTAAAGCAAAATGTAAATCTTTGGGTAAATATAAATCACAGCACTATTGAGGGGAGAAGGTAATACTGAATAAAAGTGTCTGGTAAAGTACAGATGTAAAAGTGTATAGGCCTTTTTTCTCAGTGTGTAAGCTAAGGTACATTTAAGGATGGTCCTACCAAACACAAACCAAGTGAGCTGTCCTGAAGGTACCAGGCGTGTGTTCTGTATATGATGTGTATTCCACTGAAATAACAATGTCTTGTCCTGTGTCTTTCTCTTAGAAAATTACTGCTGCTATTTACTGACATGTATGTTCCATCCCTTCTCTGTCCAATTGTAGATGTACTCCAACAGAGTTGCTTTAAGTGACGAGTTCATCGCACTGCAGCCATTGTCCAGGGCAAGGAATCAGCTGAGCAAAATTAGGTAGAGTAGGAGGGACAGTTCCTCATCAACTCTTATGCATGCTGAAGGTGAACTAACCAGTGCCGAGAGAGATGGGAAGAGGCATGAACGTTAGTGGGTTGAGAGGGCAATACCTGTAGTGCAGATACATTCGGTTTGGTTATTTCTTGGCTTTGCTCTGTGTTTTTGAGCCAAATGCTTCTCCTAAGTAGCATGTGTTGGACGTGCTTTTTTTTCAGGAAAAAACATCCCTAGCATGATGCTCAACTTTCAGAATACAGATCTAGCTCTTTATTTGCATCCATTTAAAAATAATTAGAGTTTCTAGCATGGTTATAATGCTTTTAATTTCTGTGTGATCAAAATTAACAGTGCTTTTTGCATGTTGGATAATTTCAGCTTCATAAGGCCATGTCAGGAAGGTCCACGTATTTCAGGCAGCAATTTCTTGCAAGTTGTTTGCCAATTTTAATTTGCTTTCACTTGTGTTAAAAGAGCAGAAAATGTTTTAAGTTTGGGTGTGTACCTATACTTGCGTGGCTAAGGCTTTTTGTGTTTGTTTTGTGCATCTCTAAAGTGAGTGTTGTTTGTTTTCAATGTGTATAGATCCATAGTCCTAAACGCATTTGGCTACAAAGTCCTGGAAAATTATTCAAAAAAAGATCAAAGCGTACATGTGTCTACGTAGGTGAACTGTTACGATTCTGAAACACTTGAAATACAGAGTTCAGCACATGAAATGCTGTCAAATGCTGATTCTCTTGTAAAACTAAAACATTCATATGCACCAATAATGTCTCAACTTGTTTGATGGTTTAGCCCACCTTTATCTACTTCTGTAACAAGAATTTATGCAAAGAACTGATTCCGTGTTGCTTAAAAATGTGTGAATAGGTGCTAGGAGAACCAACCAACCAAGATGTTTGGGACTTTATTGCCGTTTGTTTAACTGAGGGAAAGTGGGAGACAGGAGGCTGACGTGATAAATCACGAGCAGAGAGCTTTTAGTGGTTAATTCAAACAGGTCTTTTAAAGGGGGGCAGTAGGGAAGAAAAGCTTTGTATTTCCTCTGAGAGTGTGCTACACCTTTGCAAGGCAAAACTTGGAAGGGCTGTTGTGTTTAGCTGTTAGTTGTCCCACTGCGAAACATAGCAGCTTATATTGCCACACACCTCTCAGAGGTAGTGGTGGCGTGGTTTGGTTTTGTTTTTAAATTCAGCACTTAACTAGCTTTAGAACAGGCACAGTGCCTTATACCTCTTGAATTTCAGTAAACTTAGCAGCACATTGGGGAGATTTCTCTGCAAAAACTTTCACAAGGTAGCTTTTGAAATTCTTGGTTTATCAGTGTCATGTAACTAAGTTACCTTTTTAAAACTTTGGATAAATATATTTCCACTAAACCTCCGTTTTCTCACTGAATTATTAAAGTGAATTACATGGTGCATCTTATCTACACCAAAGGTTTTGTAACAAAAGATTGTCTTAAACTTTCCAAAACTAAACATGTTTTAAGAATTATGTCACTGGGTGGTAAAAGAAAAATAAAGCTGCCTAGGAATGCAGCACTGTAGTTACTAAAATGCGAAAAGCAGGAGAATGCTTGCTGAATCGAGGGCATTTTCTTCATATTACACTTAGGGAAGGGGTTGAAAAACATGTTAAATCTGTTTTATCCATGAGGAACAAATGTTTATGCAAATCCAATTTTCTTGTATGTCAGAATTTTTACACTGGAGTATCTAATAGCACGGTACCTGAAATGCAAGCACTGAAGTACCTTGTACCATGCAGGTGAAGTTGTAAAGTGCAACAAGAAACAAGCATTTGGGTTTCTCTAGTTCTTTATTTGTAGTCTTTGGATGAAGTTTTGAAGCTATCCTGTGGATCCTTACCTAAAACAGTAAAAAGGAAAGTCAGTTAATAGATGGAAACTACTTACTTTGCTATACTAAACAAAAACTAATTTGGAGGTAAGACCATGGGTTTGTTGAGTTTCTGTAGTGTCCAGGGCAGCTGTTTTCCAAAAGCAGTAGAGCAGAGAAAGAACAGAAAACTGTAGGAACATGGAACAAAACAGCTGCTTGGTGAACGTAGCTGTAAGCAGCTAATTCTGCCACACCTCCTTTGGATGTGCCCACCCAGTAATTGCATCCTGTGTGACTGCAGAATGTGTGTAGATTGGAGAACAGACCTTGGCAGTTTTTTGTTGTTCATGAAATATGTATTAAAAACCTCAAAATCAGTATAGCAGCAGGTTAAACTGACTTATGCCTTGTTCTGCAAATGTGCTTACTGTACTAGTGATATACAAAAGCAGAATACCTTTTTGAATGCAAATTAAAAGACAAATATGATGCTGTAATCAGTTTTTATGTCTACAGGCTTTACAGTGTGCAGAAAATGTTCACGTTTATATTAAGTACATTTGTGATATACAGTTAAGAGCTTTGAGACGAGTCTTTTAAGTGTCCATGTGATTCCTGCAAGTCAGAGGTGCAGTCCTTTGTGTGCCTGTCCCACTCGTGCCTCTGAACCTCACTGTGACTTTTGTAACTTGGGATGAAGATGAAATCATGCGGCACAGGTCAGGTCTGGGCTTCGTGCTTAACTGGAGACTGACTTGGGTACTTCTTCTTTCCTCTGTCTCTCCTGCGCTTGAAACATGTGAATTATATATCTTAGGGTACTAACTGGGCCCCATTGCATCTCATTTCAGTTTTTTCTTTGTAAACAAAGCTTTGTGTGTATATGTATGTATACATGTCTCTGCTTTGTAAGAACTGTTGGAAATCTTGAGCCACATGTCAGAAGTGTTGCTTGGGCAGATGTTTTAATTCTACTTACAGATGGGACTAACTATATTTATAGAGTTTTTACCTTTGGATGGTGTGTTATGACTGTATGCAATACTAGGGAAATGTAAAACACAAAAAAGGTTCGTGTTTCCAGGGAACACCATCAGTGCGTAACATTGTGCCTGGGACTCTCAAACTGTAGCATTTGCATTAGCACAGGCCAGACTCTGTTCTTTCCCCTTTACAGGCCCATGACTCTGTTGTTGCCTTGTTTTCCCTTCAGATCTGCATTCTGGCTCCGTACTCCTGGCCCTGACTTTATGCCTTTGTTATTTGTCTATATTTTTTTCCTCTGGTTACTATTTCATAGGATTCCCTTCCAAATAGCTTTCGTATCTGATCCAGCCCAGCTGTGTAGAAGTCGAGGACAGGTTTCTGTTCCTTTCACAGCATGTGTCTTCTCTAAGGAATGTATCATTTCCAAGAAGACTATTCAAGTGCAAACATGCATTCACGCTAGTGAAGTACACAAGAACATCATAATATGCCAAACTTTGAACAAGGGTAACCTCTGCCTCTACAAGTTTGGATATTGTGTTAGCATAGTGTGGTTAGCTAATCCACAGAATAAATGAGAGAAGAATAGACTATTTTGTATTTATCTTCGGTCAAAAAAGCACACATATCTACTTAACTGATGATACTTTTGCATAATGACTTTGAGATAACAAAATAGTTTGGCATTTGTAGGTTTACTTGATTCAAAGAGATGAAGAGTAGAAAAACTAGAAGCGTGTTGAAAGCATAAGTGCCAGTGAGGTTGTTAGATGTCAACGTTCTTATATCGTCTTTTAAATGTCTAAATCTAATTGTTTGAGATTTTGGTATACAGTGTTTGGAGGGTTAAGGAAAGTGAGCTTTACTGCGGGGACCAAGTTTTAAATTAATTGGGGAGCAGTAATGGCCATCTCATATTTTCTGAAATATCCGTGTGGCATCAGACACGTTGGCAGCTACGACCTGGGATCAGGAAAACAGGCTGCAGTGCTTTTAACTTCATGTACAGGATTAAATATGTTTCCTGTTCAACAAAGTCCCAACTGCATATTTCAGTGTGATTTAAATGTTTAGTTGAAATGTCTGTCTTGTGGCATGTAGAATATCCTGTAATAAACAAGCTGAAGTGGTCCTTTCTATTAGAAGGGGCAAACCAACTAGAACTCCGAAATTTTAAACCAAAATCTGAAAACTTTGAATTAGATTTCAAATTTGTTGGGTTTTCCCCTTTTGTAGTCTACGGTGCGCAAAAAGGCTGAACACCTCCAATACTTGTGCACTGATAGACTGTGTTTGATCCACCCATTAACTTGAAAAAAATGCCTCTTTACCTTGTAAATGTGCCTTGTTCTCTCAAGAACAGATCTGTAAAGTGAAAGTTCTTGTAAAACAGGTAACTGTTTTAAAGCAATGCAAGCATGGTGCTCAGTAAGATTTGTTGCTTTTCTGTCCTTCTAGATGGAAGAAGATCAGGGTTCAGTCAGCTCAGCATGTGACTTTGCTGAAAGCAGGCACAGAGGGGAGGACAATAGGCAACTGCTAGATCCATCTAGCCTGCCCGACAGTTCTTGCGTTCACTAGGTAGTACTCCCGCTCTACCCTAACCTGTGTGTACATATGTTTTTTTATGTATCATACACAGACAGTCATGGAGCCATCTCTAAAATGCCCATATTTTTGGTATCTACAAGTAAATTTGCATCATAGTATGTGCGTTTGATTTTTTTTTTTCCTTATCAAGCTGAACCATTCTTTAGTTCTGCACTTCAGTCGCTTTTTGATTTATTACATGAAATGGGCCATTATCATATAAAGTATAATATTTCTTGTGATCCTGGATCTTGCCTTATGAAAATACCTTATTTACAGCCTAAATATGAATAATATAAGATATTTCTCTATACTTATTAATTTTTTTAAAGCATTGTCTCTCCTGCCTTTTGTTTCCTGAGGGTTATTTTCAGGTCTTTAGAGATCATTATGCTCTGTTGCCTTACCATGTTTTACTTCGGTATAAAACGGTGATTATAATTGTGTACCACAGAGATAAAAGTGAGAAAAGGGACTTTTTAGCGTAATACAAGTATTTTCCTTCTAGGTAGTGGATATAAAAACAAAATCCATTTTCACCAGGCAGTGATAGATAATAGAAATGTTGTTTCCAGGCTTATGTAAGGTCACATTTGTTGTTTTAAAAAAGTGGTAATATTAACTTTTCCATAAACTGTGGTTCAAGCGTGATCCTAGCTTCTTGTATCTAACTTGAGAAGAGCAAAGGAGATTTTAGTGAAGAAGAGATACCAGCCCTCCAAAATGCAGAGCTGAGGGTTCACTCCTTGGAAGCTACAATAGTTCAGGTTGCTCTTGGCTGCTCTCTCTACCCATCTGAATAATATCTAGGGCTGCTGGCTCTCAGGTCAGCGGATTCTAGGGAAAAGAAATGTCTGGTCTGTCTGATCCTACACCCAACCACTGTGATATGATCTTCTGCAGTAACTCTAAAGGTATTACTTGATCTGCTTTAAGATAATGCATGGACTAAATATTCTTTTTGAAATCTTAAGCGTAGGAATGTTGAGTTTGTTTAGTGTTGCTGTGAACACAACCGTGAAGATCACTGTGGATGCAGCAGGGAGCTTGTTTTCTGACCTCCTAATAGCGATTCCTTCTGTCCTGGGTAATTTCTTGTCCAATACACTGGGAGCGCAGCATGAAGTGGCTGTGAAGGTCGTATTTGCTAGTGCTGCAAATTGTGCTGTTCCTAATGATGGTATCTTCTGTGGCGGTACAGTTGTGACCAGATGGGTGGGCATTCAGGGACTTGACCTCTGAGATGCAGTTTGTTTTGGATTTGTTTTAACCAAGACCCCTTTTAGACCCGTCAGTTGCAATGCTGCTGCTCCTGTGTCTCAGGTATTTACAAAGTTCATTGTCACAGTAAATGTTCATTTTGTGTCCAGGAGAGCTCCCAAACGAGTATGAGTCAGTCAGAATTGTGTGTTCTGCCTGCACTCATTTGTGGCCTCCGAGGTGCAGCGACTGAATCAAGGATTTCAGTTTGTAGTGTTTTCTCCAAGTTCCTACAATGGTTAACTGACAATCCTGTGAGCGTCACGTTAAGGGATGTGACGGGAAGATCGGGAGGGACCGTGGGGACACGGAGCAGGGCTGAGGAAGGGGCAGGCAGGAAAACCCCATGGAAACCCCAGTTCTGCCTGTGTGCTCCCCTCTTGTCCTACCAGTTGGGATTTTTCTCTTGGATTTCCAAATGCTTCTTGTTTCTGTTCACTTCCTCCTCTTTGTAGTACAGGAATTGTCTTGTTACGAAGCTGTAATCTGTCCAGATGTCCGTTTTGGGGGGATTAGGAAAGAATGTGTCCACTCATAGTAAACCATTCCCAGAGGAAACTCTGAGGTTCTGTGCTTCTCTTGGAGTGCTGGCCAGGTGTGGGGGGCATTAAAGGAACTGGGATTGGAAACCAAAGTCAAGACAACAGCCAGCCACCTTTGTTCACACAGTGAAATGTTGAGGGAAGCTCTTAAGTGAGCTCTGTCCTATTATAGACTAAGCTGCCTCCTCCCAGATCAGATTTCGTCCTTCACTGGTGTCTGAGTGTGAGGTGAGGATAATGGATGCTTAAATTTAGCCGGTGTGTTTAGCGTTTGACAGGGTTCTCTCTTACAGAGTCTCAAATCGAATTAAAAAACATCCCCACACTCCATATTTGTATTTCCTTTTGGAAACGATACTGAAGTCAGTTCTGGATATTCTCTTTCCATCAGTACTAGATTTCAGTTAGACTTTAGTTGTGCTGTGGTTGACTAGTGTGCAAAAATAATGTAGAGGAGCACACTTAACTTGAACCTATATAGATTTGTATTACTTCTTTCATTTTATTTGGGTCTTTTTCTCACCTACTGAGAATGAACAGTAGAAAGTTTATTATTCTAATGTTGAATTATTCTTCATGCTGGCGTGAACGTGACTGAATCTAATATCAGCCTTGTTTGCATTTAGATAAGATATACACAAAATTGGGAATGTGCTTTTGTTCCTTACCAAGCCAAGGGTATCTGTGGTAGAGGTGTAATGTAAATTATCCTAAGAAGTTGCATTCTACACTTCTTGAGGAAAAGTTACTACTTATGATCAGGTTGCATTATATCCTGCAGCCCTGGTCTGAAGCTTTCTCTTGATAGATTTCCCTTAAAATAGGGCAGACCTGCAGCTTGTATAAATAGTTGTACCTCCACTGAGGTTAATCAAGGCTAAAACTGTGTGATGCTCTGTGCCAGAGATTCATTAGAGCTGTAACACAGAGAACTGCAAAACAGTTTATTCCCAGCGTTAAGCAGAGATGGTGCTAAATGATTTCCAGACGCTCACCAAGGCTGCATGGAAACCTTGGGAAGATCAAATTTTAGTGTATACGTACCTTAGGAAGGGAAATGGTCATGTTATTAGTCACTGTAGTTCTCCTATAAAATTGAAAAATATTCAACACTCTAACTTTAAGAAAACTTGCTTTTCCTAAGTGTTTTCTGATAACATCTTCATTGCTAGAATCTCCGAGTACTGATTATTTTATTTTATTTTATTTTTCCTCCTTCCAGCTTACTGAGGCAGGTTCAGGTATCAACTGCTTGGACTCCATGTGCTGCTTCTCAGATGGGGAAACAGCATGCACATCTGTTAGAAGAATGCTGGAACGACTGATGGGAAGATGTAGCCCGACCCGGGTCAACAGGTGTGGCATTTCTCTCAATAGCCTTTGCTGCAGACGATTCTCCTATAAACTGGAACCCGATGAGCCTGCAGCAATAGATGTCTAACAAACCAGCTGCAGGTTTTGCTTATTTAAGTAGGAAATGCAGCTCTTTGTTGTACTTTTTTTCATCCTGAAAGACAAGTTTCTTGTTTCTTTCCGAGTGCTTTCTTTTGGGATGGGGAGGGGGAAAAACAGTTTTCAAAAGATTTCTGTTAAAACGTTTAGTTTGGCTTACTTCAAGTTCTTGTGTTGTATCTATCATAATTTCTCTTGATTTGTACATTCTCCTCTTTAGAAAATCAAACCTTGCTGCTGTTTTTGTTTTCCTTTTTGTGACTTTCTTTTTTTTTCCTTCACAAATCAGGAGTTTGTAAAGTTGAAAGAGTTTTCCATTTGGTTCTTGATGTACAACCTCCAAATATTTACCTTGGAGCTTGCGTTACACCTGAGGATATACAAAAGGCTCACACTCCCCCCCTTAAATATAACTTCATTGTTAGAAGGAGAGTCTTTAAATCTTTCAGCCATTGATTGATACAAAGATGACATATTTTTATAGTATAGCTTTTATAATCTATTTCTAAAATCAGAGTAATTGACAGAAGAGAACCTTAAGGTTCTGAGAATTTTAAATGGGGTTTTTTTGGATTCTAGAAGGTATATTGTCAAAATCGTGTGCCATTCCAAAGTATGTGCTAAATAAATCTTTTCCTTCTCAAACCACGTGTGAAACAAACCTCAGTGGGATAAAAGCACGTTAGAGTGATACTTCTAAGGAGCAATATTGCTCTTGAAGTCAGCATTGCTCTGAGAAAAGCTCTTACTAGACCTGCTGATGTGCCATCTCCCCATTTCCAAAGAAACAAGGTCAGCTAACAAATGTGGAAATATTTGGGGGTAGAAATAAAAGTAGTCTTTTGTACATCATAGTCTCTCAGTCCCTGAATGATATCACGGTCCTTCATTGCTCAAAAGGCAAACCTGAAAACGTTGCACTTCACACATTTTCGAGGAAACTCATTTTGTATTTGAATGACTTTGTCTCCTTTGGTTAAAGGTCTGTGGTACCATTCATCCCGTGTGTGTGGATATTTTTCACTGACAAGCTCTGTCAGTTCTGATTCTGCCTTTAGGCATTGACGGGGTACATGGAATTAATACACCTGGGGTTTGAACTCTTGTGTTGAACACGGTGTCGCTGGTTTCAGTCACTTTCTCTCTCTGGCTTGCTTATGAAATTTATTCAATGTTTCTACAAATCTAGGGTATGATTATGCAAAATGTTTCATTCCATATAAAAAATGAACTGTTATGATTAAGTACATTTTTAATTCAAACTCTTGCTGTATAGAAAGCGGGCATGATGTAAAAAATAAACAATTTAATAGAATTTTTAATCTACAAGGTGAGCATTTAATTGGTCTAAAAATCAACATGTTGGGAGCAGATGCTTCAAGGTGCTTTTGTTTGGGTTTGGTTGGTTGGTTTTTTCCACTTCTCTGTAAAAATCTGCTTTCCAAATGAGGAACTTTTCGTGCTACTTTTTCCATTTATTATTATCTAATCAGGGCAGATTTTTAGTTAACACTTACTTAGTAATGTGTAGTCTGATAAGGTAGGTATTCTGTGTTTTGTTTTCTACAATGCATTTACATTTTTACAGTTTCCTCTTTTTTTCCACTAAATTTTTCTTTCTTTAAGATCTTACAAATATTTATTGAAGACAACTCGTATTTGACAGAATATTAAACATTTTTTGAAGACTGCTTTTTGATCAGATTTCTTGTCTGCTTGCCTAGTGTGATTTCCAGGTGAAGTTCCATCTAACTGAATAATTTTGGTGTTGTTAGAACGCAGAATTTAGTATTATGCTTAATGAATATGCAAAACTATCTTGGTGCTACACTAAGGGCTTGAAGTTCTGTAGTTTTTGCTTCTGCCTCTGGTTGAAATTACTCTGAGCCATCTTCTAGTTTCACTTAAATTTATGTACAATACATCTAGAAAATACTTTGTTGGTTTTTTGTTTGTTTTTTTAAAATTTTGGTCTTATTTACTTTCTTCAACGACTTCAGTTCCTTCCACTCAGCATTGAAACTTAAAGCAAAGCCTAAAAGTCAAGGTACTAAGGCTTTTTTTTTTCCCCCCTACGCTTTCCTGGCAATATATGAAAGTCTTTGTGTATTTTTTTAATGTACTAAGTGCATCAGTCACATGAGGCTGTTAAAAGTTGTGAAATGCTGAAGGTACACTTAACAAATCTATTTGGTGATTTTAAAATGCTCATAAAGTTCCTGAGCCTTTGTTCATGAGCTTGAGCTGTGTTTCTTTTTACCTACAACCGGTATCTTCAGCGGGTTGCGCAGTCCCAAACAGGGTGGTCTTCTGAGTGCTCGTGCTTTATAAAACAGCTTTTTATTCAACCAGGAGGCAGCTGCAAATGATTTTGTTGAATGAAGTGATGCTTATAAATACATTGTCTGTGAGAGTGCTGTAGAATGCAGAGCACTATTTTAAACGATGTTGCTGCAGCTCACTTGTGTTATATTCTGTGCTCCTGATACCCTGTCAAATACGATATTCTGTCAAATACGATACCTGAATATGAAATCAAACATGGTATCAAATTTTGATAGAAACTGATGAATCAAAGTTGTACAAATGCTTGGAGTAGCGGGCCACAGGAATATAGTCTCTTGTACTTAATCTACTGCTTGTAAAATGTATCTGAGAAGTGGTTTCTAAAGCTTCATTCACCAGTTAGAATATAGAATGTGTGTTGTATGGTAAAATGCATTTTTGTCTGTCTGTTCCATTAAATTGTGTGTCAACTTGTCAGTCACTAAAATATTAAGAATGCTGGATCACCTACATTCTTGTACAGTAGAATTAAGTTCTGAATTGTTCAGCTCTCCCATTAGTGGTGTTTGTGTCAAGGCACCGCATGTCAAAGTTCTAAAGAAACAGCAGATTTCTGACAGAGGCAAATTTGGAGGATAAGTTTGTTATATTTTGATTTCCTGCCTTCCAACCTTCTATTTTTCAGCTTTTCACATGCAGTTCTAGAACACTGTGCAACCAAGAATAGCATTTCTCCCTAAATAGGAATTAAGAGAAAGTCATCGTGAGATCCCGACTGAATCAAAAGCTGTGACGTGTTAGGAAGCTTTCCGGGTGCCTTAAATTGTAACTTAAATTTAACAGCAAGGGATGAAATAGGTTAGTGGTTGTAGGTGAGTTTTGCCCACCCCCACGTTCAGAGCGTATGGAGGTTTATTGAACACCTGCAGCTCTCACAGTGCCTCCACTGACACAGCACCGTTCCGATTGCCCTGGAGACACAGGATTAAAACTTTAGTTGTAAAACTGGCGCATAAACCTCTGCTTATTTTAGTTCATAGTGATGAAAATATCTGTAGCTGTGGGTAAACTTTGCCAGAAGGGTAAACCTAGAATTGTTACTTACAGAGTTGGCGTGATGAATCAAGTTTGAATGAATTGGAGGTGCCTACAAGAGACTAACAGATGAGTCTTTTGAAGAGTTACGTTTGCCTAATCTCATAACACTTTTATCTTCTGCTTTCCTAGACTTTTCTCCTCACCTCTAGCTTATAAGTCCCCAGTCAGCCAAACTTTTCTTTTATTGTTACTTTAGATCATGGAGTTCATCGGATCCCTTCTATGCCAACGACAGAAGCATCTTGACTCTCTCCACAATGGACTCGCCCACTTGTTAACAGGGACATTTGTAAATGCCGTGTGGAAGCCGAGTGCTGCTCACACACCTCAGTAGGTTCTGAAGCGAGTTCAGTGCCGCATCCCTGCCCTGGGAGAGACTTTAGCGCGGCTGCTGCCGGCAGAGCGGGGCTTGTTTGTGCCCCGGCGTAACTCATCTGGACGGTCATCGCTTCCCATATTTTTTTCTAATTATAGCCACAAATTGCTAAATACTTTTTTTAAGGAACATTTTTACCTCTGACCTCTTTTTTGTTGCCATAGGAGCAGATTGGAATCCCGCATTTGATATTTATCACTGTAGCACAGTGAGAACCTTTTTCCTCCCAAATTCAAGTGATCCAATCAAACTGATTTTGCACAATGAAACTTTAAAAAGTTGCGTTTTTTCATGATGATCCTTCACTTTAAACACACACATTAACTTTGAGCCGTCTCATGCAGATGCTGTCTTAGCAGTTTGCAAATCAGTTTTGTTATTTCCATGGTCGGTTACTATATTCTATAAGCAATCAGTTTAGTAATTTTTGAGAGTTAAACACAATTCAAATATTTATGCTGGTGTATGAATGGCAGTATATTAGTCATTGCATTGAAAAGCACTGTTCACTTTTGCAAATCAATAATTTGGAATAATAAGGGATGTAACAGTTCACTGTTCTTCTAAACTATAATTCAGAAGCCAGTCATCTTTAATTACACCCTGTGTGTTTCGTTATAACAATTCTTGATCTTGACTTTTGGAAACGTGTAAGAATTGGTGGATTGTGCTGAAGTCTCACTAGCATAAATTTTTTGAATTATTAATCCTTTTAAACGTTGGTGGATTTTTGCATGTTTTATTCTTTTTCATGTATTTATATTTGGTCATGTTGTACTTTGAAGATACAATTAATGCTTAATTATCTTCATATATCTGAAGGATCTGAGACGTTGATGGCCATGTTTTGATACCTAAGTATGCCAATAAAAACAAGTTGCAGAGATGGAGCTTTGCATGGTACATCTTGCAGGTACACCTCTTGTCCCAGGATAAACGTGTCTGTATGTTTGGGGTTTGGTAGCAACACCTGTGTGTCTGTTCTGCCAGGATGGCTGAACCTGTTGGTTGCCCTTACACGTGCGGGATAAAATGGAGGTGCTGCCACCAGGGCCAGCAGTGGAGCAGCTGAGGTACCGCAGCTTCTAGGGCTCCAGGTTGGTAAAAATGCTGCTGCCTCTGGACCCTTGCTTGGGAATCCAATTTTAAGTCAGTCTTTGATGCTGAAGTCCCACCAATAATCTTCCTGTCAGACAGCTAAAGATGTAAAGCTGCATATTAAAATTATCTCTGGGTGGAATAAACTGTGAATGGAACACAGACTCTAAATAACACCCATGAGAAATTCTTTAATAAAGATGTGGTGGAGTGTAGGATTTGGACAAACCCGGTATTAGCTGCTTTCACCCTGCCTGCACCAGTGCGCACTGTTGGCTGAAGAGCTGTCTCCCAAGAAAATTCCATGGCAAGTACTTTATATTTTGTAATCCAGGCAAATGCATCTTAGGTTCCCCGTATGGCATCCGAGTGGGGGCTGGGCTGCTCCAGAGTGAATCCCTCTTGTTATGTGCATCCCAAATTCTCCTGAGTTCGGCGAGCGTCCGAAAGGTCTGACTTTCCTTGTATCAAACACTTTGGATGTTCCTTATCCATGAGCAGCTCTGCTGTTCGTTATTCATTTAAGCGGTATTGGTTCAGTTCTTGGAACTTCATTTTTGCATTAGAGACTGGAAGCCTCACTCTGAACTGAAGGCTGCAGATACTGCTGGGTTTTTAAGATCTTGTCGTTTAAGGCAACGTTTGTGTAATACAAAATTGGCATTGCAACCTCATTTTAATATTTGTAGTGACTTGAATGTGCAGTACATGAGGTTTTTGTCCCACTGGCACAAAGGCCAGTTCACAAATTCAGTGAGAAACTTTAAAAGTTAATTATGAAACAAAAGAAGAAAAATCAAAATATAGCAGATTTTCCTTTAAAACAAGTGTTTAATTCAGCGTTCATAGTTCATGGCTTCAAATGCATAAGCGCAATGAAGCTTAAGCTTGAAAATTCCAGTTGTACAATAGATCCCCACACTGAGGGTCCGGATCATTAAAACCTCTGAAAACTGTGTCTCATAGTCCCTGTAACAGGTATTAACGTGTGACTCGTCTGACTGTGGAGAGTTTGAAACCTGGTTCGCGTGCAGAGGTGCAATAAACTGAGTGTCATCTCTCCAGGCCCCAAGAAAACTTGTATCCAGGTACCCAGTAGTAACAACACGTGCTTGGATTTTGCCTGCATCTGTAACTTTTTTTATATATATCATGTTAAATCTGTTTTCAAAATAATGCTTTTTCTTATTAGTAGTTTCTCGTTCTGAGCGTCTTTATACTACAAAATAATTGTTTTAAAAATTCTGTTCAGATATCTGCTGTTTAGCTGTATTGTTTACCTCTAAATCAGTGTTTCATTTTTCAGCAGTACTTGTGTGTCCATGTCAACCATTCAAATCATCCAGTCAGTCTGTGTGACCATTTAACCTCATTGCTCTGTGTGATTAGTGTATCGTGTATTGAAATATAAACTGATTCATTTTTACGGCAGAAGGCAGAGGCTGTGATACACAACCCCGCTCCAAGCATCTAGATTGGCTCAGCTCTGTGTATTTTGGCTTTTACCACACAAATATCTGAATTATATTTGCACAAAAGCAGCACAGTCCTATATTTGAAGAATAATTTACGTTCATTATGTGTTTCTTTAAAACCTTCCTTCTCCCTTTTCCCCGCTTTCCCTTTTCCCAGTGTTTGTAAGGTTACCGAAGAAACATGCATTTAAACAATTCAGGAAGAACTTAAGAGTCCATCTGTCTGCCAAGGTATATTTTTCTATTCGCAGTAAATCTAAATCAGTAATTTCTGTAAGAATGTAGAATTGATTTGCGTAAGACCAGGTGTTTTTTGGTCTGACAAGTATTTAGGATGGAGGAAGTGACTGGTTTTGTACTGATGTCACCAATCCTTTGAAATTCTTCTTTGAATAGAAGCAAAGATTGGTTTTTGTTGTTGTTTCTTTGATGGCTGAAGTCTATGAAACCATTGACTGCATTGGGTGTACTGTAGAGTTCTTTGTGAAGGAGACTGAACAAAATACAGCTAATTCAGTATAAATCCAGCGTTTGAGTGTGAATGGGTGAGGGAGAATGTTGCCATAAAGAAGAAAATGTTTAGAATTACCTCTTAACCTTGAAATCTGTAACACAGGGCAGAAAAACCCGTAGTAGATGTTTGTGGTGAGTAGGAGGGGTGTGTGGTCACTTTACTATGCAGGGTCTCTGAGGAAGCACCTTCTCCAGAGCCACCTTCAGCGGGATTGAGTTCTCAGCAGATTTTTAGGCCTTATTCGCTGAAAAATAGTTTGCTTTTGCTACTTAGAAAAGCATAGTTTTAGTTGCCAAACTTACTTAAGCTTTTTAAAGGGTGCAGTGGAAAAGATTAAGTGGGAAGATGATCTGAATCGTTTTACAGATTAAAATGTAAATATTCTGCTTAAAATATTCTGTATATTTTTTTAAGGTTATGGCGAGAGGGGGAACAAAAAAAAAGTGAAGAAATACTGAAAACAGGCTTTACATTTTCAGAATGATTTCTTGTATTCTAGTGCAAAAGCTGATTTGAGAAAAGATTATGCGATTTAGAATGCAGATTAGGCAACTATAATTTCTTACTGGAAACCTTTGGTGATACTTTCCAACCTGTTTTTTATGACAGTATAACTTCTATATTGAAAAAAAAAAAAAATCTTATTTTTTAGTGTTAGAAATGTCTCCAAGCTGAAGTCTGTACATTATTTTTAATGGTTTTATTGGATACTTCTGTACTTCTAATTAGTGATGTTGGTGAAATTCAGTCTGCAAAAGTGCTCAATCATAAAGTGCTTGTGACCCGTTTGAGAGTTGTTGTTGTGTGTCCCACACCCGGTACCGCTGGCAGCCCCATCAGTCGCTGCACTCGCCTCGGCACACAGACATCAGTGACTTAGAGGAGTTACTCCTAGAGCTGGGAAAATGCTCATTACGGATCGATTTTTAGCATTTTGCCTGTTCCTTTATTATTTCCCAGTTAGACCTTCTTTGCCGGTGTGTTTGTTTTCTGTGACTGTTTTCTAGTGTTGGTTGTTCTGTATGTTCTTTGCTTCTGTTGTTTGCTTCCAGCAGCTTGTCTGGGTTCAGCTCTGTGGGAAGGACTCGGTTTAGAGCAGGAGGACGGATCGGCTGCTTCAACTCTTGCCGTCAGAAGCGCATTCGCCTCGGTATTTGCAAGGCTTCTGCTTCCCGTAGATTTTATTTTCCTACAGTTAAATGCTGCTGGTAGGGGCAGCAGAACTAGAGACCTTGTGCGCTGCCCGAGCTGCTCTGGCGTTTGTTACAAGGAACCTTCTCCTCCCGTTGGAGTGTTTGCCTTGCCCTCGCTGTCGCCACCGTGATGTTGAATTGCAATAGGTACATACGATTGTCAGCACTGTAGATACGGCTTTTTTGTTGTTGTTTCCAGTTTGTATAAATGCACAGACATGAATAAAACCATGGCCTAAAGACGTGTAACGTGAAGTGGAGTGAAATGAATACACTGCTGTTCATGAGACAAAGTGGGACTTGTCTGAAAGAAACAGCTCAAGGGCCTGTGGTGTGTGTTAATATTTCCTCAGCAGGTTTAAAGGAAATTATTTCATACAGCAGCAGATTCTCAACATTTTTACATTTTGGCATTGTGATAAAAGATAATGCATGGAGCATATAGTTTAAACAGGGGAAAATGGTTAAAAATGAGATTCACTTTCAGATACAAATGTCATTATTGCAGCAAGTAATATATTTTTACAATGCCCAGTTAGGGTCCCATGAGAGATTTCAGGTTCTATGCACACAGAGTAACAAATGACCTGGACGCCATTGCTTTGCACTGAAATGTGATCAAGTTCTGCTTATTTTTTGAAAGAAAAAGCTTGAATTAATCATCTCTGCAAAAGTATATTTTTAAAGAAGATATTATTTTAGGCAAATAAGGGGCATTGACAACTGGAAACTGTAGCAATAATTAGTACAAAGAATTTTGGACCTCTGACACTGTGGCTGCCTCCTGTTAATTTCTGATTCTGACAGAGTCTGTGTGCTTGCTTGTTGTACAGCTTGGTCAGTAGAAGTTGTTTTAAAAATGGTTTATGGAAATTATATTTATTAAATAAAACTCTCATTTCTAGCTGAGTCATGGTTTTAATTATGCCTTAGAGGAAACCAAAGCAGAGCAAAGCGAGGCCGGCTGCTCCCTGGGCGCAGCTGCAGCAGCGGCGTCTCCCATCGCTTCCCCATCATTCTGACTCCTGCCCGTTGGCCTTCAAGGGAGGATGGCTTGAAATTTTACACTCTCAAGACACAAAGTTTAAAAGGGAAACAGTTAAAATGTAATATAAAACATTCCAATTACGGCTAAGCAGCTTTTGCTAAATTGAGAACTTGAAGACACGTCAGTGGAAGAACTTCCAGAAGCAGGGAGTTAATTCTTGTACCGGTTTAAATGTCCAGAGTTGACTTACATGTGTCTGTTTACACTGTCAGGAGCAAAATGAGTCAGCTGTGCATTACAAAGGTAAAGCCCATTTCTGATAGATGAAATTATAATTTCCTTACGTGTTTATTGGTGTGGGCTACTCTCGTCGAGGCTGGAATGGCACCATGGGTTTAAAATTCAAAGGTAGTCAGTGTACTATAGTCAAAATCCACAGAGACTTCTTGGCACCATTAGTTAACTAAAGTGTGAATAACAAAATTGTATTAATGCATTCTTTAAAATATTATATCTTTCTTTCTTGAATGATTTTTCAGTAAGGTTTTAATTGTAAAACAGTTTTGATAAAGTCTTGAGTTACTTACCAGGGTGATCAATAAAGTCACTTACACACAGTCATCTTCAACCATAGTCAAGCACACACGCTGTGGGTGGTATCGTCCTCCACAGCAGGTGCTGCACAGCTGGGAAACATCAGCTCAGTTTTGTACTTACAAACATGTAGAATAAGCCCTAGGAAAGGTGTGGAGCAGTTGTTCTATTCCCTGCCCTCACCCACCAATAAAACACAACCCAAAAAAACAGACTTACCAACCAGATGTATTATTGTAGAACATAAGTATTTCATATTTTTTTTTCCCCCCTGCTGATAAGCACATTCTGGAAGTAAGTTACAAATACGACACTAAATCAATGCATGAGAAGACTTAGTCATGGCAATTTCACTGGAGCTTTATTGCCTCTGTTGGTAATGAGAGGGATTGTAAGAAGTTACATTTGAATTTACAGAGATATGTAAATGATGGGGTTTTTTCTTACTAAATATAATCTTGAGATTGTTTTATATCAGGGCACTTCTAATTTTGTACATATTTAATGTATAAAAACAGGTTACAAACTTGATGTTCACCGCCTTTTTCTTCTTGACATTTGGCAAAATTAAGTTGATCCATTTAAGGGGAGATAGATCATCAAATTGAAGAATAAGCACTTGCGAATTAAAGCAACCCAAGTAAGCATCTGTCTGCATTCTTAAAAAAAAAAAAAAGAAAAAGAAAATAAAAGAAAAACCACACAAATATATAAAGGAAAAAACACGTGGCCACATCTGAGCACACAAAATATTCCCTGTAACCAGGCATTTTGTCCTTAGAACAACACCCTGTTAAAATCAATGGTTCTTTCAACTTCAGTCACTCATTTTGAAAAACTTAAGATGCCATCACAGCACAAACAACCCTATTCTGCAACATAATTAGACAAAGTTTTATGTATTTTTTTATAATTACACAGTAATTATAAGCGTGTAGTACCAAACTGATGACAACACTATTTTGTTGAAAAGATCTTGCATTCGAAAGGAAGAGTCTTTCAACCACCCACATTGCGCCACTACCCAGTCTCAGACTTCTTTTGAGGGATAAACCTGGGCTGGGACACAAAGCAATTCAGTTCTGTCCACCCCCAGCATCCCTGAACTCACCCACCGGAACCGGTACCAAGCCCTTCCAGACAGAAACCAGCACGCACAGACCTTGTAGAGCCTTTTTCCACCCAAGTCAGTCCCAATATCTATTTACACACAACTGAGAAAGGAAATACTGAAAGCAGCAAAACACACTTTTTTTTGGCATCGCCAAGTCCGGTAGCTGGAGGAAGTTTGCAATGTCTTTGTGGAACTGTATGATTGAAATACATACCTGCATTTTCTCCAAGGGGCGCTGCTACAAGGGGAGCCAGCCTTACGGTCAACTTCAGAGAATACAAATCAACATTTTTTTAGCAGTTTAATAGTCAATTTTTTTTTTCCTAAAATAGTTTTAGCATCTGCACAAAGTGTTCTGTTGTTTAGTGCAACTATCAGTTACTCATGTCTAAAATAACTCTGGCCTTATCATGAGATTATTCAGAGCACAGACTCTGTCCATCCTTACAACCAGAGTCTTTCTTTTTTCCTGCAGCTTGGTATTAATATTTTCCAGCTTGTTTTACAGAGCAGTAGTTGTCAATCAGCTCTCTCCACATGCAGCTAACTGAGGAGTAAAGGACCATGTTTAACACAAAAGCAGCTCACAAGCTCTTGTAATATTAAAAATAAAGGACTGCATTTGATAAAACCTGTTTTGAACAAATTATTTTAAACGCACTAAGACAATAAGAAGTAGTGATGGATCAACAAAATAATTTAAGCAAACAAAGCCAGTGTAGTATTTTATATCTGATCTGTGCTTGTTTGGGAAAGCCTTACTCTTAATTTCTGTATTTGGCAACCACAGTGATAGTCAATTCAAGGACAACTCAACCAAATCATTTTTAAAAGGGTGTCATCCGTAACGGCAGTACCTACATGTTATAAAGATTTAACTTCTCAGGATAACGGTTTCCAAACCTCGAGACACAAACTCACCGGCTTCTTGTACAACAGGGCCACTTGTTTGTCATACCGCAACCATAAAAATTCATGTCTCACTTTAAAATACTGCAATGTGTAGCAAACATTTAAGAAACAAATTCAGTATGGTCAAGTTTTAGATTTCCACAGAAATGAAAACCTTTTCTTAGACAGTTAAGCATTTCCAAACTGTAATGAAATCTTGATTTCTTAGATAATAACCTAGAGAATATTGGATTCTGTACTGACAGACACAGCTCCTCTCCACGACACTCGCTCGAGACCGACTGCAGCATTAAACGCGGGTGCTTTAAGTGCACGGTAGTGGTGTCGCACTTCAGCTGTTCCACCGTCAGCTCACGGACAATCAAACCATTCAGGCAGGCACCTGGATGCCCCACTAGCAACACCCTCAGCTTTTCTTGGTTATTTCTGTAATTGTTCTTACCAGATTTTCAAACTCACTTAGACAATACCTGTACTTTTCCAGAAAAGGAAAAAAATAATAATAATAATCGGACCCAGCACACTTAAATATATCACTCTTCCAGGAAGTGCTATCGAGACAGTCTTTGCAACTAGCCCCAGGTGTATATTTAAGGATTCTTTTAAAAATCGTTTTGATGTTGATCTGTATAATTCAGATGCCATACAACAGTTGGCTGATGATGACCAGCATTGTGCTTTATGTGAAACCAGAAATCTCAAAATAATTATAAAGCTTCTAGAACGTATGGGAGATGGAACTAGGGTGGTCCACAAAAAAAAAAAATCCATAATGAAATCCACAATGTTGAAATTTTAACAGGCGGAAGTGGTCCAGACTAGAAGAAAAGCCCAAACCACCAGTAGAAGGATGAAATATGATATGGTCCAAGATGTATCCTTAAAGGTTTGTCTCAACCCTCAGCCATAGTGTGAGGATTGATCTTCAGTTCAGTCCAGCCAGCAGAAATTGACTGTGCAATTTTCCATTTCGGGTATTTGTACAGACTATGTACACTCTAGAAGGGTCCTTTAGTGCTACACCGTCGTACTTTTTGTCCCAGCAATTTGAGGGCGTGCAAATTCCACAAAGTCATCAATGAGAACTGGCCATGCCCCTAAGAGAAAAAAATAAGAGATCAGACCATAAGAACTCAGTTCAACAAGGTGGTGTTCTTAAAGCTTCAGAGCCCAACAAGTTATTGACTTTCCAGTCATAAATAGGCAGAGTTTCAAGCAAAAAATTAATTTGATTTTCTTGCTTGAAACTGAGGAGCTAGTTAGAGATGTCTGCTTCCTTTAAAGCCAGTTAATACACATCCCTTTCAAGGGTCATACTTCCTTCACCTTCCTCATCAAAAAAAAAACCAGAAGAAAAAAACAGAGCTGACAAAAATTCTGGCTTAAAACTTGATCTCCTGGATAGCAACAGCTGCTTCATAAACGTTGAACGCTGAAGCAGCCTGCGCTGTAAGCAGCAGCACATCCTGACACACCACGGCATTTGCCACCCACTGTTTGATTCTGCTGCTCCCAGTTGGATTGCGCAGGAACGTCAGAACCAGCACACCCAGCCATACCTGAACACAGCAAAATGTGCTCCAACAGGCAGCAGTGCAGCCTAATGCCCTAGAAGGCTGCTGTTACACTACATATACTCAGCCATATTCCTTATCGAGAAGTAGTTAAAATGCATGTCAATATTTTAAATATTATGGGCAGCCATATCCAAAAAGCTCCCAGTCATGCATCATATTCATGCAAAGGTTAAAAATAATTATGAGCTGGGTTCTCTGCCCCTCCTTTATATTCCAAATCATTACAACGTATTTTCTGCCTTTAATCTTTCTAAACTACATTGATTTATTGTGCCCATTTCCTTAATGATAACGGAATCAGAACTGTCCGTAATTATTAAATAAGGTTGTAAAAGTTTGCTCCCCTCTGCTCGGGAAGTATCAGGAGTTTTGTTTCCTCCACTCACTGAGGACTGAAGGTAATTACCTGCTCTCCCTACAGATGGACTAGAAGAGGAAAGATTAATATAAAAGTTTACAAGAAACACATTTGGTAGGAAAGAACTTATGTTTAGCAATCCCTGTACACTGCCAGCTTCACTAAAATATTACTGCATGTCCCATCTTCACGTAAACTGAAGCAACCAAACTTTAAATATATTCTCAGCAAAGAAATACAATAACCAGAGGACCCTATGAAGAAATGCACAGGCCATGAATCGGTTACTTATTGAAGATGCCAAGAACAGCGCTGACAGAGAGTCTGTGGTTTTTAAATGGACAAATAGCAGGGTTTGTCTCAATCAGAAATAATTAGTATCTGAGCTAGGACAGAAGAAAAGAAGCAAATGAATTTAAGAAAGTTTCAGCATTTCTTTTTTAAACCTGCAGTAATAAACAGATGATAACAACGTGCATTAAAGTAGCTCTGACTGGACTTCAGATCACCAGTGATGTTCTAATTATGCTGTTGTTAGCCAGCTGTGCCAAAGCATATACACACTAATAAATGTAGCATAAAACAGAGTTAGAAGTTAATGAAAGAAAATGGAAACGTTTACCTTCCTCATCATAGTTAGACATATCATCTGCTATCATCGTACTAAAGTCTAGAAGAAGGTTCCAGGTATCCTTGGGAATTGATCTTTTATGATGTTCCTGTTTGGAGAGGTGGAAAATGTATACTTAAAAAAAATAAAAACTCTTATACACATTTATTTTTACTGTCTGAAACATATCCACATCCCCAAAACATATTTCTCTTGTACACACTATGAAGTGCAGTATCTGGGATATGGGTCAAAATAGTGTATTTCATCGACTTAACAATTTAAAGTTTTGAAATTACTGCAGTCCAGTTTATGTAAAGATTTAAACTTACCAACAAAAATTTGTTCCACAAGTCTAGAAATTTAAATCTTCCATTAAGTACTAAATTCCAGTAGGCAATGGCCATTTCTAAATCTGTAATATTAAAATATATTACTCTTAGAGATATACAATTCAAATATACCATCTCCACAGGTATCTAACACTAAGATGAACCATATATTCCTAAAGTTGAAAAGATTAATCTAATGCAAATATACTCGTGGATCCTTTACAAAAAGACAACCATAAATAAAGCGTTAAACAAATGTTTAACAGATTTTGACACTATCACTTGAATACAGAAGAAAATTGCTTATATTAATATCCAACATATCTCCAAAACATGCAGGGATATTTCATACACCTTTTGCTATCTACCAATACTTCAGTTACAATTCAGTGAAATATTTTTGTCTTAGAAATGCTATTGACTCGAAAAGAAAATTTGTAGTATTTTGTAGTAATATCTGCTTCCATTATTTTTTAATATACGAAATACACTTTACATAAAATTAGCCTTTCACGATTTCACTTTTAGAGCAACCTTGTTAGAGGCACTGGCATTGTAGCATGGCTTTTGCAGAGTGCTCATTCTGCAATCAGGTTTCCTTTTGAGAAAACCTTGAAATACTGTAGAAGCAGATGGTTGATGGCTGGTTTGTTGTTGCTCTTTTTTTGGGGAGGGGTGGGTTATTTTGTTGTTGTTGGTTTGCCTTTTGTTTTTGTCTTTTCCCCGCTCCCAAAGACTCCTGTAAAGTTTGTGCCTGTCTTGCATTTGGTTCTCAGGGCTCCTGAGAAACCTGAAGCGACACAGTTGAGCAACCTACGGTCCATCAGTGCTGCTGCCAGCAGGGGTGCTGGGATAGCGCCGCACTTAGGAAAAGAGACTGGTTAGTCCGGCATGTAAGGGAAATCCCACACCACCCCACTGGGGGTTGCCAAAGGCTAAACCCACATGCATTTACTGTTTATTAGTGGCATACAGTAACGTGTTAGCTGTTAAAACAAAGTTACGTGTCCAAGTTCTACACCTCTCTCTAGTGTGATCTCCATCACCAGGAATTCACAAGGACCTCTGCACTGCGTAACAAAATGCTCCTGCATCCAGTATCCACCACCAAGGACATACGGTAACCCCAAAAGGCTCCCTAGTTGAGTGACCTCTCTTTTAACAAAAGCTCTTATATATTGTGCAGTCTAGCAAATCTCTTCTTCCACAAAAAATCCTCTTGTGAGAACAGCAAGAAGAGGCACATAACCAACTGCTCCTCAGGAACAAAGACAAAGAAGAAACCTGAAAACTCAAGAAAACCATTCCCGCCCACCAGATGCCAAATCTATTTAAAAAGAAAACAGAGAGGTGGATCTTAGAGGTGAAATCAATAGCAAACAAACCGAAGTATGAACTCTGCACTGCTGGATGGAAAGTAGATGCTTCTGGGGGGTTCTGAACTGTTTAGTATCTTTGAAATTAAGTGTTCTTCTTGAACAGCGTATTCACATTATCGTGCTTCCTGACCAAAGTAAATAGTAAAACTTGTGGAGGATTTTCCAGCAGCTGCAAAGGATTTCAGACAGAAGTCTGAGTTTTGGGAAGCAGAGACAAATCAAACAGAAGTCACTACTCAGTAAATAAGCTACATGTGGAAATGACCCCTTACTAAAGAGTATAAAGGCTAGGCAGCTCTCTTTAACAGCAGATTCAGATACAAAGATATGCACTTCAGCTTTCAACTAAAACTACTGCCTTTCTAAAAATGAATAGATACAAACTTCAGATTAAGTTCCTCAAGGAAACGGATTAGAAAACTAAGTTTTAGTTCCTTGTGGTGCATTCATAGCAGGCACACCAAAAATGCGAGGCCATCAAATCACTGCATATTTACAGTGTTTATAAACAAGCACCATAAACAGACTGTGCATTTTGACAGGCTCGAACAGTTCTGAGGTTATTCTTGTGGGTAAACAAAGGATCTCAAAATGCTGCAACCTCACAGTCATTATGTGAGTCCAAACATGTAAAGCACGCAGCCATAACGCCTTAGGACAAACGACATGTTTTAAAAGAATTTGTATGAAATCACAAAATTTGAAAGTAAAGATATCATTTCAAGTTTTTGTAAGAAATTGAAAGAATGCTCAGGAAAGTCCTCATGGATCAAATATGAAAGTCTAATGATATATACTCCATTTCGAGTTTTATCCAGAGATGCAAGAGGAGCAAACAATGTTTGAGATACACATCAGCCAAAAGGTATTCTCAAATGATATGCAAATATCACAAGAACTTCTAAGACACCCACAGTACTCACACAGTAGTAAGGAATTATGCAGAGGAAATGTGATTCCAGAACTGTGCCTGAACTACTACACGTTTGGAAGATCAGAGACCAATATACATTAAAATCAATTTGCAAGTTCCTACAAGCAGTTTAGACACTCCAAAATTAACTGCCTAACCAGGAGCACTTACTTTTCAGCACTGAACTTCTCCCAATATCCATTTGTTTCTGGTCTCCAGAATTATTCTGCCCTATCATAAATTCATGCCTAAAACTGTCTATTTGTTGGCACCAAAAGAGTTGTTAAGCATCCCGATTTTAAGCTGAGTTCTATAGCACTGCCAGACCAAGGTTTAAAAAAAAAAACAAGACACCACAACACAACAAAACCCCACCTTACACTGTGTATATGCTACATGGATCTGAGACAACTACACTTGTCTTTGTTACTGTTGGAACTTGATCAACATAAAGAAACTTTAAGATGTATGAGAAAGGAATTAAGGGACTTAGTTTTCCTGGTAAATAATTTTTGCTGAGGTCTATTCCGTTCATTTCTAAAGGACTAGGGAAAAAAATATTCAGAAATAGAATGCAAGTCTCCCTTGTACCTTAGAAATATGGAGAAGAAAAGAAAAAAAAAGAAAAAAAATCAAACAGTTCTGCTATTCTGAAGTTTTGAGAAAATATAAAAACTATCATGTAATTCTATCATTGTAATTTGTCATTTCACTTCTACCACCTTACAGAGATTTTGAAAAATACTCCTTGTTGTGTAAAGCTGACTAAAGATCAACAACAACACACAAATGTTACAATGGAAACCACAACCAAAAACCAACCAACCAAAAACCAACACAAAACCCACAACCTACAACCGTTCGCACTGCTGAACTGATTCTACACTGGCGCTCTCCATAACCCAACTTCTGTCCTCTCATAATTTAGTTACTGTCCACATTCTCCTTGTTGTACCAGCCTAAAAAAAACTTAATATGACTTTCTAGAAGAAATAAGAAATCAGTCCATTCATTTCTTGGCAGGATTCAGATCTGACTACATGCATGCACAAGTATTTTCAAACAGTTCAGCAGTGTGCTTTGACCTTCTTCACAGGCAGTGAAACTCACAATCCAATTGAAAACAAAAAGAGAGGATACAGAAAGACGTTAAAGAAAGACACTGAGTCGAAACTAAGACATGGAGCTTCTACTTATTTACTTATTTTCAATATTCATTTTAAGCCAGAAGGTGGTCCCCATATAAAAGACAACAGAACCAAAGCAGAATTCTCATCTTTTCACAGCACATGAACACGAAGCTGGTCAGGTGCAGCCAGTTTAAGGCCTTTTCATTAGTGAGAGAGATAAATTCACAAGCTGCCAAGGAAGAATCGACCAGCCTTTCAGCATTTTATTTCATCTCAGAAGCAGAAGAGTGAAGAAGTTAGTGGTCACAGAGTCATGAAATACTAGCTATGGCTGGCACCTCAACTACACTGCATGTAACTGAATATGCATTCTGGTTTGTTAACATTACTGCTTGAAATAAAGTTTTGTTCCCTCATTTTTGTTGTTTTGAATAGACAGATCTATAGGTTGTTCATTTGGTTCCATCAGAACTGTGCTGTTCTGTCCTGATTTGGTTTTTTGGGTTTTTTTGTGTTGTTTGTTTTTTTTCTTTTTCCCCAAAAATAATATTTTTAATAAGTTATTCTTCCACTTCACCTGTTACACCAGTCAAAAGTAAAATCAGCAGAAAAGCTCTGAAATAATGAAAAAATAATCAGCCAGTGAGCTGAGGAGAAAAAAAAAGGCTGTAGGCACCTGTTAGCAACAGCACAACAGGCACTAAGCCCAGATACAGAAACGTATTTGCGCTATTCCCGTTCTTTTTTGCCAAGACATTTGCAGGCATTTTTGGTGTTACAAGAGACTGTACCAGTGTACCGACGCGGAAATCAGTTTTACAGCTTAAGTTTATTCTAAAAGTGAAAATCCAATTTATCTCCTCAGTGCCGCAAATTGTCAGTGGTACAGTTATGCCTTTAATGTAAGAGCACGATCCATTGTGCTTAATGGGCACTGCACACACTCTTCATGAAACAATAAACCTCCTCTCATTAAATTCTGTAGCCTATACTAATGATGCAGGTATTTCTATCCATTAGAATTGACATCTTTCTTTCACAACAGAGACGTATTTTATCCCAAGGGTGGTTATCTTTCAGACTCATTGGATCACAATAATACTTTCACTTACTGCCTTGAACATTTCCCATATTTACAAACAAATGTTTATGATTAAGAATACCTACCTAAACCCTTCTGTCCCGGATTCTTTGCAAAGTTGAAAGTAAACTGATAAAAATCCTTAAATCTTCCTGGCTCTTTTAATTCTTGTTCCATTTTAGGAATCTGGGCCTTCAGTTTTTCTATGCTGTCACATCTGCATTTTAAAAAGCATGTTTGTGTATTATTCATTTTACTATAAAATATGAGTTATAACTTAAACAAAATATTATTTTTGGTAGAATGCAACATTATTATCAAAACAAAATTCAGGAAGCCTTTCATTAGTCTGTACCTACACAACCATTTCATTTCTCTGTTGTTATTTCTTCATATTGCCATTTGCACATACTAGCAGATATAGATCAGATTGTACAATTCACAAGATTTTTCAGAAAAATGTGACAAAGCCTACTACATAAGGCAGAGAACAGCCCGGTGTGCTGAACTGCAGCCCAGCACCCCTGCTGCACCTACCTGAGCAGCTCTATGGCAACTAACTGAAATACACAACCAAGGCGAGGAGCTCTCAAAGTTGCCTTCTTTTATTTGGTCACTCAGCATCCAGCACACAGACGGCAGATGCATTTTTACAGAGGCAACAAGTGATGCTAGACGCCAAAGTCTCTGAAGTCTGAAAGGACAATGTGAATGCCCCAAAACAGGGTTGTTTCACCGTACATTCCGGTTTCCAACACTGGATTGTGCTGTCAGTGTCCAGTACTTACTGCACACTTACCCCAGCTCAGTCATTCCGTCCATGAATTCCAGCTTTGAAAATTCACACTGTGTTGCAGCTCGGAATTTCCATGCAATGATGAGCACAGTAATGCTGGCTGGGTCAAGAGCTAGATCATCACAAAACTGCTGTATACCATCTATACCAATTTTATTTTCATCTTGAGGATCTTCAGGATATAAAAGCAAGCATCAAGAAAAACAGATTTTTGAAGATTGTTATTTATTTATTCAACAAGAGTATTTAAGGTAAGTAACTGTTTTCAAGAAGCCATTTCTGGGATCAGCTACAATAAGTGATCATTTTTAAAACAAAATTAAATTAGTATTTTCAATGGGTAAGCTCCAACAAACAACAAAGTTACTACAATAATGCTAATGTTTTGAGAGACAAAAGCACTCCAAACATTTGTTTTCTGCCCAATAATATGCAAGATATTCTGACTCATTCCATACAGAGAACAGCGGTCCTTTCCCACCAGCACACCTAATTACTGGCATCTTTGGTAAGACTGCCAATCTGTGTACCATTATAAACAATTCTGCAGGTCCCTTTGCAAGCTGTGCTGACACAATAACCAAATCTGCCCATAAACTAGTAAATTGAAATTAGATTTATGCATTTTCTGGCATCACCAGCACGCATGAGATTGGACACAGTAACCTCCAAGAGGAAAGTTACGTTGCCCCGTTACCGATTCCAAGTCAGCCAGGCACACTCCTCCTTCCAAGAAGGAATCAACAGCTGGTCAGGAAGGGAAATGTTCACATTTCAAGTGCACTAACAAAGATCTACTAATGCAAGCCAACAAAGACTTTAGGAAAATGGTATTTCGATTATGCAGGCATATGAAAACTGACAGAAAATGTAGCACTCATTTTTAGATTGTTTTTAAAGTGCTAAAACACACGATTTGTTCCACTGTACTGAATCCACTTTACTCCTTGTAGTAGGGTATCATCAGTTGAACACTGGCTAGAGAACAAATAGAGACTTTGTTTTCTTTTCTACTCTGTTTCTAACCATTTGATAATAAGCAGAAGTTCAATAAAAATTAAGGTAGAATCCAGTATGCAAGCTTTCACTTTGTCAGAAGCAAGTCCCAAGTGATGTGCTTCCCCCAGAAGAATCACCTAAAATCCACATTAAGCATCAGAGTAACTCACTGCACACACAATTCCAGTTCCAGACCCTAATCCCATATAAATGTGCATTTATTTAGAGCACATAAAGCAACTGCATGTAATCCTTGTGAAGCAGAACATATATTCTCCTTCTGACTTGTATCATTAGTAATAGAAATACAAAGCTGAAAGAGACAGTTAAGATTCCCAAGCACAAGAGCACAGCTGCATTAATACATTGTAATTAAGAATACACACAGAGAACTAGGAAATAAGCTGTAAAATTCAGGGTACTCACCTTTGTATCTGTTATATAGTTGTTCTAACTTCTTTCTGTCCAACGATCCTTTAACACTCTCTCGTATATAAAGTTCAGGATTTTGGAAAAAGTTGTCTGTGGCAACGTCTAACTTCCAGTCATTCTGAGACAGACAACTCACTGCTGTCTTTTCACTAGATTGCGTGAAGACCATAAACTGACGCACTTTATCCTTCTGTGATGATTTCAACTTGTTCTGGTAAAAACAGACAATATTGTAACTAGAAATGTTTTACCAGACAAAAAAAAAAAAATCAATACTGTTTTCTTTTTTTAAAATCAGGATCTTTTACAATTTTCGCAAGCAATCAGACTTCCTCTAATGGATACAGCAGTTAGACACTCAAACAACATTTACTTTCCCTATTTACTTTTTTAAACTTCAACTTCCCTTCATTCTAGATACTTCACACTGTAACAAAACTGAGTTAAATCACCACAAAAATCATGCCAGCAAAGCAATCACTGAAATAAAAAATAGGTATTTTTATTGCATATTTGGAGACAGAGCTGAAGAGCACAGTAAATTAATGTACAGCTGTAAGGCGGGACACTTTTCCATTTAAACAGGCTCTCCTAATGGGCCTCTTGATGCCAACAAGCAACTAGGCTGGGTCATCCATTCCAGGGAGATACACACTGCAATACTTTAAAATACTTTTCCATGTTTTTTCCCCAGAAATTTTTCACTTCGAAGGTGCTCAACTCCACCTACATAATTTGCAAAACATTCTTGTGAGGAGGCATTGTCTCCACTTCACAGGTGCAACAACTAAAGCTAAAAAATTTAAAATAATAATAATAAGGCAAGTCATTTTGCCGGAGGCAGACAGGGGAGTGAGTGGCTCAGGTGAGAGCTTTGGAATTTCGGGCCCCCTGCCCAGACCAAGAGACATCCCCCAGCTCAGTGCAAAACTGAACAGAGAACCTGCTGCCAGTAATTTATCAGCCTGGAGCGATTCCCAAGGATGTTTCTGATGAGGAGAAGCGCACCCAGTATTTCAAGGGCATTAGTTACACAAAACTAACTGCTGATGAGGAGAAAGCAACCATACAGTTCCTGCACTAAATCCAAATATAGTTCTAAAGTTCACTCAATATATTGAAAGCAAGAAGACTCCTTGTGTTGCAAGCTGGTAAATTAAAGTTCTTTTAAGTCAGGATTGGATTTCTTATGTGGCACAAATATTTCGTTTGTAGTTTACTTTGTATTCTAACCAAAACTTGTGTATTCTGTTCATTATTGTAATTTCCCTTCTCAGGGTTTATGGGGAAAAACATGGCCAAAAAAACCTCCAGACAGCATAAACTATCCTCAGCCACAGAACACAAATTCACCAGCCCTAAAAGTCAAAATCAGTTTTCTGCTGCTTGACAACAGTGGATGCGAACACCACTATCATAGTAGTTACCAACTTCAAAGTTACACCATTAAAAAAAATAAATACAAGAGCATCACATTTGGCTTAAACTGATAACCACAGAATATACTAAATAGACCAATAGCCTTTAATTTAAGATCCCTTTAAAAAAAAAAAAAAATCCCCACCCGAACCAAAACAATCCTATATCTACAACATTTAGCCAAAGCTAAAATTTTAGCACACACAACAGGCTTAAATATAGTGATATTAGTTAGGCTATACTACTTTTAAAGTTACAATGTATCACTGCTTTATTTCAGTCTATTGAATAAGTTTTTGCATTGTTACAAACATGTTTGTGAAACTCGGGTTTTCAGAAGTTGTGTCAGGTAAAGGTCAAGTCACCAGAGCACCTCCTGCAAAGACCCACTGCTGACAACGTGTGCACGCTTCAGGTTTCACAGCAGAACTTCAGCACTTCACAATACTGAGCTCAAACTTTCACAAAAGTCACTTACACTGACAAAGCCGTGTGGAAGGACTTCCACAAACGACTAATGAATTTTTAGCTGCAATTTTAAAACATTCACTGTAAACTCAGATATATTCAAACAAACCACTGAATGAAATTCCAAATGAAGATGGAATCATTTCCAGGCTAATTTTCTGTATCGATTACCAGCTTCCTCCAATCAGTTCCATGCAGTCAGACTGCTGCATCACCACACTCAGCTGCCCTATAGGGCAGAGTCACACTTACAACCTTTTTCTTCCATTTTTTGAGAAAGATGATGCCTTTATTCAGTAGTTTCTTGTTTGTTTTTGTCTTTAATGTATACACATAACTATGCATAGCCCTTTTAATAGTTATTATTCTGTAAAACCTCAAGAGGCTTTGTTCTGCCCTGCTCCTGCAAGGGTAAACTCTAAAAGCAATGACATACAACAAAAAGTCAAGGAAGAGGCTTACAAGGGCTTCACCATGGATCCTCAAGATCATCAAAGGTAGCAGGTTTTGTATGTTCTCACATAAAAGGACAATGCAATTATTAGATCAAAAAATTACAGCTTAAATCACTTTTATGATAAAATGTAAATCCTATATATGCATATGGGATCTTCGTGTGCTTGAGGTTCCCTAAGTAACAATATAAAACCTTTTTAAAAAAACATTGAATTTGCCAAGAGTCAAGCAGCTAATGACATTAACCAGTAGAGCATTCAGCAATATATTAGGATGCAATAAATCTTCACTGTTCACTTGTAATCTTTTTCTGGACTAACTATATTTTTACTACTCAAATATGAGTTTATTTTCAGTGAAGAATCACCAAAGCCCTTTCTTTGAATTTGATTGATGTTTCCACAGCAGTTTGCCAATGTTGATGAGACACTGCACATCCTAAGTGACTGGACAACTCTTTGAAGGCCCACTACAGGACAGCAAGAGATGAAATTACTGCTGAGTTTTTATTATCCTATTATAGCTCTTCTTTCATCGCCTTAAAACCCCACACTTCAAGCAGGAACAGGTTCCAAGCGCTATTTCTAGAAGCCAAGCTCTAACAGTCTATTATTGTTTTAAGTGTGCAAAACAGAAGCCAGAGCACCCTATAACCTTTAATCCTCTAGTCATCAGGCACTGCAACTGTATGTGCTGTAATGCAACGCAATCCATTTAAAATGTCTCAATTTTAACATGAGTTGAAAAAAGAGACAGAATTTTATCTGATATCTGTCTTGCTAAAATATACAAGTGAAAACCAATAGAAAACAAATGCAACAAATTTTCAATTAAGTCTCTGAAAAATTCACATCTGCAAGTCTTTAATCAAATTTGTGTGGCATCCAAGGCACCTTTCATAATAAGTATGTCATAAGAGACTGAAGGTAAATTTACTTTTAAAAGACAGAATAACTTATCCAAATAAAAAGCTACATCACGTAGATTCATAAAACTACAATAATTACATCATTCCAATGAACATCTGATGCTATGACATAGATTTTTAAACGAAAATTTGCCTCTCCCCAGGAAGCACCCAATCCAATAATTCTAGTTCAACAACCAACCCTTGATCAGATACAGTGAAAGATTAAAAATAAAAATAATACTCGGGCTGTTTTCCTCAAGTATTTTTTTTCTGGCCTCAGACTGAATCCCCCTCAGTCTAGCAAAGTTTTACCAACTTAGGGAGGGGAAAGAAAAAACCAAAAACAAAACTCAAAAAAATGTAAACACTTTATCTGCCAACTCTGATTACATGGTTGTTTTTCCTTACCTTCTACACACAATTTTTAGTCACCTCAGATTCAAAGATGAGCTCTGCACTCTGGTCATGAACATTTTCTGGATGGCAATACGAAGGTTCCACTCTGCTGGATAATGTCCATAGGAAACAGTAACAACTTTGGTCCCACACTGCCTGGCCTGGAGAGCTGAGGATTCCTACCAAAACCCTGGTCCTGGACTTACCTCCAAGTTTACACGTAGCTGCCAGCTAGACAAGCAGTGCATGATCAGCTTAAAGCAGCCCTGCCCAAAACCCCTTCTGGCCCCCAACAAAAGGCATTCGCACAGTTACTTCGTAAAGACAAACTGCTTTTCACCTTCCCCATCCAGCCTCGGCTTACAGGACATCTGATTCCTGCTGGTTTCACTGCTCAGGAAAGGAATCTGAGCGATGCGACATCTGTGCTTTTGTTTCAGTCAGGACTCAAAGAAAAGCCTGTTAAGTTCTCATGCATGTGACAGGTAAAAGCCTTTTCTAAAATAGTATCAACCTCCACAAAGTCGAGGTGTTTATACAAACTGCATTTAAACTCTAGCAAGAGATCTGGTCACGGGAAGCACCCGTGAACCTCCAAAGGATGCCGATGACACCGGTTCAAACACAAAATGCCTTCACCTGCACACAGAATGGGCTTGGGGATGTGACAGCCTCACAGGTCATGACTGCCAGTTGTGTCACGTCTTCACGCACACACTAATGGCCAAGAGAATAATGCTCCTTTACAGTGTCTGAATCATTGCACATTGGCCTGTATCCATTAAAGGAACGTACAAGACACCCGCAAATAATCTAGTTTACTGCTTGTATTCAACAAATACATGGCTAAAGCTTAAAAGGCAAAATCATGAGTATTTTTCTTATATAAGAAAACAAAAGTTAATCACAACAGAAGTCTACGAATGCACTCAATTACATTTTAGTCCACCAACTGTGATGGCATACATGTATACTATCAAGAAAACCCACAAAATCTAAGTTAAAGACAAAAACAATTAGAGTAAACAACCATAGTTTCCATATAATGTAAACAAATATGCCCTTCAACTACATTTTCTGCAGCAGTTTTTTTAGAAAGATGGCACACAAAGTAAAATCGTAAGGACAGATTTAAGCTTCTGTTTCAAGCTGATGTGAAATCTATTTGTCTGCAGTGGAACAGAACAAAACTTAAATGTACAAGGTCTGTTCAGATATAAAATCCAAGGAAAAAATCACAAGCAGCATAAAATCAAATTTGCTTTTTACACCCCCTAATGTACTTATAGTGGACAAAATCATTTTAGTACTTGCACATGGGCAGAAAGTCTTTTGTAGAAGATCAATATATAGCTACCCAGAAGAATACAGTAGTTGTAATAGTGTTTTAAGCTAACTCATGTTAACCCAGGAGGTTTTTAATTTTTCAGTTAAAAAGGGACAAAATAAAGCTGTCAGGTTTTTAGCGTTCTTAATTCTGATCCAGGGCAGAAGCTCTATTCAGTCATTAGAAGCTGCATTCATACCTTATATTGGTATTGGCACCATAGAAAATGAGTAAAATATCAAGAGCTACATAATAAATTTCACACCTTGTTCTCAGAGTAGTTCATATTCCCAATTAATTTTTTCATGGCTCTAGTTAAAAGTGATTTTAGCATGTAAGTTCAAAAGGGTTCTCTGGTAAGCTGGGAGAGGAAACAAGATCATGCACCATCTTGTCTAGCACTCAGACTACTCTGGCCTAAGTGTAATGCCAAGAATACACATGTTTTACTATGGGAGAACCAAAACCAAAAACATTTAATATCAACAAACTACTACAGACATGACTATGCACCATATAAAACAGCCTTGCAGAATAGCTTGTTAAGTTAAACACCACATAACAATGTCATGATGTGCAATAACATTACAGGAAACGCTGTCAGACATTAAATTCTTGTAATACTAAATTTTTACAACTTCCTGTCACCTGAGGTTTGCAGTAAGAAATTATGTATTTATTTTTAGAAATATTCTTCAGAGAATACAAACTGGACAATATAATAAATACAAATGATATAAGGTTAACATTTGGCTTTGGATAAAGATATGGATACTCACACATTTGCCTTAATTATCACACATAGTCCTAAATTCATTAAATCATTCAGAATCGTACAGCTGGTAGCATCTTCTCAGAGAAGACGGCTTAGAGTATAATGGACCTGCTTGCTGCTCTGTCTTGATTTGTAGGCACATTACGCATCCTCATGACGAGATGAAGCAATAATGTACTGACAGAGAGGCGAAGAACACCACTTCTACAGGTGCTGCTCGGCTCCAATGAAAACGTGGCTAAGAGAGCCAGATTGCTACCAGCAATCCAAGGAACCCTGCCAGGGTGGTGCAGAAAACACTTTTCAAGTTACCTAAATGGCCAGAGCGAGCCTAAGAGGCTGCTGTAATGGTCTCTCTTCCAGATATTGGACAAAGACTGTTCAAAGTCCTGAAAGCACTGGCTGTATGAACACTGGTGGGACTCAGAGCCGGAAGAGCTCTAACTGGCAGTACTGCAAGGGCGAGCAGGAGCCAGGCCCCAGCTACAGGAGCCTCTCCCGTAGCATTTGCTGTGCTGGACAAACAGCCTGGCCCCAGGAACCCACCACAGCCACTGGGAGGACGGGACAGAGCAGTAACACGTAGAGACAGAAGAATGGAACATTGAATCTCGCGTTTCTGGATGGACATCTTCAGATCTCTACTCTTCCCCCTAACTAGAGGATTTTGACATACCACAAGTATAGGTATAGAATCCTATACCTGGGCACTAGAAATAATTCATACCTGTATTTACTGCTTATAAAAGCTGCAGCCTGTCATTTAGTCCCACTTCAGCATCTGTGTCATCCTTTCACCTGGGTGCAGAGTCAACAAGCACAACCTGGAAAACACTTGTTTGCGTAGGGCCAAACAACTGTGCTCAGGGCCATGACCAGAGTATTCAGATGGCCCCTTCAACCTGACAAATACCAACCCATCAGTACAGTACTGCTCCATCAAATATATCTGCCAGTTCTTCAGTTCAGTATTTCCAAGAAGACTAAGCAGACAAGATTCTACTGTTTCTCACAAAACGCTATTCTCAGAACGTGAGAACGTGCCTCACTATTTCATTATATTGCCACTTACTATAGTATTGTTCAATTTAAATTTCTAACCACAGAGCCAGTCAGTAATATATGTATGTACAAGACATCAAGTGTGTATTTATTTTGCATACCTATAGGTGATTTTCATGGAAAAAATGCTTCATAAAAAATGGTGCAACATTACTGCACAAGTGCAATTAGAGGCAGTCCCAGAACTTCAGAATTACAATAAGACACCTCCATAGTCCGAACTTTATCCAGACTTGAGTTTTAAGTTTCCATTAAAAAAAAAAAAAAAAAAAAAAAAAACCAAAACCAACACAAAATAACACCTTAAGTGCAGATCTATATCAAACTATCCAATTAAAAATTATGCTACTAACAGAGTGGCAAGTTCATTAGCAGTCTACACATTGTACCACTAATTTAAATCCTGGATGACTGAGTTATTATGCCAACATCAGTTAAAGGTGCCATTTTTTTTAATATGCTTTTAACACTGCTTGCAAGAATAATATTAACTGCAGGTATAAGATATCTTTATTCCAATAGGTGTACAACAGTGAATCTTGGAGTCCCTCCTACACTCTACAATAAGACAATACACCTGCTACAGAAAACTACTACTTTAAACTGTACAGGTGTAGTTAAAGCTGTACAACTTCTGAATACAGAGAAGGCCTAGAAGTAGGACTATAAACATGTTCCCTTGGGTGCATAAGACACTACCAAAGAAACCAACAAGGATCCCCCCCTTATTTAAAGCTAAGCAATATCTTTTTCTTTTGTTTAGGCAAACAAAAATAGCAAGTTTTGTTCCAACTACTGCGGCTTCCCTCTAGAAAAGGGAGAAAGTCAGTCGATTTGAGAAGTCCACAGCAAAACCTCATCTATAAGGAAAAAATATTACAGAGAAAATGCAAGATAGGTCCTTCTTTACAACACTCATAAGAGCCTTACCAAAACCACAACACTATTATCCTGAAAATCTGCAACATAATCCCAGTCCAAGAGGGATCAACACATCCAAGTTTCCCAGTGAACCGACAGCACTTAATGGGCCCTGAGTCGCCTGAAATCCTGCAAAAACCTCCGAGTAGCCCCTGGTTTCTGGCAGCCTCTCCAGTCCACACAGGCACAGACCCAGCTGCCCACAAAACAGCTCTATGGCCCCTGTCCCGTACAAAGGTGCCCGGACCCTCAGACAAAGTGTAGGCGATCCCCTCCCCTCCGTGGGGCAGCCTGACAGCGTCCCACGGGCCCGAGGCCTCGGCGGGATCCCGGCGCCCCCCAGCTGGGCCCTGGCGCTCGCCCCTGCCCAGGAGCAGCCTCCTGCCCGCTCGCCCCACGGCCCCGGCCCGCCGCGCCGCCCTTCCGGCCCTGCTCAGTGGGAGGACCGAGGAGCCCACGGCCCCAGGACATCATGCTCCGGCTGCGGGGTCCCGGGGACCGGTCCCTTCGCCGCTCCCGTCGAGCCGCTGCCGGACACCCCAGCCCGCCACGACTAGGCCCCAGCTGCCCCTGCGGCACCGCCGCGGCTGGCCGGCCCGGAGCCGCCGGGCCGAGAGGCGACCCGGGAGGACACTCACCATATTGAGGGCTGTGCGGGCCTCTTCCCTCCCGGCTCGGGCGGAGACTGAGGGCGGCGGCAGTAACGGCTTCCTCCGGCAGCAGTGGCGGCAGCTCCCGGCTCCTCACGGGCCCTTCCGCCGCCTCCCGCTCATGCGCAGTGCGGCGCATCCTCCGCGCCGGGAGCCGGCGCTGCGCGGCCGCGGCTCGGCGGGCCGGAGGCTGCTCGGGGCGGGGGGGGCGGCCCCGTCCCGCTCCCGGCCCCGTGCGGGTTTCCCCGGGAGCGGCCGGTACCCGCAGCGCGGCGGTTGGTCGTCGCACGCAGCTGAGGTGGGGGGCGCCGCACCGGGGGATTGCGGCCCGGGGAAGGGAGGGGAACGCTCCCCTGCTCCCCTTGGGGTTATTGCGGGGTCGGGGCGAGGAGAGGCCGGGGGGTCCCGCCCGGCTCCTTGCCCTGGGACCTGCGCTCGCCGCACGTCCGCTTTCTGTCGGGGAAACTCCTTATATCTTTCAAACATTTTGCGAGGGCTCGGTGTGAGCGCGTGTGTAAGAGCTGCCCGTCCCGCCCCCCGCGCTTGCAGAGGTGGTGTCGGTGTTCGGGGGCAGGCGGGGGCACGGGCCCAGTGCGAACAGGGAAGAGATGGGAAAAGCCCGCGGGCTGTGCAGGGTGGAATTGCAAGGGGGACAGGAGACGTTTGCTGGGCAGCCACGGAGACCTGGGGAAGGTGAAGTGTGAGGGCAGCGGCTTTACAGACGTTTTCTTCCGGGCCCACCTTCCACCCTTGTCAGATTTTCCTCCCGGGGGTTGCGATCCCCTTTGGGGAACTGTTGCTTCCAAGGGGCTGTCGACAGACGCAGCCTTTTTTGCAGGAGCACAGATGTACAAGCGCAAGAGGCTGTACGGGTTAAAGCACAGTTTGTACCAGTATCCCAGACAGTTATTTTTTCCCAGGAAAGCTTATTCTATCCACTGCAGACTTTTGGCAGCTGCGAGGGCTTGGGGCAGCAGAATATTTGCTGATAAAACTCACAGTGGTGGCAAACCACTAGTTGTGAAGGATGAAGGTTTGAGATCTGATTCATGTTCTCTTATCTCCTGCTGAGCTGGGAGCTATTAAAGTAAGCTTCTGTATTTATGTTACATGACTAGTATGACTGCACACACCACAAAGAAATTAAGATTTGAGAAAGCCATTCTTTCTGCTTCATGGTGAATGTCATGGGATTATATGTATGTTTTTATAGAAAAGACTCTGAATCACTTCTTTCTTACTTCACTGAAAATCAGAGTTAAGCTTAGATGGAGTGTGAGGAGTTCAAGCAGTATTTGGAGAGGGAAATCAGGCCTGTCCTGTGAAGCGTCCAACTGTGCTGGTGTTCTGAGACAGTAAAGAGTTGTCTTGGTATTAAGTGTACGGAACTGCGTGTGAATTCAGCTATCCTGAGAGACACTACTTGCCTGGATACCTTGAATCCTCCTGAAGAGCGTGTTTTTGAAATCGGCCAGTGTAGAGCCAAGAACATTGTACACCAGCCTGGTCCATGTGAACCACGGCGAGGAGGCAAAGCCAAACCTGAAAAGCCATTTCATCGAGGTAACTCATCGCCATCACCACAACACGCTGTGACAGCCCTCCGGCAATCTGAAAACACAAATCAGACCTTCCTGTGAATTACTGCGACATGTAACAATAATCTGAGAGATGAACTCTGATTGCAGTGGATTCCTTAAGACAGAGACAGGATTTTTAAGTGGCTTGTTTGTCCCTCACGTCTGTGAATCTTGCTGGTTTTCTGTAGCGCAGGGTCTGTTGGGCAGTGCTGAATGTGTGTTTGGGGGCACACTGTGTTTAGTTTTACGTGTTCTTTTAACAAGTTGTACGTTAACATTCTTTTAACAGAACATTGGAAAAGTGTTTTTCATTTAGCTTTTGTTTAAGATCACAAGGAATTTCACATGCAAGAGCATCATAAGCTTTAATAAGGTGCTACTTACATCAGTAGACTTATGGGTATTATCTAGAAGACCTTATTTTATGCATTCAAATAATATTCACTTTAAAAACAGTCCTTGAAAAATTCACTATTGCTACAACTTTTAGTTCAATACATTATTTTCCGCTTCTGCCTGAGTTACAAATTACCAGTTATCAAATTAGCTGCATGTCTAGGGGAATTTGTTCTTGGTACTTCAGCATTCAGAAATTGTTCCTGATGTACCATATTTTCTTCTGGGACTCATGGACATTTGACTCTGCTTCCAGCTTTGACTGACTTGTGATTTGATCTCTCTAACTTACTAAATTCCTCTACATTATGAACTCCTGTCTTGGAAGGTATGGAAAAATCTTAACTGCTTTGCAGGGGCTTCTTAGCAGAGCACATAAAAATGGGTGATTCAGTAAAATGTGAGTGAAATATAAAGAAAAAACATGTGAAACACAGATTAATGCTATTCCCATGGGGACGCTACTGTTTTGTGTTTGGTTTATTTTTTTTTCAATGTAAGTTCAATTATAAGGTGAAACTGTACATGAGGAGTAGCTTCCTACTGCTGTTTAAGTTGGAGGTCCAGTGTTACTGATTTTAGGGGGAGCTAGGGTCTGCTCTTCTGTCTTGACTTCCAGAGTGCTTCCACAGCTGCATCCAAATTGCAGAATCGGAGGCAAGCTGGCGTGCCCAGAGCTCAGGCCATCCCCTGCCTCAGCCTGAGCCAGTTTGATTAGACTGGCCGAGTTATCTTCCCCTTGTGTGGCACGCTGCAGGAGGCAGATCCTGCTCAGCACACACTTCAGGACACAGTCAGATTGCCCCAGTTCCACTGGCAGTACAACTGCAGATGGAGATCTGTGCTCCAGTGAGGTGGGTGCTGTCTGAATCTCACCCTTACCGCTTCTGAGCAAAAAAACCAGCAGCTTTGTAAAGCAAGAGGCACCATGAGGCTGCCAAAAAGGCTTTTTGTACATACTCAGAATAAGTTGTCTAAATTGGGCTTGTAACATGTCAGCTTTTGTACAACTCCATCTAGTGATAAACAGCTCTGCTATTTGTAAACATGACACATACATTCAGTGATACAGACTAGAAGGAAATACTATTCATTGTGCAATCTGCATGCAGCATAATCACTGTGACCACAGTAACGTGATGACTTAATTTATGGTAAGGCTGACACGCTTGCCTTGTTTTGTGGTGTGATCCAATGATGTGTTTCATCTCTTGTGAACCCTAGGAGAACCAGTCACTGATTTATTTATTTTTTTTAAATCCAAGGGTGTCAAATGCATAGTTCTAGATATAACATTGATCTGTTTTGCTGAATTGAGCTGTCTTCTTGAGCAGATAGAGAAGCAAGTCTCACATTGTCAGTGCAGAATCCATTTAGTGTAATCCTCTTGCTGAGAACTTCCATCTAGAGCACTTTGTGAGGAAGAAGCCCAGAGCTTTATGAAGGATAACAATAACCTGGAACAGCTTGGCCTAGAAATGTCTTTCTAACCCCCACATCGTTTTGTCAACTACTTAAGGCTCTAGAAAGTGAAACCACCAATTCATCTTACACTGAAGGAAGAGCCATAAAGTGGTTACGACTGTGGTCCTTTGCCTGCGAACGCTGACCACGTGTTTAACTAAGAGAGCAGAGTCCCATCAACTAACCTGAGCCAGGAGACTCAATGCCACTCTAAAGGCATGAAGTTCCTCAGCATCCACAGGCAAGACCCAAGGGTTTCCTCCTATCCCGCTGTTCAGCTGATAGAGTTTAATGTCTGTATCAGCCCACATAATTTTCTCTGCGTTGAAATAAGCACAGAGGAAGTGAACAGCCCGAGATATCCACCTGCAAACCAGCACATTGCCATTGTCTGCAGATTGTTGTTAACAGGTTACAGGGAAGGGTGTTCACCTTCTATTAAGTTTTTCATCCTTCCTACATTACGTAAGAGGTTACAAGGTACTACACCCAGTCAAAGGCACTGTTAGGAGCTGGGTGCCACATGACGGTATCTGTGGGAGGGAGGAGGACAGGTTTATGTGACAAAGGACAAAGAGGTCAGTGAACCTAACAAAGTGTGAATGTTTCTGCTGTACCTAACTATACCCTGCCAGGCTTACCCTGAATAAACCGAGACTTTCCAGGACACCTAATAAGAAAACTGCAAGACTTTTGTATTTTTTGTTACTCATTAGAAGGACTGAGATACTTAAAATGCCTTGATTTTAGTCTATGTAATATGATTTAAGAAATCAGAGGCCATAAGAATTGAAATAGCTAGTTGATTTTTATGAGATATTGGCATTTCCTTGGTTCAGAATGGATGTAAACAAGGTATGATTTATGTAAACAGAATGACTCTAAATTTCCCAAGCTATAAACCAGACAGTGCCATCATAGCTATGACTTCATGATTAAAACCTTTGCCTTTGAACAGTAAGCAGCTTTCCCTTCTCACTACAAAGAATTATGGGGGATCTCAAGAATCTGTGACACTGAGACACACTATTATTTCCCTATGACAGTGATTTTCTGTATGTGCCATCTTTAATTGTTTAGTAAAAATAAGCCATCCCAATTCAGAGCACATTGCTCTTAATATATGAAACAGTAATTTAAGTTACATGTACGGGAGGCATGTCTTGAAGTAAGCAGTCTGCAAAAGTAACACAGACATACAAAATAAGATGACTCTTACCTTCTGTCAAAGGTAACACACATTTAGCCTTTTCTACTCCTCACGCTATTGTAACAGCAAACTGTTTTTTGCAAAATGTCTACACATCCCTGCCAATAGTATTTTTTTGATATCTAAGTGGCAATTTGTAACCTCCCTGCCCGTGACTAGCTATCCATAGCAATACAGTGGGGCAGACTTCAAGGAAAGCATGCATTAACCATATATCTGTAAATTGGTTTGTTCTAGTTCATATTTGATCTCATTTTTAACAACTCTGTCTTATGTTTCTGGGATGCTTAGCACAGGGCACTGAACACACATGGGCTCTTTGGCTGCAGCTCCTATACTTGTTATTTATCACTGTTCCTTGCGCACCAGCACATGCTGATGAGTGAGCGAAATGCTACAGCCCAGGAAAAGATGTGCCTTCCTTTTCAGAAAGGGAAACAAGGGATGCAGCTCTCAGCAGCAGCTTTTTCACCAGACCCGCTGTGGCGCTTTCCTGGCTCCGGGATGTTAACATCTCCCGCTTTCCCTACTTTTCAAGTGAGTAGGTTGGCTGCCATTCACAGAGACCAATTACCATTTCAAGAGCAACTCTTTGGCACCAGAACTGTTTATATGGAAAACAGATTAAAGCTAAAACCCAGCTACCATCATAACTTCAAAACCCAGTAGGGCTCCAGACATGTGTTTTACTTGCTTATTACTGCCATAATAAAAAAAAAAATGGGGTATTCAACCAGAATAGCCATGTTTATTTTAATGTGGATTCATCATATTATCAACAGGTTTTAAGCTAACATCAAATGTCTAATAAAATACATTGCATTGCTTTCAGAACCCATTTTTTTTCTTTCATGAAATACAATCAGTCCACATAAAAATAAATGCCAAGGTTTCAATTATTAATTTCTGCAATATTTATTTTTTAATATGATGTTCAGTAGTGTATATTCCTTTCCAAATGGAGTTCTTATGCAGAAGGCTGTGCCCCAGTATCATAAAGATACTAAGTGATATTTACCTGGGAAGCATTCATGTGTAAAAATCCATCATTTTGAACATAACTTTATAAGCAGTTAAAGTATCTGTTGAGAACATACCTTGCGTAAAAGCTGTCAGTTCAGACCTTAATCCATTGCCATTGACTGTTCAGTGAACACATTCTGAACAGAAGAATAATAAACAGAAATGAATACACTTGTGATAAGTGCACCGGTTGATATGCCCTTTAAAATAGGTACAAGTGTTCAGACCAACTTCTTTTTTCCCTACCAATGACTCAGTTTTAAAGGTCCTGCCAAAACATTTGAGTATTAATTTTTTAATTATCATGACGGCAGAAGCCAGGATTTTCTGGTAACTGGGTAGTACAACCATTACAAAGGATTCAATACACCTTGGAAACTATTTTTACAATTCACCAATTTAGATATTTACTGTATAAAAGGTAAAAAAAACCCACTTTTAAGTAAAAACAGTCTACATCTGAAATTACAAATCCACCAGCAAGCACAGAAAATAATTATTCATAAATTGCTGTGTCCACAAATTTTGCAGTGTTTTGATTAACATGAACCTCATTAAGCAGGAGGAAAGCAGGCAAATACCTACTAAGTGACTTGCCTGAAGTCCTGGTGAGTCAGTGGCTGCAATGAGATCACAGTCCTGCTCCCCTGCTTTCCACCCGTGTCCTAATGCCTGATTCAGTGTGAATTCAGGCCCCACACCACAGATCTTCACTGGGTGTGAGCTACAGTAACTGAGGGCAGCTGAAGGGCGCACGAGAGACTGAGATCCCCCCAGGTGGGCAACTAAAGTTTATGAAAGGCTGGCATTTTGGTGACACTCGTGTTCCCAAGCGAGATGTCTCTGACCTGGTACAGCAAGCGCTGAGCTCACTGAGTGCTTCTCTCTGCTCTGGTCTCCCAGAAGCCACAGGCTGGAACACCGATGCCCTCGGTCTCTCCTGTGGGCCACCAACTGTGCATGAACCACGTACCCCTGACCTCTCCCCTTGATGATGATTATGATTCGAATCAGTTCAGATGCATTGTTTCTCTAATATATGTGACTCTCATATCAGAAGTACAAGCACTTATTTGAAAAGGTATATCAATAACTAAAAGCTGGCAGAGATAATTTTAAACAATTACCAAGTTTTTTCTTTCTTACTCTACCAGTGTTCTACAGACAGTTTAGTGACAGCTATGTTATTATCATGTGACCCTTCAATTCACATAACACAAGGATTTATTTGTAATAAACAGAAAAATTCTGAATATTTTGTAAATTAAAATTCTAGGTTACAGGAACAATCTACCTTTAATAATTCTTTTGCACATCTCTAAGTTCAATTAAATCACATTGCAGTGAAACATTTTGCATGTGTGAATTCTGACACTGACTTCAGCAAGAGCTCTTATTCTGAAATTTAAAAAAAAAAAAATCACTATTTGAAAAATCAATCTCAGTGGAAACCTATAGAGAAAAAACCTTAACAGCTTGTTTTCAGTAGTGAGGGAAAATTAAAGGTTGTAAATTATTTGTCTCCTTTCATTCCCAAGGGAAACATTTTATCAGCTTCTAAGGAACATGTTCTTGTTTCACTGGCTGAAGCAAGCAGTGCAGGCTCAGTGGACAGAGCGCCTCATGTTGTGAGTTCTATTGTTTTGCTACAGATTCAGTGTAGCAAAGAAGGTCTAGAAACACAGCAATGTCACATAGAAAGGAAAAAACAAATGCCAAGCAGCAGTGCTGCTTCATGACTGAGTTCACGTTTCTGCACGTAGATTCAATGTTTAAATAAAACAAGTCACTAAACTTACCTGCAGTGAAATCCATTATGAGTGTCTGGATTACTGCCTCCTAAATGTGATCTGCAGATTGTGGTCTGTCAGATATCAGATGATGACACATGAACAGCTCCTTAAAACCCTCGCACATAAACAAACAACCAAGGAAAGAACAAAATGAAGAAAAATAAAAACAAACATTCAAAGTGAAGCTTAATTTTTATTTAGCAGTACATAAAAATCACTGTGGCGATATCCTACAGGGTGATCAATGAAGTGGAATTTTTTGTTAGGTGGCCATTGGATTACAAAGGAATTTGAAAAGTATTACAGTTTGCTTTTAATATACAAACCATCCAGAGCCATTACTTTTTTATACAATCTTGTCTGCACTGCGGGCAAGGCTGCACAGTTACAGAATCACATCGGAGAATTCCCTGTGACATTGTGTATCGATTCAGAAATTAGATTTCAGGTAAGCAAAAGGATCCATTTGCAGAGATGTAACTACAGATTTGGGATCATTGCAACATCTGTGTTTGTTCCTTTCTGCAGTATAAGCCACGCTATCATCTTAAATTAGAGTATCAAAAGTTCATATGACAAGCAGAACTTCACCTTAACTAAAAGGTGAAGAGATTTGACAAGGTTGCAACAACTAAAATAAATGTATCTTTTTTTTTTTCCCCCCTTTTCCTGCTTCTCTGAGGTGCTTTTTAAACAAGTTAAAATAAATTTATAGCAAATGAACAGTATCCTGCATCAGAGAAATATTTTCTTTGGATATCAAAAAACTACTAATTTTCCATTCTGCGATGCTGCAGATATCAAATTTAAAAAAACCTATTATTCCTAGTCATATTTCATGTTGTTATAAAGAATTTGGCATACTTCATCTCAGCCAATAAGTAATATATTAGAATATGAACAATATAGGAAAAGTAATAAGGATTTTGAAGTCAGTATTTCATTTGGCACAACAGTATTAAATAAGCTGATCATCCTTCTGTGCTACAATTTCACGTTTATAGATCAAATTATATTTTTGGAAAGCAGTTACATTCCAGCTTTGATGACTATAGCTACGTATTTTAAAAATGCTTTGTATCATATATTTCAAAGAATATTCAAATAATTGTTGAAAAGCAAATTTTCATTATTCATTGAGGTAAATGGGAAAAAAGATGCAACAAAAATGACGGAGAGGGATCCTGGGTTAAGGAACAATCCTGAATTCCCTATTCAGGCAAAAACATAAGCTACAAACAGGGATTTTGCCAGAGAAATGAACTCACAGAACAACTGTCACCTTTCAGATTTCCTTCACATCAATGCTCTCACATCTCAGGGAAAAAAAGAAGGCATCTGTGAATGCAAAAGTAGGAGCCTACCTGTCTGTAACGTACAGTCCTTACTAACCTCTCCCACCCCTTAGGAGTTCCACATCTTTCTCCAGTCTAATGCCTCCTCACAGGCAAATGTAACAACTGAACAACAATCACGTAGGTCCACGAGTTACATATACGATTACAGTATAGAGATATCCAAATTTCAGTAAAGTCCGTATAATTTACAGTCAGAATATGTAGGAACTGCAGAAGAAACCAATTCTTCAATTCGTTATACAAAACAGTTTGCTGAAAATACAAAGAAATCTGCTCCGGAGAGAAAAAAATCAACAAAGTAGAAAAAAATAAAATGCACCTTCCTTGAATTTTATTTTGACTCATCCTCTTCATCCACAAACTCAACTAGTGGAGCGTCTCTGTTGGCCTGGGCACCTTCCTGGAAATGAACCTTTCTTATCACTCCTGCCTTTGGAGCCCTTATGGTGTGCTGCACAGAAACACAGCAACAGGCAATCAGTAGAGCGGTTTGCTTTGGTTTGGTTCCCCCTCGCTCCAGCAAATGCTAATATATGCTAATATTTCTCTTCTGGTGCAATTAGAACAGAATACACCGAATTACTTCCTCTGACACGTATATTTATTTTAAACCTTCTTTTAAAATATTATCCTAGTCATTTTGCAAGTTTTATTTTCTCATCAATATGTATTTCGATAAATATACCTGGGACAAAAAGGCTATAAAATGTTATATCTTGAAGTATGAAGAGCTAAATGTTACTTTACTTCACTAATACTTTTTGTTCTTATAATAAATACCGGGCAGAAATAATACAGTTTTAGTCCAAATTGTTAATCACATAGCAGATTTATCCCCTTAAGAGGAAGCTGCAGATTTACTGAAGATATTTCTGTTTGCTGGCCAGGAAGGGTCTTTATTGAATAGATATTTGGCAACATCCAGATGAAATACAAAGACAGCTACCAGTGACAGTAAAGGAATAACAAGTTTACATTACACACCAATCCTCAAATTGCTCTACTTGCTATCGTATCAGGTTAGTTTTCCATTGTAGCTTTGTTTGTTAGTAATTTTCTACACAGGGTTAATCTAATATCAAAGCGTTTTAATATCAGATATTAAATCCTTACATTTAAGCAAGAATTCGTTTAAATAATAAGTTGCTTTTTTATATCTCAATAGCATTGAAAAAAAGAACTACTCAGATAATGTCAGACTGAGATATCAGCTGGAGAGGCACAAACATTTAGCATCCAATTGCAAATAATTTTGGTGTAATTATTTTTTAGTGCACACATGTCATTTCATGTAACTTTAGTGTCATTTATAAAAGAGCACGATAAGCAAAAGGCAAATTTTCTCAACAACATTAATTCTGCTGAAACAATGTGGTTTGAAATAAACTAATAGTCCAAACCAAACCAGTTCACGCTACAAAGCTGTAGTTCAAGCAATCTGAGCCATGGTCGAGCAATGTGACAAGATATGATGGCCAAAATGCTAGTCCACTGAATGCCACATGGACAACTACAGAGAATATTTAGTGTACTCTTGGCAAAATTTTATGGAAGTATTAATAAAAATACTATAAACAAAAAGAAATACCCTTGGCATATTTATAAAGTGACCATTAGCTAAATTTCTGCCTCAGGTAACTGCAGGCTTTCCATAGGCTTATATCCTGACAGTCACAAGAGAGATACTGAGAAGTTTTAGGCTAGAAAAATGAAAGAATTATGGGCTTCTTGGGAGGGAAGAGACGGACTGACAAATCTAACCAAACGAATATTAAAACATCTGCAGAATACTATGGATTATATAATCATCATTTGATAATAAGAGCAAATATAATCCTCTAAAATCTAGTGAGACACACTTGTTCTACAGCATATAAAGTGATGATGACATCTGCAAGCTATAATCTGCATCATACTTCAATAATGCAACCAAAAACGATTAAATTATGAACAGATTATAATTTTCTCAGTAATTAAAACCTTTTATACGTCACTCACCTCCATTTTCATAGCTATCATAACCATCAGAGGGTCTCCGATCTGAACCTTATCCCCTGCTTTAACAAACACCTACAATTCAAGAGAAAATTGGAAACAAATAAAAATCACACATCTGTACCATTAAAAACCAGCAGCTGGATCTTGGCGAGCACAACCCATTGAGTGCCGGTGGCTTTGCAAAACCAGCCTCATAGTATCTTTGTTATTATTGAATTGGCTATCTGAGTTCTCCAGATAACACTCAAGGGGGTCAGAGGATCAGTAACAGCTAACAGGATTACCAGGAAGCCATTTATTTACCTAACAAGAAGCATTAGAAGAGACAATATATGTTCTACCCTTTCCATGCTTAAAGAGAGAAAGTCCAGAACCTCTTCCCGGAGCCAGTCGCTAAAGTTGTTTTTAAAACAAAATCCAGAAAGATTGCAGGAGACACCTGGCTTTTCCACAATAACCCCGATTTAGAGTGTTCACACAGTATGTCTGAGATCCATGTTCAATGCACTCCACCCTGTGAAGCGCTTCATGCCTTTTATCTCAGCAGAATGATTAAACTACTAAACTCTCCTGGAAAACTCTTTTGTTTTGAAACTTTTCCACTATACAGGAAAACACACAAGACTTAATGAGCTAAAGAAAAAGAAACAAAAACGGAAACAGAAGCAGTCAAACACACAGTTTAACAAAAAAGGCATTTCCAAATACTTATTTTTTTGCAAGTGCATCTATCATCTTGCTCTTTTGGTCAGATGAAATGGATCAAAAAGCCTGTGACACTGCAGGGAACTTTGACTTAGAAAGTAATTAAGAAAAAATTACTCAAGTGGTAGGATTAGTTAAATACTCGGATCTTCCAGAGCTCTCAAAAGAGAAGACGAGAAGCCTGAAAAAACTCTTGAGTGGCTGCTAAAAAGTCAGAATAAATACAGCTTTTTCCAACTGGGAAAAGTCACCCAGGACTCACACTTGATTCTTTCATGGCAGTTAGAGGAAAAAAAAAGCACCATTTCTGGAAGAGTGAACTTGGATATGTATCGGATAATTAATTTCCTATCTGTATTATTATAATTACCTTCTCAACTGTGCCTGTCATGGGCGCTACGGCACCACTTTGCATTCCCACCGAACTCACTGCAGACAAGTACTTGGGTACGGGAAGGCCAATCTGAGCGCTGCCTTCCTACAGAAGTAAAATCAATGACATCTGAGTTAACAACATAAAATAACAAGTACACTGGTTGACACACAGCAAAAAAACAGACCCAGCTTCAGGCAAACCAGCCAACTGGTTAGGGTGCCAGTCGACTGGGGCCAGGGCAGCAAAAAGGCTGTGGGTGTGTTTAATAGTTCGCCAATGCCCAAGTCCTTAAAAACCACACCTGCTGCTGCTGAGGATCAGCAAGGAAGAAATGACCCCTGCAAAAAAGAGGCTCCATACAGACCTTTGACCCCAAACTCACACCTTCCCCGTTCACACAGCAACAGCACAGAAGGTTTTACAAAATGAGTAAAGGCTGTTTTCACAAGGAGTAGGCAGGTGGCTACAACAAGACAGACATTGGCATCTTCATTGCCAAGCATTGTCAATATGAGTGTTTCTTAATTCACAATGAAATTTTAATGAAAAATTCTTACCATTACTGAAAATCCCCTAATTCCTCAGACTTGCTACCCAGTTTCCCCAGAGCTCATTCTCCCCCATATCCTACCATACCCTAAAATTCCTGTGATTTCTTTGAGATCTTCAACTCACACTCCACTCTGGTACCACAGATTATTTTTATCATTTAATATTAAAAATCAAACATTCTGAAATAAAAAAAATCAGTTACAAGCACTTTCAAATAATTGTCCATTTAAAATAACTGCTAGTGTTCTACAAACAAACTTGGGATATTTGAGCATTTTAATATTTTGTGTTCTCCCCTCCCAAACCATCACTTGCAACTCTGATTCATCTAAATTTGTTTTATAACCTTTCTAAAAGCAACGGATATTCTCACTCACTGACCATAAGCAACTAACTTCTAATTATAGCTGTAAATCAAACAAGTATCAAAACATTATGAGCCAATGTAAGAAGTTGAAATGATGATTCTCTTTGACATTCTCTTGAAATTTATATTGTTTATTTACATGGATTAAAACTCCAAAATTTTATACTTGTGATAATAAAGAAAGGAACTTTACCGGAAAGAAGAGATAAATGGTGTTGTCCAAAATGACCAATTTGGACTTACACACTGTTCCATTTACTGAAGACCTCAAGTAAACTGAATCATCTTCATTGAAGATCTCTCCGGAAATCAGGTACGTTTTATCTTGAATCTGAAAGTCAAATGCTTTTATAAGGACAAAACCTACCCCTTCACGAACAATAAACCAAAAGTTAGTATTTGCAGTGTACACTCATAAGCTGTGATTTTTCACAGATAATTCTGGAATTAAAAAGATTTTTAAAAAAAATCTTATGTATCCTTTATTTGTCAATTAACAGAATGAATTCTGTATCCACTGCAATCAGCTCACAGGATTAACTCACGTGCTCTCTGAGGACAGTTTTTATCACAAACTATGCAATAGCACTCAGCAAAATACAAAGGTATACAATTTCTCAAGAAAAAAACAAACAAACAATTTTTCTAGCACACTCATCTCTATGCAGTCTAAGCAGTTCAGAAATACTGACTTATAATTTGCCTTTTCTGAATATTGGAAACAAGAAGCTGAACTATAGAGAGACTGCATTCTCAAGCATGCAATCCTTCTGTGTGCCACACTGGACAGAAAATCCATTTGACTCAAGGTGATGCACAAAAAGATATTCAACACTGCAAAACACTACCCCATAAGCCACACAATTAGAGACGAGCACACATGCACACACAAAAGCATCAATATTTAAAGAGTTGTATCTCATAGGATCTCTATAGCGTAGACAGAGAAGGAAGCCAATGCTATGAGGCATCATTCAATTATTTAACCAAAAGATTTACTACTCTCATCATTCCTCAATCTCATTTGGTAATCGCTTTTTTTATTGTGAAGGTGGAAACTGGAAAAGTGTCATCTTACAGACAAAGCTCTAGAAAGCTTTTATTTTTCCCACAGGAGATCCATCTCATGCACAGAATAAAGCAGGAGTTCTGTGGAAAAAAAGCCTTTTAAATGCAGATTCAAATGTAACTTCCAATGTTTTAGACAAATTTAAGGAAGAGAAAAAGAGCAAGATCTTTAAAAACTTGAAAAACAAATGCTTTTCTTAGCTTTAGTTTTCAGAAGCATTTTAGTAGCTCTTCCATGCCAATTCAGCATCTAGCAATAGTGATTTCAGGCCAAAATAACAGTCTACAACAGTGGCTGCAAGCAAACCAAAAACAGAATCCTGTATCAACAATTATAAAGCAACTTTAGTAACAGTTAATACTGAGAGAAGCCTACATGAAACTCATTCTTCTTTTATCTAATGAAATATCTGAAAAAAAAAAAAAAGGACTTGTACCTGCATATTGTATGACCCTTCTTGATTGTAACTTACAGCTACATCCACGACTGTGCAATAAAACAAAGTAAGTGTATGTGAGTAGATTCAATTATAGCATCTGGAGAATAATGACATATAAACAATATTCAGCCTTTCTTGATAAAAAAAACAGACTTACCAATAGTAAGAAAAGAACAGGTATTTTCAAATGAGCTTTGTACACACTGCAGATTTCATATTGAATTCTAGCAACTTGTTTTTCAAAAATGAACACCTCACATTATGATCTGAAATCTATATTAAGTTATCTGGACAGAAACCGGATTTTTCACAGGAAAAAGTACTGAGGATTTTCGCACCAGAGTGAAGCAAAAGAAAAAAAAAGTCAATGGCACTGAGGTCTTAAAAATCTCAACATTACTCATTTAAATGATGTACATTAGGAGCATCATTTGAACTTTGTTTATATCTCCTCAAGATTTAACAATGTAGATTAACCATACAATTCTGTGAATTTCCAGATTAAATAGCATTAAAATCATGCTGCTTCTATTTGCTGTTTCTTTGTCTGAATTTTCAAGCACCAATCAAAATAAAATATCTCCCTTCACACACTTTATTAACTTACTGCTTTCCCCATCCAGCAGAGACAGTCTTCTGGTATAACACATATTTATTCTTCTACCAGTGCTGGATGCAAATGGTGAGAATTTATCTAAAACACAAAATACACAGATACGTTGCTTTCGTTCTGCCTTGACAGAACACAATACCTAGAACTTACACCATAAAAATCAATGTCCCACTATTACTACCATCATCCTTATCTGCTTATATTGCACATAAAAATTGGGGAACCACCATAACAGATAGTGACAACCACTCACTCAAGCTTCAGCACTGAATAAACTGAGGCTGTGTAACCTACAGAAATCATGAGACTAACAACAGCACTCACTAAGAAGACAGATATTGACTGTTGGCCACAAACACACCCTTGAACAGGACAAGAGAGCACATGAATTAAACTGCAACACAGCAGATTCGGATTAACCTTTAACTGAAAACTCCAACTGTAAGAGAAGTCAAACACGGCAGCAAACTGCCTGGGAAGATTGTGGGGGTTTCTGTTACTTGGTGGTTTTGAGAATGGATCAGATTTACACCCATCAGATACCGCGTGAGCAGTTCTTCATCTCTCGAGGCAAGGGAATAGTGTATAGGAATCTTTCCAGGCCCACTCTCCCATGTTTCCAGGATTAAGTGGAAGACAATATAAAATTAACAAGGTTGTTGGCAGCATATATTAGATTTATACGAAGATTTCATTAAAAGGAATCGCATGTCCCACTGGTATAGCCATTAACAGCGTCAGAATTCCAGAATGTTCAGCTCCTGGAGGGCTGTTCATTCCATTAAACCTCACTGCCTCTCCCAGCCTTAGCAGAGGCAAACTCCATCTCTGAAGACCTTGGGCCAACTGCAGGGATAATCCTGGCCTATACTCACTGTTCATGCCTGTAACCAGTGTCACTGTCCCAAGATCTTTCAGACAGTGCCCAGCTGAAGTGCTGTGGGAAATAGTCTGTACCTTACAGTGGTGATATATTCAGCATCTGCCCCTTAACAGAATGGACATCTGTTCTACGCATAAATATCTGACAGATGCCAGGATGCAGAACCCCGAGCAGACACAAAGTAAGGCAAAAAGGGAACATGCAAATTAAATAATTGCACATGAGCTCACAGCACTGTCTCATCCAACAAAATAAATCAAAACAAAAGAACGATCCTTACCATTTGACTGATCTCTAAAAGCATTTGTTAGCATTTTCTCTTTCAGTATGAGTCCTAGAGCTGCCTGACACAGAACTTCAGGTGGGGTTGCCTTTTTGGTTGGAAACAGTTCAGCATGGTGCTGAGGAATGAAATTAGTGTGCACAATTCCAGCCTCAAACTGGGGGTGTCCTGACAGGCTCAGTAAGAAATCAATATTAGTGCTTAATCCTACAATCTGTAAAGAAAAAGAAGCACATTGCCAAATTGAAATGAAGTTATGAATAAATATACACCTTTCTGCTCAATTTGTGCATACATAGGTGAATCTTTCTTCAGATGGCACTATCAAAACACAAAGTTTGCCAATAAAATGTAATTAATTCAAGCAGTGTGTTTCATTACCAATGAAACCATTTGTTGCAAAAAGAAAAACAAACAAACAAAAGTAGCCTTCTGAAAATCAAGAAAGTTTCCCAGCAATAGTAACGGGAGGTGATTTAGCGAAAAATACCACCACACACCACAAACAAACAAAAAAATAAACAAACCCACCAAAAACTACTGTTTTAAAAAAATCATGCTCTGAGTATTTAAAATAAGATTCCTAATATGAAAAGTGCCTCTTATTAAAAATGAGTTAATAGTTCCAGATAGTCCGTATTTGATCTTTCAATAGTAACAAATGAGAATGGTGACTTTATAAATTTACTAGATACTATCCATTTTCTGCAGTACAAAATACCTATGCAGACAACAGGAAAACACAACTAATTATTTTCGATAAATCAGTGAAACTGGTAAATATATTGTGCTGTCAGCACTTACTGACAGAATTATAAACAAAATTCTGAAAAAACACCACAAGGGAACTATTTTCTCCCTTTCACTTGCAACAATTTTCATTTCTAGCCAAAATAATAGTGGGCCAAACTTTTTCAGTACCTCAGTCACATTTATGTTTCAGATCTAAAGGTGTAAATTAATTCTATACGAATAATAGTCTCTCACCTCAAGTCAAACCTTAGATATACAGATATAACACCTGTAGTTTTTATAGGAGAAAAAGGGACCACTTCTTAAATGCAATGGACAGCATAAAAAAATACTCCATTATTTCTTGACCACATGGTTCAAAAAGGTAATTCCTTTTATAAATTAGAAATTATAAGTAAACACTGCCTAACACAAACTCCATCTACAAATTCCTCTAAGTTTGAGAAAGCTCACGCTACAATTAAAAACGTTGTTGTTTGGCCTTACTCTTCTACAAAGTCCCAGCTGCATCATCCAGCTGAAGGTATCGCAAACTCTAGAGAAAAACCTGTGTGTAAAACTGGACTTCAAGCTTATCTCTGCTCACTCCCCCAAAGAAAATAGTTTGCAAATTAGGAAAAAATACAGGCTCTGCAAACTAATAACAAATCCGAAATGGTAGCAGCAATGCAGGCTCCCTCTTGGAAACCACTTTTGTTTCACTGCAGTATTTTATCCATATTTTGCTAGCTCAGGATCTGAAATCATACTGGGTTCCTTCTACTTACATTATATTGACGCAAACTGTATCGCAACTTTCTCAGTGCTGCTTGACGATCCTCAGCCCAAACAACCAGCTTTGCAATCATCGGATCATAATGAACAGAAACTTCATCACCTAAAATATATTAAAAAAATGCTGTAACGCTAAACCAAGTTATTCCTGAAAGCTGGTAATGCATAGTACTGCACCCATATGGCACTAAACACTGACACAATTGATGGCCACATTTCTCTGTGTCCTTAAAGAACATTAATCATGTAACCTGACATTTCAAGTCCAAGGACAACTTCCATACAGACTTTCATAGAGGAAAAATTACTCAAATTCAGTTTTCTTTGTTGTCAGTCCTGCATTCTGATTGCAAACTGTGATGAGAATAAAATCAGCATGATCCAAGGGACAATATTTGGATACAGGTAAATAAAGAGGTAAAGAAAATATTCAGTGATTGACCCAAAGTACTTGGAAAAGCACAAGGAAGAATAATTCTGTAGAGATTTGTCTTTATAACAAGACCCTGTCAGATAAACTTATTTAGGCCAAAAAGGGAAATGCTTAAGAAGAAAAGCTTTTGATGTAAATATTTCTGATTACATCCCTGCCTTCGGTTTTACCTTGTCGGACTCCAGTTTCTATTCTGGTGAAACTATCAGGTGGTGGGGTGGATAAGTGCAACAATGGCCCAGCCCCTGGCATAAAGTTATTATTAGGGTCTTCAGCGTATATTCTGGCTTCAAATGCATGGCCCCGGAGCAGAATCTCTTCCTGCATTAGCGGAATCTTCTCTCCTGCTGCAACCTGAAAATAATAGTTTTTTTCTTTAATACAGGATTAATATTCTGGAGTCCCAAAGTATGAAATATTAAATACATTTCTTCTAAACATGAACAACTAGAAAGTAGATTTTAAAAAAGCACAAGGAGAAAGATGCGGTAGGTCATAAAAGGCTAATTCTGAAGTTACTCCTTCCTTTTCTCTGGGAGTCACCAGTCAAAGGACTTTGAATTATTATTGTGTAAACTGATCTCCTAATATTTCACACAACTAAAACATAATGGAACTTTTTTTTTTTTCTTCTGGTTGTGTCAAAAATAATTAAATGTTTAAGTTAAAGCCTGGTCAACCAAGACAAGATTTTTTTTAGAGAAAAATGGCTCCAAAAGCAGATGATGAAATGAATTACAAGCAGCCAGCACTACTGGCCTGTGCTGTTGAGTCTTCCATGTAATGTGGGACTTGCACATTTAAGAGAATGTTTCTATAGGTGGATTTCTAACAATTTGAGAACCTTTAACAGGGAAGGAAACATCATTTCATTACTCAAAGGAATTCACATTACAAATACAGGAATACCAAAAAACACCAGCAACACACCAGTTTGAGACTGAAAAAGCAGGGATTTTAGGGACAAAATAATAAAAGCAGCCTGCTGTAGTTAAGTAGAGCAGACCCTTCACCAGGAAGCAACACGATCGCCATCTACATGGGAAAATACAAGTTCCTATCAAAAAAACTGTAGCAACATTTCATCTTGTTTTGAAGTGTCAGGATTTTTCCACACTATGTCTTCTGTCCCCAAACTACAGATTTCAGCAGAGACAGCAGAATGTAATTTAGTCTTTAAAGAAACAGCACTATACAGATTCACAAAAGTAATCTCTCCAAGAACTAACAGACATTTTTTTATCTATTGAGTGATTAAGCCACACACTAAGACAACTGAAGTCTTTCTGCCTTATCTCTTTCTTCCAGTATTGTTTGAACCCTGCTCCAACTCAGCACTCAATGCTCAATTTCCATTCACAGATCAGGAAGACAAAAGTTCCTCCTTTTTGCATCAGCATCTGCCATTTTATTTTTCTGGTTACACAAACACTCCCCCACGCTATCTACTTCAGCTCAATGTGTGCTGCTGTCCTCACTGCTTGATTTCTCTAAGAACTGGTTTTCATTTGCAATCCGCTAAGGTCCAAAACTTCTTGTTATCACTACATGTGAGTAATCTCCCTGCAAATTGGGTGTGTGAGGAAATTGCCTGTTTCCAGTCCACACTATACAATTATTTAAGAATGTGACCATACTGGTATAACACCAGACACATATTTTTGTGAAGGGTTTTCCTCCTACGGCCTGATGCAAGGATGATTTTTGGGTCAGAAATACATTTGAACTCGAGTTTTAAAAAATTTTAAGTATGGTAAGGGAAAGATCAGGATCCTACTCCTCACAATTTCCACATTCTCTATAGCATCTCTAAAGACGCTTTAATAAAACATTTTTTTCTCTATACAACTGGAAGAATACTTTGTTGGAATTCAGAGTATCTACACAGTGCTCTACGATCAAATACAGTAATACAAGATGTTCCTTTGGAGCAAGGGAAACTCTACCCATTAGTTGAACAGGAGATGAGGATCTGAAAACTCATCTGGTGTCTCATAATAAATATCAAAGAGCACTATCCACCAGACAAGAGGAACTCTACACATAAAATCTATTAACACTTACCCTAAGCTGCCATTCCACCAAGTCTGTTCCAGTGATCATCTCTGTAACTGGGTGCTCTACTTGCAGTCTGGTATTCATCTCCATGAAGTAAAAATTATGTTGGGAGTCCATAATAAATTCCACTGTTCCTGAAGCATTTAATAAAAGGGCACTTCAACAAAACAAGACTTCTTCAGAACGGGCACCTAAGACACTTCATTCACTTACGCTAGGAGAAGACTACTATTTCTAAATCAGATACACTGAATTCCATTAAATCCTATACAAATTATCTTAAAGGGTCACACAATTGAGGTCTAAAAACAGACAGGTTGTTTCCTTGCACATTTACATATCCTGCGCTGTTTAGCAGCCACTCTACAGTAAGAGCTGCATTTGGTAAAAAGTGCATCAAGACTCTTTAAAGTATTGTGTATATGTATAAAGTGTGTAATTATGTTTTAAAAATAAGTACCCAAAGCAAGCAGTGAGAAAAGAAAGTCAAATAGTTTTAGCAGGTTCTTTTTCATTTGGGAAATAGTGTGAACTTCACAGTGAGTTGTGTTTTTCTTTTAAAGGCTTTACTGTTTCAATATAAAGTATTGTTCTTCATATGCTGATATTATTTTTCCCTTGCTCTGCTCAAACTTATCAACATTCATAATGCTTTCGAAAAACAATCTAGTTTCTTCAGTTATCTGCTCTGAATTTTTTTCTTACTATTCTCCAGCTGCCACTGGTCTTGAGCTCAGCCCAGGTATGCTATGCTAATTTAAATTTGTAGCTACATCAGAATTAACTATGCGATGACTTTCTGAAACCTCAAAAAAAGTGGGGGATGTGTGACTTATTCTAAAACAATCACACGCCATTTGCCTTGAGGCTTGAAGTCTTACTAAGTTAAAAGCACATGTCTGCAGCAGCCATTCCTCCACAGACTTACCTGCTCCCACGTAATTCACAGCTTTAGCTGCTTTGACAGCAGCTTCTCCAAGTCTCTTTCGAACTTCAGGATTAATTCCTGGCTGTTGATAATAGTAACAACACGAAAGACTAAGTTATTGGGAGTGTTGGTGATATTAAATCTACTATGCATGGATATTTGGTGGTATTTAGCAACTGTACCAAAATCCTTATCAATGTTATGCTTGAAATGTGCATAATTATTTTTCTAAGAATCATTTTCCTAAAAAAAGTAATTTTTTTCAATTAGAACAGGTATTGAGAATTACAAATAAATCACTACCTGCTAAATAAATTCAACAGGGGTTAGCAATTAATTTTAAAATATGTCAGTTCATAAAAAATATTATGAGAACTTTCTGCTCACCCCTGGTGCCTCTTCAATGATCTTCTGGTGTCTCCTTTGCACACTGCAGTCTCTTTCAAACAGATAGACTGCGTTGCCGTGCTGGTCACCAAACACTTGGACTTCAACATGCCTGTTCCATCATAATAGATGTTTCAATGTATTTCAATAAACCCCCAATCCTGTGACTGACTTCACCCAAACAGACTTTGAACTTGTACACAATCCTGTACTCGTCAGTAGGACTTCTTCTAGGTTCAAATGTCTGACCTCAAATAGATGAAATCGTAGAAAAGAAGCTGCTATTTCAACTGGTTTGGACTTCCTCAGTCCCCTAAATGGAACAGGATTCTAAATCCAGTGAAACCTCACAGGTCGTAAGATAAGCAAGATACGTATCTAAGGGCTGCTGCCTCTTTATTAGTTCTTTTTTTTATAATAAAAATAAAACCATTTCACTATTATTTGATAACAATGATTTCCCTCTTAATTTTCTATGTAGCAATTCACAAGGGGCAGCATCCCTGGCTCAGGAATCACATTGTATTTTTCAACATGCCCTTTCAGAGGACAAGTATTAGGTGGCAGAACTTCGTTCTATGTATAAAACTAACAAAAAAGTGTAATCATTCTGATAATCCTCTGATGCTGGTAAAAGAAATTCCCCAATAATTTCATTAGATAGTTCTCATGCCCACTTGGCAGCATAAGCAGGCCTTTGATTTCTTTAGACGAAATGCTTTCTTTATAGTGATGCTTCAAGAAAAACAGATGTAAAGTTCAAAAGTATCAAATAGAACTCTGAGTTCTTTATTAAAAAAAGTAAACTAGTTCAGTTTCACAGGTCAGGCACGAGCTAAAGACTACCACTTCTGTTTGAAATATCAAACTAGAGAAAGATTAAATAACCAGTTTAAGACACCTGAGGGCAGCAGAAGCACCACAGCCATCTGACTCAGGTCTGAAGTTTAACTATTATACAGTAATTTTTTTTTTCCTAGATGTAAATCAAGTTTAGAAAGGTCACTCGAAAATGAACATCAGTGTCTTTAAATGTCACTGCTGTGTCTCCTAAACAGTGGCAATTTAATTCTTATCATTCAAAAACAAAGTCATTACAAGAAATTCAATACATTATAAACAATTTTTACTAAATTAATACCTGCTGTAGTGCAAATAAAACATACAAGACCAATTTACATTAACATAGCTGTTTTACAGGTAGGATGAAAGAGTGGAATACATTACACTGTACATTTCTCACCTTGGATTATCTACAAATTTCTCAATTAGCATTGCATCATCATTGAAAGCCTTCTTTGCTTCTCTCCTGGCTGATTCGAGTTGGTCCAGAAACTCCTTTTCTGAGTGAGCAATTCTCATACCCTAAAATACAGAAAAAAAGCATATCTAAATGTCTAAAAACATGATCCACATAAAAATCCTTGGTGCACATGAACAGCAATAAATCAGTTTAATGATAACACTTTTCCCTTCTTTCTTAAACTCACCAAAATTGTTTATCAACTCCCAGTAAAATAATCCTAGCAAGTCCCATTGAAAGTGCCACAAAAAGTGTAAAATCCAGATATTACCATTCCATTGATAGGGATGAGTACAATTTTCTATTTCATTCTTAAATACCATACAAATTTTCCAAGGTTGGCAAAAAAAAACTGATTTCACTAAAAACAAGATATAGCTATTTTTGAAACAATTATAATTCTCTATCATGTCATTTTTATAGAAATTTGTTTCACACTAAAATCAGATTAACCAGGAAATTCATAGTACATTAAAAAGTGTCTAGACATCAAATATTTTAATAGTGCTTCTAATCACTCATAACACAACATTTTAAACTGTTAGGAAAAAAAGAGAACAGAGAAGCTGTCACAAAGCAACCATTTACAATCATCTAATTTCACACAAACAGATCCACAGAACTTTTCTGTTTATCTGAATTACTGGAGATCCATTGAAATAAACAAAACCCTTCCATTTCACATCACCTATTTATCTTGTGCCTGACTGCACAACAAAAGGAAATGAGATTTCATAGTGCTAGACTGGACATTAATAATAAATTTTAACAAAAAGTAGTTTTCCAGTTCAATTTTAAAGATTTCTTTCAGAATATTCAGTTATGGACACCGAGATGTGACAACTTGACAGCATGGGATGAACAGATTAGCTCTTTTACCTTTCCTCCACCCCCGCGAACAGCTTTAATCATCACTGGATATCCTATTCTCTTGGCATGTTCCTTCAGACACTCATCTGATTGATCTTCTCCATGATAACCTTCAACAACAGGAACGCCAGCAGCAGACATTATAGCTTTGGAAGTGCTTCGACAAAACAGTTTTATGTTTAGAATTATAATAGCTTTTCCTTTTACTTTAAGCTCCAAACCTGTATATGTTCCCAATATTATTTCTCCTCACATGCAATTGGATTGTAATTAATCAAATGCTTCAAACAGGGATTTTTCTCCAAGGCCACCACACAAAAGCAGCAGTTTCAGGCTCATGGTTCTTTCCTATCTTTTGACTCATGTTACAGAGGCCAAAACCTCACATTTTCAAACTACAACAATGTGTCCTGCCAAAACTATATTTAAGGTTGTACAAAGACTAAAGTCTTTTCATGATACAGGCTGGATTCACACCACGCATAAAACACTCAAGTGTAACAATAACTTGAAATAGACATGTGAAACTAGTTAAATTAGATAATGTACTCTCACATCAGGAAGTGAGAAAAAAATAATTCTCTGAAATTAATATTACACAGTTCATGTGTTAGTAATAACCTTATTTCTGTATTCTTGATTTATACTTCATACCCTGGAAACATTTATTTGATCTAAGTAACTAAGAATACGATCCTCTGTGATGAACAAAACTTATCACTCCATTTTACATGAGCCACAATAACCCCTGATGATATGGTGGGTGTTTTCCACCATTCTTTTGACCAATATACATGACATCCAATCTGACTGCTGAACCCTTACCTATATAACACTGCAATGCCCCAAATCTGGAAAACTAGGATCAGTTAGGTATTTAATGACCAAAATCCTAAAAACTGAACAATCTCAATTGTTTCTAACTCTAGAGTAATCCCACATCTCTAACCCTGAAGCTTATCCCTTTGAAGAAAGCCATGAAAACAAAAGAAAAAGAAAACTGATAGAATAAAACAATTACTGAGCATTTGGTCATTTGTTCACAAAATTAGCTTTGCCAAACTGTAAACTGCATAACCAAATAACAAATCAGAAATAGATACCTCTTAATACCCATATCTCTGATAGCAGATGAAGGCGGACCTATGAAGATGATTCCCTCTTGCTTGCACAACTCCGCAAACTCTGTGTTTTCTGAGAGGAAACCATAACCTGGATGAATAGCCTAAAATAGAATAATGTTACCAGCCTATTTTTATATCAGTTTAGCTTAGAAAACCCTGAAACTTCAGTAGAGTGCTAAGGAAACACAAGATGGAAACACTATGGGTAAAAATAAAGAACTAAAGAGCATGGAAGTAAAGGAAGATTTAAAGACATTGTTTCCTTACCTGTGCTGCTGAGACTTTTGCCACCTGCATTATTTTCTGCATAGCCAGGTAACTCTGCTGGGAAGGTGCTGGACCAATGCAATATGCTTCATCTGCCTGTTGTAGAAAAAATACATATAACACAGACTGTTTAGTGAATAATAAAAAGCAAGTTTAACTCGATTTCTGAACTCATATTGCTTATCAGACTGCAAGCATGCAACAGTTTAAATCACTGTCTCTCTTCATGGGGAGACTCAACTGGGTGAAACAAATTCTGACTTTCTTCCCAAAAAACAGAGTCCATTCTCTAACCCTCAGTGGCTACTCCAGAGTTAGAGCCAAACCTCAATGCACTTCCTGAAAATTGTTCAGCTGCCGAGACAGAGACTTGGCAAATTTCTCGTGGATTCAAGGAAAACCTGAAAGTAACTCTACAGAGGTGAAAATCAATTGCTTTAGCACACATATCTACTTTCACACTGAACTTATGAATGAGAAACGCTGTTGTGAATGAGCATTAATCACAAACTTAATATACTTCACCATTGCTACATGCATGGAATTCCTGTCTGCTTCACTATAAACTGCTACAGACTTCACACCCATTTTCTTCGCTGTTCGCATCACTCTGCATGCAATTTCTCCTCGGTTTGCGATAAGAATCTTCCTTATGTTGTGACCTCCTATTTAAAGGGATGAAACACAGTAAGCAATTTTTAAAAGAAATCCTTAAAAACATTCCTGAGAATAAAGAAATTCTAAAATTCAGATTTCTCTTCCATCATTTATAGTGTTTACGCATTTTTCCCAATAATGAAAAAACACATGCTTCACCGAAAAGCATTTCCATGTTGGTCTTGGAATTTTTTCCTTACAATCCTTATGCTGAAATATGTTCAATTTAAGACGTTTTTTCTTTCTACAATTCAAGAAATACATTCTAACCCTAAAACAGCAAACCTGATGCTCATATTTTTACTGTGTACTTTCTGGACCAACTCGGAAATGATTAACGCCTGCTCGCCTCCCCAGCAGAAACGATTCACAGTTCTATGAGGGGCACTATTCCCCATTGATACACAGTGACAAAGACAATACAAGGTATGAGGATTTGGGGTGGGGGGAGAGGATGTTTGTGGTGGTTTTGTTGTGTTTGTTTTTAAACAGCAATTTACAAGCATCTAGCTTCTATTAAGCCTCATGACAACAGCTTAACACACGATACAAGGTGAGAGACCTCACAGGCAGAACTAAATAGCTGAAAACTAACTAATAAAATTAAAATGTATCTCTGAATTCTATAACGTGTCTTTTTAGACAACGTTACAACAGGGAAAGTTTAAATCAATTTGCTAAATATTTTTTCACTTTCCTTTGTATATTGTTTAAATACCATTATGCCTAAAAAATAATTCTCACAGACTCTGCAATGTTTGTCTCAGAAAAGGACTCAGAGGAAAACATCACAAAAATAAATAGTTTTCTTTGAGTACACCTAAATATGACTAATAAAATTACTCAAAATGTTGGTCACACATTAAAGATTATTTCTGTTACGTAAGTTACAGACTGCCGTTTTCAAAAGCTATACAAATATTGAATATTTACTTTTAAAAACCTACCATCTTTCAACAACTAATGTAAAACCATCCACATTACACTAGCAATAACTGTGGGGTTGTCATATGCAGGGACAGGAGTTGGACTCGATGATCCTTGTGGGTCCCTTACAACTGAGCAAATTCTACGATTCTAAAATCATTAGCTGAAGAAGTCAGTTTTCCTACCTATCGTTGAGGCCCATTTCACAAATCTTTGCACTTGGTTCCATTGCCTGTAGAATTATAAACACACAGAAGTGTTAGAAAAGTACATGAAGAAGTGGCAACTAAAATGTTGTTATTTTCAGGTGGCAGAAGGACTCACGTGGCTGTGAAGCTTTGATACAATTACTTATACAGAACGTATTTGAGCACAACAAGGCAGGTTAAGCGAACTTACCCAGATCTGTCATTAAAAGGGTTTTTAAGCAGAATTCCTATTGAAATAGTCAACATAGAAGGGCTTTTTTAAAAAAAAAAAAAATCTAGCCAACAGAACAGGCAACATCTTGTGTTCATTACAAAGATGTCAACTTAAAGCATTCAGGAAAAAAAGACAGGAACTATCACAAACCAGAAATGGTTAAAAAACGACATAGGAGTTGTTTATATAAGGTGGAAGCGAAAGGAATCCGAAAGATAGCAAGAAAGAAGAGCTATGAAGAATTTTGGAATATAAGTTAGACCTCAACCTAAAGTACTGAAGAAATCAAATAGAGAAGGCTAAGTGGTTGGAAGAAACAGTAAACTCTTGAAACTGTTCTAATTAACATATAAACCAATTTTGGAATCTTGGATCAAGTCCAGCAACTTTTAAACAATGCCAGGCAAGAGGACAGGAGACCTCCTGGACACCACACAACCAGCAGCTCATTTTCAATAAGGAGAGGGGGAATTGGGGCACTTCCTAAACTCCTGATAAATAACCAGCTCCTGCCCGGGACACCGCACAGGGGCGGCCACAGCGGCTCCTCAGCCCTGCTCGCCAAACACAGCACCCAGGACAGTCTCATGGAGCCTGCACCAACTGCTAAAACGATGCTTGAAGCTCTAGTTGGCGGGTTTTGCTCGCTCTTTCCCCAGAGGAGCTCGGGGTGCCCGAATCCCTCACACACACACGGCACCGAGCAGCGGCCCGGCTCCCTCGCTGCTCCCGAGGGCAGGGCCCCTTTCCCCTTCCCGCTCCCCCGGGCAGCCCGGCTCCAGGCTCGGCCTTGGGCAGCCTCCCCCCGCGCCAGGCCCGGCAGCCGCCGCCGGTTCCCCCCGGGCGCGGTCGCTGCCGCCTCCTCCACCGCCGTTACCGGCGGCGACAGCGCGCACCGCCCCAGCGGGGAAGGCGGCGAGGGGCGCGTTGGACGCCGCGGGCAAAGCGCGGGGCCGGGCGCGCCGTGTGCCGCCTCCCCGCACTCACCGCCGCCGCAGCGCCCAGAAGCAGCAAGCACCCCGCGCGGCCGCCAGCACCAGCGCCATGTTGGGCAGCGCGGGGGGCGGCGGGACGGGGGTGTGTGCGCCGGGCCGGCCGGCACTGGCTGCCTCGGCGGGGCGGGGAGCGGCGGGGAGGAGCCGCGGGGCGGGGACGGAGCGCTCGGGGGCCTGGTGGTTGCGGGCGCGGAGGTGCCGAGAGGTGGTTGTGTGCTCGGTCCTGAGCGATCTGGGAGACGGGGAGAAATGGCTGCGTGGTGGGGCAGAGCCGGGAGGAGGCGCAGGGGCTGGATGACACCGAGAAACTGGGCAATGAAACGGCAGATCAAATAAAATTCATATAAACGTGAAGTGATGCACGCTGCAGGACTCCCAGCTTCATTTATAAAAGCACAGCGTGTTCCTTCAGAAATTGCATCCCGGGTTGTAACAGAGCAGCGACATGAACCGTGGGGGTGGCTGGGGCGGGCACGGGGCTCCCCGGGCACCGAGACCTCCCTGTGCCCGGCGCTGCCCCCAGCTCAGAACCGGCTGTGAGGGGGAGAAGTTCGGATGGTTGTGGGACCAGCACATCCCGCCCTCCGTGAACAGAACAGGCCCAGCCGATGCGGCTGCCGCGGCCCCGCAGCTCGGTGCTCACCCCCTGAGCTCCTGAGGGGCGGCCCATGCGGACCTGCGCCTTTGGACAGGCCTCATCTGGCCGGTTTTATCTTCCGTGTCGAGCTGGATCTGTTAACACGGAGAGAGTCACAGTGTGAATCACGCAGGTCACCTCGTTTGTCTCAGTCACGCAGATTTACTGAACCGAGGTTAACAATAGCGTTCAGATAAACTCATCCTGATAGATTCCAATAGAGCATTTCCAAAGGAGTATGTCACATGAACGTGATTTTAATATTAACTATATAGAGAAATAAAACAAAACAGTGGCACTTAGTCAAAATAAATACTTATAGTTGCCGTTTGCGTAGCAACCATGCTTTTCCACCTGAAGAATACACAAGCTATCATTTGTCACAGTGGCAGTGTTAGCTCTACAGGAAACAATCATCTTGCCAATGTAATAGGCCCAGGCAGGAACTCTCAGCAAAGCATATTTTATTAACGATTTTGCAAGACTGGGTGTTCTACCTAAAGGTAGGAACACGAAATAGGACAAAAAGCCCCTGCTTATATCTCCCCCAAATCCCAGCAGCAAATTCCCTCCCCTGTTCCCCACTGGTTGGTACTGCAGGGTTTACAGACTACCTGATGCCTGTCTTAATTTACCCAGCTCTTTGATCTAATTCTAACAATCCCCTCCCCTTATTGATTTATTTAAAATATGGATTCCTGGCTTTTTGGTTACCCTTCCCCCAGCTTAACTTTTTAAATCCAGTAATCAGTTTGCATTCTGGAATTAGTTTGAAGAGATGATGTTTTACAGTAAGGATTCATAGTCAGATGTCTCTCAGTCCTTCTCCCCACTGGGGTCAGGCACCAGGTCCCCAGTTTTGTAAAAACAACGTTCCTCCTTCAATGGCTCCTTACACGATGTCTTACATGTTCTCCATCCTCTGTGATTCTGTGAAGCATTAACACAGTTTCTTACATAAAGGGCATTCTTGATATGCAGGCAACCGCTGCTTGTTCTGTTGCTGCTGTTTGTCATTTGGCACAGTGACCTGTCACAGCAGGGACTGAGAGGTGGTGGCAGGTTGAACAGGCTCCAGATCAGCCTGGGGAAGTTGTGTGGTCCCGTGAGCTGGACTGCAAGAGGTGGCAGGTTCAGCACTTGCTCTGAACATGAGGTTTTAAATGCTGAATTATTAAGTGAAGCTACAACTTTTCCATAATTCATTAACTTAGTTCTTCTTCAACATCATGTGCTGACAACATACATCCTCCTCTTGTCTTTTAAAATCCAGATTTTAAAAAATTTCAGTCTCTAAACACAAGATGGCAGCATTTTGTGTAGTTTGTCATTGATCATGGGGAAAACCAAAGACATTTTACAATACGTAGAACAGAGGTGGTGGAGAAGTTTATACTTTGAAGAGTAGAACTAATGGAAGATGCAAACTCGTTTATATTGCAAACCTGCTCTTGCTGACGGCATCCTGCAAGCATGGCTTTTAGGGCTTGCAAAGTGAAACAAACCACCAGATTGTAAATATAGGTGTTTGAAAATGTGATGGAGAAAAATGGAAATGCAGAAAATAATCATTTTCTCACTAACACTGGTATGCTTAATGCACATAGACAGAGGCACTGTGATGAATGTAGTGATATACTGAGTAGGTTGGACTGGCAACATTTTAAATTTTATTCTGGAAGCTTGGCATATTTTGAAAACTGCTTTAGATTAATGATTTGAGTACCTTTCTCATTATTATCCATGAGCAGACTGCTAAAATCATAATTTGTTTGAAATACGAACTCGTTTTCCTTGAGGAGATTAAAAAAATGTCATTCTATGGCAAAAGAAATGAGGTTAAGCATTGGCTGGACTTATGAATCATATTCTTTGGAAATTTCTAATGTATAGGAGAGCCCCAGCAAAGCTGAGGTTCAGAGCTAATGTCTGTGTCTCTAATCTGCACAGATTTTCTGACTGAGATTGAACACTCTCCTTTTTTCCAGTAGCCATTTATTTTGTTTCTACACGCGGGAAATGCAACCTACTCCTTTTCAAAATTTTGAAGAAAGAGTTAAGTAAGAAACTGAGCTGATTAAATGATAATTTAATAAAATACCGAGTATCTACCAACTTCATAGGCAATAAACTGTGCAGAAAAAGGGAAATGCAGGGTTTGTGACGTTTTGTGGCTACCTGGGAAAGCCCAGATGCTGGTGGAAGCCCAGGAGTGCGTGCGTTGCTGTGGCTGCTGAACTCCAGACGTGTGAACCGCTGCATCACTGGCACGCAGAGGCCACAGCCATGGACGTGAGAAAGTGTGGTCTCCAAGGGTCTTGTCACCTTACTAGCAAGGGTTAACTTCATAGAAATCTTTCTCTCCTCACCCTTGTTATTTTCTTCAAATTAATGCTTTATATAAAAATACTGCTTTTTTCTTCTAGACACTCTGATGCGAAAATGTTTCTCTGGTGGAGTTGAAACCTTTGTGATTCTGGGGCAGTCCATGGTGTGACCTACAGACGGAGGAGGTTTTGCCTTAAAAGGAAAAATGTCTGACTGTCCCTCCACCTGCCATTAAACCTTGTCAAGAAAGAGAGAATTTGAGACATCCAGCTGCCTTCAAGGGTCCACTTCAAACGCACACACCACACACCCCCAGCAATGAATATGCAGAAGGCCCCATCTAAATCCTAGTTCAGCAGCTGAAATGCATCTCCCAAGTGTGTATTTACCAGCTCAGCTTCTAAAACTAAGATGAACAAGCCAGGAACCTTATCCGCTAATTAGGTGTATCACTTAGGTAAACCTGGCACCAAATTTAATATTGTACCAGGTCAAGCAAGTGCAAAGGAGTGGAGCAAACTGACCCTGCTCTCCTGGCAGCCCCGCTTTGCCACTGAAGCACAAATCAAGGGGCTTGCAAAGTTTTCATCTTGTGATCTGTAGCCATTAAATTATCCATCATGTAGGGGTGTGCACTGACACTAGAAGCGGTAATAGCAAGTAAAGAATAATTCTGGTATTTTATCAGTGGAGGAAGTTACTTTATTTCTGCTGCCCTCACTGGCACTTCTGTAACAGACAAGTTCCCAAATCAGCTGCCAGTAGCAGAGAGATAGGATTTCCTCCCCCATCTTTACCACGCCTTCTGCTTTCTTGCGATCCATCTAGCAACCTTTGCTTCTTTAGCCATGAGAAGCACGACATGTTGGATTTGGCCATTTCAGAGCCTTATCTTGCTCACCAGAGAGAAGGTAGCATCCCATTCCCCCATCTGCCCACCCAGCCCCCAACCTCCCAACAACGGCCTTAGAGGACTCTGCACCCAAAACGGAGTCTGGCTGCAGTTACTAGCCAAATGTAGATCTAGACAGGTTTGCTTTCAAGTTTCACTGAAAAACCTTTAAAGATGAAGCAGAAGAATTTTTTAGTGTTCCCTTTTATTGAGAAATTTACCTCATGCAGCTGTCCTACATTTATGATATTTTAAGCTGTCTATTGATGTAGCAAACAGCAAAATCACAGCAAAGTCACAGACTTGGTTTGGGTTGGAAAGGACCTTTACAGATCATCTGGTCCAGCCTCCATCCCTTGGGACATTCCTTTGACCAACACAGAAGCTGTTGAATTCTCAAGTTTATGTGTGGTATTTTCCAAGCTATTTATTTCCTTTAGTTTCCATAACTTCACATTGAAAGGAAGCATTCTTCTCAAAAGACTCTTATCGTAATTCCTAAGATTATTATCTGTGAAAGCAGTTTGAAGATGAAGTAATCCATCCATCCATCCATCCATCACATCTGCTGTGAGTTATGGTCTGTGTTTATTGGACCAATAGAAAACAAAAAGACATCTAGTCATATAAAGAAACATGGTGAGTTCGGATATTCTGGAAGTTGTGCGGAGATTAACATCAAATCACATCATCTTTTCAATACCCCCTTTATTTTTTGGTAATACTGTTGAAACAAAGATAGAAATGTCAGTTGAGCTGCCCAAGCCACAAAAGAAATAATCACCAAGGTCATGGTTAGGATACAAGTATATCCGTGCCGGTGGCTTGTGTCCAAAACCCATAGTAGCCTGCCTATTTGTTAGATTGTACTTCTATTTTAAACAGTTTAGGTGAGACAGCACTTGAGGAATATAATAAATGCATAGCAATGCACACTTTAATGACTAAATACAACTTTTGTTGTAGAAATACCAGTAATAGAAAAATAAAAAGAATACCTTACTTCTCATAGCAAATTATTTTTTAGCAACCATATACTATAGCAAGCTGGAAGTGATCAACCAAACCATCTCCATACACTCAAGAAGCTAATCTACATCTCCCTTCCTCTTTTGACCAGAATTAACAGCTGTTTCTTAATTTGGACTTTGTCTATCAGAGAGCAAAAAGAACTGAAATAAATAAAATCCTGCTTTACAAACTCCTTGATGATTTTGCTGAGTATGATATCATCATGCTCATGGGATGCCCTTGTGTCTACATTGGGTGTGCACAACCCAACAACCCAAAGAACATGTTAAATAGGACTTAATTCTGAATGGCAAAGATGTCTATTAATCACTAGTTGGAACGGCTTTGAGTCAGAACATGTGCAGTGCTGAGCTTTTTAGGCAGTGTTTGTTTTTGAAACACAGGTTCATTTTCAAATGGAATCTCTTCCATATATTTACCTTTTCTGCTGGGCACCTCGTCAATTCTCCTGTTTTAAAAAAGGGAAATGCTTTAATTGAGCATAAAAACCTGCTTTCTAAACAACAGATTCATAGTATTAACTAACCCCAGGACTAGATTGACTCTATTAAGCCAAGGGCCTGACCAATGTCCCTGCGTTCAGCAGCTGCCTGGCCACTGATGGGGGGAGGAGGAAGGGTGACAATAAGCTAAATACAGTTCGCTAAGCAATATTAACAGTGCTGGAGCCTTTTGCGAGATAATAGTTGAAACATTCAAATTTCAATTTGAATATTCAGCTGAATACGTTTCAAAGCGCTGTATCTACATTGAAGCTTTGAACATTTGGTATTCTGTTTCTCGTGCTGCTTTACCTTATAGCTGTATTGAACTGCCTCCCTTGTGCACAGCTGGTTCTGACTTCTGTCTTATGTTTCTCCAAGTGCAAAAGAGCCACAAAAATGTCTTTATTTTTCTCTTTTTTATTGGTTTATTCAGACTCAAAGGGAAAATTTCTGGAGACTGTCAATTATTTCCATAGCTACATATTACGGTGATTATGGAACAGTATGACCAAGTTTCCTGCTCAACACAGACCAGCATGTTCTAGTAATTCATGGAATGGAAGGATTTATTTTCCTTCTTAATTTAGATGAGTAAAGTCCCAACTAGTAAAATATCAAAATTATTTTTAAAATACTTAAGGGAAATGAAACTCACAAGACATTGTCATCAGTTTTATCCGGGGAAAATCCAGTGAGGTTCCATCATCATTAATAAATGCTCAGGATTGGGCCATTATTAATAGAAATTATCTCCCACTATTTCTATTTTGTTTAGCATATTAACAACAAGGAATTTTTGGAGATTACTTCAGTGTTTCTTTTGTTCAATGAGTGCCATTCCAATCTTTTTCCAGACAAAACTTTATTGGTAGAATTTAAGCCATTACCCCAAGTCCTAAGCAGGAAGTGTGCTCTTATTTAGTAATATTTTCTTTTTTGTAAATGTTTTTATATAGAATTTCTTATAATTTTGATGTTGTTTGCTGCACTGAACAGATTTGTATGTGGTGCGTGCATGTGTGTTTGTACGTGCACATTTGTGCAATTGTTGAGCTTTGTCAATCTTTTGTGACAAGGAGATTTTTCTTGTTACAACAAATAACATTAGCTGCATTGAATCTCCAAAGCAATTACTACTTTCATGCCTTCATCAGTGGCTGAGCCGGAAGCAGACTACAGAGTGTTACAATTAATGTGCTTCAAAGCAGCTCCAAATTATTTCCAGATGCCAATCCAGCTGCTCAGCTGTGAGCTCACTGGGTAGCATTTGCTTTGGGGCGGAGAGTTTGTCCAAGGTCTGTGCAAGCTTTTATTTCCCACAGAAGCCTTGAGCACACAGTGCCCGTGGATTTCCATGAATGTGCTATCTAGAAAAGTTTCTAAAAATACTTTCTCTGGAGTAAGAGTCACATATTACTACATATTACCAACTTACGAAAAGTAGCCGTGATATTTACAGTACTGGGAGGAACTTGCTTATCTATGGAAATCATACTAACACTTGCCCTTAGACTTCAGCATGCACAATGTTCCCACAAGGCTTTCACTGAGCTCTCATTTAACAGGGTTGTCTGTAGCTGTGGACCTCTGGTTTATTCACTTGAAGGTTGTGTCACTGGACTCATCTATTTTAATAAATCTAAACACCATCTTTAAGAAACCTAATGGATTTTCCAGGGAATAGTGATGCTGCTTGCTTTAAGCTATTTTGAGGCATCTGATTTAGGTGGTCTGAATTGCATCCTTTACTGATAATATAAAGAATAAAAGCTCCTCAAATATGGTCCTCTGGACTACACCTAAATTAGATGCCAAGAATAGCCTAAAGCAGATGGTGTGGGTTCTCTCCTTCCCACCTTAAAGAAATCTCTTCCAGAAATATTAACTAGGTTTAAACACCGGGTGTCATCTCACTTTAAAATATGGCTTCAGGGCAGTGAGATTGCCAGGCAGAAGTTAAAACTCCTGTGACTTCTCTTCTTGCTACACAGATTACTCAGATGCGTTGATATCCTCTGTGCGGCTTTCTTCTGGAAATCAGGAATGTGACAAACACAATGACAAACAGTCCCAGGATGCTCAGGCCCACTGCGACAGGAGCTGCTTTGCTCTTTTTATCAGGAAAACATTCTTCTTCTGGAAGTAAAAGGAAATCAGAGAATGTGTTATAGCAGGATACCGTACCCCTAGGTTGTACATCTATATTCCAGAAAAGATAACAAATACAAGCCAGAATTGCTTTACCACCAAGATCAGTACATACACGCAGATGTGGAGCATCACACTACAAAGTGCAAGTCTAAAAATAAAGAGCAATACACATCCTGCATGGACAAAATCTGCTCCTAAGTGGCATCTAATTGCTTCTGCCCAATAAAAAGGATCAGGCCAGAGAAGGGAGCCCGTAGACCAGCACATTAGTGCAGCAAGGTTCCTAGTTAAGTCAATGTTTCCTAAGAAAAATCAAAATCTAATTGACCTCGCTGTTTAATTCAGAATATTTGTGAATTATTGTGGCTAGCTCAGAACAGCAAGAGATGAGGAAGGCAGGAGCCTTGATCTCAGTCCAGGGGGTTGCTTTAGCAGTACCATTGTAATTTTATAGTACACATGATGATACCAGAAAAGGCTTAGATGCAAAGAATATCTTTTAAGAACCATACAAAGATCTGTTTACTCCAGACATACCTCTTAGCTACAAAGGGGCAAAGCCAGATTTCAGCCAGTGCCTACCCAAATGAATATTCACGTCATCCTCTGATTAAATGGGAACTCATTACTTAAAAATGAACTTCCCGATTGGGGTAAATTGGCAGCTTTCCTACGGAGAGAATGCACCATCTGGGTCCCTGACATAAATGGAATATTCACCCAAGTAAAAGGGGCAGGATCACTCAAATTTGCAATACAACAAGCACAGCCCTGGGAGTGAAGGCAAGGTCTGGGGATGACCACTAACGTGCTACCTCAGAACTGGATCAGATGTACCTCTTCATCTCATCTGTAGGAACAAACGGTGTTTCCTTGGGCTCCAGGGAAAGACGTGTATCATGATGCTTTGAGGGTCACCTGAGCAGCGAACTATCCTCTAAGCGGGGTAGCTTGATCAGCTAAACCCCGCAGCATATCCCAGTTTATACCCAGGGTACGGGGGAGCCCCAACCCCCTCCGCCCTGTCACTCCCTGTGACTATTCCAAGGCAGATTTCAACAGCGCTCTAAGACAAAAGCCTCTGCAGTTACTGTCTAATTCTGATGACTCTGCTGGCACGGTCTGCAGCTTGGCTTGGCCTTCTCCCCAGTGGAATCTTCATGGCCACAGCAGGCAGTTGGCGCAGGGAGCATGCGGAGCGCACAGCATCATGTCACAGCTCCAGAGCCTCCCCGCAGGGCTCTCCCCAAAATCTGATCCTCTTCTCCACTCATCCAGATGGCAATTTCATGTGACGCAACGCCACAAAGCCAAAGGCATCAGCATTCTACTGGAAGACAACCCTTTTACGGCTTTCCAGACTCAAACAGGCCAAGCTATTATATTTGATGTTACATTGTCTGTACAAAACCGTAAGGAACTTGAAACCAGTGATCATTAGTGTTTTCTTTTTCTTCCTGTTTTAATGATAAGCAAATCAGGAGCACAGAAGTGAAACTACCAGTCTCGAGAAACCCGAGCGGAGGAGGCTGGTGATGTGTAGAGAGCCATTTCTTCACTGGGGATTTTGTCTTTCAAAATCTGCGTACACACCAAGAGTATGTAAGAGTTTCATAACTATTTTGTGGCCACTGGGGAATTATTTCAGAGGTGGTAGCTGCTTTCACAGCCCTTTGATTAAGAGTAAAACTAATTTAACTTTGTATATGGTGTTGATTAGCAGAGATTAGCCTGGCCTTGGTGGGGGAGGAGAGAGAGAATCTTTCTAAGCTCTGTCTCTGCTGGAGGTGAGGCCACACCAAAAGCCACAACTGAATTCACTCATTGCACAAATTTGAATGGGAATGTGGGGACCAGATGGGATCCCATGAGCTATTCCAGTTCAGTGTTATCCCACACAAAAAAATCTTCATGAGAAGCATGGCTTTTAAGAATTTAAATAAAAGTATGAAAAGAAAAAAAAATCCATGTCTTTAAAAGCTCCAAATGTTGTTTCCCATTATAACCCTTCTAGAATAAGAAAGGCAGCCAAACTGGTGAACTAACGAAGAATCAGTCAAGCAGAGCCAAAAGGCCATTCCTAAGTGAAAAGAAGAATACAGGGGCAATATTTTGTAAGCATGCAAAAAGTAAAATGTCAGAAAAGGGAATGTTAGTGCATGTGAGGGGCTGGAGAGCTGGTAAGCCTCTCTGTCCACCTGAGTTCTTGTGTGGAAACACCCTGAGAGGAAGGTGCAGAAACGTGAAGGTGGACAATGTGAAAGAGCACAGGGCACTGTCTAGTCCACCTCTCTGCTTTTTATAGGATGTTTTGTGCACTTCATAAGAAGTAAGGCAGCAAACTGTGAGGGCGTCCATACTGTGGGACAAGGGAGTTTCCCAGTGCACCCATCAGTCCTGGACCCTACAGCCTGGTCAGGTCCTGGCTGCATCGCTGGACAAGAAACAAGGATGACAACATCTTGTTTTCCTGTGGAAGAAACCCCAGGTGTGGGTATAGGGGAGAAGTTGTGATAAACCCAAATACATTCTTCCAGTGTGGGCAATCCAGGGACCTGGGGGTCAGAATTGGTTTGTCTGTGTCTTATGAAGCTACATGGTTTTCTCTTTGTGGCTGTACTGAAAAAAGAGATAAATGAGATTCATATGGTTGCTTCTTTGTGGCTGTACTCAATTAAAGAGATAAATGAGAATCACATTTAATTTTGAAACTGGGAGCATGCCAGTCATGCTCCTCCTCAGGAGTACATTTCATCATGTCTAGACAGAGCAGCTCTGAACGTGTCATCCTGCATTCACAAATAGCCCTTATTTATTGGCAGTTTTGCTGCTGCAGCTGTGGGACATCGTGAGTGTCAAGAGCCTTTCAAAATAGCTAAATTCTGACTGTATCAAGGTCAGTGACCTTGAACTAAAGTGTACATATTAGGAGTTTGGATGATACAGTGGTGGTGAACACACCTCCACTTGATCTGGGAGAAAATAGGTGAAGAACAAAATCTGTAAAGCTGAACGTTTTTAATGAGAAGGTGAAACAGAAAGTATGGAATGCAGGAGGGAATAATGCTTTTCTATCTCCCATAGGTATTAGCACTGTGTTGAAAATGACTTGGAAAAGGGTGAGAATACAGCAGCAGGCAGATTACATTATTTGGGAACTATGACAAAGCTGTGGTTGTGCTATAGGTGTAGCAGGATCACGTGCGTGCATGGTTGCAATCTAGGAGATAATGTATACCAGGCTACCAGAGTTGTGGCGTGTAGATCTCAGAAGGGTGGAAAAGGTGTCCCTTCTACTTACCTTTTCCAAACTGGTTACCGGCAATATCAAACGCCTGCAGCTGCACATTAACAAAGAGTATCTGGAAGTTCTTCTCCAAGCTGAAGGCTTGCTTGCTGGCACACTTAAAGGAATTCCCCAGCTTTGTTGTAAACAGCTGCTTATCCATGGCTGCGTAGAAAAGCATACCTGGAGCCCATAAAGAGAGAGACAAATGAGAATCCACACTAACTCTGTTGGAATGAAAATCTTTCTGAGATAGAATGGAGGGTCCCTGGTGCTTTGGCAGAGCAGCATTCACAGATGTGACAAAGCACGAACATTTTCCCCATAAAGTATCAGTTATATTTCCTCCATGTTTAAATGAGTGCTTTAATTATCAGTGGGCGACTCAGCTGAGCTTGGGTCTGAAAAAATACCGAAAATTCTGGATGCTTCTTCAAATAACAATTTAACAACCTGAGTCTGCAAGAAGGGGTTAGAATTCTCACAGGAGCAGACAACTGTCTTAGGTCTCTAGCACAGCTATTTCCAGACAAAACACAGATACCATCTCTAGCATGGGAATTTGATGTATCTAGTCTGCATTGCTTTATGTATTAGATAAGTCAGTCCAAATACTTATGAGTAACAAACAGATCAGTGACATCACATAGTCATTAACCTGCCACAGGTTTGGTATAATGGGAAAAAATTGTGCAAAACTAATGTCATAGAAAATCTGAAGTGATAGCTCAGATTTTTTCTCTCTGACCTAAATGATATTCTCTCAGCATTTCTTAGGAGGTTGCATCTGAGGCAGCTCCTGACTCTTCAAATGGCAAGAAGCAGGGCTATATAAGAAAAGAGAAAATCTGTTTGCCTGAGAAGAGCACAGACAAGGTCTAGGATTACAGGATGGTTTGAAGAACATCAGCCTGGGTCCAGTTCTTATTTTTGCCAAAGGAAAACGTCAGACACGTCTCCTCTCCATATTGGTGTATTTGAAATCTGGATCCGGCTCTGCATTTCTGTGGTCCAGATACTCTATTCATTGAGCTGGCCTATTAGATTGGAAAGACGTGTGATACTGAACAGGAGTCACAGCATTTTTGTGTTTCCAGATAAAACTTTTGAGAACTGTTTTATATCTTATATTTATGTTTGAAGTAATCTCTATTCTGAAAGAGTAGTGAAAGGCCGGGATATTGGAAATAGGAAAATTGACAAAAGGAAAATTGAACAATTCTAATGAAACTGCAGCCCAGTCCCTTCTCTTCCATTTTCATGTCATAAGATTCAGGTGAGTTACATGTTGAAAGCCTGATAAAATACATAAGCTGCAAAATCCAGTATTTTAAAGATAAGAAAACCTATCTCACCCTCAAAACAGTTTGATATGAAATTAAGTAAGTGTAAAATCACTGACCTCCAGAAGATAACTCCAATCTGGCCTCAATTTTACTGACATAGTACACTGGATCTTGCTGCAAAAGAAGATACATCCTTATTCATTATACATCCTCATATTTGTGAAAAAAATACAGTTCACCACAGCAAAATGGTCACAAAGAATTTCCCAGAGAAACACATTTCAAAGCACCAAGAACCAATTTGCTTGGGTGTATTGCTTTTTTTTTTTCTTTTCCAAATCACTCCATCTAATAGATAAGAGGCTGCTGTACTGCAGCAAGCTCAGCTGCATCACCAGTGACACTGGACCATGCAGGTGTGATTTTGCCCACACTGCCCAAGCTTGACATCTGTGTGATATTTGCAGTAAGCAAAAGTAAGAGGGAGTTAAGCAAATATACATTGCACAAATTCACTGGCACATGATAAGGCCGTTTTGCTTTTATTCACCTGATGTACTTTCACTGGGAGTCCCTGCGGTGCTCTCGCGAGTGATCCTGCACCGAACTACCCTGTGCTGACCTGCAGCCTGACCGCTTCCAGCGCCTCAGCCCACAGCTGTAGAAGCGCTTAGGACCCTGGGCACTGAGTGCACTTTATGCATCGATGCTTTTCGTGTGAGCAGACTGGAGACAGCAGCAGCACGCCTGTGTTCATCGGCCTTCTGAACTGGGAGAGGTCAGCAATACACCGAGAGCTGGGACCTGGTCTCATACCAGTAACAGTCATTTCCTATTTTGTCTAACAACAGTGGTCACTACAAATAAGGAAACAGCAACCTGGATGTCTCTGCGTAGGGGAGAAATAACTGTTTTTTCCACCCTGCTGACACTGTTGGTGCTGGTTGGCTGTTCTTCATGCGCCTGCTGATATGGAAAGCACCTGGTACAACAGCACAGAGCAAAATTTCCATTTGTTATATGTGTCCTGCCTGCATGTGCCTTAAAACCCTGGTGCAATCTGAACACTGTCCTCCCCTGGGATGTCACAAAGTGAGTGCCAGCCCTCGGAGCTTTTCCCTGGTACCAGTGTTGGAGTATAATGTGAGTCTTTGTGTGGCAGCGCTACTGTTCATTTTAATTCCAGCTACGAGCTGGGAAGTGCAGCTGCTGGATAAATGGCAGCAGACACAAATGTCACCTGGGCTCCCAAATTTTATATCATGCAGCTTAAAAGCTAGTAGGATGGGTTGGGAAAGTTTAAGAAATAAATACATCAGAGAAGAGGTTCTCAGCATTATTCCTACTTAAAGACATAAATAGGTCAAATATTATGGGGTTTTTTTGGCAGCAGTGCTGTGTTCTGTTTGGCCGCAGTTAATAACTTTGCTTGGGGAAAACACCTGCACCTACTTCAGCTCTTGTGGTTTGGTTACAAAACTTCCTTTTTTCACGTCCTTTGCAAAAGGCAGCGGTGAGCACTGAGCCAGCCGCTCACCTCCCCAGTCCAGCTCCTCTTTCACCAGCGAAAATCAGAAGTGCCATCACCAGAGCACTCCTGGTTCAAAGCAGTTCGAGAGGCTGGTGGAGCCAAACACACAAAAAACAGCAGCAAAGTGATTTCTTATTCACTTGAATTTCAAAGTCGTCTAAGCCGAGCCCTGCTACGCTCTTGAGGCTTATCTTTAAGTGAAGGGAGGATTTTCTAATGTTGTGCCAATAACCACCTTTTTCAGGGCAAGACAGGTCAAGCACCTCCTAAAGGTTCACATCACTCTCCTTAGCACTGCTGTGAGCTGGGGCTTTCATGGGTACTTGAATCACCAGGCATTTTCTAAGGATCCTTGTAGCACAGAAAATGCTCCCCTTGTTGCAGGAAGCATACATTTAAAGCAAACACTCATGGTCTGAACGGATCCTTTGTTTTAGAACAGCTCCTTGATTTTTTACCTCACTTTTCCTCTGGAGCTTCAAGAAAACTTACTGCCATAAACTAAAATCAAGATGACTATTAACTGAAATATTTTCTCTGCTCAAGCATTAATGGCTCTGGTGGGGTATGATATGCCGTTGCCTCTTGGACTTCCTATGGAAATGACGGATTAACCATTTGTACTTGTATTAACTGTCACTCATCTGAGCTTGGCACCAGGTTGTAAGGCTGAGATTTTGCCTTGATTAATTGAAGGACAGAGACCAGCAGTGGTAGCCAGATGCAGCTCTGAACTGCTGTGGAGCTCCAGAACGTGGCCTTAATACATGCACAGGCAGAGTTTGGTGGGATCCAATCCATGTCGTATTCCTCCCTGCCCATTAATGACTTCATACACAGTATTAACTTTTGTCTCCAGCCCTGCTGGCATCACCCCCCAGCCCTTATTAACTTCCAGAGAAATGGTACTGCGTGCTGCCTCCCAAAACGTATAAACTGTGTAAATGACTGAGAAAGCAAGAGGATGGCTGCACTCAGCAATTTTCTCCTGTGGTTATAATACCAGCATCGCTCGTGGTAGCTTATGTTAAAGCCTCATCCATGTACGATGTGGTCCCAGCAGGGAACATGGTATCAATAGACACAACATCGAAAAGAAAGCTCATTTTCCCACTGCGTAAGCATGGGCCTCTCTCTTGGCCAAGTTTCTGGGTGTACTTATAAGTCTCCCTGGTATGGTGCATTTTAAGGGCACTTATATGCAATTTTGTTGTTGTAGTTCACTTATTTGGAATTTTCCACTCAAAAATAAGGTTAAATTAGTCCCGTTCAGCTGTGGATGGGTCATGGCTCCTGGGCACTCACAACTGCACAGGCTGCCGTTTGGATCTAACAACCACAGCTGGCTTTTGGCTGGGCAGTTGCGATACCTGGCATTTATGGGAAAGGAATGACTAATCTCGCCGGCACTCAGGTGGTCCCTGAGGCACCATTTTGTAAGAGCAACTTGATGGCGTGAGTCAGAGCTCCTGGCACACACAGCTTGCCTCTGTGCAGGGCCTCCACCCCCAAACTCATTCCCTTCATCCTTTTCCATTGCAAATGTCAAACCTGGCTTTCCCTCCCACTGGATTTTCACCTACATAAAAATAAGAGGCAGATTTTTGCTTGGAGCTCTTTCTAGGCTTTGTGTTGCTAGACTGGTAGCTTTAACACCATTCTTAAGTGGTTTCTATCAAAGGATGGCAAGGCACTGTACTTACCCTTCATTGCACATATCAGCCTTTCCAAATTTCAAGTTCAAATAGACAAGACCTGATTTGATGTTGAAGTTAGCCCTGCTCTGAGAAGGAGGTTGGACCAGGTGGCCTCCAAAGTCTTTTCCAACCTAAGTTCACCTGTGGTTCTATGATCCTAGTGTTTTGAGAAGGACAGGAGTAATGGTGCCTTACATACAGGTGGAATGAAATGGATGAAATGCCTTTTCCCACAGCACAGGTTGGATGAAAGGCAGCTGTAGTCTCAGCTTCCCAGTCCTAAACACTGCTTCCCTTTAAATGCAACAATTACCTTTACAAAGGTGAAGTTTATAAACCCTCCACTGAAAGTTATGTTCAGCTCAGCCTCCATGGTCCCACAGCTACCAGATGTCTGCGTCTCGTTGGGGTTGACAGCCACGTACTCCATCTGCTTCTGCAGAGAGAAGAGACATTGCAGGGCTGCCAATGAACAGGAGGGGAAAACTTTAAAAAGAATCACAGAGATTCATAGCTGCTTTTGTTTTGTAATTTGTTTCGTTTTGCTTTCCAGGCAGGCTCTATGTGCCTGAATGGACAGGGCAGTGGCTGCTGGGGTCATTGCCCACTCATAAACCAGCACTAGTGCTTGTTTGATGCAGCACTGAGCTGCCCCAGTGTGTTAAGCTGGCAGAAAATAATTTTCGGCTCACTCAGTGAACTGATGCAATTCAGAGCAGGGTCAGATGAACACCAGTGGTAATTTAAAAAGAGAGAGCAGTGGGAGCTTGTGCCTGAAGGCAGAAGAAAGATCAAGACAGAAGCAGACAGTGGTTAGATTGGCTTCAATTTGTTGCTCCCTGTATCACTCTGGCCTCTCCATTATGTCCTGCACAATTCATCTCTAGCATCAGCCAACCCACATTGTAGCTTAAAAGGACAGCTCTGGGGCCCTAAATACACAATTTGGCTTCTTCAGTCTGATCTCATACACACCTTTTGTAATAAACATCTCACGGTGTTCTGGTGAGGCTAGGAACAATGCTCCCTGCCTGGCTTCAGACAGGACAAGGGGAAAAGGACGTGCAGATGTGGTGCTAAAGGACATGGTTTAGTGGTGGACTTAGCAGTGTTACGTTATGGTTGAACTCAATGATCTTAAGGGTCTTTTCTAACTTAAATGGTTCCATGCAAATTGCTTTCACCAACATTAGCTACTCATCCTATGTTAGAAATATTCAGACTCCAGGCAAGGATATCTGGATGGATAATGGAGATGGCTTGAGGCATACGAACTCCAGAGTCTGGTGGTATAACCCCACATGCTGTATTAATGGAGGTTACAAAACCTTAATTCTGAAGGACATAATCTCCATTTCAGGTTTTCTTACGTCTTTCGCTGAATCATTCACAGTGGATCACTGCTGGGTACCAGCTCCCCTGCTCTGATCCAGCCCGGCAGTTCCTGTGTCCTAAAATCTCCACCTGTCAGCATCAAGACAACCCACCTCTGAATCCAAGCCCGAAAGCTGACAATTTCTTGCTTTCACTGCAACTTGCAATGTCAAGCCCTTCACTAAAGTCAATTTGGATTTTAACTAGTCTCCCATTCTAGGAGACACAACTCTGAAGTCTGACCTACCCTCCCAAGTACTACTACCACAGGTAGATAACAGAGCACCCGTATGTCCCACTGACATCATCATACAAGCCCAAGTACAGCAGCTGAGATGCTGTGGCACAGAAAGGGCCTCAGACTGGTAGCAAACCACATATTTTTATCATACAAGCTCACTTCTGAAAATCACTTTGAAAGAAAAAGAATACATTTCAGCTAATGAAGAAACAGGCATTACAAAGCTCGGCCTTGTAGCGCTTCCACCTCACCTGTGTAGTTTGAGCCATCAGTTGCAAACCCATGACTGCTTTGATGCATGTCCTGTTCCCATTGGAAACGGTGTATGTGCCAGTGGGGATGGGAGAAGGCTGCGGTGCAAGAGTGGGTCTCACTGTCGTCGTAGTAGATGGGATGGTTGTTTGAGTCTCTGGACGAATAGTTGTTGTGTTGGTTGTGGCTGTTAGACTTTTAGGCACTGTTGTTAGATTTCCTGACCCTGTGGTGGGCTTTCCAGTTTCCATGGTGGTGGTCATAGTAGTTACGGCAGTGGATGTCGTTTGTGTATTTGGTGGTGTATGTTTTATGCTTGAGTTCATGGTTATTGCTGTCATTTCTGTGCTCACATGTGTTCTGCCTTGCTTGGTTGAAGACACAGAGTGTACAGTTGTGTTCTTCACTGCAGCTGTAACCATTTCCATTGCCTGGGTTGTAGCCTGGCCAGTTGCAGTTGTGTTGTCTGCCGATGTTGTGGATAATACTGCGGGAGATTTCTGGCTGGTCACTTGTATGGTGGTCTCTCCTGCCTCGGCTGTTGTGTGATGGTCTGGTCCTGTTGTTACCTGACTCTGGTCTGTTGTCTGCACAGCCGTGCTATGGCTTATGGGTGTTGTTTTAGGAGAGCCAGTGCTGTTAAAATGAGCTGTGGTGCCTTGATGGCTTGAAGAATGATTAAAGGAAAGTGGCTGAGCAGAGGTAGTCATATGGTGGAAGGATATGGCTTCCGGAGACAGTTCAGTCCCCAGGGTCACTTCAGCAAAGCAGGAGGAAAATGCTGCAAGAAACAAATAAGTCAGTAGTCTAGAAACCTATACGTTTAACATTTCTGTTGATACCCACGATATAACTGTGCTGATTTTGTTATCAAATGAGTGATATGATTTTATTCTTCATTTGACTCCAGTCACGATGGGAGTGGAAGCAGACATGGTGCAGGACTATCCATAACCTTTCACCATTTCCCCGATCTTCACACCTCTGACTACACCCATTGCAGTGGAAGCACGTGGGCTCCCAGCTCCCCACACACCGCTTTTACTGCTGAAGAAGTCAGAGGATGCTGGAGGTGTGTGCAGACCTTGCATGATCCCCAGGCAGCACAAGACTTCCCTTGCAGGCAGTAGAACAGCAAGATTTGCTGAAAGCAAATTACCAAGGTCTAAGGAAGACGAAGTGGGTGTAACAGATAAAGGGGTGGTTCGTTACTTACCAAGAAAGCATGGGGAAAGGGAACATTTTGTGTGTGTGAAGGAAGCGAAGCAGCTTAATGGTCTTACAGTGATTATTAGAGTCTGGGAAACCAATCCGTGAGATGGGGACATTCCAGATATTTATTTATGGCTTTGTTGTAGCCATGTCAGCTTAAACCCAAAAGATTTTCCCTTCTGGGAGGTACCCAAGGAGATGCTCCGAACAAGGAAAGACCAGCCCTCTTAGTGATGCTCTTTCAACAACAAGAAACAAATTTAAGTGTACAGCATCCAGGGGCTTTTTGGACCACATCTAAAAATAGTCACAGCACCAAAACTACGCTTCCATCTTATAACATTTACAGAAATGTGTCACTTGCCGAACTGAAAAGGAAATATCTGGCTCCTAAATGTAAATAATGAAATGAATAAAAAGTGGGAAAAATACATTGTAGAATAGATGAAGGTCACAACTGTTCTGTGTGAGTCTTTGATTGTGAGAATGCAACAAGAAATTTATCATGAATCTGTATCAGGACTTTGTGGCAGGCAGGTTGCTGAGATTTGGATTTTAGAATCTCTTAAGGCCAGAGACACATTCAGAGTGAAAATGGCTGAAATCTCACAAGCTCACCTTCCTTTCATTTATTTATTTTCACTCAACATGAATGGAGATCTGCAACAATAGCTGAATTCACAAAATCTCACCATTTTAGGGTACATATAGACTACACCAGAACCTACTTGGTTTTGAATCAAATTCAAGATCAAAACAAAAGAAATGAGAACAGATGTATAGATCTGAACCCACACTTCAATTTCCCCTTCAAATGACTATGCTAGAGAAGAACAGAAGTGTAGGTATATGTTCCACATTCCTAAAACTGCCCGGGTTTCACCTCTGTTCTGTACAAAGCATACGTGTGCAAGTGTAGCTGCTATCATTAAAGAATTGCAGCTTGATACAGTTGAAATGACAGGACAGATCCCTCCAATTGTGAATTTTATCAGAAGAAACCTAAAAATGCCACAATTGATAAGATACTTTAGTTCATTTCTCATTTTCCCCACACCTGCTGGCAGAGCTGAAAATCAGATGAATTTATATCCTTCTCAGTGTGCTGGTAGAAATTCAGAGCAGTTGCCATATGCCAACTATAGGTAGTTGCATCTAAGTGTATTAGCATGATAAAAAACAAAAAGAAGAAGTTGCAATTTTCAGTCTTTTTTCCCCTATGGGATTGCAAAACAACCCATATTTAAATTTACACAAGTCTGAAGTAGTCAGTACTACTTAGTTTTTAGTTAACAGACTGGTTTAGATTACTGACCAGATAACATTTATCTTACAGACGTGGAGAGAAACACTATTTCACTAACATTTGGATGCCAACCATAGCTTTTGAATGCAACTTAATTTTCCCCCAAAAGCTCGTTTCAACCTAACTATTTTTCACTAGAGGAATGTTCAGCCTGAGAGGGTCAGTGAGGGGTAAAGTCAGACGTATCTTCTGGGTGGCCCATGGCTTGTGCCCACCCGCTGACCTGCCAGACCGCTCCTCCAGCCTCCTGCAGTTCTCCCCAGCATTTTGGAGCATCTGTCAGGGCACGGCCACACTGCTAGCCCTGTTGGTTTGAGTCATCTTCTCAAAAGGCCTTTGGCCACATGAGCTCCCAGGGATGGGTGAGGATTTATGTCCAGTTGCACCTAATGGTCTTGGCTCTTCTCAGGTGGCTGCTGGAGGTAGTTCAGTAGCTCTGCTGTGCAAAGGGGCAGGTGGCCCCGTGGTGCGCCTGACCTACCCCTCAGCTAAGGCCTGGGAGGCTTCACGACATGTCCCTCAGCATTGCTTCTCCAAGAGCCTGGCACATCTTGGCCAAGGAGCCAGTCGCAAGGCCCCATCACGCCAGCTCTTCCCACGGCTCTGCCAGCAAAAGGGGCCACTGAGCAACAGCAAATTGCAGCCCTGCAACGCCATCAGTCTCTGTTTCTTTTTTTATGAGGCCATTTCAAAACTTCAAATGACCAACATTTTGCTTGAGGGACACGTGGTTCCTGGGGTGTATCTCCCTGGTGCAAGCAGCTACAATCCCCTCATCTCACCTCAACTTCAAAGTCGTGTGTTACAAATGCCGAGGGCTGCGTTTCTGCCCAGCAAACCTCCATGCATGCAGCGCTTCAGAACAAAACTCCCACAACAGGATGAGGGTCGCTCTCAGAAAATTGGTGTCCCTGGTCTAGGCCTGGAGACCCCATTTTCATGCTTTGGTGATCGGGGAGTTTCAATCCATGTCAGCGAAGGAAGGTCACTGCTCTGCTCCCAGGCTTTGCAATGGGAAGTGGAGCGCCCAGTGCCACGATCTGGCTGCGACATCTCTCAGCCTGCTGTCCTGTCGTGCAGCTGGTGAAAAAAACTCTTGCTGGGGATTTTTTCCTCTTCTCGTCTAACCACACACTCATGCTGCTCGGCAGCCCAGCACGTTTGTTCTGCTTTTGCTACCCAGAAATGCTTATGTTTGACTGATTTTGTGTGGGCATGTAAATGTGGCCCAGCTCCTGCAGTCACCAAAGATGCTCTCACTGGGGCTGGCTGCTTTGGTTTCCCAGGAACTGGGAAAGCACAGAGATTTTTCCAAGAGGTTTCAGTACTGCCATGGATTCCCACCAATACAGGAGCAGTTTCTTAAGCCTTCAACCCATCAGACTTTATCCATTAAACTCTAATTATTTTTAATTTTCTGTCTGCACAGGAAGACTTGACTTGTGGCATTAATAACACATCACAGGAAGTTATTAAAGGAATGATCAAAAATTGATAAGGAGCCAAGGAACCAAATTCTTCTGGTCAAAATATCCTTGCTGACCATTGAGTTATTAGTGTCACTTCCCTCAGTCTGATCTTGCTCTCCTTTCATGTATACATCTTGGGGCTACTTCAGCGGCTCTGGCTATGAAGTGGGTGTGGGAAAGCAGAGCAGATACGGCAGAAGCAGCTTGTGATCGAGCCCCTGGGCTGTCTCCCTGCACTGGCAGGGGAACAGGAGCTGTTATTTGTGTGATCCCTGCGTGCTGATGGCAAAACACATAGCAGAAATCCAGCACCCCACCAGCAAGCTCAAAGCTTTAGTCATTACACAGATTAAATCACACGCTGTCCTTCATCTGGCAGATTTTCTACTGCTGCAGGTACTGAGGGATGACTTGACATGCTGGGACACATCCTTCACCAGGCTGGCTCCACAGATTTTCACAGAGCAGCATTAAGGACTGAACGGTGACTTTGACGTGGTGTGTCATTGAGATAAGCCCCAGCCTGCCTTCTCCAAGCCCTCCGCCTCACTCTTGCTTTCCTGATCGTGCTCTGTCTCTTGCAATGCAGACAAATGAATGACTTGAGCAACGCTTCCATGGTTTTTCTTCTACTTGTCTCGCTAAAGACTTTTAGTGAGTTCTGATAGTCTGGAAATTACTTTTAATTAGGAAAAGCAAGCCCAAAAAAGCCTGCTTTAATACTATTTTGAGCTGACTCCATCTCACAGTCAGAATTTAGGTCACCACAGAATGCAAGGAAAATACACAAGAAAACATCAGACTAAGTCTATACCAGCTGCAATTAAATGTAGCTATAGCTATTTCGTAGCAGTAGGACTTTACTAAAAGCATCCTTAGTGATAGCAACAAAACTATTTAAAGTTTTCATTCTGTCCTGACTGCAAAGAAACAAAACCAGCATAGTCTGTCTCATTTTTCTGATAGAAATGATGGAGGATGTTACTCACCAGAGGCGAAGGTTAGCAAGATAAATGGTTGTGCATTCTTCCCCATGGCCAGCGCAGTTGCAGGTCTGAGAGACGCTGCTTCTCACCGTGGAGTGGGTGGAAAGGAAATCAAGGTATCCCAGGGACTGAAAACTTTCACTTGATACAGGGAGTGCTCAGTCACATGGGTGGAAAGGAGGTGGAGAGAGAGCAGGAGACGGATGCTTCTCCTCTGTGCACTGCCACAGAAGGAAATATAAATGATGATTAGGAAAGAAAGTGAAAACAGAAAGGGCTGCTGGGCTAACTGGGGGGAGGACAGGCTCTCAGCCTGCAGCTGAGACCTGGCGCTCTGCAAGGCCATGTAAAGCTTCATGCTCCTCACTCCAGTTTTGATAACCTGGTACAGACTGCAGCTGTACCCCAGTGGAGGGTTAACACCTGTAAATCAGTGCTTTCCCCTATGTGTTTTAAAAAAGTACTTTCTTTAGAGCCAAACTCTTTATGTTAAGACAGAGAAGGGAGAGGCGCGATCTTGAGCCACCTCTGCAGAGCACATGCTAAAGGGAGACAGGGCTGAGCAAACCCCACATGGGCTCTGGTCCCAGTTGGGGACGGGCTGCAGCTTTTGCTGGCTGGTTCAGTCCTGCTCCAAGGACTGAGCTTGTTCAAGGCAGATCAGCTGGGGTGGCTCGCCGTCAGTGTTGTGTCCAAACAGACTCCTTGGCAAACAGCAATGACTGACCTCTGTTCCATGAAGTGCCTCCTGCAAACCACGCCAAGACCGGAGCTACACAGGCAGGTCCCGACCTGCATAGCCAAGCACCAGAGATCTGCAAGAGGAGAGTGTTACGTCTGCTCACATGTGCGGCTGGATTTTCAGCCCTTGGCCTTTGCCGTGGGGCCTGCTGCATGTGGGGATAACAAAGCAAGACCCACACCTGCTGTGGTCCTCATTCTTCTTTTTCTCATAGCAACGCTGAAGAGCAGTAACACAATAAGGCCAGTGACTTGAAAATTCAAGTGAGATGAAGTTTGCCCCCAGAAATCTGGATACCAGCTGAAATTAGTTCCAATTTTTTTTTGCTCTCTATATTTGCATTGTGTTTCTACATTCTCATTCTTACCTCCTTGCCCTTCCACATGATCCACAACATGCGTTTGGGTCAATTAGTGCTCCCTAATAAACCACTGGCAGTCAAAGGTATGCAGGTATCCTAGGGGTAACTATAACAAAGTTGTCCTACAACTTCCCTGCCTGAAGGCTGCAGCATTGGCATCCACAACTCAAACCTGTGAACATTTACACTCTCCCACGAGTCCCAGGGATTCAGGAACATGACCAAGGAAGATGGGTAAAGGAAAAATGTCATTTTGTGCCTTTTGTGATATGTGTGTTGGACAAATAAAGTTATATTGAACAGATGTGTGGATTTTTTCAGCTGTGCAGATGTGTCTTTAGTGATACCTATTTTGGATAGAAAGAAAGCACATTTGACTTGTTACTTCATATAGAGACATCAACCACAATGTTTTGTACTAGTTGTAATTTTTATAAATTTCAAACAAAGTGTGGTTCTACACAGGTCAGAATGGCCTAATTACAGAAAGCTCATTTGCACACTTTTTTTCTTGTAATAAATTCATACATTCTGTGTTGACTGGAAAAAAAGGACAGGTAATTCTGTGCTCTTTCCCTGTCTGATTATCTCTCATCAGTCACAATATACAAATACATCATTATCAACACCATGGAAAATATTTAAGAAAAACAAACTGTACCAATTCTCAGCTGGGGAGAAGAAATCTTAGCAGCTATTTCAGCTCAAGCTGCAAGAAGAAATACACAATTTGGCTCTTTTTTTCATCTTATTCCCATATATTTCTAATCATATATATATATATTTGAAGTCAGGCTTCGAGTATTTTTGGAAAAAAATGTGCATGGCCTTTCTCATACTCAACCCTGTTCGAAATCTCAGAGTCTAAGAAAGTTATGGATAATAAAATGGCTTTTCATCACATACACAACCATCATATAAGACACACACACAGCTCTGTTGTCGCTGGCAGAAAAGCCAGTGTTCAGACACGGTTTGGCCGCAGCTGTTCATGATCCAGACAATGACCATTGGTCTGATTCTCCACCCAGTGGGGTTACACTGTGAGAGGAGGAGACAATCAGGCCTGATTATATTTTGGCCCTGTTTATTAAAAAAGCAAGACTTTTATATCACAGCAAACAGCTGTTTATCTGTTTGTCATTACCACCAGTGAGGAAGGAGCCTGTTGCCCAACTACATCCAACTGAGCAGAGGGCAGAGCTTTGAGGATGTGAGGTTTCTGCAAGTTCCACAGAAGCTGGCAGCAGAGCAGAGGGAGGAGATCCAAGTCAAAACCTCAGCCCTGAGGGCAGGTCTCACTAGTCTGGACCCAGAGGGAACAGCCAGGCAGCCGGCACGGACCCACTGGTCAAGCATCAATGGCACAATGCTCAACCACGAGTGACACTATAGCATACTTTGGACCTTGCCTCTTCTACAACTGAAACTTAGTGCCAACCATTACTTTTGAATTTCTTTCTGCTCACTATGTCATCTCCAAACAACACTGAAATGAAATTCATATTTGTATACTATGATTTTTAGGTCCATCTACCTGAAAATGATGGTGTCAAAGACCTATATACAGAAGAAGTATACCTTGACATACACATTAGTCTTGCTGGACATCACCAAATCATATTCTATACTGTACATGGAGAGCCATTCCCTTAATTATCACCTTGCTTGACAGAAATGCATTAATCAAAAGACTATCCTGTCTACTATTAAAAAAAAAAGTCATGAAACCCTATTTTGTCTCATCAGCAAAGCCAGAAGGTTACTTCTTGTTGGCTGTTGTCAGACTTGTCAGCAGCCTGATCTGTCGTTGAACTTCATTCTTTAAAAACCCAAAGCCAGCAGGGTGGCGCTGCCTCACTGACATTCGCACCCCAGACATCAACCGGGCAAAGGGCCCCAGTTACTCCCCAGCAGCAGCCGCCACGGTTGCAGGGTGGTCTGGGTTTGAACTGCTTTGGCTCACTGGCACTGCAGGAAGGTTAAAGACACAATTAACAGTTCGTGGGCTCCTTTCTCAGATTCGGTAGTGTCCAAAAATACTGTTTTCAAAAGCAGAGTAGGAAGGAGAATTGTTTTAATGCAGCCCATACCTCTGCAGTTGTCATGGTGAGATGGTGAGCTGGGAGAGAGGAGACACTTGTACAGAAATCCTCTTCCCTGCTCCAGGGAATGCCACCACTGGCACTCACGGGGGGCACGGCAGGACATATGAGGTTGAATGCTTTGCTCTCCCCTGAAGGGTCCTCAATTTTTGCATACATACTAAAATTTAGCATCAGATTGGACACATAGGAAATCCAATAGCTCCCATTTTACAGGAAGATATTGAGGCACCAGGGGATACAGGACTAGCACACTGCCACCTTGCACACAGCAGAGGTAGGAAATGAACTCAATACCTGATTTTTCATCTTCAGTTGAGAGACTTCCCACTTCCATTTCACTGTTAGAATGAGATTCCTCCAGAGAAACTCCAAAGTGCAGGTTTGCATCTTTCCATCCGTCAGCAATGTCACAAATCCTAGTTTTGGCAGTTTCATATATGCAGGGTAACCCTTCCCGATCTCTCTCTCTCACACACACAAGCACTTACTATACTTATTAATGTGCAATCAAAGCTCCCTACCCCTTTCCTCTCCTATGCTTAGGGCAGAGGTAGACAGAAGCACTGTTACCAGGCTGTGCAAAAAATTTCCAAAAGTAATAAAGAAATCAAAATGAACTCTCTTAAGGAGAGGATAAAATAATTGCACTACAAGAAAACATCACTGCATATTTCCTTGGGGGTCTGAAAGGAATCAGTTCTTCCCTCAAGATGCTCATCACTACTGTAGATTAACAGGGTTCATGATCCTGAGAGCCTACATGTCATTTTTAAGATAAATGGCCAGCACAGAACAGACAAACTCTTATCTCCGTAGGGCAAAATTAGCTTCCAAAATGTACAGAACTCCCAGGTCCTTCAGTCATGAACAGAAAACTTCTGAAATCACAGTTTAGATATTGAGGGTTAGAAGAACCATGGGAATTAACCACCACAGCACAACTCGTAATAACCAATAAGCCTTCACAGGAAAAAATCTGAATAAGCCTTTAGCTACTCCAAGGCTTTTTCTTGAATAGGACTATCTACCTAGTTCACAGCTATCCTGACTCACTAAGATATTTGCAATGCCAGCCTCCAATGAGACACAAAGAAAAACATTCAGGTCCCTGCAAATACAATAGCAGAAATATTACAGTCTCCTATTCTTTTGCTCAGAGGTTCAGAGTGTTGGGGGTTTTTTTTTGCTCAGAGTGTTTTTTGGTTTTGCTTCATCTCCATTTGCAGTGCTTTCGTCCCCTTTATTATTTACATAGAGGATCACTAGTCACAGGGTTAAACAAATAAAAAACATAATAGTGAAAGCCAAACACTCACTCTTGAGCTTCTAGGGTCATTTTTACCAGGCTCATCTTTGCCTGTTTGCAGACCTTAGTCAATAGTTATCTTTACTAAAATACTAGCAGCTTTTGTGGGACTTCCGACCCAATTGCTATCAAAATGCCTTCATACCTTCACAGCTGCTCTAAACGAGCTACTGGCTTGTATAGGAATAATAATATCTGTAATCACTTTATACTATACATTATGGTTGGACTCAATGATCTTAAAGGTCTTTTCCTACCAAATGATTCTATAATTCTATTTTAAGATCCTTACGTGGCAGAGATTTGGTACAGTCCTTTAATCAAATGTCCTGGAAAGAAGTATTTAACAACAACACGTTATCCACTCAACAGAGCATCTAATGCTCACTGCCTATTTGCAATGCTTAAGTATATTTCAAATGGGGGATGAAATGTGTCTACTCCATAGCCCGGCACACACAGAAAGCATGCAGTCTACTCAAACATATGACATTAAAATGGCATTCAATTGAATTCTCGGCACCAAATGCAAAGGATTGTGATCCAGCAACCACACACTGCAGAGGGGGCAGAGGAATGACTTATATTGTAAAAAGAATTCAAAATGTTTTTTTTTGTCACAGTAGCTGTCACATCTTTGCTTCACTGCTAAGCCCTGCACCTCCACCTCAGAGCCAGGAGTTGCCATTTGCATCACCCCAACGTGATGCTGTCTGCAGCAGGTCACTCACTGTGCCACGCAAAAGGAGTCATGTCATTGCTGTGGGAAGCCTCTCTGATGGTCCATGTCAGAGGGTTCCTTCCCACAGCCACACTAAAATAGGATGTTTTTGGTGTTGACCATCAGCAAAAAGGGCACGTTTGTGTTGTATCAGCTGGAATTAAGGAGGACTGGGAAGGCACAGCCAGAGACAAGCAAATGGAAAAACCTCCAGTTGATCCCATGGTAGAGCAAGACCTTGTAACCCTGACCGTGCATGTGTCCCTCTGCAGTAACTCCATGTTCAAGCAAAGTTGCCAAAAGGTGCGTGCATAGTAACTCTTCAGCTCTGCTGTGGACCTAATTTAGGCCATGACTTCTGAAACAGTTTGATAATCAATGCGAGAAGCATTTTTTTCCTCTAAAACTGAAGGTGGGTTTTGATGCTTTCTGGATGTTTAATGCTCCCTTCAAGTTTGCTTTTCCCAGCTTGACAGGTGGACAGCACAGTCCTCATCTGTTCATGCTGATAAAGTTTTCGTGAATGATGAAACTCAGAGCTTGTGAGAAAGGCAACTTGGATCCAGTGTCCACCCAAAATAAACGAAGAGCTGGATGGGGTCCTGAGGAAGGCCGATCCTGCTGTTCAGCTCCCAGCCCTCTGCTCTGCTGGGAAGCTTTTGGCCACCTCGCTCTCCTTGGTGTCTGACTCAACTGAGGCCGTACTGCAGGAGTCGTTGTACGTGTCTGAAAAGAAGGACATGGGCATTGTCACTACAACACGTCTAAAGGATTTTCCATCTACAGTCTCGAGGTTCATTGTTAAAAGCCTGAAATAAAAAACAATCGCAATTCTACTGTTCTCTTGATGCCATCACTAAATGTAAGTTCCATACCAAAAGAACCTCTCTAACTGTAGCATGTGTGTGACTTTTTCTTTTGAAGAATTAAAAATGCAAAAGAAATGAGGGCCACAGTTAGGCACTGAGGGTTAAGATAAAACTGACCTGCTGTTGATGTGAAGGAAGCAGAAGTCAAACTCCCTTTAAACCACAGCAAAGAATGCTGGTTAACTTTTAAAAGGTTTTCCTCCCCTGTAACAAATCACAAAAACAAACCAAACCAAACCAAACCACCCCACAAGCAAAAAGCAAACCACCAAAAAAACCCAGTAACTCAGAAGAAAATGCTGGAAGCTCCCTATTGCAGTCCCCAGCGAATAGCTGTGACAGATTTTGCTTTCTTCTGCTAGCAGAAAAAAAGCAGGACACATTTTGGTAAATTATATGTAAGGATGGGCAAAAATTAATCCAAAATTTAAACCTCTGATCTGCGAAGTTGCTGAGATTCAGCTTTTCCAGTGCAACTTGTCTGGGTGTTAGGTTAAAACTAAAGCTGAAGGAAGGATGACTTTTAGTGCTGATTTGGCTGAAATCTTGCCAGAGCAGCCCTTCTTCCAGCTTTTGGAGCCAGCAATGGAATATGATTAAAGCAGTAATGGTTCACGAGATTTTAATGTTTTCAAACCTAAATCAGAACCACAGCCCTGATGCTGAGCTGATTCCAAATGCTGCATCAGACGAAAGCTATCCTGCAGTTACAAGATGCCTTGCCTGTAAATAGCCAGCCCAGGTACCAGTAGCCACAGGAGTTTGGTGGGAGATTCAAATCCTGCCTGGGAAATGGAAAACAATTAAACCATGGCAAGGGGAGCTCTGTTGCCTAACTAGTTCTGACATCCAAAGCACCAAATTTCAGGCTGGCTCAGCCACATCACCGGAGACTGCAACACAGACAAACACTCAGGCCAAGTACATTAATATAGGAAGTGCACTGTTTATCACATCCTTTTTATCACATCTTTTTTTAGTATGTAAAAAAAACAAACAAACCAGAAATACATTTCCTCCATTACCTGCATTACTGTTCTTAATTATGTTGTTACTGTCCCCCTCTGCTGGCTGCAATATACTGGAAGGAACCCAGTCGCTTTTCTCAGAGACCAGTTTCTTCACTAACCTAAAATTCAGAGAACAGTCGGTGAATTCCCTACATTCCCTTTCCCTGAGTTGTGTTTCTTAGAGGTGTAAGTTGAACAGCTATTTCCTAAACCAAGGCTGACGGCAGAGGACCCAAGGCAGTACGTTTCTACAGTCTCAGATGGTGACCTGGTATCCCAGAACAAGCTCATTTGCAAACAGGCTGTGTGACAAGGAAGAGCTGGCCTTGTTTGAGACCCTGGGCCAAATTCAGAGCTGAAGAAACCAAATCTTCCATATTATCCATCCCCCTTGCTGTAAATATCATCTGGGATGCACCATTTTAGTTCACTTCCCACCCACTTCACCCTTATGGGACCTGCTCCCATCTCAGCCGCATGTCAGTTCTGAGTGAAGGGTCTGACTGCACAGGCACTTCAAAGAGATCAGAACTTCTTCCCCCGAATTACCCATGGAAAGACAATTCAAATGCCCAGCCAGGTCTGTTCCCAACACTCACTTATCAGCAAGAGAGAACAAATACACTGGAACATACATGAGCTCAACGGGGCCAGAATCATTCCATTTTGTCAATCACATCTTATACCTAAGCCTTTGGGGCTAAAGATGCACTCTGGTTCACTCCCGGTGGGAGGCATGAGGATTTTGTTGATATACCCTACGAAACGGTGCTGCCTTTGACAGCTGTCCTTTTTGCTACAAGGTGTCAAAAACCCAAATATTCCCCTTTATTTCCTTTATGCAAACTTCTGTCATCTTAAGTCGTCACAAGCATTTGGGCTGAAAGCCAATCCGGTGAAATTAACCAAAGCTACTTGTATGTTCATGCCTCCTACTGCCTCTTTCACATTGTGATCAATGTGGTGAGTGGATTTGGATTGATTTTGAAGAGGCTTTGACATTCCTCTGAACATTTTCTGGTTCTTTTCCAGGAGGTTATGGCAGTTCTACCTGTCAAATTCTGACTCTCTGCTGTACTTACCATTGACCATTTTCTCCTTCTTGAACAAACTGCACTAAATCTCCATCCTCAAGTGTAAGAGAATCCGGGAAACAGCTGTCAAAGCTGCCTTCTACCCGAAAAAGATTGGTCCCCTAAAATGAATGAAACAATGCATCAGAAATGCAGTATGATCGATGAAAGAACACTGTGCAAGACAGAGCGAGATTAGTTAAATACTGAATTAGGCATTTCATGCTGGCAGAGATTTCTTCTGTAGGGAATTGTATACTCTTTATTCCTTTTATCATGCCAGTTTAAATATTTTCCATACTTAGGATAGAACTGTGCTGTGCATTCAGGCTTTACAATTAACCAGCCAGCCATTATTCTGATACAGAAACTGGGTTTCTGTACACCAGGTTAAGTTATCTAGAGAAATCTGAAATTGCTTAGAAACACTAAATCAAATTCCCATTTTCTGTCTTTCCGCAGATCCATGAATTTGAGGCCGGTATGAACCCAAACTTTGCAGGTTAAATCCTGATCTTTACAGAAGAGGAGATTGCACTGGGAAAGGGCTTAAAGTAATTTGAAAAATGAATTACATTGTTAGGGTTGGTCTCTTCTTCCAAGTCAGAAGAGTTGGAGAGTTCATCTGTGCTGGAGGGGATGGCTTCGAAATCTTCAAATGTGTCTAGAGATGGCATTTGCCTGTTGGGCCAACCTTTTCAAAGGAGATAAACCAAAAAGAGTTAACTATCCATCGTTAGCCTCTTTCAGACTCACTTTTTAAAAATAAATGTCACAGATTCATTTCCCACTATTCCACTTATTGAACTGCTTGTACCTTTTTACAGCTTGTTCTCTGATTTTGCCACAAAATTACATTGCAGCCATGATTCTCTCTCTAAAACCCTGTACTGCTTGCTGCCATTCGTGGGAAGGCATATCGTGTGGCCAGTGATGTGCATGTCCATCAATACCCTGAGTGTTTAGCATTGCTAAATCTCTTCAGTTCAGGAGGTAAAAAAAGCAAGGGCCAGGAATCTTCCTGCAGAGCAAGCACTGTAGCAAATGATAACTTTTACTGATGTGATTTTCAGAAGGCCGTGCTCACTCACTTTCCAGCTTATCTCCTATAAATTGAAGCCTGAAGCCATTGAATTTTGGTTGACTTCTCATCTCCATCTACCCTGAGGTGTTATTACCACCTGAACCACTTACAAGACTATAGCCTATAGCAGGTTAGAAGTGCAGAGAAGGGACAGGGTGAACGGCAAGGCACAAAGACAACCAGACCTTTGGTGGTAGGTAGAGAAGATCTCATTCGCAGACCGCTGCTAGCAACCTAGTTGCACGATTTACGTCCAAAACCACCCCAACCCAGTGGAAAATAGCGAATGAGAGATTTCCAGCCCAAACACAAGTCAGTCTCTTTAACGCAAAGGCACGCCTAGATAATGTGTCCTGAGGGAAATGTAGGCTGAGCTTTACAAGACCTGCCTGCCTGAGGCTCCCATGCTGGAAAGGTATCTCGGCCTCCCCTGTACAGAGGGCAATCTAGCTCTACCCTTTCCTTTGCACTGCATGTCTGTCCCTTTTCTGACATGAATGACTATAGGCAAGCTAGGAGGATATAGACCTTGCATCTACCAAGGGATCCTGCAGCGCAGAAAGACACAAGCTGAATGGAGTCAGTCAAATCACCTTGTGCCTTCCTGCTTACTGTACCTGCTGGATATTAGCTGATTCACAAGGACCTGGGCTGAGCAAATGCTGAATTGAGCTCTTTGCAGCCTGTGGGCTATCAACATGGCAAAGCAGCGTTCTGACAACAGGGTGCTGAGCCAGATGCTCATGCAGTGGGATTATACATAACCCAGCACTCACAACTCAAAACAAACCCTGGCCTGAGACAGCACTAAGCCCAAGCCAGGCAGTTCATGGAGTAAACGGAAAAGTGATCTGATCGCAGAGAAACAGGTTTATTTAATCCTTCCCCATGCATAACACCCCTGCTACAGGCACTGCTTGGTGCAACATGTGGCCATGCAGCTCTGCAGCCCCTTCTCTCCCTCCTGTTCCCTCAGGGCTTTGTGTGCCCCAACCACAGCAATTCAGTTACAACAGAGACAGTGACCTTCTTCCACCAGAGCACCATCCCCAGTTATAACCCTACATCTATCGTTAGCTCATCTGTACTTTTAAAGGTGTAAACTTGCCCCTGAAGCAGCATTCACATGCTGGGTTGTGAGTGTTCCTGACAAGGTCTGTACCAACAGAATTTTGAGGCTGAACAGACAATTTCAATTACAGACCATGCAGAATATCAAACTGAACCCCATAGGTTGTATCAGTGGAATCACACCAGAAAAATACCAGCAGCTGTCTGAATGTACAAGAATACATTGATGCTAATCGGCTTTAAAACGCTGTAACAATTCTAGTTCAAATTCACAGGCCGGACTACAAACACACAAAGAAAAAGATGTCCCCCTTCCCACTTAGAAAAAAGCTTCTGCAATCTTTTGCTACTGTCCTTTCTATGAAGCATCCAAGACAGAAACCTAAACAGCAAGGATTCCTTACAAATACATGCATCAGCCTTCCTCTTCCATACAAATTGCTATTCTAATTTCAGAGGCTAAGAAATAGGCTAAGTTTTATGTACTTCATTCAAGCTATAAAATAACACAGATCAAATTCTGAGCTTTTTAACATCAGTTAAAAGCAGCCTTTTCAGTGTGCCTGACCTACAGAAAAGCAGAATCTGGGACATTGTTTATATCTGCTAGTGATCTCAGATTGTTCTTTTATTGCCTTCATAAGAAATAATATTCATTAAAAGAAAGAGAAAAATCTCTTTAAGTTAAAGAGGGTAAATATTTTAATAAATTTATATTATGCTCTCAATTTGAGATGATAAATGTTTTCATTTTCTTTACCTGTCTGTGAAGCAGATCTAGGTACAGGTCTCATGGTGGAACCGATATTACATTTAGTCTGGGCCAATATGGTGTTCTCAAAAGCATCTGTGACAGGAAGTACAATTTTATGTCTTCAAGGTGAAATACAGACCAGACAACCAGTACAAAGAGAATTCCTGTATCACCTCTGCAACCGGCAGTCTCTTTAACAAACAGGTGGACTGGGGTCCAAAGAGGAGACACAAGACCAGCACAAATGAGTGAAAAGACAGCAGCATTCCACAGAAAAACTAAGTCTGAGAAGGACAGAGAACAGCCAAATGAATCAAACGGAAATACTGATGTTAATTAAGGAAAATGATTGCTAGGTGGACAGTGCAGTGTTCTATTTCACTACAGCTTCCTTAGACATTTTTAATATCTTTTCCTTGCAGCATTTCAAATAATTCTGTAAGTGGTGGTATATTGTTTTGATGCCCACGCATATAGTAATGAAAAGGGACCAGGGAGGCTCTTCTTCCCAGCCAGAAATGAACTATTTCTCCCTTGAGGAATGAAATGCAGTTTTGTGGGGGAAGCTTTTACCCAAGTACATCAAATACTTTCTGTTATTAATGCAGTCAGAGCTCTAGAAATAACAGCATTATCTTCTGGTAAAGGGTTGATACTGATCATCATTTCCTACTTAAAGAAACTCAGCCTGGAGTGAGGAATGTTGTGCAGTAGGACCATGTTTCTAACCAGTGAGGATCAACTCAGCTCTATCCTACAGAGACAGTACTTGCACCTCGAAATACCCCCTGTCTCTGCAGCCACATGATATGCTGAGATCAGAAGTATCTGCCAGTGAGGAAAGCGAGGTATAAACACCACAGTTTGGGAAACTCTGCTGCTGTGTGCCAGGATGATTCCAAACATAGTGCTGGGGACACTGGCAAGAGGAAATATTCTGCAAACAGCAAAAACACTGTTTCATCTGTTGCCTCTGAACTGTTTCTGCCAACCTCTCTGTTCAGTGTCCCTTTCTACTGGGAGTGACAAAGGAGGTAACTCCAATATGTCACCAGTTCCATCACTGACCTGGCCACCTGCCCTTTCTACCAAGGTTTTGTACAGAGCAACACAATCCCATTAAAGGATTCCTCAGCTTACATGTCTCTTCTCCCTATCCTACAACAAAGGTATGTGGCTGCTTGTGCCCCACAAAGCAAAACACTCTGGCAAAAAATTGGAGGTTGGACTAGGTGACCTTTGAAGGTCCCTTACAACCCAAACTATACTATGATTCTAAATCCTCACGTAAAGATAAAAGCTGACAATGGAAACTAGTGATCTTTCAATGGCTGGGGGATAACTTCCCATTTTAATACTTTCGTATTGTTTATTAAACAATTAATTAGTCTGCTGCAACAAATAGGTGGAAATTCTGCTTGGCTGAAATGGAACACTGCACCTTAAATGGATATTAATGCAGAGTGGAGCCTCTGCTGTAGTTGCACATGGCTCCTGCTCCTCTCATTATGTATAGACACTAACAAGGGAAGAGGGATGCGAGCGGCCAGACTGCAGGTGAAGGTGAAAAGTAGCCCCTTGGCTCCCTGCTGCTGCACCCGACAGAGTGAGGGAGAAGCCAGGCAGAAAATCCAGATCCAGATCACAGTCTAGAGCATTACTTCCCAAAGCAAGTTTTAATTTATACCCATCCCTAGATGAAAGTTGGTAAATATAGCATGAGTGCAGGGGACAGGCAAAGGGGTGACAAGCTGTGTTTATCACAGCTAAACAGATAAACTGACATCAAACCCATAATAGACTCCAGTGTCATCTACCAGCAGGGATGAGATGTGAATTCGGTGAATAATATCAAAAGATTGCCAAACAGGTTTTCATGCAGGATGGAAATACTCATACCTTCAAACCCCAGGGGAGTTGGGTCACTCTTTATTTCATGTCTCTTGACTTTAACTGCAGGAACAAGGGGACCTGTGTGAAGTTTGCAGAGTCACAAGGCTGTAAATACTGTTAAAGGACAAACTCACTTTCCCATTACCTGGAAACACTGCCTGCCTAATACTTTCCCCCAGAAAAATGACCAACCCCTAAATTCTAGGTGGTGAGGATAAACACTTTTGTGAAATGGATAGGAAGCAGAACACTTTTTGCAAAAAACATTAAAGTAATGTCTCTGCTTCCAGTCAGGTTTCACAGCTGTTTTCTCTCATGCTTTATCCAGGAGATGGCACTAATGCAGGCACAATCACAGTCTCAGCTTTCTACCCATGAGACTGGCAGGAAAGAGCCCACAAAATCTAGCACTTCTGCCCCACAGAACTGGAGGGCACCAGTCACAGCTCCAAGTCCAGGGCTTCTCCTGTGTCCTGACTCCCCGTGTGGAGGATTGGTGATGTGACAGAGCTGAGATGTTCAAAACAGAGATCAGCATACAGCCACATGCAGAAGCCTTGAGGGTGATGATCAACACCCCGGCTAGACCTGCATGGGGCTGATGCTGAGATAAGACTCAGGCTTCAGTTCGTCATCTAGTCTATTTCCTTAAAGCAGATGCTGTGAATAAAACACTTAATTGAAAAGCACTGATTTTGTTTTCTAGCTTTTCAAAGCATTACAAAAGTAGTTTTCTCAACCTTCAAAAAAGTTGCCAATGGTCTTGTGGTGGACAGGATCCTAGGACAGGATTTTTTATATGAAATTGTAACAGAGTTTGTATTCCATAGCAAATCATACATGCTCTCCTTGATAAGTCACACTAAAGCACAACCCTTGGTTGCCCATTCTCTTTCTACATATGTGCTTCTTTCTGTTCCTCAGGTTAGGAAATATTAGGAAATAATTCAGTCTTCCCATAGCCTAGTAGCTGATATTTCTGAAGCTGTTGCCCAGGACAGAAAGCTGTAAGAACCTCTCCTCCTGTGCTATGCCTATCACTTCTATATGGTGATGTTGTTGTGTTATAAAAAGTCTTGCACAAACAGGTAGCAATAATATCATCCTTCCTCTGCCAATAAACACCACCACACTCTCATTTAATGACAGCTTCATTGCACAGTCGAGGATATGGTTCATGTCCATCACAACTATTTAGAATGTGCTATATCATGTACTGTGCAACCTTCTTCCTGACAAATACATAGCCAGGATTTTTATACAAATCAATTCAGCCATCTTTCCTTCTATTTTGGTTTGTGAATTGTGTCACAAACCTTAAACCTGCAAATCAGTTCCTCCATTCCAAGAACTGCCAAAAGACAATATTCAGAATTTGATGTAAGATTGTATGTTCTGTTTCCAAAATCAACTCTGACATGTAGGCATAGGTGCCTGTAATCCTGCTGCTTGTCCAAATGCATGGGTTGCTTTTGAGTTTAAATGCAGGCACTAGCGCAATAACTTCAAGTAAATTTCATAAAAGTGCTTTTTCTTGAAATAATTTCAGCTCAAAAATAAAACTTTGATAAGTTCTCACAAGAACTGCATAGAGTTCCAAATGTTCTGGGCACCTAGCTCCCTTACATGTCTGAAAATCTCCCTGCAATTGTAATTTCTAATCAAAACTGTGATTATGTTAAATATTCTTAAAACTAGCATCTGTTGTTACTCCATTTTCAGCTTCATTTTGGGCTTTCTTAACATCTGATGTCTGCTACACAATGAGGAGATTCTCTCCTTTTTGACAGCAAAAATCCTAAACAGCTTTAAGAAAATGGAGAAATGATTTCTATTGAATTTCAGTTATTCCAAACCAGGGAGAAGCTGGAAACCTAACCCCACATCAGCCAAAAATTAATCCAGTTTCCATGGAAACCAGCACCATTCTTTGAAGCCTATTACAGAGAAACTGCGAAGAGTCACTATATATGCTGGTAGTACACCTTGATATACATTTAAAATGTCTTGGCCTGCCTCGCTGCGGGGGTTATGCTGGTCCTGACTCTTCTTCCGCTGGAAACTCCTGCATTTATAAAAATTGAGCCTGATGTACTCACTCTGTGAACAGCATTTGGCAGTAAATGTGTCAGTCAGCAGGAAGGGACAAGGGTAGCTAAGCAAGCAGCAGGACAGTACCTTTGGTCACAGCAGAAGCATTAACTGTGGAGCTGATGGAGGAGGCTAGGGAAAAGCGACGGGTGACTTCTCTCTCCTTAGATTCTGGATCTGGGAGAACAGACAGATGCAACGCAGGGCAGGGTTAGAGGTTAATAAGCACTGAGGGTAAAAGATGTCCAAAGCAAAGCAGCTGCTGGAAAAGGGTAAATAAAAGGTAGGTTGCTCTACTAAAATAGACAGGAAAAAAATCCCTCAACTAAGTAAAAACAACACAAGAGAGTTCAAATTAACGTATTTTTAAAGCAATTCCAATTGCACTGATTTTAATACTTCAGGAAGGAGACATGCCAATTAATATTTTAGCAACCAACTAGTGTCTAAGCACAGCTACAAAACAGATGAGCAGGATGGTTAGAATGGGGTGCGTGTCTACAGATGAGACTTGGATTATTTTAGACACTGAACAGCTTGTTCTGAAATACACTGAAAACCAAACATGAATGGTTTGGAGTTCACATTTGCTGTTTCTAGAAGTTAACTGTGTGAATGCCTGAAAACCTTCTCTCTCACTATACTGCTTGCACCTACCAACTGCAGCAGTGCCACCTGGGAGAAAACATTGCTTACTTACAAATATTTCAGGATTAACTTTGTATTTTCTTCTGCTGAAAACGCTCTAAGCACATGCGCTACATTACTCAAGTGAGTATTTCCATTGAGACATGAGTAAAGCTACTCATATGCTTCGTATTTCAGTTTCAGTAAGATACGTGAACACTTAACTCTACCAGGATACAACCTCAGTTGAAAATGGTATTAGAAATGGCTTTAAATCTTTAGTCTATCTTATTTTCTCTCTCTCTTTTTTCCCATTATTAAATAGCATACAGCACTGGAGTAAAAAAAGTTTCAGGTGATTTTACATTTCAGGTTTAAATATCCTGTGCAGAACTATACTACTGTGAAGATTTCCTTGCCAGGGATCTTAAAATTCTCTTTCCTATTCCTCATCTTCATATTTCCTTATTTTAATGTTCAGTCACACAACACTTCTCTTTACTTCGTTTTTTCCATATTTCTGCCTAGTAAATGTCACATTCACTGTATGTTTCCAGTGGAGCAGAAATTAGTGTGACTGGTTGAACTGCAATTCTTATAAGGTTTTACTGTACCAAAACATCAGGAAACTGTATTAGCTCCCTAAAATCTCAGGCAATTTTAACTGTAGAGCAGCTACTGTAGAAAGATTGTAAATCCTCCATCTGCCAATGCATGCACTAATCAATTTACTGATAAAAGCACTTATATTCAAGTACCTCCTTATTCACACGTCCTAAAAGGCTGAAGAAAAATAAGAGTTTAAACTGCTCTACAAAGGATTAACTCCACATTTAGGCTGATGTAACTACCCTTATTAAAATAAAAAGACAATTTCACTTCATAGTGATGCTATTGGGCTACATTTATACCACGTCATGCAGCTCCTAGAGACTCTGTGCCAGTTACAAGGAATTTGAGCTTGGCTCTGCAAACCAGGACTAATGCTGACCTAAGGAAAGGAGATGCCGAGCGCTATGAGTTTGGGCTTTCACACGCTTCGGTGCCAGTTCTGGTGTGGCCACCTCGGGGTCTCTGCACTGGAGTGCAGCATGGTAAAGTTTTTCTGCCAGACATCAGCATTTCTTTGGCTAAAACACCAAAGTGCTTATATGCAACATTTCCTACCTCATCATATCCAGCCCAGACAGACAGCTCAGCAAGGCTTTGAGCATCCCTGCTCCACTGACAGTCGATATATATCAGGAAATATTGCTTTCCCCCTAGTCTTGTTATTTTATTATATAAACTTTCCCTTTTAAGTGTTCTGGACATGAACAGACACAGTGGGTCTGAACCAAAGAGTGCTCAGCTCAGTATGCCATCTTCTGCCATGACCAGTAACAAGTCGTTACACAATTGGGTTGAGAGCAGGACAAGCTTCTCACAGTAACTTCCCCATTGTGTTCTCACAGCTTCTGACCTGCCCTCACAGCCAGTTCATACAGTGCTATCACAGCTTTGCATCATCACTGCCCACAGCAATGACCACGCTCTGCAATCCTCCAAGCTATTTCCCAGCTGGTTCCCTCTAGCCAGGACCAGATTAGCAGCTGAACAGCACAACAAGGAGAAGAGGGACATTGTGTAATGGAGGGGCTTCACAGGAACCTCAAGTAACCAGAGCCAGGAAGACTTTGAGCTGATAGCGCCTATGGCTTAGGGGGTATGAACTCTCTGAACTGTGCCGTGCTGTCTGGAACACAGAATGACGGAATAAAAGGCAAGACATTTCACATGACAAGCAAAATTCAGATAAAAGATCGAAGGAGGCCCAAAACAAAACTGCAAATTGAAACTAATCCAAATTGCTTCATTTCTGAAATCTGTATTTTGTAATTGATTTCCCCAAGTCACAGGATCTGAAAACCACTCCCTTTTTTGTATTCAGAATATTGAATTGATTTGTCCATCTTGGATCTTACTACCAAGTGCAGCCTTAACCTTGCAGCCAAAATCTTATGGCTGTGCTGGCTTTTAGTATATTTTCACCTGCTTTATAACGTTGTAATTCTTAATTTTTTCATCTTACTTCTTTCTCCTTTGATGTTCACCCTCTCCATTGATGCACACTAACCCTTTGTCTGACAGAAGAAATATAATCTATCAGAACAGGAGAAAAGTCATACAATAACAATAAAAAGAGTAATTACATTATCTTTTCAGAAAGTAATTGCAAATAGTAATTCAGTTTAATTTCTATTCACATTTCTTTCTTTCCTTTAAAGTCTCTTCCTTGTACAGCCATCACAGGAACATAGAATGCTCTCTACTCATGGATATTGAATGTCTTCTAACCATTTATGCACAAAGACTCAGAACATACGATTTTACAGTGTCACATGATGTAATGAAGTAGAAATAGAAATAAACCTCAGCTCCTCTGAATTCTGGTTCCTCAGTGTAACCACTAGGCCATGGCTGAGCAACATTTGAAAAAACAAAGAGTCCAACAAATAAACTATTTAACACATAAAAATCTCATGTAGCACGAGACAATGATACTCTTCCCTTCAAGTCAGAAAAGTGCTGAAAAAAGTTTGGTTTGTAGCTTAAAACATGTTCACATTTGGCCCTTGAAAGGAACAACTGGAAATAAAATTTATTTGCACAGTGCACCAATAAAATATCCAACCAGTCAACTCAAAGGTTGCTTTGCAAACCACTGCCGCGGGACTGATTTTTGGTAACGGCATCTTTGAGAAGAGGAGCCATATGTGTGTGTCAGACAGGAGCATTTTGGTGAGATGTGGCAGCACTTTAGGAAACAGTGATGGATGGCACTATGGGATGGAGAGAACACTGTGGGACTGTGGGAGTGCAGGAGACAGATGGCCAGAGACCAAATGCTGCATAGGGTGATTTTACCTTTGGGTGGAGCTCTGCGGTTGGAAAGACCTTGCAATGTGAATCGCTTTCTAGCAAGCGCTGTGCGCTCAAGGTTAAGGCTGGTGGAAGCATCAACTAGGAGAAAGAGGGAAAGGGAAGAGAAATAAGGAAGGAAGGGTCAGCTGTTCAGCTTACGGGGAAGGAAAGGTTAGCACTGGATGACAACTTAAAGTAAATAAATAAATTTGATTCAGTTCAAGCCTGAGCAAGAGCTAATCAATTAGAAAGGTGACATGAGGTCAGGGTGATTAAACCAGCTGAGCCAAACAGAGCCCCTGGGTTGAGTTTGGCCCACTGAGTTTTAATGGAGAACAACAACAAAACAAAACCAAAGAAAAACAGGTGAAGGGATGTAGCTCTCATCAAAGGAAAACACAGTTTAGCAGCAAGCTCATTACAAAGGACCTAGTGCCTTTTACTATGAAAACACATCATTGTGGTTGGAACAGCAAGGTTGTAAGGAAAAACAAGAGAAGAAGCCTTGCAGTGCAGGACACATACAGCCAGCCAGTGTTGTGAGCGGTCCCGCTGCTGCTACCCAGCGCTAGCGCTGAAGAGTCTGCCGTCGCCAGCCTTACCTGTTGAAGTCTTTCTAACAGCCTCCAAAGCCAACATACAGCCATGCATTTGATCTCATGAATTGCTGGGATGTAAGGAGTGCCATGCCAGCAAAGCTTACATGCCAGGCTCCTACAGGAGTAAGCCAGCCATGCTGCCTGGCAGTCACCTTTAGAGAGATCAGTCACAGGCGGGTCTAGGTCCTGAGACTCTGGGTTTGAAAGATAATCAGTTACTTGCATTGCAGGAAAGAGATGGACCTAGATCACTGCCCCCCCAGATACATGCATTCCTGCCAAATTCTGCATCTGCCCCTTTCTTTGTGTGGGCAGGTAGCGCACAGCAGGTTTATGGCAAAAGACCAGGAGAAAAGCCATGTGCTGGCTGCTTGCTTCTGTGCCTTAGAATTTATCCACTTGCTTTCTCCTTCTCTTTATTTTGTACACTGCCAAGTGAAAATCATTAGAGGCATAAAGGAAGACCAGAAGTACTAAGGGAACATGAAGAGACAGTGATTCCACACTGACAGATAACCAACAGACAGACAAACTGTGCTTCCAAAGGAAAGCGCATCCCATCACTTCCTGATTTGCAGCCAAGATAACCCAGGATCCAAGGTGCTGCATGCGTAGGTGGGTGTGAGATGCACAGATTTTAACAATACAGAAGTATGTCAGTGTGGTTCAGCTCCTTCCAGCCAGAGGCCTTATGCCAGCTTTGGGCCAGGCAGGTGCATTTGGTGAGGAACCGCTACCAAGTGGCAGTTTCAGCTTCGGGGCTGCCCACAGGTGCACTGGGGAGTGTTTGACTTTCCAACTGCCTGTGTCGGCCTAAGGGCTGTTCCCTGCCACGGCAGCTCCCACTGCCAGACAATCTTTGTAAAAATACTGTAGCTTATAAAGAATCCAGAAACTGGTATATAAAATATATTTACTTTGTTTGCAAAGAGAAAAAGAAATCCATAGTATCTGATGATCTCAGGGTCATGCAGCAAGTACAACAATGCATGTGTATAGGGGGAAGGTTTATAAGCTAGTTCTTCAACTATGCAGTTATACCACTTCACTGACATACCCCTTAGGATTTCACAAGTTCTCACAGCTTCACAGCACCAGACAATCATAAGAGACTGGTCTCTAAAGACATGTTGTCTCCACTTGAGTTATTCAGGCCTTTCCTTCTGCAGGTATGCCAAACAGGCCTGGAAACCATTTCAAACGCAATAAGAGCTAGGTCCTGATGGACAGCAGATTGAACGTGAGCCTGTAATGCATCCTTGTGGCAAAGAAGGCCAAGAGCATCCTGGGCCAAGTTAGACAGAGCCTTGCTAGCAGGTCTGGGGAGGTGATGCTTCCCCTCTACTCAGCACAAGTGAGACAAACTGGAGTGCTCTGACCTCTCCTGGGCTCCCCCATACAAGAGAGACACAGACACACTTGAGCGGATCCAGTGAAAGGCCAGTAAGATGATTAAGGGATTGCAATAGCTGACATAAGGAGAGAGTGGGTGAGCTGGAACTGTTCAGCTTGGAGAAGAAAAGGCTCAGGTGGATCTTATCAATGTATATAAATTCCTGATGGGAGCGAGTAAAGAAGATGGAGCCAGACACTTGTCAGTGAAGCCCAGTGACAGGGTGAGAGAGGCAATGGGCATGAACTAAAATATGGAAAATTCCATTTAATAATGTGAAAAAAAAAACTTATTTTGCTGGGAAGGTGGTTAAAGACTGGGATAGCATCCCCAAGGCACTTGTGGAGTCTGCATCCTTGGAGATACTCAGAACCCAACTGGACATGGCCCTGAGCAACTTGCTGCAGCTGACCCTGCTTTGAGCAAAGCGGTTAGTTAGGCTAGCTGGTCTCCAGAGGTTCCTGCAGGACTCTGCTCCCATATGGCTTCAAGTCAGTGAATCTACCAATCAGGTCCACACAAAACACTCTTACATGTAGATAACTCAGTCACAGGCACTTAGCCACCAGAAGAATGAAACCGAAATATCTTGCCAATAGTGCCCTCCCCCTCTGTACTGTAGAAAGAAAACAGTATTTCAAAATATTATTAGATATTGGGAGTATTTCAGTCAGTAGGTGGCACAGCAGAGCCAGCTTTGGCCGAGCAGCAGCACCTCCGCACCTTCCAAAGCGAGACCTCCCTGCCCATGTTTAGGACGAGTTCAGCCTCTGCGGAGTCCCAGCTGGAGGCTCCGCTGTCTCCCAGGGATACAAACGGCAGTTTCGGTGGGACGCGCACATCCCGCAGCCGGGGGGTGCGGGGCTGAGCCAGCAGAGTCACAGCAGAGCCCGGAGGCACCGGCCATGGGAAAGCAGAACAATGGAAATCGGCGTCCAGGGTCATCCCGGTTCCCACACTCTTGTGTGTGTTGGATGAGTTTAAAAACACCAGTAATTTTCCTGTTGTTTTTTAAATAGAGTTTATGAATTTCAAATGAAAGGCTGCTTTTCCACTTTTTTTAAATTACTTTTAAAAAATCCTGTGTTTAAAAAAATAAATTTTTACGGAAACATGGTTTTGATTAATAAAACTGGATGTTTAAATGAAGAATCCGTAACTTTCTTCCCAGAATGGAAACTTAATGCAATGAAAAATCTTTCGGGGAATAGCCAATTTTTCTAAGAAAAAAAAATATCCACACATTTTTACCACCTGTATTTCTAAAGGAACTTGCTGTCACTTTAAGCCTGATTTGGACATTCATCTCTTCTTTTAAGACCTCACAATTTTCTTCTTATATTATTAGAAAAGTCATTGCTTTAACATTTAAAAATACCACCTAAAAGAGAAACTGGTGTTGAAAGATTTTCTGTTCCTCTGCTGTCACATGACATCCAGGTTTTTTTAATGTTCATTTCAACCTACATTGTACAGACTACATCTACTGTATTTGTGGCCTCAAATAATGGAGGAGCTTTCAGTGATCACATGTGCACTTATTTATCATACTCTAAAGGGGAACCTATATACAGAGGAGGCAAAAAAAAAAAATCTCTTCAACATAAAGCAAAGAAATTTGTTAGCAAAGTCCATTGACAGTCTCAAAAATATATATGAATCCAAATACTTAGGCAGTATATAGAAGGCTAAAATACACATACTATCCCCCAAAATTATATTTTTAAAAATACCATTTGTATAAACAACACTGTAATGCATCAAAACTCAGACTTAAAAACTCCTAAACTGGTAACACTTTTTGGTGTTTAAGAAGTTTCACAGTACAGTCACTCAGCTTTGTAGCATTGTTGGTTTTTGATGCTGGGTCTAAAAAACATGCATTTAAATTATCCTCATCAAACTCTAGAAATAAGTGTGCAAAACTAAACATGTTACCCTTTGGAAGCAAAAAGCTCTGTGTCAGAACTCCTACCTCTCTTTTGTCTGGCACTGGGACTGGAATTCCTGTTTTTGTTGTTAGATGCTTCCACGTTTGATGTCTCAGATTTGTTTTCATATAAACTTGATGACTTTCGGCTATACCTGTGGACAAAAATACAAAAACAGTTACATTCCTGCTTAATACCTGAGCACTAAGCATTCTTTCTTACCCTCAGATATGGAAGCTTAAGGAACAAAAGGCAGGTTTTAAAATTGTGTACGCTATGAATTCTACATCTGTGTAGGCAGCTATGGTGGAAGAAAGCCATTCTAGGTTCTGCCTCCTTTCCACACCATGCAGTAAGGGATGTCCTTAGTGAGAGTGGAGAAGGGAAAAATGGAGGGACAAACTGGTTAAGTCTGCACAAGCTTTTTTTGCAAGTCCAACAGATTTGGAAGGATGGGGTAGGAAACCAGGTTAGAAAAGAGGAGCCCAGTCTACCATCCTTTGCAGCATAAGTGTATTGGACTCCAGGAAAAAAAAAGAGGGAACTGGATGGTTACATAGAGGTCATACCATGCACAGAGGAACATATCGATGCTACTGGCCCCAGGATCTCCCAGCTTCTCTTTCTTCTCCTCTTCGAAAATGTGAATCCAAGTGGGCTATCTCAACCTACAGCTGAACTACAGACAAGGGGATACATCTTGCCAGAATTGCACCACTACCGGCCTTGGCATCTGTAATGGGAAGGACCCCTCTACCCCAGGTTTGTGGGGCATTCGTGCTGCAAGATTTTCTCATGGTTGTTATCCTCAATGTTTTGCAAAGGTCTGGTAGTTTAATTTGAGTGTTTGACTGTTAGCCTTGGCAGACTGAATGTTCCACGTATTTCATTATATCTACACACTTGAAATACTCTTTCCCAAAAGGCTTGTTATTAACGTGTGTCAGCAATTACATTGCTGTTCACAATTAACACATGAACTCTTATAGTTAGCATTCATAGGGTTTATCTTGCTGTAAGGGAAGGTCCAGGGTGTCATTATAAACCTCAAAACATTTGGAATACTAGAGATCTGTGAATACCTTTCATAACTACAAGACAACCTGGGACTCATTGCTTGGTATTTGAACCTCTGACCTGTTTCTGATGGAACTTCAACCGAGGTCTCTGTTACCTCCTGGTACTAAATCAAAATGTGATTTTGCAGCCTGATGTCAGGTACAAAATGGGGCTCAAAATAAATATGGGAACAAATCCAAAGCACACTCACATTTCCTTATTCTTTTTCCTCTGTTCCTTCTCAGCTAGGCTGTGAAACATGCAGCTAACACAGTTAAAGATTTACAGCTGTGAGAAAGACACTGATAAAACACACAAGCTTCTCTGAAACAGAATCTGCAGCAAAACTGCTAAGTGTTTGTGTGTATCGATACGCGTGGGATATTATTCCATGGATATATGACTGAATCAGTCATTTCCAAGAAAGCAGATAATTAAGCAGTTAGAACAATAGTCTGAGATTCATACGTTTAAACAGATTAGAAAACAATACAAAGAGATAATTTCATTATCGCTGAAACGCAGCAGCCATCCCTGGAGAGAGACATGGCACAAGGCATCTTGTTTTAGGATTAGACACTGAAACTTTGCGGAAGAAGTTACAGAGAGACAATTTAAATAGATTGAACAGTAATTTCAGGATATCCAATAGCTGCCTGGGCATGGTTCTAAGTCTCTTTTGCAGATACTTCAGCTCCAGCCATGAGTCAGCCCAGTCCTGCCTTATCTCCTGGAAATGCACCCGCAAGTGCGGTGATGGCACGTAAAAAAGTAAAGGAGACAGTCTTTGTCATCGAACAGATACGGGGCAGAAGAGTGTTCCCCCCAATGTCACACTACAGGTTTGACAATTCCCAATAAACAATAGAGTCGCTGTTACACATGAGCAACCCAGGAGACGGTGTCTATTGGTTCAATTAAGCCTCAGTAATTAATTAGCCTCCCAACCACTGGCAGAGCACTGATGATGCTGGTTGCTCTTTAGCTAATACTGTCTTATCACTGGCTTACATACAGCATCTTTCACAACTGGGGCTGCTTGGTCACATCAGTCATAAACACAGACTATGCCCATGTCGGTGGCTACCCCAAAGTCTAACTTCTTCCTTCCTCTCCTTGCCTCCACCCAGCATCCCAAAACAGGCTGCAGAAGAGGCCCCACAGTCTGAGAATTCTGGATCCACAGTTGCACATCAGCCAGTAGAAAACCACCTTGTGCTGCAATTCCCCTGTCTGTGCTTCTCTCCGAGACACATCTTACAGAGCATCAGGGTGACCTCAATTTATTATATAATAGCTGATAGGACAATCTGTACTTTGTTCCATTCATGAAAGCCCAGAACTTTGTTCTTTCATGAGGACTTACCATATTCTTCCTGATTCTATAATAACCCAGCATCTGGAGCAGAAGCATCTCACCTCTCTTTCTCTGGCCAGTTGGCAGGGTGAGGACAACAAGCACTTCATTTATCCTGTGGTTTAATCTACTCTAGGACAAATGGCTAATCAAATGGCCTTTCTTCCCAGAGCTAAATATTTTTCTGACATATTTTGTCTATAATTTCTGCTCTGAAAATTCTCACTTTAAGAGCCTTTTAAGAAGGACACACATATGGATTGCTTTGAAACATTTTTGTGACTGCATTTCAAATTTCACTGGAATAGTTTTCTCCCACCCCAAGGTGGGTTTGCTGAAAGATTTTCACCCTTAAACCTTTTCACTTGAAACGTTAAACAATGCAAATGTAACCAAGCCTAGAGAAAATATGGTGCAGGATTAACAGCACTGCATCTATTTAAAATTTCTTGCATCAAATTGTACAGCTTTTAAAGGCTGTTTGTGTTACCTGAGATCTCTTGGTTTTGTTGATCCTGTTAAAATTTTACAGTGATATCCCATGCCAACTTGCATTAAACTCACCCAGCAATTGGGTCATTACAAAAATTTGCTGACAGCTCCATTTAACATCCTGGAAATTTTCTGATACATTTTGTCTAAATTTGAATTAATCAGCAGCATATGGTTCTTTTGCAAAACCAAATTATCATCTTTGGAATGAATTCTGCATCGCGATTTTTAGTTTCCCCATGAGCAAAACCTTTATCTGAATTTACATGTCTTTAAAGAATTTGTAGACAATCCAGTAAGTTTATACCCAGGAAGCGAAACATAGAGAACTACGAATGAATATACTGCAAAAGCACAAAGGCAAGACAAAACATGGCCCTGATATGCCATGACAGCTGTTGTTACCTGCTTGCATTGGATGGATCCATTGGTGCATGGTATACACTCTCAGTGATTCTTTGGTGCAGTTGACTTGCTTCTGTTAGAGAAAAAATAAAAAGAAATTGCTCCAAATTATATAAGTTGTTTCCTTGTTTGCATAGAAGGCGGGAGAGAGAGAGAGAAATTAGAGTGTGGAGATTTTGACCGCAGCTGCAATCAAAATGTATACTCATACTTGGAGAGAAAGGCGTGTAGTGATCTTATAGGTTGAAATCTTAGCTCACCCAAAACAGCTCTTCTACCCATATTTTTTCAGTGCAGAAGAAATGTCTTCCCCTACCATCTTCTCTTTCCTCTGTGCCTCTCTCTAACTCACTGTACAACTTGGGTCTAGGGAACGGACTACTGGCATTTTTCCCAGAATACGAGTTTCATGGTTCGCAGATTTAGCAACATGTGTGCACGAGTCCGTTTGCACACACAGTCAACTAGTAGAAAATATCCCCATCCCTCTGAAAAATGCTTTTGCTTAGCACCCTGGACAAACAGCAATAATAAAATGTTGTTCAAATGCCATTTGTTTGCTCTTTTTGCTTAGCTGCAAGGTAAAAACAGCCTCATTTGTACTTATGTCGAGTAACTGCTAAGCAAAGAAAGATGCTAAGAAATATGCTGACAACCTGGTTTTCAGGGCCAGGAAAATCAGACACTGAGAAGTGAAGAGGCAATGGAAGGAGCTCTTTTCAGACTCTCAGATTGCTGAGATTCTGGGCCTGAAGAAGATGAAGCTGCAGCCAATGAAAGGAGAACAGACAAGGGGACAGCACTGGAAGATTAAACTTTGAGTGTTCTGTGGGTGCAAATGCTGGGAGAAAGGAGCACTCTGGGCAGGGAGTCAGAAGCATCACAGTATGTTTGGGATTGGAAGGGACCTCAATAGATCATCTAGTCCAATCCCCCTGCTGGAGCAGGAACGCCTAGGTGAGGTGGCACAGGAATGTGTCCAGGGAAGGCGACCCCACAACCTCCCTGGGCAGCCTGTTCCAGTGCTCTGTCACCCTCACTGAGAAGAAGTTCTTTCTCAAATTTAAGTGGAACCTCTTGTGTTCCAGCTTGATCCCATTGCCCCTTGTCCTATCATTGTTTGCCACTGAGAAGAGCCTGGCTCCATCCTCGTGGCACTCACTCCGCTCCTGGTTTTGGCGACTGATTCACAGACTTGCACAAATCTCTAAAGCTGCATCTGTAAATCCTTTACTTGCAAGAGACAATGATGGTCTTTGGGACCAAAGGATTGTGGCAGATGCATTCGACCGCCCCCAGCCAAACCAGCACCAGTTTGGTACAGACCCCAAAGGAGGTAAAGGCCTGAGCTGCAGCCAGGCCAAGAACTCCTTTTAGGAAACCCACAATGAAGCAGAAGGGTGCACTGAACATCGATAGGTTGTGGGTGCAAGAAGTCTCATGCATGCTTTTCCCCCATATGCAATTTGACCATGAGTCAAGCACTTTATTCTATAAAGATGACAGCCTGGGTGAGCCAACTTTGAGCTCTCTCTGCTAAATAAGTTGGCTGTATGGCAATGGTTTTTACTACTCATAGATCACTGGATGAGCCCAATTTAGGTTTCATATCAATCATTTAGCTTAAGTAAATGTGTACTAAATAGAATGAATCACCTAGAATTACAAAGTTGTGTGATTTTTAATATACTATCTGCTTCACGTTACTTAATAAGCTATGTGCTGTAAAGCTCTGCTCATATTTAGCAAAAGTGGCTACAGACTACACTGAACATCTGCAAAATAAGGCCTAATTCATACTTTACTGTGAAGAATGGAATTGAATGGGGAGAAAATGATGGCTTCAGGGCTAACACAACGACATTATAGACACCTGTGAGATAGGGCCTGTTCTGCACTTTGCTGAGAAGAAAAAGATTCATTCAGACAAAACAGGACCTTCAAAGCTATGGACTATAAACAATATCTACAGTTAAACAAAACAAAGTCCCATCTGAGACCAGAGAAAAAGAACCAATGAGAAGCAAGAAGACCCCAGACTCGAACATTGCTGTTGTTTGAATCATGGCGTGAGGAACAGTCAGAGTCTAGAAGGATATAAAAACACAGATTTCTATGCTTGGCTGAGACCCCTGCACAGACACCCACATTGAGCCAGCCCTCCTGCTATACTACTCCATCAAATTATTTATTTCTACAAACTATGATACCTGAGAGTTTGCTTTGTGAGCACTAGGATCCAGATTTCAGAGCGACCTGACACCAGGCCCCTGGAGGGCAAAGAGGCAGGATTTGGTTTGGCTTATTTCCTCCATGCAGTAAATAATAGAGTGAGCCTTGCCATTGAACTTTGTTAAATCATGCTTTTCTTTGAGTGATTTAAACATTGTTCTGTGGCAAGCAGAACCCTACATCTCTCCCCCGTAACAAACTGGTGTCAGAAGTGGGATGGCAGGCACTATCACTAATTATTTATGGAGGCATAGGGTGAGTCTGAGTCCTAAATTCTCAGAGAAATGCGTTCATAATAATTGGCATGATTGGAAAGCTGTGGAAAAACAGGTAATGGCAGCCAGGGGCTGCATAAAGGATGGAAAGGGAATTATTTGCAAAATGCTAAGTATCTGCCTAGAAGCCACTTGTCAGGAGAGGAAGAGCTTGAATAGCTAAAAACAAGATCTGAGGGAGGAAATAGAAGGTAGAAAATCTGCTAAATTATTATTGTCCTTAAAAAACATAGCACCTGCAGAAATAGCTACAGGAAGAAGAGGAGCAGAAACAAAAGCTAGAGGAAAAAAACGAAATTATGTGGGCTCCTCATCGCACTGATATTCTACAGATTAGGAAACTAATTGTGTCCCCTGAAGAATGGGATGCAAATATTTGGAGTGAATACTCAGACTCCAATATTGAATTTGATCCTGCCTTAAAAGGCAGGGAGGTAATGGGAACACAACCCCCCATACGAATAACACAGCAGCAGAAACAAGCAGATGCAGGGGGGGCAGATCGTGTGTACTTATGCTCTGGAGGAGTTAAGGGAATTTGTAGAGATCCCTCAGCAGAAGAGTGAGAAAGGAACACAGGCATGGATTTTGCAAGGTTAGGATAGTGGAGCTGCATCTATCCATTTATTAGCAGATTAAAATGATTTATTAAGCCCTGTAACAAATGATCAGCTACAACGAGGATATGCTCAGCTGCAAAACATCAGATATCCTGTGATGGATGAGATATTACTGCACCTATATTATATCAATGTTTGTGTGCAGCACTTCTACCGGCATATGCTGAACCTGTTAAATTGCTGTTGTCTCTCAGAAATTGGTGTACAAAGGAGGAGGGTATTTATTTAGTGCAGCAGATGAGGTTGACTCATTAGCTGATTATGGCATCTGATACAGACAGGGTAGCAGTGACGAGAAGTATTGAAACGCAGCTTTTGAGGGGAGTGCCTGCCTCGCTAAAACCTGTGGTTATACCACCAGTGACAAATGCTGAGGGTAATGCAGCTGCTCTAGCAAATACCTTGAAGGAAACTGGGGCTGTAAATTCGGAACCCTCTGTTCACATGGCAAATATAACAAAACTGGCAAAACCAAAAGGAGCTACAGCACAGGTGATGAGCAAACAAACAAGGAATGATCTTGTACAAGCCACTAACTAGAAATCAGTGGAATCACACCATCAGAAATGTTTTGCTGATGGCAAATGTTATTGTTTATGCAAAAATGCAACCAGCCCTAGCCCCACTGCCAACACCATACCACCCCCCACCCCGCCTGCCACCTCAGTGCAAGACCAGTTTGCCTTTACTTGGCAACAAAAGCAATATACTTTCCAAGCATTGCCTCAGGGATACAAACACAGTCCCTCTATTTACCACCAAAAGCTACCAGCTAATACACCACTATGGTCAGGTACCATTACTGTTTGCAATTATATTGATGATCTATTGATTATGGCAGTTTCACAATCAGAAATTTGACAGCTGCTCCAGTTTCTCAAAGTGCATTAGGAGGACCAAGGCTGGACAATTAATTTGACTAAAACAAAAGATCCTAGTGTACTATTTTTAGGAATAGTTTGGCATGGACAGATTAGATAAATACAAGAGAAGGTATAGCAAACAGTCCAGCAGTTTTCTGTATCATTCATGGTAGAACAATTACATGACTTTTTGGGATTTTTAGGATATTGGAGAACTTTTATCCCTAAATCTTCTGTGCAGGAAGCTTTGCCTTATGAAGGGTTAATAGAAGAGCACAATAGAGTTGACCTGCTTGAGTCACAAGACAATAGGGAATTAGATTATGACCTCTGCCAAGCTGCATGCTTGAGCTCTAAATGTGCCTATAGCTTGTGGACATCCATCAGGTTACACTGCACAGGCATGGGACACTGCTCACAATCAAACCCCTTTGCTATCATATACTTTTAAAACATGCACACATCACTCTGCAACTTGTACAGAATTACATTTATGGGCATTACGTAGGCCATGGGAAAAGATAAAACAGGGTCAGCAGGCCTTGAATACCTGGCGGGTCGATTATATTGGCCGGGCTCCTCCCCCTGTCTAGGGCTGGCAATATGTATACACTGCTATACTACTCCATCAAATTATTTATTTCTATGAACTCTAATGCTTTGTGACATGTAGGATCCAGACTTTGGAGTGACCTGACACCAGTCCCCTGGAGGAAAGGTAAGCAGGACTCAGCTTGGCATGTTTTCTCCATTCAGTAAACAATAGAGTGAACCTTACTCTTGAACTACTTACCACATACCTTTGGCCACCTTCTTTGCCCTTTATTCATTCATATCAGCAGGCTCTTTCCAACACTCCAAACCCCTGTGCAACTCCTAACAACAGCCATTAAAAACAGCCCAGACAAACAAGCATCTCCCTCTTCCTTCTCTCATCACAACACACAGTTGGAGAAACATCCAGTCTTGGATTAAGCATGAATTAAGACCTCTTCTTTCATGAGTCATTGGAAATAGAAACAACTGTTTAAAATGATAGGACAAAGCATTTGCTTCCTACTGTCACTACTGTAATAAGGACTTTGACTCATGTAACTGTTTGGGAAAAGGCAATAGGGAGAATAAGATACAACTTCTGTCCTCTGGTCGCTGTTCTGCACAATGAAGGAAAGCTTGATTTTGCTTATAGAGTAGGATGAAAGTCATCCTTGGATGCTCTCAAGACCAGATGGGATAAAGTCTTCAATAACCTGGTTTGACCAATAACTGACTCTGCTTTGAGGAGGACATTGGACTAGGAAGCCCTGAGGTCCCTTGCAACCTGAAATATTCTAGGATCCTATGATCTTAAGATCATACAATAAAGAATATCAAAATATAAACGTTTTCAAAAAAATTCAGTCTTGATTCCTGCGTAGTTTTCTCTGGAAAATGCTTAGTAACTCCAGCATATAGGTCTTGTATCCTACAAAGATTTCACAAACGCTCATCTGGGTGACATACAGCTTCATATTCTTTGCCTAGAAACACACATGGAGGAATAGCACTCGATCCTATTGAACACATATTTTCTCCATGAGCTACTCTTCCCTTCTGCAGTAGCCTAAGTAAAACCAGCTTTTATGTTTCAGAAGTAAATATAACAAACCAGATCAGAGAGTCCCTAGATCAAGTCCTGAACTTGTACTGATAAGAATCTTGAGTACTTTCCTCAGCAGTTCTTGCTGGACTGGCCACAGTGAAATTCAGAATAAAAAAGAGAAAGGATGAAGACAAGAATAAGAACAAAAGATCTGAGTAGTAAGCATTGTAAATAAGTATATTGTTATGGGTTGGATTAAATTGCTGAGGCTAACCTGCATAGTTGTTTCCTTCCAGTTACGGAGGCTGTAAGAATTATTTGTCTTTGTGAAACAGAGAATTAAAATAAAGGTGACCTCTAAAGTTAAAGCACAGGCACAAGTTTACACTTAGGACAAAGCCTGCTTAAGAATCTGAAGGATGTAGATGGAGAGGCATTGCTTGTGTTGGCTTAAAATGAGCTGTGTGTATGAGAGAAGCAGAAAATGACAGCTCAAGGTGAGAAGCAGTGCCAAGGTTCAGGAAATATCTGTATTGGACACAACTATGGCTTTTTCTTCTAAGAGAGCCTGAAAAATGGCTTTTAGGACTCTGTACATTCTTGTTCATAAACAGAAGAGCATCCGGGATAGCTTTCATCACTATATTCTCTTACTATCTGAAATAACCTAACAGAATTTTGTCTGTCTTGGGTTTAACATCTTACATCAAAAAGGTTGTCATTTTATGTACTCCTGAGGCTTCAATCATTCACATGTTGAGCACGTCACAAATCACCATCATAGTGACATCTCTGTGAGAGAGGGAAATATCATTAATCATATTTTACAGGGAGGTCGCTAAGATAAAAAGATGGGATAACTGACATTTAAAACATAAGGTGAGCAATTAGATTTTAAATACAAACCCTCTAAAACCACACAAAGCAAAACAAACAACAGGACAAAGAGGAACAGTTGCTGTGTCCAGTCATGGATGTGGAAGGAGATGTTTTGCATCAGGTCCTCTGAGAAGGCACAGAGTTAAGACTGGAACCCCATTTCCTCGCACACTGATGTGAACAGTTGTTTCTAGGGTTGTGGCTTGAGCAATGCTGCAACTGCCCAACTGATCCTCACACAGAAGATCTATTCTTGCTGGTTTCACTGGTGGTGCTGGATTCACTGTAACTCATCGCAGCTCCATGTTGTCACACACGGCTACAGAAGGAAGGCAACGTTACCAGATCTCGCTCTGTCCTACCTCTACATGCTTCCAGTTGTCCTGTCAGGACTTTGCGAATCTCTGAAATCCAGGTGTTTTTCAGCTCAACAGAAGATGCCTGAGAACACAAGAGGACAAGGCAAAGCAGATGTGGTTAAAGCATGCTGCCCATCGCTTGGCTGTCCTGACCTGCGTTTTTTTCCTTTTTTACACAAAATCATGACCGTTTTCACAATGATGAATTGGTAATTTCAGTGCCAACACAACAATGAAGCTTCCAAAAGCTATTGTTTCTTGAGTATATAGGACAGTGAAAGTCACAAAACTAGAAACTTTCTTAAAAACAATTCAGTTGAAAGGAAGTATAGTCCTTGGAAAAATAAGCATTGTTGTTACCTGAATGATATAGACTTCTTCTCTGCCGTTATACCAGATCTCGAACTTCTTGTTATCCCCTTTTACATTTTCTGTAATGCCCACAGTGCTCATCTGTTTTAAAATAGAAAAGAAGAAGCTGGAATCTGGAAAATACCAAGTCTTTAAACTCTTTATCCTCTGAGAAGTGTTTCTAAAAGGCTGCATTCACTTCTGCACCTCAGGGAATCATTAAAAGCATAATTCATAACACTGTTTCTCAGGATTTAATTTATCATTCCTCTTTTTGATTGTTTCAGGAAAAATAAAGTTAAAAAAACCACCATAAACAAAAGAGTAAGTACTCAAAAGTAACACAAGCTAAAGTCTGATCATGAGTTTATCCTCTTTGCTGTTTTAGCTTGAACTGCGGGTTCAAGCCTATCCTGGCTTTTGTCCACCTACACAAATTTTCACTTTGAGGAGGTCATTACTGACCTGTTGAGGTGGGAAAGGATAAGGGATGTAACAGGGCTTTTTGAGTGTTAATGAGATCCAGACAACACAAAAATATTCAATATAGTTTCAGGAGAAAAAACAAAGCTCAGCAAGGTGCTAAGTGCCTAACTAGGCAAGATCAGCAAGGACTTTAAGAAAATAATTCTAGATTTCTTAAATTTCTTAACCACAATTTTGAAGTCCAGCTGTCACTATCATCTTCTCATCTTGTTTCTGTATTTGTTCATCCCCCTTGTTCTGGTTTGCCTAAGCATTAGATTTGAAGATTTAAACAGCTTTGATTATGTCATCATTCCTACTGCCTCCACAGAAATAAACTTCAAACACTTATATGAATTGGCTCACTCCTTGAACCACGTTCTATTACAATTCCTGTGTGTTTACCCTGTAATAAGTTTGCAGCTTTACACTTGATGACCATGTTAGTTGTCTGAAGTCACGAGTGTCACACCAAGTAGTTTAATGGGAAATTTTGGCCTATTTGTGAATCTTAAAAGAAATCGTCCTGACTCATATCTGGAAATGTCATGGTTGCAAACATAAGGGCACCTCTACTGCACTGTGATTTATCTGTAGCTATTATTGTCATGGAATATATCTGCTCAACTGAAGCTAATAGTACAACTCTCAATATAACTGAACTTGGAGGATGACTATAGGCAGAACAATGAGAGATGCAGGCCCATTCAGTCTTGCTCCTCTTTAAAGGATGCTGGACAAGAACACACAAGGTGCCCCTTTGTATCAAGTTGCAAAACCAAGGTTCTTGTCTGGAGTTGTAGGATGTATGGTTGGGTTCATCTCCAGATCAAAACTAATTGGGAGCTTTCATTTACTCAGTGTTGCAAGAGAGTGTACCTTCTTTGAGTTGCACATGGAAATATCCCCACGTTGTGAGAACACCAGATTTACTTTTTCTCTCATCATTACAACATTTATTACCTTTAATGAATTTTTAAAGCTGTATGAAGCTGTCTTCTCATGGCCATCTGTGTTCTCCTCCCGTTTCTTGCAGAAGAGTAGCATCTTTGTATAGAGAAAGAGGTGTCTCTGCATCGGTTTGAATCTAGCAAAGTCCTTCACTTTGTTGTGCCCCTTCTTGTGGTCAGTCCACACATTGAAGGAACCTTGCATCAACAGCTTGCCAAGCTCACTGACATCCCCCTAACAAGCAAGGAAAAGAAAGAGCCCACACTACATTCAATCTTGGGTAATCCCAGGCACAGTTCTTGCCCCTCATAGAGTTTAAGCCTCCAGTCAGAGGCACATGCCCTGGCATCCCTTGTGTTGGAGAGTGGATGTGTTACAGTTGGAATCCCAAGAGCATGTCTCCTTGCTAAACCTGCGTTCTTTCTCCATATAACCATTAACACATTGTTTTCCATGTCCATAATTACCAGTTTGTTTCCCCATTCACAGTCAGGTCTGTCTCGGGACCTCTTTGGATCTGACACACAGGCCATTCCCTGTGATGACCTCAGAGAAAGCATCTTCTGACAAGAAATGGGTTTTAAGACTCGTGACTCCAAGGCAATCTGAAGGCCCAGCATAGTCCAGATACCCAAGCAAAGGCCTTGGCTCCAAAAGATCCAGGTTCAGTTTCTGCTCTGCTACAATCTGCATCTATCCCTGGGCAAAACCAGGAATTAGAGCAAGTGATGTGAGAGGTTACCACTTCAGAGTGAAAGAGGATGGACAGGGTTGGCAGTCTGCTGCAATCCAACAAAAGACAAGCCCTGAATTATTTCTTCAGTGTTGGTAGCAAATAGAGAGGAGGACACTTTTTCTGGTAATGTGTGCTAGTGGATGGAAATATTTTGTCCTACAGGAAGTTTATTTAAAATGGAGGATTGAATCACTATATCAAACATAATTATTCCCTGTTAGAACAATACACTGTATCTCATGTTTATGGAAGATGAGATACATGCAAATGACTTAAGTGCTGCATAACTCATTGACAAACTAGCCAGGCTGGATTGTATGCAAATGTTAGGATGATAGTAGGAAACACCTCTAAAAGTTCTGTTTTCCAAGCTTTACTCTACTCTTCTTGTGACTTTGACTAAAAATATTAAAACAAACCCACACCCAAACAAGCCCAGACTTAAAGGTTAGCAATTTCTTACACAAGAGTTCAGCTCCTCAAGTCTGCATGTGCACATGAAGCAGAATATCCTATGCAATTAAGAGCATGCATCAGCTACCACAAAACCTGCTTTTTTGCTGGCATAATATCCTTCTCTGAAAGGTGTTCTAGGTAAGTATTTCTATTGTGCCTGTGTGGGAAAGAGGCCACAAGATGGGGTGAGGTTTTATGAGCTATGGGAGGTGTTTATTTGGCATCACAGCTGAGCTCCTGGGACAAGTGGAACAGGTAGACTAAATGATTTGCTTCATCCTCTTTCAGTTTGACCTCATTCAATAATCATGTAGCAACCATCTCAGGAATGTTGTCAGCATGGTGCTACACAGCAGTCACGTTCCACTTCGTCATGTCTTTCAGTTCAGCTAAAAAAGCAGAGGAAATAATCTACTCCTTGGGACTAGTATCTGATGTTTCACAGAAGGCCAGCAAATTCAAAAACAGAAGCCAAAAAGGAACAGGAATCCTCTCTGAATTCCTGAGTACAAAATTACCCTTAGATTTGAAAATAAGGAATAGGCAAAAGAATGACCTCAACATTTCTATGGATAAGAACCTGGATATATCCCCTCTGCTCAGGATAGTATGTTACCTTTCCTGCAGAAGCAGCTCTTCTGCCCATCCCTTACAGAACTGTTTAAAAACAAATTTTTGTAAAATCGCTGTAACTACATACATTTAAACTGGGAAACACAGGAAGACAAAAATATCTCTCTCTTTGGGAATGAAGCAGAAACAGTAGAAACTGGGAGCTAAAAGACGTGCTGTATGCATGAGCTTCCCATGCCCATGTTGACTGGTCCAAGTCTGCAATAATAATATTTGGGCTTTAAAGAGTCTTTCTAAAATGAACCTCTGAGACCTTCAGAATTAGCCATAAGCAGAATGGTTTAGAGAACCTTTCACAAGCTATTTCTCCTGACACCTAGAAGGCTGAAAAGGCTCACTACTGAAACCAAATGGGCTGTAACCAAGCCGGGGGGGGGGGGGGAGGGGGGCCGGGAAGACACAGGAAAATTCCTATCTTCCCTGCAAATACAAATGAAGATTTGGTTGTTTCAAAAGAGAAGCTGTTGAACAAGGTAACATGTTCAGCAATGTGCAAGTTACCAGTTTGTGCAGCAGTTGCTGGAAACCCCAGGAGGAGCCAGCAAGCTGTCACTGCAAAAGTCACATCAAGCAAAACCACCCCAAGGACTGAGAACAGGGGCACCAGGGCAAAGACACCTGTCCCTAGAAAGTACATAAAATAAAGTGTGAAGAAACCTGAAAGCAGCAGAGATGTGTCTCAACGTTCACTTATACTTGTCCAGGAAAAACTTTTCACAAATCAAAGACACCAGAAGGGAAAGTTTGTCCACTGTGATGGAAAAGTGAACACAAGCTTGGGCACTGGCTTTAAATAAAGCAAAACAGCTTCCCAAGAGTAGGAAAACTAAAAGGAAAACTGACTACTAAAGTGAACCAGGTTTGTTTTCATAAAACATACAGAATTAAATATATTTTACCGTTCAGCTTATGGTTTTATCAGTAATATTTTAAATATATTTGGACAAATTATTATCTGCAGTGAGTGACTTTATGCTGCCACTTTGTCTCTGTACATTTAAATAAAACATATAGCTGACAATACTTTTTAACATCAAATTACACCAGTATAAAATATTTCATTTTAAGACCAGCATTTTCTTTTGTGTTACTGAAATTAAGATTTTCTTTTTCAGTGAAGATTAAAAAATGTGTAGGATTTCTGCTCCATCAGAAGAGAGATTAGTAAAGAATTCTTTAAGAATATTCATTGGCAGTCAGATGCTGGGTTTGACCTTGTATGTTGGAGAAATTAAAAAGCTAATAACTATTCCTGTTCAGCCAACAAATCTGAATATAGGAGGCTTCTTCTGCCTTGAGAAAACCTGAAAATTAGATGGAAGTCCTATCAAAAAGATACTGTTAATCTAAACTAAGCAGGAAAACTTCATGCTATGTTATTAATGCAACCCCAGCTCTTGGTGCAACGACAAAGCCCAAGAGTCTGCTGATCAATCCACAACAGGTGTATCTCAGAGCTGCGCAGAAGGCTGGGGGGAGGTATGTGCTTTACTGATTTTTGTCAGGTTTGAGAGACCTATATTATGCTTAGGACCAGTGGTGTTTCTCTGATCCACAGACACCACAGCTTGTCAATGTGCTTAGTAATCATTTAATGAGGTGGGGGCACTGCTTCACATTCAACCTAGTACAGCTACTGCAGGGTAAGAACTTACATTCTCATTTCAGTGTTAATGCACAACTCACAGGAGCATGTCCAGCTGTGTACAGCAGTGGGTCTATGACATATAGCCAAACAAGCAGGTAAATTCATTTCTAAAATAATGCTGACAAAGGGCATGAATTTCCTCAACTACCAGATGCAGATACACTTGCACAAAAGAGAACTATACAAATTAAAACTCTTGAAGCCGCTCCACCCTGCAAAACACAGAATAACTCTTCCCACCCAGACACAGTCAGTAAAGATCCCATTGCTTTCTTGGGAATTCACATTCTGCACAAAATATCGGTTTTCTGGCATCCAGACTGAACCCTGTTACTCTGATCTAGTAATTATTTGAATCCAACTTCTCAGCACATTATTTTTCTTGACATTTCATCCTGCAGCTACTTCAAAACAGGCACCCACGTCACCCTCAGGCCTTGTTTTGCCAGGCAAGTTTCTCTTTTGTCAGTCGCTTCCACTTCTCACTTATGGGCTTGCTTTATGTAGGCAACACTAGTTCTTGAAAGTCATATGACTTCAATGGCGACTCAGCACAGATATATACATCTGTGGCCTTCGATTTGTTTTGTGGTTGTTATTTCACATTTCAGATAGTGACTCTGCCAGTTGCTCGCATGGCTTCTATCACCCACTTTAAAGGGAAGCCAAATTTTCCTCCTTAAGTGCAAAAGATTTGGAAACACTTGAGTTGCATAGCAGCCAAAGTTTCCAGAAATTTCTTAAGTTACGTCTGTCACACTTGCTACCCCTCACCTACAACTGAGTTTTCGGAGTGGTTACTCAGAATGAGAGCATTTGTCCCACTTCCTCCTCTCATTCACACCCCCACCTCCACATGACTGCTATGGTGACACATAATTTCAGTCACCACTACATGCCACTGAGTGGCAGCCTTCAAGAATGCGGCACAGGCTCCTGCAAGGTGCACCAGCCATAGACACAATGTGATCAATGTCAGGAACGTTGGATGGGTCAAGACCAGAGCCAGAACAGCAGCAAATAATACCTCATATCCCGTGATTGCTATCTGGTGCATGGAGTCATTTACTGATTTGATGATATCAAGCACTGTGGCCAGGGCTTCTTCCAATTCAGCGGTATCCTCTGAATTCTTGCTGCACTTCAGCATTTCCTGATTAAGAAAAAAAAGAGAGATATGAAAACTACTTGAAAACTTATACCAGAAGCCAAGTTTTATGGGTTCATTTAAGATGAGACAGAATAATTCTGACATATTTGCAATGAACTATTTGCATGTCACAGAATTACATCCAGGTTTGCTTTTTTTTTAAACTCCACATCTGCTAGAAAAGAAACTCAATATAATTTCAGGTGTTAAAGAACTTACCACTTCCCTTTGCAATTTGTTCCACAAAGTACATATTTTTCAGCTGTTAATCTTTTTGGGGGGGAGAAATAGGCCAGGTTACTATAAATCTTACCCACCTCTTATTCTCTGTCTCTGCACTACAATGTACTGATCTACATTTACAAATTTGGAAGCCTTTTATGAGAGATAGTAATTTTGAAGAACAATGATGACCTCAAGCAAAAAGTCATCAAACATTATATTCTGCTTGAAATACAGGAAGTTATTCCACCCTCCAACCCTTGCACAAGGAACAATAGGCAAAGTTCTGGACAAGTCAAAAAGTATGTGCCCCAAGGAAAGAAACAAACAAAACCTTTTGAGGGCTCAATTTCTGTAATCACTTCACATACAGAAATCCTTTTTAGAGCTACAAATATTTAGGGCCAGCTGCTTACCTAGCCTAGTACAGTTCTTTACAAGAATGACTTTTCTTATTTTTATATGTGTCTTTCGGTTGAAAAGTTCTAGTCATAGCTGAAGTCTTAATTCTCTTTTTGTAACCAACAGTTATAACCTACGCAAATCCTGAAAGACACTAAGATCTTCATTTTTAATGAAATCAACTGCATTGCCTCTTGTTCTTCTGCCTATAGAGGAGCCCTGAACCTGATTGAGATGGACTGATTGTTTTTTTCCCCACTGTATAGTATTGAAAGCAGTTACTGCCAGCGAATATTCACCTGAGGTCAGAATTGGACTCTGTATCTTTGCTAAATGCATCTAGGGAAGACTAAGTTTATTGGTTGTTAATGAGGTAATAGTTTCAGTGACAGAATTGATAACCAAATAAACATTTTATTCATCATTATTGACTTGTCCCTGCCCTATACATCTAACAGGGGAATGAAAAAAGTGTTTGGCTGGATGAAATTTTCACTTCAGAAATGCAACCTGTGAAGAAATCAAGAAATAAGTTATTCTAATAACAACATTTCACCCGGAACGGTACAGTAAGGGAGTTTAGTTTTGTTTCCTTATGCTGATGACAATCTCAAGAGAAAATAGGCCCCAGAAGTAAACCTAAGAATGAATAAAAACTCTTCTATCTTTAGGAATCTTTATTATAGTAAGAATTAGACTCCTTCATAAAAGGTGGCCATTGACATGGTTTTCATTCAGTCATGTCATTTTCAGCCACATTTTGAGTTCGGAAATAATTTAATCCAGAAGCTGAGGCGGTTGTGTTCCTGTAAAACAGGACTACACAATAGCGGCAATCTCTTCTGAAGTGCTTGGGTGACCAGGGTTCAGAAAGTAAAGGCAGGATGCATTCCTGTAGTACCCGTTGTACAATTTCCAGGATGAGAATGGGTTCCTGCTCTCTGTATAGTGGGCCTGCTGCTTTATAATATTAGATAAACTGATTGAAACCAGAGGACTGCAATAATTGTGATCCAGAATCTAAAATGATTCACTGAAGGCACACAGGTTCTTGGATGTTTGTTACCAATTTTTCACTGACTCACATTTTCTTACACTTTTAAATGCTCCTGCAGCCAGGGATGCAACATTTTCACAGGTCTCATTAATCCCTGACAAAGTAAACATCTGTGCCTTATTGCCAGTACAAAACTGGTCTGACCAGCTTCAACCCCAATGGCTGCAACCTGTTTTGCCTAAGAATTTCACTCCTTGATCTAATCTTGGGTTTATTTATAGTTGTATTTCAAATTGAAATTAGAATGTAGTTTAGTCTTACTCTTCTGAAGGCCTTGACGTTTCCTCCCTTCCCACAGAATAGTTTCAAAAAATAGAGCCAAATTTACTACTGGATTACATTGATGTAAATCTACCGGAACCAGTGAAGTTGCATCCTTGTTAGTGTCCCACTTTGATATTTGGATTAAATAAACGGGTCACAGAAATACTGCACAAGTGAATGGCCAGCCAGATCCCCACATGGCTTAAACTGGCACAACTTGACCAGCACATGGTAGCAATTAGCAAATAAAATTGCAACCTAAAATCTTCATTGCAAATTTCACACTAAGTTTAATGACATTACACAACACTAGATTAAGTCCAGAGGCTTGAGAACAGCATATAATCCACCTGCATAACCTGCCATAAGGAAAAACCAGTAAATATTGGTATTAAGAACGACGGAGATGAAGACAGACATTTAAGCCATCATCTTCAAAAAATGTCATTGGTTTGAGAGCATACATTTCCCCTAGCCCAGTTCAGACCAGAATTTCAAGCATGGACCACTCACAGATCCAACTAAACCAAGAGGGAAATTCAGATATTCACCCCATGGAAAAGTCACAGACATTTTTTTCCTAGCTGGGTCTGTAAAACAGAAGCACCAAAAGGTAGTTGCTCCTTCTGAGAGGCTGGAGTAACAACCATGGGAAAATATCAGGTTCAGAGAGCTGAAGGAGTTTTGTTAAACAGAGACAGATGTCAGAGACAGGATTTAGAGCATCAGTTCCTGTTTTCAAACTGTAGGATCGTCTACTAATCCAGTAATTCAAATGCAATTTCTGTTTAAAGATAAATAAAACAATAAAGATCATAAAGTACTTACTATATAAAATATCTTACTTTTTATATATCAAACAATGTATATACATAGCAGCATATATTACTTTCTTAGTAAGTAATAGCAGTTCTCATTCTGAAATAGAAGTCCTTTCTTTGACTGTTTGTTACCATTTTACAACTTAGCATTACAAAGTATTTGTTGAAGTGAGAGAGGATTCCTTTCCAGGTAGTCCTTCAGAAAATAATGCTGATACACAATTCTGTAAGTAAAACAAGCTATGAGTTGGAATTCTTTGCACTGTCATGGAGAATTTACCTTCAACAGCAACTGGTACTTCGTGATTCTCTGGACTGGCTTTAAGAGATAAGCATCTAGTGAGAGTTTATGGTCCAATTTACGCTGACACTCCTGTAAGAGACAATAGGGAAGAAAAATGCAATTGTTTCTTGAAGCACAGGCAAGACATCAAGACCATTATCATTTGGTAATTTAAAGATTATATGTCTGAATTAATTGAGAGAGAAATTTGTTCCATCTGCATAGGAGTTTCCAGGTTACTTATGCCACAGTCAAAATATATTTAAACAAGAGATAAGGTTTAGGTTCAACTTGGTGTCGAAATCTGGCATGCCCTGCTCATGAGATCGCAATCATCTGGGGTTTGCAGAGAAGCCGGCACTTGTTTGGTTTGGGTATAGCCTGAAGAGTCAGGGAATCCATTTGCTGCTCTACCCACCCAGTCTTGCATAGAAAGAACCTTGACATGCATTGAGCACTCGCCATCACTGTGAGCAGCGTGTGGAAAAGTCTGGGTATTTCTCGAAGTTTTCTAAAGAAAGATGAGATACAGAAGGAAAGCAAGCTTTGATGGTCTTGCACTGCTAGTCTGCAATGAAACTCCACCTGAAAAAAGATGCTGTCTCCACATTGTCTCCAGAGGGCTTCAGACCTTGGCTTGTTCTGACAATATTTTTCATATATTTGGAGGTCCTCTTTCTGCAAGAAAAGGAGAGGTTAAGTAAGGTAAGAAAAAAGAATCCACAGAGCACCTGCTTTGAGTGACACTTTTTCTTACCTTCCATGCAAACATTAGTCATTAATTCATGGTGATAACTCTGTGTGTTAAAAACACACTGAAGCTACCAAACTTGCCTTTTACTCCTGTAAATACACCTGAAAGTGAAATTTTCTTCCTCACACTTTTTGCACAAAGCAAGGGGACTGCAGACTGGCAGACACATAATCTAATTGCAAAACTGTTATCTTCCAGATGGGGAAGAGATGGCTTGAAAACAAACAAAAATAAACATTAGAAATGTAAAGTTTGTTAACAGTACTGGCATAGACCTGCAATTGCTAACAATGCTCACCACTTAGCCAAGGTTTACATGTTCAAAACACTTTGAAAATACTGTTGGCTCTCAATAGTACAAGGATTAATGAAAACAGTAGCAAGTTTGTCTTGTTGATGTCCCAGGCCAGGCAGGTGGAAGTGCTTAAACTCTGTCCTCTGCAACTTAGAAGTGGGTGGATTCACCTGACTTTCATTTACCTTTAACTATAGCCCTTTGACTACACCCTGGTAAAAAATCCCACTGACTTCAGTGGAAACAAAGGCAATCTCTATAAAAGCCCAGAGAGGTGTATTTTAAGCTCCCTAGACTATAGGGGTGGACACAGACAGACAAGTTCTGCCAGGTTCTTGGCTCACTGACTGTGCACCCCGGTGGCACAGAAGCCCTGCAGCCAGGTGGCTGCAAAGCTGTGCTATATAGATTCCTGAGCAGGGCTGGCTATGCTATATGGGTATCTAAGCAGAGCTGGCTGTACCATATAGATTCCCAAGCTGGGCTGGCTGCATCTGACCACCTGGGAGCTTCTCATCTTTGCATCTATCCTGGTGGATGTGACCTCAGTGAATCAAGACAGCGCCAAAAATAAAGTTCAGGAATTCCCGGCTCTTGCTTCTCTGCTTTCAGCCCACCAGACAGTGCCTACACACTCCTGGTGCAGGGAAGGCATTTTGTTTTGCATAGAGTTACTAGAAGAAACCAGTATTGCTGCAATCTACCTCCACAGACCTGGGCTGGAGTTTCCCTGATGAATCAGACGTCAAAGCAGAGCTATGCCGTGCAACACCTTACTGCATTAAGGATTACACAATACAAAAAGCCCTGTTGCAACTCAATAAAGTATTAATGGTGCTCTTACAAAACAGGTGTAGTGTTTTCTTCACACAAATAGAATTGTTTGTACATGTTGCCTTGGAGGGAAGTTAGTAGGGGGTAAAACCCACAAAACTGGAAGTAATAACGAAGTGTGATCAAGCATTACAATTTGTTCCTGGTCCACAGAAACCTGATTGGACTGGACAAGAAGAATAGAGACAGCAACAGTCAAGAGCAGTATTAGGATTAAAAGAGAAATACCAATTTTAACTTAAATAAAAGGTACAATAATCAACAATTTACCTGTAATTTGTCATAGTGGAACCACCCTATGAAAATGCAATCTCCTGCTGTCTAAATCAGTGCCACCTGCTCAGGCAGAGACTTACATCTTTAAATACAACTTTAAGGTTTGTAATAGTGAAAGAAATAGAAAATTCCTGATGAAATTACTGGGATCAGAATCTAAAATGCTAAGAAATAATTAATTGCCTAATTACTCAAATCCCAGTTTTAAACATTCCATACATTTCTATTTTCATATCCAGAGGTCATGACTCTCTGCTGGTACCTTTACACCACGCTTATCTCTCCTGCAACGCTTTTCCTTTCTGCAGTGATTTACATCACAATGTCTTCATACGCTTTTACATATGTGGTATATATGCACAATTCAAATTATCTTTTTGATTGCTGATTTATGAATAAATTTTAGTTCAGATTAGAATTTAGCCCTTTGAACCCAACTCACAGGTTTCTGTTCAGCCACTATGGTCCTTTCACAGATACCCTCCTTTTCTAAAGGTTTCTTTCTCCCTGAATGACCACATGCCCCAGCTGCTGGCTCCTATTAAATTACTCTTTTTCCAAGGTTAGCAATATGAATAAGTAAATAGTGGTAAGTCACAGCAAGTCACTCTTGCCAGACACCTCACCTGGCACACCTTTTGGTTCTTTCTGGGTATCCTTACCTTGGTTTGGCAAGCTTGCCTTCTTCCCAGCCCCATGTTTAGCAGATCAGCCCACAGTGTTCCTCTTGCTGCTAATAAAGCACTAGAAGGCCCATCCTGCAAAGCACTTAGTACTGATCCCTCCCCACTGAGCACCTGTGCAGGGCTTTAAGTGAGATCAGGCATCTTGGTGATGGTATCATATAATAGCTGCCACGTGGGCAAAGTTGAGCTGCCTTAATTGTAATTTAGGTCATATGAAGATCATCCCCTAACAAGGTCAGGCAAAGTGGGAGTGACAACAAGAGGGGTGTTTCCATCTCATCTTTTATCTGATTTTGCTACCAAGTTCCAGGAGAGAAGCCAGAGAGACAAAACAGGCTGGGACTCCACAGGCTGTTTCTGCCATCGCCTGAGAAAAAAGGTTCACATCCATGAGAGAGCATGTGGGGATACGGCAGAGGGACAGAGGGACTCAGGCAGCAGAGTGTCCCACCGCAGCTCTCAGGACACTTTCATGCAACTCTGGAATCACAGCTGAAAAGTCCCAGTATGATCAGACAGGGCAATATTCCTCAAGTATGAATCTAAAAAACTGTCTGTTTCAAATAACAGGCCTACCACAATGCTGTGGCAGGATTGTTCCACACATACAAAGAAGGAGAAATGTAAATCCACAACAATGTGAGCATCCTCCCAGAGCTCTGCATCACCTAGAGCAGCAGCCGTCTCTGTTTCCCCTATGCCAAAGCAAGCACAGCCATAACTCAGGGGGAAAGCCAGAGGCCTCTGCTCGGCAGGAAGACATTAAAAAGCTGCCAATACACGGGGAACGCAAACACACAACCAGACTTTTGTTTGTGTCTCCTAAAGGCAGTCCAACAGAAATAACGGATTTCTGGACTTTATGTGGCTTCTTCTAAAAACAGAACATAAGGGCAAGCTCTTGAATCAAAGGTGCTACTGTGTGAGCAGAGACATCTCTGGAGAGAGGCTTTTGCTTTCTTGGTGCGAAATTTGAAATAGGGAGAACGCGAAGGCATGATTTAACCTCTTATTTGACAGATTTAGTGTTGTTTGAGTATGCCACAGAAACTGAGAAGTAAAGGTGGGAGAGGGACTGATTTTGCTTCCACTTCACACCTGAACCACAGCTTTAGTGCTGCTGATTTCATATTGGTAGAATAATGAGAACTGGGCTCAACAGCTGTTTTACAGTGAGAGACGTAAGCTACAATATTTAAACATGGAATTTGACCTTTCTGCAGAATTACAGGATCAATTCTGTACCAGGAATTTCTCCTTAGCTCCAAATCCAAGGATATGTGTAACACACAGACTATTTTATGCTTCTTGGATTTCAAAGCTTTGCGCTCTTCAAAGACTGTTTATCCTATTTTGCATAATGATTTCACCACAATATTTTCCTGCTCAGCATCTGAATCTTAGGATAACATATTCCTTAGTAGTGTAACTTACTCAAGCTCTAAATGCTTCACTGTTAAACAGAAAATAATACAGTGGACTTATAATCGCATTTATACTTGTATGATGCTCTTCAGCCTGACTTATTTGTAAATTGGGGGGCTACCCTTTGGAAGTATCACTTGGTCATAACTCCCATTGAAAACTTAAGATGTGGCAGTGCTCAACACCTCTGACAACTGGGGTACATACGTTTCATCCAAATCTGTCTGTATTTCATACAGCACGTTGTTAAAAAAAAAAGAAGATTCAACACGTATCCTGGAAAAGCAGCAAATGCTGGATGTAGTACACAGTGGAACCAGGAGGTAGCTTTGCCTACAGGGAAGAGGACAGATTTTCCCACTTCTCCTGCCTCTTGTATTTCCCATGCAAAACACGGACAGTTCAAACAGCTTTGTCAGACTACGAAAACAGCAGCAACCCACCAAAATAGGTTTTTTCTTATTAGTAGAGCCTCACTGTGAGTGCTATATAAATAAGCACCGTTTGTTATGTTACAGGGAACAGGACAGTCCTGCTAACTGGGTGCTGGGAGGGACATGACTGGCAGCTCTCAGAGGAGAGTTGCAGAATTTAGTAGCTGAAAGCAACAGCGTGTGAAGACAGATGTATGTGACCAAAGCCACCACTGCCTGTTGGCTTTATGCTTTCTTGTAAACTGAGCTCACTCTACTTTTAAACAGTTGAACCTGCCACTCCATACAAGTGAGAAGAATCCCACTTGCTTGTGAACAAGTAAAGGAATTGACCTCGCAGAGTCTTATGAAGCTGGTGAGGTTTCACCACACAAGGAAAGTGGTAGATTCTGCTAGACCAGCTCTAGGGGAGTAAGTCTCCTGAATGGTGCTGAGAAGAGAAAGATAAGGTAGAAGATAAGGTAGGAACAGGATGTACTGTCTGCACTCGGAGCAATCTGCTGTGATAGCATTCTTTGCTTATTTACAGTAGGATGGTGTCTGGGATACATCAGTCTGCTGGTATAGATTTTTCTGATACAAAAAATAAGTTAAACCTTTGGATCACTGAATTTTTTTTATTTATTTTTTTTATTTTTTTAACTAGGGCTTAAAATACATGGCTAAAACACTGGTAACAGATCTCTTCCTGTCAGTAAACCAGGTAAAGCTTAAGATGTCACAATACATGCTATTTAACTGTAGCTTAATTTGGGAGTATCTACTTATGTGAGTTTTCCTCATTCACAAAAGCAACCAGAATGAAAGGATAGGAGTAAACCTGTGAGCACTATAGGATATGACCATAGATATTCATACAAACCTGCAAAAGAATTTACTTACTCTTTTTAAAAAGCATCGGGCAAGAAGTTCAGGGTTTTCAATGCAATTTTCTATCTCCTTAAGGAAAATCCTGAGAGGAAGAAAGGAAAGCAAACAATAATGTAACATCCCACTCACATGGTGTGCTAGCATCTTTGTAAATACAGCACTTAATCATGTTGATAATTGGTATTCTAGATCACCTTGCCCACAGTGTGGACAAGGCTTCCGGAAAGGTTTATGATCTTAGAAAGGATAAAATTCCTTAAGAAAAGTGCTATCAAATATATCATGTCTTCTGTGGTAATAACAGAAATATAGGACAAATAAGCGGAATACTAAGGAAACTTACATTGGAATTTTGCCAGAGAAATAACCAGATTTAGTCCTGTAACATCTACCAGTGTACCAAGGGAGGAGGTAAAATACTTGCCACAAAATACATTCAAAATGGATAATGCCCAGGGAAATCACTAGTAAATACACACAAGGGTATCATTTTTCACCAAAAAAGATGAAATAGATGATCTCAGGGGTGTTCCCCCATGCATGGGTTTTATAGGACACACACAGAGGCAGAGTGAGGGTGACTTTTCCTGCCTCTGTGTGTGTGAGTGTGACACAGCACCCACATCAAGCGAGCGGCAATGACAGGAGCACAGGAGGGTGCAGGACAACCACCAGTTCCCACATGCCTGTTGTGGAATTCGTAGATTTCTGGGAGGTTCCCAAAGAGAATTTCTTTCTTGTTCTGGAGTGCAGATGGAATCAGATGTACTAAACTGGGATTGTCCATTTCCGAAGCATATCCCTGCAAAGAGTGGAAAATAAAACCAAGCTGTTTTTACCAGGGAAGAAGTGCTGTGTCTGAGACACTGAAAAGCCCCAAGGCCTATTTGCTTTTTGTTCTCAATAGAGCATACAAAGGCTTTTCCTGTGCCAGCTTCTTTGTTGCTCCCATGAATTTCTGATGCTTCTAAATTTCCCTGGAGCTTTTACCACTGCTAGCTGTGCAAACACAGTTTTAACCACAAACTGAGAAATCACTGGATTAATGAAAAATATGAAATCACATACCTAAGATTCAAAAGCCATTTTGGTCATGTAGGGATGGAAACTGCTAGGTTTGATAGACACATATCTTTCTGCTATACTGCTTAATTTGAAAAGGGTTAGTTTGGGTTTATTTGTTGAACTGTGGTATTTGCCTTGATTATTGGGTTGTTTCTTGTAGAAACTGGATTGTGTTTCTTCAATAAAAACTTTGAGAGAAAAACAGTCTGAGTGGAGATTTTAAACTCAAGAGTAATATACCAATTATGAGAGCTGTCAGCTCCCACAGCTCAAATCTAATAAAGAAGCAAACACATGGCTGTAAAAATAAACTACCCAGTCCTTCATGTCCCACCCAAATCCAAGCATGACTGAGCCCTGCTCAGCCTCCATCCTCCCACAGACTGGGGACATCAGACTCCACACACACAGACTGTTCTGGTGTCCTACGAGTTTCCAGAGCTCAACAGTTACATTTGCAGTGTGAGCTGCTCCTTTCTGTGTTCAGACCCTACGTGGGACAATAAACAAGAGGGGGAAGAGGGCCTGCCTTTTTCTCAATTGTTTTCCAAACCTACATTCACAGCAATTTAGTGTCTGGCCCCATGAAAATCAAGGGTGCTGTTTCTGACACCTATTGATATTTTGAAAAGGCACATGATTGATGGTTCCCCTGTCCATAACTTTGAGAACCATGCAACTTTTACCATTCTGTGGGCTGGGGTCAGAGACGGTGCCTCTTCCTTTAAGCCCTGAGGAAAGATGTTCAAAACATCCATCTCATGTTCCATCTCCAAGGCTGGGTTAATTTGCTAACAGAGCCCATGTACTCTAAACAGGAGGTGGGAGGTCAGAGTGCTCAGCCCATGAAGGATGTGCTCCCAGTGGTGACTTGGAGGTTAAGCACCAGAAGTAATTTCAGAAGTTTTTCTTACCTCTATTATACTTTGAAGTTCTTCTACATAAACACGTTCTGTTTCTATGAGCTCATTGATTATGTGGCTAAAAGACAAGAAACGTGGAGAGATAGAGTGTTTACAAACAGTTCAACAAAGCGTAGATGAAAGAAAAAACAGTATTCTTTGCATATTCCTGTTTATGCCTCTGACTATACAAAAAAACCCTTCAAAGGTCATTTCTCCATACTTCAGTAATGTGCCTTGTTGATAGGCCTAAAAGTCCTAAACAACCTTGGAACTACTATTTTCTCAGTTCATTTTAAACTTCATCTTGGTTGCTTCTGTCATTTTTACACCTACAAATCTGAACAAAAAGATTAAAAATGCCCCAGAAAGCAAACAAAAAAGTTTCCTCTTCTAATAATAACTAACAATACTCAATAAAAGGGGATCATATTTCTCAAGGCTATGTTACATTTCTGTTTTGCTTTATTTTATAAAATAAACAAAATTGGTGATCAGGCTTCCTTTCTTCAATACATCGCAAAAACAGGCAACTGGAGGATGTCAGAAGTCTGAAAACATGAAAGTAAGCTGGAGTAAAATATTTATATCTTGGACTTTTTATTTCTAATATTAGTTCAGTGCTCCTAGGTAAGTTGAAGACATATATCTTGAAGATGCCTGATTTATTTCACAGAAACATGAATGTAACCAATTCACTTTTTGACAAATAACTATTAAGATTTTTAAATAAAATTCCATTAAATTCCTCAACTTTTTAATGCATCAGTTGTCCCATATTCTCAATAGAAAGTTCTCTTTAATACACTTATGAACAAAGTTTTCAGGGTAGCTCTTCCAGAGGTCTGAGCAGTTTCTCCAAGTAGAAAAGGACGAATGCCAAATATTCATCTCCTGGTCGATGCATCACAGGAGCCTGTGACCACACAGCCACATCAAGCAAAAATACAGCACCAGGAGGGCACTGGGGAGTAATGTCTAGAGGAACTGGAATATGTCGTAAAATCTAACACAAAACCTTAAGAAGATTTGATTTTACTATTTTACTTAATTTTATATAGTAAGAGTAAATGCTTTCAGTTTGTGTTACGGAAAACTTGTGTAACTAACATATTCCCTCCTTGTAAAGGTGGTGGTAGCTGTTTTATCATCTCAGTTTCAACGACAGTGAAACAGAGAAATAATAATGATGGCATTCCTTCAGTTCCTGGTTAGAGTTAAGAGCTTCATATCTCTAAACTATAAGTCTGTACATAAAGGGTAATCATTTTCCAATACATCTGCACTGTGAAATAGCAGCAGGATAGCAGGATTTGCTGCCTAGATAAGACTTTCACTGCTCACATTTTTTGTTTTGTTTTGGTTGGTTGGTTGGTTTGGTTTGGTTCTTTTTGTTTTTGTTTGTTTGTTTATGTTTTTTGTCATTTATTTGTTTTGTGGGGGTTTTTTTGTGTCGTTGTGTTTATTTGGTTTTTAACTAGTCTTTTTCCAACTACAAATTGTGTCCACATGAATAAAGAGGAATTTAATCAAACATCCAGCGTTCAGTCAGACTCAGTGCTCATGCTTTAGAACTGTTACATTTGCCTCTTAGCACCCATGGCCAAGCACATCTCTGGGATTTCCCACTTGGAACACAGGAGCCATATGCTTAACCCCCAACTGTCCCCAAAGCAGATACCTCTCATGCTTCTGCAAAGAGCTGGTGCCTGCAAATTCTACTCCCTAGGCTGCTATTGGTTGATAAGAGTGTTGCAACATATAATCCATCCATCTGCACCGATCCCACATCCAGATGTTGTTTTAGATAATTACAAGACTATTCTTCTGACAGTGTTATTCTGTATTTCTTTCTCTAACAAGGTCGGTGCCACAGGAGGAACACTCAGCACAAACCCATCAGAAAAGAGCTTTCCTTGGCTCCAGAGTAACTTACCTGAATTGCTCTCCAAATAATACCCATGGCAGCAAAATCTCAAACGTTAAAGGTTGTTGCACATGAATCACTCTTTTGTCAAACTATTGACAACATAAAGCCATGCACTTGATCAAAGGGCCTTCCACAGACTTCAGAATTGCCCTGACAAAGATGCAATTTGAGAACAATAAAATAAAGAGCTACATAAGTGTGTCTTGCTGCTGCAGGGGAAAGCATTGAGCGGATATAAAGGACACGCTTCCACAGTCACTGTGTGAGCATGCTAGGTTGGTAAATGATGAAGTAGAGAGCTCACTGTATGGTACAAGGGATTTAATGGCATTTGAGGTAGTCTAAGAGCCTAGAAAACTGGCAGAGACAGCATCTGATATACCTCATGCCATGAGGGATGAAATGTGAAATGTCCATCTCTTCTAAGACACCATAGGGCGGTGAGGGTAACTCAGCCTGTACCTGCTGCGAGTACCATGTTTAAGGGAAATATGACACAGCAATTGATAGGACTATTGTCACAGGCAGTTCTTCCAGCTCCCTTTTTCCCTCGTACAATCTCAACAAACGTGACTGGGTTAGAAGTTATTTCTAGTGACCAGCTACATCATAAGTCCTCTTTACACTGCTCAACATCTGAATAAAGCTAAAATTGCAAATGAACATCCATTTTTACTTAAGAGAAAGGACCTTGTACTGTGGATAAGAAATTAAGACAAATGCAGCTAATCCATTGTCTTTCTGACTGCTAAAGAAGAAAGTACAGGCACCAGGGTTCACCCTAATGTTTCTGTCAATAATACCAGACGTTAAGCAAAAGGTGAAATAGTGAAGGAATGGGAAAACATATCAGAAAAACGAAGAATATAAGCTAACCAATGCCAGATCAGAGATGTGGGCCGTTACTGTATTTAGAGTTTTAAACATAATTCACAGTTCCTTCAGTCCCTCTCTTTTTTTCTGTGCCCACATCCAAACTACATAGCAAAGTCCAGAAGTTTTGTGCAGATTTCTACCAGCTTGTGAGGGCTTTTCTCCAGCCCCCCATGCTGCCACACACACTGCTCAACACCCAAATCGCAGGCTGCTCCCTTGGAGGTAGCAGCAGACACAGCACTGAAGTATCTGCCATCCCCCCTGCTCTTATATTTGCTTTCCCCCTTCACAGAGAAACATGAAAACAGGAGATGGAGCCAGGAGGGACCACCTGAAATCTTGGCCTTGGCATTAAGGGACTGTTCATGGTTTGGCCAGTAAGTATGAGAACTTGCAGCCTTTAAATGGGTTTGTTGCAGTTGGCTGTGTCTGAGAGAATTCCGAGGTAATTTCAGAATAGAAGCAGTTTGCAGCCTCGACTTCGGATTCAGCGTTGTGGTTACAGGAAAGACCTAAACAGCCCCCTTGATGATTGGAAAGTGGATAAAAAACCAAGTGTAACTGGGATGTCTGAGGTGGGGGGAGATCTTCCACACTCCATTGCTCCTTCATTTCAGAAACATTTTATAATAATATGAGGTTGGGATGGCAGCAGTCCAAAACCAACAAAATTCTGTGTTGGCTCAAGTTTAAGGGCAGCTCTCACAAGGATAGTTCCTCGCCAGGATCCTCCCCAAGTAAGTGGACCATCTCAGCCCAGATGGTGGAGGATTAGGCACCTGACCTCAAGGTCTAAGGTTTACAAAGAGTCTCAGAAATCCTTAACATCTTATCTGTAGACATCCTTGTTGCCAGTAAACCTTAATTCCACTGGAGTATATTTGCCCCTTCCACAAAGAAACAAACAGAGTCACCAAATAAGAAGAGTCTCTAAGTTAGAATATTCTGGTCTAAATAATACCTGACCCAGTAGCTTTCCTGGTGTCGAAACAGTGATGTGGAACACTGCTCAGGAGAGCAAGGCCAGCTTTTCCCTTTGAAAGGAGTTCATCTTGTGTCCTAGCAGAGAGGGCTCAGCCACCACTCACCTGGCAAAGCACTTGGTGTGGCGGGAAGTTTGCTGCTGCCCTAGCTTGGCAGAACTAGGATGTGGCTGTGGTCGGGGACAGATCACACACAGGCCCACTGGTGTGATGTTGTCAGATGTTCCTCCAGCAAAAGACATTTCATGTTAAGGGAAACAGTTAAAATGAACAAACGAGCTCACATTTCTTTGAATTATAGATCTGGGTTTCTAACAGAACATCATGACCTTGGTTACACTGAGACCACATTTCTGAAAGGTGTGACTTCACATCAGTTTCCTTTGGTCAGATTATTCTTGCTTTGGCACTCATGACATCCTGTGGCCCTGCAGCGCTACAAAGATCTCACGCACTGAGCCTGTTTCCACCTCAAATGACTCCTGGCTTTGAGAGGCACCGCAGTGCCATCACAATAAGGAGGACAAGAAAAGGGAAGGTGATAGGAAAACTATTTCTACCTCTGGCAAGTTAGTCATGCCATGTTGAAATGAAGTAAAAAAATGATTGCATAAAGGGCTGTCTTCAACTGGGATGAGAATGTAGGAGCTTCCAGGGCAGCAAAAGCATTGGGAAGAGACTTGGAGAAAGAGGCTGGAAAAAGGGGAACAAGTCGGAGACAAGCTGAGTGGGAAGGGATAGTGGCAGAGCATTGTCTCAATTGTTTTCAGTCATGAGTGAAACCTTGAATCTGAGGTAAACACTGGTATTAATTAGCAACCTTCACTTGTGGTGAGGCATTTCTGTATGTGTCACTACCTGTGCTGACATTTAGAACAAACGTAGTTATTTACATTGCTTTGGACTGTGCAAAGAGCACCTAGCAATGTTGTTAACGAGGTGTAAACTAATCCTGCACTGTATTGCCTCATTGCAACAAAACTTTGTCAACAGGCATTTTTATGAGCTGGCTCCTTCGAGTAACTGAGACCACCCTCACCATAATGACCAGAAAGAAGACACACACCAAGCCCATTCCATCTGAATAATTCTTCCTCCTTCCTTCTTCCCTATTAACAGAAGAAACAGGAAATGTAATTGAATGCCTGGCCAAGCTCTCCAGGTATGTCAGGTCATTATGCAGTTTCTCTATCACAGTTCTGGTAGGAGCAGTGTGAGGTAGTTTCTCTGCTGTGATACGAGCTACTTTAGAAAACCTTATCAAATATAATGAATCAATAAGCAGAAAAAATACCCAGAGACTACCACAACTTATTAATATCTCTTCTGGGTAAATCTCAATGCGTCTTTGTTCATACAGTTACTATTTGTGCATCCTGCTCAGATGGCAACATAAAATTAGTTGGGAATTTTGTTTCCATAACTGTTCTTCTTCTCTAACAGACTCATTGTCTCACTTCCATTCACAGATCTTGTTTCTATGCCAGAATTTGCTGTCACAGGTTCCTGTCCTGTTAAGGAGTCTTTCCTAGAAAAGAAATTGGAGCCGTCAAATAGAATTAAACCAGTGGGGTTTTCCTGAAAGAAAACCCAATGCATAAATCAAAACTGGTGCTCCAAAACTATTATGCTGCAGAAAATCTGTCTGCATGACTGATGTGGACCAGTGAAAGTAGCACTTGTACATGGTTACTCCATAGCTGTCTTCTGAAAATGCATGGAGCCTGGAAGATGAAAAGGTAATATTTGCAACAGCTGAAACAGCAGAATACCAGTGTGCAAGAGCAAAATACTCAGTGGAATCCATTAAATTAATAAAAATAAAATAAACATAACTTTTATCAATATAGATGGAGATATGAATAAATTGAAAATATGGGCTTTTTAAATACCTGAGGCTTCAAAAACACGAGAAAGAACTGAACAGAATTGTGTGTGAATAGAGTAGGACATAAGAAAAGGGAGAGTGAGAAATGTACTGGCTGGCAAAAATGAACACAGTGGTAAAGACCCTCTTGACCCAGCACTCTTGCTGTTTCTGGGTGTAAATAAAATATAATAAAATTATATTTTTTCCAATGGCATCTCCTTTGTAGGTAGTGAATGGTGAAAATATCACTCTTTCAGTGGAAATAGAATCAGCAATAAACAGCACATCCAGCAATGAACTAGAAATTGCTACCAAAAAATCTAAGATTGGTGTAATCACAGAATCTCAAAGTCATCTCTGTGATATGAAATCAGAAGAAATAACAGCATGTCTGCTGCAGCCTAAAGGAAATTTCCATTCTACTTACATAATTGCTTTTAAGAGGAATACATTTTTTATTTCTCACAGTGCTAAAAGTGCCTTTCCCAGCTGGAAAGTACTTGCAGCTGAGATGGTGCAACAGCTCAAGTGAAATTTAAGTAGTGAGTCAGTTGCTGTACTTTGCCTCCTGAAGTGGAATGAAAGATCATTCTGGACATAAGAATATTTGTTTGAATGAAACTTTATATCTGTTATTTTACACAGAAAACATTTCTGATTTTCCTGACACTTTTTTTTTTTTTTTTTTTTAATAGAAGGGAGCAATGCCTTGAAAGAACAATGTTTGTTCTTAAAGTACATTTCATGGCTGCAAATGAACCCCAATTAACTAACTTTGAGAAGCACAAGGGATTTAGATTGTATGCTCCATCTCATCTGAAAATTGGTGCTCCTTAGTAAAGATACTGGAATTGCCTGCCTAGGTGATCCTATTCTGCTGCAATGTCAAATGGATTTACTTGAATTATAACTGAAGTTCTTCTGAGCAGGATTATATCTTTGTTAGAAATATATTTCACTACCAAAGTCACCATTTATAATATTTTGCTTCTTCTGAAATTCTCTGATCTCTTCACATATAAAGAATTGTCCCACATTCATTGTTCCCAAAACAAATTACCTTGGGGAAATGTTTTTATATCTCTTAATTAGTTGACCTACATTATAGGAACCAGAACATAGTTGTTAATGGAGAGGCAAATTAATAAAATCACCTACAGAGAGCAATAATATGTACAGAGGACTAAAAGTCGAGCAAGAGTTGTTTCTCATCTCAGCTGTGCATTTGCACTGAAATGATGCGGCTCTGTACACAAAGGTGAGCTCGCTTTAGGCAATGTGGATGCAGCAGACTGGTCCTTACTGGCCAAAATAACATGCCAAGTAGCTGAGCAAGTATTTGTCAGCTACCCATATTTGTGAACTACCCATCAGGCCCACCTTGAGATTTTGGTCTTTTAATCGTGTAGCTGCACCATTTCTATTTGATGATGAAGACACATTTAGCTCTGTGATATCTCAACATGGAGTAGTCAACTAGCTAAAAGCAAGCAAATAATTTATAGATCAAATTTGCTACCAATGTAATGGCTAAGTGGCATTTGTATTGGGCCATATTTTAGTAGATTGTATTAGGTTGCTCATAGATTGTTATCTATACAGGTTACTTGACACACACGCTTGTAAAATATCTGCACGTAATGGAGCCACTGCAGGTGAACAGGCTGTGTTTCACGTGTATTATGGTTTCTGACCTTTGCAAAACTATTTAACAGTTTTTTCTGTGCTCAACCTGACCTTTAAGAAACAAACTACTTTCAGTTAAGATGCAGTATATTTTTTCCATTCCTTTGCAGACGCAATATAATGATATCCAAATACCAGTTGACCTCATTGAGCAAGAAATCTGGTAAAGGCTGACAGTGCTGTGGATTTTCCCACACAGAGTGGTGAAGCATGATATTTGAAAAGGGGCTTTTTTAATAAAATAAAAAGGTACAGTGATAAAACCCCAAAACTTTTGAACAAGCAAGAGAAAAACAAAACAAAACAAAACACAACCCAAAAGTAGGTTAAAGAAGACTTAATGGGAACCATTTATTCTGAGAATTCACGTTGACTACTAGAGCTCAGGCTTTGAGTAAACCTAAAAGATGCCCACAGGCTCTAACTAAAAATCTGTGTAATCTCAGGTGGGTATCCTTGCTGGGCTGCTGGGACAATGAAGGATTTAGGCACATGTGAGTCTGCTCTGTACAAATTCCTACACCACCCTAATCTCTTACTCCAGAGCACCTCTTAGTTTCAGTGACTTACATCTCTCACACCTGTGGTACTCACTCGTCCCCATCCTGGCCCTGCAAGGACATTTTGGGCTGTGCAGAAGCATTCTGGGTTGGAATAGAGAAGCTGAACACAAAACTATTGTTCATCTCTTGCAAATGGCAACACAAATAGTATCCCGAAGGGCCACTGCTGGAGGAAGATAGGAGCTCCAGTGGTTTTGATTCGTGTAGCAGATCTGCCTTTGACAGCTTTGTTCTGCGAGATTTTCAAAGGCCATTTGAGTAGAATGAGGAATTAGCTTTATTATTAAAATTTATATATTTGATTTTACAGACAGCCCTGAGTTTATGTTGGAGAGGGCAGATCAGAGGCATGCATGTTGCACTTGGAAGGGAGGGGATGGATTTGATATAAGATATAATTCCCAGCCTCTGTGTGGGTTTGTATTTCAGTCTGAGATGTGACCTTAAGGAAACTCCAACCTGCAAAATCCACTTCTCCTTGTAATAGGATACAGGGTTGTGCCAGACTTAAAATCTATGGTCCTCCTGCCTGAGCTTTGGTAGAACTCTTGGATATACCCTGCTTTTAAATGTCTTTGAGAATCAGCATTCTGTCAAGCCTGAGGGTGTTACATGACAATAGGAATGGAACTGGGAAAGAAAATCCTGACAAGCTAAAACGGAGTTTATGGGAGCAGCTGGAACACATATGCTGCTTTAATTTCTTCTTGTCATGTTTACATCAGTAAATCGCGAACCGCCATGGCCGAGGAGCAAACATCCTTTGTGTGTGTGTGTGTGTGTGTGTGTGGTGCTTTCTCCACAGCTGTAATCCAGGGCAGTGGGGCAGGCAAGGATCATTCCATCTGCAGGTACAGTACACCTGGCAGTGACTGGGAAACACAGCTCCCAGCAACACCGCTCTGCATTTCCTAAGCTGTACTTCGGACAACACTCTCTACCACACCTCTGGAAGGCAGCTTGCAGAATTTTCTGCTAAACTTCGAGAAAGAGAGAGAGACACTGTCTGTTGAAAGAGATTCCAAACTTAGAAAGCAGCTTTAGAGAACTGTAGGATAGATTCCAGCTGAAGAATGTGTTCAAAGGGTGGCTTTACAGAAAACTCGCACAATTACAGATTGCAAGAAACTGGGAGGATATTACTCAGTATTTGGGCAACAGTATTACCCCTGTTTCTTACTTTTTTTATCTGAGGAGCTGCTAATGGCTAATGTCCAAGATAATACAATGGGACAGACAGATTTCTGGGCTCATTCGGGACTGCCATTCCTCTGTTTTTTATCCTGAGAGAATAGGAAGCTTGGTTTATCAATCTCAGTGGCTGTTACGAGTCTTACACAAGCCTTGTTTACGTGGTGAATGTCTTGTCTGCCACTTCAGTGTTTGTAGTTAGAACTGGGGTCGGGTGCAGGTGCACAGGTGACTGGAAGAGGTAACAGCACGCTGCACCAGGCACAGCTGTTACACAGGCTGGAGCTCTTGATGTCCTCTACCCACATAGTAAATCTAGTCTGACAGTACTAGTGGAGGAGCCAGCACAGACGAACAGAACCTGTACATTTTTATCAAGAATAGCATGCTCACTGCCACATTATCTAGCTCTAATTCAGGTCAGACACCATAAAGGCAAGATAGTCCATGCTAGTTTTTCCAACATGGCTATTAACCAGAGAACAACATTTGAAGACACGTTTGCAAAAACTAGAAATGCAAATAAAGCATCAGTGTCTTCAAACTAGAGGCTACAGATCAGCAACAGTGTATTGAACAATCTGGAACTTTGCAGAGTCTGCAGAGGGTCTGATTGACAGACAAGTGATACTATGTAGAACAGAATTCCTGTTTAGACCCATATGAGGGAAGAAGGTTTCTGCTGGCTGAAAAAATATAAGTGAATTTTCAGAAGTAAATACAGTAATCTAAACAGGAATATATCTCAAAACTTCCAAAGCTGGTTATTATATTCCCAGTTAATGAGCAGCTTGTTAAATGCAGGAAGTTAAGTCAGCGGTGATTTACTGAACTGAATTGATAAATCACTGCTCCATTGCATCACCAGCTACACCGGAGTGACAGATGTCCCATCTCCTATGCCCTGTTGGCAACTCTCCTGCAAACTATGCAATTATTTAGATCAGCCCAGTGTGGGTGCAAGTCACTGACATCCAGATTAGGCAACACGACCTGCTCTTCGTGCTGCTGTAAATGACAACACGGCATGCTCAGCACTTCTTCATGAGCTAATTCACGTACAGGAGCCACATGGTTTTAACTTCAGATCAGTTTAAAATCAGATGTCATTGGAACCAGTGTGAACGTGTACAGGGAAGACAGGTATGCTTTGGCAGCTCTATATGGAGACTTTTACACCCTGAGAGGCCTGATTGCTTCTAGTTTGTTTCAGTGGTTTCTTAGCCTGGAGACTGTCACTTTTCTGTCCTTTGAAGAGAAAGTGGCACCACCTGAGCTGAGGTGGTATAAAATCATACCAGTGCTCTCCTCCTTCCCCATCCATCAGCTTGGCAGTGACAACAGGGTTGAGTAACAGCCTCCTCTCCTTGCCTTGTGTCTATGCTGTCTGGGGTTTCCAGGTGTCCTCTATGCACATACAGGAAGGCCAAGGACTGTCAACCCCCTATATCAGAGCAAAGCAACGTTTTTATGGAGAGGTGATATAGATACAGTTCAGGGAGAAACAAACAGAGGAAACTTTAGGCCTACATATGCTTCTTCAGACAAGATGTATCTGGTCTCAGGCCAACACAAAGCAGCCTCTATTTGCACATATTCTATAAACTCTGAGTTGGACCAGGTGGTGGGAGAGACAGAATTTCAGTAAAGTCCTGGATAGGCACAGCAAGTAGCCACACATTGGATGATGCGGATTGCTCTCCATCGACTGTGTGCTTGCTGAAGTTTCCAATGCTTTTTCCTGTGGAGCACACACATTCCTGTGACACAGGGCAAGGCAGAAGACACCTCTGATCCTAATCTCCCCGTGTGCCTAAAACAATCCAACCATCCAGTATGTGCATGTGGCCAGCTGCATTCCAGGAGCCTGCCCAGAGCCAGCAGGCAGCAGAACAACTGCACAGAAAACAAGTTGAGGAATTCCTGGAATTTCTGAAGAGTATTAAAATAATCTTAGTATCCAATAGCAAATAGGTATGAGAGATAATAGCAGAAGTGGCTGCTTATTCCTCTTGGATACTTGATTAAGTGCAAATTTTGTAAGAAAGCATGTGAATATTAAGAGTGTTTATTATTCAGAATCTGCCTTCCAGATTCTTTGGGTGCAAGGACTTCAGGAAGCCTCCCAGAACACTCAGTAAATCACTGTATTGTGGCAATATGATTTTTTTTTTTGTCCTATTCATAATAATTTTCCCAGTTCACGAAACTATTTAGATCTATAGTAGGATGATGTCTCCTCTTGCTATTCTATGCACTATCAGCAGCAAGATCTCCCCACTTGGCAGCATACACTTTACTTCAAAGACCTTCCCAACCCTTTAGGCTGTAATTAGAGTTCTAAGTACTGGAGCCAATCTGCTCAACAGGGAAACTTCTCTGAAAACAAAGATTTTGTAAAGGTTGAAAGAGATGATGGCAAACAAGCAATGGCTAGTGGCTTCTTGAAATTTCTCCTGCTGACTGTTCTTTCATTAAGTTCCATGAAAGAAAACAGTTCTCTGTGCCTAACAATAAAGTCAAAAGAAGTTTCTCTATTAAAATGTAGACTCCAAGTTCTTCCCCTCTGCCAGCTGAAAGTTTTCATGAGTCTGGAAATTAGACTGCAAAGTCACACTCTCAGGATTCTACTGTAACACTTATGTCTCAATCTCTCACTAAAATAATCGTATCTCATTTGTAATACAAGTCTATATTTTATTATATCATAGTGTGAACTTTGTTACATCTTACATTTGTACACTGTAGGGAAACCTTTGCAATGGATCTTACTTCTGTCATTTAAAAGGGGAAACCCATTCCCTCTTTTGGTGTTGTCCAATCTGGAAAAGAGAAGGCTTCAGGGTGACCTCATTATGTCCTTTCAGATTATAAAGGGGACTAAAAGAAAGAGACATTTACCAAAGCCTGTAGTGAGAGGACAAGGGGCAATGGTTTTAAACTGAAAGAGGGTAGATTTAGATTGGACATAAGGAAGAAATTTTTCATGATGAGGGTGGTGAGACACTGGAACAGGTTACCCAGAGAAACTGTGGATGGCCCATCATTGGAAGTGTGGGGCTTTAAGCAACCTGATCTAGTGAAAGACGTCCCTGGCCAGGGAGGGAGAGGGGTTGTGGACTAGATAATCTTCGGGTCCGTTCCACCCCAAACCAGTCTATGATTCACCTCTGCCTGCTGTAGAAGCTCTGCATCTTTGGCCAATAGCTAATCAAATCAGGGATCTCAGTTTCTCTCCTGTCATATGCAGCTCTGATGATTACAACAAGCACTTGGACACCAAAGCTTTTAGCTGCACTCCCCTGAGCTACTAGTATTTTTGACACCAGTCCACATCTAAATTTAGCAATTCCCAGACCTAATGTCAGTGCAACTTCGTTATTGCTGATTTAGAATAGGGCTCTGGCACGATATTCTCATTCTGAAAATAGCTTCTAATTCTTCACTCAGGGCAGAAGCACTATTCTGTTCTACCTACCCAGCCTGATGATTCAGTGATATACTTAGTTATTCTCATGTTCAGAGTGATGCATGGATGATTTATGGAGCTCTCCAGTCCTTGTTAGATGAGTAACAATGAGGGTAGGCCTGACCCAGATATTAAGATAAACTGCATTTAAAGGACTCCTAAATTTAAATCATATCCAAATCTGAAGTTGGAACCTGTCATTTAAGGGTACAAACACCTTCAGGCATAGACCCACAAGTTGCACACTCCAGGATGTGAGTTTGCTAAGTGACACCTGGCTGCTGGTGTGCAGAACTGGTGCCAGATGCTCCACTGATGTCCTCATCATGAAAAGCAAACTTAATGTGCATGTTCAGAGGATAAACAATGAGTTTGGACAGCATACATGCTTGAAGACTATTTTGTATTTATATAGAAATGCTCCATACACACGGGACAGCTAGGCCCATCCCATGTTCTTAAACTTGACTCTCATTTAAGTCACATAAATGATACATCTAACTCCAAACCTTAGACCTGGTCATTCATGAAGGTAATTCTATCTGAATATAAGCTCTAGAAGAGCTTATGGTCTCATGAGAATTTAATTCAGAAAGCAGAGATTATGGTGCTTACATGACATGCCACATCTGAGTACAAAACCACCAATGTCTCGCAATTTTCCACCTTATTATTTGGTAGTAAAAGACATTAATGAAAATCAGACACAAGTGGCACTACCGTAACTCCTGCCACTGCACACCTATCACTTCAATATACCTGTTGCTGTGCTTACGAGTGATTGCCATCAAGGCCACATTGACGACCCATTGATAGCACCAGCACCATGTGCAAGATCTGGGGGTTCATCTCAGGAAAAGAGTTAAGCTGTGGTCAGAAAGTCCAGGAACAGATGTCATCCTTTTGTGCTTTCAGTGGGAAGCACTAACATTGACTAACAAGGTCACCCAGCCCTTGTTGCAAGGTGGACTAGAAAAATGATAGGTGAATTGGACCCAAAGCAAATCAACCAGAAAATATTCTGGATTTACAGGAAATTCAATTTCACATCTGATGTGAACTATTTGGATGAATTTTCTTCATCAGTTTATCCACTCCTATCCACTGTGAAGGCATAAATATGCACCTTTGCAGACTCCCAGTCACTCCATCCTGCCCCCTCCCTTGCATTTGACAGTAATTGTACACCAGCGTGGACACTCAGACAAACTGGTGAGCAAGATCAGTTGACTCAACTCAAAATCAACCTCAGAAAAAGAAAAACCAGTCATACTAGCTGCACAGTTGCAGCTGTACAAGGGATACAAATGGACTACATGGCGTGGGTGTGGAGAGAGAAAGAGGAAGAAAGGACAGCCGCAGAGCCCTAAATGGGCACAGACTCTATTGTGAAACTGTCATCAGAACAGACCTATGAATCAGTTTTACTTTCATAAAATGCTACCACAGAACATCTGACCACATCAGCTCCTCATAATAATATTTGAACATAAATTGCAAAATATCGCAGTAATGTAACTGATGCAGGTAAGATACTAAGGACTGCAGTACAAAGGACTGCAGTACTAAGGAGTCCATGAACTTTGGCTGGTTTGCCACAATAACACCCATACAGGCTGTCTCCAGACACTTGTGTAATTGAACTAGAAAGGGTGCCCTCCTTGTGACTTTAGCAAAAATGCCCAACTATTTCATACTTCTAGTCTAAGCGCAGAGTCATGTGATTATGAAAGGCCACCAGATTTCTCATACAAAAAACACCTCATGGATACACAGGAAGATTTGAAAATGCAAACCAAAAGCTTTCAGTTAGAATATAATGTAACAGGAGAGTTAAAAAGGCCACCTGACAGTAAAGGCAATGAGAGTCCAAAGTTAAGATTTCTGAAAGGAGGGTGCTGGTTTGGCTTATCAACCAGAACTGTGGCTTTTCCATTTTAAAATCCTCTTTATATTGATTTAATACCTCCTCTCGTGAAACTTAGGCTCAGACTCTGTTGAACTGGATGACATACCAGTGAGGGCACACAGATACTGTTTGATCATGCTGGAATGGATCTACGTGATGCAGAAGGCAGCAGCTGGGCCAGAGGCACCCATCACAATCCCTCTGAGGGTGCTGCACAGCTTTGACGGGGCTCCACATAGACTCAAAGGCGCAGAAGCATTAAATGACACATCTCTGATCCCAGCCTCCTTGTAAAAATACTTCATTGGTAAGCAGGCTTCGGTATATTTTTTTTTTCTTTTTTAGAAACAAATGGTTTTAAGAAATTCCCTTCTACCTTCTTCTTCTACTGGGCAAGAATAACTAAAAGAACGTTGCTCATACCAAGAGTCGGAAACAATAACAGCAGAGCAGCTTAGCACAAATCCACAGGAACTGCAATTCATTCTACAAAATTGTGTCATCTAGGTATTTCTCCCCATTTTGTTGAATCTTATCAACTCATTATTTATGCCGAAATAAGGCCTGAAGTCTCCAGCCAAAGGTGAGGCCAACTGTGCCAGATGACTGTATGCATCAAGGGATCAGCCCGGCTAAAATCCCGCTCCTGCCAGTGTTCGGCTCTACCCTCCTGCACCAGTTTGGACAACGCCCTCAGACATATGGTGTGAATTTTGGGGTTGTCCTATGCAGGGACAGGAGTTGGACTCGATGATCCTCGTGGGATCCTTCCAGCTCAGGGCATTCAATGATTCTATGATGGGTCCTTACAGCACTTTGCTCTCTCCACACCTCTGAAGACCGGAGACGTGTGCACTGTAGCAGCGCACGGCAGCGCGTGATTAACACACGGGGTAGGTGTTTCTGGAGAAAAACGTGTGACGTGCCCTTTAGAAAAGCACGCTTGGTAGTGCTGTTTCCTCTTTTGTTGGTTTAGACACGCAACCTGCGAAGGCCAAAGTGGATATGATACAGCTGGGATGGGGTGTAAAGATTTAATTTATAAATAAATAAGGGTGATGTTCTAAAAAAATTCTCTCCCCCTTGCAACATTACTGGGGAAAAGGAAGTGGTGGAGCTTTACTTCTAAATAAGATTTTATCTCAGCAGAGGATCTAACCCTAATAGGAATTGAGGTTTGGAAAAAAAAAAAAAAGTCAATTTTTTTATCACTGGAAAATAAAGTCCCTGAAGTGAAACAGATAGAAACTCTCCCAACTGTAATTGCAGATCAGATGAAGTCTGTTTACTTCACTGACACAGATAGAAACTCTCCCAACTGTAACTGCAGGTCAGATGAAGTCCGTTTACTTTACTGACAGAGATGCCTCTTTTAAATTGGGGAAAATTCAGGTCAACCAAAGAGGGGAATTAGTGAGCACAAATGAAAGGTTGTTGATTCTTTGAGCAGACGTCACTTTTCATGAGAAAAGTGGACATAACTGTAAGAGAAACTCAGTCACACCAAACTAAGTCTATTTGTAGAGTTGAATAGAAGCAGTTGTGTTTGCTCAATACCTCTGACTTTCTTTTCTATGGACCTAGTTCTTACAATCTTGTAATTATGTCCAAATTGTGCTTCTCCATACACACACCTTAGAGTTTAAAGTTATCTCCTGATTTTGAAAATGTGACTCCTTGAAGCTGTATTTTCTGGAAACTGCATTAACGACACACAGATAACAGAGAAGTATTTTGGCTCTAATTTTTAAATGTCTTCGGAACATCTGACTTTGGAAGGCTCAGAGTTGAGGCTTTTCCATGCTTATTTTTGGCAATATGATCTCCTGCACATTAAAAATATCAAGTTAAAATGGCACTTTATATTTGGTTGAAGCATAAGTGAATCATGGTTGGTTGGTTGGTTTGTTTTACAGTAAATTGTGGAAGGAAGAATCCAGCTGCTATTTCTCTTCCTTTCTGGTTTACCAGTTTCAACTGAAAATGAAAACAGGAAAAACTGGTATCACTGGCCAAGAAATTGGTGCTCTAGAGTTTTTAAAGTATCTACAATTGAGAATTTCTGATTGTGAAAGGGACGATTTTATGAACAATAAAATGCTCTAATGGGATGACACCTAAAAGTAAGAAAGAAGAATAAACTTATTAAAAAATATTTGTGAACTAGAGAAGGAATCAGCAATTACCATTTTGGTAAGAAAAAAGAAGGATGCTTTGTTTGTAAGGTTCTTTCTACTGTTATTTAAACACTGCTTAGATAACATGCCAAATTTACACAACGATCTACAATCTTCTCCTGCTAGGGTGAACTGCCAGCTGTAAAGAATTATATTTTGTCTTACTGCAGAATCACACGGAGAGAAATCTGGGAAGGAAGCTCTAGAGTGCTTAGTTATATAAGACATACAACAGCAGAAAGAAGAGATCAAGTGAAAAACTCTTCAGGCCTTGAAGTTTCCCCAAACAAAACCTGTATTCCAAAGCAACACATCCTTCCCTGGGACTGTCAGCTGCTCGGTTTTTACCGTTGTTCTGCTCTTCCTGGATGCTCCAGATTTTCTCTTCTGTGTGTAAAAAGAAAACAACTCATCATGCCCCAAAGATGTTGTCAGATTTAAGGTTGTAAAATGACAAACAGATACTAATTGTCATGACAGGCAACAGTTCTATTTCTATGAAGTCAATGATGAGGTCAGTTATGATTCAGATCTATCAGTCATGTGAAAGAATGGAAGATACACAATGGGCTTGTGTTTGGTATTTCTGTTCAGTGAGAAATCTCAGATTTGCAATAAAACATTGCAAAACTTCTCTTCACTAAAGAAGTTTTGCAAAAGTGTATTAAAAGAAGGCACATTCATAGTGCTTGCCTCGGTTTGTTTTTTAAACACTTCCATCTCAGTCTGCCAACCACGGAGACTGACTTGCTGATGTACTTCAATTAATCAGTCATTCCCCTCCAGATGATCTAAGTCAGTCACCCAGTTTTGTGGGTAAGGTAGAAAAGAAAAAACAAAACCTAAAACCCACTCTTCCATCCTGCCCTGAAGATTTTGAAGTAGTAAAACAAGTTACATTGTGACCTACAAACTAACTACCCCACAATAAGATGTTATTTAGCACCAGAGCAGCAATTAGCTAAACTTTTATCCTGTCTCCTAAGGTATTTTTAAAAGACAGGTAACTGTGAACTTTTAAGAAACATTACTTTTAGCACTTCGACTGCCATAGCAAGACAGTTTCCCCACATCGCACACGCAGCCTCACCCTCAGAGGAGGGAAATAGATTTAAGAAAGAAGCACCACTGTGGCACAGCGGGAGCACGGACAATCCCAAAGGCACCCAGCGCCGCGGTGAGACGGTGTTCACAAAGAGCGGGACAGCTGAGCGAAGCACGGGAGCCCAAGGCCAAGCCCGGCGGGCTCGGCGGAGGGGGAGGAGAGGAGGAGCCCATTGGCTCCGCGGGCCGAGGGATCCCATATGCTGCCGCCGAGCGGGGTGGCCCCGGGTGCGGTCCCGTTCCCCAGCAGGAAGCGGTGGAGCCGGCGGCCGGTGTCTGAGGTACGCGGGGCTGCGCTGCGTGTCGTCCCGTCCCTCTCCTTCCCCCTCACCCCGCTTTCTAAATTTGTCCTCTTGGGAAGACCAGCCGGGTTGTTCGTTCCTCCTTTATGTGTAAGGCGAGTAGCTGGGTGATTAAAACTAGGGAAAATAAGTCTGTTTTCATAAATGCTTTTTTTTCCCTTCTTTTCTGTCTGGCTTCGGGGGTTGTAAGAGCTGCTCTAGTTAGGGGAGGAGGGTGTCTTACTTCTGGAGTTGCTGTTCTGTGCTTTGGGCAAACAAGTTTTCCAACTGCTTTGTTTAAAAGGTTTCTGCTACAGACCGCATCTATTCACTCCGTGCGCCATCGCCTTGCTCCTGTCTAAACGAAGGAGTTTGTCGGAGTTCGGGATTTCAAATTTTTGTGATAAACGAGACCCAAACTTCAGTGCCTTTTTAATGGCTGGTTTGTGGAGTCTACCAGCAGATTCCCCCCTAAATCTCTGGTCATTGTCTGGCAGTCGATTATATTCTTTAAAAAAAAAAAAAAGCGGGGGGAGAGCATAGAAAAACCTCAGAAACTTTTTGTGGCCCTTTCAGGGTCTTTTTCATCCCTGGAGCTGCAGCCACTCTAGCACTGCAGTGAAGTAACCCATTCAAAGCTGTTTCCTCCCGTCCTTGTTCCGGCGGACCCTCCGGGGTTTCTCTTTTTCCTTCCTATAGGAAAAGTGTGAGATTTTTTTTTTTTTTTTTTCTCAAGTGCTCCCACCCAAGAAACTCGCAAATCCTGCTCGGAGTTTCTCCGTTGAGCTCTGGGTTGCAACACAGGGACGCACCCCCGAAAGCACTGGCGCTGCCCTCCCGCCCCGGCCTCGTTAGCGCCCTAATTACCGCCGGCAGCTCCTCTCCCCTCCCCGCTGGAGGCAGGCACGGAGCCTGCCGCCCGCTCGGCGGGAACAGCCCTCTCCCAAAACATTATTGGGGACTCCGTAGGAAAAATTCGGCTTGAGAAAACACATTAGGAGAAAGAGGGAGATACTGGACGGTTTCAAAAAGTGCGTTTGCGCTAAGCAAAGCTGAAAAAAAAGCTCTTTTTTTCTGCCTTTTTTTTTTTCTTGTTGTGTGTTGTTGGCCGGGCTGCGGACTCCCGGACGGTAGGCTGGCGGCGGCCCGGCGTGCCCGGCGGGAGGTGTGCGAGGGGAGGGCCGGGCTGAGCCGGGCCGGCGCCCGCCTTTGTTCCCCGGAGCGGCGCCCGCAGCCGCATGGCTCGGTGCTGCTCGCTCTCCTCCCCAGTTTTGCCTCTTTCCCCCTTCCCAGGCGGCTCCCGCGGATGCCCCGGGGGCTGGGGAGGGGGAAGGCAGGGTGGTGTGACGGCTGACGATCGCTCTGCGCTAATTTGGGGATTCGCGGGGGTGCGGGAGGCGGCAACAAGCGGGGGCGGCGGGGAGACTACCAGTCCGCACCAGTGCGAGCTGCTGGGTATTTTCGAGCCTCCTGGGTTTCAGAGGTTTTTGGGGGAGCTGCGATGAGGAGGCAGCTGCTGGAGCTACGGCTGGAGAACGGGGCGGCGGGGCCCGAGCAGAGGGGTGAGTCGCTTTGGCTCGACCTCGCTGTAGGGAGCGTAGAGAACTGCTGAGGTTTTTAGAAGTAGCTTTGTTAACTGCCTCTGAGCAGGATCTTGGAGCCTCTCTAGAGATGCGAGACTGGCTTTACTCCAGTGGAAGCAACTAAATTAAGTTCAAGGCAATGATTTTTAAAAAGCCTGTGATTCTATTCTGGTTACACAAAGCAGTGGACAACTCGGTACGTGCTGGTTCCTTGTGCTGCAGCATCCTCAGCTAGTGACTGCCGAGGCTCATGCCTGTGGATCTCCGGGCGGTAGTGTTGAAACTACGAGTGCAGCTGTTGAAAGCTGGTTTGTATAGCGCAGTCTTATTCTCACATCTCGTCCTCAATCCTTGCATTTCTCCTAGCAGTTGAAAAGTGAGAAAGATAGGGCTAGCAAAAGGATAGATTTGTTTTAAAAATGGGAAAATAGTTGTCCTCTAAAAGAGGATAAATGCCAGCTTTTTGCTTGTTTGTTTTTCCCCTTGTTAAGCAGGGCAGGAGATATTAAATCACTGTTGATAACAACAGCCATGGAATATTCTAGCTATATCGTAGAAGGCTGGATTGTCACATAGAGCTGGGTGTTTCTTTGGTACATGAGAGTAACTGGTTGTTCTGCACAGCACAGCACTAGTTTTACAAAAGCCCACCATCTGTTGCATACAGAAATGTATTATCTTGGTGAAAATGTTTTTCACTAGTAAGGTTTTGAGGGTGGTTTTTTCTGCTTAGAAGTGTAACAGCTGCTTACTAGTTCTCTTCCATTGAGTGAATCAAAACTGCATCACTTTCTGCTTCCTCTAACATCCTAAATTACTGAGAGCCAAACTGGTTGCTCATGCTGCCCAAAGCAGTAGTTGGGACAGTCTCTCTGACATCTGGCTAAACCGGAGTAGTGAGTACCAACACTAGGAGTGATACTTCACCTGCAGATTAGGGAGAAGCATGTGGAAAACCCTGCAAGTCATCACTTATCATTTGAGATGCCAGTGGCTCATGTGTTTGTGTTATTCTGCACCTACAGTGTTATGGCATCTAAGATGTACTAAACGTTGCCTCATCTCCCATGGTTATCAGTCTATGTCTGAAGGATTCTCTAGATAATTCTGTAACTTGAAGATGTTGCTTACTAAAAGTACAGAAGTACTGAGGGGCTTTTGTTGTTGGGGTTTTGCTGTTATTGCAGTAGGTCTGCTGGGCTTTGGAACTGGTGGGAAGTGGTGGAGGGAACCAGAAAGTGATGGATTAGCATTGTATTACTAGCTCTTCCTTCCATATGGCTTGTGAAGTTCAGTAAAGTACCTTCCTCAGCTTCCTAGGATATGCACATCTTGAATGAGGTTATCTCATTATTCAGCAGACCTCATAACTAATCTTTTAAATTCTAGTGGGAAGCAGCATGATCCAACCCTGCCAGGTTGGTCAGAAGTGACAGCAGGATTTTTTGCCAGTACGAGAGACATTGCATATTTGGAATCTTTAAAACATCTGGGAAATCGTGATCCAGATCCTTGAACTGAGGTCTGTGCCTTCCCGAGTCTCAAAAGACTGAAATAAGAGTCATGGACACTTGAGTTTTCCCCTCTTTCATAAGTTTTGCAAACAGGATATTTCCCCTTGGCAGCAAGGGGGGAGAATGCTATGGAAGGATATTTGAAAGATGGCCCTTGACTTAAATTCTACAGTCATTGGGGAACCCATCACAATGTACGGAAATGGGCTGATGAAGCAATTCTCAGACTTTGGAATTCTAACTTTTTAGAATGAACCTGTACCAGTCCTGAAGTTTTATCTGTTGCTTAGGGGGCTGCATAGTGTTATTGTTAACTTAGATGGAATTGTGGCTTGTGGATGCTGTTGCTATATGCCCAAGTAACTCAGAAAATCTAACATACCAAGACTGCTTAAACAACCTATGGATAGATGACCTGGGAAGAAGGGAATGTTAGTGTAAGAGAAAGCAACTTCATTTGAAGGACTGTTGAAGAGGCATATACGTCTGAATATTGCTAAGATCAGACTGTAGGAGTTCCTGCCTTGTAGCACAGAGATAGGTTGCTTGCTGTGGACCAGTTTCATGAGGCCAAGCTTGACTGCTTGGTGCCATCTCCAGATTGCTGGATGTAGTCTTAAACTTGAAAAAAAAGTGTGTGGTCACTCAAAGCTCCAGGAATTTTGCCATGTTCTGAAGCTACGCTGTCACTTTTCACGTGCAGCAAATCAACCTCACCAACTCAGGTGCAGCAACTTTGAATAAAGAAGTCCTTTTTGTCAATACAGATAATTTTGTTGGAGGTGCTTTGGGACATACCAGCCAGAGAAGGGATTTTTAGCTAGTCCTCTGCATTTACTGTTGAGGAAACTTGTTTCAAATGAAAGTTACTGTTGGCCCAGTAAGTCACTCTCTGCTCACATTTCTTCTGCTGCATCCTGTAACTTTTAAGTTTTTTCCAGTTTCACATCTGCTAAGACCTTTGCAGATTGACTTAAACAGGCCTTTCATCTTAGGGCAGGAAACTTTCAGCTTTTCTTGTTCTTTAAACCACTACTCATCATACACCACCACAGCCCCCCACAGCCGCTGATTAGTTGTTTTTCCACGGAATATGAAACAGACGGAGGATGGATGGGTTTTCTTCTACTTGACTTGGTTAACTAAAGGAAGGCTGTCACTTTGCACTGTATACTGGGGTGCGTAATCCTCGTGTTTTATTATTAAGATTAGACAAACTGCTCTTGCAGCTCTTCCTTGTAACTTTCCTGACTTTCCAATAAAATATTTATTCACTATAATTTTTAGTATGAAACCTTAATAGTGGGCAACAGAGATGGCAAAAGTACCATACTTAAGACTAATTATTTTCTGAGTTTCTGGCTGCTTTGTCTGCGAGACCTGCGTAAAGTGCTGTGGCAGTTACAAGTACTGAGTTTCTATTGCAACTTTCTACAATGATCAGGCTTTTTAAAGCCTGTTTTTCATTCTGCCTTAAGTCATTTCTGTCTTGTAAGCTTCTGCTCCCATCTTTGTAGCTTCCTTCTAGAGTCCGCAGACTGGTGGTCTGGTGTTTTGTCGTCTGTCTCCCAATGAATTCCATTTGTAATTTCTACTTTGTTTCACTAAACTCTCCTTGCAGCAGTTCCTATTCTGGTCCTGTGTATATGCCAGTGCTGTATGTAGTTCAGTTACATTCTTGGCTTTGTACTAGTCTTGCACAGAAGTGTGTGTGTTTATATACACACCTATATACAATAGACACTCATTTATATATATATATATATATAAAAATATTTTTTTTACTGGCTCCTGATGTTATTAAATAGTGTGACCTACTATCCATTTCTCCTAAGCAGAGACAAGTATTTCTGGTTAAATGCAAATGCATTCCTTCATTAGTTCCTTCATTTAATTTACAAAGACTGTAGTCTTAGAGAAATCTCACTGCTTATTAAACATGTTGGTAGTGATTTGCAGCTCCTTTGTTTGACTTTTCTTATCTGATTTGAATCTTGAAGCTAGGTCTGAGGAATTCTTTGTTTAGTCCTCTGTTCTGTGGCTTGTTATGGCCAGTGACTTTTTAGCAGCTCTCAGTGAGGGTACTTCAAGTGTGGTAAGCTACAAACTGCGGGATGCTGCTCTTGAGTTGCTTCAGTTCTGCTGTTTTGTCACATTTCTCCTAAGTGCATGGTGGGGGGGGGTGTTGGTTCTTTTTGCTTCTCTGCCATGAGCCTGTGCTGTTCCTGCTCCCTGTATTTCATAAAAACAAAACGCAGATGAGTGTCTCCTGTTCAATCCCTGGCCTTGTTGCATTGCAGGAAAGGCTGTATTAAAGGCTGAAATTCTCCTTAGTTCCCATAGGAGTAGGAGATTATTAATGGATTTCATCCCACCCAGTTGCAGGCAGGCTTAAACAAAGTCTCGAACTGCTGCTATTCCAGCCAATTTGCAGCTCCTCTGGATATGCTGAGGTAGTTCTTGATCCACTTTATCATAAATTCTGAGATGTTTGTGCCTGTCTGGCTTGCTTGAAACAAACATGGAAACCCCCAACATGTGTGTAGGAGCCTTCTATATGGAGTCCGGTTTTAAATTTACAAAGAATCAATAGCTTCCGATGTGAAATATTTGACTGTCCTGAAAACTACTTAGACTGTGAGAACTACATTAAAGCGTTTAAACTTATGCAGTCATATAAAATAATTGAAATAGAAAGTAGCTTAACGTTTCACTGCTGAATGAAAGGAAAAGGTTAGCTAGCCGTATGAATCCAGATCTCGTGGAGGTATTAGAACAGTGGTGAGGTCTGCCAGCAGCTGTTGTCACAAATGCAGATGATGTTCTCCCCTTCAGCCCTTTTTGGTGACCAGCTCCTCCAGTACACTTTGCTTGCACAAAATTTTCTTTGCTGTTTTCTTTAACCCCTTCCCCAAACTGACAATCACTCCCCCAGAAGTGGCTATCTTTTGATATGGAGAGGTAGCTCTTGGTTGGAAAGCATGAACCTAACAGGTTTGAATGATGTCTCTTTGATGGGAGTTTGGCTTTCCTCAGACTCCATGTACCTCTTAACATAATGCTTTAGCATGTTTATTCAGTTTCAACTTAACAGCTGTTTGGGGCTTTGTTATGTGGGTGAAGACTGAATGCTTTGAGACTTGCAGTTTGGAACTCAGACTTAAGAGACATGGACAGTCTGGTGTGTTTGTTATTTCTAGATAATGACTCACCTAAAGTTAGGGTGACTTTAATTGAATTCAAGGTGTTATTTATGTAATTTTAATTTTAAGTTCATTAAAAATGTAAGTTCTTTAGTTTCTGTTGGTGTATCTTGAATGACTAGTGCTTCATACTTCTATAGAAAATGTGTATGTATAGTGTATATATATCTAGACTTCACTGTTACACTGCATTTGCATACGTTGAAACAGTTATAGCAAGTTAGGACAGAACTACACCAAATGGGAATTAATCTCTTAAGACAATAACTGAAATACAAATGCTAAACAAGAAACAATGTAGTCAGACTGCTTGCTTGCTTCGAATAGGTTAACTTCCTATTAATAAAAGAAAACAACCAACTAGACAAGACTATCCAAGAAGCAGACAGGATCATTAATAACTCTTCCCTTGGCCTCGAGTAGAATACAACTTTTCTCTCTTCCAGCCTCAGAGCTGTTGGCAGCTATGTAGAGAGCGAACAGGGGAGGGTGAGAATGAACAAGGCATGATTCTGTTTAGGGCCAAGGGAACAGAGTGTGCAATGACTGTTTGTTCATAAATGCTTGTAAATCTGTGGGTGCAACGAAGGCTGAAGTGGCTTAAGCAATATTTGCTCTTGGTGATCTCAAGAGGAGGGCATTGAAATGTTGGGGCAATGGCAGCCCCACTACATTTTATGGGGGTGATGAGCCATTAGGAGGTCACCTTGAAGAGGTTCTCTTCCTCATGATTTTTCACTGAGCAGAAAGCTCATCTTTTAAATTAAATTATATATGCAGATGCTTTCTTGGATATGGTAGAAGTGTGTTTTTCCATGGAACTGCTGTTTTTCTAGGCTGATCCTACAGTCACCTTAAGAGGAGTGTCTTAAATGACTAGGAGACCTTTGTTGGTGTGTGCTTTGCTTGAGGTATGTCTCTCTGCATGGTGGACACAGACTTGCATTAGACCTCATGCTTGCTGGGTGTGTATATGTGGTGGGGGAAGCGTGGCCTTCAAACTGAAGACCTGGATGCTTCTCTGGCAACAGAGAGAATTAATCTGTACTGTCTAGTATCCCTATGCATAGGATATGGACCCGATTTGCTGCTTAATTTCTATGACGTGACTGAAGAGCTGAAAAACAGGCTGTTCCTGACTACGTGACTTGGGTCATCCAAGTGGAAGAGTTTTTAACAAAAGCAATGTTGGTTCTTACTGACCAGGTGCCATTAGGGTGGAAACCAGCACTAGTGTGCTGCAGTCCAGCTTCCTGGAACTCTTGTGTACGTGGTTTTCAGGCAAACAAGTAAACCTGCAGGCGTGTCTTCCAGGGAACTGCTTGTAGGTTTGGGAAGGGAAACTACTGGAGGAAAAGATTTGATGCAGAAAGGGGTGATCCAGGACTTCTGTTATGCTCAGTTGTGCATAGAGAATAAATGTTGTCTGGATGGTAAGTCAGTGTGATATTCAGCTCAAGTTAATGAGCCATACTTAAGACAGAGACAAGTTTATGCAGCTGAGCTGATTTGGGAAGTCTAGATGGGATGATACTCTGCTAGATGGACTCATGAGTTCATATATCTCTGATCTGTGCTAACTAAAATCTGGAAAGGAGAAAACTAGTCTAATAGAACACTTAAAAACCCCACCAGTTTCTGTATCCTGTAAATTAACCACTGTTTGACTTGACTAAAATTCCAATGTGTTTTATCATTGGGTTTTTCTTCTTCCAGTTAGACAAATGCTTTGGCACAAAACCCCTCTGCATTCTCATCTACAAATTGAACTTCTCACTTGTCTGTCTTAGTGCCCGCATGCTAGTGACACATTAACACCCACATTTTGATAGTAAACTCTTGCTGCAATATGGGAGATCCATCTGGAGTTTGATGCTGAACTGGGATCCTAGGCTAGAGTATTAGGAAGAGGGATAGACTGGAGAGCAGATGAGAGAATATTTGCTCTGCAGTGAAAAACTTAAAACATGGAATTAGAATAGCAAAGTCTAGCATGGTTTAGAAACAGCCATGGTACAACAGATATGGTTAACCTTCTGTTTAAATGAGTCATTTATACACTTTCTAACTCACTGTATTTTTTTGAAAGTATTCTTACTAGCCAAAATAAAAAGTTTCAAAGTGAGTCCTAAAGGCAGTTTAAATTAGTTTTCTTGCAATTAGTTGTGTCAGTCTTAAATTAGACATTCCTCTTAGTTTGGCAGCTAGCATGGAAAAAGTCTGCCTCAAATAGTTTTTCAGCTTGATCTTCAAGTACAGCCTGTAGATGAGAACAGAAGCCACCTTAGGTTTATGGGGAAAATAGGCAGGAAATAACATCTCTAGCTGCAAATAAATATTTGAATGGGCTTACTTAAAAATGAGCAGCAGAAAAAATTATTGATTAGGTGGAGCTGTGATGTTGTAGCTCCTCAACTGTATCACTTCATTATGACCTTTTTCAAATGTGGACTTCTGTGGATATTTGCAGTAGCTCTCTAAGGATCTGTTTTTTCACAGTGGTCACTCTACAAACTATCAAGTTTTCATAACAAACTATGTCAGCTCCACTTCATCCCAGAATATATACTGAATGCAAAATACAGAATTGTAACCAGTTGCTACATTCAGATGACGGTAATGCTTGTTCGTGGTAATACTGAAAGGCTAAATAACAAACCCTTTTAGGAAAGGTAGGATTGCTGCAGCATGGAAAAAGCCATATTTGCAACTGGGGGAAGACCACATGCAGCTGTGAATCTTAAATGTACTGGAAAGGAAGGCAGCTACAGGAACACCGTATGGGTGCTTAGTTCTCCCAGCATCTCCAGTCTCAGAGTGGATTTAAAAGCTTCCAAGCCACAAGTAAGAAAGTGCACACCAAGACGCAAAACACCTTAATTACAGCCAGAAAAATGACTGTCAAGCATTATTTTATCTCTGTTCCATGATGCTTCCCCTTGCTAGGGCAACACACTGGTGTTTTGGTTTTTTCTTTTCTCAGAATTTTAAGGATCAGTTGGCAGCGAACAGTTCCTGCGGTGACTCAACCCCTTCTGTAAGGGAAGGAGAGCATGACTAAGCCCAGAGCATGGGTGTTGCAAACAAGCTATAAAAAGTTCTGACAGTGAAAGAGACTTTAGTTGTGCATTGGCACCTCCAATACAAGTCTCCAGGCTTTTTTTTTTGAGGGAGGTGGGGGTTAGGTGTAGGCCTCCTTGAATTCCATCAGTGTTGCTCATCTTTAATTGCATTTTAAAGTTTTATTTGAGATGTATGTTTCTGAGAAGGATTCTGAAGAACTTCTGTCTATTAAAGGCTGTTCTAATTCCCCTGAACTAGATCAAGGGAAGGACAGACCAGACTCTAGTTCTAGCCTTCAGTCAGTTGACTCTTATGGCTTGTTTTTTCTTTGAGGAAAAGCTCAAGTTTTCTTTCCAGCATCCCTGACTTCCAGGAGGGGGGTGCTAGAGAGCAGAAAACTTAGTCCATGTGCATCTCTTGTGCCTTGTTAATCTGCTCCGTGATTAAAGCTGTTTCCATGGTGACTTCTAGTGGTTTATTTTGTTTGTTTTGTGTGTGGTGTGGGGTGTGTTTATGTGGGTTTGGGTGGGTTTTTTGCCCTTTTTACTCTGGGGGCTTTTATTCTTCCCAAGTGACAATAGCTGTCATGTAGGTTAGTTTCACTGCTAGTCTTCAGTGATCTCTATCACTTTGTATTTGTGGTGGTGACTGTTGTCTCCTTTAACCACATGACATGGGCAATTGCAGACTGTTGCCAAAAACATGTTATCCAAGTGTAATCTAAAAAATATATTTATATTTGGTGACTAGAATTCCTGTGTTTACCAAGGTAAACTTTGCTTTGAGTAATTAGATATATTGCCTTGTGCTCCCTTTCAGGAAAGTCAGGTGGTTTTAAGCTGTCTGATGATGGCAGTGGGCAACCTGACCACCTAGGCTGAGCTAACTGGCTAACTTCATGCAGAATAGAGATTTTTGTAGAAGAGCACAAAGTATCTAGGTCAGAGAGGAAAACCAGAACTTAACCTCACTGTCAGGAAGCAGTGGGTACCTTCAGACCCACTCCTCCAAAAGGAGCTATGAAATGCCTGGTTTTCTGTAACGCTCCAGCTTGTCTGCACCTCTGTGCTTCATCTGAAACATGAGTAAGCTTTGCAATAGTGTTCTTCTGTAAAGCTGCTGAGTTTATAACTCTGAGGTGCATTGTCTAACTTCACGTTTCAGAAATAAAAAGGGTTTGAACTGATACTGTAAAAAGTGCTGATGGCTTTTATTCATCAGACTGCCCATACAGCTTTTCTCTAATGCACTACAATCTGCAAGCCTCGACTGCACCAATGCACGGTTTCCATTTTTAGCAGCCAGCCCTCTTCTTGTGGCAGATAAACACACCACAGAATTGCTCCGAGTTTTCTTATCTCTAGTCTGTTGTGTTCTCACTGTGCTATCTAGTTGCAAGATCTCAAATGGGTAAAACTATTTCAAAACATTTATGTTGCATGTAACTTCTAACATAACAGTGATAGCTTGTGTTCTCTTGCTTCAGGGGTTATGTTTCTGTGGAAGAAGCGCTTAGTTTGTGGGGTGCCATTCCTTGGGGTGCTAGTCTTACATTTCTTGCTTGACAGAGAGCTCACTCGCTTCTTGAGTTTTTTTGAGATAACAAAGCACCTGCTACTTCAAGCTGTTCTTGTTTATTACATAGGAGAGACAGCTCTGGTTACGAGGACTGAATTTTACAAACTGGAAGGCAAGAAGGCTTGACTTGAGTGGCTTTTTGTGGTTTGGATTCTTTTCTTCACTAAAAGCCCAGCTGGCAGCAGAGACAGTAGCCCTGCAGTGCTGGCAGTCTGGTGTCGATGGGTGTCTGTGACAGAGGTGTGGCTGACTGGCCTGTGTGCTCCTGCCTCTAAACTGCAGCTTGGGTTACAAACAATCTCCATCTGCACGGTTGGCTAAAAAGTGAACGTCCTAATCTGGTACATGGGATGTTTTGTAAGGGGTGCCACTGGAGTGCGGTGGCACTAGTGGCACGTTTTGACCAAGCTCATGCTGGCTGTGGAAGTCACAGCTGCTTCCCCTCAAGCAGCCTGTCCGTGGGGTGGGAGCAGGAGGGCAGTGCTCTGGTGCAGGGAAGATGCTGGATGAGACTGTTGCAGTGCTACGGGAGCAGGAAGGACCCACACAGGCAAGGGACGCCATGGAGGTGGCGCCTTCCCTCAGGGCAGAGGTGGCGACCCTGTGAGGAACCGGAGGAGCTGGAGAGGGGACTGCGCTGAGGCACAGGTTCCCCAACTCGTGCCACTGCCTAACCTGCACCCCAGGCCTTCGGCCAGGCGGGATCAAGGGCTACCTGGTTCTGTTCCTTCTCTTCTGGAAAGAGTCTGGTGGAGATGGGTGGTGGTGAAGGGAGGACAGTGGTGAGGGGAGGGCGGCAGCGCAGCGGCCCGGCGGTGGCTGTGGGGGAGGTGAGGCCTGTGGCGCAGCTCTGGCCCTTGTGATCCCACACCTGGGAGCAGTTGTGGGTCTCGCTCTGTACAAGCTGTCTTTGGGTGTCCTGTTAAACTCAGTAGGGCGTGACTTCCCTCCTAGCTTAAAAGAATTTAACACAAAATGTTGTCATCCATTGTTTAACAGCAGTGGGTTTTTCTGAGGAAGTTTCTTGTGTCAGAACTGGACCCTCTGTGTCAGGTTCCCCTTTGTTCTCTGAGCTTGCTCTAGGCCACAGACAACATCTAACTTGCCATTTTTTGGGGAGGGGGTGTAGGTGGGTTGTGATAGGGAGTGCCTGAGTAGTCATCTCATTTCCATCACCAAACCTAAAACCAGATGTGTTAATAACAGCTCACTAAAACTTCTTTCCTCTCCTCCTGCCCCTTACAATTGGCAGGTATTTGTCTTCATGAAGGAAAGGAATGCCTGAGAAGACCTGATTTAGAACTGTAGCGGTCCCTTCAAGATGCCTCAAAGGGAAAATGCTCATCTGCAAGTCTCATCTTCCAAAACTATCTGCATTCTTTCAACCAAAGAAAAACATTTTTTGAGAAAGATGACTTGTGAAATCTGTGAACAAAGCTGGATTTGCAAGGATAGTGAATGAAAGACAACGTAACATGCCTTACAATGAACGCTTAGCTTGAAGGGGTGACACTGTGCTGTTAAACTAAAACCCAGGCACTGTAAAAACACAGACCCTGAACAGAAGTAAGGATTATAGAGACTGCATCAGAATGTTTATTAATCCCAGAAGAGTCAGAAAATGGCATTTTTTGCAGATATTTGCCACTTGCTTCATACTGTGCCTCATGATTTTTTGGGAACCATTTGATAATCACATTGTGAGCCATATGAAGTCCTATTCCTACAGATACCTCATAAATAGCTACCATTTTGTGAATGACAGCCTGTCTATCAACAGGGATAACTTGGAGAGAGTGTCAAGCTACCAGTACTTGATCAACCACAGTGAGAAATGTCAGCAGCAAGATGTCCTTCTCCTGTTGTTTGTGAAGAGTTCTCCCGAAAACCGTCATCGGAGGGATGCAATTAGACAAACTTGGGGTAATGAGAAGTATGTTCGTTCTAAACTTAATGCCAACATCAAAACTCTTTTTGCTTTAGGACGACCAACAGATCATCTGCTGCAAAGAGAACTTCAACTGGAAGACCAGAAATACAATGATTTGATTCAGCAAGACTTCTTGGATACTTTTCACAATCTTACTCTTAAATTGCTTTTGCAGTTTAGCTGGGTCAATGCCTACTGTCCTCATTCCAGGTTCATTATGTCTGCAGATGATGATATATTTATCCATATGCCAAACCTTGTTGCTTATCTCCAAAGTCTAGCACTAATGGGTGTTCAAGATCTCTGGATTGGTCGTGTCCATCGTGGATCCCCTCCCGTAAGAGACAAGAGTAGTAAATACTATGTTCCATATGGAATGTACCCGTGGCCCTCTTACCCTGACTACACAGCAGGAGCTGCATATGTAATATCAAGTGATGTAGCAGCTAAAGTATACGAGGCTTCATTGACTCTCAATACAAGTCTTTATATAGATGATGTTTTCATGGGTCTCTGTGCCAATAAAATGGGAATTGTACCACAATACCATGTATTTTTTTCTGGGGAAGGAAAGGCTCCATATCATCCCTGCATTTATAAAAAAATGATGACATCTCATGGACATGTAGATGATCTTCACCAGCTTTGGAAGCAGGCTACAGATCCCACAGTTAAAAAGTTTTCTTCGGGGATTTGGGGTAGAATATACTGCAGACTAGTCAATATTGTGCTTCTCTGTAAACCATACTATGAAGACACATATCCTTGTTCAGCTGCATTTTCTTAATACTTGAATATCTGTGTTGAAGATCCACTGAGCCAAAACAGAGCAACAACTTTTTAGCTGTTTATTCAAAATACATGTAAACATAGAAAGAGGTAAAACTTAAATGTGAATAGTTGGGGGTGGGGGGAATGATGATCCCAAATTCTGTTCAGAAGCTCCTGTTGGAATAACTTTCCTATTGTACTGCAACTTTTTACATTGTAGCCTGTTTTGGTGTTTTGTGTGCGTGGTTTTTTGTTTTGTTTTTCTTTACACTCTTTTAAGGGATGCAAGTCTAGATTAAATGTTCTATTATGGACTTAACTTCTAGACTTTGAAATGCTTGGTGGATATATGTGTTACTTTGAACTTGTTAGTAAGGCTTAAGGTGTTTGTGTTTTTAAAGCTATGTGAACTAAGGCACATGGTAGAAAAATCTGCTATATCAAAATGGAGTAGACCTTTCAAAACACAAGCAAAATAGAACTTGATGAATGAGACTATTGCAGTAGTTTAAGGCAATGTAAATTGGTTACAAATATTGACCATTTCTCGGTGCTTCATAGAAAGTATGTCTGGACCTCCACACTTGACAGTGAGTGCCAGAAGTGAAGACCTGCTACAGTCTTTTTCTTGAAGCTCCCTAAATCTTTGAAATAGCGGAACAGTGTTTGAGTGCCCGCTGACTTGGTTGTTTTAAATAACAAAGGAGCTCTCTTCAGATCAGGCCTGAACTTGAAAGGAGAAGACTTGAATATTACTCATGTAACTGGTTTTGTTAATCTCCCTCTGCCTTCTGAAAACTGAAGCAGTGTGTTTAAACAGTCCAGTATTAAATAAGCAAATAAGCTTAATGAGTTTTCTTTTAACAATACTTCTGCTTTCCAGTATTCATAGTTCTAAAGGTGAAAAGCAAGCAAAAGTCCCTGAGAATGTTACTTATAGCTAATTTGAAGCTGTTAAAGACTTTAGAAAAATCCCCAAATTTCATGCTTGTACTAACAAAGAGGGGAGGGTATTTTCTGCACAAGGCTTGACTTCATGGTGAAGGGATAGGGAGATGGTGATCCACAGAAACTCAGTATGCAAATCAAAATTACTAAAATATTTCTCCTGAAGTCTTGGGCACAAGATTCTTTAAAATTTCAGGGTTCTTTGTGTCCACAAAGCCTTGTATCTTGGATCTATTTAAATGTTAATATCACGTGCAAGAGGAAGAAGACACCTGTGTACTCTAAATCAGGATAAATTGAGTGATGCTCAACCTCCAGCTATTATGAGTTGTACTGTGGTGCCATATGAATATCTCAGAGAACAAAAGTTCTAGGATGTCTGTCTTCTCTAGTACTGCTCACTAACAGTGTTTTCACAGATCCTCAGGACAGATATTCTAATTGCCAAACCTGTGGTGGCTCTTCAGGGAGTAGACACGCAGCCTCACAAAGTACAGTCAGACATTATTTGTCAGCTGGTTTGATGCTGAAACAAAATTCTAGCATGGATGTGTCAGAAAACTACTTTTGAAAGCTTGAATGAGTCAAGTTTATCAGTAAAGCAATAACAATGCAAAAGCTCACAAATTATTGAGCATCTGTTGGAAATGTGCTAATTATAGGAGAAATACCTCTTGCTTTCTGTCTTTAGACTGGCCTTTTTCTTCTGCCTGAAGTTTCTCACTGTGTGGAGCAGTGAGGTACTTGATGTATGTCTTTTGACTTTACTGTAGAACAGCTATACAGGACTTTGCAGTTTTAAGCTACAAGTAGTAAACTCTTGTTTAAGTAATTGCAGCTGCTCTGGGAGCTGTGCTGCAGGAGTTGATGGTTTGAATGGCAAATAGGTTATGTCAGCACAGCCAGAATCCAGGAGTGAGCTTGCTGGTTCTGTAAGCTGCCATTTCAGGTGGATGATAGGTACCTACTGGAATTAAGTGAAATCTGTAAGTTTCTATAATTGGTTTTCCAGAAGGAAGAGAGTAAGTATTCTAACTAGACCCAAACGTTGGATATGTGAAGAGCACACTAATAATTTCTCAGTGCCAGTATGAGTGAAGAATGCAACAGCTATACTTCAGAAGGAACAAATCCAGTTCTTGTTCTTATCTAAACAGATTGATTACAGTACTGAGGATTTGTGTTTTTTTGAAAGAAAAAAAAAATAAATAGAGGACAGCTCTAGGTCTATAAAACGTGTTGGCTTATAAATAATCACATGTAGAGAAAAGTAGTATTCTGTACCAAAAGAAAGCTGCTCCATCAGATCTCTGACCTGTTGTGAGCCATTTAAATCAACAAGCTGCACAGCAAAACTGCACTACTAGAAGAAGCCACCCTGTTCACTGTAGGGAAAGAGGGTCTTCATAACCAGTTTGCAACCAAAATGTACTGGTAATACTACAATTTTTCCAGCATCAGTATGTGTTGGAATTGTTTTCACTTATACAAGCAAATGTAAAATAAGTTTTAAGTACTTTAAATTTCTATGGGGGAGTAACCTAGCTAACATCTACAACACTGCTTAAATGCAGTTTGTCATTAGCTGAAAGTCACTTTTGACCGTTGCAGTACTTTAACAGCTGGTTTGAGTTTTGTTTAGATTGTTTCTTAATCTTTAAAGGGCGCTGATATTTGTTAGTGTGCATTTTCTTTTGCTGCAGTGAAAAGAAGTTGCTTATTGAATAAAAACGAAAGCATGAAGGCGCTCCTTTTGAAAATGGAGAGGCTAGAAAACTTCTTACTTTCTGGTTCTAAACGCTGTCTTAAGATTTGTACACCTTTATCTGGAACCCTTCTTAACAACAGTCTTGGTGCTCCAATGCAGGGCTGACAGGTTTTATTTCTGCAAGTAGAACTGTATCAGCCTGAATGGTCACTCCTCATTAAGAGTTTGATGTTGTTGCACAGCATATTTAATGCTAAAATTGTTTTTACCTGTTTGTTTGGTTTGCATTGGTTTCTCTTTGATATTACTAATTTTTATACAAATTATTCAATATTTATTCTTAAACTTTGCTCTGTACAACAAGAAGACAATTGTTTTGTAAAACTTGTTTTGAATAAACAGACTTATTTCTTTTTTTAAAAAAGCAAAACAACAAAACAAAGGTGGTAAATATCTCTTGTTGCTTTCTTTGTAATTGACTGCTCGGCTCTGATGCTTTTCATTGCTATTCTGAGTCCCTTCTTAAGGGCTTCAGACTGCTCCCTCCCTCCCCTGCTTCCTTTCTGTTATACTTTGAACCAAAGCTTTTGTGGAACAAAAGGCAATATTGATGTTTCCAAGAAGGAAGACTGTTCAAAACCGTGTTTACTCAATTTCTAGGTCTAAAGTTGTTTGAATCTGCCAAATATTAGAAGCTTAACCTGCTGTGAATATTAGCTTACAAATGCGTATGTTCTCGTTAAGCACTCATTCCCCAAGAGATGTGTGTCTATCTAAATAAGTTCTATTTCAGATCACACTTTACACCTTTTGGAAACCAGCTCATGGAGACCAGTCATAGCATAAGTATAAATTATCTAAATTATACTGAAAAGGGGAACAAAGGAAATGAAGTCTGTAGAGTCTGGCTTGTTGCAGGGTGGGTTTTGTTGGCTGGTGGGTTGTTTTTTGGTTTTGTTTTTAGTTGCTCAATTTGGTAGCTCAACTAAATTAAACTGGGCTTGCTTGGTACTTTTTGTTAAGCTAAATGACTTAAGTATTTGGTGGTTTAGAGTACATCAATAATAATATCTTTCTCAAGACTTTACAGAAAGGGAGAAAAGGTAAGTGCGTTTACAAAACCAGAAGCTTCTCAGAGGTATGTAATCAAATATTAACATCCTGAACACAATCCAATGACATTTAACACTTTTTTTTTAATATGCACAAGGCTTATTCTAATGACTTATTTTCTCATGTCATGTAATTAATGCTTCTAAGAAAAAAGTTGCAAAGAAAACCCCAAGCCCCCAGCTCAAAGCAAAAGATAAATCTTGCTTGCTTTCCAGCTGATAGATTCTGTATACATGCATGGCTTATAAGCATTTCAGTAACTTGATTATATCTAATTATTTATTAATCTTAGTGAACTTCAAAGAAGTCATAGAGACTGTACAGTAAATGCAGTTATTTGCATTCTAGAACAAAAACGTGTGCAGCCTTACCTCCTCCTTGTTGACAGGTTCTCATCGCTTTCACTCATCACCAGGACTCTGCTAGATCCTCCTTGACTGGCTTCATGCATCACTTCAATCTGAATAAAAAGGACACATTACAAGTGAAAATATTAATTGCTGATGCTTTTATTTAGAGAACTTTACTCTTTAGAAGAGTAAAACCCCAATCTTACTTCGTCTAGAAATCACTGGACAAGGTAGAATTATAGAATTCTAGATGAGCAGGTAGTAAATCAAGAATACCTCTATATTTTTCTGCTTCCATGCTCAGTAGTGGCATAAGGGGTGTTCCTGGCTCCTGGCAAAGTCTCTTGTGCTCTTCCACTACAGCAGGTGAATTAACCTCCTTATATAGATAATTAGAGGTGTCCCTAGACTCTGAAATACCTCTCTTGTTTTCTGCCTGAACCCAACCCAAAGACTTCACCTTTTCAGAGTTCTTTGCACAGTGCCATATGGAGAAGTCCAGGGCATCTGTCTTGTGCAAAAGCTGTCCCCAGCTTGAAATGGACTGGGGATTTTCACATAATATTTTGATAAACATTAACCTACTTCCTTGTCCAGTCTTGCAGAGTTGGATCATTTCAAGCGTGCTCCAGGCCAGTTTTAAGCAGGCTTTTCCTCCTTTTGCCTGCAGCTTTAAAAGTGGGACTTGGGCTTACTCAAAGGCACTCTCTTCAAACTCAGCAGCTGAGTTGTTTTACTGAGTTTGCAGTCAATCCAACCCAATATTCAAACTCCAGTAAAGTCTTTAAGTTCCCGAGCACTTTAATTTTTAAGGGCTGATTCTGGGGAAAAAAGCAGTGGCCTGTCTTGTGTTCTATATAGCTAAATTATTTAGCTGTTTGGTGACGATGATGGAATCCATTCATCAGCTATCCTCACCTGAACTATTATCAGAACAGATAAAATATAAACAAAAAATGTATAGCAACAATGGGAGGGAAGGAGAGAGGGCAGAATTCGCACTGTAGTCTTAGAAAATAGATTTAAGAATGAATGTATGTTTTTGTAAAGCCTGTAGCGTGTTGTTGAGTATATCTAACTGTGAGACGAATGCAACTGGTTACCTGTGTTACTGATGAGGATACCTCTCTCCCATACTACCCAACTTCTTTTGTTATGTTATATATATTGATATAGATCAGTCGTATTCTTTCCCTCAGTACAGTTGGGGCCCTCTCTTATTGTTTTCTTTCTTGAAACATACTTTAAATTGCATGTTTTATCATTCTAACAATATGCTGACCTAAAGAACTAATAATATGAATCTTAGTGCAGGGAAGATGCAAGAAAATTATGGCAAAGGGGTGTTATTATTTAAAATGTTGTGAGTGGCACTCTGTTTTGATTTTTGTCATGGTAAACTTCTAAGTGAAGGGGATGTTGGCAAAGCTCCAAAACATTTGTACACAATCATTCAGAATACAACTTCAGGGGTGCTCTGCCTACTTCATTCATAGGTATATTTACATGGTTTAAACCCAAACACTTTCAATAAGAGAAATGAGGCATTCCTAGAATTTGACAGGAAAACTGAAGTCTGGTCTCTGAAAGAGGCTGCTTCAGCTAGCTTGGGTGAATTACAAGTTTCAGGATGCAGCTGCACTTCAGCTGAGTCAAAAGAATTGCAGATGAGTGAAGTTTCTGGATCCTTCTGTTTCCAGGCTTAAAATACGCAAGGAGGGCTAAACAGCTGTGTTGAGAGCTCATGACTGCAGAGTCTCCACAGCTCAAACAGATGACTCTGCTGTAAGGGCAGGGCTCTGAAATGCTGCAGGGCTTGGGAACAGAGAGGAAAGGACAAGGATGTCCAAACAGCCCTGAACAGAATCTTGCTGTAGGAACAGTAATGCAACAAATGGCATCATAGAGACAAAAAAGCAAAATACATTCTCCTGAACGTTATTTGCCCATGCAGCAACAGGTAACAGTGAAGTTTTTCTTTGACTGGTTTCTTTATAAGTATTAAAATGTCTAGTCTTTCCTCCTTTGCATAGAAACTACCCTTAGAAAATATTTAAGTGAGGAAAAATAGATAACTTTGTAAAATTCTGATTGTAGCACAATTTCAGAAGAGCTGGAATAAGATTCCAGTTTTAGAAACAAAATAGTTCATAATCTGTAAGGAAGGATGGGCACTTTGGATGCACTTCAATGTGTTATTGTTGGACATTCCCTCCATGTTTCCCCTTTCATCCTCTGCAAGTGGTTTCTACTTTAGTGAAACTTGGTTTTCCATGTACTTGAGTATAAATCTTTTTTAATGCTGTCATCTGAGTAACTACCAAACTGCAACATGAAGTGTAAAAACAAAATGCTTACCAGAGAATTACCTTGTAAATGTTCAATTTTTTAATTCCAAGTATAAATACATAAATCTACACTTATTGTGAGAGAACTCAGAACAATATATGGGATGTCCCCAAAATGTAGATACTCCTACCTTAATTCCACCTTTAGTCTTCTTAATGTTTTTCTTTTTTGATAACTCTACTTCAGAAATGGACTTTGGAGGGCAGGAAATTTCTGTGGACCTCCTGTTGGTAGCTGAAGGAGTCAAAAAGAAAGTAACATTAGAAAATGGGTGCTAAAAGTTGAAATCCTACTTCCTAATGAAAGCCATGAGCAAAGACCCCATCATGCCAGCAGTAAGTGAGAACTGAGCTGTGGAGGGAGCAGTGAAGGACCAGCTGGTGCACGGGATGGGTGATGGTGTTTGGTGCTCAGCTCTAGGCTTTGGTTGGGTTTCTGATTTGGTTTGGGTTCCTCCCTGGCCATCATCTTTAGGGTAGCATGGGTGAGTGTCAGTCAGCTGTATCAACAGCTGGGTCATTGTCACTTGCATAGTTCTTCAGCTCAGGTGGTGGTACCTGTGTGGGATCCCAAATAAAGGAAATTTTGGTTCTGGTAATGGTTTGCTAATGTTGGATTATAATGGATTGTTCCCTGTTAGGTTTCATCACGTGAAGTTGTCCCAAAGGAGTAATCATAGAGGTGTTCAACAAGTCACTGTGACCATATGTGTAATGACAGTGAATCCAAGGAAATTATTTCAGAATATACTCTGTTGTGTCAGGTTTCTTGGTCCTTGCAGGCTCTGTAAACCACAGCTGACAGCAACTTGTCTAATGCTACTAGAAAATCATCTGTAACCACTTATCTTGAAACAGCTGTCCAAAGCAAGGGTTTAGAATGAACTCTGAGAAGGGGTAATCATATATTTAGCTTGAGTAGAAAATAATCTGTTACAGTTTATATCTGTGTTTTATATTGGTAATGAGTTCACAGTGCATGTTATGTAAGTACAAGACAAACAGGGCTCTCCTTAGTTGCTGAATTGATACAGGCAGCCACGCATGTCATGGTAAAAACAAATATGATTAGCAGGTGAAATGATGAAAGATTCTGAGTCAGGCAACAACGCACAAAAGTGTTGCGCTTCTGAGATTAAGTGCCTTTAGGTTTTATGCTGGGAAAGCTTTTGAATTAAACAAGAAATTCTCCAAAAATAAAAGGTAGTGTTTTCAAATGCATCTGGTAATATTTTGTTTAAGATACTTTCCCAAGTTTAATGTTTTGCAGTGTTGAGAGTCTTGGTGGTCACCTCCTTCTTCTGTGGGTGAAACTGAGAATTGCAATAAAAAAGATGCAGACATCTTTGAAGGAAGACATAGTATCAAAAGATTCATGTAGGAGAGGACTGAAGACTTTTTTTTAAAGAAATACATTAACAAATTTTCAAATGCCTTTGTCATTAAGTTCTTCTTTGAATGTAGTAAAAAAAAAAAAAAGGCATAGAAAGACCCAAATTATATGTAATTAAAAAGACAACATATCAGTTTCATAGACAGTAATAACAGAATCTAACATTTCTTCCACCCTCTCTTTTCAACTGCCTGATCGTGCAGCTGGGAAGAGAATTAATTAAAGCAGCTTCTCTCCAGCTCTATCCTAAATTGTCCTGGTTTTATCCAATGCTGAATGACATGAAGATTTGGCGATGCCCACTTCATGCCTATTACTTCTTCCCCACTAGTCCATATTAGAAAGTTTCTTCAGCAGAACAGCGAAGTCTGGCAGCGACCAGCAGCTCTCATCCAACAGCAGAAGATTCTTATGGGTCCCAGGACTGAGCTGAAGTGCAAATGTTGACTCTCTTCGGTTCTTCCATCACTCTTTTTCAGAATATACAGCAGGATATTTGTTTTGATTTTAAGCACTACTTTCAACAGATGCCTTTTTCCCATTGCAAAGAAAGCTTTCTGTAACGCAGTAGTTGTTTTCTCAAAGGTATTGTTATTTCACCCAAAAAATGGTGTACTGATACTTTGAAACCAAGGGGTGAGAGGATGGGAAGCAAAATGCAGCAAATATAAGCTATTTGTCCATATTGTCAAAGTGCTTCCTACCTTTCTAACCTGCAGGGAGGATGATTTCTACCATTGGCAAAATGAGAATACCAACCTTTGTCAACTATTCAATAAATTTTTCAACAGGCATTTAATGTTTTTTCCTCATGAATCCCTGAGTAAATTGGTTACAAGCATCAGCAAATTCACTCTTTTCCATGCTAATGCATCCTGAAGATTCTATTTAGCCTTAAATTTTCATCTGTTGCAATCTGAATGAGATGCAGGCTGTGATCATGCCTATTGCACTGAACAGTATTCTCTCCTAGAGCTTCTCCCAACTATGTCCTATTTATACCTGGAAAAATCAGCATTAAAAAAAAAAATCTAAGATCTGATCACAAAACTCCTGATTCAATTAAAGAAAACAAAGATCTTGCTTCATATTCTTCCACACACACCAGGCAGTCCTGAATACCTCAGAAATGCTGCCAGTGTCCACTTAACCATATATAAATCTGACTTCATTCGATTGCTCTACAAAACTAATGCCCAAGTTTTATTTATATGGGATGCGTTATTAAAAGGAATGAAAGTCAAGGAAATAACTTTGGGAAACATGAGAACTTTTGCTGAAGAATGGCATAGTTGGCAATACTGAGTTCTTTGACCTATTCATTAATCAGAAAACTTTCTAGCTTGAAGGGATGGTTGATACTGGTACAAAAATCGTGGCTGAAACAAGTCATCAGAAAACATGGAAATCAGTTATGGCTTCGATGTCTGGATCCCAGCTCACAAACCCAGGCAGCTGCAGGTGATCCAGGAAAGAGAGCACTGGGCAGTTTAAATGAAAGATGGTGCATCCACAGTGATGGATCACTCTGATCCAGCAAATTGCTCTGTTTACTGACTTAGTCTTGGTTTCATGAATATGACATTTCAGAAAGAAGGTGGCAGACACAAGATAAGGAAACACTCCAATCTGACTGCTTACATTTCAAGGGAGAATTTGGTTCAGATTGAAACAGTGAACTTTCTCCAACCAATTGACCCAGAAATGAATTGAAAAGAGGAAGCAATCTGTTTGCAGTTGTGCTCCAGAGTGTTTTTGAGTTAGTGACTGGCCCATATTCAGAGAGTGCTGCATGTGACTATGGTTAAGTAGTTTCTGGAGTCATTTAGAAAGAAACAGTCCAAATACCTACCAACTATTATTGCACTAATTACTGTGAAACTGGAAATATTTTATAAGGGAAATTCTTGCATAAAATTCACTACAGGTGGCCATTTCAAGGTCATTACTGTGCTGCTGAGGAAGCTGGAAATTGTAGTGTTTGCCTACTGAAAGAACAAAGGCACAGGAACACAGGAAAACTACAGCTATCTATAAATAATCTAAGGTCTGCATGGTTTCAAGGTTGTTTTCATCCTATTGTTTCACAGTATTCCCCTGGATAAAGAGGAATGAAGATTTCATTTTGAGCTCATTACCATTTACAACTGCTTGATGCTGCTGTTAAAGGGCATTGTATGCAGATGTAAACTTATTGCACAGATACATACAGTAAAGCAGGATTTGGGTCCATCACTTGCATTCAGCTTGGGCACCACTGTGCTGCTCCCATGGGGCTTTAGTAGTGCTTACTAATTTTTTATTAAGAAGTTGCATGATAAATATGGAATTAGGGTTTTATCACCTAGCCTAGAGCAAGTGGTAAGCTGTATTGTCCCTAAAGCTGCTAGGAAAGGGCATAGACTCGTGTGCTCAGTGTTTCCTTGCAGTCGCTCTGCTACTCCAGGACTGACTCAGTGAGGACAGCTGGCAGTGCTGCTTGTGAGGAAAGGCTGTGGTTTCACCCGTTTGCCCACCCTGCTCCTGCGCAGCAGGGTACTGGCACCATCTCTCCGGAGTTCATCTCTCAGCAGGGCTACATCGCACAAAGAGGCACAAACAGAACTGTGTGCAGCTCCCAGGTGCTCAGACACAGCCAGATTAGCGCACCTGGGTGACTGGCCTCAAGTTTGCTCCTGCTGGAGTAAATGTAACTCATGAGCTAGCAAGAGAGATGACTCTGTAGTCAAGGGCTATGTCACACACCCAGCACTTGCAAGACATTCAAAGTCCCCCCAGTAAGTATCATACCATGCCTTACATTCAGCGTGTGTGAATTTCCCAACCACACGCTTCCTCATCTGCTCTGTGGGAGAGTTTGTGGATTTTCACTAACCACCTACAGCAGAATCAAAGCCCTTTGGCAAGAACAGGCACGGGAATGACAAGCCGGCTAAACTGCTTATTGGGGCTTGCAGCTCATGCTGTCCCACAGGAACATGACTTTGAAGATAATTAATTACTTAATAGTGGTTTTGAATGCTGATGATGACAAAACAGCATGCTTATGCAGCTAAAGAAATACCAGAGCATCTAAGGTTTAGCGTTCAATGATTTAATACAGAAAGTCTTTTCCAGCCTTAGGCAACATAATCGACACTTTTTTGCTCTAGCAAAATTGTTGTCAAGTCCCCTGAGAATCTGCCCATATAAGCAGCATAGAACGAGGCCCCTGTATGTGGAATATTATTCTGCAAGGAGACACACTACTTGGTTTCCTCAGACTTGCCCAAGCGTGGTAGCAGCCCTACAGCTGCAAAATTGAAAGCATCTTTTCCTTCTCTCTGCATCATTTATAGAAATATCTTGAACTATAGAAACTGGTGGTTTCTCAAAACCATTAATGAAAATCAAATGCACCATCTTTTCTGTGTCATCTAATCTCTCTGCAGCCTTGCTCTTCCTGCACACATCCCCAGACTCTTGCAAGACATTCTTCTTTTATCCTCTATCCAGATGTTATTAGTTAGTGAGTGTTACACATTAGTGACTATGAGGAATGCTGGAATGGATCCACATTTAACTGAGATTGAATCAGTTTCAATTTTATTATTTAAAGAACTGAAAAGGCTCCAGCTGCATTCCCCCATATGAATTTCATGTTCTAAGTTGGCCTTCTGAAATGCTTGTAGGGGGAGTCATGGATTCTGAGTGTGCAATGTGCTGTTAAACGTTATTTGCTTAATGGGCTCAGAGAAATTTTGAGTTCTCTGCTCCTGTATTTCACATCTGTGTTGCACACAAAGAAATCCCTGGGCAAATGTTTTATAGCATTTAGAAGACAGGAGATGCCAAAAGCAAAGCTACATGTGCAACCCTAATTTTGCCTCTTTCCTGCTAAGGCATCTTGGCCCACCCCCCATGAAGAATCCTTGCCTCATTCAGCACATGGAATCAAAACTACTTAACTAATGAGCAGCTATTCACTATTTTGGTTTATCTGTACTTCTTAGTGGGGGCCCAGAGCCTTACTGTCCATATGCTATTCCAATCCCTGCTCTGAAAATAATTGTCTTTTTTTCTAATAGTAATTTTTACAATTCAAGTGCTTCATAAATATTTACTGAGCTGTTTTCACAACACTTCTCAGAGGTTAACAGGCTCTTATCAACCACACTGAGATCTCCAAGTTCCATAGATAAAGATCAGAAGAGAATACACTCCTTTGGGAGAGTAACTTGACATTTTTAGAAGTGAATTTTCAGGTTACTCTGTATAATATGCCACTTCACGTGTTCAAGAGCACATGCCCTGCCCAGCAATTCTGATTTCAGTCTTTCACTGTAGATTACTTTATGTAGTTGCCCAAGTGGCAGTTATCAGTTCCTTCCTTTGTTCTCACTAGTTAAGTGGCCGTAAGTACTGAGGGGAAGCGAGTCCCAAGTGCTGCTGTGCTGGAGACAAGAAAGGGAGATGATCACAGCTCTGCAACAAGGGCTTAAGCTGCTGCAAGATCGCACTGTAAGGAAACAGTGCAGGGGATAAGAAACATATTGCATCTCTGAGTCCCAAAGATTTTTGCTGACGACAAAGGAAATGAGACTATAGGAGCCAAAATATAGCAAGTTCATACATAATGAACATGTATTAACTGAGTTTGTTTTCTTTTTTCCAAGTGTTTTTAATTCTGCCAAATCTGGACAGTTTAGGAAGCGACAAGACTATTCCGTACTGTCACTTTCCAGCTCTCACCACCAAGGTAACTAAAGACAATTTTCCTAGCCTTGTTCACTGGGATTGCCAAACCATTTTTTACTGAAGTTTTCCAAGAAAGTGTCAGGCTGGAGAAGACAGCCTTTGGGGAAGTTTCATGTCAAAGAGTTAGAGTTTGGGAGAATTACAAGCTAATTAAGCAGAGAAATGCTAACTACAGTCATCCCTAATAGCTTATATTATCCTTTACAGCTCTGTGGCTTATCCCACTATGCTTGACAGCCCATGGGGAATACCAGCCTGTGTGGTTTGACTTTGTGGACCTATCCCAATTCACTCCAGCTAAGGAGTTCTTACAGAAACACAGTTCACAAATATGTAGTAAAGTAATCAAAAATGATGCCCTCAGAAGTGAACTAGAGCAAGGGAATTTCTCCAAGTGCCACTTCTTTCCTTCTGACACATAGAGGGACAAGTTCAGCCATTAGCAGTATTCAAGTAGCTTCCATTGGGCGTGAATGGAGTTCTCCTTGAAATAAGGTGTCATATATATAACTTACGTATTTTTAAGGCATTTATTATAAAAGGGTCAGAAGAGGGTTTTCTGCCTTTTCTGGGTTGATCTTTGAATGATATTTAAGCAGATTCCCACAGCTAGAATGTGCACCAAGTCCAGCTGGCATAGACTTTAGAGCATCATGATAATTCCAGTACCAATATTTCAATGTTGAACAGGCCTGTCCCTGGGAAATTTATAAGTGCGTTTGCGAAACCAAAAGCTTCAAGCAAACATGGGATGAATTTAAAATTTTGCTTCAGAATTTCCAGAGCCACAGAAAAGCATTGGGTGAGGGTGAGTTAACAGCACAGCTCTGAGCGTGAGTTTACAGCACAGCTCCGAGCTGCCATTCTGGCTCTTCACTAAGCTTTTGCCAAGAGTCACCAGAGACTGTAAGGACATAGACACAAGAAAATGTCACAGCCAGTTCCCTGATAGAAATCTGTCGTTTCTGTCATACACGGTATCAGCTCTACCAGTAGGTATGTGTCCATGTAAAATGAAGAGTCTCAGTTACAATAATGGAGTATTTCATGCCTGGGCCTTTGCCTCTGTTAAGATTTTTCCATTAGCACCCTGAACTGGATTGAATTTTCCCTACCACTCCTTGTTAGGGAAATGGAGAGTCAGCAAGTAAAAACAAAACACAACAAAATCTATTCTAGAATGAACGTAACTTTTCTTCCTGTCACAGCCAGCCATTGCAATGCTGCCATGCTATTGTTACATCTGCTGCCTGGGGACAAAAGCCTTTCTTTCTGTTCTTCTATTTCTGTTTACTACATTTTATTGCCTTTGCCTGCCTTTGTATTTGCACAGCCTAGGAACACAGTATTTTCCTGTTGGCATATGCTATCATGCAGGCTTTTGGAAATATTCAGGTATGTCCTGGGTAACAAATAACAGTGAGTTACAATATTCATTTCAAAAAGGTGCTTTTAGCCTCTAATTTTTCCAAAATGGTGCTCCATAAATTCTCCCCATAAATAAATGCTGACTCCGCATTGATCCTGTGAATGTGAAGAAAGGGCACAGAGGAATGTCCTAAAGAGGGTAGCTTCAAGAAGAACAGAATTTCACAGCCTCATTTTCAAGGCTTGGAATAGGACTCAGTGTCCCCATTTCTATTCTCAGCCACGTTTCAGACTCAGACTGTGAAGCCCCTTGGTGAATCACTCAGTTTATTTGTGCTTCGGATTGTTTTTTTCTGAAGAAGAGGTTGACATACTTACCAATACTTGCTAAGTGCCTGAGCATTCTGAGGGAAAGGGCACTCAGGAAATTCAAAGTATAACTCTTTGTAGTGGACAATTGGATAACACCCAAAGGATGACATTATGCATTATATGTAAATATACATCAGTTAAAATAACTGGGTTTGAGCCCCAGGATAAGCTGTAGATAGCCAGGGATCTGTTTCTTTGTACAGAGGTACTCTAGGTCAATCATCTTTAGGCACAAAGAATCTGAACGAGATGCTATGGTCTACTTATCAATGTCTGAACAGGGCTGGGTCACACTTTGCATCTCCTCAGAGAACTCAAGTAACGTTTCAAAATAAATTTCATCTACCTGTTAATTTGCAACAGAACACCAGAGGCTAATCCTTGTCACACAGTTATCCTGTGTGATGTAACACTGAACTGCAGTGCAAGGGGGAGAGCAATGGAACATCTCATGATTTTCAGTGAAAGAGCTGACAGTATTGCATATATTACTGACTATTTTTTAAAGTTAAATTTTGAAAAATCTACAAATGCTCTAAAATTACAAGAAAGAAGTTTAAGAAACACAAACACAGAGACTGTATGCATGAACTGAAATGCAAGACTAGCTTTTAGCCTGAAGATGCAGTTTCACAGTAGGTGAAAGCCACTCTGAAACTGTACTACTACTAACAAGGACTAACTAGCTCTGACCTGACCTCACAGCCTCATTTCTCTGCAACTCCCTTTGCTTCAGCACTAGTGGCCATGCAGGGAACAATGTGATCAACTTGGAAGTTAGTGCTGCGTTGAGCAGGTGATCAGGCTGTGTCACCTCCAGAGCTCCCCATATTTTTCTAACTCATGCAATGGAAAATTAACTGCTACATTTTTGCAGTCAGTTCATGGAGTTTTCAAGGTAAATCACAACTCATACAGCTGACTGACTGCCAACAACAGTGCAAGAGGGGAACACATTGCTGGAGGGTGTATGGGTAGCAGAGCAGGACCTCTTCAAAGGGACTGTGGTCTCAGCTTGCCTTAAGCCAATAATAAAGCTGAACCTCGAGGTAGCAACTGGATGTTAAGACCATAGCCAGCATGTTTTTTTGGGGAACAAAAAGCACAGATGTCAGATTGGCATGGTAACTGGAAGATGATCTAACTTGGCAAGAAAGGGTGAGTCTTGTGGAGCAGAGAACAACAGGGACATTTCTGTGACCTTGTGATAGTATGCCTAGAAATCAAAATGGTCAGGCCCATCCTAATCTTCCTGTTTAGAAAGCAAAGTTTATTGCATACTCCTCATACAAATCATTTTTTTCAATGCTTTGTGTAAAAGGTTCCCCTTTTAAAAAGTCCTAAGATTCCATTTTTTACTCTCTTAAAACCATTTCTGCTGAAAAGGGACAACCCCTTCTTGCTACCAAGTACAGGGCAGCTGCTCTCCAAGATCAGCTTCCCCCATGCTCTTTTTGCAGAAAATAGCTAACTTGGTTAAAGGCACGTGCTAACCTCAAATCAGGAACTTTTAGTAAATTACAAACAAAAGCAAGGTTCAACTTTTATAATTTGTAGAGGATGACACTGGCAAGTGAATGAAGTTATGTAGAGGGGAAAAAACAAAAACTGCACAAATGAGTCAGAGTCGCTAATGAGCCCTTCACCTTTGCAAGTATCTGATCGAAACTTGAGGAATTGCAACCCTTTAAAGGCAAATATTCACATTACAGTATATGCAGTGTAAAAGAGGTTCTCCTGCTTACTTTGCATACTTGCAGTGACTAGCCTGGTTTGGGTTTTCAAGAATTGGCGATATCAGAAATACTGGCAAACAGTATATAAATGTACACTGTAAATTAGACCTAGGAAGAGAAGCCTGATTCTTTTTTTTTTTTTTTATTCACCCTTGTTTGTATGTTTGCAGTGAGAGACATTTCACGTTCATTTTTAACAGCTGAGCCTGCAAGGCTGACACTGAACATCAAATGCAAGCATTCATTCTGTTAACAAAAATTAAACATGCCCACATGGACTAAACATTGGCATGTATTTGAAAGCAGCTGCGTATGGCCTACCTACTCCTGCCGGTCTGGTAATCTTTGGTGATGCTCGCTTTGGGGAAGATTCAGGATGTGGGGCAACAGGTTGTACTGGCCGGGTCTGTTTGGCTGCCAGCTTCTTCAGACTTACTTGCCTCTTGTCAAACATTTCTTGTACATCTTCTAGTTTTTGTAGAATTCTTTGGGCATTAGCCTAGGCAAAGAAAAGGTAAACAGATGGTTGTCGGTGCTGGACTGAGCAAGTTAAGAAAGGAATTATGTTACCTAGACTCAGATCAGAACTAAATATCATACTATGCTGCAGTTTAATACAGCCCAGCCCATGCACTCTGCACAGATCTCAGTTTCACTGGGTAGGACATGGTGACTCATGCAGTCTTCTGTGCACTACTCTGAAGATAATCTCATATATCTTCCACAACTACTCATCTGAGTAAAACTTATCGTCCTTAAGTGCTCACCTCCGTGCCCTTTTGGTGTGAGGAAAGAGGCATATTTGAGCAGAAGCAAATATATAGCCCAGTACACTCTCATGCACCAGGCAATTGGTAATTTTGTAATTCTAAGTGAGTGCATGCATATCTGAGGGGTTTTACCTTTATTTCCGGGGTGAGGATCAAGTCAAACTGATTGTAAAACTCCTTCGGGTTAGAGAGCTGGTGCTCCTTAGCTGTCACCAGGAACTTCTCAATTTCAACAAGCGCAGTTTCAGCTCCCTCTTGTGACTGGCACTTGTCCACTGCTTGGGAAGCCAAGAGGTAGATTCCAGCTTCGCACCACTGGCTTGCCTTTAAAGAAAAGTGGGGCAAGAAGGACTCCATCATCACTGACAGGCCATGCTGTGAAGTGTTGCTTCTACTCTGTGAAATACAGATTTGACCTAACATGCCATGAAAGGGAATGAATGTCATTTCATAGCACGCAGCAGTTCCAGGCGACAAGTCACCCCATCTAGATGTGTAGAACAACAGCAAGTTCAGTTCAGGTCTCAGGGGCTAGATAGTCCAAAAACATGTAAAATAATAATATTCTGAGCAAAGAGGAGAAGTGTTACTGTGGTTGCTGCAAATTGAGCCTGTCAGCTGTACTACCCCATTTTGATGTTCAATCACACGTTTATCCAAAACCAAAAACGAATATTTGAACCATATCAAGACTCCCAAAAATTTCTTAGGCCTACAAAACTCAGTTAAAAATACTCCAAAGCAGGTTTTTACTGTAAAATTTTGGTAATTCCTGTTTCAGATGAGGCTGCAAGGCTGACACATGCCAACATTCTGAAAGCATTTAGCTTGCGGTGCTAGCTAGAGAAAGAGAAAACAACTGAACAAGCAGTAAACTGTTCGTTTTTAAGTACATTTGGTTCTCCTTTCAAATTTAGGCCTAGATCAATTTTTTCTTAGTTTTATAGCCTATTTTTCATCATTTTAAGACCATAATTATGGGAAGCTACAGCTCCAATTTTTATAGTAACAGTTTCTGAATTAAATGGAGAAACAAGAAATAAATACTTTTTCTCTTCATCCAAATTACTTTAGCTTATAAAAGCATTCATTTTCAGCAGAACCTTACCAGGGCTGTTATCTGAGAAGGTTTACTCACCTTATCTAACTGCTTATGCAGCTCAAGAGACTTTCCCAAAATATCGTACTTTTTCTTGGTCTCATTGGTAAAGTCATCACAAATACGCCTGAGTTCAACACACTTTGGTCTAATGGAGTCAACTGCATAATGGTTGTTTTGGATGAGCTGTTCTCCATGGAGAGCTAGAGACTGGGCTTTCTCCAAAGGTTCCTGTGAAGTTAAGGAGAAAAAATCCAGTGTTAGATCTTAAAATGACATGCATAATAAAGACAATTAATCTCTGTAGTCCCTGCTGTAGCCTGGAAGTAAAGGTTTGGGGTATTAATCTAGCTAATGTGTTGTACTTTATATTTACATTGAAGACCAGCTTTGCTGTCAGTGAGTATAGTGAAACACAAGAGGTTCCATCTGAACTCCAGGAAACATTTTTTGTACTGTGAAGGTGACCAAGCACTGAACAGGTTGCCCAGAGACATTGCAGAGTCTCCCTCCTTGATGATATCAAAAAGTCATCTGGACAAGATGCCCTAATGGGCAACCTGCTGCAGGTGGCCCTGCTTGAGTAGGGGCATTGAAGACGACAATCTCCAGAGACCCTTCCTGGCCTTTATAATTCTGTGGTAACTGTGATTCTGTGAGGCTATGCTGCCTTCTTTCTCACATACGGGACATTAAACACAAGCTTTGTTTCTTTGCAAAGTTCCCAATAATCAAAATACCTATATTTTTTCACTCACTAATTGCCAGATTTATAATGCTTTAGTTTATTTTTTATTCCAATATATATTTTAGAAAACTCTTCAGACCCTACTGAGTAGAATTCATAAGCTTAGTCAAAATAGGCTGAAATTAGAGGTGGCTAACAGGAATAGAGCGAACTTCAGTACCTTATGGAATGTGGACAATGGAAGGAAAATGCATGTTACTATAACTTTTATTCCTTTAGGCTTCTGCAGAACAACTGATCAAAAGATCACAATATTTTCCAATCTTAATCCAATTCTTAAGAAAGATCAGCTTGTCAATTTGTTCACGTGCATCCTCCTCTGATTCAACTTACTCATTTGTTCAATGCTTTCTAATAATACTAAATATGACTGTATCACTGCTGACCAACTGATGGAATTACAAAGTGTAAATGTCTGGAAAAGAAGGGTGTTTACTGGAAAGCATGGGTGTTCCTCAAACTGCTATGAGTGTAAATAGAATGGTCTTAAAAGGTATCCAGCCAAGGCAACCTGTTAAGTATTCTGAGCTTCTCAGATTCCAAAGATGGACCTAGCCTTTCCTGGTTTGAAATACCAATTTTTTAACTGGATTCTAGCATTTCAAGTAACAAACTAGAACTACTGGGTCTGAACCACACTGGCTTCTGATAATTAGGATATGAGTTTTGCAGCTTAATATCATGACTTATGAGAAGAGAATACGTGTGATGTAAGGACAGTGACAGAGAAGTGTCTAGAAGATCATCTCTATAGCTGCTAGAGTACTGTATTGAGTGCAAACCTGTCCTTTCTCTTCCAGTTGTTTCTGTTCCCTTAGAAGGTGTTCCACTCGAGTGACACTGTCTCCAATGTCAGCAAAACCTGCTTGCGCTTCAATGAGATTATCCAATGTCAGTTTTACCTGAAAAGAAACAACAACAAAAACATAAACCAAAACAACAGCAACAACAAAAAAAACCCACACACCACCCAAAATACCATTACAAGATACTAAAAAAATGATAAGAAACCTGTGGCCTCTAAACATTCACCTACATCTTTTAGAAGAGTCTGCATGTCAAGATAAGTCTTTCAGTTCATTCCAAAATGGAAAAGCCAAGGAATAAGGCAACAATCAACTATTCTTCAAAGAGTTGCCCTGCTTCTCACTATTTATTTAGGCACATACGGTATTAAAGACCTATAACTCTAGAGTCTATATTATTCCAGAATATGTATTACTCCAGCCTGTGGGCTGACATTTGGGTTTTCCGACCTGTATTCCATTGACTCTGGTGGGATTAGTAACTTACCATCCCAGAGGTGATATTTGGTAACATCACACATAAATGCAAAATGATTTATTAAGAAGTTGGTATTTCACATTTCGGCCTAACACACTGGAACTTACCTCAACGTGCCTTATTAAAATGTTGTAAGATATCTGATAGCTGTCAAGAATGTATTTTTTAATATCTATTTCCTATTTCACAATGAAGGGCTTCTCTCCCAACCTTCTTTTTGGATTGCCGCTATACTCTAAGTACGGGTAAAATTTGACTTTTTTTACCAGAGAAGGCTAGACAGAATGAACAAATTAAATACCTCTCTAAAATCATATTCAAAGTGTCGAAGCTGCAGACATTGTTCTAGTTTGAGGTGATGCTTGGTCCAAAATTGATCAAAAGCCTTTTCTGTTTCATCCAGCTGAGCCAACAACCTGTTAAGAAATTAGAACAAAAAGAGCTCTTTTCCTATAGTTCATTTTTTTCAAGTTACACCAACTAGATGGGAGAAAGCAGAGTAGGGAGACGGTGGGGAGCCTACACCTGTGTACAAAAGCTCTGTGTCAGCTTTCTCTTAAGCAAAAGACAATTAAATTTGCAGTGGTGGAGGCAGGAGTGTGGCTGATGAGTGACAACGACCTGGATCCGCTGTGGCAGTTGCAGTCCTGCCTCCTGACCTGCAACAGGGACACAGAGCTGTCCCATGCGCTGGCATCAAGGGCAGCTCTCTCACAAGCTTCCACCCAGTTCAAAGATAATTCACTCCTGGCTAATGCAGATTGAATATGATGCACTTACTATTTTAAGGAATGTTTAATGCAGAACTCTACAACTTGTTCATTTTCTTCAACCATCAGAAACAGGCAAGGACTGAATAATTTTTCCCAGTCCATTAAAAACAATAGATTAGAAGCTCATAATGCCTCCCATGGACATTGTTTCACTTTGTGTAAATGAGGAAACATTTATTCACAAATAAATTAGTATCAAGGTGTCATACATCTTGAGTAAAAGGTCTGGCACCGGACTAGTGAGTCATCCTCACACTCTCTCAATGATCTATTACTTATACTAAGAAATAGAACATTTTAAACAGAAAAAGATGAAAATGAAGTAGTCTCTGAATATCCTATATTTCAACAGATGGGCACTCTTTGGGCAGGCAGGGGACCAGGCCTGATCTTCTATAAGCCCAGCGAGTGCTAGAATCATCAAGTTATTGTGACAAATACCAATACCTCTCTCCTAACATTCTCAAAAACTAAGTTCTTTCTTCAATGTATCCCTGAAAAATGTGTTTTTAATCAAAGCTAGTTGTTAAATTCAAGATGAATTTGCAAATTCCTGTGGTATGACCGTTTAAAGGATTTTAAAGTATTCAGTGAAAAATATAAGCTCAGCTTTACTTTTGGCAGCTTTGTTCCCCATGAATGCAGACATGCTGGAGCACTAGCATGACATTTCTCTTTTCCACTGCATCACACGGCACAGCAGAAACTTCTACATGGTAAATAAAAGCTTTATGGTAATACCTAGAATTATAGGAAGGAACAGGGGTTTCTCTCTCCCTGCAGCTGTGAAGGGATATGTTCCAGAGTATTGTCTTCATCTGTGCCTCCCTCAGTGTTTCCACAGACATGCACAACCACATACCCTCTCATCTCGCATGGATTCAGACGCCACATTCTAACCAGGCATAGAAGTCTGGAGGATGCATATGTTATGGGGAAAGTAAGTCCCACGTTAAATCTTCAGCCAGGTAGTTAGTGGTGCAAACAAAAATCACCAAGAAATTCAGGACTTGTTTGAACCTGCACTGACAGCTTAATCAAGTAGCTTCCTCAAAGCTATTCCCTTCTCCAGGTTACCTGTCCAATAAATTCTGAATAGCTGAACCAGTGGGAATCCATAGTCTGCATATTTAAATCATTTAAATTAGCCTTGTATTTCTTAGGAATAAATTAGCAACTTACACAAGGTTGTATAGCTTCACTGACCTTTCTACTGTTGCCACATTTTCCAGTTCATCTGGACTGAGTTTGCTGTTGGCGCTTCGGGTGACTGGCTCCCTAATGCATGTCAGTAGGGTGGCCCCCTGCTTCACAGCCAGTTTCAACTCATCCTGAGGGAAAAAAGAAAAGCCAAACAAATTTTATGTACTTTTTCTAACAACGCTCGCATCTCTTAGATGGACAACACAGTAATGCTAAAGGAGGATTCTTTCATAGGTATCAAATACTTGGAACAAACCAGAAATGCTTACCAAAGATGATATGTCTTCCTAGAATTGCAGACACTAAATCTATTCACTTTGAATATAGATATATTTCTGAGAAAAGGAATAGCATGTAACTTCTGAGCAGATTGCATTTCTGACTGGGCAACTTGCAGAATAAAGTATTCTACCACAAACTGAATGTGCCACAGATCGTTCAGTGGGCAATTAATTTCCTTAAGAAATGTTGTGACACGCTGAGCCATAGTACAGTCAGCTATCAAGGAGTTGTCCACAGAAGAATGTATCTTCCCACCATGAAAGATGAGCAATGAAAACGACAATGAGGCTCAAATATTAACATGTCAGCTGAGGAATCCCCACATCACTGCACACTTCTTGCATAGAACTTGTATTAATATAGCTTAAGTAGTATTTTTATTTCTTGCATTTAACCTGAGGTGTTTGTTGGCAGCAGTAATGTCATCATCTAGCTAGATCATTCTGTCTATTCCTGGATTATCCTCACCGATGTTTTCTACATCTGCTCCACTGTGAGTTCATCCTTTCTGATAAACTCTTCATTGGGAGCCCATGCTAGTCTAGATGTGACCCCATCACACCCTCTCATGTATCAGAAGTGACTTTTCCCTGTTTTACAGCTTCAGGAATGATAAAAAGTCCTTTTTCATAGTTGAATCAAATCAACCTCCTGAAGCCAGTTTTCTCTCCTCTTCAGTAGTTTCCAGACAATGGACTCCCAAGTGATGGCAGAAAACTTTGTTAAATCAAAAATCCTGTATCACGCTGCTGGAGCTGTCATGAGACAACATTCACCTTCAGCTTGCTATGGTGGTCAATGTGTGCGGAGAGGAGCTCCTCTGTGCACTGCACATCGTTGGGAAGTTCAGTCTCTGCTAGGTCTGTTCCAAAGGTCTGTAGCATCTGTGCTGTTGTTTTTACTGTCATTGCAAAGTTTTCTATAGCCTGGAAAAAGCAAGAGCATAAAGTCACAGACTGGTTATTTACCCTTAACCCTTTAACAATGCTCAGTCTATCAGGCACACTGTGCTGCAAGTATTACATGCCGGTAAAACTGGCCATGGGGCCCTTTTTTGGGTGGATATGCCAGAAGTTACAAATTAAATCCTGTGTCACAAATGATCTTTCCACAGGCCTACAAGTATTATCATCGCCATTAACCAGCCGGGGAACTCCCAGAGCCTAGCAGACATAATGAAACCACAGAGTATGCCAGCTTCAAAGCCAGGAATGGAACTTCAGATCCTATGTCCATGCTTGCTGGGAAATTCTGCTGTGTTTAAAATTTTAATTAAGGCTTTATTTAAGTTGAAGAGACTCCAAAAGTATGTAGGGCAAAACCTTTTTACACTTATATTTATACAGCCATTGTTCATTCAGCAGCAATCTGTCTTCCCCCGACTTCTGAAAATGCGCATCTCCATCCTACCTATCTGTACTCGATGCATTCCAGTCACTCCCTCCTATCTGTTCATATTAGTACACAAATACAAGAACAGCTTCCTGCAAATACAGTTAAAACACATAAATTCATTGGACTATTGCTGTTTCTTTTTCACTTGTGTGCACCAACACTAATCTTGTCAGAAATCTGTGGTTTTACTGAAGAAAATGGAAGTGAGGAAGACTTTAAAAGAGTGCTGCCTTTTCAGAGTAGGATGTATTGTTCAGACTTGTGAGATGTGATGAAGACCTTTGTATTAGTAGCAAGTAACGGCATGAGATGTTTTTCATGATCATGCCCCAATTACTTGAAGGACTCTATTGTCCCACATCGCTCTTCATTCTTTACACTTTTTGATCTAAAACACCCAATGGTTTGAGTCAGTCAGCAGCACTAAGGATGCTCTTACACCCAGTCAAACACTACAGAGTTGTTGCAAGTCACATTCCCTTCTCCAGCAATGATGGGAATTCCTCATTTGCAACCATGACAGTTAAAATCATGCTGCGTGCCCAGTGAAAAACAAACCAGAGGTAGATCATCATTGAAAAGGTGGAGAGGGAAGTTACATTGCACATACATGACCCAAAACTTCCTCAGATGAGGGTTCATAGTCTTCTTTCCTGTTTTCCCAAAAATTCATGCCTGCTTTAAATAAGCCATACAGACCCACATGTGGTCTGGCTTAGTGCTTAGCAGCTGTAGCTTGCTGTTCTCAGCACTGAAACTACTGGATTACGGTTGGCTGAAATGTCACACTTCTAACTGCAACACAGCCAGAGCCATCCACGACCAAAGGCCGTTTACTAAAAGCCAAAATTGTACTCTGTGGGCAAGGAAGCTCGTGGGCTCCTAGCCATTCGAGTTAAGAAAGCAGAAAGAACGAACAATGTAGTGGAGTTGCTCTGTCACTATAATTTAGCAAGAGTTTAAAGCCGTTTCAGGAAAAAAAAAAGCACTGTCAGGACAAGATATGAGAACACTAAGAGAAGCAGCAAAAGGGATGAAGACAGCAGCTCAGCCAGACTGAATCAGGCTGGTTCAACGTGCCAGGGAGGCTGACACGTCCCTGATGACAACGTCTTATCCAGCAGAGATTCCTTGCCCAACTGCACCATGTACCATGAGGTTGTCAGTATTTCACTTAGTAGCATGCTTGCCCCCACCCTCTCCTGTCCATATGAGTAATAAATTGTTTCATATATCTAAGTTATATCTGTGGGGGTTTTTTTCAAGTCTCTGTGCTTAGTGAAAGTTTTTCAAACAAGTTTAGCCAAAAGATCTGGGGATTACATAGCCACGCTCACCTCAAATCTTGGCTCACTTTTATTTGCATATTTTACTAAACTATATATTCATGCTTTATGTAAATGCCTGTCATTAATAAACATTACAGACTTTCTTGTGCCTCTTTTTACTAGGTTTTTTTTTTTTACTTTAGCTGTTTGAAAGCTCATATTTGATGATTCCTTGAGACTCACCCATCCTGCAAGGACAGTTCAATATTTTTGATACTTTTAACATATAAGCCTGTTCACCTTTCTCAATCCTAACCTGACTGTAGTCAACACAGCTATAAATGTATCAAACCTGTGCTAGAGGAAATTCAAATTATGTATTTGCATATTTAGAAGCCTGAAATATTTGATGATTCTCAAGGAGAGTAAAATTTAATTTTATATGGACAGTAAAGCACAGAAAATCATAGCAGAAAAGTTACAAAAGTGATGTGACTTAACAAAGCTACCTCAGGAAAAGCTCTTCCTCCAAGCGTTAGACCTAACTTGCAGGTCAGCAACAACAGACTCAAACCCAAGGCTGCTCAGGACACTGCAAAACACTGGGGTTACTTTGATGTGAGCTCTAACATGCCAGTCTTGCAAGTAGACACACAAAGATGGATGCAAACAATGCATACGGTCTCTGGGAAATTAATTCATTTTCCACGATCAGGACCCAGCTTTGCCTGTTTTTGCTTAGATAAGGTGAGACAATATCTTGGCTGATGAAGTGCCAGAGTTTGGGCTCTGTTTTTTGTAAACGGTCACCTTTTCTAGGCACCATAGTGAATTGTTTACATTGTTCTGAAGCATCCACTGATGCATTAATGGACCCTAAAAGGAAACAAACAATCAAACCTGTAACAAATTTCCTCAAAGGCAACAGAATAAAAAGTCCTTCTGCCTTCCTACAATTAACTATTCTTTGGTTACTCAAAATAAGCCCCAGCTGGAACGAGTGTTTATATAGCACAGAAATTAAAACAGAGGAAAATAAAATCTATCATCTTGAGTATTTTTCTTCACTTAAAAACATGGTCATAATCAATTATTAAAGTGAGAATCTTGATCTTTGTTTCGGTAAAGTGCTAAAGCATATGTTGAACTTCAACCATGAGCTGAAAGCCTATGAATCTCATCAATTATTCAAAAGCTGGGAAAGTGCCAAAGGGCCTTGCTGAGCAATAATACTGTTCAGCCCTAGTCCAGGTCGAGAGTGGGATACAGATTGCTATTTGTATTACAAACTTTTAGGGAATTTTCCTTTCTTTATTTGAGTAATGGATTTCCTCTTTCCAGGAATCTCTAGCAGAATCTGTGGGTTGAAATAGAACTGGAGAGTTACTACTTAATTCGTTACCTGGATAACTCGGGGTACAGACGTGTGAGAACAACACCAACACTCACCGTTCGGTGATGTATCCACTGGCTGTGCCCATACTCCAGGGTTCCTCCCAGCTCCCGGGTCAGCTGACTTTTGTCAATGTAGCCATGCAGATCAGCGACAGAATTTAACATGATGATCTGAAATGAATCCAAACACACCAGACTGAGAGAAATAACAAGCCCTTTCAATCATTGTTCCTCGGATCTGGGTGTGCCTTAAACATATATGATGAAACTGCAGTTCCACCAGAGGCAGTAAGTTCTCATTACGTATTTGTTCAGGCAATTTCCATTAGATTTTGTCTTCTCAACATGTACATGGCCATTCTTGAACTAATCATCATTTGACATCATCTTGCTCCTTGTTAGGCTGAGGGTGCAGTCGTTTTGTACATGCATCAAGAGCAAAAGTATGGTATTTATAATGTTCACACAAACCTCCATCACATAATTGCTATGTTTTCTAGATTGTTGTTATTTACACAGAAATAGAGGAGTAGGCATGTTAGACAGTTTCCTCAATGCTAAGCACTTGATCCAGGGAAGTGCTGAAATGAGACTAACATTTTCCTTTCAGTTGTGTCATTTTTGTGGCATTGTATGTCCACAGAGTTCACTGCTATTATTCCATTTTAAACCATGATGGAAGAGAAAGAAGAGACAGTGGGTTAGGCCATCTGAGAGAAGTCACAGTCTACAAAGATCAAGGAAGTACCTGCTATGGAAAGATTATTCAGGCTTTTGTGTATGCTAAGAAGATGCTTTCATTCCCTTCCCACGATAGGAGGCTCCCTAGGTAAATCTCTGGCTATGTTCCTTTTGAATTCCCAGGTTTTGTCTTTATCTCAGATGAATGCTGGTATATCTCCAATATTTCTGTATTTTGCTCCTGGGTAATGATATTTAATCAAATAATTATCCTAGTAGAGATTTACTTCAGTTGGTTTTATTAACCACATTTGTATGTAAATCCTGCATTTTCTTATTGTATCTGGTTTATTATTTCAGCCTCTGTTTCCTGCTCCTGTTTGATCTTCTGGCTGCTACTCAATCCAGTGTTGATTTAACCCAGCAAATCTATCTTACTGAACATATTTGCAGTCTGATAGCTCAGCTAAAATGTTTAACAAACATTTCCTTAACAAATGCACACTTTATTCCTGAAGCCCCTGTTGAAAGCTCATGTCCTGGCCCTGACGAGCTTCTAATTGTGATAGGAAATGCAACCCATCCATGGTCCAGTTACGACATTAATGTTGACATAGTGCCAAACACATAACATGAACAACCAACCTGCAAACAATTTAAAAGATGATGTTGGTACTAAAGATAGGTACTGATGATATCTAATTCCTCGAGTAAGGAATTCTCTGGCTCTGTTCTCATGTGGGATGCCATTTTCAATGGGGACAAATAGAAGTTGCTCTCATTAACCTACCCATTCTGAAACTGAGCTACACAGGGGCATATCCAGAGAACCTTTGTAGGACGGGCTGCAAACACAGCTGAAGGCCCCTCCAGAGAGCATGGCAGAGTCCAGGAGCTTAGGACATCTTTAGCACAACCCTGAGCAACTTATAACAGCACAGGCCCATGTGGACAGCCTGTATATAAATCTGACGTGCTGTTTACAGATTTCTGGGCAGGAGGTGGGCAGATCTAGCAGCAAGCGTATCGTGCTCTTAGCTTTTGTAAGACCGTTCTCTAAGAGCTCTGTGGACATACTCAAGCTAACGCAAAATCCGAATGTCCCAAAGTAAACTCATATTGATTTTCCTGCCTGTAACAAAATTACTATTTAATGTTTAATGCAGTGCTTGCCTAGAATTAACCTCCCTTCCAACTTTGACTGTTTCAAGATGGATTTGAAATGCAACAGTGTCATAAAATAAATTGCTAAAAGTATAGAAGATGCTGAATCATTGGAAAATGCTCATCCTTGATGAAGTTGTCCCTTTCCAGGCTGCAGTTGCTGGTACTACAGTTGCTACGGTAACAGATTGTGGCTTATTAAATACAGGAATATCCATTTTTTTAAGGTACTATAAAATTGGAAGATTTTCTTTTGTAATCGAACAAATTTTTACATAACTTTGCATCTTAATTACCAAAAACCACCCTTGCCTTATGCAGTCAACATTACAATTTAATCCACAATAACCAGATGAATATTCATGGTTCCTTTTTTGTATGCATTGTAATAAATGGGCTGCTGTCTTTTGAGCAGAAGCATGAAGTGTCTTAAACACCTGACTTCAAATTTAGTTATTGACAGAGCCAGAACTTTTTGGAGAGCCATAGATCTTTTGCAAAAACAATATAAAACCACAAGTAAAATCCAAAGCAGTCATATGAAATCGCTCCAGTAAAGTAATTGTGGAACACAGTATGAGTCTGTTCCAGGATTAAATACTATTAATAATCACCATTCAGGTTTATTTATAAACCACTTTGAAATCATATGCAAACATGCAGCTAGGAGCAACTCCTGAAAGAGCTCTCATAGAACAATCTAAAACTTTTTCAGGATTGATAACCTACTTCAAATCACATTGTCATCAATCCACAGTATATGCCAAGTGTATATAAAAAGAAGCAAAAAACAAACTTTGAATCTTGAGGGCATGGGGATCATAAAAGGCATTAAGAATAGGCAATAGTATGCAAGCACTTAACAGGGGCACTGTCAGCCTCGCCATGGGTAACACATAAAATAGCACAGAATTCAGGTCTAGCCTTTCATTGCTCTGTATTCGTAAATACATTAGTTTATCACTGGAGTGAGAAGATCTGCCTCGGCCTACATTGAGGAATGGCTCCTCTGAGTTGAGATGTTGATACTTAAAAAGCGACTCACATTTTCTACCTATACTGACCTTCCACATGGGAATATCTCCATTAAATACTGTGAAACATCCACTGGTAATTAACTCTTTGGCATTACTATTATATATATCATAGAGACCTCAGTCAAAGTCCCCAGTTGCCACTTGCAATGAAATTTCAGTTACTGGGTTATGAGAAATTGCTGACACCTAAGAACTGCAGACATGGAGATAAAGGAAACACATGGGCAAAAAAAATGCATGCTTACCGGTACCTTCATTTTAAAGTCATCTCGATAGAGTTTAATGCCAATGTCAGCGATTGTCCTTTGGATAAAGCGGGAGGGTCGCAGGACAAACACCAGCTGCAAGTTTCCTGGGAATGCTCCCTGCAAGAAATATAGAAATATTAGAAGGCACAACTCTGCCTTACAGGAAGGCCAGTGGAATTTTCAGCCAGTTGTTTCCTAAATGGGAGCAAAGCAGGTAGGACTTAGTGAACCTTCTTCAGTCTATCTGCTAATAATATCAGCTGGTCCATTGGGCATATGCCCATTGTCACAGTCTCCAAACCCAACAGAAAGACCGGCCTATAAATTTCACTATCTAGCCATACATTGTTTTTTGATATGGATTTCTCACAGAGCTCTGAAGTTTCTGCACTAGTGTGTTCCCCCATATCTGACCCTCACCAAGCCCCCTTTGCACTTTCCCATTGTTTTAGGCTGCAGCCATTAGAGGACAAACCTGACCACCCACGTTGGACTTGGTGAAAGAAGCTGGTGGCCCAGATGAATTCCCCACACTGACCGACCTTCTCTCTCTGGAAAGGGTTTTTAATCTCTCATGTTCTTCCCACCCCCCAGGCACTCAGCACATTCAGACATGGTCCTGTCTGCAACACCCAGCCCACATCTCTCACGCTCTCCTCCAAGCTCATCCAGCATAAAAAAAGATCAATTTCTAGAAGAGAGCAGCTAAAAAGAACCGGGAACGGAAAGCAATTCTGTCTAAATTCCTTGAAAGAAGTTAAAATCGCCTTGGTCATCCCTCCATCCTACACCTCTGTGTATAAATGCTTGTTCCTCACACAGCACATGTTCCTGGTAATAGATGTATAAAACCAGCTGCTTTTATTAGCACTGAAAAATCAGTGCTTAGCTCTGACTTTTGCAAATGAGATATAATAAGCTATTAAGAGTTTCTGACAGAAATGACTTCCTACCACGCAAACCCAAGTCCCTTGGGATCTGTTTCTTTCATAAGCAGGCCACGTCATCACTCCTTGCTGCACAGAATGACACCTCTGTTATATTCTTCTAGGAACCAACTTCAAATTACTAGAATTATACTGCAATCAACCCAGCAAATAAGGAATTTGTCCTAATTCAGCAAAAAAAATAAGGCTGTGTAATTTGTTACTGCAGCTTTCTCCCTCTCTTACTTAATACTCGTGAGCTTCAGGGCAGAGGAGGATCTGCATCCACAGCCAGAAAACAGGAGCTAAAAAACAAGCACATGAGACTGTATCCTGTGCCGAAGCTGATAATTTAAATTTCTAGAAGATAAATAACGAAAGCAAGCACTTACTGCTATCCTTGTCAGGGATGCCTTGACTGCGCTCCATTTGTCCCGTCGTCTGTCTATGATGATGATGAATCCGATGCTGGCAGCCTCCAGACTACAAAACAGATGAAATAAGTATGCTGGGTTACATAGAGATGTTCCCGTTTCAAGGAAGTGTACTGCAGTAAAACACAGCCTCCGTCAGATCACCCTCTAAGCTCATTATGAAAATGCAGTGTGGAGTGGAAAGAATGAACATCTGGCAGAAATACACATGAAAACAAAAGCCGGCAAATTTTCTGTTTCCAGTGTAAGGCTAGTAGCTTACACAAAACAGGGATGTTTTATCTGCCAAGTCGCTCAGCCGCTATGCTGCTCTGCCAAATCTAGGTGATATGAATAGATCGGGATCACAAATTACACTGTGCTGTATTGAAGGCAAACACCTCAGATCTTTCTTTCTCTGCAAAATAATTCAAGTTATTAGACACTCCAATCTTCATTCTCCAAGTATGCTGACTTCTGACAGGGATTCAGTATCTCCCCACTGTCACCACACTTTGCCTGTGTACACTATTCTGGTAGACAAAGCAGGAATTGCAGAGTTATATCTTGCCAACTGCAAACTGGTTCTAGGGTTGCAAGTCATTCAAAAGTATCCTTTTAACATATTGGCTAGAATAACGGTTACTGTTCCTTCTCAGTACTTTTCCAGGAGGATCTATGAGGCACTGATTTGATGCTCCATCCCATCTATATACCTCAAATAACCCATCCTCGCTGCTCTCAAAAATCCCACTTCGGTGTGCAGGGCTTCAGTGGGACTGCTGTACCCTCTGCCTGCCAAGAGCGCTCAGAGTTGCAGACAAGTTCTTGGAAACTAATGAGCATACTCTGAGAAAAACTTCCAGAAACTTCATTACAGCAGGATGGCTCAGTCGTCTCTGGACAAATCAGAGGCAGGCAGAAAGAGTATAAATATCATAATCAAAGGACGTACTGCAATTGAACATCTAATCACAGATTAAGATCAAAATAAATAGCATAAAACATTTTCTTCATCCCTTTTCCATTGTTCATAAAAGGGGCATCCCAGGAACACCATTTTCATGAGTCATTTTGTGCAAACTCATGTCAATAACCCACCAAAGGACTCCAGTGTTAGCAACTCTGAGTTTCTGCTGCAGCTCTGTAGGATCAAGAACAGCAACCTGAAAGCCAAAGTGTTGTGCAAAGCCAGGATGCCATGCAAGTGTTCCTGTCAGTTCATACTGGTAATAGCAAAACTCGCTCAGTTTCCCGCTTCAATATTTTTTTTTACAGCATTCCTCTGAGAATTACAAAATTCTGTGAAAATAGATGACCTTTCCTCTTAAGTAGTGCAACATGCAGCTCTTTACACAGAGAACAGAAAATGTGTTTGCAGCAGTGCCTCTCAAGCACAGGGAAGATAATTCATCAGTTTCTCCTTTTATATATATACAAATATATATATACATATATCTCCTTCAATAGCCCAACAAATGTTTCAGGGGAAAAAAATGACCAGCGTGGTACCTGTGTGTTAGCTCTAGATGTTAGGAAAAAAGCGTTCAGATGAAAGGCATAAAGGAAATGGTGTATATTACAGATTGTTACCAAAACGGTGTGAGAAAATAGACACAGAAGTCTTAACTGGGAGCTTCCTACCCTACCCAAAAATCTGCATTGGTTTAATCAAACTGCTTCTGCTGATGGGGACCAAAAATTGCATGGGAGGTCTGGAAGGTGTGAAAGGCCTGGGCAATCAGCCTCAGCCTCCGGAGCACCAGGCAGCAGCTCTGGGGCAGGGTGCCCGTCCTGCCTAACAGACACAGAGGTTGAGGTCAGGCTGCTTCTTTCTGCCTGGACAAATGATGGTGCTGCACTATAGGTGTGGTGATAGGGATTCCGGTTACATCTCAAACAGAGAAGGTTGGGGTAAACTTGCTGATCGTTCGGGAAATCAAAATGAGCACAAAGCCATGTGTCATTTTCATGCTTTGCTTGTGTGGTACATGTCCAAAAAAAATATTTTTTTCTTTAGTAACGTGCCAGGAAACATTTAGGTCACTACAGAAAGAAAACAACTCCTAGAAATTTGAGGGTGCACATGCATTTAGAGTCACAAGGAAAATGACAATGTTTTTTGCTTCTCTGTTCCTACTCAATTCCCTCTGAGCAGCATCTCCTTCCAGGCAAAAGCCCCACTCCTCAGCATCAGAGCTGCATCCACCTGGGCACAGTGATCTGCCAGCCTCTGTGCCAACAACAGCCCCAGGTATTCCAGTGGCTGCAGGGGAACCTGGAAGCTACAATTCCCCAGTTCTCCTGCTAACACAACCACCCTCCCAAAAGGCAAAACAACCATTGACAAGCTGTCAAATAGAAACACACTCTAAAAAACAGACTGATGTTGGTTGCATACAGTTTGCTGGCCTAGGGAACAGGAGACCACCCAGTCAGTACTAACTGCTGTCTGACCATCCAGTCCACAGAAAACTGGCCTGTCAAAGACAAGATCATACTTGTTAATACTTGAAAATTCTCCTACAATCTATCCACCAATTCAGACTAATCCAGAATAAAGGTTTTAAACATTTGATACTGATAAAACTAACAGTTACCACAGTCTAGTGCTCCCCAAAACAACCCCAGCACCCTCACTGGCCTCTTGTTAGAGCACAGGCTCAAACAAGTGCTGGCCCCGTGAAGGTAGCTCTTCTATTCACAGTTCTTCAAATGACCAGAGAAACGATTAATCACAAGATGCACGTCCCCACTTGGGTTTCTTTGCCCTTGCAAGGAACAGGGTTTGATCCAAGTATCTGGTTAACCAGAGGAAACAAACAAATGTTTGTTGTGACTAATTATACAAAGAGAACAAAGTTACAATTCAACATCCGTGTTGCTTACAGGGTGTTATTGAAACTAGTCTATTGTTTAGAACAAAGTTATTAGTAAAACAGTGAGACATGAAGAGGGAATTAAGTTAATGCAATTATCCTTTCCACAGTTACATGTTCAGATGACACTGGAAAAGGCTGTCTCTTTAATATACTCTCTATATTTTTGACAGCCATGTCAATTTTAGAGAACCGTGTTAAAGCAGCAGGAAAATGGGAATGTAAGAGGACATATTTGAATCAAACGAATCACCAAAATATGGCCTCTAATCCAAAGAAACAGAAAATATATATTACAATCGGTATCTAATTACATTTTCAGCTCAGACTCATGCAACCAATTAGCAGCTGCTGAATCTCTCTCAGATAATAACTGCACACACCAAATGAGGCTCAAATCTGATGCAGTTCCATTGAAAACAGTGATTTACGACAAAATGACCAACAAAGTAGGTGTGTTAGCTGAAATTAACAAAATACTGATGTTGGTCTAAAGAAATATATAATTCAACTAGTATCGGGTTAATAAAAATGAGAAAAATCTGTTCTTCACAAAATTTATGGTGTAGCTAAACCACAAGTAACTGTACCTATAAGCACCATACTCACACAGGCTTGCCTTATTTTGCCCATCTGCCTGGTTTGAGAGCCTGACTAGAGGCTTTCTAAAAGGACTGTTCATGGAAGATTGGAGGCCTATAAGAATTTAGAATCAGACCCTTACAATCACACCTTGGTGAGCAAACTGCAGTGGAAGTAACTGACAAAACAGCATCTGCCAAAAGCAACAAGTACAACTGTGATTTAAACAAACCCAGAAGTATTTGTGCCAAGTAAAACTTGCCTCTGTGCCTCACAACTAACTTTTAAGTCCCAGTTTTAAGTGTCTCTCAAACATGTTGATCAGAAGTCACTTAAAAAGGGACCTTTGCTGTTTTTTCAACTACATGTCTATAATCAAGCAGTTCCTTTTTTTCAGATACTCTGTGCATGGGAATTTGTAACAGCACAAAGGCATCCAGGCATCAGATGCAACAAGAAAAATTAAATTCATAGATAACAGGAACAAGAGCTTATTAAATACAGAGGGAGGCAAGAAAATGCAAGAGAGAAGCAGCAAAGGAATTTTCTTATGAAATTACGCTTCGCAAGAGTGGTCATGGGGGTGGGAAGAACTGGAAATAGTGAACAAATCGGAACAGGATCATTGCTTATCAGTTACTGCTGCAAACCGCAGTGTTGCAGGCCAGTTAAAGAGATAGACTGAGGAAATGAAAGATGAAATAGATACGTAATGACTCAGATTTAAAAATGAGACAAGAGTGAAGGAGAGCGCAAGACCACTGAGTGTGCAGTCTGGCTGTTGTGGGGCGCCACTCGCAGCTCTCCCCCTCCAAGACCAAGTGCAGCGACTGCAGCCGGCTGGCAAAGCCAAAACCTGCCAACCAGCCATGCCTGGCATGGGGGCTGGGGGGAAGGCACCAGCCAGAACCCTTTATTACACAAACAGTGCAGGTACAATCCTAGCCATGGAAAAGTACGAACAGCAAGCGAAGGCATGAAATTGAAGTGAGATTTGTCAGGGAAAAATGAGAATCGGGCCGTTAAGCAAACAATTCAGCTACCTATTACAGTATATATCATTTACAACATTGTACTTATTGATTTAAAAAATGGAGAATAGACTTAAAAATTACATGATTTGAAGAAGGAAGAAAAGAGTGGGGGCAGAAGCTGAGAAAAACACATGCTGCTAAAAAGCAAAGCAGCTGCGCAGTGCAGAAAAGATAAACGCGGGAGAATGTCTGCATCACTCAAAATCACTCTGGCAGACTATGCAAAGGCAAGAAGCAAAGAAACCATTCAGGGATACACCGCTGCTCATCTTGGCTGCCACAGGTTGGTGGATGAAACACAAGGGTCTAGACAAGAGAGGAACCTTTGCACAACAGAAATCTCAAAACGGGCCTGTAACCCTGACACAAAGCCAGACCTCAGCCTTCTGCATTGTTATTCCCTGCTTTTCACCTTGGTGTTCAGAATGGTATCAGTTGTCTTCACTGAGATAAACCAATGGTATTTGTATGTGGGGTTTTTTGCTTTTTTTTTTTTTTTTTTTTTACTAGATAAGGCTGATTTAAGACCTAAATTTAGCCAGGGAAACAGAGGGAGAGTCAGCAAGTGATCCTATTTCAGTCAGCAAGTCGAAAGGAAAGGCCACACCAAGGTCTGAATGTCATTTGGCACTAGGGGATGTGTGCAGGCAAACAGCCTGGAGGGAAGCATAACCAGGATGGCAGTATCAGCACAAGTGGATCTACAGCTGAGAAACCCCATTCGTGTGTGTATCCAGAGGAAGGGGGCTTGTTTAAAACCAAACACACTCTATCAATGTTTTCTCAGTGTCAGCACTGTAATATCTTTACTCTCATTATGGAATGAGAGTTCTCCAGTTCTCTGAAAAGAGGGATTTTAAGGCAATCCTGCCCAACATATAAACATCAAGCTTACCTCCAAATCAAATTCTGGCACATATGCCTATATCTACAGAAGTCTGGCAGAGGTGTTTCCTTTCTCTGAATGAAATGCCTGCAATCAACGGAGCTGATCCATCCTCATCTCTGAATTCAGGTTAGCCCTCGAACACTGATTTGAGGGGGCCAGGAGATGTCAAATTTCCTGACCTCTTGTGGAAGAAGAGATGGGCACTTGTTTATCAAAGTAGTTGATCTATGTCAACTGAAAGAGAAGGAAATTCTGGCCATGGAATAAAGCAAGTAAAAAGGGCTTTCTAGCCCTATCTATTTTAAGTGTGCACACAGAGTGGTACGCATGTGCATACACCATGTTACTCAGTGTTTGTGGATGTGTCTGTATTTAGACCCCTTGATGGAGCACTCTCATGAGCAGGCGTTGAACCAGAGGGAAAATTAATCAGATTACAAAAGTCTCCCTTCCATCCTGGAGAGCAGATCATGTTTTAAAACCCAGAAGTACACAGTTTACTTTCAGCCCACCCCAAAATACTGTGATATGCCACAGCTGGTAAAGCAAATTTGTTCAGCAACATCAAAATGCATCCCTGTGCCTCTAAATAACAACATTTGCTGCTTATCTTTATCTTTTTGATGTTTTGTCATATGGGCACAGATGATCCATCATTCCATTCTCTCTGCATGGACCAGCTAAATGCAGATAAGCAAGTCTCTGCTGTACCCAAATAGCCCCACTTCATATTCCACGTTAAGATTGTGCTTCATATAATTATGTCATAAATCACACAACTGAAGCTTGCTGCTCAGGTTCTTCCTCTTCGAAACTGATACCTTTGTCCCTCACTATCTACATAAAGGGTGACAGAAGTTTCAAATAGTGACTCAAGAAATGTGGTCGATCTTTCTAAAAGAACTGCAGCAAAGACTCACATGCCTACAGTGTGATCTGTTATTGAACCTAAGAATAAAACCAATGTGCTGGCATGCAGAAAATCTAAGTTCAAATATCAGCCTGTCACCCACCTTGAACCGGTCGTTTAAATCAAACTGAACAGTCACTTACTCAACACAAATTTTGGTGACCCTGTCTATAGTGTAAGATATTACTTACACATACCTCATCCTCTGGAAAATAGGTATATTGCAGCTCTCCTGACTTACAAAGTTTTGAAACTTAATTCATCATTCTTGGCACATTGTTCTGGGATCCCTTGAGAGAAAACTGATCAATGAAATCAAAGGTCCATCTAGCCCAGTACCCTGTCTCCAGCGTTGGTAGGTAGTGGATACTGAGGCAAAAGCAGAAGGAAAGTAAGAAGGACAATTTTTTTCTTGGTATATTTTCCCAGGCCCCAGCATTAAGGAATATAAGGATTCTTCAGTTAGAGTTTGCATTGTGTTCAGCTGACATTGATGCAACTATGATTAATGAATTTGGCTAATTTCTTTTGAACCCATCTGTACTTTTGGCTTTCACATGGGCTGAAGAAGCATAAAGCATTTCAGTCTATCATGTCGACAATGTAACATGCTAACTCCCCAACACATGATGGTACTGGGAATCACCCTCCAGCATACCAAATACAAAGAACTGGAGAACTAGTTTTGTGTTTTTCTCAGCTACTATTGTTGTTTTATTAACCCTGAAGCTGGTCATCCTCCCAGTCCTGAAGCTAGTGAAAAAATACATGAGACAGAGCTTCTCCTGGCAGAACAAAAGCCTTACAGAGCAGAGTGAAACAATGAAGCTGTTAAGTTCACGGTGTGTGGTTTCTGTCAGCTTGCTTTGGCAACTCCGTATAGGGAATACATGTAGGTGGAGCTGGAAAACTGCTTACTCAAACTTGAAGGAAGCACGTTTTCCCCTCATCATCCCCTAAGCACACAAGACCACAGGAAATAATAAATCCCTGCTGTGCTTCTAACTAGCACAAACAGCCATGGTCCAGAGACAGGATCAGGGGACTGAAAAATATTAAGCTCTCTTTTTGGAGAAACAAAAAGTAATTCAGCAGTCATGCCTTAGCGCATTTCCTCAGAGCAGTGGAGTGAGTTTGTTTCACTGTCCTTGCAGAGCTGCAGGCAACAGCAAAGATAACATCCTAGCTGCGGAGCAATCTCCCAATAAATGAAGCATCAGAAAGTACATGGTGCTTGCCAGAGTCCTGTCAACAAAGCACGTAGCTTGCTGTCTCAGAAAAGAGAACGCTTGCACAGAAAGATGCACTCGGAGAATAAGCAGTAACAGGACCTCGGTAAATTGGGCTACTTCCAGATGCAACTCTTCCCTTACTACACCCAGTACCCCTGAGAGTTTTCACAAACAGCCCCTATTCCCTCCCTTTTGATCTGCTCTTCACTGCTGCTGTTCAGATCGATACCCCCTTCCACCCCGTTCAAGCCCTGAACAGAAAACCTTGTCTTGTGTGGAGCTTTCTTCCCCATGCAGATAATGCAAGTGGTTCCTAGGGTCTCCTGTACATAGAAAAGTTTCATACTCACTGGATGGATGCAGAATCACTGGTATATGCTGGTAGCACCACTAAAAGCAGTGAGCCACTGAGGAAGAAAAGCTCTCTGGGAAATGAACAGTTGTGCTTTGTCTCACCTGGGAATGCTGGTTAGATATGTGACCACGTTCAGAAAATCTTCATCAGGTATGTCACTGAATCCTGCAAATTCTGGAAATGTTATAATGGGTGCCCCATCCTTCCCTCTTCCTCCTGCAAAAGAGAGGATGTAAAGATTAGACGGTGAGTTTACGCCTTTGGATAGAGTGGTAAGTACTCAAATGGGAAACACTGGCAAATTCCTCACTGAAAAGCACCCAGATCCAGAACACTTGTGATCAGCTTCCCATACAATATAATAACTCACTGGAGTTTCATTACCTCAGTTTACTCCAGCTGAGATTCTGTTGTTCATTCTCAGCTTTTCCATGAACCTTCTGCATAATTCTGATTAAGCACTTTTTTTGGTTTTTGTTTGTGGTTTTTTGTGGTTTTCCACTTCCAAGTAATTTCATTATGATGATATTACATTTCCATTTGTATAGATATAGCACACTCTGATTCCTTCTAGATATTAAAGGCAATGAAGTAATAGAGCATACAAGCTTTGAATACACAGATATAACCCAGGACACAGGCCTAGCACCAATCCAGTCTTGGGTCTTATCTTAACCAAAAAACCTGCTCAAAGTGCATAGAGTATTTAATCAATGAGTTTTGCTCTTTTAGTGTTTCTGTGCATTAAACCTCCATTAAAAAGAATAGGAAGATCATAAGCAGCAATGTCCAGAGGACTTCCTATCTGAGGGACTCCCTGAGCCAAACAACAGTATTCAAGCTCTGGTAGAGCATGGAGCCAAGTCCCTTATAACCCAGCAGGCTTTACAGTTCTCCGGACACAATGCTCAGCTCTAGGAGATGCTGCAGTACACAGCACAAAGCCTATTTACTTGCAGGACCAATCCTAACTTGGTTCTGTTAATAAATCTGGGCATCACTCAAACCACACAGAAGTTAACAGGATTTTTCTCACCAACTTGCACTCAGAGCCAAGAGTAGACTAAGGAGGCGGTAGCAGACAAAGAAATACGATGAATCAAAACTTTCGTTACAGGTACCTTATTGCTTAGTGCTGCTTAGGGCATTAAGAACATGCTTTTCCCCAGTCTTCCTCCTCTCTCTATATAAGCCTCTTTTTTGCACTAGGCTGAGAAATTCTCTACAAACCCAATACTGAGCCTAGTCCTGCAGCACACGGTTTTCCTTGTCTTTATCACCTGCAGAAGATTCTTGTCCAAGAAATAGCCTCTGGGTTTCCCCTTAGTGAAGGGGAAGCTGTGAGTGAGAGACAGAAAGTTATCTTCCTGAAGGAAAATATCCAACGAATTATCCCATTATGCCATTAGGAGTATGGGAGAAAACAGAGACACAGGGGAAAAAAACAAACCAACCAACTCCACGAACTCTGTTTCAAGGCTGTTCCCATAGACTATTGCCTTTCCCTGCTGATAACCACAGCTGGTGCCATAAACCTGCTCCTGTTTTGGTGATCATTGCGAAGAAGTGCTCTGATAATTCCTAGCTGTTTCAGCATAGAGTGGTCTGTGCCTTTCTAGTCCTGATGCTGCCTCTGGCCAGCCCTCCTCAGATAGATTATTTAAGGTCCCCTCTGTGCTGTCCAGCCATGGAGACCTGGGATGCTGAGGAACACGTTTGCATAAAGTAAAAGGGAGAGTTCTTCTAAACTGGCATTTTGAACAAGGAAAACCTTTTCTTTCTTGACATCTGGTGACATGGTGAGTTTGTCAGGACACTACCTCTAGCCTCTATTTTCCTTTCTGAAGGTTGATTATTGTTTTAAGTACATCTACAATGATTCACTTGTGTTAGATCATCCACTAAACTTACTCTGCTACACAGAAAACAGGCCTGCCGAGATTCAAAAGGCTTTCAGCCAAAACGCAAAGGAGGAATCCTGTCATTCACGCTGCACTGCATCGGATTTCAAATGCCAAGCAGAGCCACGGTCTCCACATTGACCTTGGGATAAGGCCAAATGCTGATGCACGGCAGCTTGACCTCGGGGCACTCCAGCTGCACCAACTGCAGTCAGCAGTGACACAGACTATGCTGTCATGCAAATTTAGTCAGACTTTCCCCAGGCTGGTTGTTGCACTCCAGAAACCAGGAATGCCAACCAGCAGCTACCCCGTTACAGTGGTTTGTTACAGGTTCTTAGTGACATCTTCTGGACACAAACAGTAGCAGCCAGGAAAATTAAATTGGAAGCTTGTCTGCTCTGTCCTGCAGAGTTCAATGCAAGCCAAGGTATTTCAATAGACGGCATCTTGTGTGCATTCACGTGGGTCCTGGACACCACACTTTCCCATTCACATATTTCAGATACTTGAAGATATTCTAAATAGGGGAGATGTAGTAACCTGGAATATTTTTGTTTAAAGTAGCAAATTTTTCCCCCAGAGAATAAGATAAAATTCCTCTGGATATCCTCCTTCAACAGGCGATAGTTTACTTGCAGTTCTATTCAAGATTTCTCTAAACTACAAGTTTAACGTGGCACTTCTAATGCTCCTGCTAAGCAGGGTCTCTTTGTGTCCTTCTTATTTTCTCTGGCATCCACATTTGTACATGTGCTCTTCTTCCTCTGGCCTCTTTTCCCAGCTAGATGAGCAGGCTGATGACACACTCTATGCATATGGGTGTGTACTTTTGTCACAATATATTCTCCTCTCTGCTGGTGACAAATCTAGAAGGCCACTTAGGAGCAGCCTAAGACTAAGCATCAACCAAGAGCCCAGAGCTCCTCGCCTCTGACTATGCCACACATCCTTAACAGCTTCTGGGCTTCAGCTCATTCTCCAAGGTAAAGGTAGCACTTTGATGCAAACAAAACAGAAGAATGCTCAGAAGGTTCTTGAATACAGCTATATTACCAACAAGGAAAGAAACAAGGAAACCCTCAGTTCCTAACATATCATGAAATTAGGGTGAAGTTTGAGGGAGTTTTGTAATCAGAAATTGTTAAATTCTATGACAGGGTGAAAGCAGGAATGTCTGAAGCATTGGGTGACAAGTAATAACACAAATACATTAGGATGGGTTGTTCCTTCCCATGTCTGAACCCTCAGCAGTAGTTGGATTACAAGGGAAAACAATCCATCTCCATTTATCTATATATCTAGCAAGGTAGCCAGAGTGGACATTAAGGGATATAAGGGAAGCTCCTCATATACCAAGGGTGTCTGGAAAACTCTCTCCTGTGGATGAGAAAGCAGTTCTGTACAACTAAATGTTAATGCCATTTTTTTTTCCTGACACTAAACCAAGATTTGCTGCAGTATGCAAATTCCTGCAGAATGTAAATTGACAAGCTGCAGCCCCTTTTCTTCTGAGCCATCAACCTTGCTTTCTAGGGAGCTGCCACTAGATTTCTTCCAGTCCTTGAAGTACTTTAACTTGGAAGGGTAGAGAACACAAACTAAAAACCAACAAGGTCAGTCTCCAGCCAGTTCCACAGCCCTAAGGACTAAGTGTGTGGAATTTGGCCCCAAGGACTCTGTACGATCCTTGCTCTTGCTGCGACTGTGCGTAACTCTCACATTCCTGGGCAACCCTTGAAAAAAAGTCCAAGTGCTGAAAGAAAATGTTACAATCCATCACAAGGCAGACAGGCACAGAACAAGCTCCAGCAGCTCCACTGAACGTCAAAAGAAAAGAATAGTCCTAAAGAAAAAAAAAAGAAAAAAGAAAAAAGAAATTTTAAGTAGAAAGTGAGGACAGGAGGAGGAAGACAGAAAAGAAGCGCTGAATGAACACAGCACAAAGCCAAGAGGTTACATTATGGCTGGCTGAGGCACCTCTGCTCCATTCTGCGGTGTCTGTGCAGGAAGATAAGGAGACCCAAGCACTGCCAGCAAAGGAGCTTGACAAAGAGCCAAAGCGGCACGAGCTGAGCTAAAGAGCCCTGTGGGAGAAGCGAGCAATAACTTGAATTTAGTGCAGTCAGAAGGAGAAACACAGTCACACTGAAAAATAGGTACCAGGAGTATGGCCACGCCTGGCAGCCGTCTTCCTGCAATGCACAGGCCTCTGTCTCACTAGCTTGCAGCTCCTCCAGGCGCCATTAGATGCCACTCTGCAGCACTCAAGCAATGCAGCCACCTCCAACACCACCTGGGAGCTGCAAACGCTGGTGCCAGGCCAGAGAAAGAGCAGCTGGTGGCAGTGGCCACAAGAGCTGGAGGTTGGGCTGGCAGAAGAGGAGGCTCAGGGCTATCCTCTGGCTGAACTGGCACAAGGCTCACTCCTGACCCTGTCTTTCGGGAGCCAGACCATCTCTGGCCATCTCCTGTGGGTCATGGCTCCTCAGTCAGACCCCAGGCTCCCTAAACAGCGAACCCAGAGTTTTGCCTGCAGAGGAGACTCAACCAGATACTGTCTACCATCTCCTGATGCAAACCTGAGCTCCCTTCCCTGGTACCACCCACAAAGGTAACACACACTGCCACCCTGTTTCAGCTTCATCAACTTCCTTCAGGAGGTCCCTCTCCTTCTCTCTGCCTGTGCAGATAGCAACCTGCCTTGCACTCAACCCAAACTTGTTCTATAAGAGATATGGACCCACTACTGCTTGGGAAAGGGCAGTCTGATTAAAGATCTTTATGATCAGGGATAAATTATCAGCAAGCAGTTAGATAATTTGCGTTCAGGGTCACACACAGAGGTGTGTCAAACTCAGCAACCTGAAGCACAAATGAGACACACAGTATCAGCAGGAGTTAGAGGAGCAGAAGGCTGGACTGCCTGGAAAAAGGTAAGACTTAAGAGGAAAATATTACAGTCAGTTTGACCTTCTGCCTGGTTTGCTACTAACAATAACACCATCACTTTTCTCCTCTTTCTGGGCACTTTCCTTATTCTCCACCCCAGCTTCTTGCTGAACTTCTCCTCTTGTGGCCCAATGGCAAATGGACAGAGAAAGAACCTGAGTGACGGAAGTACAGAGTGAACATGAAAAGGAAGGAAAAATAGGAGAGATGGCACACAAACTGCATTAGGGTAGCAGAAGGCATGATAACGGGACCATCGTTCATTCTTACATCTCCCAAGTCTCAGGTTGCAAAGCAGCATTCACAGTTGCTATTAGACTTTCCTGCTGCCAGTGCAGCCTGGCAAGCTGTTGCAGTGAAGGTGGGGCCAGAATTCAGCTGTGGCAACAAAACAGCCAAGATATTTGAGGGAGGAATATGCATGGGGGATAACAGGTTATGGCAGCAAAGAAAATTTAATTTTGCTTTGCAGTAGCAAGAGTGTGATTGACAGATGAGGTGTGAGTGCTGAATTCTGGCGGCTCGCACAGCTGGAGTTGCATGTGGGTATGACTAATGTAAAAGCAGCGAGCAATCGCAACTGCTGCTCAGGTTCCTGGACACAATGGGGATCCTGGGAAATCTCCACATTTCTAGCACACCTATGCCTCCCCTATAGGGACCAAAAACATCCATTGTTTAGACACTTGGGGGCTACATTTAAGTCCTTTTCCATAGCCAGCAGCTCTTCTTGTAACACCAATAGCTAGATTCATAAAGTAACGTTTAAGCAGAACTTACCAAATATGCTGAATCCCTTTGGGGAAGGAAAAACAAACAAACAAAACAAAACCACCACAACCCACACCAAAACCACAGACTATGGGCAGGAGAAGTTCCAAAAGTTTGTCTGCAAATTTACAGTGTACACTTCCCCTGCCTGTCACAGACACCAACTCATCAGCTAGTACTGGAAGTTTTCTTTCAAGTTTTGCTGACACGTGCAGGCTAACGGCTTGGCTCTGCCCTTGGTCATAGCAGACCTGACTACAGTTCATCTCCTGGGTCAGACAGTTGAAGTGTTCAGTGGTATCTTGGCTGAAGTTCCACTGCCTTGGACAGGTTTTGCTTTTTCCATGCTCTCTTGTTTTGTTTTTCATGTTGATTAAGGGTTGTGAATGCTTAATTTCTCACTGAAGTTAAGTCATGCTTCCTCGGTCTAGGTTTTAACACAAACTCCTAACTGTCCTTTCATCAAGGTCAGACCAGGTTTTCCAAAAGGCTCAGTTCAAACAGGAAGCAGACGGCGAAATACCCTCTGGGCTTTGGAAATTAAATAAACTGGCTTCAGAGTCAGTTACCATTTTCAGATAGTCTGCCATCCATTGAAGTCCATTGACTTAACAATAGCAGAACACAAGGAAAGTGAATCTCCGCTAACACACTTAGTGACAGTTTGTCTAACATATACATGATTTGGTCACAGGATTCATTATTGCTGCAAATGGCAGATTGGGCTCTTTGACATAGTAATTAGAGATAAGAACAGGTTGTGAAGCTGCAGATAAAAAGGGGGGGGTCATGGCAGTTTCAAGAGCAGATTGGTACAGCAGGTTATTAGCCCGTCAGCAGGGCAGGAACAGTATTTTAGCAGTGGTTCTCCATTCTTCAGTAAAAACTGGTGTGCACTAGAAGAGCCAGGTTGTCAGTACGACCCAGCCTAGTGATCTAGTTCCCTTAACAGCTACAGGAAACACACAAACACGGCTGTGCACGCCTGTGTTGTCACAGCTGTAGTCCTGTAATTGAGAGTTCAGTTTTCCAGGAAAAGAAAAAAGCAGTGGTGGTTTCAAAACTAGAATTTAACCACAAGAACCAGTACTTGCACCAGATCTCACAAGCTAAGCAGGACTAGATTAGTGCATGGAAAAAAGAGACGACCAAACTAGAACTATGTGATTAAGGACCTTGTCACATTACACTGCAGCCTTTTCCATGACCACAGCAGACCAGGAAAGGCTATGGAGAGTTTCCCTGTTCTTGGTATGGACAGTACAGTCTTGGCTGCTCTGGTAGCTACAGGGCCAGGACAAATAGGAGGCTCTCAGTATTTAATACATTCATTATAACTAGGCCCCAACACAATCAAACACCAAATTCATTAGGCTTGTTATGTAATTCTTATCTGCTCAGAGACTGCAAGACAGAGCGTCTTCTTAGAAGTTTGTACACAGCAATAGTAAAGTGTTTCTAATGAGTTATGTCCAGAGAAAACAAAGAGCCTTTGACTTCAATCATTCTACTCTAGTTTCTTCTTTACTGCAACGGAATATTATTTTTTCACTACATGGAACTCAGCCAAAAGCTATTACTAAAAAGCTGATATTAACCAAATAAATATTAATTAATAACAAACTCTGCAACAGTCAACCAGTTACTTTTATTATCACTAAGTAAATGGATCTGGGGTCCACAGGACTGAACAGGAGAGCTCAACAAAGCAAGAGGCTGTGGAGCAGCACAAACCGGACTGTGGTAACATCCTGAGCTCTGTGTGTGCACCAGAAGAGCCGCCTGCCTGCCCTCAGGAGGCTGCAGCCTACAGAGTGAAAGAAGAAACCCCAACTGGAATAAATCAGCATATACCATTTTTATGAAGTTATTCAGAAAACCATTTATGCCCAAAATACTCTACAAGTAAGCTGGGAGTGTCCTTTACTGCCTATGGTGATGAGGCCAAAGGGCAGAGGGTTATTTTGTTTGTTTCAGACAGTGGCTGCTGAGCTGGAATGTATCAGCACTGGAAACCAGGAACTAGGTGAAGTATCAGGAGATTGAAAATCTCCATGTAGGCAGGCACTGAAGCATCAAAATATTTGTGGTTGCTTGTGCCTAACGGAAAGCAGCGTGCTTTAAGGAAAATCTGCAGAGACACCTGGGCAAGGGGTGGGGAAATCAAAATCAAATGAGGTCATTTATGCGTGAATTACTTTAATAAGTGAAACGAGGCAGGAGAGCCCCCAAATGTGTTTTCATTGCATGAAAAAAACCAGTCTTTTGCTAGAGGAAAAGATTTAGAGAAATGCATTTTTGAGAAGTATGAGAAGCATAGTAATTTCCAGCTTGTATCTAAGCCTCAGTTTGCAGGAGGCAATAAAGGGACAGTAAGGAAGATTCCTATTACATATTACCTATGACCCACCAGTCATCACCAACAGAATAAGATGCTGGGCTAAAGGGACCTCTGAGTAGATAATTTTATGTTTGTGGTCATCTCCACAGGCTGCCATGGGGATTTCAGAGTGGAGGCACCCAGCTTTCCAAATGTAGCTGTAAACTTCAGACTGAAATCAACTTTGAAGCTATGAACTATATTGCTCTGTTTCTTATTAGGATATTATTTCTGGACTATACCAAGGAGATCTTAGATAAGCCTGAAAATTCTTCAAATGGGATTTGCTATTTATGTAGATGAAAGACAGCTTTTCACCCACTTTTAGTAATTTTTTATTAGTACTCTTCTGCTGATGAACCAGTTACTTGGCAATCCCTAACAAACTAGAACCTCAGCCCTGCCTTCTATGAAGAGTTATTTCCAAAGCCTTAAAGCACGCTAGGTTTAAATAATCTTATTTAAACATCTTTCTCATCACTTCCAAGAATAAAACAATTAGATCCAATGTGAAGAGTTGAATTTACTAAAATAGCAGGTGAGAATACAGGCACTGCTGAAATTACAAGTTCATAAAGAAATATGAAAATGCTTTTTTATATTTACCCTTGACACTTCTGGGCCATGTTTAATGTTCTAGCTGGAACTGGAAATGGTTTTTTCTTCCTGTTTAGTAAACCATTTTCTACCAGTTGCTCATTTCACGCCACATACAGCTTTTATTAATGGTCTCAAATGTTGCAAAATAATGGGGTTTAAGAAAAGCAATCCTCCACATTTTACTGCATAGGCATTGCACATGAGGCACTGAATTCTCAACATGCGTGATATTGTTTACACTGATATGTTTTCAGGCATTTGCGTATCAGTTAAATCAAAGGCCTTGACAACAACATTGGTTTCAGCAGCTCTGCATGCCTGGTGAGCAGAAAAAGTAAGCAGAGCATTCTAGAGAGACCAGCTGATAAAGTGTTTTCTTGTTTACAAAGAGCAGACAAGCATCTCTGTTGTGATCTGACTGAAGTTAACATCAAGACCCAAAAGGAGTTGAACACTGATTGCATTCCCTGTTCTCCTCCTTGTATTTAAAGTATTCTGGAGTCAGTTTAGCACTAATAAAAGGGATGTGAGTAGCATTCCTGCAGCAGTTCTTTAAGTGAGGACTGGTTTCAAACCTGACAGCAGCCCCCAGATTAAGAGACTCTAATTTCCCATTCAATCTTCTTTTTTTCCTGTTTGGCAGCTAGCACAAAGGGAAAGGGGTACCCAGCTTTCCCTGACCACCTAAAGCTTCTGAAACTTTGTTTTGGCATCTTTGCATTGAGATCCCTGGCAGCTAGATATATAACAATAACACCAAACTACTCACTATCCTCCCCACTTTGGCAAGGCAGAGCTATAGTAAGCGCTCGGTATGCAGGTAAATGCCTGGACAGCCAAAGCAAAATACTGCAATATTACCCCACAAAAATGGCCTTAGGATGGATGCTACATTAGTATTGCCTAGTTACCCTTCACTGAGCACAATGGTGGAATGCAAAAGGTTTGAGCAATTTTACACAGCTCCTTATGCTGTTGTGCATGAGGTTTGTATTTATTAGGAATTCCAGGAAGATGTGAGCCTGACATGCTTTAGTGCATATGAGAAGGCTGCTGGTTCCACCTCTGCTCAGTCAATACCCTCTGCCAAATGCAGAAAAGTTAGTTATTGGACTTATGAAACTGCCACCAGATGCTACCTGGAAACTTCTAAAATCAAGTTTTGATACTCAGAGCCCCATAAAGAACAGAGTAACTTAAGATTTGTATTTCATTTGGCAGCTTGGACTGTACTTAGAAATAAGAAGATGCAGCAAGGGTTGGGCCTGCTGAGTGGCTCATCTGCAGAGCGGGGTCTGTGTACTCTCTGCACGGTGTACCCCGTGTTCCTTTTCACCAAGCGAAGGGGGACAGGCTGTCCAAGAATACCTTATTATGATCATCTCAGTGTTCTGTGCAAATTCATGGTACTTCACTGTGTGTCTATGGGGAAGAAGGAAAGCAAATTCTCAATTTCCTTATTTGTGGAACAGAAGGAAATAGAGCCAAAAGGAGTTGCCAGAGGCCATACAGTCAACAGCAGAGGCCATTTTAGGACCCAGATAAGGATTTCTTTTCTATAGTATCTGAAATAAGTGTATTAAATAATTTAGCAAATATTTCAATATCAGCTATTTACGCAGGGCAGGAACTGAGTCACTTTGTGTGATATCAAACTTCAGGCAAACAAAGGAATATGTAATAATCAAATCTTTATCTTTAAAAGATTAGAACCTTACACTTTAGAAATTAATCACTTCTAAAAACAAAGCCAAATGAGGAAGAGGGGGAAGGTCATGAATAGTTCCAAATGAATAGACCAAAATTTTTCTCACAAACAAGATGCTTGGACACTGTGCAAAGATACGTACAGAAAGATTTGTTTAATTTCTTACCTTCTAAATCTGCTCCCCCCACCCCACTGAGGACAGAACAGAAAATTAACTTGTCTTAAGAAAAACAAGCACAGCAAGTTGGCATTTATCAGTTCCATACACTGTGAACGTCTGATCGTAACAGCACTTTTTAGTAGAAATATAAAAGTACTATTGCAACTACTGTACAGAGCTGAAGGGTGAGAGTGAGCAAGACAGATTCCAACACATTTCCAAGAGAATCCCAGAGTGTGATTACCAGTAACTACTTACCTGACAAGATAGCAAATTGCCTGTGGAGCTGCTCTATTATATCCACTGCAACCAGCGGCCGTATCTCCTGCTGCATGATTTCATCTGTGAAGTGAAAAGAGAAATCTTCAATGACTTAATAAAACCTTAGTGACAATTTTTCTATCCTTTAATTACCCAGCAAAACAAAAAATACACTCAAAGGAAAAGAGCCTGGCTTGACTATTGGCTCAGATGTTATATGACCGTCACATAGAAGTTTATGATACTTACAGTCTCATCTTCAGCCTACTTACTTTATTTATCGCCTTGTGATTTCAGAGAGAGCTTTTCATAAAGCAGCTCCAGTAGATTTGCCAGAGCATGTCACAGGTTTGCTCAAGCTGACAGCCTGCTCCTTACTACTTCATGTTCCATATTAAGCCACTGCATTTGGCCTCCCGCATAAAGCAGCTTTTCAGCCTTTGAAACCGTGAAGTCTATTTCAGATACAGTGCCATGTTCCACCCTGAATTCCCTGCTCTCTGCTTGAGGACTTTGTGTAACCAGCTAATCCAGAACAGTTTCCTTTGCTGATGCTTTTTCCGTTACAAGCAAATACATAGTAAAAGGAGGAAATAAGGGGCTGTGAGGCTTTCTTCTCGTGAGAACAAAGCCTGTTCTTTCAAAGTAAACACTGAAAAGCTAAAAAATAGCTTGGCAAGCAGATGGGGAAAAAATCACCACAATTTTTTGTGTGTAATTTTTTTGGTGACCAGCAACTATAATCTCACATTGAGCTAATTTGATCTCTTTCTGTAACAGGTGCACTCAATTATTCTCCCCATTCTTCACCCCAGTCTAGACCAGCAACATTTACTGGAGAATATCTGCCAGCTCAACTGGCAGGATCAAGGTTTATGTTACAAAAGCACCTATTGTAATTAGGATTTTAGCCACTGCACAGCTGCAAAAAAGCAACCAGTCCCGGCTTTGTACAGCTCACCTCTAACTGTCCAGAACACGGGCAGAAGGAAGGAAGCTGGGTCCAGATAGACCCAGATGAAAGGCAGGTAGTTGCCTTATTTAAGCACCAAGATCTTCACTGATGTCAATACAATGCAGGCACTGAAATACTTTGGTACACCTGGTTTTAAACAAACCGTCCAGAAACAGGGAGGTCAGAGAGGTTAGAAATTAGCTTCTTTCTTCCTGCATCCCAGCCTGCTGCCCAAAATACAGTCTCTGTCTTGCTTTCAGACATCCACTCCGATCCTTTGCAGAACTAGGGATTCTAAGTTTTAAATAACACCATGTCGCTTGGAAACTTTTACATTCCTTTTCAAACACTTCATTAATGTCTTGAGACAAAGTAACCAAAGAGCTTGTGTCATTGCCCTCTCCTAGACAGATGGTGACACACAATAAGGAGAGAAGTTGCAAAGATTTTGGCTGGTGCACAAAACAAGGCGATAATTTGAAGCAATTGAAGGGGCAAACAAACAAGAAAACCCCACACAAACAACACAAAACACACACACACACCCCCCCAAAACAAACAAAACAAAAAAGCCACCACACAACCAAACAGTTGGACAGTGTTTAAAGGTAGTTACTCTCCAGTATTGATGAGTTTGTAACCCCATCGCAGCACAGAGCTTGCAATAGAAGTCCCAGTCCTTGGAAACGTGATTACCTGGGGCTGCTGAAGAAAGTTTTTAATCTTTAACTAAAATAAAAGCTTGAAAAATTTCTTAAAAGGAAACTGAAAGACACAAGTCTGGGTTTGTTTTAAAGCCATAAGTTTCCGCCTAGCATTAGTGAGCACTGATCCATTCATACCTTTCATTGACGCTATCCCAGGAGGTTCTGCAGCCTTCCTGGTCTGTGCACTGCAAGCCACAAGCCTGCAGAAATCAACGTTCAGCCTCCTGGGCAGAGGCCACGCACCGTTTTGCTGTGGGACAGACACCACGGCCAGGAAAACCTTCCTTTAGGCTGACACCAGCTGATACTGACCCAACGGCTGCAGGTGCATAGACTACTTCAGAAAAACGTAGTGGGGACAGGAATGCTTTAATTCACTACACAGGGACCCAAAAGTCAACGGGAAGGTTTTAGGAAGCAGATAAGCTCCAGGAGCTTGAAAAGAGCTGTCTTGCTTCACTGCACCTTGCTAATATCTACAGAAGTGATTAGAAAACCCCTGGTCACTTCAGAGCAGTCCTGTCCCCTGACAAAGTATGTACAGCCATGCAACTAAAGATCATATCAAAACATACAGCAGCCAAGTGGCTGGTCATGGTTATCTTGGCAACCTTGACTCAGGCATTTCCTAGTTTCTCTGTGATTATTCTTGTGGTCTTAACTTTTTTTAATTGAAGATGCAGTTGTGCATAGCTTCTCAAATAAAAAAAATAGATAAATAAATAAATAAATAAAAACAAACAAACAAAAAGCTTGAACAGCATTATGTGAAACAATGCCAATCCCCTACATAGGTCAAAGTTGAATCTGTACACATATCACACAGTTCTTAATTACCTGAGCTAATTGATTTTGCCAGGACAATTAAAAGGTGAATAAGGATATGATACTAGAGGAAAAGAAATGAAACAAATCAGTTCATCTACTCTTGGCTCTCTTCTTAAACTGCTATAAATTCAATACCTAGCAGAGACCAGTTTCACTGCAGAAGAATTAGGCCTTATAGTTTTGCTTGAAGGTTTTGTACCAAGGGGAAGAGAAAGCAATTACTATAGCCATCTGTCCAACACAGCTTCTCCTCCCTCCCAGATCTCTAGGGAGCCTGCCTGCAACTGTGCTATCTAATCGTTAAGGGGAAAGCCATTCAGTTACACTTCGTAATTCCTCACTCAAAAATGAAACATGTTTGGGCTTCCCCACACACACACTTGGCTATTATATTTCTCAGCACAGCTGTATGTATTCCTGCAGCAGCCCACGGACTGCTGCCTTCAGAACCATGTCAACAGCAGATGATTAAAAGCAACACTTAATATAATCTTCTTGCTTCCTCTCTTCTCTGAGCAGAGATACACTAGTTTGCATGCTAATGGCAACTAATGGTTCCAACAGCGTTGGAAAGATGACCTTCTGGAGTGAAAGATTGGCCTGTGCCGAGCAGATTGACACAGCAGTGCTTGTGGCTCCATGAAAGACAACCAAAGGCAACCAGCCCTAACAGGGCTTGCTTTGGCTTTTCATGACTGAACACTACAACTGCCTGGACTAATGTTGACAGCAGGAGAGGGTTGCTTCAATCCCGCACCTGAAGTCACTAATCTTGGAATAATGAGTTACAAATTTCCAGAGCAAATTTAATCTCTTCTTAATGACAGGCTAGTATGTAATTCATAGGGAAGGAAGACAGCTGGGAGTGAAATAAAATCTTTGCTAAAATCAAAGAGTATGTTGGCCTAGTTCTACTCTGTGCAAGCTCAGTTAAAAATGACCTTCGCCACATTTAAATCAAAATTGTGGATTTGGGGAAAAAATCAGACTGCTGATGTGATGGAATAGTTGGATAGGGTTAAGCATAAGGCCAGAGATTTCATATGAAGAGCGTGAAAGGACACCTAATGTTGCATGTTCTTCTTCTTCTAAAAAAGTACCAAAAGTCAACACACAAATCCAGAGTTTAACAGCTGCAAAGTACCTACAGTTCAAATGTTCTCCCAAGTCGGTGCCTGCTTGCCATGAAAAACAATAGTTAGCTAAAAGTCTAGCAGAGCTAAGTTAGATTTCAATAATTAAACACAAAAGGAGACAAATTTGCATGTCTTCACTGATGAGGTTTAAAGCAAGCTAAAGGATTTGAAAAATATTCTGTCCCAGCAGAATATCCAATGCAAACCCTTAAGCAAAACATTTCCGTTCCTGAAGGTCAAAAAAACTTCAAAGTTATTACAACAGAGAAATAACTTTTTTTTTTTTAAAATTCTATTTATTTCTCTTCCTCACCGTTCGTGCCCTTTGTTTACTTTTTTGAAAAGGTTTGTTTATTCTGTCAGCCCAGACAGAGAAACAGCGAGATCAGTTCCTGATACAAGCTGGCTGTGCTACAGATTGTTTGCTTTGATGAAAAACTAAAAATCTCACTATAAACAGAAAAGAAATCACATCCTCTCTCTTATTCTTCTGCACATTCCCACCACCTTTTTTGTTTTTTTCTGCTGAGCCATGTTGAGTCAACTGAAAACTAAGCCAGGAACAAAGTTATTGTAAATAAAGTAAAACAATCTTTCGCTTGGTGGGTTGCTTTTTATCTGGATTAGTTCTATGCAAAGGAGCTTGAAGGTTACAAATGCTAGTAAGGTGTGGGGTGAGAAATGGCAAGGCCAGGACCACCTCTTCCAGCAGAGAATCACACTTAGAATAGCTTAGCACGACAGCAAAAATGCGGCATAGGTAGGTGACTGATGTTGTCTTTTCTCTGAGATCGTTTGCTAACCAAGCACAACTGTAAAACCTACAGACTCTATTTGTTTAAATGCAATTTCTATTCTCATTAAAAGTAGGTTTCCTAGCAAATTTGCTAACTAACTTCAAAAGACAGGAGATTCTTCTAAAATATTAAAGTAAATCTGGCTCATGTTTGGAGGTATCCCTTAAATGTTTTTGTTTGGTTGGTGTTTACTGTAACAGCAAACCCCACTTTGTGTACACTAATGCAGTAGAAATCTGGACAAGCAAGGTTAGGAGCAAGAGTCCAATTGTCCTGAGTGATGCACTGCTGACATGCTCCTATCGCTTGTAAACGGGACACATCTAGGCCACGGTATGGAGGAAATTGCCTGGCAAGGTCTCCCAAACAATGTCCATGAAAGAGAGAATGGTTAGAAATGCACACGTGTCTCTGCAGAGCTCAAAAACCTGTGAACCTTGGTGTCTACCTGGGCAGAAACTGAACTGGTACCTGATGTGATCTCCTATTGCGCAGTAAATCTGCTCTGAAGTTTTCTCCTTTCATTATATTAAGTCACAATCGGTATTCCCAGAACATACTGTACAGCCTAATGAAAGACATACAGCTTCACCAGAGCTTTGATCTGCAGGCACGTTAAACATTTCTTCCAATTTCAAGTCTTTCAGCGAATATTACTCAAATTACTTTGGATCACAGCACTTTTCAGCTCATCTCATTGACTAAATTTCACGTTCACTTTTAACATAAAATTACAGGGGCAGAGAGGTCACAGATTGAAAAGACCTGTTTGGTGGTTCTGTTTTCCTGTGCTGCAGGAGTGGTCACAGACTTAATTAAACAAGTTGTTTTTCTGGGCAGGCATCGTACACATTAGGAGTTGACTGTGGCTGATGTGGATCTATCTATAGTTTAAAAATCCATTATTAATTTCTGTGTCAAATTGGCAAACAGGCTGTTACAAACCAGGGCAGGATGGGTCCCTACTATTTATTATCTGCAATGCTGCTACTGCTAATGCACACCCTCTAGGGCAGGGGTGTCAAACTCATTTTCACCTACATTTATGCAGTCCTAAAATTACATTTGGCCCTTTGAAGGCAATAACGAGGCTGATGTGGCCCCCAGTGAAAATTAGTTTGACATCCCTGCTCAGCTTTCTAAGCCAAATACAAGAGATTTTGGTACAGACTTCCATGGGTGAAGAAGCAGGTTTTGCCCCTTTTTCCATTTAATCACTTCTTGAAAAACAGTCTTCTGATGTTCTTGGTTGGATGGGATTGTGTTTGTTCTTAAATAAACTATCTTAAAATTGATTGGTGAATCAAAAAAAAAAAAAAAAAAAATCACATTCTCCTACATAAGTAAACTGTAAAGAAAGTGAATAAGCCAGTATTTGGATCTACTGTCAATACATTCTATAAAAATACATTGGTGCATGAAAATATGTACCTATAGTCATACTTCAAGGACTTTGACAACTACTTATTGTTAGAATGCATCATACATTTATGCACACATCTAAGAACCCTTGATCAATAATCTCCATAAAAGCTAAACTGCACAAACTAATATAAAATTCTTAAAGCATACACTCTTACTGTTCAGTTTGAGTGACTTTATATCTCATCCTGTTATGAAGACACTCCTTTTAATATTTCTGTAAAATCATGAGATAGTAATGATTAAGAAGTCTTCACTATACATTATGAACTATACATAATCAGCAAAGAGCTACAGAAGCACACACCATTCCACATCATTTGCTCAGTAAAACACTTTTTTTTTCTTGAGAGACAGACAGACATTGCATAATTTCACAGAGCTCACACTGGCATATTATAGGGAGGACATTATATCCTGCTTTCCATGAGACAGAAACTTGCCTAATAAAAGGCATTAAAGGCCAAGGTCTAATCTCAGCAACAGCTTCAAGAAGTTAATCCAGATTTACAACAGCATGGTACAGCCCCCTGTCTAGTTCCTCAGTAGTAAACACTTCGTGATGGTTTCTATTTTTTTGCCAGAGAAAAGTCAAGTCATCTTCTTCCCAAAAATCTGTGCTTCACAACAATGCTGGATTGCTAGAACACAAATTCCTGTTCAGAGAACAGAACACAACAAAAGAAGGTTTCACATTTCCACACTATTATGTTAAAATCCATCATGAATAACAAAAACCTCATGTGGCAAACTACAAAGCTAAAAAACATCTACTACAATACTTGGGCACTAAGGTAATCAAGAGATATGACAGACTGTGCAGCAGACTTCAGTCCTTCCACCCCAGAGCTTTCCAGCAGACAGTTTCATGGCTGAAACAGTATCTTAGAAAAATTCCAGCCACCGTCTCTGCTCTGAACTACTGCATCCACCAAAATCACTTTAGAGCGTATTCACGCTATTTTTGAGGGTTGCCTCGGCTCAAGAGCTGTTTTCTTGCTCACTCCTGAAAAGAGGTCAGTTAGCTCAAAAATATTTCCTTGGTTACTGCCATCGGAGACAAACCATGAGCCATGGCAGCCGTCACTGCCGCCAACAGCACTCCGAACGCGTATCTCAGTAACAGCACAAATACTGCTCACAGCCAACCTGCCTCCTCCAGGAGACCCAGCCACCCCTCCCAGCAGCCTTCTCCAAGCTGTCATCACCATCTCAGTCCAGATGCCTGTTAGAAAAAGCAACAGAAACACACCACAAAGAGCAATGCCTCTCCTTTACACCCACACACACTCACATGTGCCTCCCTTGTGCCACAGGCTGGCTTCTCTGTAGTCCCGCTGGGGTAATGAGTTCACACGAGGCAGAGGGGAGGGATACTGAGAGGCAGCCTCCTGTGGAAGCAGTCCTGGATCTAACCAACACTGCACCAAAGAGCTGACACTCTCCTGGAAGAGTCTGCACAAATTGCTTAGTAGTTGCTTGAGTGCAAACCACAGCAGAGAACTCTGACACCCACCGTGCCCAGGCTTTAACCCTCCCCAAGGTACCACTGGCTTCTTCCCTCCCAGACAGCTCTCTGGCCCTTACACACTCCAGGGGAATCCACAGCTTAGCACGAACAGATAAATGTGCATCCCAACAGGAGATACAGCAGATTCATTTTCTCAGACTAAGGGATGGAAAAGGCTCTCATTAAAATAACTTTAAATAGTAGAGTATGCAGTGCCAAGGGAAACCAACAGCACTGCTGTGAATTGCTGTCCTGGAGTACTTTCCCGAGGGCACACCCACACACCAGAGCATAGTACTGTTATTTAAAGACAAAGGAGAAAGCTGCACCAGACCTATGAATTTCATTGGCAACATGACACCAGCTCTTGGACAAGGAATCAGTTCTACATATCTAGTTCAACAAATACTTCGGACACAAGTTCACACTGAGGAGAGTATTCATGCTTTCACATTGGAGTGCCAAGGGTAACACATCTATAGCTGTCTGAGGCAATATTGGGTCACCACTTTAGAATTCGGTTTGTTGATAAAATTGTCCCTTTACCACCACAAACCCCAGCAGATCAGTAACTTTAGATACAAGTCACTCTTTACCTAGGGTACAGCAGAAGAGCTGTATGTATGCACTACTAACATCTTCTACAACTCCTGCCATCAGTCAGGCTAAAAAAGGAGAAGTGTCAATCATTTTAGATATAGGGAAACTGAGGCACAGGGAGAGGAATCCAGGTCACCAGCCAACCTCGGTTTCCCCTACCTGTAAAAACAAAACAAAAGTTGACTATACAGACAGGCTACTGGAATGGATCTACCTTAAGGGTAGCACACCAAGCACTTCCATCCTTCCCCCATCAGCCAACCAACACAAATCAACACAATATTTATAGTAGAGCATGAGAAAACTAACAAGATTTTCTATGTTTTTACAGCTAGACACCGAATCAAAGCATCACCATACTAGGTATGAGAGCTTAGGACACCTGCAGTGTTACAGACAGGTGCTGGTAAGTGGAAAAGGTAGACTAGGAGAGCAGCAAGACACATAGTATGTTTTTACATTGCACTTTCTTTCCCCGGCCTCTCCTAAACTCTGTGCTAAACAAATTAATTTACCAACTATAGTGAGTGTGCAATGGTACTTTCTGCTGCCCATACTGATATAGTAGTCCACATGTAACCAATTTAGAATCAAAAATGTCTCCCATTCCAGACACATTTTGCTCTCCAGAGAGGAGGCAGTGGGTGGCAGATTGAGCTCCAGCTCTGCTTGCACACAGTGAACTGACCAGAGCCCAGTTACACACTGAGACCCAGCTCATCTTGGGTGGGAGCCCCACAGCAGGCAGCAGAGTCAGGGCAGAGCAGAGGTCCCCAGCAAGGTCTGGTGCAGCCCCCGCTCTCCCCCAGGCACCATTCCTCACTCTCCCACAGGGGTGACTCCTCACTAGGAGCAGAGGTGGGAGAAGCTCCAAAGCTTTATGGACAAGTGTCACATTGATGTGAGTGGCTGATAAATGTGCCAGATGATTGCACTTTAAAAATCATTTTAACCCTGTGTGTAGAGATGCTGCAATAGTAGCAGATCTGTGGAGTTAGAAGACTAAACGCTACTCTGCAAGTGACCATGAATGGCTAACTTTCCGCTGCCCCCGAGACAAGGAGAGGAAGGTATTTACCATAGAAAAGTCACCAAGAAATTCTTCTCCATCCACTCCATGCTCAAAGGAAAGCTCAGACAGCACTTTCAGTTTTGTAAACTAGATTTATAAGAGTCAGACATTTTTTCATTTGCATAATTAGTAAAGGTAATGTCAGCGTGCATTTGTAAAATGGCTTTGCCAAGCTCAAAAGGCTTAGTTGTGTCTCTCTCACTGTTTTTACTATCCAAATATTGTCCCACCAGCATACAGCATATGGAATAGAGCAATACTTGCTGAATGTTTCAGTTTTTGTTACTGGTAAGCATCTGCAGTACATATGGACATTTACTTAAAAAAGAAACAACAACAACAACAAAAGAAGAAAAGAAAAAAACTCACAAAAAACAAACCATGCACACAAAAACCAAATAAGGACCTAATCCTCAGTTTCACTGAAATATTGATAACTTCCACCATCCAAGCATCTGACCCCACATATTCATATGTTCACACTCATGGGTATGGCCCTCCAAAAGCATGACAAGGAATGGCTCATACCCAAGTGCCTCTAACTCAGAGATCATCTTCCCAGATTCCTTCACAGTCAGGACCGGAGGGGATCACTACGTTCATTGTGTTTGACTTGTTGAACACACAAGATGTTCACAGAAATTGGATTAAACCAGCATTTTAGAAAGCTCTTTAATCTTATGTTAAAGACTCCAGGCAATGGCAAATCTACTGCTTCCCCTAGAGCTGGCCTAACACTAAGGAATGGGCTTGTGTTTCAAAGCTCTCACTTTAATTTCCAGCCCATTGATTCTCATTGTAATTTTGACTTAATTTGATAGTTGCCCTCAATTTTATCCTTCTTGTGTCAGATGTCCCTTCTTGAGTTTAGTGGTAAAGGGAAAAAATAGAACAGAGTATCTATCTACTTTACCTCTTCCCACCTCACCTCAGCTTTTCCCAATGCTAGCAGAGGATGACCTGACTAGTTAACAATATCCCAGCTTCATAATCAGATCTTCATTCGTGTAGACCCTCGCTCCTTACTGGCCCCCACAGCAGAATACTGTATTCAGGTGGTGACTTAAGAGTTTAGACAAATGGCCTGAACTCGGCAATTGCCGGTGTAATGACTCACAGGAACAGGTTCTGAATACAAATAAAGTGCTGTCTCTGTGCAGAACAAAGTTGCTGAGACACTCTGGCTTTGAAAGAGGTGAAAAAAGGAAATGTTTGGTCAATAATTCCTGTAAAATCCTGGGGAATTTTTTTTTCCCCTTGAGAAACTGAATGAACTAATAGGATCAGAAATTTGTGCAACCAGACATCCAGTTCAGCCCAAATATTCATATATAGGTGGGCTGCTACAACCAAACTTTGTTTATAATACTTTTATACTCGAGCATCAGTTATTCTACCAGATAATGTCCAAGTGGTGGAGGAGGGGAGTCCATGGCTTAAAAACCTCACTGGGCAGGTGAATCCGCAGCAAGATTTAGATAAGAAAGCAGCAGCACAATTTATACACAAGCTCAGCATATTACCAGAGCAGAAGGGGGGCTTTAAATGGGGCTTGAAGCAGCAGAACTGGCAGAAATTGGAGAATAAGCATAACCAGGGTGAGAACTCTGCACAGATGCTCCTCACCCTCCTGGTACATTCAGCACCATTTTCCCCTGAAATCATCTACCCAGACAGTTTACACTACAATGTGGGCTATGCAAAAAAAAAAGCAAACTGAGCTATTATCTTGTGGTAATAAGTCCCACAAGCTAACAAAACATTACCAATTACAGCAATCTGTCTACCCTTGTTTAATGCTTTTCCATTTCACCAAGTTGTTTCTTGTTCTGGTATCGTGGGAGGAAGAGAAAAAACATAAATACCCAGAAGGCCTCTGCTATAACTTGCCCTCTGAGAATTTGTTCTCTTGATCTTCTCAGTGCTACTTATCTTTCAAAACTCTTTTTAAATGGAAATCAAGCTATGCCTTCTCTATTTTCATCACCATTCTCTGGACTTTTCTAATTAGGTAAACAGGGTTCAGTACTGTTCAATAGCAGCAGAGCAGGCTGCATATCAATGGGAAAAGGTGAAGAGAGACATAAGCATCTAAGATAAGGATCTTTTATTAGAAAAATCTCTGTGGGGAACAGAATATTTTATTTTAGCTGTTTTCTTTGCAGTGAGAGCTAGCTGAAAAACAAAAAATCATCTGAGGTTCCCTAGATAACATTTTACATCTAAGAGAAGAACAGATCCCAAATGGAAATAAAGCAAGAAAAATTCTGAGCAATACATGAGGAGGCACTGTGACTGAGTCTCAAGGCATTTAGAAATACCATCAACTTACACTCCAGACTTAGTCTTCATGTGAAAGAGTCACTTGCCCCAGCAACCAGCACCTTTGTAGAAAGGTCAGTCATGTGGGAAAGTTTTCTCTGTTTCTCATTTATTTCAATACTGAAGGTGGGGAAGCTCCAAAAGGCCAAGAAATTTTAGTCTGATCTCATTCAGATGGGATTTCCTTCTGGAGAAAGCACCACAGAAGCTGTTTTCTACCTTTAAATCCTTGACTGCTCTAAAACCATTTCCAATATTTCAGTTCCCTTTCCTCCCTGAACAGGCAGATCTAAAGATCTGCTTTTCTTTTCCAGCAGTAAGAGAGAAGCAGCAGTAGGACTGAGAACAAGTGCCCATGATTGCTGGACAAATGGAACCACAGCATTTCTCTGTCCTACAAAAGGACAAAATCAGAAATACTCTGTCAGCACAAGAGACAGGTCCTCACCCACTGGCAAGGAGGATCTTGCCTGCTTTTGCAGCAACAGCAAAATCCCAAATAGCCTCAGTAATAAACTGTGTACCCCATAGTGCCTACAGATTCATTATCCTGCTTTACACAGCCTCCAGCCTTGAGCACAGATAAACCCCACACATTTATATAATCTGCATGCAGCCTCAAGCTCCACAGCATGCAGAAACACAGTCTAATCAGCCAGTGCTCATCCAGCCATGTTAAGCCCCAGGAGCTGTGTGGTCCCATTGGAGGACGTGAGCATCACAACAAAGCAGGCTAATCAAGAGCACCTGGGCACAGAAGGGGGCATTTTGGCAGGAGGTGTCCTCAAGCATAACATATTTTAACCAGCAACTGGGTGACATGACTAGGCATGTCAGTGCCAAAAAGGCACATAAGCCACTGTCCAAGAATGATGTATTTCGTGACAAGGGGCTATGCTTTGCTTTCAGCTTCAGTATCTCTTTTGTTAGGAACTGAGAGCACTACAAGGATGATCAGCTCTGGACTGGAGTCCCCAGCTATTCCTTGCCTGGCTTTCTGGGGGCTCTTTCCCCTTGGTTGTCAGTTATAACACCTTGGAGCTGCAGCTCGCAGAGAGTCTCAAGGTCACATACTGGTACTCAGAATAGCACCATTTGTACATCAGACCCCAGAGGGGACTTCAGCACCCATAGGTTGGCTCATAGAGCAAGGTGCTTCCTCAGCCTGTTGCAGGGAGCCAGGGCTGTGGAGCTCTGAGCAGTCCTCACACAGCCATAGGGAAACTGCCCTCCAACTGGCCCCTCACAGTGACACTTTCTTTTGGTAAACATTCACTATTTTAATCTCTTTACATGAGCAGGAGACTAAAGCCACACTTTTAACCACTCATCAAAACAAATTACATTGATTCAAAGGAAGCCTTGAACTTGCATGATTCAGGAACTGGATTAGCTTGGCACAGCCCTGCTCGCTATGGGGTACTGCTGATGGAAAGCAGGTTACCTGTAGGCCTGATTGCAACCTCTATTTCTGCTGTAGTTACCTGCATGCTTTCCATCTCTTCTCATTATGATATTTAGCACAAGAGATAAGATTGCCACAGAACATTCAGAGCCCCACAGGTGCAATCTGCATTTGAAAAATGCTTCATACTCTAGAGCGCCTGAATTCCTGAGTAAGCACCAACCAATTAGTCCTCAACAACGCTCCATATGGATCTTTACATTGCAGAAAGGGTATCCCTAAGTGAGAGTCAAGTCAGAACACGCCCCAGAGGTCCATGATCCTGCATTGCCACTGTGTTCAGACAGAGCCAGCCCGAGGAAGGAGCACACATCCACCCCTAGAGCTTGTCAATGAGTCTTTGCTGGTAGCAAAGGGCTAGTAAGATGGGGCAGGCAGAGCCCAAGTTCTCTGGGACAGATCGTCTTTCTTCCCCTGTGTTTATGCAGCATCAACTGCAAAGGGAAACTGGTCTCGGCTATTAATACATCATCAGGATCCACTGTTTATGGAGGCAGGTAATTCCCACTGCTTCTGCTTCCCAGATAATAAAACTAAGGCCAAAACAAGACAAAAGATGAGTACGGGGTCAGAGTAATTTCAGAGCAGGAGAAAAGAACCCAGGCAGTGTTATTACGAATTCCTGTGCCACCTTGCCAGCTCCTTAGCCCCCTTCTAACATGGTCACTGCAAGAAGAGCTGTCACTGCTATATTCTCACAGCTCACGCAGCTCTAACACACAAAGCTGGAGGCACCTTTTCCCTAGCAATAACTTGACTCCTGTACCTCCTGTGGCCTCCTTGGTTAAGTTTAAAACAAAAGCAGTAAAGATGCTTTCTGCCTCACAAAACGGCAACAGGCTCAGACTACTAAACACGCTATCTGTTCTCTAGCAGAAAATTATTTTTCCAAGGGATTTCCACCCATACTACTGTGCCAGGTCATCTCTCAATATGAGAGGCAGGGAAGGTGTTTCCCTGGGAACAGTAACCATGGCAAAGCTCTTAGCAGTGTCTTCCACTCTCTCTACCTACAGAATAAAAAAAAAGAAGAGCAGATGCTTGAGCTCTGTCTCCAGCAGGCCCACGGACCCCCAAAGCCATGAGCAACCTGGAAGCACCTGATCAAAGACTCAAGAAGGAACTTCAGTTAATTCTGTTCTGTCTTTTACTCAGATGCCAGACATTTCTGCTATGCTATGCTGAACTCAGAACGCTTCATTACAAAGAGTGCAACTGGAAACATCGGTGTTACCAAAAGGTCAGCCAAATACTACAATGCATAGGTAGGCACTGAGCCCAAAAATCAGCACGCATAGATGGCCGACAGAAGCAGACGTACAATGGACTGGCTTTGCAGTTTTCAAGCCCTGGCATTGTGTGTTAGAGCCCTAATAAAGAAAACATCTGCAAACCCCAATTTGTAAGCAGTAGCTGCCAGCAGATGACCTGCTTCTGGTCCACCTCTTTTTCTGCAGAATATTCTCAATTTACCAGATTGAATACAACTCTCTCTGCTGAAGAGCTAATTAAATAATAACAAACAATTCAACTTGAAAGTACATTCATAGTGCATGTTTTGAGGGATCTTTTTGTCACGTACTAGTGAACATGTTCTGGATTTGAGTCTTGCTAAGTATTTAAGTTAAGAGAGCAAATGAAACCGAAGGGGTCCTTGGTTCTCTCAAATGGCACATAGAGAAAAAGTGTGCTATGATTCAGCAATCTCAATGTGTGACTAAGCAGTCAACAGCATAGTTTTCAACTGACATCACTCCACTTCAGAGTTAACATGCAATTAGCACAAATTGCCAGGACATCAGCATCTTATACTAGCAACCCACTCAGAGGGAATACTGTCCTGGACCCAGACCGGCTCATACAGAGCACAAAAAACTCAATAGTCCAAGTTTCTGTTCTGTGTACAGTGAAACCAGAATCCTCACAGTGAGAAAGATGATGCTCTTCTATGTAGTAATTTAGGAGCACAGGGTGACGGGGTCAACTGGGCCGTGAAACCCACTGCCTCAACTGCTTACATTCATTTCAAAAGGGTATTTTACATGCACAGCAAGTACCTGCTTCAGACATACACACAGAAACCTCAGTGTCTAATACCTGAGTGAAATAAACATTTCTTCAGAATGAATCCAACACCCATTTTAACCTTCTCTAGGTCAGATCGCCGCAAATATCCCAGAATAGCCAGCCAAATCAAATAATGCACTCATATCTCAGTTAATAACCAAATCCACTCAATTGTTTTTATTTGCCACTGATTACTCAGAGAAAGCACTAGGGAAAAAAAAAAAAAGAATTAAAAAAGAATTTTTTTGGTAAATCTCCTAGGAATGCAATGCAGCTACTACCAAAAGAAGATGCTATTTCTTTCAAAGATGCTGCACATACCTTTCTTTGCCATGCGCTCCAGTCTAATGCATCCTCCTATAAAATCATGATACGATTTCATTTCTCCTTCTGTTATCCGGACAGCAGTGAAAGGTGGATTCCTGGGCACCTGTTGTCCACATTTCCGACACCGAGAAGCCATTGCCACAGCTCAGGAGGATCTTGTCAGGAATCTGCTCTCTCAGTTTGCTGGAATCCAGCCTGATTCTTCAGCCGTCAGTCCAGGCTGGTGACTTTATCCCACTTAGTTCATTCAAGGTCACCGTTGCCAGCAGGATGTTCGCCATTGCAATTGGCTAAGACTTTTATAGGCTTACTGACTGTGTTTGTTTCTCTCTCCTTGCTTTCAATATCAGTTTACTTTATTCTCTCATTCAGAATGAAAGCTGTGAACCTCAACACAGCCTATGCCCTGAATGGCTCCCTTATCATTAATTTAAAGCTATCTTATAAGCGACAATGAAGAGATAAGATCCCAGAAGCACAATGCAAGATCATATAATGTCTCTTAAAGAGCATGCAAGATACAGTCACAAATTTTTTTTTTTAAGAAAAGGTTTTTCTTCATGATTTTTGGTCTCTTTCAGGTTCATAGTTTTATGATTCTTCATCACTGAGAATGGATTTTCTTACTTCTGCATTTCAGCTTGGATGGTGCAAGGAGACCGCTCTGCAGAGCTGCTCAACCAATTACTCGTATGTCTGGCTGTGGTACTGGGAGGCTGCAACTGCACAGAAAAGCTCTCTGCTGCTGTGCACGGTCCCTGCTCATAAGATCTGATAATCTAAATGAACGGAGTAGCAAATGGAGGACAGAAGGCATTGCTGGCATACATGCTTTGCTAGCTGTGCACTCCCCCCCACAATTATAATATATATATATTTTTTAAAGAAGTTGAATCCATCAGTTTGACACCAAAATGAGAGATTTGGAACATACATATAGAAATTTCTCTCTGAAGGTGCTGGATGTTTAAGCTGACCTTTTTCCTATTTTAACAATTACTATAACAGAAATCACTGGTCAGAGAGCATTGTGAAGAAACTAGTACTTGGGGCAGTGACTGCAGAGAGCGCTCAATCCTGATATTGTAAAATAAGGGGACCCTTTCCTGGGGTCGAGAGGGACCACACAGGAGATACATAAACAGGCACGAGGCCAGCACTGGTGACAGTGCAAAGCACACAGTGAGAACTTACTGAATCAGGGCTGAGCTGCAACCCAGAGCTCAACTGCAGAGACCTGAGCACAGAACAAGCTTCGTGCAAAGACCTTATACACAGGCCAGGAGAGTCTGTCTTCCTCTGCCCTAGTTGCTACCACCTGTTGGCACTTCACATAGTTGCAGCCAATGCTGCCATGCTGCTCATGGTCCTCTCAGATCACAGCTGATCCCTACACAAGGAGTGGGAAAGGGGAAGCCTGATTAATACAAACCAGAGAATGAACTAGAGGGGACAAGGATGGCCAGGTGAAAATAGCTTCACACGATGCCACTACTAAAATAGTGAATAACTAGATGGACAGGCATGAATGCTTGTAAGCTGAAGCACAAAGAAGTCAAGTCAGCTTTACTTCTTCCCCATTCCACAAACTTCTGCAGCTTCTCCCCTGCTCCCCAGCCACACAGCAAGTGGTTTCAGGTCCCTAACCCAGCACACACAAACTGTGCAGTGAAACACCTACCACGCCTGGGAAGTGGCGAGTCGTAGGACCTCTCCTTTTAATGAAAGCAAGCTACAAAGGGGATCTTCAGTTTTAACACAAAGGATTTTTGCTGCTTCCCCACCCAAATTTGCTGCACAGCATGAAGCTGGTCACCCTCCTGCTCTTTGCCAAAACACTGCCTGCAAAGTGAGGACAATGACGTACTGAGCTGTTGGGTGACCTGATTCACTAGCATTTGTAAAATATTTATTAGAGCTTTGATAGAGGAACTGCAATATTTTACAGATAGGAAGAGCAGTGGTACAGAAGGCAGAATTATGCTGAGAGTTTTCTACAAAATAAGAAAACTAGAAACATAAGCCAGGAGTTTTATCTTACAGCCTCTCTTCCATCCTCTTTTTCATTACAGGTGCTCAAGGTCTCCTTCCGTACACAGGCAAACATGATGTACCTTGGAAAACAAGCTTTTCTGACAATATGTTCATGTGTATGTCTGGCATACACACAATAATTATGCTTCAACCTTGCATATATATAGATATACAATGGGGGAGAATCCAGTATTTGTGACAATACACTGCTGTCTGTCATCCTCCCTTGCATATGCTGTTCCCACTGGTATCCAAGTGACTTAGCAACAGGAGGATCTGAGACACTCTGTTCCAAGGGGGAGGCTTGATGCTGGAACTGCAATGCAAGAAGAAATCTGCCCTAGGGACTCAAAAATTGCCTCTCCTATCCGCCAATGATTAAAACCAAAACACACCACATACCATCACGTCACCAAAACCAAACACCCCCCAGCGAGATCAGCAAGAGATATCTTATTTATTCATGAAAACCAGCAGCATCCCCTGACCTGTGTATAATACTCTACAAGGCTGAGAAATAAGTAATCTAAATCCAGTGCTGCTACTAAAGTTTATATACACAGAAGCTAAAGAAATTTTTAGAATTCCATATTTAATACCTGAAACCCCAGCTTCACATTTCCCTATTTTTTCTGTGATATTTTACCTTAAGTTTGACCTGTTCTTCAATAGCTATGCTGAAACACACTATTCCTTTTGCATATACTTGTGTGACCTTCTGCTTTCCCCACCATCCAGATCATGAATCTGATAAGCCACAAGACATTTCAGCAGCTTGACATGGAGGATTATTTTCAGAGCACACTTGGTGTTGTTACAGGTAAGATTCATTCCACTGTTCAGCCAGGAGAATGAAACTGGTCTTTTCCATTAACTTCCATTTATTTTCTTCCAACTAATAGAAAGCAAACCAGGATTCCCTCCTCCTCTTTTTTTAAAAGGGGCACATCCCAGGCATTGTCTAAAGCCCCAAGGAGTTAAAGGAATGAGCAGAGAAAAAAAATATCTCTGCTCTTGAAATTACTTTTCACATACAGCGCTGTTGCAATTACAGCGTGCAGTTACTGCACTAGAAGGCACTAATTCCAGTGCCATATGGCTTTGGAATCCCATTACACTGATCTGCTTGAAGTGATTTCCTAACTGACAAGCAAAACATTTTTGGTCACCTTCAGCGGTGGGAAACAAGAACTTTGCCACTGTTGGTGCACACTTGCTCCCACACGACCTGCCAGAAGTAGGCATTAGTATAGCAAAGATCAGAAGACAACCTAGCCAAAGAACTTTTGTTGCTGTCTCAAAGCTGTGTAGACATGCAGGGCCAATCAAGGACCACTACCCTCATTTAAAAAAAAGTTTAAAAAACACCAGCATCATCACTGCAGGATTAGAGAAGCTGCACGGGAGATTAATGGAATCTTCATAGACCAAGCAGTAAGCAGGACTTGCAGCTGCACCTGCAGGGTTTATTTTATCTAGCTTTCTAGGCCTCTGCCCCTAAGTGCACATCAGCAAGACAAGAAGGCATTTCTGTCTTGCTAGACCTCTGCTTGGCAAGATCAAACAGATTCCCAGTGTTACCAATCTGTAACTGGCAGAGGGGTAAAGAGCAGCTAGATCCAGGGTTTAAGCTTGGATGCAAAGTTATTCCAGTCTCAATCATGAAAATGCCCAAAGATTTGAGCAAGGCTAAGAGCCTTTCTTTGCAACACATACCAAACACACAGCTCTTGGCTTAAGGAGTCAGAGAAATAAAATGAAAGACAAGTAAATGCAAGAGGAACAGATGAGAGAGATACTGCGTAAGCCAGAGAAGGTTGTGATCCATAAAACTGGGCATGTCAGGCCACCATTCTCCCTCATTCCTAAACATCGTGATCACCTTACCACCAATGCAGCATGCAGGGCAAGAAGTGGATGCACAGACATGCTCTGTACCATCACCCTCTAGAAGCAGCATGAGCACTTGAAAATAAGGTTTCTAGACACTAAGAAGGGAACATGTTTTTCTTCCTCTCTCTACTCTGCCACTGACACACTGAGTCACCTCCAATGCAAGGGTAACCCCGATTCTTCCTAGCATCCAGAGCGCTGCACTGTTCCTCTTTCTCTCCCTGCAGCCAACCACTGGGGCTCTGGCAGTGCAGAACACCACCTGGATCCATGCAGCCAAGACCACCAGGACAGATTCTTTCCCCAAGAAGCAGCTGTGCACATTCCCTGGTGGAAGAAGAATTTTTGTTGTTGTTGCAATTCATAACTTAAGGCAGATAAATGAGAATCAAAAAGACACAGGGATAAAAATAGGATCTGTAAGAATCACAAGGGCTGTTGATGCACAGGGCCTTTGAACACGTGTCAAATGTTAGCCAAATGGGAAGAAACAGCTTCTCACATTACAAAGTAAAGGCATTTCTAATGTTATATTGTCATCTCTCAAACACTCAACGTCAGTTACTGCACAGAGTAGGATACTGGGCTTTAGGGACTACTGTTGGTTTTTTTTTTTCCTGTTTGCATGTCTGGGCACTGAGGTTCACTCAGATAACTCTGAGCAGTCCACAAGGAAAAAGGAGCTTCTATCTAGACTTTTCTGAACACCAAGACTTTGACTGACTTGGCTGTGTCAGCTAGTAGATACACATCAAACACACTCCTTTCATACCCCCTAGGGCAAGGCTTGCATCCTTCTTGGGAACTGAGGATAAAAATCAGTTGAAGAGGAGTTACTCCCTCTGGCCTGGAAACCGTGGAGTACATGTTCTCATTTTTTTCCCAGCACAGGGCTGCTGTCAAAAGCCAAAGGTCTATTCGGAAGGACCTGCCCACAAGGTGTTTTCTCAGTGCTGGGCACTCACAAATGAGAGGCTGCAGCACTCTCCTCTGTGTGTGCCCACAAGCACAACCACACAGCACAGCTGGACACCTGCACACACCTCCACTCAGGCAGCAGGAATTCATTCTGCTCAATGCCTGACGCTGAAGAAATGTTCCATCCTCACATCCACCCACAGCCTGAACCCCTGAGCTGTTTCCAGTTCATTCTCCCGAGTTTCATCTCTAAGCCAACAGCTCTAATGGATTTAATGTTCTAGAAGAACACAATCTACAGGCTGACTTCCCAAGTTACACCATTCTTGGTGCGTATCAGAAAAATAAAGGGATGGATAATCCACTTGCATGTACGCTGTGTTTAGCTCTCCCCACGCAGAGCACTGCATCAAGCACCAGGACACAGCAGGGCCAAGATATTGCCTCAACACACACAACCACACTCCCAGCCCTCTTCCTCCCCAGCCAGCAGTTACTGATTTTCATCACCCGATTCTGTCTTGATTCTGTAATGTCTAATAGTAGGGTATAATAATGATGGGCTTTCTAGCAACCTATTTCCACAAGATTTACAGGAAACCAAGAGTTTCAATCCTTTGTCAAAACCAGGCAAGAGCTGCTGAAGTTATATGGAAAAGGGCCATTTGGGATAGACGGAAAAAGCATGAGCATAAAAGCCTCATTTCCTTTCGTAGCAAGCCTAAATTTATCCAGGGACCACAAATACTAACAGGCAAGTACATCCACACAGTAAAAAGTTGTCTGTAAGCCAGCTTCAGGCGCAGAACCAGCACAGAGCTGCATCGGAGATCTCTTGTCCTACAAGGGGCAGCACAAGGGTTTCTCTGCAACATTAGAGTAATGCACAAAGACCTTCTCTGTCAACTCGAGTGTTTTGCTGTCAGGACATGCAGTGTTCATACGCTGGGATGTGCTAAACAGTGTCTGCACAAGGCTAGGCCTTCAGCCAACATAAAGCAAGGACAGCGCTTTGACTTAACAGCACTGTGGCCTTCAGTTGCCTAAAGCTGAGTGATGCCGTGTTCTGATGAGATAAGAAATTCCTCTTTAATCTGACAGGAAACCCCACTGCAAATGCTTTCTGCTGACCAGCACAGGTTAACTCAAAGTGTATCTAAAACCCACATCCATTTATGGACCTTACTCCCAAAAGGCATAAGATCACTTCATGGAATATAGCATTAAATAATGCTTTGTACTTCTCCAGTGATTCTCAGCTGAGCACTTTAGCACCACAGAGAGACTGCTACTCCCATGAAACAGACAATTTCTCATTTAACTGCCAGTAAAAGGATACAGCTTAAGAATGCTTTTTTGTGTTTGTTATATCTGAACATGCATCTGAGAAACATTAGAAGGCAGCTTGGAGGGTGAGCAGGAATAATTTCACCTAACATTTTGGCCCACAAAAGCCAAAATTTGGGGAGGAATGTGCTAAACGCAGATATCTATACGTCTCCCACAGGCTTGAGAGCCCTTTGCATTAGTTTATACTAAGGGGAATCTTTAAATGTAAAGATATTCTCCTTAAAGAAGCAACAGCGAAATGGTTCAAAAGCAGCTAAAAACAGTAGGTTCACAGCTAGGACTATTCTGTTGTCAAGAATGAAACCATGCCAGACTTAACATATGAAATAGTTGATATGACCTCAAAGTGGACAGGGACACATGGACCAAGTGGCATGCCATCCTCCTAATTGCTCCCAAATATACTTCTGTCTCCACTGGACTTTGGATTCTCTGAGGCACCAAAGACCCGTGCTTACATCAGTACCACCTGGAGTCAGCAGTGTTCAGTCCTTTCTTCAAAGATCTATGGCAACACTGATGTAGGTCAGCACAATCTCTCCTGGACCCATAAACAAGAAATATTGGCCAGCACCTCCTCAGTAGCAGAGTGCATTTTTCGGTCAACTGTACTTAGAGCACTGCTCCAAAGGTATCGACCGAGGTACACTGCATATGGGCAGCAAAGAAGGTTGAACCATGTGTTATCAGTGCACATGCATCACTAAAAGTAGACTTGAGTAGGTGACGCATTTGCTGGAGTCTGCATTGATTTAAGAGAGAAGCCAGCTTGCACTGCATCTGGCAGAGATCCCTCTTACTGTGAAGGCTTTTGTGCCATCTGACCCCACACCCCAGCAGAGAGCAACACCATAGACAGACTTCAAGCACCACACTACTCACCTGGCCAGTGCTTAGAGATAGCATTGAAAGCCAGCTGTGGCACCCAGGAGAATATATTAGAGCCAGCCTCCATCCAATCTGTCACTCAAAATTAATTCTTAAGTGATACAAAGACATTAAGAGTAAAAAGCTTCTTCTCTTCCTTCTCAAATGCTGCTTCTTCATAAGATGCTATAAAATCTGACCTGTCTCTGCTTTTTCTTCCACTGCCTGTTGCCCTGAGAGCTCTAGATTAACAACTCACTCCACAAATTCCTATTTACAGTCACCCTAACTGAAAGAGAATCCAATTGTTTAATGTGCTGGTAAACAAACAATAATTGTTGCTTGCCTCCCTGGGCTCTGGAAGTTCTCTTACAAATGATTATACTTCTTTCTTTCTCAAGTTTCTGAGCCACGTGAGCTGATAACATTGAACTCAGATCAGGCTTCCAGCCTGTCCACACAACACAGGAATTACCAGCCATCCACCTGGCCCTCAGATCTCCCATGTCACCTTCCAGCCTCCTAACTGTCTTCAGTCCTCCACACACCCTTCAGGTATCCACACAACATACAAGCCTCAGTCCAGCCTTCCACACAACCTTTGAGTCAGTCACACCACTCCCCAACCTTACCTCTCAGATACCACACAGCTTTCCAGCCTCTCCTTTATATTTCCTTCTACACCTGAAAAAAATCTACCTTCTTGGTGCATTTCTTCCAGCTAGTATCTCTTTCCCAGCTCCTGTGGAACAGGTCTTGTAGCCCTTCTCCACCCCACTATTAGTGATAACACCACCTGCTTTCAGCTGGGGAAATAATAGCTTCACCTCCTCTTTAACCCTCTGTTTACTGCTCCTTTGTAGCATAAATTCACACAGTTCTACACAGCTTTTCCATCTGCTTCTGGGTTTAAAAATACCCGCTTCAAGAGTGGCAATCAACTGTACAAAAAATAAAGCAATACTTTCTGCTTGTGTCAGAAGCAGAGTGGCACTTGATGTGCCCTCCCCTGTGGCAGACGAGGCTGCTCCAGCACAGCTGACATCCAGAGACCAACAGACACACACAGGTAACAGTCCTGCTCTGGCATCCTGCTGGGCAGAGGAGGGTGCTGGGGATGGTGGCTCATATTTCAGTTCTCCTCCATCCCATGGCCCGACTGGGGAAACCTTGCATGGTGGTGGCACTCCAGGTGTGAACAGGAGAGTGGGACAGGCAGAATGTGGTCTGTATAGAGCTGCTATTGCAGATACTGAGGTAGAATGACCACAGAATACCACTGACAAACTCAGCTTTTCTTCTGTCCAAACAATAGTGCTGCTCAAAGTGCACTTGGCCGCTAGCTTTCTTTTCCCCTTTGAAATACAACCATGCACAAGGCTCTGCTGTATAGCTAGAGTGTAACTCAACATGATCCAAAATGACAATTGCACATTGCTGAAACTGCATTCTCCCCTGGCTGAAAACAAAGCCAGAAAGTAGGAGTTTTATGAGCTAAAGAAAAAAGATTAAAAAGTTTACCTCAAACTGAACTGTGACTCCAAAGTCTGCTGTGAAGCCTCTCCTGTCTTCCACAATATGGAAGAGGAAAAGATACTAGACATTGGTAACAGTGCATATACCTAAGACAGATGAATTGGTGAGAACAGCTTTGAATCTCTCTCTTTAAAAATTCAGGAAGTTTGTTTTCACAAAATAAGCAGATCACCATAACAAGGACTAATCAGATTTTCCCAGCAACCTTCCTGCACCAACTACTGGCATGTAATTGCTGGGAGCTTTCTGATTAGTTATGCACTTGATTATATCTCAGGGTCATACTAAGGCCATAGCTTTTTTGTTTGAAATAACCTTTTCTCTAAATATTGCCAGATCGATAGTATGGCTCCTATATTTGTCATCAGCTTTGCCTTTCATGCTGAAAACACCGATATTGATCACTTCAGAAATTAAGCCTTGGCTTCAGAGATGGCAATGGGTAACGGTGAACTTTAGGCTCAAAAGAGGGAAATATATGCAGACATCCTTTGTTATGTGAAGGATTGTTGATGGATAACAAGAGGCAAACTCTCATGATAGTAATTCTAGCCACAGAAATTCTATTATAATATGATCTCCATACCAGAAAAAATGCATTTGAAGTGTTAATGTTGTAACTAACAGACAACATATCCGAACTTCACACACAAATAATCTCATTTCTACTTATCATTGTTACTAGAGCTGCATGTGTTTGTGTTCTCTCCCCCAGTACCTGTCTGTCAGCACTTGCACATCCACAGAAAGTATTAACTAAACTACAGATATTGCAATAATTGGAGATGCTAGTAACTGTGGGCTAATCCTCACATATGTATAATTAAAATAAAACTGCTACATTAAATGTCTTGGAATTTAAAGGCAACAATCACTCTCCAGAAATACTGAAAGATAACATCTCTGGGTTTAGATTTTTTTTCACTTTTCCATGTTCCAGTATCTTGAAGTGGTTCTCCAGTGTTAACTGAGAGTAACTGCTATAAAATCTCTGGAGCTCAAGGCATGTATTGAATGAAGAGAATCAGATCCTGTCAGCAGCTGTTGCCAGGCAGACCAAAATGCTGTACATTAGCATTGTTTGTCTTGTATTTATGTCTTGGAACTGCAGATAACTGCTCTTGTGTCCAGCGCCATTGCCCAAGGGAAACTGGAAATCATACAGCTCACAGTCATGCAGAGAAAGCAATAGCTAAATGGTTTTCAGCCCCTCATATCTCGTTGCCCCAGGCAACAGCCTGCACTGCAGAAGTGGCAGATCCAGCCTTCCTCATGTGAAGTCTGTAACATATGGTGTTAATATATGGATTGATATTATAAAAGCCCTACTGTAGTACCGTTGGGGTGCTCACATATTAGGTGATATGGGTGGGCACATAAACAGTCTCAGGATAAGAGCTGCTGGTTTCCATCCAAGATCTTTGAGACACAGATGGAGATAACTGGAGGCACAGAGATTATAGCCTGCGCTCACGGATGTGTAGCATCTGACTCCAGATCCTCTCAGCTTGGCTTTCCTTGAGCTCTTACGGGAACTGACCCAAGATCCCCAAATGAACTCAGGGCAATTCTGACAGAAGGTCATAAGTCTTGGCTCCCAAGGCAGTGCCTATGCTGTGCTGCCTCTTAAACCTGTTTGCAGCAGGAGCTATAGCTGGGTCAGCTACAATTGAGTACACTCAGACAAAAATATCTGGTCCTGCAGAGTGCTGAGTGCCAGCAGTTCCCCATTTATTCATGCAGAAATAGAGCGCTCTTTGGACCTTTCTGGATAAGAGCCACTCTGTTGTAATATTGATGAGGGATCATTTCCCACCATGTCTTTGCAATGTTTCAAAGGATTTTGGCTTCTGCAGCAATTTAACATTAACTCCCATGCTTGAGAAATCCAGGTCAGGAATCAGTGACTTTTAAAATCAAAAACTGGACTAACATCTCAAAAAGGACCTTTTTATCTCTATTTAAGCTTCCAGAGAGTCAGCTTTGCATTCACTGTAATAGTCCTGCACTTCCTGCAATAGAGTCCTCAGAGAAATTCATTTATATTGCATTCATGTAGCTCTGGAATCAGGGAAGCTCTACCAATGCAAGAGAGGGCTGGGCTGGCTGCCTTGAGGTGCCAAACAGGACCCTATGTCCTCGAACCAAGGGGGTACTGGATGGTAGTCCCTTATACCAGAGCAAAACCATGGGTGCAACCCATTTCTGAGGCAGGCAGGGTAATGATATTAAAATAAGCAGCAGTGCCTCTCTCTGAAGGCACTGAGAATCAGTACTTTGGTGGTGCTTGCTTAGCTCTTGACTGCCTAAAGGATTTGGGACCCAAATTTCATGACAGCAGCAATTTCAGAACAATACATCTTTCAGAACACTCCAAATACAATGCATAGCAGGTGCAAAGCTGTTTTTGAGCTATTGTGTGCATGTTGTTCTGGTAAACAAAATAGACAATAATTTCATGACAGCGTGGATTTTTGATCCTGGCAGCCTGTCTTTCCTTTGGCCATATTGTCTGGGATATTGTTCTGTACTGTCAGGTCCCAGCAATGGCTGGAAAAGATGGGGACAGAACACAGCAGCTTTGTAAACTAAATTGTAGGTTCCATGGTAGCCAGGAAGTGTCTGTCTCAGTTCAGCACTTTACTTCCTACTACATTGCAAATAATATTTTAACAGAAAACAGAAGAAAGGACTATTCATTAATGCTGAATTATTTGCAGGCTGCTGCTGAAAAGGCATCAGCCTTTTGTAATGCTGCACTGCAAATGACAAGTGTGTAGGTACAAATGTAACGTATTTACCCTTGCATAAATGTCTCAGACTTGCACCAGACTGAGTTCACATCCTGGATGTGGCTCTCATCCAGTACATGAGCTCAGTCATTCCTCAGAGGCAGTTATGTCTTTGAACTCACAGATGTTCTCTGTGTTGGGCTTAAATGACAGTGGAGCTTGAAGATACTGTGATCTCAATCTGATTGTCCCCGACACATCTGTCCCTATGCCAAAGTGAACCCTGATATCGTTTCCTCCACTAAACTCACAAGGTTTTCTTCATAATGTTTCTGCTCTCAGAGCAAGACCTCCCTCTGTGCCATGATTTACAGATCACTTGAGGTATTTACAAGTGATTTTTTCCATCTATGCATGTAAGAGTTGGCTGTTTCTTCACCCTGTCTCCCTCCTGTTCCTTGGTTTCAGTTCTGGCCATGTCTGCTGCGCTGGTTAGTGTGAGTCACCAAAGCTGACTGAGTAATCACAATCCAAGTGCCATGTTATCCTTTTCACATCCTTCTCCAGCCTTTTCTCATGTCAGTAGGAGCAGGCAGCTTTGTGGAGAACTCAGAGTTTTTCCCAGTCACTGCCCACCTGGGGAAATACAGATGTTACTGTGCTGAACTCTAAAGTGAGGTATTATACAAGAGGCTCAATCAGTGGGCTACAACATATCAGCATTAACACAAAACATTTGTGGCTTATCTTCTCAGAAATGCTTGAACACAAGCCCAGCACTGAAAAACAGGAGAAAATATACAAATGGGGCTAGTATCAGGTACCAGACACTGTGCTGTCAAAATTATTTTAGCAGTTATACAAGCTTCATCCAGAAAGATTCATCCTAGATGGAGTGCCGACTTATTCCTTGGAGGCTAAGAAAGGCCTCAAACACGGTGCAGAAGAAGGGAGAACGGAGTAACAGCAATGAAATTGCTCAGCTTATTCTCTACTCATTGAGACAGTCTGGTGCTGCAAGTACCTCCCCAAACGATGAACCTGTTTCCCCTGGGGAGATATCCTCTCAGGGGATCACTTGGATTCAGGCACCATATGGAAGGTGAGGAAAGGAATTAAATAAAAGATGAGGGAAGAGGTAGAAAAAGGCCCTTGTATTTAATGAGCTGCCAGGAATTGTGATAGATGTCAGCTCAGTTTAATTTCCTTTGAGGCCATCTGAGCTTCCTTCTGCCACAGAGAATGGAACAGACAGAGGCTCCTCTCTATCTGCTTTTGGCCCTATTTGCTTTTTAACCTTGGGACTTAGCAGTATCGAATGGTCACAACTGCCTACACTGTTAGCAAGCAATGACTTCTGTCAGCACCAGCAGCTTTCATTGTGCCTGATCGAGAGACCTCGCACAGGAGGAAAACTCCTATACTTGCTTTCCCCTGGAGACTCCCCCCATGTCTCCTCTTGCCAAGTAGCCTTGGGCTTGATCTGGAGTCTTGAAGAGGAGAGGGGAAAGTGCCACAGTCTGACTAGCTCATTGAATGATGCTGCAGAAGCAATTTTTTCACTGCTTGTGGCTTAAACTACCTCATTCTTTTTTCTTTTATTATTATTATTTAATATTTAATAACCAACCTCTCTCGCTGCCCCTCCTCCCTGGAGAAAACAAAACAAAAACACCACACACACAAAACAACAACAACGAAAACCACCACACAGTGTTTGCAAATGCCCACTCTGGAAGTTGGTAGCTCCTCTTTCTGCTGTATAAAACTGTCTGAAATCCAGTCCTGAGGCAGAGTTGGGTTCAGGAAAGCCCTGAGAAGAGCTGACTCCAACAGTGGACATACAGATTTGCTTGCAACTGGCCATCCTAGAATAATTCATCTGAGTCCCAACTGCTTTCTAGGCACCAACAGAAGCTACAGAGACCAGCAGAGCTTTCTAAGGGTGCACAGGACCCAGTGCTCAGCAGGCATAGCTGTGGGACTATGTGCACCACCAGTAGTAACAGCAAAACACAGATCCTGCCACCTGACTTTCCTTTAATAATTCCCTCACACATCAGACACTCTTCCATGCATTCACTCCAAGGAACAAACACCTACAAGCCATTACTGAGGGAGGCTGGAAAGTAAAGGACAGAGTGAGACTGTGGTAGCATTAGATTTAACAGCAGCAGTTTGGAGGCTTTTGAAACAGGCAGTGACCTACAGATTGGCAGATTGGATCACACCTCCGTTCCATCCAGCCGAGCACCCTGTCTCCAACAGTTGCCATCACAAAATGCGTAAGTAGAAAGTGTGAAAATTCTGCAGCAAGCAGATGGTGGATGGTAACTACTCCTATTCCCTTTTCTCCTCAACATCCTGGTCTCATACTGGCTTGAGAATGATAGCTCAGGGTTTAACAGCCAGTTTTGGGGAGGATATCAATAAATGAGAAAATAGGTAGAGCTGTAAGCAGCCTTTCAGTTCTGTGGGGCTCTGCCTGCTGCTGTAAATGATTAATGGGAACACATCTTTTTCTTGGATTCTGTTAAGGATGGTAGAGGCAGGGTCACATCCCATATGAAAAAGTATTCAGCTAAAGTAAAAGACAGAATATAAAAGAGAAATCCCTCCAAGCTGTGCTTTCCTGAAACAGAAGCAAACTCAGTGTATGCTGCTGTTCCTACTGGTTCTGGGAAGCAATTTAGTCACCTTTGTCTCTCCCTAAACATGAGGCCAAACCATCACAAATATTTTGCCTTAAGATAAACTAGTGTTTCAGATCCCCAAATCATAACAATCTCTTATGGTCTTTATTTCTGATCATGCCTTGACAAACCGGGTCAGGATATGGACTTCAAATAGGTACCATGTGCTCTTGTAATATTCTACATTTTGGAGAGTGCACTAGGCACATCTGCGCATTTTTCATGGTTGTCTTTGAAAGCTTGATTTCTGCTTTTTATAGGCACGAATTTGCAGCATTAGCAAAACACTTTTAAATAGTTTCTCATTAAACAGTTCCCAGTGAAACAGCTGCACAGAATAAGCCATATAGAATGGGATAAAATTAATAATCACAATCTAGGAACAAAAATGTAAACAAGTAGCTTTTTTAAGCTGCAAAACTAAACCAGATAAATTGTAATTACCTCTCCTTTCCTCCATTCCACTTTCCCATGTGGATTCTCTGAGGCATAACAGAATGAGCTTATTAGCCTTTTCTTCATTGCATCTTTCTCTTCAGTCACTGTTTTCATATTTTGCATGAACTTAATATTTTATGACCATTGTCGCTTCACCAAATTTGGTAAAAAATTGGACAATTGTTCAAAAGCTTTATTGGAGTATGCAGAGAAAGATGGAGATAACATGAACACAGGTCAATTTTTTAATAGAAGTAGGTTAATAGATAAAGGAACTCCAAACTACCACTTCTTGTTAGTATGAGATCACAAGCAAATACAGCGAACATATTTTTGCAGTTTTCTATTGTCCTGTGTTACAGGGAATGCAGTGATAGATGCACATCCCATGCCTGTATCTTACTTTTGGGTAAGGAAACCTGGTGTGCTGTGGTTTGGGGAAAAGACCAGTCACCTCTTGCTGCTCATCAGAAATCTGAAAGTAGGACAGAGCCGTAGAATCAGGGGTTTGCAAAGAGTTTCTGAAATGCATGGATGCTCTAAAACAAAGAGAAGAATTTTCTGTTGCAGGCAGGGGAATTTCCATTGCCTTGATTTAAGCCTTTGCATAGAAGTAGCAGAAGGCCTATTTGATATGGTAACTTGAAGGGTAATGTCTTTAAAAATCTCTTTTGAGTGTCTTTGCTGTACACAGACACAGATCAGAAACATCACAATCATCTATCCAGCTGTGACAGATTATTTGTGGCTTTGCAGCATAAAACAGATTCTGTGACTTGTGATGCTAAGCCATTGGTCTCGGACAAGAGCCAGCTCGGGTTATTCCATTCTGCTGACCTAAATTCCTCTTAAACAGTCAAGTGGATGCAGTATCATCCTTCACTTCCTGTCCCAAATTGTAGTACAACTTCTCTTCACACACAAAGATATTCTACACTACTCCTCACTGCTAGTAGTTAAGACAAGAGGGGTAGGAATTGGCTGATGATGGTTAACAGATAGGAATTTTAAGAGATTGTGTAAGTCCCGAGATGTCCATCCTAAAACAATTTCTGCCACTGACTTCTCTTTTGATGTCCATCAAGTTACTTAAATTCTTCTTTCTGTTCATAAAATGGGAGATTTGGCAAATAGGAATATATAAAACCAGATGAAAGCTGACATGAATGTATGGTTTCTCCTCGTATATATCATTTGTGCAATGTACTGCTTTCTTCAATTTCACATCAGTGCCTCCCCTGCCAGGGACACCAACAGACAGCTCATCTGGATCCAGTTGTCATTTGAAGATGTGAAGAGCTCTTACAACTCAATTGGAAGGGGAGCCTCTAAGAAAATCCTACCTCTAATGTGCTACAGAATTCTTTACTGGTAAGAGAGAGGAGCCAAGCTCTTCTGTTTCCTTTCGAGACAGCTGACATCGGTTCTGGCAGCTCCATCTTATTATAAAATCATTTTTGGAATAAAAATCTGTGGAAAATGGGGCACTGGGTGGAGGTGCTTGTATGCGTAACTGCCCAGCACATTGCCCACGCATAGCAAAGCTGGCATCAGATTTCTGGGAACCAACTGCCAAGTGTGGGTGGGTAGTGAGTGCACAAAAGCATGTTCTGGTGGGCTTTGCAAGCCCAAGAGCTGTACCATTCCCACATGCAAAGAATCCTGCTGTCAGCACCAGGTGTGTCACCCAGCAAAGCTTCTTCCCTCCCCAACATAGAAGAGCTGCCACTTTCCCACCTACCCAAAGGACACACTTTTTTCAAGAGATGAGTCTTTCCCCAACACCTCCCATCAGTCAAGTTTAATGAAAGTAGGTTAAGTTAAAAAAAGAATCTTGACGCAGTTTTGGTAACAAGATCGGGAAATGTTTTGTGCTATGTCTTGGATAGGAAACAGAAAGTCTGTTCGCCTTCATGACCTACTCCTGTCCTAGACACCTGTGGTGGCCTCATTACCTCACCCACACCAGGGCAATCAGGAATAATCCCAGAAAGGCTGAGGGAGCACAGGGCTATTTAAGAGATCTCATCTGGTTCTCTGCTGTTTGACACTGTGTAAAGATGTGCTATGGGACAGGGTGCATGGTACTAGAAAGCTACTAAGTTAAGACAGCTACTGTGGAGTAGGTAAATACCTTCAACACTTTGATTTTAACCTGTGTGAAGCAGGCAGCTACATGTATGAAGTCTGCAGCAGGATAAGAGGCTTTTTGTACAAGTGCAGGAACTGTCTAACATGAGTCAGTTAATGAGGGATCAAAGCTTCTGCCCAGGACAGATAAGTTGAGCTCCAGGCAATTAATTATGCTTGTGACACCCTTATTGACACATTAAAAATAAACTGGCATGTCATCTACTTCAAGCAGACCAAAATGGTCTCATAAAATTTTTATTGCAAATATAAAGGTGTTTCTTTTTAAATTTACCATAGAATTCTTGTTTGGCTTTCTGCAAATTTTGTGAATAAGTTTCTTCCCTCCTGCTACTGGGTGATATGAGAGCTGTGCTCCCAACCAGGCATCCACTACATTCTAGACAGGTTGAATGTCATCAGTCGAAGTGGTAATATGAGGGCAATAGATGGTGTAAAAATAGCAAACACTATAACGTATGTTCCTGGTGAGGGATCCCCTCAGTTCACTAAGGATGAGAGCCCTTTCAGTTGTTTGAGCTGTAAAGATTCCCGCTGAACTTTCAAGAGACCCTGGCAGCTGCCCAGGAATTACGGTTCCAATGAGCTACTGCTGATTCAGCTAAGTAAACTCATGTTACAAAGTGTGATTCATAAACATGGTGCATCATAAGTGGCTTGGAAGAAGTGTTCTTCCTTCAGCCAAAAACTTTTTTTTTTTTAACATTACTTGCTTCTATTTTTGTAGAGCTGCTTTTTCTAGTTAGATGATTTGATAAAAAATGAGCACTGTCTACTAAAAGGCAGGCAGAATTCACAGCAGGGTCTGATTTCTACATCTTGAATGGCTGGAAAATGGTGGGATTATCCTTCCCTGTTGGAAGCTGGTGAACTAGGCTCTTGCCTTACTATAAAATGGAAAAAAGAAAAAAACTTTATTCCTCTCCCCAAGACTGATCTGCTTGTTGAGCTCCAGGAAACCAATGAGACTCTCTGGCCTCAGCCAACATGACCCAGCAACCTCTCTATTTGTCAGTAAAAAGGGAAAGGTTCATTAACATCTTTCTAGAGCCCAGAATGGTTTTCTACATTGCTAAATGCTATCATAATGCTACGTCAGCTCTAACAAATCCCTCTTGACATCAAGGAGGGTCCTCAATATGGATAATGGGGATCTGTATTGAATCTGACAGGAAAACCAGGAGATACACAAATTTCTTTGGGTCCACTGAAATACTCCTCCTAAAAATTTAAATGTGCCTCATGCTGGATCCCAGATCTTCATAATAAAAATGTGAATTCATGTGACTTTGTGTCAATCTGAATTTGTACAACTGAAAAGCAACCCATGTTGGCATGACTGGGTCAGAGAGACTGACGCTACCATCAAACTGTCTCTCCCATATCAAGCCCCTGCTGAGGCTACCAGGAGCACTGGGACTGACCCTCAAGAAGAGCCTGGAGAAATGAGACCTGGGCTCAAGTATTTTATTCAGTTTAAATCTGCTTTTGTGCTATTTCTTTAGGCAAGCTACTGATTGCATTTGCTTTCTTAAACTTATTTCAGCTGCTACAGCTAATATCAAATACAGGAAGAATTTTGGTCTAAAATCTTTGTTGTATTGATATATTCTCCAAAAGCCACATTCTGTTCACACCCTCAGTCTCACACAGATTGAGTAAAATTAATTCCAAAGGCATTTCAAAAACCTATACAGCATCTTTGGTATTCACAATACACAGTCCAGTACAAAAACTGACAGCTATAACATTTGCTCCCATTCAGCTCAACTGAAAATATTCCCTTTACGTGACACAATGTAGCCACAATCTGCTTTAAGTCAATTGTATGTAACAAAAAAAGGTCCCAAGAGCTTTTCTCAGTTGCTATTTGAATCACCAGCATCTCCTACTGTCTTGCTACTTTCAGGTTACATGGGTCCTTGTAGTTTGGTTCCCAGTGCCAGCCAACGGAGGGCCAACTTAGACTTATAAGGATGCCAATGCATAGTATAGGGCCTTACCTGTCTTCACTAGCATTTGAAAGTTAGCAAACAGGAAAATCAAGCCTAACATGGAGAAGAGCTTTTGGGATCCTGTCCTAGCACCTTCCAGAACCCTTGAAACAGCAATGGCAATAAAAAAGACTCTGAGAATGGGCTGCTATTCCAGTATCACAAGCAAGTGCAAAGCACATTTGCACTTCTGTTCCTCTGGCATCCTTGCACCACCCCCTTTTCTCTGCCACGTCCCTGCAGGAAGCACCGTGCTTGAGTATTTTACACAGATCAGTTAACAGGTAGGACATTCTGCTCTTATTGTTTCTGCTTTTTGGAGAACTGCATGCTTGGAAAACAAACCAAACCATCAATAAAAGGCTGTCTAATTGCACAAAGCCATGGGTTTGCAATCTGCTGATGGCTCCTATTTCACACACAGGTGTGATATTATCACACAAAGGCTTCCTGCCTGTACAGAGCATTAGCATCTCCTGGAGGAACAGGGCCCCCAAATCTACACAAATATGGAGAGAAGAAAAATAAAGATGTCTTACCCACATGGGTGATAACCGTAGTCAGTCGCTGGGTGAGCTCCTGATGTGACATCTCTTCTTCTTTTAACCAAAAAAGCATTTCACACAGGGAGCCGCACAGCATCCAAAAAAAGATGCACCCAGAGTGGGAGGCTGCACACTCACTGCCTCACTCACACACAAAGCGAGGACCACTCCCACGGCACGGCCCTTCCAGCTCTCACATCTTTTGCCGGCTGCTCATCTCTCCCAATTCGCTGCCGTCCATGCATGTACCTAGAAAACCTCCTTCCAAAAGGGGATTTTACCCCCGTTGACAACAGGAAGGGAGCAGGAGGGGGAAAGTTGGAAAAAAAAAAAAAAAAAAAAAGGAAAGAGAAACAGGCGAATTGATTGCTTATGGCTTTTTTTTCTCCCTTCTCCCGCGGATGAAGCAAAGGATAAAGAGACAAACCAGCAGGCAGATACCTTCCTCCAGGGAGACTTTTGGATGGTGATACTGTGAGTCAGGGAAAAATCCTGGAGGTAGGAATGGCATCGGGAGGAGTGGAGCTGGCAGGAGAGCTGTAACAGCAGCAGCTGCTCTGCGACGCCCTCTTCACCAGCGTGCCTGGGAGAAGAGACCAACCCGCCCGCAGCCTCCGCTGCTCCCCCTCGGCCCTGAGGCTCAGGTGTCTTGCCGGTTGTCCCCAGGTGGAACCCCTCAATGTCCCTAGAGACCATCCTCCCCCCCATTCTAAAAGTCTTTGCCTGACAAATGGGATTGCCGAGTACATGGAGGAAGAGGGGGTTAATGGGCTTTTAAGGAGAGTTGTAGCCAGAGGCTTTGTTGCCCTCCTCCACGGACAGAATCCCTGAGATCCTGCTGTGACTAAACCCCCCAGACCCTCTCCAGCTGCACGTGTACAAGAAGGGTAGATTAATTAGTTCTGGGTGCTGGGCAGTGTACAAGAAGGGTAAAGTAATTAGCCCCAGGTGCTGGGCAGGTCTCACCTGCAATCATGGCCACAGAGCTCAGCTGTGCTGGCAGGCACCGGGGACATCAGTGGGCCAGAGAAGGTCTGCAGGGAGCAGCTGCCCCTGGTGCCAGGGACACAGCTGAGCCCTGCAAGGGCAAAGCTTCATCAGCCCTCCTGGCTACAGACCCCACCTGGGAACGGAGAAGAGGAAAACTGAGGCAGGCAAGAAGGTGAGAAAGGGCAGAACATGCCAGAGACTTGTGAGTCTCTCTTCCCTCATTGTGCTTTCTCCTTAGAAGCCTACCTGGAGCTCCATGCAAGGTACTTCTAGAAACAGGGAAAACGTATTACACATCTAAATATGAAGAAATAAAATAGAGAGGGGGCAACTGCCTGCAAGATCTCTGTTCCCACAGAATGGTTTCAGCTCTAATTCCAGATTTCACCACCCATCCATAGGATTTTGCTTGGGTCCACCTTTCCATACATGCCAAAGAATGTGACATGACGTATACAAAAAGCTGGAGCTGTAAAAATGCCTCTGTGGGCTCATTAGATCTTACAGCACAATTAGTGCATCAGTCCTGGTGTTGCAAAAGGTTTTATCTACCTCTGTGATGGGAAAATCCTATAATCAGCTGGCTGACCTACAAGCCAGGCTGAATATCTGTGCTGTGTCCTCATTTTTGGATGATTGACCAACTGTGCTGAGAGGTTTCTTGCATACTTCTGTTGAGTTAGTTTAACAGCAATTCTGTCTGAAAACATGTGAGGAGGATGACTTGAGAGCCACCCACCTGCCAACATTTTGGGATTAAAGCAAAAGACACTTTTTTTCTGAGATCCTCTTTTTACTGCCTATTTGGGCAGTAAAGTTCAAACTGTAAAGACCTTGACTAATGTTAAAAGGACTCCCTCAACCCAGGAAGAAATTCCATCATCAGGGGAAAAAAAAAAAAGCATATTGGAAGCAGACTGACACCCAGACAATCTTTGGAGAGGTCTGAAAGATCTGCGATGCTTTATTTTGCTCTCAGAGGGTCACAGATTTCAGGAAAGAACATGGAACTAGAAAAATAGTTTTGTTTCCAAACACTGAAGAGATTGTTTTTCTTTTTTTCCCTTCAGGCTGTATAATCCCATTCATAAATGAATTAAATTCCACTGAAAAGTGATGTAGATGGTTTGCTCTCACTACTCCTACAGGAAGGCTGTTCAAGAACATCAAGGATTGCTAAGAGCCTTTGTCTTATTTCTAGCTAAATTCATTCTCAGCTATTTTAAGACCATATGCTCCTATACCAACATTGTTATTCAGCATCGGTAACTGCAGACACATGTACATTTGCTATTTTAAGATACTTCTTCTCTTATTATTTGTTCTTCCTATGTTAGTCCGCTTTCTGTTTTTTCACTATGCCTTCAACAACTTTTGAGCCTGTGGGGTCAATTGCAACCCAATTGGCAGACAGAAATTACAGGTTCACTGAAAATTAACAAGGTACAAAAAGCTTGGAAGGTCGAAAGGATACAGTAGGTACTGAATAATTATGTTTTGTGCCTGCTCCATGCCCAGCTGGGAGGTGGGTTACATGGGACTCAGTTGGAGTGGAGGGTGCTGTCCTATGGTGTGAGTTCTAACAAAAGCAGGAAATTTGGGTTATTTTTGAAAGGTTTAGGCTGCAGAGAGATAGCAAACTACACGAGTTTCAACTGGTCATAGGATGATTTCTTTACATTGCCAAGATTCAGTTGTGCCCGCGTTAAAAAAGGCTGCTGTTGATACCATGGGTTGCCTTTACAAATTCCCAAATGGAAGAGCCACAGGGACTCACATAAGTCAGAAACACTGCAGAAGCACTGGTGAGCCACAGTTCAAGACCCAAGCAGCAGGGGGAAAACCAGGAGCCTGGACAATAGGGACCTCTTGGGGACAGAAAGAAATTAAAGCCCTGTGCCCCAAGGAATGGCACAAAGATGCTGATACAACTTAGCCCGTCACTGTGCTGGTAACAATTTCCAGTCCTGCATATATTTGTGAAATTGAGCCAGCATTTTCACTGTGACAAATACAGACTTCACCTCTGAGAGTTAAAAGCTCTTGCTGATACACTTGTGTTAAAAGTACAAAGGATGATGATTTATGTTTTAGGCATGACCCAGGGTCTCACCAAAAAGCAGGGCCAGGGGCTGTACAAACATCATGATTCCACTATTAAAATGATGGCCAACAGGCAAAAGAATTTGATTTCTCCATAGAGTGACAGCCTGACAAATCATCAGCCATTTATTAGAACCTGAATTAAACAGCTGAGGCCAAAGCTTTGTAAGCAATTTTAATAGAAAGTAAATAGCACACTGCAAACAAAAAATGTTTACAAGATCCCGTGGCATGGCCACATGGAAAGGGAACTCTCACAACAAAAAAATACATTTAGATCAACCTGATTCCTTCTTTTTTCATCTTACTTAGTTATATATCACTTTCTTGTGTCACTAAAAACCATTTAGCCAACAGACTGAAGGGCTATTAAAGATCAAAATGAGATCCATCCATGAAAAGAGCCTACCTTCCTCACTGTATTGATTATTTTATCTTTCCAAGTCTCACATGACCTTTATAGGCTCACCCGTTTTTCAGGAATATCTCCTTCCAGGACAAGATCACAACCTTCTGGTGTACTGAGTGCATCTGAAAACACATACCAGAAAAAAAGGCAGGCTGATAGAATAACAAAAAAGTTTAGAATCCCTTTCCCAATTTTCTTATATTAAAAACAGGCTACTTTGGTATCATACCTCTTCCTCCCTTAACTTTCGGCTGAAGACTGATCCCCATATCAAAGACTGGGGCTCTACTACCAGCTGGGAAAAACTGTAACACCATTGGCACAAACAGGAAGGGTAATTACACGGTCACCACTTCCAACTGGCTATTGCAGTACTTCAGAGCTGCAGTACATTTCCATTAGCAGAAGAAACTGGTAAATGAGTCAGATACTTTGATGCATACCTACAGAGTAAGAACACAGTGCCATTTCCTTTCTGTAACATCAATCACATAGTAAAGGAAAATAGCACTTCATATTTCAAGTTTTCTTACTCTTGTTCTATTTGGAACAATTCAGTCAACAGTGCTCTTGCTTAGTTTTTCAGAGAGTCACAGTGCTAGTGCTTCTCTGGCTGTTCTTGTCTTTCTACTCTCCTCTCAGTCAGCTCCTGTGACAAATCTGAGCTTCTTGGCCAAAACTTGCATGTACACTTTTCCTCCCGCACATAGCTCACCCGACAGTGCCTAGGTCTCTGCCTTCACACTTCACCTCTTGACTAAACTTTGCAAAGCCTGACCTGCTTTGCCTCAGATGCTGTTTCAGCTACTTTACTTGAAAAGGAGCACAGCTGTTTCCAGCATACATTCTGAAGAACAGGCTGCTGAAGAAACTAGTTTTAGAAAAGCTCTCTGGTCACTCTCCCTTTCTTCCTTCCCCATCATAAACCTTTTTGTCACCACCATTCCCATCAATCTACTCACCGCCTGTGCTCCAGAACAGCCATCCTGACACAGACTGGTCAGCTCAGCTGTGAGTAAGACCATTAACATACCCTTAGGAAAGAGGGTATGAAACAGGGCACTTATGGAGAATATTCCTCTCTCAGATTGCAGCGGCCTATAGGGCCTTTATGAGCTTAATTTTGCATTTTCCTGATCATATTTAATACTACATTTCTTACTGAATCCGTTTAGTTATTTTTGAATATATTTATAATTTTGACAGCCATAAAGTTTGGTAGCAACGAGGTTTGTAATTTAAATATGCATTGTGTGAAAAAAAAACTAAACCAAAAAAACCCCAACCAAACAAACAATGAAAAACCCAAACAGCAACAAAAAACTTTTGTTTTTTAATTCTGAAGCCTGATAGTTCAATTTCAGGCCTCTGGTTCCTGCATCTTGAGAAGTTATCTTAGCCATGACTTTATATATAGCAATCATGTCCCTCAGTCACTTTTTGCAGAGCTGAGCCAAATGCTGTCCTAGTTACTATCTCTTCATTAAAAACAACCAAAAAAAGTGCCAATTCATACCTTTCAACATTCTTGCCATCTTGCTTTGAACTTTCTCTTGTTTACGCACCTTGGACAGTGAAAACTGCCAGTTTCAGTCTGCTTTGTGTTGCTTACATAATTCTGACAGAAGCCTTCCAATGCTGAAAGTTTTTAGATAAATGTTTGCTTGTTTTGCTGTTAAACTTTTAAGGAAATCAATATATACCTATTTCTATTGCAATCATTTCTTCCAACACTTTATAGCATCTTTCTTCTTTTTAAAAAAAGCCTGTATTTTAGACTAAGCTGATGGACAGTGATCCCGTAATTTGTACGGTCATCTTACTTCTTAAACTCTATGTAGTTTATTTTAAGGAAGGCACTTGTCCACCTTCAGTGTCATAAAAAACCCAAAGCTCATCTCCCAGGAAGCATTAATGTCAGCGGGCTTAAGGTCTAGATTGATGGTTGCATGGGCAGTTCTCCAGGGCAGAAGGCAGAGTAATTTACAAAGACAGATGTCCTCTCCCTAATCAATTCTTCTGTCCCTAACCCCCGACATGCTGGTTTTCTGCTGTATGAGCTTTTGAACCCCCATTCCATTGTTGTACACCTGCAAATGCCAGCATAAGAAGAGTGGGAAAGAGGGGGACCAGGCTTCCCATTTGCATCAGCTCAAGCTGCCCCAAAACCTGCCCTTTAACTTTTGTCAAGGTAATGAAACAGTAAGTTGTGTTACAAAGTTAAGTTAATGTAGCAGGTAAGAAGTTCCATTGCTGAACTGAACCTGAGGCTTATACATAGTTGATAAATTGCTCAAATGCCAGGTGTATTTGAAGTGGACCTATTAAGGAGAGTGGACTGAACAGAGACCACCAAATAGAAAGCTTCATACAGTTTCAGAAAGAAAGCTGGTCAGTTCTAGCTGCTTGTACATCCTTACCATTTCCAAGTTACTGTGACTTGGAACTACCAAATATAATCACAGGGGAAAAAAAATATAGCATTGCATTTTCATTTAGAACAAGACAACTGCAGTAATTATATGTGTGGACATTTCTTGCTGCTAAGGCTGCGATCTGGATTTCATGCTTCAATAGCAGAATGCCAGATGAGAGGAAACCGCTTACTTAAAATTGCCCAGACAAGAATTACAGGCTTGTCTCAACTGACAGAACAATGTATTTTCAGCCTAAATTCCTTCCCGCATCTCCTTTTCCAAAGACTGTTCATCTGTTGCCATAGAGACCATTTCCAGTCCACTCTTTTCCCCTGCACAGGTTCTATTCTGGGGGATCACAGCAGCAGCTTCCCTGGCCACTCTGGCTGTGCCTCCTGCCCAGGAGCAGCCAAGGGGCAACAGCAAAGCTGAACATCTGCAACCGCACAATGTACAACTGCTGGTAGCAGAAGTGCCTTTTTTTTTTTAATCCACAAAACTGGTACATAATGAGGAGGACAAGCTGTAGCTATGCAGTGCATGAAAACGTGGGCGTGCATCGCCACTGTCAAATCTACTAGGATGCCTTTTTATCCTTTAAAGGGAATGTCACATCAATCACACTCCTCGTTTTTGTTGTGTTTCTTTTTTTTTTTTTTTCCTTCTGGCTTTGCTCTAATGGAGATTATTACAAGTGACGGGAAAACAAAAAGGATTCACTTTCCCTCCACTGGTGGCTCTTGCACAAACACTCCCCGCGCCCGCACCCCGGGGGAGCCGCTCGCACGGAGCAGCCGGGGCCGCGGGCGCTTGGAGCGGGGTGACCGCACGATCGCAAATCGCCACGGGCAGCTGGAGCAGCACGGGACTGGGACACACCCCGCCCTTCGTGAGTTCCACTGCTGGAGACCCCCGAGCCGCACCTCATGCGCCGGCAGCGGCCCCCGCCCCAGGGCCGCCACCTCTCCACAGGAACGGCTCCTCCGCTCGCTTCCGGCGCTGCTTTTGTACAGGGCTGTTTTAGTTTTAACTTGCTGGGAAAGGGGCATTTGGGAGGGATGGGGAGGAGGGAAGGCCGCCAGCCGCCCGGCACACTCCCCTCCGGACTCGCCCTGCGAGGCGGGACCCGCGGCCACGGCGCCCTGAGGTGACGGTGACGGCCCCACCCGACCGCGCGACCCCTGCAGTTCCCGCCTTAAGACCCGGAGCGCGCGCGGCGCTGGGCTCTAGGCCGTGACGTCACCGCCCGCCCTCGCCGCAGGGCCGAGCTCTGTGATTGGCTCTCGGCAGGCGGAAGCGGTCCCGCCCCCGGCCAGTGGCGGGTTGGCGGGAAGGGCCGGCGGGGTCTGCGGGGCGGTGGGTTCGGGTGTTGCGGGTCGTGCTCGGCCTAACGGCGGGGCTGGGGGACCGGCTGTGAGGCGGGGGTGACAGCCTGTGAGGCGAAGGTGACAGCCGGGCCGGGTTCGGCCCAGCCGCAGGCATGCAGGCCTTCCTCAAAGGCCCGTCTTCCATCAGCACCAAGCCCCCCGCCGCCAAGGAGAAGGGCGCAGCCGGGAGCAGCGGGGAGGGCAAGAGGCTCAAACCCATCCCCTGGGTGGAGAAATAGTAAGGGCTCTTCTGGGGCCGTGGGGTCGCTGGGCGAGGTGGCCATGGCTGTTTGTGGGGGTGGGTTGGTTCTGAAGGGGTGTGTGGGACGGGAGGGGGTGACAGCAGAGGGGACCGGTGTCCCTCTCTGGGGGAACAGCTGTAACTCTTTCTGTTGCAGGGGAAAACCAGCACGTGAACTGCTATAACAGCCCTCTGCAGGTGTCACTCAGCAGAAGTGCAGTAAATGCTTTGTTTTTGAGAAGCCTTGATCGGCTCACAAAGTAGTAAAATATTGCAGTCTGCAATCCAGTTCTGCTTCCAAAACCAGCTCAGGCTGGTGTTTACAATAGGACTAGACAAACAGCTTCCTGAGAAATTAGATCACTTCTGTAATACAGACCAGAGGCATTACACACGTTAGACTGTTATGAGTTTGACCTCAAGTACAAAATTTGCTGTGATTCAGTACCTGGTGTAATCAGAAAGGGAAATGTTTTTCTCAATTTCAGTTTTCTTCTGAAACTTTGTTAGCTAATAAAATGCATTTAATGTCTTTATTTAGTCGCCCCAAAAATGTGGATGAAGTTGCCTTCCAGGATGAAGTTGTGGCTGTGCTGAAAAAGTCCTTGGAAGGTGCTGATGTGAGTGTAATGATAACATCTACCCAGTCAGTGTGTTTAGGCAGAGACTTTAGCCAGTGGTAACAAAAACAACTCTTTTCTAACTCAGCGATGATAATTTTTAGAGCGATACTTTATGAACAAGCTAAGTGGCTTCTGCATAATATGTTGTGATATATGTGTAAAACTTGCGATGTTTCCAGCCTTCTAAGCATTGTAAGGTTGTCAGCTTTGTGATGCAGTTTGGAATTTTTCTGGAAACTCAATTGGTAAACATCTTATTAAAAGTTTCAAAACTGGGAAGGCTTTCTTTGTCTCTGCACTACTGTTCAGCTACTAATTTGGACATTCGTGTTTAAGAGGAGAGGGGAAACTTTTCTTTCATGGAAAAGTCTGGATTGCCAGTCATTCCTAAACAGCTCTAGTGATCTATCAGTGCTCCTATGAAACTACTAAACATTAAAATAAATATAGTCTTTGCTACTGAGGAAGTTTAAGTTATAAGTGCCAAGTCTAATACTTAGATGTTGATCCCCAAACTTTTTGGGTTAATGTTTCCAAGTAAGTCTCTTTGGCTTCAAAAAGCTAAGCATGACAACTGCACAAACTGTGCTGCCATGTTGGCATCCGTGACCTAAGAACATAAAGGGGATGAGCCATGCATTTTCTGTTGCTTTTGTTTACACTTGTGTTTGCTTTTGGATAAAAATTTAGTAAATATTCAGTATGAATGATGGTTATTTCCCTCAATCAGGTGGTGGGGAGATGGAGGGACTGAAGGAAGAAATAAAGTAGGTAGCCAAGAGATGGCTGTGCTTTTTGGCAAATGTGGACAATTCCTTCCTTCGTAAATGCTGAGACTTTTTTTTATTTTTCTCAACATTTAATCTGGAAGGGTCATTCTTGTGCTCCAAAAGCAGTTTCTGTTTTCATGGGCTGCTAATGCCAGCTGAAGTGGTTGGTAGACAGATGTTGTGAAAATGACATTTGTGATGTGGCTGTCTGCTCATCAAGAGTTCACAGGAACAATTTGGGCCTTTCAGAGTTTGTTGTAAGAAGCGTTTCACTCATAGTGTAGTAGTCATTAGTTTAATCAGAACTTGCGGAAGTAAAAGTACTTTATTTGTTTGAGCTTAGAAAGCTAAAACAAAGCTGATATGACAGAACTGGGAATGACTTCCATAATTGCTTTCTGTAGTTTGTATCTCTAGATTCAGTTTACTTTGATAATGCTGTTGTAATGTGACCTTGTACCCATGGAACTCTGGGTTTCAACAGCAATGCTGCTATAATACAATATTTGTACAGTTGACGTAATTAGGAAGGAACTATTAACAGCTAAGGAGAACTGAGGTGCTGCCACCTATTCTGTCTGGACATGTCAGTCATGTAATATCACTTGGGTGATGGGTTGTGAAGTTCTATTTTGAGCAACAGCTATTTAAAACCTCACAGCTTCTCGATCAGCAATTTTTCAGATTATGAGCCCTACTACACTTGTGTTGAATTTGCCTCCCGAGTTGAAAAGGCAAATTGTAACTTCTGCTTGCGGTTACAGGCCGTAATTACCCAAACTCAGCAAGACATTTGAGAACAAAATTATGAAAGTACTTTAAAATATTTGACACTTTTAAAATGTGGACATTTTTGTTAGTTCTTGAAAGGACTCATTCTGTCAAAAAGGCAAAAGTGTAATTTGAATTCTGATGTGGCTGGTACTTATTTCAGAAGTTCTTGCTGAATTTGGAGATCTGGTGAGATCAAAGAAACAACTGTGACAATGCTGTAGGTTTGTGTAATGCACTTTATTTAAACCTTAGTGGTGAAAACAGAGAGCCAGTCCTTTGTTGATTGACGTGTATTTGTGGACCTTGGTTTGGGACCTGCTAAATGGAGCAGGACTTTTAAAGTCCCTGGTGTGTCTCTGTCTGTAACAACAGCATCTGTCTTGTTATAAACTGGGGAGACCAGAGTCTGAGCGGTTTTGAAACTGAGAAGTTGATTTCTGTCTGCCAGGACTGTTGGTTTGTTATTACTTTTTGCAAAGAAACTGACAAGGCTCATAGTAGTATTTGATTTTCATTTCCTTGATGGTATCTTAATGATCAACAAGAGAGTTGGGTGTCAGATTATCATTGCAATTTACCTCTTCACTTGTACTGAAACTTCTAGAAGAGAAGTTGGGGTTTGCAGTATATGTGGTAACTTTCCCACAAGCAGGATGATGCCTGCAGGTATCCTGCTCTACCCTGTCAAGCGTGGAAAAATGGATAACCAGATCAGGTTGCAGTCTGTATAAAAATAATGCTGCAGTTACATAAAGGATTAGGCTGTGCTTGCTGAGAAAGCAGTGTAAATACTGGTGAGAACTTCAGCAAGAAACAGGCGTAAATGAGGTTGAAACAGAAACAGTGGTAAAGTGTGGGTTTAATGGAATTAGGAAACAGATTCTTATTAAAGCCTCTTACCTGCTAATGCTGCTTTTGAGAACCAGTAGAGTGTCAATTAGCACAGAGGCAGAAATTATGAATCTCCACAAAAACGTCTACCCTTACAGTGTGCTAATCTAACGTGGATGTTGGAGAATTTTCAGCTGTCATTCAGTAAACATTTTCTCTCCCTGGAGCTTTCCTGAAAGATACAGGGTGATAATAATGTTGTGTTATCTAATTAAACTTGAAAAAAAAATGTTTGTTAGTACTGGCTGCTGTTTACATTTCAGTAACTAGGGAAACAAGCAATGAATGATTGGCAGAAAGAGCGTGCAAAACTTGAAATGGATTTATTTACTATAAACTGATTAAAGATTGAAATTCTTGTACCTGCACTTTTACGGTATATACACAGTTGAATCTGTTCTCTGTGTCTTACCTTAGTTGTTAAAGTGGGATGCTTGTTACCAAACTGGTCTGTCTGTATTTCATTTTCTGATTATGGATTATTTACTCCTGCATTTTACTCTGCTCTTTTGCTGTCCCCATTCTGTCTGCATTGCTTGCTATATTCAGGATAAAATTCTCTAATCTAATTTTAGTTGACTCTTTAAAAATAGAGCATTTATTAAGGGCTGGAAATCAAGTCAAACTGAGAGGTTTGTCTTTTTGCTATTGATTGGAGGGGATTTGGGGATTCTTTATCTAAGAATGTAGAACTGGAACATCCCTTACTGCCAAAGGCAGCGGTTTTAAAGTGTAGCCTGATAATCTATAAGAGGAATTACTTGAAATGGTATAGAAAGCTCTCACTCCTATGCTAATTAGAAAGCTGCTTGATTTCAGCCAGAATCTAGTCATGGCTAACTTATACAAATCTGATTTATGCCAAATTTGTTCTTTGTCCCCATGTTGCTCTGATATATTTATGAAGATCAGTCATATTCCATCTCAGCTTTTGTTTCACTGAGCTAACTAAATCAAACAAAGTGACAAAGTGACAAAGGTCACTTCTCCTAAGATGGGCTCTTCACTCTGTTAATCACCTTTCCCAGTTTGGATTCATCATCCCTGCCTGTGGGTGACCTGAGCTGTGTGTAGCTTTGCAAATGAAGCTTTCTCAGCCCCATGTTAGTATTAGTAATTTTCCATCTGCATTAAAAGTGCACCATCCCAGGACCACTGTGTTACATGGGCTTATACTGTCCCTCTGACTGACAGACAAAATGAAATCTGCTTGTATTTTATTCTAGCTGATTAATTCCAGGTCTTTAGCAGATATTTGGGTATATTCTCAAATGGTGAGATTTCATGCTTTGTGCTGCTAAATGTCATCCTATATTTTACTGTGGTCTTTGCTGCGCTGCTTTGGTTTTCCTGCGTCAGCGTATTTCTTTAATGCATTACTATTTTTTACGCTGATGTTATTAATTACATTATTTGAAAGATGAGTTAACCTGATCTCTTTAAGAAATGCCACCAGTTTCCTCCTTTGAAAAGATCCTTGGATGGATGTAGAAATTTGCCAGTGCTGTGCATTCCAGTGGGTTGTTGCCAGCATCTCTGTGATTAGTGTGGGGACACGTCTGCATTGCACCCACTGCAATGTCATGCAGGTTCACAAGCTTCCTTGTACTTACTGGAGTTAGTGGCAGCCCAGAATTCTCAGCATGGCTTGAAAAGGCCATCTGGGGACTGAGGAAGGACAGGGGGGTTAACCTGCATCAAATTTTGTCACAGCTGCACTGCTTGTAGTATCCAGACTGTTCAAAGGGCATTCTTGGGTAAATTTGCCTGTCACTGCAGTCATAACAGTAAGTTCTGTAGGCTTTAGTGACCTCAGACATGACCTGGAGGGAATATATAAAAATAAAATATAAATCGAAGTATCAGTTTTGGTAAAACATGTGATGGTTGCTGTCTTATAAACAGCAAGTGTTTGTCCTCTTTCAAAGCACTATGTGCAATGGCCTAGAAGTGATAGAGTTTATATTATTTAACAGAAGAAGTAGATAATTTCTGTTCTATTAGGTGCTCAGATTTTCAGCAGCTTTTCCTATTTGAGATTTGGTGTGTTTGTTGCTTTTTTTAAAAAATGGTCTCTTGCTGTTTCAGCTTCCCAATCTGTTGTTCTATGGCCCACCTGGGACTGGAAAGACTTCCACTATTTTGGCAGCTGCTAGAGAACTCTTTGGGTAAGCTGGAATCAAGTTACTTTGGTCTAATCGAGTATTACGTGTCTTCTCATCATGTGGCAGGGTGCCTCTGGTCATCGCCTGTTCTTATGTAGCTTCTAGAAACTTTCTCATACTTTCAAGGTCTTTTTTGGGAATATCTTCACATTCTAATTAATTTCTAATGTGATAATTCTTTCTCATTTGCCCTGCCACAAGTCATTGATTTCTGTTACCAATACAGACTTGCATCACTTGAGACTGGCAGCCCTGTAACCCTGTAGCAGGGGATATGAAACAAAGTGGCTTGCTTATGCCTTACTGAACTTGGTAAAGGAATTCCAGTTTTAATGGTATATCCAGCAAGTTGTTAGCTTCACATAGATCTCAAAGCACTTCATAAATGTCAGAATTGTAATCTTTCCATCGTGCACCATTGAATTGTGTCTGGAAATAATATTGGGAGTCAGGCAAAAATTCAGCACGTGTACATTCATCAGCTCACTTGTACCACTTGGGAGTTTTTGAGTAGTGACTTCAGTGACCCATAAGCAAATGGCTGAGAAGGTGGTTTGACGTTATGAACAAATCCAGTGTTGAGCTCAGTACCCCACCAGCCCTGTCATCTTTAATTTTTGGCTGATGTTTTTTTGGAGAGAAGCACTTCTAGTTTAATAGTAGGAAAACTACTCCACATTGTGTGTCCATTTGCATTCCCAGAACTTAAAATCCATTGTATTAATTTTTAACTCAGAGGTGCTGCTGTATAATAGTGCTGCTAAATACTGCCTGTATTATACTTTCTAGATATTTCTTTTTGGTAGTATTGCAATGGAAGAGCACTGCCAGTGACTGTGTCTGGACATTTCACTTGTTCTTCCACATTGCTTATATAATACAGTGCTCTGAACTTAGGAAACCAACTTCCTATTTTTTTTCCTGGATAACTGATGTAATGTTACACTTCAGTGTTTTCTGCAGTCTGAGAAGAGATTTTAAAAATAGCTAATGGAAATTCATACCTAAGATTTAATGATCTCAACTGTCTTTTAACAAAGTATGTTATTTAGTAATGCTGGCAAAAATAATACCTGCCATTGAAAAAGGCCAGGCGGGTTGTTGATGTACTTTATAATGTATCATTACAAGAGTTAGCAGCTAACATGCTGCAATAAAAATTTTGCAGGCCTGAATTATTCCGGCAAAGAGTCCTTGAGTTAAATGCTTCTGATGAGCGTGGAATACAAGTGATCCGGGAAAAAGTGAAGGCTTTTGCTCAGCTGACTGCGTCTGGAAGCCGTTCAGAGTAAGTGCTGGACAAAACCGCTCTGGCTTAGGACACAGCATGTGGTTGTTTTTGTTTAGGTTAACTTTATAATCCTAATATGAGTGATGGGTCAGCACAGCCCTGAGGTTTGTAACACGCACAGTGCTTTAACCAAGCTTTGACTTCATGTAATTTCATGTTGAGAGTTTGAATACCCCAGAGGAACTTTTACTAGTGCTGTTAGAGGCAGACAGGGAAAACCCCAACAGATTAAACCTTCTGGATTTGGTCGTATGTTGTTGCCTTTGCAAATGTCTGACTGCCGTAGAAAAGCTGCTTTGGGTAAATTGTGGTGGAAGTTACTTCTCTAGTACCTCTAATGTGCAGCATCTCATACAAGTTGGGTGCTAGTTTATAAGATGCTAATGAGATTCTGGTGTTAGGTGCTGAGAAGCCCCGTGCAGGTGAAGCTGTATGTGTGGGAAAAACGGGTTGTAGAAAGTAGCGGGGAGAAACGGCATGTCAGGACTCTCTGGCACAAAATGGTCTTGTGTACTGGAATGAGTTTGTTGCAGTGTCCTATAAAGTTCAGGGAACTGGAAAAGCCTGTAAAGAGAGCAGCTGCATTTCTTGTTAAAAGAAGAAACTTAAAACAAGAGTACAAGTGTCAGCCTTTCTATGGGAACTCTGAATGTGTTCTATTTGTTGGGTATAAGTACTTAAGTAAAATATGACTTGCTATTTGTGGTGGTGTTTTTTTTCCTTGTCTCTATATTGCATGTCTCCTGTATAACGGATTTCTTATTTTTCAGTGGTAAAGTTTGTCCTCCTTTTAAAATTGTAATCCTGGATGAAGCAGACTCTATGACTTCAGCAGCCCAGGCAGCCTTGAGACGCACAATGGAAAAAGAATCTAAAACAACACGTTTTTGCCTTATTTGTAACTACATCAGCAGGTACATGTGGAACTTGTTGCTCATTTGGACTTGTTGCTCTTCCTGTTCTGTGCTTTTTTCTTTTTCTTCACTAGGAGGTTGATATCTAATTTTCATAGTTTTGAGTTAATAGAGATGTAACAACATGAGATGTCCCTGCTCATTGCAGGGGGGTTGGACTAGATGGCCTTTGAAGGTCCCTTCCAACCCAAACTATTCTATGAATACAAGACTGAAGACAATATTTAGGTATTGTTATTTCTTAGTGTTTCAGTTTTAAGGTTATGCTGCCCTTTTCTGCCTTGATAGTGTTGTCTGTATGAGTTTAACCCATGTGTTCATTTACCAAGCACATACCTTCCTTTCTTTCAGAATAATTGAACCTTTAACATCGCGCTGCTCCAAATTCCGCTTCAAGCCTTTGTCAGACAAAATCCAACAGCAGAGATTATTGGATGTTGCTGAAAAGGAACATGTGAAAATCAGTAGTGAGGTATCTTCATGGTTGCCATAGAATTTTATTGCTTAATCCAGTGCACAGCAGTGAAAGTCAGCATACTTTTCCAGACTGCTCAGCTGTATTAAATATGATATATAAACTCATTTAGATATTATTCTCCTCCTATAGATAGGATAAATTTTAAGAGTCTTCCTAAAGCCAAAAATGTCCACCAGAGAAAATTCGAAGCAGAACTGTGGGACTTTTTGTTCTTTGCTGAGTATACTTGCATTAAACTGCGCTTTGTTCTGAAGTCACCAGCGCACATTGATATTAGCAGAGAGGTTGCCTTGTAACTTGTGTACTGTGCTGGTCTGTGACAATCTGCTTTAGGCACCGCTCGATGTTTTAAAATCAACGTGCTGAGAAAGTGTACTGGATTTTAATTAACAGGGAACATCTCACTTGGCATTTCCTGACGTTATTTTTCAGGCAGTATCTTACCTTGTTAAAGTGTCAGAAGGGGACTTAAGAAAAGCAATTACATTTCTTCAAAGTGCCACTCGCCTCATGGGCGGGAAGGAGATCACAGAGAAGATAGTCACTGAAATTGCTGGGGTAAGCTGCGCTTTACAGTCTCTCCTGTAATTATTCTGAAAAGCATTGTTGTAGTAATTGTACTTGCTACTTGTATCTGTATCTGCCTTTGCTCAAAGTTTGATTAAAAAGTTGGTTTATACCCATTAGTATTGCAGTATGGTACTGATATACTATCCACCAGAATTTTAAAGGCTGCCTGATTCTGTATGTTTAGTACAAAGCCAGTTTCTAGCAAATTGTTCTGTAAATGAAAGAAAACTGTAAAATAGTCATCTAATTCAAACTGAAGTTGAAATATTCTGCCCATGGATGCAAAAATGTATTGCCTTTTGTGGGACAGTAGACTAGAATGTCTTTTTGGCGCTTTTATATATATAATGTGTGTGTGAGTGTGAGTGTATAAATTACTGCAAAATGTGGTTTGGAAACACCACAGGGGAATGACTTTCAGTAGCAGCTCATGTTCAACTTAACGTTCTCAGTGATGGTGTCTCCTTGAGGATCTGTGTAGGATCTTGCTTTCTGACAAAACAGCAGTGATTTCTTGTAGAATGACATAGGTAGTACTGACAGGGAGAGGAGAAACCTGACAGGAAATGCATTTAATAAAACTTGTGTGAAGGGGTTCCTATAGCAACAAAACACTTATCCCTTAAAGCGAGAAATGTGAGATGAGGAGTTGAGGAGCTGAAAAATAAATGAGCTTTAATGATGGACAGGTTTCCCTTGAAGGTGCTACCATCGTAGCTAATTGCAAGGGTTGTGAGGTTTTCACTGAGATGGAACCAGAGGCAATTGCTGCTGTGCGTGTTTTCCAGAACAGTTTTAAACAATTTTCTCAGTGGTCTTATTCTATGCATCTAGCTGGCAAAAAGAGCTGGATTTCACTTGTAGATATCTGTAAATCATAATTTCTAAGAAACCTGTTGGAAGCGGTCTAAGTTGACTGTAATATTAGGAAACACAAGCATGAAATTTCATTACTAGTGCTTGTTTAATCCAAAGGAACACAACTTCTTCATAAAGCCTTCAAGTTCCTGGTCTCACGGAACTTTTGTGACCCTGTAGTGACCTTGGTACAAAAGATTAATAAAGAAGTTTTGAAACTAAACTGTCCAGACACTCAACTGACAGGAATGGGAAGGAGTAGGGGGAAGATGTGGGCATTGCTTCTCTGCTCAGAGCTAAATCATGGCATCTGACAACTTTTTTTCTTCTGTTTTATTGTCTGATATTGTTGCATTGGGCTTTTTTGTTATGTCCCTGGTGTGTCACTGCAGAGAAGACTGATTTGCTGTTTTCTTTAGAACAGTACAAAAGCATTGGCTGATAAATTGTTAAAGCAGGTCCTCCACTTAGTGTCTTGAATAAGCAATTGTGTATTTGGATTTATGAACTTGGCTTTGACAACTCATTGTCATTATGTAGTTTTTATTTTAGTATCACCAATATAGGGCAAACATAGCTCTTCAAATTTAGCTGGTCTGTCTTGTATACTTGCTTGAAAGTGGTTGGGTGTGTAGAGTAATGAAATGCTAACATGGCCTCACTCATAAACAGTTTGTGTCTGTTATTGTAAGCATCAATTTCAAGTTTACAAAGTTGAAATTAAGAAATGTAACTTCTTGTTACAGGTCATCCCTAAAGAGACAATTGACGAACTGCTGTCTGTCTGCCAGAGTGGTTCATTTGAGAAACTGGAAACGCTGGCAAAGGTAGAGTCCCTGTGCTCGGGCCTGGGTATCTTTCTGGGTCACTGTCCTGGGGATCCTTTGCTGCTGGGCCGCACCTGAGGAGCGTTTGGCCTCAGGTCAGTCAGGGTGCGCATTTCAGGAAGCACAGTTAGTGCTCTGATCTGAGGAAGAACGGTCAAAGCTGCAAATTATATTCCCTCCCAGTATGACTCAGGCTTTCTCCCAAGTTAAACTGGTGATGTGGAGCTGTTGGGCTGAATTAGGCAGAGCAGGAATTCCTAGCGGGACACTTGGCTCAGGCCTTTAGAACTGCGTCTTCGGTGGGCTGGGCTTGTCTCTGGACTAGTTACCTTCTTGGTCACGCAGAAGCTGTGTTAGATGAGAAGTATCTGAATAAAGCTGTTCTAAGTCTTCAGTTTTAAAATAGTTCATGTTAAGATTACAGTACACTAGTGAGTAAGTTTGTCTGACAAACTGCCGTGACTTAAAATAGACCTTGCTGGAGAAGGCACAAGCTACTGCTTTATAGAAGTGGATTGATTTTCTTTAATACAGAAAAGGTTTTCACTCTCTGTGAAGAAATGGGAAATACCTAATCTTGTGAGTTTAAAGGAGGCTCAGATAGTCTTGAACTGGATTTTAAATGAAGTTGTCCCTGACAGGGGAGCATGCCATAGCACCATTCTTCCTTCCAGTGAAACGTTCCACGCCTGTATGAAAAAAAACAGTATTGGTCAGGCTGCTGTTTTTTACTTGGCTGGGCCTTATCAAATAGTTTTGGTAGGACATCTGGTTTTGAGCCCGGATTTATTCTCCTGTAAACTTGCAGCAAATCATAGAATTCTTGTGCCAGGATTTGTGCAGATATCACAGCCTTATACTTTCACATTTGCTTACCATGATTTATAATATGTCTTGATCTTAAGAGGTGATGATATGGATTGTCTGCAACCTTAGAGCTGGTCTAAGTCAGGCCATGTTCTCATCAAATATGTTAGTCTGGAACTGTTCACCAGTTTCAAGAGTAGGTGAGGGTTCTGTTGCCTGTATTAGTGCTCAATATGCAGTTGACACAATTTGAGTGGATACTTCTGTAAAACGTGGGTGTATATTTTGTTGCATAGAAAAACAAGGTTGCTCCAACTCTTTTTCTGTTTTCATAAACTCTCTGCCTAAATGGCTTAATGGAACATTGTCCTCAGTCTTTGCTGCTTTTGTAACTGGGAACTACTGATTTAAAAAAAGAAAAAGCTATCTTTAGTTGCCATTTTTTTTATTTGATTTAAAAAGTTTTAGTTTTCCCTGTCTCTCTGTGCTCGAGGCTAGTGACTGCCAGGTGAGGAAGATAAATCAAAGTAGGTGGCAGCTGGAAATGTGAAGGCTGTGAAACTGCCACATGATGCTGCAGATGCTAAGCTTTCCTAATTTTAGAATAAGATTGGGCAGGTTCAGTGGAGGTTGTTGAATGCTTAAAATGTCTCTAAGCTCACAAAATCCCTGAGATGTGAATTGTCAGACAGAAGCTGGAAGAATATTTGGGCAAAATTACTGCTATATGTGCCTTGCACACTCTTGCAGGCTTTCCTCAGTGCTCACTGAGGGTCCCTGTCAGGCAGGATGGGCTGTGTGCAAATTACTGACTCGTCCTCTAAAATGTCAAAGTTCCATAATAAATTTCAGTACAGATTGGTTTTCCAGTTTGTTGCTGAATTATTGCCATTTTCCTCCATCCTTGACACAGAATCTCATCAATGAAGGGTATGCTGTTGCTCAGCTGGTAAACCAGCTGCACGATGCTGTTGTTGAGAGCGAAGATTACAGCGACAAAGAGAAATCTGCCATAGTTGAGAAACTTGCGGTAAGTCTGTAGCTTGAGTTTAAAAAGCCCCACATTAATCTCCGGTGATTTTCTTGTTTCAACTCTCTCTTCTAAGAAGTGCACAGAATGATTTATTTTTTTTTCAGTCCCGAATGTTCCTTGGTAGAACCTAATATTTTGTCCTGAGAAATTTCATGAGAAGGAACTGTAATCTGATTAAAGTGAATTATTAGTCATGTTATACTGTTTTAATGGTGCTCATGCAAGAGGTTTGCAGGTTTGTGGGTTTTTTTTAATATAAAATGAGGGAAAATTAAATCAGAACTTGAATTGGGGACTGCAAACTTCATCTTTGTGTTCTCCACTGTAACTTAGAGACAGCTAGCTTGAGCACCACCATTTTAAGAGGGTTTTTAACTTCTCTGTTCTGTTTGCAGGAAGTAGACAAATGCTTGGTGGATGGAGCTGATGAATACTTGCAGCTGATGAGTCTCTGTGCCCTGGTCATGCAGCAGCTGACACAAAACACTTAACAACCCCTCCTCCATGGCTGGCAGCAGAGCAGCTTTTTGTTTCATGGGGAGCTGAGGTTGAGGGCAGGGACTCGTGTACTTTTGTACTGGTTTTTTTCAATAAAAAAACTGCTCAGCAGTTGGAAAAGCTCATGCTGGGATATTTGATTTTTTTTTTACACTTGGTTAAAGAGATCTCTGGCTGCTGAGAGGCCAGTAATGCTCCTGCTTTGTAGTTCTTTGTACATTTACACATAGGTAAATGCATCCAAGATGAGCATACACATGCTGCACTTAAGGTACCATCAGCTGGAAGCTTTGAAATAAAGGAGTTGTTTCTTCCAGCCCAGGTTGCTTGGTTTTGAGACAATTCAGTAGGGCATGTTGCAATAGGACAAGGGGTGATGGTTTTAAACTAAGAGAGGGAAGGTTCAGGCTCAACATGAAAGAATTTTTTACACTGAGGGTGGTGAAAACACTGGCCCAGATTGCCCAGAGAGGTGGTGGATGCCCCATCCCTGGAGACGTCCCAAGCTCTATGGGGCTCAGAGCAACCTGATCTAGTTGATGGTGTCCCTGTTTATTGCAGGGGGTTGGACTAGATGAGCTTTGAACATGACAGAATAATCCCCCTCATACTGAACACAAGGCTTCAGGAGGAATCCAGCTCCTGTGTTCACAGCTGTTAGCAGTATAAAGACCACAGGTCTTGGTGGTGGTGGTTCAGCAGTGTTGGGCCCACCCTTCCACAGATGTTTTGAACACTTACCAGATTCTGTTCATTTGAAAACTTAATTCCCTGTACTGTCACACCTTCCAGAGTGCTATAAGGACTTGGCCTGGCCCTGTGCTTTTTCATTAAGTCAGTACTGAATTATTAAATGGGCCACTTCCTACTCTGATGAAAGGGTATTTCAGTATTATAGACACATGTCAGTCACCCATGAGCTGTGTCACATGGGCACAGCCTCTGGCTCCTTCACTTACTGGCCAAGCTGGAAAATCACATAAAGCCCAGTAACTGATAAAACTTGGGAGGTCTGGACAGGGAGCAGCTGATGCCACCGCTCTGTGTTACTGGAGCTCCATCCTGCCAGGTCACACAGCTGAGCTGCGATCCCCCTCCCCCTCCAGCCAAGGAGCAACTATTCACAATTTAAGTGAATATAGAAGTATTTTATTGAACATTCAAACTTCATTAAGACATGTGCAATATGGCAAATTTTACTGGGTTTAACCCTAACTAAGACAATAGTATGATTGCTTGCTTGCTGGGGCTTAGCAACAGGGTCCAGATCACACTTACCACTAATTAAATACTTTATTGAATAAATACATATGAAACAAAAATGCATTTTAATGCTTATAAAAGTTTAGAGATTTTGAAAGGCCTTTCCAATTCAGTCTGAAGTGTAAGTACATACAATAAAGGAAGGTAGGCTAGTTTAACATAATTGGCTGACTTTATACAGCACTTGTATCTTTTAGTCCATAAGTAAATTATTAAATGATAAAGAACATCTAATACAACCACTTCTATGGAACTAGGAAATAAATTTCTAATAAAGAAAAAATTTACAGACCCCATGACTTTCCACCCAACCCCAACAGTCTAACCCTAAAGTGGATAAAGCCAGTGGCTTTCCCCACAAGAGCTCACGACAAAAAGTCGCTTCGCTTATCAAAAATCTGTATTTCTGATCCGTTATGAGCATTGAGACAAGATTCAATATATCCCCAAAGAAAGAAGCACAATGCGCGTTGTGAATCGCCTATTCAGCAACAGCGATCACGGCATTCAACACCTCATCCCAGGGATTAAATGAGATCAGCCACATTCATTGGCATCTCCTCCACTGTAGTATTGTAGAAAGTCTCAATGTCTCGCAGGATCCTCTTGTCCTCTTCAGTGACAAAATTTATAGCCACACCTTTTCTGCCAAAACGACCACCCCGGCCAATTCTGCACAGAAAGAAAAGCACATTTCCACACAAGTTAACTACTCTGATCCACTTCAAACCTCGGCAAGAGCCATTCACTACCTGCTGCTCTTTATTTGCAACTGGCTGGTTTGTGCTGTATTTACAGGGCTTGCTGCTACTGAAGGCACATCTAGGCAGGAAAAACCACCAGTGCCAGGAGTACAAAAGCAGCATCCATCCTGTGCAAAGCAGCTGTTACTCTTTTGGCTGCAAAAAATTTTGTGCTTGGTACTGTCATATTAAGTCCCAGCTCAGCCTCCCCTCTGCTCTGCCAACAACCCCTACCACACGCATCCAGTTTCAAACACATGGCATACAAAAAATAAGCCACTATTCAAAAGCAGATTGTTCCCAAATCAATCCAATCATATCCAGTAATATGAAACAGCACACTCAGCTTGAGAATTTTAATCTGTTTCCAGTAGGAAAACTTACTGGATGTTTTTTGTTGTGTTTTTGTGTTGGTTTTTTTAAAAATCAGAAATCCAAGCTTAACATTCTTGTGTAAGTCCAAGTCAGTCACTAAAGCATCACATTATAGTTTAGCTACACCCACCATCATCAGTTCTATCTTCCCACAGATGGCACAATAAAGCATTTGTAGTCAGCAAGAGGTTAACACACAAAAATGGCTCACAAAACTTCATGATTAATCACAGCACAAAAGGGAGAATCCCACTGTGGAAGAGGAGCCACCAAGAGCATACAGGGCACACAGAACATGACCACAGCTGGACCTCCAGAAGCAAGGCAGTCCTACACATCTGGCTTGCTGGGATGCTGAAGGTCTAACAGCAGCACTCAGCAGCACCGACCATCAGTTGGGATCTACTGATGGAGTTCACACTGCTGCTACGCCAGTAATGGCTTTTACAGAGGCACTCCACAACCTACCTGACAAAAAGGCAGTTTAGGAGCTGGTAATTCCCCCCAGATCTCAGCAACCAATGGTTGGCCATCACTGAACTTAGCACACGTAAAAGTTTTCCCATTGCTTTGTGTTATTGTCCAAAACCTCTGTTCCTCCTCAAAAGCATAGGTGGGCAAGTTAAGGCTAACTAAGGCTTTTTTAAAGCAGGAACTCAAGTAGCTTATTTTCTGTTAGCTTATTAGCAGTTACCATATTAATGGATGCATAACTCTCCTTGTTATTGGTAAGGACTAAATGGAAAACCAGGCAAGGTTCTATGCCCATTTCCACAGGGGCCATGACACTTGGCACAGCTTCACTGCCTAGAGGACAGAACTAACTCACCTGTGAATGTAGTTTTCACGATTGGTCGGCAGGTCATAATTAATCACCAATGACACTTGCTGCACATCAATGCCACGAGCCTGAAAAGCAATACAGATTCTTTAATGCAAGTCAAAGGTTTCAGATTTAACTATTTATCCTGTGTATTTGTTGACCACATGGTTAGTGATGAACTACAACTGTGTAGTCCATAGTGGAGCGTAGTCTTTACTCTTCCAAGAAGCTCCAAACAGCTCAGGCTACAAGAACCTTCACTGAAATATGAAGCTTTTGGCACCAGATTTAAACAGAAATGTGTTTGCTGTAAGATAATACTCACCAGCAAGTCAGTAGTGATCAGGACACGGCTTGATCCTGATCTAAACTCTCTCATGATAACATCCCGTTCCTTCTGGTCCATGTCACCATGCTGTAGGGTTAAAAGTTCTAATTACTACAGCTGCAGCACTCCAGACTGATAAATCCTTTCAAAACCAAAGCAATGTATGAAACCTAGCGTCCCCACCTGCCTGGGAACAGAGCAGGTAGGGATAGGAGGAAGCACTTTTCTTTAAGCAGGGGGAACGATAATACAGCACTGCACAGCTATATTATAACTTTCCTGCTTTCCATCCACATTTAGGTCATTATTATTTGGTTTGCATATGGCATTTCAGAAGTTATGTGGAAGCATCAGTTCTTACCAGAGCTGAGACTGTGAAGTCCCTGGCATGCATCTTCTCTGTAAGCCAGTCTACTTTTCTCCTTGTATTCAGGAAAATAACAGCCTGTGTAATGGTCAGTGTCTCATACAAGTCGCAGAGAGTATCCAGCTTCCACTCCTGAACAGAACAAAGATGATCAGGAAATCTGTCATCACCAACCATTTAGTACATAATACAAATCCCAAACAAGCAACAAAACTCATGAGCAACAACCAATTAAGCATGCTCTAGTACATAACTGTATTTAGTATGACCTGGAAAGTTAGAACAAGAGATCAAGCAAAGGTTCTGCTTGAACTGTTGCACCAAATCTTCAGACACAGGACACTGGACATTAAGAAAGAGGTCCACCCCAGTCATTTTCGATCCAGTGCATAGTTGTTCTTCTTCCTGCATGTACTCTACTAGCATTATTACAGAAACCAAAGCTCAGCCTTGGTTTCTGTAATTTTAGTACAGTGCTTTAACAAGAAGGTAGGAGAACGTAAACTGAACTCGCCCAGCCAGAGCCAAGTCCAACTGATACCAACCTCTCTTTCAACATTAATGTAGAATTGCTTGATACCCTCCAGAGTCAGTTCTTCCTTCTTCACCAGAATACGTATGGGATCTCTCATGAACTTTTTGGTCACCTCCAACACATCCATTGGCATGGTAGCTGATAGCAACACAACCTAGAAGACATTACCCACTGTCAGCATGTGCCTGGACAACAGCTTAATATTTAGAGAATTCAGCAGTTCTCAGCTACACTGTAATCAAATCCACATCCATCAATTTAACCATGTAAAAGGTTTTTACCTGGATGTTTGTGCTTAGTTTTTGAAAGATCTCATAAATTTGATCCTTAAATCCACGGCTCAACATTTCATCAGCTTCATCCAGAACAAACATTTTGATCCATTTAGGTGCTATTAAAAAAAAAAAACAACTCCTGAAGTTTCAGAAATGTACTAAATACTTCTGTAAATGTCACTTTCCAATACAAGTCTGCAATTACAGCAAATGCATTACTTAAGCTCTTAAGGGTGTGATATTTATGTTGGAATTTCATTATCAAGAACAAAATTAAGCTTATACTTACAAAGGTAGCGTCTATTCAACATATCAAACACACGCCCTGGAGTGCCGACCACAATGTGTGGAGCCTCAGCCTGAAGTTTTTGCATTTCATTGCGAACATTTGTACCACCAATACAAGCGTGGCATGTTGCTCCCATGTAGTCTCCAAGGGCCAGAATTACCTTCTGAATCTAAAATAAAACCCTCTGATTAGTAGCAGTTCGTGGTACACTGAAGATTAAGCCCTGTTATCATTGGTGCTTATGGACTTTAGAAGCCAACAAAACAAGCAAGGATTCTGCAGCTGTAACAGGTGCTAATGATTTGGCCAAGTGCTTCTTACTGAAGTCATTTTCTATAAAGTTTAAGTCAGAGGGGCACTTCAGTTACATTTTTATCCTTACTAGATGAACTAGCTGAACTGACTACCACAAATCTGCTATGAAGTTAAAAAGCAGGGCCTTCCAGAAGTGAAGTTTTGAGCTCCTAAGGCTTCTGAAAGTTAAGCACTGCAGGAAGTTCATACAATAGTGTACAAATGCACTGCAATATGCCAGGCTTCGAATAAAGTCTGACCTCACCAACATCTTCAGAGTAAAGAAGACACTAAGCATTTTGATGAGAGCATCTTGTTCTGCTAAGCTGCTTTTTTTAGACTTCTTTCCTGTCTGATTTAGTATAGTTTTACCTTCAAGAAAAATCTTCACTATAGCAACTTGCATCTCAACATATACTGCTGAAAGCAGGAAATTGTATATAACCTATTTTCTACTCTATTTTGAGTTCTGTTCAACATTTCAAGACCCTACATCAGTGGTATAAATTAATCCTAAAAATTAAGTGCCCTTTAAGTTTGGTTAAACATTCCCACTTGGTAACACAGAATACAAAACCTTGAAGGTGAAGCAGACATGTAATAAATACGTCAGTCAGGAAAAGATCACAAAAATAGAAAAACAATCAGTAAAAACAATCAGTGACCACATGTGCACTGCTGTTTTCAAGTTGCACAACTGCACACAAGTTCAAATAGCTTTAAAAAGTATGTTTGGTTTCCACTCAGAACACTTGTGCTTTTAAAAACAGATCTTGTATTTTGTTTTTCTGCTGAAGATGCTCCCTAGAACCATACACAGCACAGCAGCAGCTACAGCACACTCTCCACATGCAACAATTTAACTTTTCAAACAGGCAGAGACCTTGCTGGACAGAAGCCAGTTTATATCCCACATTATTTAACACCAAAACAGTTCTGAATTGATATTAGCTACAGCCCCTTAAGAAGCGTTTTTATTGTCTCAGCTGTGAAACCTGAAACCTATGCAACACACAAGCAGCTTTTTTGTCAATACCTGTTGAGCCAGTTCTCTGGTAGGGGCCAATACTAGTGCTTGGGTCTCCTTGAGATCAATCTCCAGCTGCTGCAGGATGGAAATAGCAAATGTGGCTGTCTTGCCAGTACCTGACTGAGCTTGAGCAATCACATCATACCCTAAAAAAAGTAGGATACACATTTACTGCTCCCACACAAGTAATTGATGTTGTTAGTTTTATTTTATTCCCTTTGAAGTAAGTGATCAGTATTAATAGTTCTCTCCATTTCAGGTCAGTCCCGAAAGATGGTGTACCATCATATCACTTGTTCAATAAGGATTAAAAAGAGGTATCACCGTTCACTAATAAAACAGTGCAGGCATTTTAAAACACTTAGTTATCAGATGTTGATACCACCAACAAATGAATCACCCACGTACCTTTGATGCACGGAATAATAGCTCTCTGCTGAATAGCTGAAGGCTTTTCAAAACCATAAGCATAAATGCCCCTTAGAAGGGATTCTTTTAAGTTCATATCATCAAAATTGTCAACAATCTCATTCCAATTGCTCTGCAATAAAGAAAAAAAAAATAGAAAATATTAAATACAACACTTATCCTCATTCAGCGATTGAATGCTTAAGTCAGTGCCCGTGTGCTCACCTCAATGACACCATCGGGGTCCATTCCCTCTGGGCCGCCATGGTCTCTGTCACAAAACAGAGCAAGCTGTTAGCACAATGGCAGCTAAAATGCAGAAGCAAGCTGACACTTTAGTTGCCAAAACTCTGGACATATCTTCCCAGCAGGTGCTTTGGTGTTTTGCCCATGGAGAAAAACTCCTACCCTCTCCCCACTAGCTTGGATGCCACAAACTCAAGTCCTCAGTTCTTAATGGGATACAACAAAAAATTACTGAAGCTTTCAAGTGAGGCCCGCAAGTAATTTTAGACTGTAGGGAAAAAAAAGAAACGCCATACAAATCCAGCTGAATCACAGGTGAACAGCCTCGCCTGTGAGAAAAGCGAGCCAGCAAAACGAGGACCGCATGTCCCGGCGTACAGCGCCCCCCTCGCAGAACGCATTTCCTGCATGCGGGGCTCCGCACGCCGGGCCCGCCGCTGCGGGGAGGGATGGGGCAATGGCGGCCGCTGCGCACCCGGAGCGGCCTCCGCTGCGGCAGGGGGGGCTGCGAGGGGGAGCGGCCTCCCGGCTCCGCTGCGGGTCCCCCTCAGCCCGCCCCGCCCCGCCGCCGGGAACTCTCGCGAGAGCTCCGCCCCTGGGATTGCGCAAAGCGGAGCCTGCGCGGAGGAGGGCGCCGGGCGATCGCCTGGAGGGCCGCGCCCCTCCCCCCCGAAAAAATGGTCTCGCCATCAGCCGGGCCCGCAAACCCGGGGCGATCCAACGGCGGAAGCCGGGCGGGGGGTAACTCGGGTGCGGATGACCAAGAATCATTAAAAAAAAAAATCCTTAGCAAGGTGCTCACACGTTTTTGTTTCACCTTAGCTCAGAGAGTACAATCAAGTCAAAAAAACCCCTTTTTCTGAGGTAGGGTTTATTAAGAAATAGCATCAAGTCAAAATCGAACGCCGAAAACTAGAACCAAGCCTCCACTGAACCGCGATTATGCGGAGAGACGAGACCGAAACGTCTAGAAGCGGGAGGGGCCGGGGCGCCAGGCGTTGTCTAACCGCGGCGCCAGAGCCCTCAGAGCGCCGTCTGGAGCGCGCAGGCACCTCCCGCACACACACAACCTCCCTTTCCTCTCCCCAGCCGCCCCCACCCACTCTATCGAGCCCCCTCACGAGGAAAGGGCCCGTAGCCTCGGCACGCCGCACCATACCTGCTATAATCCGCGGAGCCGCCTGACATGTTCCGATCACCGGGTCTGTCCTCAACTGAAAAGGCAAATCCTCCGCCGCGCCTGCTTTATATACCCGCCCCGCTGCCGGACTCGTTTCTCCCTGCTCTGCGCATGGATATACACCTCACGACACAGCGAAAAAAACGTGAATCGCCCCGAATTGAGCCCTCTTCCCATGCGGCGCCCCTCATCCCACTGTTCGAGGTGCTCTGGAGGGAGTACTTGAACCACTCGGGCCCACGAGGTCAGGGGAACATAGAACTACTTTTTTCCTCGAGAGCGGAAGGATATTGCACCATTGACGGCGTGACAACAACTCGCCGCTTCCTCCCGCTCCCCCCCACCCGGCTCGCTCCTGCGTACGGGGTTTCCTGCCCCGGCCCCTGCTGCAGCACGAGGGAGGGGAAGCATGGCGGGGGCGGGTGGGTGTTCGGGCCCGGCGGGGAGCGGGGGGCAGGCGGCCGGGCCGAGAGGGGCAGCGAGTAGACCATGCGCAGCGGCTGGGGCGGGTAGAGCGGCTCCCTGTCACGGCTGCGTTTCCTCCGCCATGTCGGTTGTTTTTAAAGCCCCGGAGTCCGGGGCTGACAAGAGGAAAGCGACGGGGGAAGGCGGTTCCAGGGCCGCGGGACTCGCTCTCTCCGCCCCACACACAGCAATGGCTTCCTCCTCCCCCCGCTAGGCAAAACACACCCTGCATCAGCCCTCCTCACCTGGTGTGGGGCGGGGAGGGGCTGGTTAGCGAGGGGGACGGGGAGCGACGGCCTGAGGGGCCGTGAGGTGCGGGGGGGAGATGATGGCGCCTGAGGGGCCAGGACCGCCGCGTGGGGCTCCCGCCGCCCGGCCCCGCTCGGCCCCGGCGGGGTTGGTGTGGAACCCGGGGACCGGGCCGGCCGGGGCTGAACCGTGCGGGTCTGTCACGGGGCGTCCGAGGTGGATCGTTTCTAAAGCGGGTGAAGGCGTTTTGGGAGAGGATTTGTGGGAGTGGGGCAGGATGGTCCTCAGGGCGCTGAGGAAAAGGCGGTGCTGCGATATGCTGCGGTTTGTAGTGTAGCGGTGTCTGCGAAAAAAATCTGTCAAGGCTTGATTTAAAGGTTAGTGCAGTCCAAAGTAAAGCAGTAAGGAAAATGTGACTCTGCAAACCGACTTCAGTGAAATGATCAGAGATGATGCCCAGTGCTTTCATACTATTGCAGAAAAAAAATAAAGATCATTTCAATGCTCTCCTCAGGTTTTACAATAATCTGTTAATCAATATTTCTTATGTAGGCAAATAATATAAATTGTAAGCAATAATTTGTGCCAACTTTAATAGGTTTGTGTGTGTCACTTCCCAAACCTGTTTCCATAGTGATTATATACGAACAAATGGAGACAGTGCTTGGAAAATTCAACCCTTTACTTGTCTAGAGTATTGTAAATTGTCTAGAACCGTCTAGAATACCTGTAAAGGGGATCTTTGGGAGACTAAATGTATATCAGCTCTTCCTATGGTAGCATCTGCTTGGGCAATATGTAGAAATATCACGATGTTTTTCAATATCCCAGCTAAATTATATAAATGCAGCTCCCCAGTCAGCCCACCCTGATGCTCTCAAGTTTTGTCCACCCATGCTGGGTGGAAAATACTGAGGATGCTGCATGTCTTTGCAGTTTAGACAGCGCCACAATAACCAGATGAATGGCAGCAGTTTGCATGGATGCATCAACCTCTGGTGATGAAAGAAACAGGATGGACTGAAGAAAGAGCATGAGGACAGGTTTGGGCTGGCACAGTCAGATTTCTTATTAAAAATTACTTTGAGTCTGAATTGAAGAGATGATACTGCTAAATATATATATATATATATATATATCTATTTTTAAAGGATCTTGAGCATTTATTAAGAAAGCTGTAGATATTATTATTATTATTAAAATATTGCAATTAGGTCTTAGTATATTTGCAAACCTGGATTTCTTGATGTGTGGGCATTTCAGGAAGGTAACTCATCATTTTCCATAGACTTTAAGCATCTTTTTGAAAAAAAAAAATAATCATCTCAGAAACAGGTGTCGAGTTTCTCTTTTCCTGCAAAGAAATTAGTGGCATTTCAAATTACCCGTGTATTAATAACATTTTAAAAATTTGGTTTGGACAAAAGTAGCTTTTAACAAGGCTTTCCTGGCTTTCTTTATGGATAGTTATATGAGAAACTGTTCCTTTTGCTCCAACTTGCTGCAAATCTTGTTTTACTCCACTTGACTCAACTTCATCTTGTTCTAAAAATGCCGTAAAACTCAGGGAAGTGCTGTTTACTTGTTTGTTTTTACTATTATCTTTAATCAAGAGACAATTTCTACAATTGGTTTTGTTATTTACTGTCTACTGCCAGCACATGTTTCCGCAGGCACTGGGCACTTACGGAGCCAAGCGCTGCTACAAGCTCCCACTCACCAGCCCTTATAGAGGAGCTTGAAACTTCCCTGGCTCTGAGGATTTTGTTTTTCTGTGATTTACTTGGTGCTCCAATGTAAGGAAAAGTCTGTGGGCACGTTGGTATCTCGTGTCACACGGTCGTGGCAGGGTTTGGCAGAGTTTGACAAACCTGATTAGTTGGCCATGTTATTTGCTCTGGTTCATTGTTATTTTAATCCAGTGCTGTAGAATCAGATAGTTCCCAGTCGGGTGGCCTCTCATCACATGCTCTCTATTTGTCTTGAGTGTCAGAGATTGAAAATATGAAATTAAGGTTTAAGAAGTAAATCATCAGTACCCACGTTAAAGGGATTCAAATGGATGTTCTACCTTAAGGGACATGAGGAGAGGAATCCAGTGTTTCCTCTGGTGAGAATCATCAGCTTGTTTCACCAAATGAAAAGAGGAAAGAAATTTTGTTTCATTAACTTGGGATAAGCTAAGAATTGGAAACACTGAATCAATCCTTTCTTTTAGTGAAACAAGATAACAGAAACCCACGGTTGTCATCCTGGCAATCACCTTAGCTGCACTAGAGGAGACATTTTTGACATTTCACACTCTTTAAAACCTCGGTACCTGAATACAGCATTTGAAGCATTTGGCTATATCAGGGCAAACAGCCATTTCGTTTGTGATCTCGTAGCTAATTTGTGTATTTTTAGTCGGGTGGTAGCCATGCTCAGCCTGGTATTACTTGTGTTCTGAACATGAAGCATCATAGTGAGAGATATCGAAAGGTGAGATTTTGTCACTGAGAAAATCTTGGATTGACACTGGGATTTGTTACAGCCCCCTGACTTTACATCTGATAAAGCTTTCTGGAGCAGTCTCAACTGGAAACTTGCTCCTCAAGGACCAGGTTCGTGTTATTAACAGGCAGAAGAGGTGCCAAAAAGGTACTAAATAATATGTTGGTGCTACTAAAGATAGGATCCACAGCCGCATTTATATGTGAACACTATATACTTCAGTAGATGTCTCCCCAAAAGACAATCCTGGTGAGTCATGAGCTCTTTAGTGAGAGTGAGTATAATTATACATTTATGAACAGGGGGTAACAGATGGACTAGCTGGTTTAGCAGCTGGGTTTCCAGTCATTATTCATGCAGATTGAAGTAAAGAATGATGTATCTAAAGAAAGCAGCAGGAGCTGACACCTCCTGAAACCGAACTCTAGCTGAGCAATTCCTGCTCGTCAATATTCTGGCAAAGGCAATGTCACAGTTTGTGTTAGGAAATTTCAGAAATCTCATACCGTGATTTGAATTTACCATGAACCTGTCATGTACTTCATGGGAAGCCTGGAAGATCCCAAGTTCCTCTCCTGCATGTGTAAGTCTGATTCTAGAGTACATTCCATGTATTATTTGGTTGCCACAACTAGTAAGACAAAGAAAGTAATTGGGAGTTTATTCCCAGCAGGTCGCATTAAGGATCAAGATGATTTGTTAGGGTGCTGTTAGCAAGAAGTAATGTTTTTCAGTTCATCATTCCCAAAGGATCCTGCCTAAACAAAAGCGTGCTTCCTCAGCGGTAGGAGTGGATAAGAAAGATTCTGGAAAATCTCCAGGGGAGAGAGTAAGTCCAAATTCCAGCAGTCCCATGTTTGTTATTTAAATACATTCAGAGGGTTTCATTAATGTTAACTTACTCTTTTTTTTTTTTTGTCATACCACTGAAATTACAATATAAACAAACTAAATAATAAGAATGTGTAAGATGCAGTCATTTTAATGCACTGAGAAAGCTTGGGTTTTATTCTTTAGTATCTCAGTGCAATTTTAAATCCACATTGTGATGACTTTACTAGGCTGCTAGGCTTGCTTTGTCATCCTTTTTAAAGGTTATTTTACAACTTTGTTATGCTTTGACAGATATTTCTACTCTTTGCCACTGCAATCAAACTTGTGTTGTGAAATCTCAATGATGTCCTTGTTGAGTCAATGGAAAGTACATCCAGACACAGAATTTTCTCTCCCAGTCGAAGTTTTGTCTCACTGAATAGTTGTGCACTAGGCCAATAAGGAACATTTTGAAAAATGCTTACATGATTTAGGAGCCAAGCACTATAGAAAGCCAGTGGGATTTAAGTTGCTTTAGTTAATTTCATTGTCCCACATGCTCAGTCTATTCAAGATACTCAGGCTTGTGCAGAAGATATAGGGTGGGTAGGTCCCTGTGCTGACCAACTGACTCACTCATCTGAAATGTATACATGGTGGTTTGTGGCTTGTGCTCCCTAATTGCTTTGAGCACAAGGTTCCAAGGAGGGTCGCTGGGTCAGTTTTTCACAGTTTTGCTTCTTAGCCTGAGTTCTCTCACTCCCAGTAAGACTTTTTTTTTTTTTCCTTGATGATATTCATTTGTTAAACTGTTTAAGACTAATTTACTTGTTGCTTTTTAAAGAAGTGGCAAAGTTGTGTGAATTCTGTATTTCAGGTCATTCATTAATCTCTTAGAGTCTGGGACTTAAATTCAGACTTGTAGTCACCTTTGTGCCTTCAGAGGTCTCTCTGTTATGTATTTCTTATCGTGGAATAATGAAGTTCTCTATGAATTTTTAAGAAATACATTTTCTCTTTTATACAGTGGGAAAGTTTTTGTAATCTGCTGCTGAAAGGAAGTGGCAGAAACATTCTGAGGTCTTGGAGGAACCTGGAATTCTCAGCCCTGTCACAGAGGGTCAAAATCTAAGAAGTAAGGGAAGTTGAATACTTCTTATTTTTATAATATGTATGCATAGTTTCATCCAGTGGCCTTTGAACTTGTGAAAAATTTCCCACTTCAGTTAGCATTTCGTTTGGCTTCTAATTAAAAAAAACCAACAACCTAGTGTTAATTTTAGAATATAAATATTTCCTTTCTTAGAGTAAGTATGTAAACTAGTATTAGGTCTTTAAGTGTGCATGAAGTAAGAAAACAATCATATGGGATCACTTAATGGCGATCTTGTGATTTTAGTAATTATTCTGGTAATAAGAATATTGGCGCAATAAAATCCCAACACAAATACTTGAAACAGAAATAATATACCTTTCTTTCTATTATTTTCTTCGTCATTCAGTCCTCTGCATGCTCTAAAACTCAATAGTTATCGTTTCAGGTCTTGAATGTTCTCCTTGATTGAGCGATCAGATTTTGTCTTGCAGTTTTTAAGGCTTGTAGTCAGGCCCAGGACATGGAGTCCGCTTAACTCTGTTCTGTGTTGTCTTAAAGACTCCCAGTGTGACCACAGATGTAATTTTAGCGCTAAAATCGAGCAGATGATGTTTGTTAGAGACTTGCCATTGACTTTTATTGGAATGAGAGCTCTTTCTGCACTTCAGTTTTCTCTTCTGTAAGGTGGGGATGATAGTGTTTGTCTCAGAGGTTACATGCAGGGAAATGTTTGGAAAATGTGGAGATCAGTAACGGTAGGTGGCTTTGAAATCTTTGATAGAAGTTATGTGCATGCTTTCAGGGTAGAGATTGTTCTTTCTATTACAAAAGTAAAGAAAGCTGGTGAGATTAAGCAGGTGGCAGTTGCTGATAACATCCTGACAGAGTACTGTGTTTACGTCTGTTTTTTAAGTCAATTGGAAGACTTCAGCACTACCATGAAATAGTGCATGTCATATATTTCTGTGAGACAGTCTGCCAAGAATTTTTTTTTTCCAATTCTGAAAGAAAGGTAAATATGAGCCTATGCATTCCTTTGAAGAAAACATTTGTCCTTCTGGTATTGATTAACCATCTATGTGAGTTATTTATTCTCACGGTTATTTGGTTTGGAGTCCAATGACGATGCTTGAGGTTTTTAATTGTTAAGCTGATTCCAGTTGTTTAAGTTTTGGAACTGCAACTACAGGCAGACCTATATTCTGTATTTAATTTTGGGTACCTTACCTCATCGATGAAGGAGTTGAGTGTTATGTTCTTAGAAGGAGGAACAAATGCATGTGAAACAAGCCAAGATGAAAACACCAAAAAGGCCAAACAGCGTTTCGTTTATTCTACAGGAGCATCTTCACAGGACCAAAGTTTGTGGTAAAAAAATCTCTGTGTTGTAGATGTCCTTACTTTGATAGATGCCCCATGTCCTGACTGATGAGACCAAGTGACACGACTCTGTCCTTCCCCCTCCAAATTGCACTTTCAGACATCAGAGCAAGGCCACGGTGCTTTGGAGTTGACGTACAGCACTGTGGTTGTGAGGGCCCATCTCACACCAGTGACAACAAAATGGCTGGATTTTATCAACTAATACAGCATTGCACATAAAGCCTTCTATGAGTGTCTTACAGGCTCTTATTGTCAGGACATTTAAAATGAGTACGTCTGTAAACAGCAAGAGTAGGATATTGGAGAAATTCCTTAATTGTTCTTGAACAGCAGCTCTTTCTGTCCATATCCAGCCTTGTGGGATAACTGGAGTCTCTTCTTCCTTCTCTAGTAAAGCATTTTCACCTCCAGAACAATACTTTGCAGTTTATAGGGCTTGTTACAACATGTAAATGTTAACAATGAAGATAAATACTTTGTCATTAATAAAATGACCCATGTAGTAAGAAACATTGCCTCAAGGAAAATCTTAATTTCTACAAAAAGCAAGTTTTCTATTGAACCTTACTTTTTGTAAGAAACTTGAGTCTATTCATTTCTGCAGGTAACTATAGCTCAGATTCCCTGAGTTTTGCTTCTGTCACTGATACTGGCTTAATGTGAAATCATAGATGAGAAGTTTCAGCTGTGTGTCCTTGCTTCACCTGCCTGTAAAATGGAAATTATAGTCTCCTGTCCTGGAAGGATCTCTTAAACTGTAAACTGTTTAAGGCTGGGACTGATTGCTTTCTGTGCTGTGCTTCAGCCTAGAAGCAGTTGGTTCTCGGTGGGAAGCTGAGGTTCTACCTGGGTCAAAGTATAAAAAAATAATCAAGATACACATTGTGACTTGTTTAATAATTTTTTTTGTTTGTTTTGTTAATCCTTCTGATATTTTTTTTAATGAAAAAATATAAATATTACAAAGCTTTTCTCTTTAACAGCATTACAGTATTGCATGCTGTTGTAATGATGGGGTCTGAAATGTGTGCCCATGAAGCTGAAGCTGTGAAGTGGGCTGCTTAAACAGTGGTTTGTAACTGTTCTGTTCTTTGGGGTTTCTTTTTAGTGTTATGAAGCCTGTGTAGGCCAGTCCTTAGTCCCAGTTGTTTGCGCTTTAACTCATTTCAGAATGCTATTGTATATTATTTTGTGTGCTAATTGAATACTATCAGATGAGACAAAAATGAACGTACACAGTGCAGGATAGTAGCAAATTAATTCTTTTCCTCTCAGGTTGCTCCCAGGAACAGCTGCACACATTTCCTGGGGTCCTCTGACGCAAGCAAGCTGGACATCCACTAATGCAAATGTGGCCATCCGCTTCTGCCAGTGCAGACAGGATGCAGGTGATCATGTTATTTTAGCCAGCAGTAACTGTGGCATCACTCGTGCTGATCTAGAGCGTGCTCTTTAACACATCATGTCACAGCAATTGGCAGTTGCCAAAACCTTTTGTTCTTTGCACAACAGGAGACAGAAATGAGAGTTCATGCTGAATTACAGAAATATATTGATTAATTGATTTCAGGCATGTATTGAAAGTGATTTGATTATAAATTACTGTCAATTTTTGGCAATAAATAAAATACATGTACCTCTATTCAAAGTAATTTTATTTTGTGCTAGATACTTAAATTAAAGAGCTTCCAGTAATAATTGTTTCTGAGTCTTAATGAATTGTTTATTTGCTATCATATTCAATATTTGTTTGTAGCTCGTTCTTATGATTGATTTAAAAGTAGCCAAGTCAGGAAAATCGTAATTTTTAAGCAGGCAGACATTATAGTATTTGTTAACCACACAGGTACTGGTATTTTTTCTTGGCTTGCTCTTTTGTCCTCTGTAGCTTGTGTTACCATTTCTAAATATATTCTGATACACACTTCTCCATGGGTTACAAGACTGCAAGATCTTGTGTTACATTGTTCCTTTTATTTCAGCAGGCATTTAATAAACACACAACTGATTTCATTTATGTGTTGATAACGAATAGTCAATCAATGACAAGATACTCAGAGTTTCAGGACTTCATTTGAATGTGCTATTTTGTGTGTTTTCAGTTCTGAGTTTTCTTTATTTTTTTTTTATGTTTCTGTCCAAGAAATCTGAGTTATGGCAAAGATGATTTTACATTTTGTTACTCAAAAGGAATAATCTGATTTCCTTTACTATTATTCATTTTCATTGCTAACATTCAGCTCTTCTGGGAATACAACTTTATACCCCTGGGAACACATTTCTGAAATCAGACTGGAATTGTGTTTATTAAATTACAATCAGAATTGTCTTTGCTAATTTACAGGGCAGACAAGCTGTGTATGTTTATGCAGAAGGAAAGAGAGGAAAGTGAGAACCATAAAGGACTGCTGCCTCAGAGCTGCTGTTGCCATAGAGCTGCTAACGAGGAAAAAAACTGCAGCATGGATTTCTTGTGCTGGTGAAGGTAAGATGAGGGCACAGCCAAGACTGTAGGAAGGGGGAAGGGAGGCAGAGGGAGGGAGAAGAGGAAGAAAGTCTGCGTCCTTGCTGTCTAAAAAAGGAAATTCAGTCTCAGTGTTCAGGAGCAGAACTGCTGGTGCAGAAGAACAAAGCTATCTCCGTTGTTTAGGAGTGATGAGCAAGCAAGCACACTCCCATGCTTTCGGAGGAAATACTGCAAAAGAGGGAGGGAGAAGAGTGACTTATCATTTAGAAAATACTACTGCTTCAAGATAGCTGATTTTTGATACTACCTTGGTATGAATAATGTTCACCCGGGTAAAGACAGCAGTGAAAAAACTCAGTAGGTAGATAAGCAAGAAGAAAAAGTGATGCTGAAAAAATCAGCATAATCTTGAGCTGATGAATTCAGTCTGTATGTATTACAGTGTGTTGGTTGTGACATTCAGCTGAGCAGTGCTGTGAAACCTTTCTCAATGCAGGTGAAATGTTTTTGTAGGAAGATTGTTATGATAAATTGATCTGTTATCAACCTTTTATCAATGATCTTTCATCTTCCATCTAAGTAGAAGTTTTTTGAGTGAAAATGTTTAATAAGTAACTGAAAAGTATATGTTAGATACTCAAGAATACTGACAACACAACTGACATCAGACATGCTTTCTGTGTAATCTCTTTAATGGAGTGAGCTTTGTAGACTAAGATTCCTGATCATTGGAGGATCATCTGCAAAGCTCTCATTCAAAAGCTGCTGCTGTTTCTACATTGGTCTAGCATGTTACATCTTGCAGCTTTTTACTGTCCTTCACCTGTTTCATCTCTCGGTCTTTTGTCTCTTTCTGAGGTGACTAAACCCACATGTCCTACACAGCAACCTGGTGCACCTGCTGTGTGTGTATAGTGGGGCCTTGAAGAGACTGAAACAACCTGTAGAGGCAGTGGTAACACTGTCTTAGCTGTGTTGATAATAATATGTGGATATTGCTTAACTGTCTGATTGCTGTGTTATTGAGTGTGCTTGGATAGAGCAGCCCTTCCTCACAATTTCTCGTTTTGCACTTTATCACCATCTATAAATGGTGTTTGGCTATTTCTTCTGGAGCTTGTTTGGAGATTGGGTTGAGTGAATTTCTACTATAGCAGCCTATTAGCTTGGTTCACAATCAGCAATTCAGACTGTAAACAAAGAAAATTTTATTATGGATTCAGATTATTTTAGCATTACAATCTCTTGCTGTGAAATTGTTATTTTTTGAGATTATAGCGCTTAGCTCATACATGCTGTTTCCCAATCATGAATGACACTGGGTGACAGGTATTGATCGTGAATACATCGGTTGCCATTTCAAAGGTACATTATGAGGAGCTGGATGCGTAAAATGTATTTTTACTAGTCAGACTCATTTTGTGATTCATACTAATTTTGTCAGACTCATTAGTTGCAGACAGTTTTTCTGCAGTCTTCAGAACCATTCTTCTCATTTACTGTAGTCCCCAGTGCAGTCAGTGGTTGATGACATCCCGTTAAGATTTGCATGGGTCCCTTGAGCCAACACATGAAGATCAAGTCTTAAGCCATGACTGAGGCAACCCCAGCAATAGAAGTGTTTGTGATTTAGTTCAATGTCAGCAATCGGTTTAGTCATTTTCTGCTCTGAACAATTGTTAGTATCTTGCTGGAGTGAATAATTGTGTTACAACTGAGTTCCACAGGGCATTAGGCGCTGCGTTTCAGAAGAGTTCACTCAGCTTATGAATCAAAACAGTTTAGGTTCTTCAGAAATCTGAGGTGATTATTCAAGCAAGTATGACTGTGTAATAAACACCTCTGTGCAGAGTAACTGTTCAAGAAGAAATGGATGGTCCCTACGCAGGATAAAATTCAGTTGCCTTAGTTAAATATTTAGTGGAAAGTTCGTGTCGCAGTCTTAGATCAACGTGATGTAGTTCTTCATTGACAAAACGAGGTAGCCAGAAGCGCAGTGTTGCAGATTGACAGGTTATTCTCACAAGTTTACAAATAGTATGTATGTTCATTGGCTCCAGTTGATGGTGGCTAATATGTATTTACAGTGAAAAAGAGAAGAGGTATGGTAGTGCTACGACAGAAATGTCTTGGCTAATTAACCGTGTCCAGTGTGTGGAGTGCAGACGCATTATAACCTTCATATCAACGCAGTTCCTATTGCTGGACTGTCAGCTACAACCAACAGACCTACCGACTTCAGTGAAAGTTTCAGAGGCATCTTGTATGTCTTATGGTAGAAAAATAACTTAATCTGAAGTTAAACGAAGGAGAGGAGTTGTTTGTAAATCTACATAGCTGTCTGTATATATGTATGGAACTCTGATGAAAGAGGTGAACTTGGAGTTTATACTTGTTTTTCCTGCTTCTTCCATCTGGTTTATTTTGTGGGGGTGGTCAAGAGAATAAGGAGGTAGGGCAAAACACTGGCCACAACACTCTCTAATCTCTTTATCTGGGCCAGGAAAAACCTATTAAGCTACCAGTGCTGCTGTGGTTAATGCCAGGACCTGCACCAATTCCCAAAACATCTCAAAGTATGAGCTATTTTGAGGGTTAATGCTGCCCATAATTAGCTTTTTTCTGCTTGCAAGGTGCTGTTGTACTGCTCAATGTGTATATCAGCCTCTTCCAAGTAATAGCAATTTTCTACACCTTAGACTTTGAGTGCTCTAAGGCCTGATTTTTAAAAGTGCTGAGTGCCCACAATGCTATTTAAAGGTAATGGGACCACAGGGTTCTCAGCAAAAATTAATATATCAGGCCTCTCTGCTCGAACTAGAGATTTTAGTTCAGCAGTCACGAGACTGCTTAAGTGATCGGTCTGAATTCTGGGTACATTCTGGAACTGATTAAAAAAACCCCATATTTTATTTTATTTTACAAAGAATATTTCCAACACTTGATTGATTTCTGGGAAGTTGAGGTATGTCGCATTATATTGCTTGATTTTTATTAATTTTGTGAGCATTACTATTTTAGTTAATGTACAGCTAGTAACACAGCTGGCACATAAAAATGAAGAGAATTCGGCTATAATAGAATTACTTGTTTGTGATGTTCTATGTGTGGTTTTTTGTTTTTTTTTTTTTTTTTTTCTATTGGATTGAATGGCAAGAAATTAACTTCTGCTGACATGTAAGGATCAGAATAAGAAATGAAATAATGTTCCTTTATTGTTTAAATTTCTTTACACGCGTCTGGATTTTTCAAGGTACTGAACTACAGTGTTTTGGGCATGTGGGTCGAAGTCTTTCTTTAAACATGCTATAGCTCCCCCTGTTCTGTTGATAAGCATTATATTCCCCCTTGGAATCAATAATCCTCCATTCTTGTCTACCTCAACTGTTAGAATTTTTTATAGCAATCTAAGTTTCAGTTAAATATATGTCCTCCCTGGATAAAAGGTACATCCTCATTCATTCCATGCTTTAATCACTTTTGTTTGTTCACCCCATTTCTGCTCACACAATTAGTTTTTCATTTCAAGCCAAGAAGTCTGTTGGAGCTCCTGTAATAAGTACATCCAGTGGAAGATGGAGAGTCATCCTCTGAGTTCATACAGTGACCTCTTATAAAAGCATTTTTTGCATTCAGGCTCTTCAGTTTTAAAACAAGTGCACTTCTTTGGCATGACTCTGGATTCTGTGGGAAATTCCAGTTCTCTGAGACTTATTTTGAACTGAAACAGCAAGGTTAGTAGTTTGCTGTGTGAAACCAGTAATTTAGTGCCTAATTTTCAACTTACTGATCAGCACTATCAGTATTCACGGCAGAAAAGGATCACTATCAGTTTTATAATCCCTGTCACTCTGTGCTGATAGGAGTTACTCCTCTGGAGCTTATGTTTGAGTTTTCACTGAGCAGCAGACTGAAACCAGTTCAGGAACAGCAGTAATATTAGTATTCATTGTAGCAAGATGCCTTACCCAATTAGGAAAACCTTCACACATTCCTCCTTAAAGCAGCCTTCCTCTTATTTTAGAACACAGTAGAAACATGGTGTTATTGCATTTTACCAAATGAACTTCACTTAAAGCTTAAATTAAAGTGTGGAAGCTGAATTATACTAATGTAGTCTCGTAAACGCAACAGAATTAGGAGTTGTATGTGGGTAGCTGGTCATAGAACTGAAAATATCAATCCCCGTGGGTCTTTTTTAAGAATATTTGAGGAATTTGTACACTAGATTTGGTACAGCTCTGTGCATATGACAATGGCCATGCACTGTTGTCACTTCTAATTCTGTAGCCATTTAGACCCTTTTTATCCTCAGAGCTGTTATTCCTAAATTGGGAGCAATTATCTTGCTGCCTGAGAGACCTGAGAAAACAAGGAAATAAATGGGGTCCTTATATCTTATCAATTACCAGTGTTCATCATTAATTCTCCCAATTTTCTGTTGTCAGTGCCGGCACATCTCTCTCCCATGGCTGGTGACACTATGTGAACACAGCATTAGAGGATGATTGGAATTGCTCAGTGTGATTAGAAGGTCGTGTCTGAATTATAACAAAAATCCAGTAGGCCCTAGTAAAGCTGAGGAATTTTTCATGCATCAGTTAAAATACATATTTTGCCTCTTTGTCACAGATGGAATGAACAAGAGAGAGAGCACATTAAATCCAGACAGCTGCAGAATGACCATCAGGTTGCTCTGGATCTCAGCAGTATCGCAAACAGGGATTTAATTCAGACATATTTTCATACCCCAGACCCCTAGTTCTGATTATCTATATCAGTAAGAATGCAATTTTTCTAGTGCAGGACTAGCAATTATTTTTTATGTTCATGAAATTACACTAGAACATTATTTATACGCCTCACTCATAATAAGTGACTGGCAAAGTTTTTATGCTGTATTGAGAGAGTTTAATATTTAAAACAGATTGCACAGATGTGGTATTTTTATCTACAGTGTTACTAACCCAGAAGAATCGCTGAATGTTAAGCCTCCTAACCCTTTCCTGGTGATCACAAACCCCTTATTTGGAGATCATGAAAAAAAACAGTGACAAAAAATCTGCCATCCGCTGGCCAAGCAGAGAAGTGCTCGCAAAGGGCCGCGGTGCACAGGGCAGGGAGCTCCAGTGTCATTCCAGCAAACCGGGAGTTCTGCAGAGCTCTTCAGCCGCAGATCAGAAATGGGCCTGGTCAGTAGTATTCTGACAGCATATTTTTCCTTCAGATAGTGCTGTTTCATTATAATTAAAAATGTGTAGGAACACATCAATGAGAAATTGAAATGCTCCGTTCTAAAAATATCAGAACGTTCTGTTTCAAAATTTTTAGACTGGAGCACTTTGATTTTTATTCCGGAATGATTTTTTTAAAAGTAATTATTTTTGCACATTATAAAAACAAGAAGTCAAAATTGTCATTTTTGCATTAAACATTCATGAAACATCACATCATCACTATAGCATGTGGTAAATTCAAGGCAGTCTGAAATCTAGGAGTCTTGGCTCTTATTTCCCTGCTCTGACCACTCTGACCCACTACTTGTGGTCATGTATGTTTGCTCTGTAGGGAGAATATGTCAAGGGTGTGAGTATCTTTTCATTCAGATGGGGAAGATCAGATATAGGAAGAAAACTTTGTTTTTCTCATCTTTACATCTTTATTTCTTTTATTGCAATTTTGTATGAATTACTTAAACTGCTACAGTAATTTAAAGAAAAAAATGGTTTGAGCTTATATTGCTTTTAATAATACAGCATACAGAAAGAATTTCCAATTATAGCCAAAATCATACTGGTCAACATTCAGGGAAGAAAAGAAAAAAGAGAAAATAAAAGAAGCAAACAACTCAAGATAACTCTCAAGGCTTTCCTTTGCCTTGCTTTGTAAATGTAGTACTTGTCATGTGCTAAGAAGAAAAGATGGACTTTGCATTTCATCCTGCAAAGAAAGGAATGGAAGAAAAAAACGCAGGATTTGATTAGTGATAGATTCTGGAGTTATTATTTTTATACCTTTCCTTAAAATGAAGCTCCAGCTAAGTTACATGATTTCTTAAAGACTGGTAATTTTGTTTTCAGAAAGAAAGGAAGTACGGTGGTTCTGATTAAATATCACCAGTCATGACAGATAATTATCTATCTCTTTATCTATCTGATATATGCCTAAATGGCAGCCAATCACACTGTGTTAAAAATGTTTAGATATACATAACCAGGCTGAATTTATACTCACAAAGACATTTTCTAATTTTGGACTTCATGACTTTTAAACTACCATTTTAATGTAGCTTTTCATGCAAATAGAAAAAATGAAGAGATTGCGCATGCAAAATCCTAGTGATTCTCCCTTGATGTGGATTGTCAGATGGGCTGAGTTCTTCTGATCACAGTGCGATCACCTACCGTGTGAGCTGGGGCAGTGACTGGGCACAGAAGGCTGTGCCACCTGCAGGAACCAGGTGCTGGGAAGGGGAGTTGTGCTGCTGCTGCCAGGGAATGCTTAGATTCAGGAAATATGAGTTCAGTACTGTGAAGTGTAGGGGACTGTCCTGTCTTGACTGGAGAGACTCTCCTGCACAGGTCTTCTGCTTTTTGGTTTTGCTCTTGCCTCCTCTCTCCAGTTCCTGTCTTTTTCTTTCTGCTTGGCCGTGCTACCTCCACCACACCACCATCTCACTTCTCCATCCCATTCACTCTGTTTCCATTTTTGCCACTAAGCTGCTGTTCACACTGTCCATATTATTCCACCCTGCCTCTGATCTTTCCACTTCTGTGTCTTCTGACCTTTCCATGTAGTAGTCCTGTTTTTTGTGCCAAGACCTTCTGCTCCTGTTAATCCATCTGTTTCTTCCTCACCCTTGAGGTGACAGCAGAGGATGCATAGTGCACAAAAGGGCACATTCACAGCTCTTGAGTGTTCAGTCTTGGTGCCGCAGCAATCCCAGCAGCCAGGATGAACAATTTCAGAGAATATCCTTTCTGTCTTTGCAGCTGTGTTAGAGGATATGTACACTGTGGTTTAAAGCGATGTGGTCTTTTACAACAAAATCGTTGAAGAATTACCTTCTGTAGCAATTTCCCCTTTCAGTAACCTTTTGCAGGACAAATAGTGGTTTAAACTGGTGAACTGATCTGGCATTACAATATTTATTTATTCCTGTGTGTTTTTTCAGCTGAATGACTTATTAGATCCATACAGTGGGAAAACATTTTAATTTGCAAGAAAGATTTTGTGCTTTTTAGCTAAAGTATCCCACCAAAACCTCAACATTTGATAGATAAGCAGAATAGAAAATTCTGTCCAGTCTCTCCGCACACAATTTAGTAATAGGAGAACGCAGATGAATTTTAGATAACTCAAGTGTATGCAATTTTGTCATCCGATCTGTAATATTTGTGCACTTCTGCCACGTGAACATCTGTCAACCATCCACCTTTACCATGTAGCTAACGTAATATTAATAGGAAATAATAAAGCTGCTTTATTTAGGATTCACTCAGCTGTCTCTGTTATCTCATTCACCAGAACAGCCTGGCAGTGAGAGACTGGTGATGATACTCATTTGTTTAAAGAAACTGACTGGTTTTGTTCTCTGAAAGATTCACTTCAGTAAATTAGAGAAATATTATTTCAGATATCTAAGAAAGGAATCCTTGCTCTATATTTGCTTCCCTTTGTTTCACCCGTATTTGGCTGAGATTCATTGTGTAATCTGTGAAATTCTTTGTGCTTTTCTTTTTTTAAGCCTAATACAGTGAGACTTGATGCAGTGATTCACTTTGTTCTTACAGCAACTTGAGCCACATGAGATAAAATTTTAACTTCTGCAGCAGAAGTCTATTGACTTGCCTGGTTCCTTTACTAGGCTGGTTCTGAATCATTGGTGCCATTGCCTGATTAACATCTTTGCAAATATATGCAAATACAGAGTATTGCCTTATGATCTGAAGTCCTCAGAAGTGCTGGTGACCTACTTGAGCATCTTAGCTAACTGAATAAGAGCTTTTGCCTCTTCCCATTTTCTGCATTTCAAAAGGTAGTATTTTTATTATTTTTCTATATTTAATTGCTGACAAGGATCCTACAGTGTTTGAATTATAGTAAAGCATCTGAGAGATCAAGAGCTTTCGCTTTGGTTTGGGGAGGTGTTAAGTTTTCTGTTGCTGGATCGATGTTTTTTGATGAGGAAACCAAGAGATCCTCATCTGCGTATTCTCTTGGAAAGCTGGCAGGAGCTGGAGAGTCCATAATTTGTTTCCATGGTTTTCCAGGACATTTGGGGAGAGGAGATTCTGGACGATTTGGTGACCCGTTAGAGAAAGAAGTATCAGGAAGAATTAGTGGTTCTGCAGGTGAACTGGTTTCCTCTACAGGAGCCCCTGGATTAACCAGTTGTGATGCTGTCTCATCAGTGGATGATAGGAGGGTTTCGTCTTGGTTAAAAACCCTTTCATCAGACTCCTCAGAAGATTCGGGGTTTGGATGTTTATGTTTACCATTTTTGCTGTGTTTTTTATGCCCACACTTGGGGCCAGTTTTGTGCCCGCAACCAGTTTCATGCCTATGCCTTTTGTCAGGCTTATGATCCTTTTTATGTCCATGCCTGTGTTTATGCTCATGTTTATGCCCATGTTTATGCTCGTGTTTATAGTCATTTTTATGCTCAGGTTCCCCTTCACCTTCTGGCTCCTGTCCACCATCTTTTCCTATTTCTTCGACAGGTCTTTGCACTTCTTTTTCATTTTGATCAGAGCATGAAATTTCGTTTGGCTGGCCTAGCGCAACAAAGCTTCGGAAAGGTGTGAATCCAGGAGGCCTTCTTAGAAGTACGGCCTAAAAAACATTGCAATATTAGCCTTATTTGTTACATGAATAAGAACAATAGCTTCAGATTTGGGAAATTCAGAAGTTAGCTCATTGTAATACAAGTCATTTAGCAAAAATATGCTATCAGATTTTGAAAGTAAACTGAATAATTATCTTTTCTATGATAAGCACAGAAACATAAATATCCTCCCAAATAGCTCCAGAGTGTTTTAGCAGTTATATGTTAAAATAACAATTTATAGATCACTGAAATTCTGTCAGTTTAACATGGGAATGATACTATAGGGAGAAAAATGTGTACTGATTTTCATTTATACACAATGCAGTTGATTTCTAGGACTAAATGTCCCCATGCTTGTTAGAGTATAGCACTATGAAGTATAAAACATATTTATGCTAAAGGCCAACACATCTCTGAGTATTCTCAATACCAGAATATACAAAAGATCTTGGTAATTTTGTTACATGAAATATAACCATTTATTTTGTTCCATGACATGACATATGTATGCATTTCATAGGACTGCTTAGAAATAACAGATGTAGCTTTAAGCCGATAATACAAAACATTCAGTTGTTATTGACTAATCTCTGTTTCCCCACCACTATGCAATGGGAAGACAAAGGCTGAATTCATGGTGTACAGTCACTATCCAACATGGGGTTCATTTCTGTCCACCCAAGCATCTGATCATTATCTAGCTGCCAATCAGAATTATTTGTGATGGAGCTAAATTTGAAAGTTGATGTGAATACAACATCATAGTGAAAACAAAGAGGAGAGACATTTATTAGTTAATACATAATGAATGAATAGGTATTTATGAAGGTGTGGAGCACAGTGAAGTTATTGATTATGAATGCAGGTTAATGGATTTAGTTTTATTCAGTGTATCTTCTCTTCTTCATGGGAGTCCATGCATTTATTAAAAAACCTGCAATCGTCAGAACTGATAATAAAAAAAATCTATATTCCATTCTGGAATCTTCAAAGTGCCCCATGATCAGGCCTGGTTCAGAGCTGGGCAGGAAAGAAACCAAAAGATCTTCCTGCAGAAATTGACAACTCACAGCAGGAGATCTGCCTACTAATATGAAAAGATTTCCAGATGCTTTTGAAGTCTGTAGAGTATAATTATTGCATTGCCAGATACACTTTTGTCTCAATATTTGGATTTAAATTCAAAGGAGCTGATGGGGCTTGATACTTGGGAGCTTAGCTGATAATGCAAAGGAACAGTCAACAGGCAGAATGTTCTCTGTGTCCTGTTGCCTCTGTATTCCCGGACTCATCAGGTTGTCCACTGTCTGACCTTGCAGTTAAACTGGTGTGGGCATGACAAGTTGCTGAGGTTAGAGGGTTGGAGGGAGGAGTGTGGCATTCCTGAGCTTGTTAAAAGGACTCTGGGTTCCATTATTTTTGGTACAAAATATGGGATAATTTGGAACGGATAAAGAATTTTATGGCTGCCTTTGTTCTACGCTCTACTTATGACAATGGGTAATGAAGAGAAATCATACCGCTGATCGTTCTATAGAGCAGTTAACCTGGGGAAGGATTTTATTCTCCCATGGGATCACGTGAATTTGTGCTTCACATGGCAATGGTGCCTGTTGACAAAACAAAAATCAACATATTAAGGCAATGAAACATCAGACACAAAGCAGGAGAGCTGTGTGTGAAAAAAATATGATTTTCTAATACTACTTTTAAATACAAATATACCTGGAACTTTACCCAAGTATGTATTAAATCCGTTCTAGTGATGTAGACTTCTGTATTGGGACGCATCACTGCTTAGCTGTTTGAGGCCATAGTATGTCTATGTGAACACTTGAATTCAACTTTGGATTGGAGATTGGATCTTTAAAAAATGGATTTTTCATGTCCAGCACTTTTGGAACACTGTTTAATCTTTGTGATATTCCTAACAAATATTGTTTGTTGATGGTATTTGCTGGACTAAAAATTGGGAAACAGATAGAAAGGCTTCTTTTTTTTTTTCTTTTCTATTTAGTACCTGCTGTGCTAACATTTTAAAATCTCACAGGTAAGCACTGTTCACATGGTGGGAAAAGAGATGGGAAATAAAACCTCTATTTCCCAACCAACTTCCTTGCCAATGGTTTCTGGCACAACCAGCATTACTTCCCAGTGTGTGGAACACATTTTCCTGGTATCAGCAGCGTGTGCTCCAGAAACACCATTCCTCTGCACATCAGTAACATTCCAATCTCGCATTTTCCTAAGCTGCAAGTGCAAACCAGGAGTATTGCAGCTATTTTGTTTCACAGCAACCTCTTCCCCTCATTTCTTTGATTCATGGTTATCTGAAGAAAGTTCCTTTGACTTTGCAGTGAGCACTGATCCTGCAGTTGGAGTGACTCAGTTTAAGCTTCATGTTTTACTGCCATTGTCACTGGCTTGGGTTACAAACAGTGAAAGGTGCCCTTGTTGAAACAAAAGTTTACTGACAGAGGTAACAGAACTCAGGATGTGACTCTACTGAAGTGTTTACAATTTCTGTTGCAAATGAATTTGCCCATTAGAAACATTACACTGGGCAACATCATCATTACTTACGCTGTCTGATGTGAATTTACAGTCTTCTTCAAGTTTTTCAAACTCTTTCTTTGAGCAGTTTGTCTTCCGGACTGCAAATTCTAAATGGTAGATTTTTCCTGCAACCACCTGGAAAATTTAGCAAGAACACTTTCTGTGGTAAAGGTGTATTGAAGAGGGTTCATAGGAAAGATGTTTTTCTACAAGCTTATACTAATATTCTACAAGTCCTTGCGACTGGGACAACGTATTAAGAACAATATTATAATATATGGCAGCAAACGTATCTGCTTCTAGTCAACTTATTTACTCCAGTTCCCACTCTCAAAAATTCCAGCACTGAAACTGAAGGAAACGAAAGGTCAGAATAATGTCAAGCCCACAGTTTTGGCTTTGTTTTATTGGATGCCTGTAGTGATTTCATTAATAACAAATGAAATCATTAGAGACACCACTGTAGAGAGCCAGATATGATGTAAGAAAACTGGAACGTGAGTAAAATGAAGTGTGTGATGAACAGGCTCAGTTGAAAATCAACACGTTTGCCAAATGCATTAAGGAGAGAAACTGTATGGGTTCATGAATGTGCCTGGTACAAGTTCTTCGTATTTTTTACATAGCCCAGGATAATACATCTTGCTTCAGAGACAGCAGGCAAAACACAAAATTCTGGCTCTTTTAAGTCTGTTTTAAAAGCATATGCATGCTAATATCAATCTTGATGTGAAAAGTGAGAAAGAAGAAAAATGTTCGAAAGAAGAAAAAAGGTTTAAAACAAGAAAAATCATAGACATTATTAGTAAGATAACATGAGCTATTCAGAAAAACACTGGTGTGCTTGTAGTGCCTTCTCCAGGGGTGCCCCTCGTGCTCAGGAGTTGTTGACAAAGTATTTTTTGAACTACTCCACTGTCTTATTTTCAATTCTGTCCTAAACCTCTATTTAGAGATGTTGGGACAGTAAACGAGGCAAATGCATTATCCTCTTGATTCCTTGTTCTTTATCCAGCTGTATTTGTCTGTGTATCTTAAGTTATGCACAGATGTTCTCTTGTGAATATAGCTGGAGAATTATTAGCAGCAGAATAAGTATATAAATTAACAGATTTCCAAGGAAATTGGGAAGCCCCATTTCTTGAAGTTTACAGCTATTGCAGGGTGGACAGCACCTTAAATAACATACAGAGTATTGGTGTGGTGGATCAAGTGGGTGGTTTCTACTTTTCTACTTTAAAAGTATAAGGTATGTTACAAAGGCTGGTAAAATGGGGTGTGGATATACAGAAATCAGATACCCTAAGTCAACCTTCTTCCCATGCTTTTAAAATAACGTTCTTTTAACAGAAACTAAAATAGATATACATATATATATAGGAGATTTTTAAAAAAACTTTTGAATGCAAGCCAAGATAGATAAAATTTTGCAAGAAAAATTGCATGGATATTTCAGTTACCATCTGTATCAACACCCGGAGAAAAAAACCATATTTCAAATCTAGATACAAACTTCAGCTAACATTCAGCTCAGACCAATGACACTGGATGTGTGTTCCTCATTTCTGTGGTATATCCTAACCTGAACGGCTGCTGCTTCTATGTCTCCACTTTTATAGTAGTGGTCATCATTGCTTTCCGAATTGTACTTCTCCATAGAAAGCTTCAGGAGTTCCTTCAGTTCTGGACTGTCTGTCGGGATGGTCTTCACACAACCAGTGCGAACGTCAGGATTTACTGTCTCTTGAACTGAAAGAAACCAACAGATTTCAGATCTAAGGAACAAAAGATTGAATGTAGATATAGGCTGGGAAGAAGAGTATAAACCCCTGCCTTGCAGAAAGCTTCGTATTTGGGTCTGTCAGATGAAACCAAAACATCTTTGAGTTTTATATGATCAGCATTATCATTTCTTGGTTATTTAAAAGAGCACTGCGTCAGCACCTGCTGTAGCATTGGACACTTAATAAGTTTTCTCATAGAAACAAGAATTCTGTGTGCCAATTGCAGGTAGCTGGCAAATAAAGAGAGGGAACTTCTACACATATGGGAAGGACCTGAATGGAGTGACACAAGAGGTGCATGATATTGGCAGTGAATGAGTGTGGCAAAGAATATCATTATAATTTCTTGAAGAAAACCAAATCTGAATGGGTGAGAATATAGCCCTCACTAAACAGAGTAGCACTGTACTCCCTGTTCTAAAGCTCTGGAGCTGTGATAATGTGTCCAAATAAACAGCTGGAGGAAGAAATAACAATAAGAAAACCATTTGGGAGTTTGACTGTAATGAACTTATAAATCCTAAGTAATTTATTTACTGGGAAAAAAAAATAAGCCTCTAACATATCAAATACAACTATGCAATATGAAATAAATGATCGAAGTGGCAATATGTGAATTACCAATTGTGGACAAAATCTTGAGGTCCTCAATTCCTTTAACTTTCAGAAGGATATATTGGAGCTCTTTGGAAAGTTAGAAGAATTTACTTATTTAAACAACATGATATTAACTTGCTTGTAATTGTGGTAGAAAAGGCATTAATTTTTGTAGGACAGTTATACTCTTTGAGTTTGTATCTATGAATCTCCAAATTAAAGTCTGCAAGCAGCTCCATGTCAAAGAAACAGGTCAGTATACAAACTAGTTTATCTTGTTATCATCTGGTTTTGTCTCTTAATTTCTTTTTTTGGTCTTTTAAAAAATAATTGTTAAAAAAACACTGAAATCACAGAACTTTTAAAATTGATAGTGCCTATTACATACCTGGAAGCTTGCATTGGTTTGCAATATCTACGATCTGTTCTTGAAGATTTACATATGCTTTGGCATCACATTTACCTATATGCTGGAGTAAAGAACCCAAAACAACTCCTTAGTATTTAGAAATAATGAACAAGCTCACATCCTAATACCTTCCTCCTACAGAATAAGTCAAGCATGTTACTAATATGACTAATAATTCCTCACTTCTTCCCTCCCTCCTTCCCTCCCTCCTTCTGGGAGCAAGAAGCCTGACAGGCAGTATGCAGAGCAAATAAATGATCCAGGTTCAAAAAGACCACTCAGAGAAAATAAAACCATAAAAGAGAAGCTAAATGAACTATTTGTGTGTGTTCATTACAGAAGGAAATGAGGAGGTTTACGAGCCAGAATCCTATTTTATGGAAAATTCATTGGAATTTCTGTCTTAAACTGTAAAGATAAAAAGAAGATTACGCAATTAACAAATCAAACATTACTGAGCTTCTTGTATTTACTCAGGTGTTCTAAAGGAATTGTGGTAAATGACTTGCGTGAAATTGCCTTGATATCTTAGGGCTGTAAGAATGCAGATGTTGAGCCTGTTCTTTTTTGAAAAAGGTTATAGAGCCATAAAACTGATGTCTGTAATATTCAAGAGATTTGAAATGGTAATAAGGAAAGAATTAGGGGGCATAAATACATCAAGGAGAGATTGGAGGTTTTGTTGTAAACAGAAGGTGTATTTTGCAGATTTGTCCAAGTTCTTCAAAAGCATCAACAAAAAATGGGTAGAGAGACCTGTTGATAAAGTGTACATAGATTTTCAAAAAGCTTCCAGTGCAGTCTCTTGTCAAAGACTCTAAGGCAAACTATCAAATAAGAAGGAAGACATCATCCGTAGAAACTCTGGTTAGTAGTGGTTTAGAAAAAATAATTACAAATCATGTCAACGTTTATTATCCCACTATAGCTCTGTGGCTCACATGTGTGTTGAAGATAGGTTGCAATTCTGGTTCTCCCATTTCAAAATGAATAGTACAGAGCTGAATAAAGGTATGAAACAACTTGTATGGAATTTGGTCATTCCAAGTTATGAAATATTCTTGGAATATTGTATTATAATAGTATCTCTCAATGATCTATTACCAAGGCTGCTTAACAGTTTGGGGATAAGTGCTAAAAGATTGAGCCCCACAAAACCTGCATGATCAAAGCAGCATGGGAATGAGGGAGCATTCCTGGAGCATGTGAGGTGGACAGAAGTTCTTACCTCTGGGTGACAGGTTGGGAAACTCAGACTCAAGCAGGTTCAGTAATTTGCTTAAGGTTTAAGGACAAGTGCGAGCAATGGGGCAATTTGCGTCAGATAGTCTGATTCTCACTCTGCTATTATTTAACACTCAGTGCTGCACTTCCACAACAGCTGGACATGTGAGTCAGGACTCCCGTGGTTCCCTCCCATTCATCACCACCATTCTGCCCTCTACCTTGTATTTGCAGAAGCATTTGTCTGACCCCATGGTGAGCTGGTTCAGGAATATTGGTTAAGAGAGCAACCTTCTATTTTTGTTACAGTTAATTCTGTTCCGGGTTAGAGAAGTAGAGCGAATACCTGTTTTTTGCAGGACAGTTTATCTAGAGTATGTATGTTTGTGAATAAATTTACTTTGAAGCTCTCTTATTTGGACTACAGTTTAGGTTAAGTAATAATTCAACTACTTACTTTTCTTAGAAAATACATCTTAAACTGGAAAAATGGTGCTAATTTTAATTATAACTTTTTGGGTTGTACTTGAGTAACTCCTTGAACATCTGGATAGCAACTTCTTAAGGGCTGCTGAGATTCTATAACCTGTAAACATTTCAGTGATCATCTCAGTCTCCGATTCATGAGAAGGCATGGATGTTCTAATTGCATAAATAGATAGTTATCGATAAGCCTGTATTTAAATTTCATTTGCAAAGTGAAGTAAGACTATAAATGTTTTCTTGAGTCAGAGCTCAATTATTATTTGGTATTATGATACTTTCTTGACAAACAGATTTTGAAGAATACTTACACCTCTAGAAGTGGTTTTGCACTCTGGCGTTAGATCTTGGAATTGGTCTTTGGAGCAATTAGTCTCCTCAACTTCATATTTAATTATGTAATTCCATCCAGCTACCACCTGGAACAGATATTTAAGAGATACATTATGTAAACCGATACAAACTTGGGAGCGAAATGATTAAATGCGATTACCAAAGAAAGCAAGACTACTCTTTTGATGCCTTCCATCCATCAAATCACTTTGCAGTCATTGAGCCATAGAATATTCATGGACAGCAAAAAAAAAATCTCGTCCTTGTGATACAAAAAGTAAACTAAGTCATGCATATATTAGAAGTGCACTTTGTATTTGGATACCACTTCTCTGCAGCCTTGTAATGCTTCAATTCTTGCACTTTCCTCCGAAGTATCTGTTACTTATTACTCCCAGTGGTGAGAAGCTGGTCGAGATGGATGACTACACTAATACAGCTTGGCAAGTCCTGTGTTCCTGAGCGTGGGACATAGTAAAGCAGTATCTGAATAATGTAACTTTATACTGCTGGCATCATTTGTTATTTGAGTGCCCTGCATTTATCATCCACCTATAATTGTGTCTGCCTTGGGCTTTACTTTCCCCACCCACTGTTTTGCCCTGATTTGTGACCTTTTTTGCATTTTCTCTCCAGAAAGCAGTTAGGTTTTCCTCACTGTGGCTTCTGCATCTCAGCCATGAAATCTCTGCATGTTACAGTGTTGGGTCAGGTATTATAGCATTAGATCAAAAGGGGGAAATAGAATTAAATGTAGAAGTTTTCCATCCCAGCTCAGTTAAAATGGAGGCCTCTGACTAGTCTCTGTTGGCCAGAAGTGACATGACAGTTCTCTTTCCAGCTTTTGGATTGCAGTCTGTGCCATTTGCCATGTGGTTTAAATGTTCAAGCTTGTCTTTTAGCTAAGAGGATTGCTGCCATTGATAAATAGAAAGACATCAGTCTGAATTGAATCCCGTGTCAAATCGACATGAGACTGGAAGATGCTTTTTGGCAAAGTAAATACATACATATTCAAAGAAAAGTGTCTGTATTTGGTGTTGGGTTATATATCAGTTAAAAACCAAATAAGAAACTTTACTGTCTAGCAATGTCACACCCGTCCATAGCAGAGCCTTTCACAGGGAAATAATTGTTGCATGAAATACCAGATTACATGAAATTTCTGTGACCTGAGCTGTCATTCCTTGCAAAGCAGATATCCCTGCGTGTAAAAATCTTTCAGCAAGTGACATACTGGCTTTGAGGTTTTCTTACCCAGTTTTCCTATATGGAGTCTACCCATCCTATAGCGTTTAACAGCTGCTGACATGAGTTCTATTGCATTGCTAAAACATGGATGCCTGCTGCTGTTTGAGAGGCTGTAGAGTATATGAGATATTTGTGCAGGCTGGCAGTTCTGGCACAGAACCTAGAAGAGATCTGCTCCTGCTGGAGCTTCATGGAGATGCCAAATAGAATACCCAAGAGCATCTGAGATGACACAAAATGCCTGTGTCAGCACTGAATGCAAATAAGCTGGTGCTAAACACGCATTAGATGCAACTGCAGATAGAGAAAAAAATACGTTCACTATCAGTTTGTAAAGTTGACAGCTCTGATAATCCAGTAGGTAACTGTTTATGATTCCTTATAAATGAAGAGTATTGTTTACAGGGTCTGCACTCCATATGCATTTTGTATGCATTTATTATAAAATATAAGCCACCTTAAAATCAGAAACGTGTACATAAAACAACCAAGGTACCTAGTTTGGAGTGGTTTTTGGTAAAATTTAGAGAAAAGTCATACACAAACCTGTCTTGTAGCTTCTTTGATTTCCACAAGCTTGAAAAGGGCTGATTCAGCACTGTGACTGTTAAACTTTTTAATGGCTTGTTTCAGGATTTCTGACACTTCTGAACTGTCACTTGATACAGGATGGAAGCATCCAAGACATATACCCTCAGTAAGTGTTATCTTGGGTGTAGCTGGAAAAGAAAGAAACCAAAAAATGTAGAGCTTTATGTAAAGCAGCCTCAGCTTTGAATTTTTCCTATCTGGGAGTGAGAGAGAAGGTTCACTGAGCAAGAACCTTTCCTGATTTTAATTAGAGTGATCAGCAAAACCCACATTTCAGTTTCAGGGCCTGCAAAGACATTCAGTATATTTAGAAATGTGCTTTGGTTTGTGGTGGTGGGGCCACCTATGACATTAGGATTCAGGGATGGTTTCGGCAGCACGCTTCATTCAGAGAAGTGAGTTCAGGAGTCATTGAATCTCTGAAAAACTTTGTGTGTAATTTTGACACCATTGAGTAAGGGTCAACCCTCATTTAGTCAGGGAAGAACCAGTGGAGGTTGCAGCTGAGGACTTGTTCTTCAGATCCTTCACAGCTCACCCGCTGTGCGTAGCTGCTCACTGTCCTCACCCGGTTTCATGGTGGGGACTTTGCCAGGACTGTTCTGGCCCAGCCACGTGAGCTGCTCTGACTGTGGCCTCCCAAGGGACTGTGGTTGAACTGTTCTCCTGCCGTCTTGTTTGAACCCCCCTGCTCATCACTGTGGCTGTCAGTTACCACCCAGTGTTACCCTCAGACTTAACCAGCTGGATTGGCTGTGGATAGACCAGCTTGATGGGGACACTCAAACTTCTGTTTCCTACTACTAATCCTATTAACTCTCTTTCCTTTCTAGTAATCATGGATTGGATTTTCATAAATTAATTTTATAGTTCAGTACATAAATTAATTTCATGATTCAGTGAGCTTGAGAATGGAAGTGGGACAATTTGTGGTCTCTGTGGAATTGCAGTGAAATTTGTGTGCTCGATCCTCAGCTGGTATAAACTGGCTTTAATGGACTTGTGCCAGCTTGCACCAGCCAGAAACCCATCCAGGGCCAATATGATCAAACAGTTCCACCAAGAAGGCTGAACAGTATGGTACCTGGCATGGTGGGGAAATCCCTCACCACTCAAGGTCTGTAGTTTTACTCTTTCTGTTTGAATCCTTTGGATTGGATTTGGCTCCTCTGTATGTCTGGAATATCTCCGTGTAAGCATTGCTGTTTTGACTTAGCTCTCCAAGGGATACTTGTGCAAAGTCTGCCCTTCGTATTTCTAGCATAACTTATTTTGATTGAGTAATGACAAATAAATGCATGCTACAGAAAAATGTGACCATGTTTTCAGGGAGTAATCACAAAGGAGATAGTGCACCCAGTTGTATATCGACTCTGGTCTCAGCATTTTCGTAAGTGCTGAACAAATGTGTATTCTTTTTTCAGAGTTGCTCTAACTTGGTGATAAGAGATGAGCTGCTTTGGCTGAACACGATTCATTTAATTTATGTTGTTTTTTTAGCTTTCTAAGCAAAGATTCAAATGCAGATTTCCCATGCATTCTCTGTGGGATTCACACACCTTTTACTGGCAACTAGATGTCACCATTGCCCTACAAATGCGTCTAACCCAAGCGTGTTTATGCAGTAGCAGCACATGGAGTTTGTGTGTACTGCAGTTGCTAGAAGGACACTGGCTGTAGATGTAGCCGTCTAAGCTTTAAACAAGATAACTAGGAACAAAAAACAAAGATAAGCGACCACACACCTCAGAAATCGTGGTAAATATTTGCACTTAGCTCTCTGCTACCAGTTAGACGGACATTTTTAAAACCGGCTTGGGTATGTCTTACAGGAACGCTGGGCCCAGGCACATAGAGATCTCAGTTGCAGAGCTTTAAAACAATGTGATCTCTTTCTAATAAAGAAAATTACTATGTGAACATAATAGTCACATATAAAGGTCTTACAGGAAATGTAGCACTACTTATTGTTAAAGTCTAACAGATGTCACAGTCTCTTTTATGTAATTACCTCACTGCTAGATTTTACTTTGTAAATGGAATTTCTGTGTGTGTGTGTTTTTGTTTTGTGTTTTGTTTTGGTTTTTTCCATTGCGCTTAAGTATTTGTTTTGGCAAACTTTAATAGAACTAATTTAGTCATTTTTAGGTTGGAGAAAATTAAGGTACAATTTTGTCATATAAATATCTGAAGAGAATGATAAGGAGCTCCTACCTTTAAAAAACTTGAAAGCCTCAGTATTCTATTTTTCCCATTCCTGTTACTCAACATACTTGTGCAGTGCAGCCTCAAATAGTTACATACCTGGAGAAATTTTGCAGTCTTGGGAAACATTACTTGTTTTTTCAGCATCATTGAGGTGAACTTGAGCTACACATTCTCCTATTTGCTGCAAAAACATATGACAATATTTATCTTCAATTTACTGAAGAAAAATACAGTGTTATATATCCCTCTAGCTACTGAGGAAAGTTGACAGTTGCAAATTAAGTTTGGGGAACAAATTCATGTGTGCATTTGCAGTAATGTCTAATTTGCTGCTTTGCTGCTGGGAAAGGTACAGATTTGTTGATTGTGAGGAGAGTAGGGGATGTACTGAGCAGATAATTTGAAAGGTTGCATTGTGTCATGATTGATGCTTATTAATTAACTATAGAATTTATAGTCAGAATAACAGAAATGAACACATCCTCCTAAATAAAGTCTGTAGAAATTGTGTTTTTACCTCATTTCCCCTCTGCTAGTACAAGATATGCAGCAATGACATTTCGCATGGGTTCGAATGATCTTATCACCATCATCCCTTTCTTGGTGTTGTGCACTGGGTGAAGTGACAATAACTTCCACGGGAACTGTGCTGTGTTCCTGCACGCTGGGGATGCCCCAACTGTCCCTCCTCCAGGCGCTCTCCAGCAGCAGAGGCGAGACGTGCTTTGCTCTGCTAAAAATCTGCTGGTAAATTTTCTGCCATAGAGGCTTCTATGCCAGTATTTTTGCTGGTGCAGATCTGAAGTCAATTTGGTTGTGCAGGTTTCCATTATACATGATTAGCAGAAAATGTTACAACCCTCACGCTCTCATAGTGCACATATCTTATATTGAATTTATTCTGAACCTTCATATTGAAGCTCCGAAATGTTCCCTTCTGCACATATGTAGGATTATCGTGGCAAACTCACAATTATAATGGTTAACTTCAGAGTTTGTGTTCTGTCCTTTAGTCCTATAAGCTCTCAAAACCTACATAGATAAAGTTAAATTCTCTATTGTGGTCTGGGTCATTGTGCTGATGTTTCTGTATGGAGAACTTTCAAAGAGCACAAATACTTACAGCCTCTGCCGATGCTTTGTAATCACAGTCTTGCCAGAGTTTGTTTTCCTCAGTGGCACAAGTGGTTTCTCGTATTCGATATATCACATGGAATTGTGTGACAGGACCTACCTGGATAAAACCGATATGCCTCTCATTATTTGCATAGTAATAAATCAAGTGAAAAGATAAGAGTTTCAAAAGGTAAATACTATCCATTGGTTACCTTATATTTTATAGTATCGTTTCAGATTGGCAGCTGGTCTCCATGCAAGGTTTCCCAAGTAGTTCAATAATTAACTTATCTAATTATATCACTGAGCCCTTACCGACAATTACAACATATTGATACAATAGATAGGGTATGCTCAACTGCCTTCATTTTAACTTGTAGTACCAAGGCTGGTTGGATGTTACAGTCAAATGTACCCCAAATAAGCAAATTTGTGTTGCAGCTCGTTCAGTGGGCGTAATCAGCAGCTTGGCCCGTGCTCCTGCCGGACTCTCTGACTCTTGATCTCCTCCCAGGTGTGTCTCTGCTTTCCCCCCGCACAGCTCCGCAGCAGCCCCGAGGCAGCCTGGCAGTGCCCAAACGGCCTTTGCTCCGTGGTGACGGGCACTGCTGCTGCCCTGCCTGCTCAGGGGACAGGCTTGAAGAGGTCACATGCTCTGGAGATGGTATTTGGCAGTGCCTGCAGTTTTCCTATTGGCATTAAAGGCTGATCTGCTCATGAGGGGAGCCTTAGGAATCCTGCATGATGAAATACAGACAAAGCGTGAAGCAAAATTTGGCCTGGCCAGTGGTAGCTGTTTCTGGTGTTGGTAAATCAGTAGGGGGCACATTCTCCTTAACATAAACTGGGTAGAGAGCCAGTGCCTACAGGTGACATTAACATGCTGCAAGGTTTGTGGTTCACCCTTTAGAGGAGCTATAAAGCCAGAAGTTACTAATCTTTTACAGCCACTAAAAATGCTCTGCTGATGTGCCTTTCCAAACACAAACAGTTGCTGTACTTTTAACACTGGTTGTCCACAAGTGATACTGCTGGCAGAACTAAATGATAATTCTTGCCTTAGTGGTACCAAGAAATTGAAGCGGAGCCGATGTGGTTGGACTATGCTGAATTTACGCTGGTGTAGACACAGAATTGTATTCTGTGTTCTCTCAGTTCCCGTTGTATATTGCTATAACTACAAAGAGGTGTAGAAGTACCTGATATAATGGTTGCAGGTTGTAAAACAGGATGGAAAGGTCTCTAAAAATATAAGGGGCTTAATTCTCAGCAGGTATAAATTGACATTCATGGAGCTGCACCAGATTACACTATCTGGGATGTGGACTTAAAAAGAGCCAAATTCTTTTCTCTGTTACAGCGTTCTAAATCTGCAGTAAATCAACTCAGTGAGTACAGACATTGTTTCTGTATGTTATTTGTTGTTGGTTTATTTCAGTATTATTATGCACAGCTATGCCTTTAACTGGGGCAGGTTCAGTCTTTCACCACTCAGCTTTTATGTTTTATTACCCTATCAATAATGAATGTACATGAATATGTAATAACCAGCTATTTAATTAATGCATTCAACATTGTGAGACTAACGATGAGTAAAATCTATACTCTTTTGAAAAAGAATATTGAATATGAGGAAATCTCTATTGTAGATTCCTTTTCTCTGTTTTTTGCATAACATCATACTCAGATCAATGATTCAAAGTAATAAATTATTTCCACCTCAGATATTTTAAGAAAAGGAACGATGGTTATCTAGAGAATAAAAGATGAATAACAATTGCAATAAATATGTATTCTTAGAAATAGAACATTGTTTGAGATAAAATACTGAAACATCAGTATTGGGAACATCAGCAAACGGCAAGTGGTGTTAGAGCTCTGATATAAAGACGTTTGCATTCAGCTGTTGTTAAGCATGTGTGTGGTTCAGTGTAGAGAGTGGAGCTATTCATTTGTTTAATATTAATTGTATAAAAGTTTGCCACATTTTGGTCTTTGTCACTACATGCTAAAATCTCCCCAGTTTGAAAACAGAAATACCAGAGTGTGGGTGCCAGGAGATGTGGGTCATTTACTGAAAGGCGTTTAGCAATTCACGTGCCCTTTCTGAGGTCAACTTCAGACTGTGATTTTGGAGTGCAAAATATTCCCTCCCACACTGACTTTATTGTGTTTTACATCTGAAAATCCAATCCAGTAGAAAAGAAAAGCTAATGTTTTCAAGTAAAGTAATGCTTGTCATTGTTATGGTAATATCATCTTTGTATGCCTCTGAGAGGTAAATACTCTTTTGTTAGATTAACGGTACACAGAAGGACTCCAGGCAAAGGATCACGTTTCATTCTTTTTTTCTTCTGTAATTTTAGCTGTCACCCCATTTGACTAAAATACCACCTAGTGCTTTTAGATAGATCCGTGACTCAGGACTAGTGTCAATCAAATAATATTCACAAACAATTTTTTCAGAGTATTGCCAAATTTATCAGGTCATTCTTTTTATGTGATCCCAGCTCTTCTTAAGTGAAGACAATATTCAGTTTTTTCAGTAAGTGTGTTTTTACCATTGATCTGAAAACCTTACTCATAATAGAAAGGGGTAAAATTCCCAACAGAGAAAGGAGAAACCAGAACTAGTAAGACAAATTGGATTAGTGATAGAATTTTTCTGTTCTTTAGTCCTTGAATTAATAAGCAATTTACCAGCACACACAGTCCCGTTGATGAAAACATAATACACATCCCTACTTGTCATGGTAATGAGTGTCTTACTGTGCAAGTCATTTCTTTGATTTTTTAAAATGTTTTTGGAAGACATTTTGCTGTCACACTTGCTCTCTTATGAATGAGAAGGAGATAACCTGAAACACAGTGCATAAACAATCCCACCTTTTTATTTTTTCCAAGTCTACTTACAGTTCTCTTGGCTTCCATCACCGTGTATAGAGCAAATTGATTACCGCTTGTTCTCTCTCCATTGTATTCCTTCAGTGCTGTGTCGACAGCTTTAAAGACATCAGGGTCATCACAGTCCAAGAACTCAAATGGAAGAGGGTTGGCTCTGCTAGACAAAAAACTACAGCAAAGTGCTAGTACGAGGAAAGGTTTCATAACTGAATAAAAAAGGCCCCCTGAATTAGAAGGCTCTTTGAAAACCAAATGGAAAAGGAATGCCTAACAGAGTTTTAGTCACCTCTTCTGTTTTTCAGGGCCAATAGCTAAGTAAACAGAATGGGTGGGTTGCTGGGGTTGGCTGGTTCTCATCATACCCTGTTTATACTGCAAATAAACTTCTGAGTTTATCTAAATAAACTTTGTGTGGTCACCGGCATGACACTAAGGTTATCCACCTGCCATCGAGATCATATGCTAACTGGTTGCAGCTGGGGCAGGTCTTGACAAAGCAGGATGGCCCCTGACCAGAGGAGAAAGCAGAATGTTTGTAGCTTTCAGGCTTCTTTTCTGAAAATCTAAACTGCTACTGAGAATGAATTTTAGAAGGCTTAAATAAAACACCCAGGAAGGTGACAGGAGCATGGCAGTGAAGTTCTGGTTCTGCACAACAGCCCTGTAAATTTTATAGATCTGTTTAGTGTTCAGACCACAATAGCTCTGAGGAGCCAGAACATGTTTGAAAAAAGTCTTTGGACAGTTGCATATCATTGAATGTCACATAACTCTTCAATACCACTTGATTAACCTTGTCCTTCGTGCTACTATTAGAAGTGTCCATCTTTGCTGCCATGTCAGAACTGTCTTTGGAACATGGATTAGTCAGTCTTCATAATTGTGCTAGTTTTGGCTGGGATGGAGTTAATTTTCTTCATAGTAGCTCTTATGGGGCTGTGTTTTGGGTTTGTGCTGAAAAAAGTAGTGACAATATGGGTTATTTTTGTTACTGCTGAGCAGCACTTACACAGGGTCAAGGCTTTCTCTGCTTCTCTCACCACCCAGCAGTGAGTGGGCTGGGGGTGCACAAGAAGCTGGGAGGGGACACAGCCGGGACAGCTGACCCCAGCTGACCAAAGGATATTCCACACCGTGTGACATCATGCTAAGTATATAAAACTGAAGGAAGAAGAAGGAAGGGGAAAACATTTGGGTTATGGCATTTGTCATTCCAAGTAAGCATTACAGATACAGAATCACACAGAATCACAGAATGTTAGGGACTGGAAGGGTCCTCAAAGATCACCTAGTCCAGTCTCCCTGCCGGAGCAGGAACACCCAGATGAGGTTACACAGGAAGGCATTCAGGAGGGTTTTGAATGTCTCCAAAGTAGGAGACTCCACAACCTCCCTGGGCAGCCTGTTCCAGTGTCTCTTACCCTTACTGAGAAGAAGTTTCTTCTCAAATTTAAGTGGAACCCCTTGTGTTCCAGTTTGAACCCATTACCCCTTGTCCTATCGTTGGTTGTCACCGAGAAGAGCCTGGCTCCATCCTCCTGACACTCACCGTTTACATATTTGTAAACATTAATGAGATCACCCCTCAGTCTCCTCCAAGCTAAAGAGCCGCAGCTCCTCAGCCTTTCCTCTTAAGGGAGATGCTCCACTCCCTTCATCACTTTTGTTGCCCTGCGCTGGACTCTCTCCAGCAGTTCCCTGTCCTTCTTGAACTGAGGGGCCCAGAACTGGTCACAATATTCCAGGTGTGGTCTCGCCAGGGCAGAGTACAGGGGCAGGAGAACCTCTCTTGATCTACTAACCACCCCCCTTCTAATACACCCGAGGATGCCATTGGCCTTCCTGGCCTCAAGGGCACAGTGCTGGCTCATGGTCATCCTGCTGTCCACCAGAACTCCTAGGTCCCTTTCCCCCACGCTGCTCTCTAATGGGTCATTCCCCAACTTATACTGGAACCTGGGGTTGTTCCTACCCAGATGCAAGACTCTATGCTTTCCCTTGTTATATTTAATTAAATTTTTCCCCGTCCAACTCTCCAGCCTGTCCAGGTCTTGCTGGATGGCAGCACAGCCTTCTGGCGTGTCAGCCACTCCTCCCAGCTTGGTGTCATCAACAAACTTGCTGATAGTACACTCTATTCCCTCGTCTAAATCGTTAATGAATATATTGAATAATATTGACCCCAGTACTGACCCCTGAGGCACTCCACTAGATACAGGCCTCCAACTAGACTCTGCCCCATTGACCACGACTCTCTGGCTTCTTCCCTTCAGCCCAGCTTTCCTGGGGATGGTTGAACACCTGGCTGCCCATGGGAAGCAGGGAATGAATTCCTTGTTTTGCTTTGCTTGTGTGCACAGCTTTTGCTTTATCTATTTAAATGTCTTTATTTCAACCTACCAGTTTTCTCGCTTTTACTCTTCTGATTCTCTCCCCCATCCCACCGGGTGGGAGTGAGTGAGCAGCTGTGTGGTGCTTAGCTGCCGGCTGTGCAACTTCCAGTGAGGAAGGTTCAGTGATAAAGAAAACATTTACATGAAAGACTTATTACATGCATCTGCTTTTCTGATCCCCTGAGAGCAATTATGAACTATTTGAAAAGGGCTGTCCCTGACTACAGTATTTCTGGTATATCACCGCCAGCAGCTGTAGCAATGGACGTACCTGTGCAGGCCACCCTGCAGTGTTAGGCTACAAGTCATTAACTAGTCTCAAACCTTTTCTAGATAATGGTGGTAACTCAACCACTGTTAATCAATTTATGCCAGAGTAAGCCTCATGGACATTTACTGTGCAGTTGAACATCCATAGTGGCAAAAAAGACAAAACTTTGACAACTGTGTCAAGAAAAAGCCTTACATATTTTTATTTTCTTTAAATCTCTATAAAGCATGAATGTAGTGCCGGGGATCATTTTTTATGGAAGGTCATCAGATTTCCTCTAGGTCAGATTTCCTCAGAGAAGTATCTTATAATTATGTATGATGAGAACATGAAAGATTTTAGAAGGTAGTTTTCACTATCAGGGAATTTTCCTTTTAGTTAGAACTAAAGCAGCATTGTTTGCTGGGGAGACTTGTACCCATTCACATTATTTGAGGGACTCAGAATTTTGAGCCTTTCAGCTGCAGAAGAGTCTGAGATAGCTGAGATCAAGAGGCAAATCAAAATACTTGTTTTAATCATTATTTTCAGTGCTTTTCCTCTCCAGAAATTGTGTACTTTTTCCTCTTCTCCATGTGCTGTTTTCGTTTGTTGTACAACTGTTGTTAGCCCTGCAGCTCTCAAGCCAAGGACATCTTTCTCTGAGATTATATAGGAGAATCTTCTGCCATGGAGCTATGTGGAAATAAGGGCAAAATTTTCGGAAAAGTGAGTCTGGGCTTTCCTGGGCATGACTTTGATTGTGTGTGGTGATCAGGAAAACCCAGAGCTTCTGCCATCTCCTTTAGATTTGAGCCAAGGAAAGGAATATCTTCACCAGCGCTGGCAGAGTGAGGGCTGCTTTGGTATAGCTCAGGAAAGTTTGCAGTGGGAGGCGGGAGAGGATCTTGCTGATTTTGAACTGGAATGCGATAGACATTTCCTCTTATTTGGAAGGGAAAGTATTTTCCTGATATCCTTGTCTTGTTGTGGTGATGTCTGTAGTAGTGATGGTAGAGATGGGAAAGATGTCTTGGAGGAGGAGGGTGATGTGGTCCACAATGGGGAGGAGGATGGTGGTGATGTGGTCCATGATGTGGAGGAGGATGGTGGTGATGTGGTCCATGAGGAGGGGGAGGAGGAGCAGAAGGGGGATGTTGTGTTTCCTCTTGGGGAGGAGGATGTGTTCTATCATGGGGAGGAGGAGGAGGATGGTGATGTGGACCACAATGGGGAGGAGGTGGAGGACAATGGTGTGGTGGGTGAAAGTGTTGATGTGGTCCATGAGGAGGACGAGGAGGCCCGTGTGGTCCATGATGTGGAGGAGGATGGTGGTGATGTGGTCCGTGATGGGGAGGAGGATGGTGGTGATGTGGTCCATGAGGGGCAGGAGGACAGTGTGGTCCGTGATGGGGACCAAGAGGAGGACTATGTTGATCATGTTCAGGAGGAGGGGGAGAGGGATGATGCAGTTCCTCTTGGGAAGGAGAAGGATCATGTGGCTCATCATGGGGAGGAGGAGCAGAAGGGGGATGTTGTGTTTCCTCTTGGGGAGGAGGATGTGTTCCATCATGGGGAGGAGGAGGAGGATGGTGATGTGGACCACAATGGGGAGGAGGTGGAGGACAATGGTGTGGTGGGTGAAAGTGTTGATGTGGTCCATGAGAATGGCGAGGAGGCCCGTGTGGTCCATGATGGGGAGGAGGATGGTGGTGATGTGGTCTGTGATGGGGAGGAGGACAGTGTGGTCCATGACGAGGACCAAGAGGAGGACTATGTTGATCATCATCAAGAGGAGGGGAAGGGAGATGATGCGATTCCTCTTGGGAATTAGAAGGAGGATCATGTGGCTCATCATGGGGAGGAGGAGCAGAAGGAGGATGTTGTGGTTCCTCTTGGGGAGGAGGATGTGTTCCATCATGGGGAGGAGGAGGAGGAGGATGGTGATATGGACCACAATGGGGAGGAGGTGGAGGACAATGGTGTGGAGGGTGAAAGTGGTGATGTGGTCCACTGTGGTGGGGAGGAGGAGCAGATCCTTCATGGCTGTCTTGATGTTGTTTGTTGAAACTATGGTTGTGCTCAGGATCTTCAGGTCCAGATTGAGAAGAGGATGGACATCCATGCTTGTGATGATGTCTGTGATGATGTTTGTGACCAAAATGATGGTGGGGATGGGGTTCTTTGCATGGCTGTCCCGGTGTTGGGTGTCTGCATCTTTTCCCATAGTCATGCTGCTGTTTATAAAAACACCAGGGAAGGAAGTGTTAAGTGAGATACTAATAGGACAGAAGCAAGTGGTGAGAAAGAGAGGTGGGAGTTAGTAGGTTTGCATTTACAGTTCCAGTGACCTGTAAGGAAAAACCACCTGTGGGTTTGTTTGTTTGTTTTTCAAGATAGAAGTAGTAGATGATAAAATGCCAATTACTGAAAATCATCTGGAAATACTACACCATAACAAAATGAAATTATACAACAAGCTGAGCAAAATCTGTGATGGATCAAAACATAAAACCCACACTGGAGTAATTGTTGTAATAGAAACTGAAATACTGAATATGATAAAACCCATGTCCCCTCCTCTTGCTTTCCAAAATTCCTGTAAACTTGTTTGCCAGTCTCTGCTCACTTTAACCAAGGAGTATGGTTGGGCTGAAAGAAGACACCCTTGGAAGGAATAGTGGGGACAGCTCAATTCTAATTCATCCTCCGATTGATGCAGCAGTCAAAAGCCAGTCTGGCCTGACATGCTGCATCACACCCGAGTGCTAATAAAGGGACACAGACAACTGTTGCAGTCATCTGTCCGCCTGGACTAAGTGGGGTTGCTGTCACCTGTGTGTGGATACAGCCAGAGACATTTCAGTAAGTGAGGTCATACCCTGGGACTGTAGAGTTCACAGCTGATATCTGTTCCATCAGGTTCCTCTGTGTCACTGATGACTCTTGCCTTGCAGAATCCCACGTGCTAAGCGAAAGAAAAGGAAAACAAAACAAAACAACAATGCACATGTTGGCTCTTGTGATGGAGATAATCGAGGCTACTGAAGGTTCAACACTTTAAAGTGAGGCTAGTTCACTTGATATCTCAGTATGTTTACATAACTTAGCTGGATCCTGAGCTTTCTGATCAGTGATACCCGCCAGTGATTAATAATTATTAAAATAGATGCCATTTTGGAGTGGTTTTGACTGTGAAGACATCTTCGCCATGTGCATCTAGAGGGCTGCTACTGTTCATCTTACTTATCTTTTGATATCTGTAAGAAATTGGTCACCTACTGATGTCTCCAAAACAAGTACCCTGGGGGTGACTATTTTTATTTCTGTCTTTGCTTGTCAAACATCTGTTCAGATTGGGCTATTCTGAAATTTTGGTCAGCATTCTCATAAACAGACGTTATGTAGCTATGCTGTTTCAACCAATGCTCAAGGTAAAGCTTTCTTCCATTTTTAGTTTTTGAAAAGTAATTCGTTCTAATCTTTTAGCATTACTTCCTTTAGCATCCTCTTTGCTGTGACTTTCACCTGCTGTCTAGTCGTTGTGTGTGGAATTGCTCGTGTGAAGAGCACAGAATTCATGTAAGGGGTTCTGTGTGTGCTCCCTGTAGCAGATGCTTTATTTTGATTTATGTTTGGGACATTAGTAGTCTATTACGATCAATGATTACACATGTTAATAGCATTTTACACACATACAACTGCGGTGGCAGCATTGAGAACAGAATTCAAAACCTCTAGCTATCTGTTTGTGCTTCATTCTAGTGAACTTCTGTCTCTGCTACCAGTTCATGCACAACCTTTTCCACTCTTCCGGAGTAATAAGAGCCAGAGAAGAAAATGGATGCACATAGAAGTTCTACGTGATTTATTTTCCCCATATTTTTATTTCATTCCTTCAATTTCCTTTCTGAGTAATAATTTATTCTGAAATTATGATCTTGCCTAGTTTTTTCTTTGGTGTAGACTATTATTGTAATGGGAAGGTGGGGTGAGGAAAGTGCTTTGATAGGAATCTATAGACAAGCCTGAATTATTCTACTCCCCCTGGATTCAGTGGGATGACATAATGCATGTATTTTGTTTAAAATCTACGAGTCATGTTAATGTAAAAGTTTCTATGACAATAGCCTGCATTATTTACTAGAAAATGTCCAGAATTTGAATGCGAAAGCCAGATCCAAACTGAAAACCTCAGCTCTAGGTCTGTAATATGTCAGACTTCAGTTATATTTAGATTTGAGAGTTCAGATTGGCTCCTCGTAGAATAAAAAGGAGCAGCTGTGAAATTAGGATCTGGACATGGACTTGCCGGTTTTTTCATTTTCGAGTTTGGGTGCATGCTTATAAAAAACACTTGGAAATACTGTGGGAAGATCTTTCTGGTGCCACTCATTCTATCAGTTCTTGTTCTAAAACTTTACTTACAGCGTGCCAGTCATCCAGAAAATCACACTGCAATGCCTGCTTTGCTTGCTGCGTGGATTTGGAACAGTTGGTCTCTTTTATAGAGAATCCTAAAATGTGACCTTCACGTGAGGCAGTCTGAAACCGAGAGAGCAAACAAGAAGTGGTAACTAGGTGTATTAAAAAAACCCACGAAAGTCCTGTAATTTTAAAAGCAACCATACTTCATATTGTTGTCAAAATCCTGTCTAACTCATGCTTTCATTACCTGTGCTGTTCAAATATTCATACATATACATGTATTCAGTAAGGAAAATAGATTAGATAATTCATACCTTACTCGCCTCACTCATTTCTGAATTCCAGCAGTAGTTGATTTATTTCTTCATCTAGCATGCGGATGTTATAAAACCTGTTACTTTTTCAGCCTGTATTTTTAGAAAATAGAGCTTTCTCCCAAAACTGAACTGCTGTTCCTGTGGAAAGAGAGACTTACTGGATGGCACCCACCCTGTTCTGGTGATGGGGGTGCATAGTGCTACAGCGCTGATGTGAATTTGGCATGAAATTCTGCCAGTTGCTGTGAGGTTGGTGCTTACTCTGTTACCAGTGGCATTAAACACAGAGAAGACATTACTCCATAAGAACATGGGAGAAGCCGTTTGTGGTCCTATTAGAATCCATAAGGAGATATTTCATTTTAAATTCCAACTGTAGTACCAGTTTATTTCAAGTCTGTATGGAAGGTGTCCATAGCAAGTGTGTGCACATAAGTTTCACTAGTTTAACTAAATTGGTTAAAAGTGGATGCACATGCTTTACATTTTTTAATCGTAATTCGTAGTTTCTAAGTGTTATGCAGTCTGTTGAAATCCAGTGGTACAATCCAAATTGTCACTGTAGATAAAGACAGAGAAGTGTGAAGACAAAGCAGAAATCTGTGAATCCAGGCAATCTGAAAACAGCAATGGGCTAAATAGGAGTAGGGACATATCCTGCATGAGACTATGGAGCAGAGCACTGTCCGATTTCTGAGCAGTATTAAAAGCTGCAGGAAGATGGGGTTGGCATGCTGTAATTTAGGCAGTTTCCAAGATCAACATGAATCGTAGTAGGGGCCGTGGGACCTCGTTACAGAGGTGTCCTGAGCTGACGTCTGTTGGCAGAATGATCCTGTGCTGTTTAAGTGAAGATCTCCAGTATCTACCAACAGGAAATTGTGGTGATGTGAGAGCTATACTTCAAATCACCCAGAGGATAAGTCTGTATGTCGACATCACTGAGAGATGTAGGAGTTATTTACCAGAGCCGGTAGTTCTTCAAGAGGTTCAGCAAAGATACAAATTTACCTTCTGTCCTTCAGAGCTCTCAGTGCTGCTTTGCTCTGCAGCCGAGACTGAAAATTATGCTGAATGTGTTCCACTTTGTGTTGTACCCCTGTGCTTGATATTCTAACAGTAAAAAATTATCTGACTTCAGTTGACAGGATGTATGACTGTGCAAATAGAATACACATGACTGTACATCTTGAAGAACTCTGGTCGATAGTAAATAAACTCTTGTATGTTATATTATGATAGGTAAATAGGTGTTCAAAATAAAAAATATGCATGTAAAGAAGGCTCTGACATCTTGTATGCCATCACACTGCCATAGTGTTTAACAGATGAGAAATCCTTTTGCTTTCACATGCTTAAATGAAAGTTGATAACAAATCTTTGCAGAAGTAGGACCTTCGATTTTAAGCACTTTATGCTGAAAGGTGATGAGCAATACTTCTGATCCTAAAAGAGTTTAAGTTGCAGCCCCGTGGTTTTGGAGCTGCTCACAGAACATTGACAATTATAAGCAATTCTAGTACAAAATGCCACTTACCGTCTTTAAAATCTTTTCAACTTTGTCCACGTCGAAGTAGTTTGTGTGGTTACTCTCACTGTTGAATTTCTTCAGGGCCTTTGCAGCAATATTTTTATGCTGCTCAGTGACTTCCAAGACTTCAACTTTCACAGGACAGTCTTTGCACTCTAATAAATCAGGAGGAACTGTGAAAACACAGAGTGACTAATATTGCAATGGGTAGTAATACTCTCGGGAGAGCATGTGTGCCTTTAATATGAACTCATAATGAGAAACTGAAATGCAAGCGTTTCCTTGGAAGTGAAATACCTGTCTCTCACTCTACAAATATGGGTTTATCCTGTAACATGAAAAAAAGAAAACCTGTGAAAACGAATGTTCTTATAAATCTTTTAGCTCCACTTTAGAATCTTACCACCCTAACCAGGCATTCTTCGCAATTTTACTTTTTTTCTGATATTCATCATCATGTTTTGGTGGACTGAAATGGCGATACCATCTGACATTAATAAAGCATGTTTATAGAAGCAGAGTAACCTTAATTCTATTACTCATTCTTAACATTCCATTTGAATTATCTAAAAGAAGAATTGCAAGCAGATGAATGAATCTATTACAGTTACCATACACTAGCAATGCACAGACATGTAATTTGGTACTAAGGCTGGTTTGAGCTATGCCTTGGCGTACAACAGTGCTTATTTTACCTGGACTCAATGTACAATTAAATCCATATAGTTGAGGTTTCTTCAGCAGCTGGCTTGTATATGTGATAATCTTACATTGCCCGAAGTCCTGAGAGGAAAAAAGAATAGGTGATTATGATGTTATTTTCACTGGACTTAATTGGATGTAGGTGATCATAGAAATTATGCCTCCTTTTAATCTACAGTACTTCTAAGAATAACAGATGTGGTCATTAATGAATGTTTGTTCTGCTGTCACGCAAAATTTGTGTCCAGGTACAATGGGATTTCCCTCTACAAGAACCTTTATTTTAATTCTCAGTTTGTATGAGTGAGTAGACAATGGAAAACTAAACCAGCCTTCTCAGTCCTTCTAATACTTATTTACAGTAAGATAATACTAGCTAGCAGGAGAAGTTAGGATGTCAGAGATACTCAAGGTTACATAAATCTTTATCAACTTAATAATTCCCAAACTTATAAAAGGAGTAAATGCCTTCTCTTCCCTCCTCAGGGCCTTCCTGCTCTGTCCCATGTGGTAGTATCACCTCTCTCCTATTTAAATGAAGTTTTAGGCTGGTAGTTCTCATCCCAGACTGCATCATCGGACTGCAACAATAAAGGACAAGTGTTGCTACGTATCACATTTACACTGACACTACCAATACTTCACACTGTCACAGCACAAATGTTATGACAGAAAACTGACAAAATATAACACTGGTATTTCTGGCTAATATGCTAGGATCATGCTTAAAAATAATTTGTAGTGCCCTTTAGTTGTCAGTGAATTATTCTTAAAACATCAGTACTGCTACCAACAGTGGAGTGTAGCCCCTTTGACACAACTAGTTAAATAATGCTGCACTTATTTAAGGAGTCAACCCTTTTTTAAACCTTTAGCTTATGTTTAACAGCTCTAGAATTCAAGAGGTTTTATGTTACAGTTAGCCGTATTGAAGCCTATTCTTCACTTAGAGATTTTGTGACACAGGAATTTCTGATCAGTTCAGATGACGATCAGGTTGATGCATTATTGACATAAGATTCTGCCCTAGTGCCATTACTTGCCGTGGAATAGATTTCACCGTATTCACAAGACTCCCAATGTCTTCTGGATAACACAGGGCATTCTGTTTCCAGCACATCCAAAGTCAAGTAGAGGACTGAGGAATTTCCCTGAAAGAAAAGTGCAGGTAAAAAGAGTTTGTATACAAGAAGTTTGGTCTGAAAGAGACTTTTTTTGGAAGTAGGTATGTTTAGTCTTTAATGTAGGTTTCTCAGTTCCCTATTAAGGTTTTTCTGAGCTGACAAGCATAGAAAGGGTTTAGGCTGGAAGGGACCTTTGGAGGTCGTCTTCTCCAGCCACTTGCTCAAGCCAAAGCCAACTCCAAAGTGAGATCCAGCTCAGTTCTGGGTATCACCAAGATACAAGTTCCACAGCCTCTCTGGGCTGTTCCGGTACTTGTTTTTTTGTTTGTTTGGTTGGTTTTTTTTTTGTTTGTTTGTTTTTTGGTACTTGTTTGTTTGTTTGTTTGTTTTGGTTTTTTCCTCTTTTTCCTTTTTTCCTTATCTCTAGTCTGAATTTCCCTTCCTGCAGTTCACAGCTGTTGCCTCCAATTCAGTTGTTGGAAATCTACGCGAAGAGTCTGTTACTAACCCGGCATCCTTCAAGTAGGGAAAATGCCAATGTTAAAAAGATGCCATTACCTCTTTCTGATTTTCACATAGAAGATATTGGTCTGTTAGCAAATCAGTTGTCTAGCTACATTTAAACATTATATACATATATAAAATTATATGGCTACATCCATTTCAAATGACTTTATTGACCAGAGTCTTTCAGAACTTTGCTTCCTGCTCAGTTTATTCAGGGTTTGATGCAGCAAAGCTGCAATAATCCCTACAAAATCAGGAGCCTAAACTCTGAAATTCTTCTAGTATGTTCTATCTCCTGAGTAAGCAGGATGGAGAATCAGAATTTGGATTTGGCTACCAGTGTAATGGGATGTGGTGTTAAGAATTATCTGTGGCACGTAAAAACAGTTTTGTATTTTTTTGCAGGAAAATGAATCTCAATTCGCATTTGAGGTGGATTATTTAAACTTCACGCAACCCCTGTATGAACACGCAGAATGAAAACAGATGTATTTTGTTTTGTCATTTAGATAAAATTACGCAAGCCCATTCACTGTGAATAAATGTCCTCAGGCTTTATGGAATTTTATCCATTTGTGTTCCTTTTTCAGAGTGTTTCTGTACAGATCAGACCTTGGAAAAGAACTATTGCAGTCTAATGTAATATTTTTGTTAGTGAGTGTCCAACGGTGTCATGTTAGACATTAGTTTTGTACTGGGCGTATGTCTTAGCATTATCTCAGTTTTAAAATAGGGGCTATGTGATTTGCACAAGAGCACATGTTGTTGAACAGTAGAACCAGGAAACAATCTAGTTGTCCTGGACACCCATTCTGCCCACTACCCAGGTGATTATTCTCTGCTTAGGGGGAGTTACTCTTTCTGTTTTGTTTTATATATCCCAATAATTTCAAGCTGCTAGACAAAGTGTTAGTAACATGCAGACAGAGAAGAGAACAGAGATGGTGAGAAAGACTTTTTTTTTCTTATTTGTTTTTATGAAAGGTAAGATAGGTAAGATGTCTCTTGTAAAATGTACTATTCACTAGCAGCCCTCTAAAACTGGAATTAATAGATGCATTCACTTTGTCATCCAAACTTGTGAAATGCTAAAGAAGCCAGTTCATCCCTGGCAAATATTAATTTTCTTCAGCAAGATGCATTTGGAGTCAATAAAACCTAAAACAGAGCTTGGGAGAAATTAAAGGTCTGCATCCAAATATGTAGTAGAAAATTCCTCTGTTTGTCTGCTGGATAGCTCTTGGGAAACAAACAAAACCAAAAACCAACATGGTGTTTGCTTGGTTGTTTTAAAATAATCTTGGCCACCAGAGTTCTGCACAGCACAAGCCTGGAGCTGTTCTAGTGTGAACGCTTGAGTATTTTACACTTCTAGAACATTCATTTAAACCCAGTAGCGATCTGGCTGCTAGGGATTGCTCTGCTGAAGTTTCTAAGAGGGTTGATGTAATAGACTTGATTTTTTTTTTTTTAATTAATATTTTTTTATGTCATCTTGGCAGCAGAGCCAACTTAACTGCTTGAACAATAGTGTACATGGTCAGTGTGCGGGAGACCACACCTGGTGGCTTTGGGTCTGAGAAGGTACAGAGACCTTCCAGGGAGAATTCTTTAGCAGGAAGATAGACAGAAGACTCTTTTCTGCTCTTATAGACTCAGTGTGGTGGCTGAAGCTGTGGCCTGGACTTCAAAGACAGCAAAATTAGCTAAGGGTACAAAGCAAACCATCAGCATGGTAGTCTACAGGTTGTTGTGTTCATCTGGAACTGTGAACTCTCTCTTCTGGTCCATATTCCAAGTTGTGGTTCTATAGTTTCTATAGTCAGTAATTGGTTAAAATGTAGAAACACTGAGATTTTTCTTTTTAGAAATACTGATTTTTTTTCTCATACATCCAATGAATTTTTCATGTCTTAGTGCCCAGTGGCTGCACTTCACAGGGGTGGCACACGCATACTGCATGGCAGCAGTGTTCTTCAAACAGGGGAGACTTGGGGGTTTGAACCTCTTAATGCTGAAGAAGAGTGATTGATTCCTAGGTGAGCTCTTTAACTACCTGGCTACTGCGTAAAACCAAATAGTATCATGTGCCACAGCCTTGCCTATGAAAACCAAAATCATCCATCAGCTTTTTTTGAAGACCTGTAGGAATCAGGGCTTTGGATCACTTTCTGAACTTTTTCTTATCCTAACAGTCAGTTTTAAGCAGTTCCATCAATAACTAGTCTGTTTTTTTCCATTGCCATACTAAGATGTACAATAGACTTCTTTAACCATGCATGTTTGCCTGGATTCTAGTTTCATAGCCAAGCAGCTAAAAGGTAGCCAGGCACATTAGATGTCCTTGGTCTCTTTTATCTCCTAGCTAAGGAAATCTGGTATTCTATTGCTTTTTCTGCTATTAATTTGCTTTTGCATTTAAGCAATCATTGAGAAAGGCTTATTTATCCTCTCTAGGAAACAGAAATAAGAAGGAAATAGGAAATGACTGATACAGATTGTCTATCCAGCCCTTCCCCTCTTTTGCAGAGTGGCATTTTCATCTCCTTTGGCTTCATCTGCCTTTTTCCCTTCCTTCCAGTTATCCAGCTATCTCCAAAATAAAGAGAATAACAAAATACTGATCTTGCAGGATACATTGACTTAATTAATGTTGGACGTTCACAATTTAAAGAAACCCTACAAATATGAATTTTCAGCGTAACATCTGAGACCTGACAACAGATGGGACAGATTAATTTCTGCCGTTGTATACAGGTGTTCAGAGCATCCCTTACACTGACATCCAGTTGGCCAGGGGAGCAGAGGGCATTCAGCGTTGATCAAAATCAAGCTTACGTACAATAAATCATGCACAAATGAACACTGTGATAGTGCAAATCAGTGCTGATTCACTGAATCACATCGACATTGCTCTGTTAAAAGCAATAAACATAAACTTTTAATGATCTGGCTCATATTATAAGATCACAGTCTTCTGTAAATCAGCCTTTAAATCGATACTTACGATATGTAGCTTGTGTGCATCAGCAACACGGAATAAACCAAAAACATAGCCATCTCTGCGATGTCTGTTGACCAAATCCAAGGCCACTCCTGCATCTGTTTCAATGGTATTGCAGTCTGCAGGTGTAACGTTTGTTTTGTTTAGGGCGTTAGAGCCCTGCAGCAGTGTTAGAAATAAAGCTGAAGCTAGAAGCAGCATTTTGTTTGCAGTGCTAGGTCACTACTGCCCATGCTCTGATAAAGCCAGTAGTGTGCTTTTAAATCAGAGTAGCCCACCAAAGTTATAAATGAATGCTGAAAGGGCATGGTTTTATACAAATTTGAGTGTCGTTGCCTTGACCCTGGATTAACTTTTGCAAACAACAAGTAAATGATTATATAGTGATTGAGCAGATTTTGAGAAAAGTAGTAATACCCTCTGGACTACCCATCAAAGGGATTGTGTTTGTGACACTTCAGGCAGGCATTGTGCAATAGTGGTTTGCTATGAAAAATACTTTGCTTCTAACAGTGCTGCTGAGCCTGGCGTTAAGAAGGTCCAGTTTATGTACGCAGGTATTATGCAATCTTGGTTTTCTGTTTATTGTAAAAAAAGCTCAACTGAAAATACGATGAAATATTTGTAGTCAGATGATGACTATATCCATATCCTTGTTTTTGCAGATCCTTTCCTAGAAGAGAACTAGCGAGAGGGAAACAAGGAGGTCACTCAGATTTGGAAAAGGTACGTAGCTCAAGGTGCACTCACCAGCTGGTGGTTTGTAGCTTCTGTGTGAGTACCTGCTACTCTTCCAGCTCCAGAAAATTTAGAGCAGACTTCTACCAGCTTTCCGTCATTTCAGACTGCTACACAGATGGCACTGACTGGCTTCATACCTGTGTGATCTAGGTGTGCCACAAAGTGACCTAAAGCTGCCTTTACATCCTCAATCTGAGCAGTTTTGTGTGCTCTTTGGTTCTAGTAGTCTTCATAGACTTCTTTAGAGAATTTGTGGTAATTTTTTGTGTTTATTAAAATAATTCAGTACGTAGTAAGATTCATACCTTTCACACGATCTGCCGATATCCTCCACTAAGCAGAAGGGAGAAGTAATATTCTCATTTTATGCAAAATCTTATTCAGGATAGTTTAAGACATTCTGAAAAGGCAATAATCACTTGTCAGGCAGTGGTTGAAGTTTGAATACAAAATTCAAACTCTGAATAAGAAAATATTCTCCAAAAATTCAATGTGAGTCCAAAATGACAAGGTCAGATTCAGATGAGAAATTTTCCAAATCCTGGTTGGTGTGAGGGGTTGGATAGGCTTCTCATAGAAAAAGGTGCTAACTGTATAATTGACTTGGGCTTATATGTGTAGCTTCAAAGTTCTTCTCTGTGTTATTTTTGTAACAAACATTAGGAAATATAATGGGTTGTCCTTCTTAACCCTTACCTCATTTCATTAATCTGTATTTTAAAAAATCCAACTTTTATCACATCTGATGTCTTAGGAAATCACATTTGAAAATGCCTAGAGCTGAAGCAGTAGCTTTCGTTTATGGTTAGCTCAGGACACACTTGACAGTTCTCCAGTAGCAGGTAAGCTAAATGGAGAATCTTACAATAGGAGAACCGGGGCCACTCAAAACTGGTGTGGATTGGTTTAAAACAGATAAAAATAGTCCTTGTGCAATGGGTAGCGAACTGCTAGAGCTTGTTGCAGAAAGATGTGGAGGCAGATGGGATCAGTACAGTCAGAAATGGCTTAGAAAAGTTCATGGATAGCAGATAACTTAAGTGGATACTGGAAGGACTAAGCAGGTAAATGCCCTTTTAAATCACTTGTACAGTGGTTCTGGGTACTGGAGAAGTACAAGAGGAATGGTTTGCAGAAAGGTGCCAGGTCCTGTCTCCTAAGCACAGATATCTTTTACCACTGGGAGAGATTGATACTGGGCTGGATGAACCACCATTCTGATGCAGTGGGGCATTTCTTTTATGTGTTTATAATGTTTCATTATAATAATTCAGAATTTCTTCTGGAAGGTTGAAAAAAAGTGGTGAAATAAATGTTGTGTGAATAATCAGAGACATTTGAAATACATCCCATCAGTTAAAAATAATATTCACATCATTACTGTGTTCCAAATCGCACCCCCGTTCATTACTTACAATACTACTTAATTTTTCAAACAGGCAGTCATATTGAAGAAAGGCATCAGATTAGGTAATTTATAACATAATTCCCTTAGTCATCTATTGTTTGCAGATTGTTTGTTCATTTTTTCTCCTTCTCTTATGTGTTGCTCATTGCGACACTGATCATTGTCTTGACAGTGGCTTAGGTACTTTTTATGTATAAAATAGAAACACTATGAATAAACAGTAGAAAATGTACAATTCCTGCAAAACTGACTGCAGATTTAAAAGTCAGCTTCTTTTCCCACTGTAGAGAGTTTTGTCCTTGATTTCTTTCAAAATTATTAAAGTACAGCATGGACAAGCACTCCAGGCACAGTCAGAGCAGTTAAATAAATATTGGTTGTACTTGAGTCAGTATAATGTATTTTTATAATTTGTCAGTCAGTTTGATATCTTTATTGATATCTTCTTTTGTTTTCATATATATTGCTTGTAAGTTTTGTGTGTTGTTTTAATGAAGCTCTATCTATAAAGAGGTTGCTGACAGGAATAGGAGTATTTATCCAAACATGGCATTTCTCTTGACTAGCTTGTCAAAAGCTTTTTTATCTCTATGACTTTTACCAAGGCTTGGCTTGTAACAGTAAGAGATTATTCATATTTAAGCTTTAAGGAGCTGATAATAAACATCCATCCTACACCTGTCTCCAGAAATCTGAGAGAACACACCAAAAAATGGCTTATCTTCCCCACTTGAAAAAATGGGTATGAAATGCTTAATAAATAGAACTCTATTCTAGGGGCAGGGCGGGGGGAAGAAATAGAGAGCTGACAAATAAAGGAGATAATATTCAATAAACATTACTCCTTTCCTAAAGGACAGCCGTACCTATTTACAGGTATCTCTGATGTCTCAGGAGGACAACCGCTATAGCTGACTGTTCTCTGCCCTCTGCAGTAGCGCTTGGCAGCAAAACCTCATCCCTCCTGCAGCCCCTGCTGCTCTGCAGCCACTCTTGTTTCTGCTCCTAAGTAAGACTAGGACTAACAAAGATAGATGTGGCTCCAGTTAGTGTCTCCAAGTATGATGGAAAAATATGTGAATGCATTATGTCTTCATTCACATCTGATTTTTATCTGCTAGGTGTGAACAGAATGCCCTCTGATGCAAATGCGATGTTACACAAATTTGCTTTGGTTTTGGTCTTCAAAGCAGCAGCTGCAGCTAAAGCTCCCCTGCAAATTGCTTTCTATAAAAAAACACCCTAGTAGTAAGTTGATGAGTGTAATGATATATTGCAAGACTGACCTGTTTGCTGAGGAGCTTGAGAGGCTGGGGAAAAAGGTGGGGTTAAGAATTTGATGTCAAGGATGGGGTCAGGGGAAGTCCAAGGGATCTGACGTTTTCAGGGCTTGTGGCATTATACTGTTCTGAAAATGTAAGCTTTAACTCATGCTTATAAGTTGTAACAAGTTAACATAAAGGAAGTAGTGGCAACTGTTTTGATTATATAGTATTTATGATTCTATCTAGTGGAAGGACTTTAAAAATCTAGTTTTGAAAAGAAAATAGTATATGTATTTTCTGAGTACATTCGCTTAACATGTATAATCTGAGAGATGGAGAAGAAAATGTTTAGCCATAAAGTGTGTACAATGGGCAGGTTCTGAGGTCAGACAAATAGAATTTATAATCAACTTATTTTATAAAAGCCTTGATTTTTAAACCCATCTTGAGAACTGTGGTGCCTGGTCCTTGCTTTTAAAAATCTTGATTGGCCAAGCATGACTGTAGGAGAACGGTATCTGAAAAATCTGAACAAATGCATATGCAGTGGTACGCATAAATAGGCCAGCATATCTTGTTCTGTGCCCTTTGAATGTTACTGCTCCTTTTTTTATATTCATGATGTCTCACCTGTATTCAGATCTGGCAAAAAAGTTAACAGTCCTGGAGGCCACTGACCGTTTGTTATCTGTGCCTCAATAAAAAACATTGCCCATGTGAAACATGGATGTTTTCTCAAATAAACATCAGACCAGATTTTAGCTGGACATGGCCCAGATAATAAGTTAATAATAGATGATACACATCATAAGATCAAAACGTCTTGAAAAACTGTGGAACAAAATTGAAAAGCAAATTGGGAATTGCCTGCCAAAGCACATTCTCTTCTCATCTCATCTCCAGCCAGGGGCTGCTGGGTGGTATCAGCCTGTTTGCTGTTGGATGAGGAGAAGCAGCTCTTCACAGGTTAGTGTCCCAGGAGAAGAAGAGAACATTTGGGGTGAGACTGGCAGTACAGAGGTGTATGAGCACCAGCTGTCCTGCTCGGTGTGGCCAGAAGATGGTTCAGCACTACCTGGACAGGATTTTTAGAGGATTTGCTGCAGTCCTGTCTGATTACGCTATCACACAGTGTATATTTGTGGAGACCAGATGCATCCTGAGCCCTTCTCTGTCCATGTGGGCATCTTGGAGGGAGAAAGCCACAGTGCTGGCCCACTCACAGGTTGGCAGAAATCTGCTGAATCAACAACGGGATTTGCAGTAGTGATGACTAAACTGTCAATCATTTTGATGCCATCTGGGAGTGCTGCTGTATCCAGGTATGTCCTGAGGACACAGAAAACACAGAAACTATTCATCTTCACTCTCTTACTTGTCTTCAAGAAATTAGTTTTAGACTTTGGTGTCAGCCCTCAATGATGGTAAACCTTGGTGGTGGCCCAGGTGACACTGAAAGCTGGAAACCAGGCTCTGTGCTGGAGCAGCCACAGCAAATAAAGCAAATGCCCATGAATCTGCATTGCCCACTGATGCTTGCTGATCTGCACTGTACATACAGCTACCGCTTAGATATACAGCCCTTCTGGTGTTTATTTTTAAATCAGAATAGTCTTTGAACCCAAATCTCAGATCCAAGCTAGAGAAAGTGTTGATTCAAATGTCGTTTCTGAGCCTTGTCTGTGGAACAGGCTAAAAAAATATCCAAATTGAATGTTCAAACCCGTGGATCCAGGCTTTCAGATGTTCTTTTTAACTCCTCTGTTTATGTTCACACCAGCTCAACTCCATTTATCTTCACTTGCTGCTGTTGCTGTTCAATTCACTGTTGTAAGCAGCTGTAGTCAAGAAAGAGAAGCCATTGAAATGGGGAATTCTTGGCTGTGGCTGCGGTTAATGAAGCTGATTTCTTCCCTGATACTCCTTCTGGGGAAGGATCCGGTTACATATGTTGATACATAGTGAAAATTCCCGAGGGAAAAACAAGGTGCTGTAATTTGATGACTTGATAAAAAGGGAAACGCTGACAGGGCCTAGAGCTGATACTGCGATAAGAACTGAATAGGATTTTAATTTTATGATTGTTGGAGAACTATCTGATTTTGAATTGTTTTCTTCTCTGAAATGAATGAAACCAAAATATGTTGAAATTTCTCATCATGTGGAATTGAAACGGAATTATTTTTGGCTCAGCTGGTGTGTTTCACACACTGCTTTTTGGCTTATTTTAATCTTTGAAGCTGTTCAATCACTCCTCTATGTAAAATTTATGTTTTTAAGAGACTTGCAAACTGAAAAAAACAAACACATTTGTTGTGAATATAACTCCATACAAGCTTTCAATATTATTTTGTCTCCACTCAAAATAAAATAATTTTATTTATATTTTAGCTATAATAATAAAATAATACTTTTAAATCAAATTGCATAATGCCAGAATACTTTAACAAAACCATACATGTTAGCTGAAAGACTCTTTCAATGGAGAAATTTCCCAGCATCTTGAGGGATGATTCAGCAGCATAAAATCTTCAGAAAAAATATTTTATTGATTTTGTTTTGAACAAATGATTTTACAGATCTGTTGGCAACTAGAGAAAGGCTCTGTGGTCTCATATGAGTCCCATAATTTTTGTGAATATCAGGGTACTCCTGGCTACAAATGACGTTTCTTCCCCATGTTCGCTCTTTTTCTTCTTCTCGTCTTCTCATGTATTTATATTTGTTATTGTCAGTATGATTGCTACTTCTGGCTTTAGTGAAATTGATTTTTCTTCACTACAGGCTGTAGAGTGTCCCTGTGGTTTTTTATTATAAGGCAGTTAATATGACCTATCTCAAGAAAGAATTAGGCTGATTTTGTAAATCATCATTTTTCCTACACAGCAGGGTCAGTAAAGCATAAGAATCTGAATAGCCTGGGCTTGATTCTCCACCAGCAGAATTATGTTCAGAGGCTTCACAAATGGGCAGCCTTTTCCACGTTCTTTAAGTGAGGGTATAAAGCATTAGGGAAAAATAATCTTTCTTGAGATCTTCCATGGGAAATAAAAAAATAGGCTAAGCTCATTACATTGTAATTAGGAATTTAACCCATAAAATAATAAAACCCCAGTAGCTGTTAATGCTGAAGAGTGTTGAAGTTCTCGTCCCCTTTAGTGCACTGTTACAGCAGGGGTGGTTCTGGAAGGGCCCTGACAGTGTCCCCCCTCCCTGGGCTCAGGGCCAGCTCAGGCACTGCCCAGCTGGGACTGTCCCCCTTCCCCTGGGTGACCCTGGGGACAGGCTCCCAGGCAGCGCTGCGGGGAGGCCAGGGCCGACCCCACTCCCCTTCCCATGGGAGATGCTTCAGGCTCATGCTGGAGTGTTTTGGCCGCAGCCTGAGCTCCAGCTCCTCCATGTTACAGCTGTGCTTGTGCCCGGCCATGGACATGGTGGATCCAGAGCCAGATGCCAACCTGCCGCCTGCCTTCCCAGGCAGACAGGCCACTGGAGATCACTGGGCTGTGTCTGACTCTGGGTACCATGACCAGACCTGATCCCGACCCCAACTTGCTAATGGACGTTCCTGGCTTGACCTCAGACCTGCCTCATCACCCAGGAACTCTCATGGTGATCTGGCTTCTTCCTCTGAGCTGACCAGCCCTGGGTCTGCCTGGCAGGTACCATGGGACAGGTGGCTGCCCTGCCAGCCTGGCTCCCCATCCCTCAGGGTGCAGCCATCCCACACTGTTCCCTGGCAAACTTTGGCTTCTGAGGATATTTTTTTCTGATGCCTTTGGGCTGTCTCAGCCCTGCGAGTTCATTTCTTTCATGCCCTTACTGATGGGAGGAATTTGAGAATTAAAAGCCAAATTATTTTGTTGGCAAACACCTCAGTTAAATTGCTTTTTCTAATCTATTCTTGTGCTTTCTTAAAACTGAGAACTCCAAAGATGGTGTAATAAGCAATTTATTTATTCAGAGATGTTACACAAATTCAAAGACTGTGTTGCCATTGTGTCTGTTATTTTGTTGCAGGTAGCTGAGGTGATTGGATACTGGCTAGACTTTGGTATACTTTTCAGGCAGCAAAGGCTGGAGGATGGAATTTACCTCCTTTGCTTCACCTGGGCATGAGTCTGATAGAGAAAGTTCTTCAGGAAAAGGGAGAATAACTGGTCCAGTAACTGGGTTGGTGAAGTCTGATTTGTCTACTTGAGTCTTTTGTCCATTGAGAGTAGATGTAGATCCTACAGCTTCAGGTAGAACTGGCTTTCCATCTTTGCATTTGGTTTGGCTTTCTGGTAGCCTTTGGAAACACGTGTCCTCAGTTGAAGGGGGCAGAATCTTAACTGAGCCCACTGTTTTTTCTAGGTGTGGGAAGAAAGGATTGGTTTCTGAAGGGAAAGCTTGTTGATGACTCTGGCTGGATTTTCCAGGTGTCTGCTTAGCTTGCTGCTTCCCCTCTTCAGTGGCAGGATCCTAAATCACAGGCAATAAGTATTACCTATATTGAAGCTATTAAAAATTCTTTCAGATATGAAGAAGGTCACCCCTCGCACTGAGGATCTGCTGCAACTCCAGTCTGCCAAGACCAGCTGCGGAACAGAAGCTCAAAGAACAGACAGATGGAGCTGCTTCTTGTGCCCGTGGAGATGAGTGCCTGAAACTGGGGTAACTGCACAGTTATTGCTCTTTGTTATTTACAGTTTCATCATAGAGCATTCTGAACACATTCTGTATGATTGACTCTATACTTTTTCTATTGACTTTTTATCCACCTAGCAGTAGTTTGTTTTATCACAAGACAGATTTCTTCCTGATTTGGCCTTACCACTTTCTTGAAGCTCATATCTTTGTGAATAAGAAAACTTAAAAATGGCTGGGCTTTCAAGAGTTCAATTCTTGTTTCATAAAGGAGTATTACTCTTGCAATATTAAGATTAGATCAAGAAATACCTGCAGATTGTAGATTTCACAGGATATTGTGACAAACTGTCCGTGTTTCAAGTCACTGTTTGCTACAGAGCCTTTGCAGAAACCTATTTGCTGGAAGAAGAAAACACATTAATTTGTTCATGTTGTAGCACTGATACTTAGCTCCTACATTGCAGAATAAGTGATTATAAAAGGCTGAATAGCTATAACTTCTGCATGTATTTGTCAGAATAAGCAGCTTGGTCAAACTTTACTTTTGGGATTGGCAAGCTTAGGAAGGCAGGCAGCATTTTGAAAAAGGCTTTGTGTTTGCAAAGGAGGGTTAGGTAACATGACGGTAAAAGTAAGCTGGTCACTTAAGGTCCAACTACAACTGCACCCTGAAGTTCTGCAGCAGAATATCTCCGTGCAAGTAAGCTGTCTAATAGAACATAATCTCATTTCTTGAGCAAAAACAATTTCACACCATACTAGTGAAAGAAACCATGAAAAAATGTTGTTTCTGACAGCTGCCTCTCAGTTAAGATGGGGCTTGAAATGTTATCTCATGGCAGTATGCCCATTTAGTCTCTTAGCTTCTCTTACAACGTTTTCCTTCTTTCCTAAACGTTTTCCTTAGCTGACCTGACTGTAGTATGAATATACTATTTATACATTGTTTGTGATTCATGGTCTGTGTCTGTGTACTTGGAAGAAATCCTTAAGAATTATTCACTTTTGTAAGATGAATGCTACCTCGCCTGTTTTTGGATGGTATTTTTTTTCTGTTTTCTTTGTCCATAGACCTCTAGGTAAGAATTCAGAACTCTTACTGAAATTTTTTCTCTATTGTAAAGCACTTTGTACAGTTGCAAGATAGTATAGAGCTACAACCCATGAAAAGATACCTGTGGGTTTTGATTCTTGTCTGCAAAGAACCAAAGGGATAGGCCAAGTATTCACTGAGGAATCATAGTATCTGAAAAAATAGAGTTTATACAAGAAAAAGTACTTACAGCTGGTTCTGATGAAAGTGGCTTGCACTTGGAGATGTCAGCAATGGTGTCCGTCTTGGAACAGGATGTCTCCTGAATTAAAAACTCTACAAAATATTCAGGACCAATCACCCACTGTTAGTGAGAGACCGGTGGCAATTAGACCTTGTACGTGTGTCAGGAAGAAGGAAGAATCCTACAGACCTTGAAATAGACGTAAAACTTGTGGTAAGTGTGGCAGGAGCAAGTTATACTTGGACATTACTGTTGGTTCTATTAGAGGAGAATGAATTTTTGCCTGTGCTACTTTTTTGCCTGGATATTTTTTACTTCTTAAATATGCACAATCATAGTAAATTGTGGATTAGCTATAGTTGAAATGGGTTTAGTTTTTGTAGTAAGTTAGCATCCACATGGAATTATGCATCCAAAGACCCTCTTCAGTGCCTTGTTGATAATTTGTAGCCGCTTTAATGAGCAGGATCACATTTTCTATTTCTGAAATGCAAGTATCTCAGTGTTAGAAAATGGGGGTGATTAAATACTGTATTGCAGTAACATCTAACAGTTTGATATAAAGAGTTATCTATACATAATGAATTTTAGAGAGACTGGATATTACTGTGGTAAACAAACAGGATTTAGCCAGGAGATCCTTAAGTCTGGTACTCTAAAATTAGTTTTAAATAATGTTTAAAATCATTCAGTGAATTACAGGTATGTGCTGGAAGGGCTGACTGTGCTTTATTAAATACTTTCCATTAGGGAGTCACTAATTCATGGTGGTGGTAGAAGAAAGAGCTCACAGTGAAGCTTTCCTAAACTTTGCAGTGCAAATCTGTGTCTTCAGTTTTACATAAAGCCCTTCCTTTTGCACTAAATGGAGTCAAAGTCTTGAATCAATGCAGATCCTCATTTCCCAGGAGAATTCTGCATAGAAGTATTCTCCATACTATATATATATATATATATGTAAATTCTAAATAATCTGCAAGACACAGATCATACAAAGTGTAACAGGTGGATCCGTACTTCTTGAAGGCTAAAGCAAGTCAGATGAGCCTTGGCTTACCTGCATTGAAGCTCTTGTGACATTGAGGACAGAGAAATAATGAGCTTGTTCACTCTCTTCATTGAACTTGGCAAGGCTCTGAACAGCAACCTCCAAATATTTGGGCTCAGTTGGACTGTCATCAACTGGGCAGTCAGGACATACTGACCAAATATATCTGGATGGAACTTTTAATTCAAACAAAGCAATGTCATTAGAGGAAACATAAGCATAAAAACATGTTAATAGTGTAAGTCGCCGTAGATGTATCTGTGCCCCTCAACCCTACCCACTTGTTCACCAGTTGCCTGGACTAACAATATGTGGTTTGATTCATTCAATGATTTTACATCTTCATGAATTTGCAGACTCATAAAAATGTTGCAGAGACACTGCAGAAAAAAGTTCAGCCTACTGTCAGTGGGCTTGCTGGTTTTACTTGCCTTTCGCAAACTCATAAAAATGCTTTTTGGACCAGAGGGTAAAAGCTCATATAGACGCTCTGCTGGGTTTCCCAGAGATGAAAACAGTTATTGCTGTGCTGCAGGACCACACTGGACTTGTGATCATTGAATTGAGAAAATTAGGACAGCTGAAAGCTAATGGAGACACTGTGCTGCTGTAATTACAATTAAAATTTAAAGTGGTGGTATATGGCAAAGAGTGTTTTTCCAGATGTCTTTTAAAGGGTGTGTGTTAAATAAAGACATACCTGGTTGTAAAATGCACTCATAATTATTCAGATGAGCAATATTTCTTGCCTGATTAATGTAGATAATTGCTTTGCATTGACCATAAACCTGAAACAATATAAGCATTTAGAAACAATTAATATTGCACCCTTTGCACTGATCATCTGGTAACTAGACAGCAAGTGGTTCATTTTCTCCCTGCAGTCATGAAATTCTTTTCAATAAAAAAATTGTGTTAATACTCAAATGGCAGTGAAGCAAATTTCTAAGTATCTCCTCTAGAAATTAAAGGCCAGGTCTTCCCCTGGCGTAACTCTGAGCAATACAGGTGCAGGTCTTGGCTGCAGGATGGCCTACACAAGGCCACTCTTCTGGCAGCCAAGAAGTGACAAAGTGTCACAGAATGCTTTCCCTGGCCAGGCCCCACACTGGGAGCTGGGTCTGGGTCTGGAACCCAGGGAGCTTAAACCTGGAGATCAGCTCAGGGTACCTGGATCCAGTCACTGGTCTTCCAGCTTCCCACCTTTCCCTATTGTTGTGGTTTAACTCCAGCCATTAACTAGGACCATGCAGCCACTCGCTCATCCTCCCCACCCGAGTGGGATGGGTAAGAGAATTGAAAGGGAAAAAAAGCAAAACCTCATAGGTTGAGATAAGGAGAGTTTAATAGGACAGCAAAAGAGGAGATGATGATAATAATAATAGTAATAAATAATAGAATATACAAAACAAATGATGCACGATGCAATTGCTCACCACCCGTGACACCAATAGCCTGTCTGTTCCTGAGCAGTGGGATTTACCCCTGGGCAACTCCAGTTTATATACTGAGCATGACATCTTTGGCCAGTTTGGGTCAAAGCTGTCCCAGCTTTGCTCTCTCCCAGCTTCTTGTGCACCTGGCAGAGCATGGGAAACTGAAAAGTCCTTGACTCTCTGGCAACAACCAAAACATCAGTGTATTATCAACATTCTTCTCAACATAAATTCAAACAACAGCACTATACCAGCTACTAGAAAGAAAATTAACTCTATCCCAGCCAAAACCAGGACACCCATGTCCATGGTAAGGAAGGAGAGTGGTAGGATAAACCCTCAATCAGTTTTGTGACACAGTAAGATCATCCTTGCACACAAAGAAACTCTGAATTTATGTCATAAATATATACTGGCCTATTAATATCCATTGTGCCTTTATGTTTAAAAGTTGGATGTATATTGTCTGAGTGCCTCTTAAATATCGCCACATGTATGATCAAGGCCTCTAGGACACACATTTCTTGACTTTCCTGCTAAAAGCACTGTAAGTAGAAGTGAGCAGAATTATTTTTTTTTCCAGTTTTTCATATAAAAATGAAAACTTATTGACCTAAGAAGCAGCCCAAGACTTTTTTTTTTTTTTTAATGTGAAGCTTCTTTCTCATCATTCTTCATTTTATAAGATTTTATTTTTAACTTGACAGAATCATTTTCGTCACCTGTAGCAACAGTCTTAGGTGAGTTAAATTTTTTGCAAAGTTCTCAGGATAAAACCAGAATGAATCTAAGCCAAAAATCGCATGTTATATAAAAGCGACTTTCTTTTATTTCCTTCTGGACAGGCTGTCTTTAAAATAAACTCTCACAGAGTTGCTATAAAAAGTAACCAATTTATTCTAAATAGTGTCCTAGCATAGCTATTTAGTTATGTCTGCTTATTAGCTCAGATGAAAAAATTTATTTTAATTTTCAATTTTTTGAAACTAAATCTTACAGTCTGTAAAGTGATTAGAAAGTACAGAAGAAACTGTACCCTTAAAAAATGGGTTTTGATTTTTTCTAAACTATGCTGCCTGTTAAAAATACATGTGCAGGGATTTTGCTGTCATCAGTAGTACCTGAGTAGCTCATCATACCTGAGATTAGATAAAAAAATGAAATCCTTACGGTTCTGTGAGCAGGTCTGGCCTTGCAGTTCTTCCACAACTTTTTGCTGAGTACATGGCATTCGGTATCTACTACATCCAAGACGAGATAGAAGGCAGAACCAGAGATCTCCTGAAAGCAACAAAAAAGAAATAATCATATCCCAATTTTGTACAGAATGAAGTAGGGACACATGAAAGAGACAGATGGAGAAGCACAAAACATACAGGTGGGACACATAGATATCCTGAAAACTGAACATTCCGTGGGACAAATTCTCAACGGTGGCAAATCAGGTGAAATTCAGGCCCTGTTGGAACAGGCTTGTTCATGTGTCTGGCCAGATTTAATTAAAGTACAGCCTTTTAGAGTCAGTTTTATCCTTTTGATTCTGGTACCAAACAGAACCCAGAACCCAACTGCATTTTACGATTAGATTTGAAGGGTAGGTTATTTTGCCTTCAATAATAATGAGATGATAAATACCACACATAATAAAAACCTGCTGATATGGAACATTCCCAGTAGGCATTAGAAACAGAAATACCTGATTTCTTGGAGTGGTGTGTTCTCAGAGCATGGATGCTTTGCACTTGCTGTAAAGAGGCAATGACTGCATTGATGCAGACAACTTAAATATTCTCTCAGATATCAGAAAGTGCTGTGAGAGACCTCAGATGTCTCTGATTCACTTTGAAGCTTCAGTCCAGTGATTGCTTGAGTTCTGACCCTCTGCTTAAGTCCACAAACCTTTATTCAGTTTGCTGCAGCACAGGTGCACAAAGCTGTTAGGAGCCAACTTTTGGGCAAACATGTTTCCATGTGAGAGGGACAGGTACAACTCCAGATATCTAGTGATTCCTTTATGTAGCACCAAAAGATGAGATGGTGCAGCTCCTGATTCTGCTTGTACTGTAGACATAGGTAAGCACCTTTCCAGGGTATTTATCAAGGATACAGCTTAATAGGATCATATTTTATTTTCTGCAGTAGAAAGCTGGAAAGACAGAAGCTGTCATCCTAAAGAACTTGGGTGTGTTAGCTACATGTTTAGACTGAGGTTGTGTCTTTGCTGAAGAGGGAGTAAAACCAGAACAGAATGAGAGCAGTGTTCATTCATTCCAAGTTGACTTCATGGGCATATGGAGAAAAAGCTTTATGGTGCAAGGGTCTTGTAGAAGTCTGGGGCCAGTATCTGTACAATTTTGGCTTCAGTTTTGATTTCTGTTTAAAAGCAACTAAAGACCAGACAATAGGGCACCTAAAGGCTGGAACACTGCTGGCTTTTTGGTTTTATACTACTTGGAAAAACACTAAGGGGTATTTGTTCTTGAGTTCTAAGGAGACTGAGTGATACAAACTATTCTGGTCACACAGTATAGAGATCTCTGAAAAGAGACTGTGGTGGTGATTTTATGTGATCTCTACCATATGTACTTGCAAACGGAATAGTAAACCCTTTAAATATAAAAGAGCAACATAAATAGAAAATAAATATAAAAAATAAGTAAATTGTTTTGTTAGCTTTGTCTCTAAGTTATATTCTTAGATATGTAACTTACCATGCTTTATCCCATTTCTTGTGTTTTCATACCGTCTTTTTTCCCTAAGTGTTCTATGAAGTAACTGGGTAATGCCTTGCACTGAGCTCTCAGGATTTGCCTACACTAATCCTGAGGTTTAATTATAACTGTCGTTTCGAAGGTTGTGAAAAGATCAAAAGCTATTTTGACAAAGGGTGAAGCCGAGGTGTAGCAGCACTGTGTGCAGTGCCCTGGCAGCGTCCCCACACCTGGCTGCGCAGATCCTTCTGTGCAAGGAACTCATCATAGTTTTCTCTTTACATACGAGGCACATAAATACCATGATGATATGTCTGCTTAATATGATAGGTGATATAGGTTAAATAAGTAATCAGAAAGTAAGACCAGTCAAAGAGTAATTACCATTTGCTGAAATAGCATTTTTTTAGCCTTTGGTCCAAGCTTGTAACTTTAAATAGATCCTCTGTGAGAAAAAAACATTGCTAAGACTTTTCTGCATGAAGAAGAATTAGCTAAGAAAAATGTCTGTCTTTAAGGAGTGCAAAGTTGGGATTGGTGACTTGAGCTTTCAAGTTGCTTGTTCAGGTATTCTGGAGGCAAAAGAACACACATATCTCATTAAAGAAATGTTCTTATAATTAAATGTGTTTGATGTTAGATGGGTTTATGCAGCTGAATCACTAAAACTGATTGTAAAGCTCAGTGATGTTGGAAATACTGAATGCAATGAGGGTAGACCAAACTGTATTTCCTGTTGCCTGTAGCTCTCTTGTATAATATCAGCTCTAATGCACAAATGAGGTTATTATAAAATCTACACATCTTTTTGTCTGCTTGCTTCTGTATGTATCATCCTCCACTGGGATGAAGGTTTCATCATCCTCATTTTAATTTTCATTAGAAGGCTATTATGCAAAGGCCTTTTGATATCTGCTTAGTATTGAACAAAAACTTTTATCTTTCCTGCATGGCTGAAAAGATCCCTCCCCCAGCGCTGCTGCCACTGGGATTGCCCAGCACACAGTGCAGAGCGGCTGGGAGCCAGCAGAGATGCAGCACTAACGCAGCATCCTCTCTGTGGCACGGTGACCTGGTGCAAGGGAAAGAAAGGAAATATTTTGGCATGTTTTGTAATTTTGGTGAAGTGCCTGTCAGTGAAGTTAATTGTGAGTATCTTGTATGAAAGAAAGACTCTGTCCTACTTACATATAAGTTAATACCAGATGGCTCATTAGTTACAATTAGAGCAAGACTGAACCATAGGTTGCTTAAGGGCAGATCTGAATTTGAAGTAACTTTGAAAATTATTTATCCTGAATTTTGGATTAAAAAAAAAAAAAATGGAAGGAAGGATCACTGACTGATTAAAAAAAGAAAAAAGAGATTTCTTTATTTTTTTGAGGGTAATAGAAAGTTGTATAAGGTTGTTTCCCTCCATGAACATCCCTGACATAGCTGACTGCTTTGTATGTACCCAGTCCCAGAAGCAGGAAATATATGACAAAGGGCTTAGATTGTCTAATGTGTTATTGCAGTATTTTCAAACACCTTATTTACAGGATAAGCATATAATATGCAAAAAAAAAAAAAATTAAGAATAAAAGTAAATTAAACCCCCCCAAAAACAATGAACAAAGTATGCTCTAAGCCTAAGTTTCTAGGGAATTAAATGACAGACCCAGTCACAGAGACCAAAATTCTCCTGTGCTGGCGCAGGTGAAGGAAGCAGCAGGGAGATGGATGAAATTGTTTACAGCACACGTGCACCCACCGTGCTGCACTCCAGGGGTCATAGTGCTGTTCTAATTATTGTCAGAAGGAAATAGCCCCAGGACAAGGGGCTAAGTACCATACCTCCTGACTGGTGATGTGGGTTCTGGGCCAGCTCAGGGACATCCCATGTGGAAAACATTCTAAAGAGATCTGATCCAGTTGCTTAGTGGACACATTCTGTCACCTGAGCAAAGCAAGACAGAGAACACAGTGCAAAGCAAAGCACAGCAAAGGCTGCGGCTTTAGTCCTGAGATCTCAGGTTGCTGGAGGCCACAGCCTGTCTGCAGAAAAGATGTCCTTGGGACAGCAGCACAAAGTAGTGTCACATCCTTGCCAGTACAGATCTTTAAATGTCTGGCAATGAGCCTGATTTTCTTTTAGGGTTCAGAACTCAGCCCTTCAGGTGAGATTATAGGAAGTGAGCAAGCATGGCAAGGAATGTTAGGAGTGCATTTCCACGGTGCCTTATGTGCCATGGGCCTTGTGCATTCATGTCAGGCTGTCTCTGGTTAGTGCCAGTAGATTCAGCTACTGTAACACAAAATAGTAATAAATTAAGCACACATAGAGAAATAAGATACTTGTGGACATAAGAGTGATATTCCATAGGTATTTCCAGTGTAATTTTTGCACTTGAACTGGTCTCAGATTTCTTCTGGAGAATGAGTCATCATTTAGAGGTCTGTGAAGGAACTCCCTGCTCCCAACCTGGCCGTGTTTACCCCATTAGTGCTTACATCTTTTGTGCAAAATGCACAATGACTTAATAGCCTTTGCACTCCAGCTGCTCAAGGCAGTGGGAGGAAGGTGTAAAATGAAATTAAATCAGAGCAGTGGTGTCTCATACCAAATATGAACTGATGCCTGGAGCGATTCCAGGGGCAGGCAGCAGAGAATCGTGACTGAGATTTGCTCTCTAATTGCCCCCAGTGGTGTTGAAACTGTTTCTAGTCATCTGTGCGTAAAGTTGACATGGCCTCTGGAGTCCCGTGAATGTAACTTTACATTTGCCCATTGAAATATTTCTTAGTTCAAATAGATATCACCGAGGAATAGTGAGAGTCACAGGGCTCTTCATGGGAGAAACAGATACAGAACAAGCAGGTAACTTACCTGAGGATGTTCTCGGACACTGAAAATTCGGTAGAGACGGAGTATGTAGCCCTCTCGGCGGTCAGCATTGATCTGGCGAAGAGCCAGATCTGCAGCTTCCTCCGCTGCAGTGGCGTTGCAGGGGGGGGAAAGGAACGCGGCCCCTGCCTCGCTGGCATGGGAGGCAGCCCAGGAGCAGAGCGCCTGCGTGCCAAAGAGCAGCAAAACAAGTGAGACCATCCTGCCGAGAAAACCAGTGCGGCAGATCAGGATGGTCAGTCAGTATGGAGGGGCTGACCTGCACAAAATAGCAGACTTTTGTGATGGAGCCGTGTCGCTTTATAAACTTGTGTCCTCTTTTTATTACATACTGACCATGACCTTTAAACCTACAGCTACAACAGCAAACACTAAGTCAATGATTATAAGTTTTTATCTAAGTCTTGTCTCTTCCTCTGAGACCAGAGAGCACTTTCTCCTTCTGGCTTTACATCTTCAATTCAGACTTCGCTGGGCAGATCGTATAACTTTGACCTCATCGCAAGGGACAAGAATATACACACAAAGCTGCTTTCTTAAGAAACCAAAATTGCTTAAATAAACCTACATTCAGGACAGGTCTGGCTCCACCTCTGTTCTGTCAGTCATCCAGTTCTTCTCCAAATAGGACAATGACAAAGGTCTCAGTAATTTGAACAGGGGACTGGATAAGGACCACTTTGTTAAATGCTAATTGTAAAGAAATATACTGACTCTCTGTTATATGCAGGCTGGATGGCTGGGATAGAAAGCTTGATTTGGGTTTATTCTTTGAGCATTTCTACTCAGTTGGATGCCTACAGATGAATGTGAGCCCTTTGCCCAAGCCAACCTGCCAAAACGTGGTTCATGTCCAGACAAGAAGCCTGTGGACAAATGGCATGCTCAAGCCCTTAGATGCTCTTAGATAACCTGATACCAAGTCAATGGAAAAAATTTCATCATGAAGCAAAAATTTCCATTGTGTTAACTTGGGACTTGATATTAACTGTAATTGAACATAGTAGCATAGTTGTGATACATTTTGTTTGCACCCCAAAGATTCCACTTCTGTTGATGGGATGGTGCAAAATGAGCTGTAAGAGGCTGGTGGAAACAATAAGTGAACCAGGGCTATCAGAATGGTCTTAGACTAGTGAAGGATTTGATTCCTCTCAATGCTTTGACTCTGGCCCACTTATCCTTTGTTGCCTAAAACTCTCAATTTATTAACATCTATCCGCTATTTGACCCCCCACTCTGATTTCCCCGAGCCCTGAACATTTCCTGTTTCATCCCATCTCCTCCCAACTTCTGACTTCCTTCTCACTGCCACATTGTACAAAGTCCACTGTGAACTTGCCCTTGTTACATGTTGCTTCTGATGCCAAAGAGCAAGGCTTATTTCCTATTATCTCCTCCCATCTTAACCTTTTGGCTACACCTGGTTTCAGCCCCTGCCTGGCAACACCCGGCTTTATGTTCCTGTGGGTTTAGAGGCAGGTACACTTGCATATGAACTTCGCCGCTAATTGTAACATGCTGCTGCATTTTTATTGCCTGAGAACCAAACTTAGTGATGAAATAAGAACCATCTGATATGCTGAGAGAGGAGGGGAGAGGAAGGTGGTTTGTAAGAAAGTTATGGACCTGGAACTGATTATGGTCGTCTCAGTGCCAAAGGTCTGAAAGGCAGAATCTAAGAGAAAGAACTTTTCAAAGAAGAGAGTGCGTGTTACATAAAATGGAGGGCGAACAGCCTTCATTTGACTTCTTGTAGCTGGTGCCTTCCTTCTTATGCCACCTCTTGATCTCTTTTTGCCTGTAAATTATTCCTTTTTTCCTTTGAATCAAGGCATATGTACATCCAGTTGTTTCTTTGCCAGTACACATCACCTTGCATAGCTCTCCTGGATTTAGTCCAGACTCCTCTCTGAACTGCAGCTATTTATCCCATAACTGTCTTTTGGCCAGATGATTTAGGAGCTTAGTTTTCTATCTTCTTCAGTGTTATTGTCTTCCTTATATTGTATGGTCAGAATTGGCTCAAGGAAGAGTCCCACCTGCTTAATCTTTAACTCCTTGGCTTCTCTAAGCACTGCCACAGCCTACCAGTTTAAATTCTAGGAAGCCACGGGAGAATCATAAGGAAATCTGTCCAGCAATGTCACTATTTTAATTATTTTAGCACTACTCAGTGCTTTGCTTTCGTTCCTGTTCAGCAACAATAAATAATACAATCCTGATGTGACTGGAGAGTGTGACTCTGGGGGAGCATTCACTGACTCAGCTGCTCCCCCATAGTATCACAGAGCACACGCTGAGCAGTGCAGCTTTATTCCTGCCTTTGGCTTATCCCCTCGCTGCTGAATTTGGAGGTTGATTTGCCAGCTAAGAGACTGCACTGTGACCACTATGGATTCTCAAGTGATTTGCTGAGTACAGATGAAAAAAGGGTCATGGAAAATAATTCTGCCTGGAGAAACTTTGGTTTGAAATGACAGTGGTGTGCCTCATGGCTAACCTGTCAGGAACTCCATGCTGGAGATGGGGGAATAGCTGTACAAATAGCTGTTATCTCGAAGATCTGGAGAAGTGACAACAACCATTACCTGGGGGGGATCCCAGCAAAAGTCATAGATTTTCTACTGCAGGGCAATTCTGCAATATTTCACCTTGAAGGATATCAGAAGCTGGGTAACTGTTTCCCTGGCCCTCATTTTCTGTCCTGGGAGTCTCTGTAATCACAGCTCCCTGCTGGATGACACTGAGTCCCTTTAGCTCTGAGGGTTGTGGCAGAGGTGGAAAACTCAGATAGCAGGACAGGAGGGACACATGGCTGCTGGACCAAACCACCTCGTGTGCTGACAGTTGCTTCGCAAACTGAGAGAGAGGGATAATGTGCGGACTGTGTCCTGGAGGGAAGAGATACAAGGGCTGAATGTTGAGAAACGCTGCTGTAGCCATAGTACAGGCACAGCAGAAGCAGCAATGCAGACCCGCTCACATTGTTCCTTGTGCCTGGGAATGCTTCCCCTGTGGCTAAAGGATAATAACTCATTTTCTTTATCCTCACAGTACATGGCATTTCTATGGAGATGGGTGCCAGTTAGTACTGGCTGTGTTGGTGCCTCTTATAATGGGGAATTGTTATATCCCTGACTCTGTTCTTTGTACTCTTCCTCCCACTGGAAAGGAAAAAATTTCTCTGTTGAAGTAGCTGACCTCAAAACATGGACACAGCTGGGAAATCTGAGCATGTCCAACCAAAGCAGCACACGAAGTACATATGCTTCAGCAAAACAGGGTTTGAAAAAGCTGAAAAACATTGACAGGCAGTGATACAGACCTGACAAAACTATTCACACTGCATTTCATGTATTGCCATTTCATAGCACTCATTACCCAAAGAAACTATTACTAAATACTGAATCTGTTACTAAGATCCGGGTGCATGAGTATGAGGCCATACTGGGGGGAGACAAAGTGACTGCTTCAAAACTGCCATGAAAAATGTATCTTTTAAGAGGGTGAAATGCATCCTTAAGGAGGCAAGTGTTAAGGAGAAAGAAGATGAGGTGCAGCTACTTTACTGGAATGCACAGAGCAATTCTACCTTTTTTTTTTTTTAACCTTTTTTTTTTGTTTTTTTTTAACCTTTTTTTTTCCTGCCTGTTTTAGGAAACAATGGAGTAGTTACGGCAGGTGTAGGAGAACATCTGTGAAGCGCGGAGGCTGCAGATGTTCTGATACATATCTTTGCCTTGTGTGGCTGGAAAAGGCAACAAGAAAACACAGCATTTCTGGGGTTCAGAGATGTCCATGGCCAGGAATCTGTTTTATAAACATACTGTTTCTGCCATCAGATAGGGAATTTTCTAAGCCTCGAAAACACTGTCTTTTCTGTAATTTAGTGCCCACTTCATTATATAGAAGACAATTTGTGTGGTTTAGTTATGGCAATTCCTAGTTTTAAAAGTACAAAAGCTAGGAAAACTAATTTATCCAGGTGAGTTAAAAACTCAGTCTTATGTATCTGATGTTATAGTAATGCAGAGCACAGTTGTAGCCATTTCATTAAGGCCTGTACTGTGTCACGTGCAGTGGGATGGGATGAACACCTACCTTACTGCTTCAACAAATTTTTACAGCTCAGTACTAGCACTTTTAAAATGAATGGCTGCATGCAGAACATTCTGGAGTCACTGCTTTACAGAGACGTAAAAAATCACTGAGCAACTGATGGGCAGCAGCTTGTGCCACTGCCTGCAACACACTTTGTGCAGGGGCTCAGCGTGTTCTTGAAATGTGAGAGCTGCTGCCTTCATGGGGAGAGCTTATTGGTGATATGTTGCCCAACATGTTAGACTATGGCTTATAGGGTCTGGGCAGATTTCCTTTTTTCTCTCCCCTCCACACAGCCAGTTGAAGCACTGGTGCAAGTGCCTACAGCTTTTCCTTTCCCCATTGACACAGCAGAGCAGAACCCTTCTGTATAGCAACCTGTCGCACTGACACCGAGAACAAATGTTGTCTTGCTTACTGAATACTGGAAGGTTGTAACTAAGAGAACAGGATAGGTTATTTGAAACAGCACAGAAATGACATGTGTTCTGCAGCTTTTGCTGCCTGCATGATAATTATCTTGTAGCAAGTGCTGTTCCTGGTTAAAGATTCATGACTGTCTCTGAGACTGCTCCCACGGGCCTGCAGAATTCCAGTCTGCCTGGCAGTAAAGATCCTTCTGGCCCCTGTCCCTTATTACTTCTGTACCTAGAACAGATTTTGCCTCTAACATGTGTCAGAATTTGGGGAAGATTTGACTGCTAGGACGATGGTAAATTGATATCACTATATGGGTCCTATTATATGAGATACATGGGTGTAGTGTATTTATATTCTCTTGAACTGGTATTCCTTCATATGCACACAGGCCCTACAGTACCCTGGGATTGTATCGCACCTGCGTATCTGCTGGAAAACAGAGCATGCCCATGTGCTTGGCTGGCAGGATTGATGCTTCCAGCCTGTGCAGCAATGAATGTGTCCTGATTCTTTGTTCTTTTCATAGGCATGGATGCTCTTACACCATGTCCGGAAGTACTGAGGTACTTCTGATGAATATTAAAAGTAGATAAATGGCAGGAAACAGTACAGTGTAAAGGGAAAGTACATTTCTTCCCCACCACTTCTTTAGTGTTATTGGCGTGTGATCAAAAGAAAGGACTGACCTGATTTTCCGCAGTGCTCAGCACCCACACATCCCAGTGAAGCTGATGAGAAGTGCAGGAGATTACTGTTTTTGAAATCAATCCCAGAATATGACTCATAATGCTGTGAAGAAGACACTTGACAACTAAACGAAAATATATACAGATAGAAGGTACCGAAGCACTCCTATTGAACACTTTATTGTGAAGTAACCTTTTGAGTGGTGTTGCTATCACAAACCTACAACTGTTGTACAGCTCTTACAACAGTTTCATTGAAACAATATTTTCTGTATTTTAACTAAAGCATCCCTATACGTAGAGAGAACAACTGCTCTATGTTCTAATCACCTATATTTTGAAGCAGGCCTTCGCGAGATCCCAGCCTCAGCTCTGGCCTCTGGAGGGCAGAACTCATTTGGGCTCAGAGTCAAGCGTGCACTTGATGTTGTGGTCTGTGTGCTGCTGCACACTGCTCCTTCAGTTAGCTGTATTGCTGTGTCTGTAACACAGCCTAGATGTCGAAATAGCGAATCTTCCCAGGGCACGGAGGAGGAGGAGGCACAAAGCCAACTGGGCGAGGTACCTTATCATGCTGAGCAACCTCAGCAACTGCTCTCTTTGCTACAGATTTTGCTGAGAGCGCGAAAGAAGGAAATTCTGAAGAGCTGGATTCAGATGCAACAGGGTTATTGTGGGAAAGCCTGAGGTTATGGTTTGTGAAGCCTTGTACAACACTGGGCACCAGTCCTGCTGATGTACCTTGACCTGGTTGAAAGTAGGTAACTCCAGGCTGGAAAAGAAAAACAATTTGTGTTTGTGTTCAGTGACTTGGGGCTTATAATATACAGGTCATTGCTATGTTACTGGATACCCTGCTTCTAACTACAGGCCTACAACCCAGGTTCAAAATGTTCCTGACCGTCACAGAAGTTTGATTGTCATTTGAACACAGAACCCAGGATCCCCTTTTAAATATCTGGTGGATCATAAGCACCAAATTCTGTGCTAGGTGAACTTTCAGGGCCACTTGTGCAGCTGGCAAAACATTCAAACTCCCATATTCTTTCTTTTGTAGACCTCCTAGTCAGCTAATTACTGTTGTGTTACCGAGAGTGTTGGTCTGTAAGAACTCCACTGCCAGCCACCCCTTCTCAGACCAAATGGAAGTTGAAATACCTGGAGAGCCCTTCGGTCCAGTGCATGTAGGTTTCCCTTCTCTTGCTGTAGTCGGGCAGCTCAGGGTCCCTAAATTCAGTCATGTCTAAGGACTACTAGCAAAAGCCCCAGCTGATTACATCTACTATGGTGGGTCATTTATATTTCATATCTCTCACCCTCCTGGCTGAGTAGAGTTTGGTTCCCTTTGCCCTACCAGATGTGGGAAGGTCCCAGATGTTTAGGACGACAAACCGTGTCAAACATGGATGGCAGAAGTGGCAATTCCTGACACAGAAATCCATAGGATAATCAGGAGCTACCTTACCTTGTTTTTTAGGATAAAAGTTAAACTCAAGTAATCACAGAGAGCTAACGCAGTCTACAGTGAAAGGGGTAAACTCAGGGCGTTTGCTTCTAATAGCACTGGTTGGCCAGAATACTCTGGAAAGGAAGGGAACATCTGGAGTTGGTACCTGATGTCCGTAGAGCTGGCAATCCACACTGAGGTCCTGTGAGGGTTGTATTACCCTTGTTGCTTTACAAAAACCATAATCCTGGCAAAGCAGAACATAGTGAAGAGAAAACAGTTATAAAATAGAGGAGATCTGCATTAAAATTTTCAGTTTCAGTACCCTTAGAAGTAGGTACATGTTCTCATGTTTTATCTGAATTGTAAAGTGCTTGCTTTTTAGTCAGTTGGACTCAAAAGCCAAGCTGATTAAATGCATAACCAGCAAATAAGTGAAACTCCTGTATTCTTCTAGATTAAGATCCTTCGTATGTCTGGATATGAGGAAGGGAAAGGGAATGTAGGTAAAGGATTCCCACCCACTAAAACTGCCTAGGACTCCATTCCATCAGAAACAAAAGAAGAATTTTAGCCTGATGAAGTATACGTTATAGTTCTCAAGAGCCTACATATCAAAACAAAGCATGCTGGCATCACTTGAATTGTTGGAAGGGGAAACAGTTTGCCATTTTGTTACATGTTTATGTACTGTCCAGTACAAAGGAGCCTGTTTATCTCAGGTGCTCATGTTAAGAAGAGTAAACTATAACCTATATGCTGTTGATTGAAAATATTTTGTGTTAAGGACACTTTTGTCCTCCAGCCTTTTTGAAGTGTATTCAAATACATCGAGATTCAATTGAGATACCTCAGAGAGAAAGGTGTGATGTAGCTTTAGGGATTATATATTGAAAAGTGTATCATGACGATGTACGACTTTGGCACTTTCATCCTCACAAAGGTCTATTCCTGCCCAAGCACAAGCAAATCCACAGCGTGTGGCTTTTCTACCTTGGAGCTGGTGAGATCAGGACCGATGCGCTGGCGTACTCACAGACTGATCGTCAGGCAGCAGTTGACAAGCCGCCACATTATCTTGAGCTGCTGCTGCTGAGCAGTTCGTGGCACCCACAGCAAACTCAACGAAGACGATATGTGCCGGTGCATACTGATAAAAACAGGAGAATTGTTTAAGTGACTGTGCACTGTGAAACTGCAGAGCTGCTGAGAAAAGATAAAAGGCAAATGTTGTGGCTTCTAGCGTGGCATCTCCCACTCAAGTCAAAGGGAATCCTGTGGCTAAAATAACACAAAATGCTTGGGAAGTCAAGAGGAATTCAGTAGAGCAAATTAGAGCAAGCTAAATCTGTTTGCAGACATAATAGTTGGCACTGCACAATTACCACAGAAGAATTAGCCTGTTTACATGGAAGGCTAGACATAGTTCTAGCATTTACCTGAATTGTGGCTCTTCCGATCTCCAGGAGTCTGAGGTGAGCCCCTGTGGTTCTGCTGTTGTGGCCGCTGAGTGCAGCTGTCACAGTTGCCAATACCTCAGTGTTGTTCAAACTCGCCAGCAGCGGACAGTCAGGGCACAGCTGGTGAACATCTTCGCTGGAGTCTGCAGGAGGAACCAAACAGATTAAGTCTTGATCAGCCTGTAGGTTGTCTTGAAAGGCAACTATTCAGTGACCTATTCAGTCACACAAAAGCCTGTTTCATGGTTTGTCCCAAATTATAGTGCAAGGATTTTTTGCAGTACAGACTATAGATGGCACTATCTCACACTACTTTTGCCATTCAAGTCTTTCTGCAAAGCAAAAGTGCTGCAGACTTCAATAGCACATTATGTTCTTACTCAGGTTTTAATCAATTCTTCTGGAAAACTATCCATGACATGAGTGAAAAGATGTCTCAGCTCACACAAGTAACGGTGGAAAAATGAAGATATTTAAATTTATTGGAATTGTGTTTGAGTGTGTGTTTTTTTCCTTCACTCCCCAGTTTTGAAAATAGTACTGACGACATGTTGTACAGAGCAAAGAGATCTCAGAGCATGCAGAACAGAAATTCTGCTCTCCCATGGTAATATTGAAAATGCTGGGTTTAGTAAATAAGCTGCTTCTGGCGAAGGGGCTCTGAAAATCAACAAGAAATCAAATTATTGAGGCTAAACTCCTGAGTGAAAAGCCCCAATACCAGCAATGCTCCCCAGGTACTTTTATAGTATCTTAATTGGCATAGTAAAGAGGAGGAAAGAGAGAGGGCTGGGTTTGTAGGTGAATGAAATCAGAAAAGGGGAAAAAATACTTTCAAAATGGCTGGGTGTATAAAACTCATTAACTGTCATTCTTTATACAACATTTATACACGGCACTTGCCACCATTTTAGAATCAGAATAGCTAGTGAAGTGTAACAAGTGTTACGATAATACTCCAGCCTCTAGATTCAAACCTAAAGAAGAAAAGTGTTTACCTGCATGTGAGTGGCATTTACTAGCAAGTACAGAAAACTTTCCAGCCAGCCTCTGCAGTTTGACATCACAGTCACCCTCAACTGCCTAGAGAGACACAAAAATCAGAGAGTTACATCATTTGGGTAAATAGGAATTTCTGAAAAGGGCAACTATTACTAAATTCAAAAGAACAGATCCAGGCTGAGTGTTCCTGGCAAAAGCAGTGTGATTGCAAAGGCACCACGAGGCGTGTCCTGGTGCCTGTGATTTTGTAAAAGGCAGAGCAGAGCTGCAGAATTTGGATCCAAATCTGCATCTCAAAAGTATCAGGAGTGCCAAGGTAGCCAGATGATAGGCATTTGCTTCAGGTTCCTCTCTCATAAAGAGCAAAGAGTATGAATAGTTGAGAATTAAGACCTTCTGTGGGGCTGTTTGATACCATTTTCCCGGGTCTCGGCCAGGCAGTGGCCATGGCAACAGCAGAGCCTGCGGCCTCGTGCGGGCTGGCTCGCACGCAACACTTCCGAGCAGGGGAGGAGACGTCAAAGACAAAGCTGGAGTCACTGGGAAGAGGGAACAGTGAGAGTCACCTCCCCCACGATGGAAAACGGGATCTGAGCCCTGGTGAATACAGCGGTGGACCATGACTCAAATTTAGTCATAAGCTCTGTGAATTGGGCCCTATTCTAGAAACAGCAGGTTTAAATTGGCAATTGCTCACCCTGCTTTCTGCTTAGAAACCGGAGCTGCCTGTACTCGGACAACACTTCCACTGCTTTTGTTAGGGAAAGCTTTTCACAGTTGGATCATGCTTCCATAAGAACAAAGTATTTGAGGCCAGTAAATTCCAACTGAGCATTACTTTGAAGGTAGAGCCCAGTCTGAAGGGAACAGATCTTCTACAGCCTTGACTAGGACTAGCTGGCTGGACTTGATGGAATTTCACCACCTAACACCCCACGTGTAGCCAAGGGAAGGCTGAGCTTGCACAGATTCACAACCCGCCCTGTCTACAGTTTGCAACAAGGCGATGACACCTGGGCTGACCGCAAAGGGCTGAATCTGGATACCCTAAGCTAGGCCCCATGGCATCTATGAGCTGCTGACAGTGATCTGTCCTCTTCACATAACAGGACATGAAAGAAATCCAGGAGTGAAATCCTTCATGACATGAAGGCAACTGAATCAACGAGGTGGTTACAAGTGATTGGGTGGTTATAGGCTGCTACAGTCATACAACATTTGCTTGGACATCTCACTGATGACAGCCTGGCCCCTAACATCAACCTACTGAACATGCACCTTCAGGCCGAGCTGGTGTTTTAGATACTTACATGTTCTGTTAAGCTCCTTACTGTGCAATTTGCAAGCGGTGTGGGGTCGAGAATGTGGCACTTGGTCTCTAATAAGTCAAGTTCAAGAAATATTATGTCATTATTCGGTCCCTGGAGGAAAACAAACCAAAAAACAACAGGAATTGCAGTAACTACTTTGTAAAACATCACTAGATTTCTTCTCTGGGGCTGCATTGTGGTCTCTGTTGCTGACTGTCATTGGGTAGCTCCACATATACACAAGAGTAACTGAATAGGACCTTACTATTTAACTCCATGGAAACAAGACCCGTTATTTTTAATTGGAGTAAGTCAAGAGAGTCACATTGATTTTTTCCAGCTAAGGAACTGGCTGGTAAATTTTGGAAAGTCCAGCCTGTCTGTAGTGTATCACCTCTCTTATGTTAACTTGATTGTATTTTGTCAGGTAGTTTCAAAAACGGCTGACTTTGTTGATGAAAAGCTTTCTGTTTCTATAACCAGATACCAAATAAACACTGGTGCACCTTGGCCTGTCCCATTTAGTCCACTGGAATTACACTGAATCGCACCAGCTAAGTTCCAGCCCCACTACTCATCTTCATGAACTGCAGGATCTTTTATGGTTGTTCCTGAGCCTTTTCAACTGTAACATAAAGGTGTGAGTGGAAGGGCAGAAGTGAGGCTCCCGAGCTTCAAGGTTCACTCTGAGGTTTGAGTCATGAGTGATACTTTTTAAACCAATGAAGTTATTTTAGTGTAAAAGTATCAGATATGAGCAAAGCAGTGTCACTGGTGTTTTTGTGGGGGTAACTGTGGGCACACTCCTGATCTCATTAATGTCTGGTTTAGTCTCTTGTAAAAGACTTTGGTATCCTCTCGTGACAGGTAGAAAACACCCATGGAGTTTCATTCTTGTTAATATTTGAGACCGTTTTCAATGTTTTGAGAAAATCAAAGGTTTTGAATGGGGGCATACATTGTGTTCATGACCATTTCTACAGCCTCTCTAGATGACTACAACAATGGCAATTGATCTTAGTGAAAATGAGACTACAAGCCACAGTTACTTCCATTCAGCTTCCTTGTCAGCTCAATGGGATATTAGGTAAAATTAATGCCTAGCACAAAATCACTAATAGCATGGAGTTATGGTAGGTATGCATTTAGCAAATAAATAATTACCTGCATCACGAAGATTATCCTCACAGTTTTCCTCCAGATTAGCTACTGGGGTCATGAATCAGCACTTTGAATGCTCTGCCCTAGCAAGCATATCTGTAAACTGAGCCCTTTCTAGCGTTGTAAAAAAATATCTGAACATTCCTCTCTCCCCTCTCAATTCTACTATTTGAGAGACAAATTCCAGTGACCTGGATTCTCAACTGCTACCAGGTGGTGTTGCCCCATTTAAATCAACAGAACCATGTCAATTTACGCCGCGTGAGGATACAGCCCTTGGCAGGGCTCGTTGGTCATTTCCAAGCATCTCTTCTGCCTACAAGCTCCTCACTTACCTGGGGCACCGTGCGGATATTCTCGATTCTGTTTAAGGCAAACTTGTATCCGTGATGACTGTGGCCATTAATATAACTCACAGCTACTTCAGCTGCTGCTTCAGATTCTGGGTCATCGCAGCGCAAGGGAGCGGGGGGAGCTGCTGGTGCAGCTTTGTGAGTTGGAAGCTGAACAAGCAGTATTAAAGCTACTAGTGCCTTCATGGCACCTGAGAAAAAACCAATCCCTTTCAGAAATGAAGATCTAAGGATACTGTTCAGATGGTAGCAAGGCAGCTGGAACTGGGGTCCCATTTATATAGTACATACTGCAGACTTTGCATGAGCGCATGTCTGATATTTGTCCCAGTTCCAAGAGGCATTGCAAACAACAAAAGAGAAAAGTAAATGTTAGGACATCAAGCTGACCGATTAATATTGGCCAAAGTAAATTTTATCAGGTAGGATATTGCAAAGTCTGCTAAAGCAGCTAAAGAAGAAAGCGTCAGCAAAAAGGTAACATAATTTTTAGACACTTTTCTACCAACAAAATAAGGCACATGCAAGAGGAGTATGATCCCTCCTGTTAAATGTATAGAGATGCTAGTGCTAATTAAGCTTTCTTGTAAACAGGACACATTCTGTTAGGGTCCAAATCTTACCAGACACCAGTCTAAATTGTGAGATCAGTAACATAATAAATTAGCAAATGGAATTTGAATCAGTTCTAGGGATCACATTGAACAGTAAATGTAATTATGTAGCAACTTTTGCTACTGAATTCATTTGAAATAGAAAATGAGACATAGTTTCTAAATCTTTTGCATCAGGTCTTTGTTTCTCTGAACAATCTGAATACTTCCACTAATTCCTGGAATTTTGTTTCGCGAAAAAAGGCATCTTGTAAAATTTTTTCTGGAATACGTTGTACAGATTTGAGAATTTGGCACAAGATCCTACAGGGCACAATAGAGTTTTAAGGAGAGTGTTGCTGCTGAAATGCTCAGGAGTGCTGGATCCCAGCTCATATTTACATTCACAGTGTACATGTTTACAAAACAGTAACTGGATAACAGAAATATTCTGTGGATCAGAATATAGCTTCTGTGATGTTCCAGCATTTAATGTCTCTTAAGTGAAACGGTGAGAACTTTAGCCAGATAGACTCTAGATCAACTAGTAGAAAAGTTTTTTCCTGTGAGGATTTCAGAGTAGGTTTCTGTGATCCTTTTTATGGTGGTGATCAGGCTTCAGACTAATAAAAATCCCTTTTGGGTTTAAAATATCCGAATCTCTGTTGTAATTTTCAAGGAGTTCAGGAATTAGCTGTAGATTTGAGAAGAAAAGGAGGACTTCAACATATTTAGAAGTTCTCGTTTTATATTTCTCGGCTTGCAAGATAGGGCGAGCGGGGCTAAAAGATTTGTTGAAAAAAGCAGTCTTAAGTCATGCCTCTCTCTTCTAGAATCTGAAAATATGGAAAACAGCATAAATAAAATGATTCTGTTGGACAGATTAAGTGATGTAGACAGAGAATGGGGAGAGACTAAGAAGATGGAATGATTTCCTTCAGTTGTGTGGGATGAGGTGAGTTTTGGACAGTAGGATTTGCATATTGAAGACATTCCTGTGGAAAAGAAAGGCTCTTTCCCTGTCTCTTGCAGTAAAAAATTGCTCTGAGCATGATTCATTTTTTCCCCTCACTGAAAGCAGGTATTTGGCATTTGTTCTGTTGTGCAGATGATCATTTGTCATCTTGACTTCGGCCTGGAACACTTAAAGGATGATTGTTTGGTGTCCCAAAAACACGCTCTGAATGATCCTTGTGGGTATCTTTTGAATTGTGGCAAATTTATTTGGAAAGATAGTGGTTTACTCTCTACTTTTAACCCACAGTTCAGTTTCTAATCCTTGAGTCTTTTAATTCCTTTTTTCCTTTTCTGGTATGAAACATTGGGGTAAACTTCCAACAGGTGCAGACTGAAGTTGGTTTTCAGCCCCCTAAAACTGCTGGCAATGCTTCACCTAGTGCAGCCCAGGACAGCGTTTGCCCTCTTTGTGGCAAGGACACATTATTGGCACATGGTCAACTTGGTGCCCACCAGAACCCCCAGGTCCTTTTCTGTCAAGCTGCTTTCCAGCCAGGTGGGCCCCAGCATATATTCATGCCCTGCAAATGCAGGATTTCAGACTTCTTGTTGAACTTCATGAGGCTCCTGTCAGCACATCTCTCTGGCCAGTTGTGGTCCCTCTGGATGGCAGCACGACCCTCTGGTGGATCAACCACTCCTCCCAGTTTTGTGTCATCTACAAACTCTGCCTCATCATCCAGTAAGGATGGATCCAGTAAGATTGGACCCCACTATTGACCCCTGGTGTGCACCGCTAGTTACTGGCCTCCAACTAGACTTAGTGCCACTGATCCCCACCCTCCGGGCCCAGCCATTCCGCCAGTTTTCAACCCTCCTCAACCCACGTCAATCCATCTCACATCAGTAGTGTTACACTTTGGCCCCAGTGAGTTAGGTTGCCTGAGAGACTTAACAAGGTTTCACTGTGATGGAAGTAGAACAAGTTGGGTTTGCTGCCCCTGTTATATAAAATACAGTATCGATTCTATGCTCAAGAACTGAGGCTCCACTGAATCTCAGTTCTTAATAATTCATATAAACCACAATGGAAAGGTGAGTTGATGGTTTTCTTTTTTGCTTTCTTTGCTTTCTCTCTTTTTTTTATTTTCTTTTTGGTTGGATGCTTAGAACAACTGGTGATGACTAGAAACTTGCTGCCCCTGCTCAACCTCATCTGGAAAAATAGCAAAGATTTGCTTCCATAAGATGTCAAGTTGACACCTTCCTGAGCTTAAAATTTGAACAAATTAGACAAGCAAACAAATAAATATCACCTTTTTAAAGCTTCAGATCAAAGTTAAACACTTGTGGGGATTTCTGAGGCTCTCTTTTCAGATTACTAAAACGTCATTTTTTTGGTAAAGCAGACAGATCTGGTCCAATTCTCTGCACCACATCAAAAGATGCATTTCTGAGCAGTCAGGCATTGTACAGTACTGCAAAACTTAATCACCTCTTGCTTTACACTTGATTAAGTGCATTACTTTTGGATCATAGAGTTCACAAGATATTGGAACGTCAGGGCTGTCTCCCATGTAGACATCACCTACACAGAAACCTGCACACTAAGGCAAGGAAATGTCTGCAGGGAAAATGTCAGATAGTTAAAGTGACCAGTCTTGCCAAGGCAGCATAATACTTTCTTAAAAGACAATATAATCAGCATTTAAAGCTAAAGTGTATGAAAACCCATATAGGCCTGAGAAAAACCTCAAGACAAATTAGACTAATTGATTTGCATAATCTTATTGGCCCCTTTCCACTCCATGGGCAAATTTTCAGCAGATGTAAGCTGGTTTAGATTTACTACAGTCCAAGTCCCCCAGTGTCCCTCTACCAGAAATTTCAGACTGCAGAAAAACCCATTAAGTCTGAAGAGTTTTATCAGATTGTAATAGTAGAATATAATATATTGATTTTTTTTTTTAATATGAGAGTCTTTAAGGGAAGGAAGGCTGATCACATACCATAATTTGCTGTTGTATTTGCAGTTCAGACATTTCTTACTGTAAGGAATACAATATGCAGACATGGCATCTCATTTGGGAGCTTCTAGTTTTGGGTGCCCAGCTAGTGATTCCTTTTGGCTCAGTTTTGCTGATCTTAATCTGTTAATCTATATTTTCTTTTAACTGTAATATGGAAATAGATAATTTTCATTTTGCTCCTGTATTCTGAAATAACTCACCGAATTTTGAAAAATGTTTCGATATCACTAGGTAGAAGGATCTATTAAAAACTGTTGAGGAATCTACAAGTCAGGCAAACCAGATGCCGGTCAGTGAAAGTTTAGGGATTCGTGGATTTACTGGAGATGTAGCAGGATTGAGAGGGTTGAAATTCAAGCTTCCAGATTTAGTACTCATTATTTGAGAGAAATTTTGTTTCCTGGAGTTTCTTTTCAAAAACTCAAACAGCCTTTTTATTTTTTTTTTTTCCTGTTTGAAAGGGTATGAAAATTTGTCAAAAATTTTGAAATTTTTACTGCAATAGAAATTCTAATTTTTTACCAACTCTCCCAGACAAAGCCAAACAAGTCTATTTCTGTTCTGTTCTTACTTGTTCTCTTTTGCTCTTCTATTGTCTCTACCATTGAAATACTTGAGTGCCTTCCAGAACTACATCAAGTGACATAACCAGCATTTGTTACATGAGAATCTGTTCTCCTTCTCTTCCCAGTGGGAAGATTATATAAGATGTTTTGTCTTAGTGAAGTTTTTGATTGATCTGAGTTTTCCTCCCCATTCCCACATTTTTCCTGCCCTGTGTTTTGTTGCAGTCAGTAATGGGCAGTTTTCTGAGCTGAGGGTTTTCAAGCCCCTGTATGTTATGCTATCCCAGTATCTAAGACCCCCCTTCCTAAATTTTTATACTTTTTTACCCTGTTATCAAGGTCAAAGTTATTTATGTTGCCATGCAACTCTTAACAGTGGGATATTTTTGCTCCAGCCCTGCAGGGATGTCATGGTTCTCTCAGTATCGTGCCTGTGCAATTTGATGGGTGTGGGAAAGCTGTGCTGGAGATGGATAGGTGGCAACTGTGAAATCAGAGATTAGCAGCTACTGGAGTTTTTCTTTTGGCTTTATGTCCTTATGCTATAGTTTGGACTTCCAGCTTATTTGGGTGCATCATATCAGAACCTAGAACAAATAAAGCAAGATACCTGGGAAGAGACTGCAGAGCTGAACAGCAGGAGCAAACAGTGGATCAGACAACAGGAGCAGAGTATTTTTCACTGAGCAAACAGACACCCCACAGTCAAACTGACCTCTCCGTGTCTCAGTGAACAGCACGTCAACCTAAGTGAATTTAAACCCTGCTCACTATGAGAACCAGTGACTGTCCTGGCATTACCAGGGTATCCACAGGCACACAGCTCCAGTTTAAAAAGGCAAACTGAAACAAGCCACATTAATTCCTGCTAGTTACAGGAATGTTTGAAGATGTAAATGCACAATTGGTCTGGATGCTGTCATGTCCTATGATGCTGTTAGTCTCTTTGATGGAGAACTCCACATGATAACTCCACACGTTACCTTCCCTTGCTGAGTTAAATCCCAAAATTGAGTAGCAAGTGTTAGGAAAACCTGCTGTGCTCGCTGGATTCCCACATGCTCAGCTGCAATGACATATTTTTGATGTGAGAAACCAAGTTCATTCTTGGCACTGTAAGTGCGTGCTTTTTCCACCAAGTTTCATTCATTCTTACACTGTGACAGTCTAAGGACATGAAGTCATTACCTACTTACACTGGGCTACTGGTTTGGAAGCAGTGTCTGTGTGTCCATGAGGAGGCTCCTTGGCATGAGGGACAGGAGTGTCCACGCTGTGACAGGCAGGACTGAGGAACGGCAGGTGGGAGGATGGCAAACTGATCCACTTTCTCATCTTGGAGCACCCCTTCGGGGCATGACAAACTCAATCAACATCCCAGTGAGATTTACATAATTCTGACAAGCAGAAGTGCTTTTTAAAAATTAAAGTTATTTATTTTTAGTGAGGCAGATGATGAAGGGTTTTTTTACTGCTACATGTCCCTAAGTCATCAATTTTTTCAACTCTTTGCTGCTGCCTTCCAGCCACATGGCTGAAAAACTGGAACTAAGATGGGAAACACGAGACCGACATTTTAATTGAATAGCATGGATGTAATATATTAATAACACATTTTCAATGGGGGAAGTGGGTCTTTCCAAGTTAGTGCAATTTGAAAGAAATTATATAGACATGCCTGCCTAAAGAGCCGAAATTTTGCATGTCAGACATAAAGTACGAATGACTTTTATGACAACAAAGTAGCTAGACTTATAGCTTTCCTTGCTTAATTTATACAACATCAGATTCACAGCAGACAGGGACTCCAAGCTGTCAAGAGCAATAAACATGAGGCACCTTGAACAGACACAGGTGCCCAGGTGACCTTCTCCTTAGTGTCTAAAAGAAAGGGAGATGTGAATGTTAAGCATCATGGGCTGATTAAAAACAACAGCCGGTGTCACATTTATATAAAGAGGTACACATCAACACCTTTTCCTGAATTTGTTAAGTTTTGTGATGCTAAAGGAGAGAGAGCTGTGTCTTTGTTTACATTCAGCCCAGAAATTCTGAACTTAACAGTGATGTTAAATTCTTTTGCACTTACAGGTTTATGAATAAAACAGGTAAAGATAACTCAGAACTGCTTTGATGAGGCTACAAGATTTTGTAGTGGGTATCTCAGCCTTTCCATCTGGCATATCCCCTCTGCTGTTCTGTTGAGCATCATTGGTCTCAATGGGCTTCTAATTTTTCTGTTAATTATTCCAGTTCTTCATGGCTGATGGCAGCACCCTTTCCTTGACAGCAAGGTCTGCCTCTTTGAAGGGGATCTTGGGTCTTTTTGAGTCCTCTTCTTTTTGAGTCCTCTTCCTGTCAAATATATATGAAATCTCTATTTTGTCTGTCACTATAGCTCAAAATGTTCCTATATGATGATTTCCATATGATGACCTCCTCTACAGCCCAACCACTGATCCTTCTTCCTGTGCCAGTCTGCTGAGTATGTCACATTTCTCCAGGTGGTTCCCCATTCACGAGAACATTGAGCTCAGTTCTCTCCTCTCATCTGCAAGTCCCTGGCCAAGACCTTCTCCTTCAACTGGGCATCACCTCATCCCCGCTGCCATCATCCTTTCTTTGAGCCATTTGGCCACGTCACTGACAGATCCATCTCTTTCACTCTCTTCAGAAAGAATCCGGTTTCTGAGCTCATCCTTGAGGCTGTCACCTCTCTGAATTCTCACAGGGACAGAAGAGCTACCCCATCTCATACTATTTACAGTAACGTGCTACATGACTTTTAAACCTCTGTTTATTATACTGCACTTTCATTGAAAAGTTTTTAGGACCCCACAACTCAAAACATTTGAAAACCACCTGAAATGGTGAGTTTGTCTGCTTAATTTCTCTTTTGTCAGGTATTTGTCTAATCTGTCTTTAAGAGCACAGGTGGCAATGCCGCTCTAGGGACAGCATTCTCTTCTTTGCTTATCAGGACCAGTTTAGTATTAAATGTTCCTTTGAAAATGGATGTCTCGATTGGCCCCTTCCTAACTCCTGCCTGCATGCTGCTCTCAAAAATGAGACTGTCCTTGAGACAACTGGAGGAAAGCCTTTCACTGACAAAATGGAACACATAATATTTATAATACTTGCTATAGAACAGAAAATGAGGTCTAGTTCATACATTTGGAAACCTGTGAGTTCCTAACAGAAAGGTTGTTAATACTGCTGTCAAACATTGCTATTTATCTTGCTGTATAACTCACCCGGAACTCAGCTGCAGTTGTAAGTGTGCATTAGCACCGAAGTGTAAGTCTTTACTAGGATAATGGTGTGGCAATTCCCAAGTACTTTCCGAAAGGAAACAAGATCTTTTTTTTTAACTTTTCACCAATAAGGATGTAGTAGATGCCATTTGCCTCAAGTTTAATGAGAAACAATTTACTTCATTGAATGAAGTTTGGTATTTCATGATGATGCAAGTTAAGGACTCAATTTCTGAGAGAACTGCTGGGTGTTGGTTGGAAATCTTGCAATCTGAAATTTCAGTCAGTAGGAATTTCCAGAGGAAATAGTTTTCTGAGTGCAGCTGAAGCACTGTTAAAGATTATTGTGCAATGCTGTGTGTGTATCATAGGAACAGGTAGAGACAGAGCACTAAAAGGGGATTATTTTCTCAGGATTCCTAACTATTGTCAGTGCTCATCTGTTTCTTGGCTTTCAATACGCCCCTTCAAGTTCTTGAGAGTCAGGTACGTGTGGCAGGCTCACAGAAATGCCAGTACAGATGGACAGATGCACTACAAGTGCTTTGGAGAGCTAAAGCACCATTGCAGGGAACTGCTGGAGACTATTTGTACACAGAGAACCAAATAATTCATATTCCCTGCTCTGTAATCAAAAGCCATTCTTGGCTGGGGGAGATTCCTACAACAACATTCTTGCCTCCCCTTGAGAGAAGGAAGCCAATGATTATTCTGTTACCCTTCATTATCATTCAGTGTGGTATAAACTGGCCAGGACTTGAACTCTCAAGTGCCCAGGAGGGCCAGTACATGAATATACCTTGTGTCAGCAGAGGCCATTTCAAATAATACAGATGATGACAGATTGATGTTGGTAGCTCATTAGGCAAAGCACTGACTGAGACATCAAATTCCTTTCAGCAAGAATATGGCTGGACTGTTTGCTGTTGTGCATTAATGGAGAGACACATTTTTCTTCTTTGATTTCTCTGGCTTCCTGCTTCCCATGTTTGCATCAGACAGTGCCGCTATCAGATCTGTCATCATGTTTGACTTTCCTAATGTGAACAGCTGTGCCAGAAGAATCAAGGTGTAAAGCTAAACCAAATCTGTAGATACAGTATATATAGTACATTTCAACAAAAGACCTGTGTTCACAAGCCTCCTGTGGCATACAGACTTTAATATAACACTTGGCTTCTAGCTCATCCAGATCCAATAGTACAATCTTCCCAACCCTGCCTGAAAAGATAGAGAACAGATTTCTGAAACAGTGTAAGGTGTATTTAGATTGCTGCCTCCTTTATAAGGTAACTGCTGCTCTTGTGGCTCATGCTTTCACACCTTTAGGGCATGCCGTAACCCGTGTGGTTAAGGTGGTAGACTGTGGGCCAGATCTGACATTCTGCCTCTTCCTTATGAAGATGGGGAGCAGTCTTCCAAGTAGCAGACACTGCCACAGTTCCCTACCTACCTGTCACAGTCCAACAGAGGAAGCCAGGTGACTTCTGCAACCATCACCTTCCTCCTCATCCTTCTGTCTGGGGAGGAAGACAGAGCGGACTGGGCAACTTGCTGCAGAGAAGAGAGGGAGGTCCAAGATTTAGTGGGGGAAGGAACCCCCAGACCATATTGGGTCCCTGTGCCCAGCAAATACCATCTAGTCTGAGGGCTAAGTAAGGGCAAATACATCTGAGGCTCGTTGTGTCTGTGTCTGTGTCGCTGTGTCTGCCCAAGAAGATGGGCTGGTGCTGATGATGAAAGAGGAGGATGCAGCTGCTGAGGGGTACAGCAGGGATGAGATGGACACCCAAAGGAGGAAATCAAAGCAAAGAGAGGAGCAGGGGAGTATTCAGCAACTGAAAAGATGCCAGGGTGAGGATGAGTGTTAGAATTACTGAGACTCTGATGTCTGCCTGCTGCAAACAGCTCATTAGCCCCCGTTGATCCAGCTTTGTTGTACAGCATCATCTCTGGGGGTTCTTTGCAGCCGTGCAGTTCTGTGGCTTTGTGATTCAATAAGTAATCTTACAATACACTGGGTACTTTATCCTCACAGTCGATTTTATAGTCAATGCTTTTCATATCAAAAATGGTTTTACAAGCTATGTGGGTAATCATCCCTTGGAGGCAGGAAGAGACAAACATTGCATTTATACAAAATATAATCTTGGAATAAACACCACTGCCATTCTAGTATGGTAAATGTCACAAATGGACCTGATTGCTGTGGTACAAAAATGATCTTTTAAAGTGAATATGCATTTTTCCCTGTTTACTATGATTTGTTCTGGTGTTAAGTCCTTGTATATCAGCTGTGGTCTAAGGTATACCCATAGAGTAAATTGCAAGGCTGGCGATCAACTGCTTTAAATAGAACTGGTTTTAAATAAATTCAATGAGAAGTGATGATATGGGGCAAGAGTCGCCTCTCAGACATTTCCCACATCTCAGTGTTGTGCTAGACTTCTTAAATGAAAAGATTAGTGTTAACATTACATCTAATGTTACTAAGCTGATGATTCACATATCTTTTATTGATTTCATTTGAATTGAGTTAGTAGCTGTTGGTTTGGTCTTAATTTATATAACCAGTGGCCAAATGCACTGTTTTCTTAGCAATTCTTGCATTACAGAGAGTTAGATGCAGTGACAGTAACTGCGCCTGGCAGTCTACCATCTGGGTACATGCTAATAAAATAATCATCTGCATAATTTTGGAAGTCATTGCAGATACTAGGGGAAAAAATGTATTGGATTTGATCTGAAAATTGCAGGCAACCCAGTAGAATAATAATGATACAAATAATTTCCCCTAAAATCCTGGAATGGTCTCTGGTGGGATTTGTTTTACATGCATCATGAAGCTGCCTATGTTAACTTTGCTTTGATATCAAAGGTAAATAGAGGGTGAATGATTAAATCATTTCTATTTAGTTTTGCTGAAAGTAAAATTTAAGTCAGAACGAAATGAACAATTTGTGCTCTATATTTTGACAGTAATGAGGGGGAAAACCCTTTTTTCTTGCATCACTAAATAATAAACTATTAAGGCCTGCAGGTCTCAGCCACGATTGGACCCCATTGTTAGGATCAATATGTATTTGTAAGGAAAAGACAGTTTGCTCTCCAAGTTTGCTCTTTGGCTTCTTCCACATTCTGAAATCAACTGTAACTCACCCCAAAACTGCCTCCAGATAAATACAGAAAAAGTCATAATTCCTTAGGGATTATGTCTCTGTGAGAAGATATGTGTGGAGTAACACATTCAGGAGTAACTTCCCCTGCTCCAGTCCAAAGGCTCTTTCTGCGGCTGGAGCTGAACACAAAACATCCTATTTGGTGGCAGAAGTGGCAACACATTAGGTTATTTCTGAAACAGCTATTTCCATATTTATTTCCCACTCTGTCCCCATCCAGTTTATCTTCACCAAAAACACTGGAGAGGGTGCAGCAGGGCCTGTGGAAACACCATGGGGCAATGGGCCAGACTGGATGGTATCTTGGGTAGAGCAGAGAGGGAACTGGAGATCTTCTGCTATTTAAGACCTCAGATGCCACAAATGGAAACTTCCCAGCAACTGGATTCTCTGAGAAGAATTGTGTAAGGGAAACGTAGGAAAGCCCATTAAATTCTGCTGAAAATAATCAGGTTGGAAGAGCCAGTGCTGAAGTTTTGTCGATATTTTAAGAAACATTTCTCACTTACTGGCTGGGCTTTTAGCCTGTCACCTCAGACTAGGGACAATGTGGGATAGTGAATGCTAAAGATTGTACTCAAGCTTTTGGGTGATGGATATTTAAATGGAGAGCCTGAGCTGAGAAACCAGTTTAGCCAAGTTTGAAGGGACTACGGAGTGGAAAATTACCAAGAGCAAAAGAGATATCAAGACAGTGTTAGACAGGCTTGCAGAATGCTACGGGAAGCCTGTGGTAAGAGAGAGGGATGGATGAACAGGGTTTCCTGGAGCAGGGGTTCAAGTTTGCTGTGCAGCAAAGGTCAAAGAAATTGGACCTGAAATCAGAATAGAAAGGTGTCCATGTTTTTGAAGAGAAACTATTAGGGCAGAAGAACCTGAGCCTACAAACAAAAAATGCATCAGAGTAGCTAGGAACTAGAGGAGGTCCTGTGTATGGGGTTAAGTACATGTTACCTTCAGCCAAACTCTCTTAACACTTATTATTTTTAGTCGTCAGAAAACTGTGGAAAATCTGCACCAGTGACATGTCCCAGAGAGGCATATTCTGGATGCAGGGGTTCGTACCTTCAGTGGGATGGTGAACATGCTGGGAGAAAATCAAGGAGCTGGCACAAGTAGCAGGTGCTAAGCTCTGGGCTCAGGAACTGCAGCTGCCAAGTGCTGTGCAGACACGGCTCCCTGCTGCAGACCGAACGCCAGGATCCACGCCCGATGCTTCCCAACCGCAGCAAACTCGGGGCAATCTGGCAGATGTCCATCAGAGGTACTCAACCACATCTGCGACACTGTGACAGGTCGGAGAAACAGGGCAGGTGTGGAGGATGGAGCTCGGTTCCCATGTCTGCCCCTATGACATGGGTTGACGTTACCGGTCGGCTGATGCAGCCGCAAGCTGCCGCAGGAAGGGGAGGTGCCATCCCCTGTTCCCACCACAAGCTCTCACCCTTCTCTGGCATTCCTCTGTCATCCATCTGACCACGCGGTGAGGTGATGCAGGGAGCTATGCCAGCACAAAATGAATCATTCATCGTGGTGAGGTTAGATCTTTGGCAGATTAACTCCATGAGTTGGGTTAGCCGAGATCCAATGAGTGGCTGTGCTGGCACAAGGGAAACGGCGGCGGCCAGTGGGAAACCTGGATAATCTAACCAGCCGAGTCACTGAATCATAAAAATTCATTTGGAAGGGATCTCCGGAGATCATTTGGGCAAACCAATGACGCAAAGCAAGACTATCACCGGCATTACTATGGTGGTTGGAAGCACCGGCTGTCCCAGCTTCGGCTTCTTTGCATGTGAAGTAAGAGTAACCCCACACTGGGGAAGCTGAATAACTGCTTGGTGACGTGTCTGGAGATCTGTAGGTGACAAGTACTGCCTTAGCATGAAGGACTTATGAGACCACCCAATGCTGGTGGGTGCACAGGACAGGAATTATGTTTTTCCTGGCCTTTGTATAAGGTTTGTGATATGGACGACTGTTTTAAATGCAAGACTGAATTTGTTCAAATATTAAGACTTCTAAGCACAGCCTATGGAAAAAAATACAAGCCTATGTCATTGGAGAGGGGATGATATGCACAGCCCTAAATACTCATCTCTTTCCCAGTAGGTTTAAAACCAGTGATTGTCTGGAAGCTATTCCTGATGAAATAATGGCTGTCATGTTTGTCTACCTAAACACAGTGATGTCAGAAAAGAGAGACCTTCTTTGCTTCTTTGTAGCAGCTATTTGAGACTGGATCAGTTATAACCAGTTCCTTTGAAAAAAAGTATTTACTTTTCATCAGAAGTTTACGTAACATGTTCTCCAAAGGAACAAATACTGTGTTTCAGCATAGTTTGAAACATGGGAGATGGAAAATAAGTTAATGAACAACGTTTAAGTCAACATCAAAGTGCTTTCTTTCTCTAGTAAATACCCAGACCGTCATGCTATGATGCAATAAGGAGAAGTTCATGGTCAGTCTCTTTCAGCTCACTCTTCAATACATTTTTGAAACCTCCTGAAAAATCCTGCACTGGCCTTCAAAGAGTTAACTGTATGCAGGTAGTATTAATGCATATATACACATTAGGGTGAGCCTAATCTTATTAGAGAGTTCCGAGAGAGAATCATATTCAAATATTACAAATAAATGAAAATGAGAGGAGGAAGCCTTAGAATCCTCTCTAGAGGAAGGAAGGTGACAGATACTGTGGGGTTCTTGAAAAAAAAAAGGACTGCCAAGCTGGCAAAAGGACAGCAAGGGGTGGAAGAACTAAGAAATGCCAGAAGGTTCATGACGTCAGGCCATGGCAGGGGTCTTGCCTGCGAGTGGTGTGCTGGGGAAGAAACAGACCTTGGTTTCCTTTCTGAGGATGAGGATCCCCCTAAAACAAGCCCACGCTATTTGGGTTCAGACCTGGAGACTTGCTGGCTGGTGGGAGGACACTTCAGCAGCTCAGCAGACCTGAGTATGAGCTGACTAGAGGACTGAGTCCTGGGAAGAGCTAGACCTCTGTAGACACACATGGGGAGTTTGTAGTCCGTGTAAGGACAATCCCTGTCCATTTGAGCCTGCTGGGAATGGTACATAAACCTCTTGCTGCATCTCATCATTGTACTACACTCCGTAACCTTGTTCCGACTGTAACAGGAATTAGCAGCAAACCGCTTGCATTTCCCTTCCCTGAAGAATATAAAAGCAATGGCAGAGGTAGAAGAGAGAAAATATCACAGCAAAATCTGGAGAACTCTGTGCACTTTCATGGAGGGAAGTGAGCACTGGGGACAAGGCACTTTTTGTCCTGGGACTGTGTCAAACTGGGGACATGAAATTGTTTATCCCAAGTATTATCTAACAAATGAGCCAAGGGGGCATAGGGCTTATGATTGGAGAAGAGCAAATAAAAACTTTCCTGTATTTACAAGTAGCAACAACAGGGTTGCTAGACTTGTAACAGTAGCATGTAAGGCTTATGAATAGTGTTTGGAGGAGAAAAATGTGAGAGAGAGGATAGAAGGGAGAGGGAGAGGGAAGAGGAATAAAATGTAACAAGCTTTTACCAATGTTGAGTCATGTCACACTATTATTTTTAAGATAATCAATTTTCATAGCCAGGGAAAATGTGGTAGATCTCTTAGGGTTTAGTAAGTATCTGATAGTTGCCATATAGGGAATTTATTACTAAAGATATTATTTACATGTTACAGTCCTCTGGCTAAATGGGAGCCAAAAATATGTGCTATAAATATGAAAAGTATCAGCTTGGAAGAAAGCTGATAGTGACACTTCCCAGATATCTTAGATTACTCTTAAAACTGCCTTAATATTTTCATTAATGTCCTCAGCACATCGGTAGGGACACATTTATGCAAGTTGCTGGTATCATTTAGAGGGCGCCATTAATAAAGGACAATCAGGATATGCTGCACAAAGGGCCAGGTGACCTTGGGAAGTGGATTAACAGAAGTGGAGTGAAACTTCACAAAGAAAGAAGAGAAAAGCAGAGCCCCTGATTGGGAATGCAGTGCTGTAAGCTCATCAGTAGTATAAATGAGGGCACAGGAAAATGTGAGCGTTTACCCTAATTTCAGAACGACTGGACTGTTAGCATGGAGCATGTGGAGGAGAAGTGCAGTGTCTGATGGTGTCGTGAAGAGAAGCAGGCCAGGGAAGCATTAATGCCTTTGTCCAGGGAACTGACACGATGTCTGCAGTGCCAGACCCTGCTCTGGTCACCCCATCCGGGAGGGAGCTCCAGTGGGGGTGGGCGTAGGAAAAGGCTTCTAAGATGAGCAGAGCGTCCCTTATACAGGAGCAGACTAGGGAAGTGTAGGTCTTTTATTTTGGAAAGCGAAGACTAAGACAGGGTAACAGCATAGAGGCCTTTTTTATTAAGAGTACAGCCTGTCAGACAGGTCACTAAAACCTGGACAGATTGAACAGTCTGTCTGTCTGGAACAGAGCAGTTCACCTGTGCTTCCACAGCCTGCGTTTGTGTTGTGCAGCGATCTGGAAGCCCTAGGCATGGGCTAGTCCCTGCAGGCCCAGGAATGGGCCTCGTTACAGCAAGGCCAGACCTAATCAGGCCCATCTTCAAAAAAAAAGGAGAAACTGCAGAGATGAGGAATGGCAATGTGGAGATAATTCCGTCTCCCCTGTGTGGGAGGCCGGCGTGCACTGACTGCAGAACTATTAGATATTTGTCTATGTATCCTTTAAAAAGGAGAGTTAGAGGATGCTGATAAAATAGCTAAATCTTGAGATCTACTGCGAAGGCTTGTTCAGGTCTGCCATCACAGAGGATAAAACAACTGGATACAAGGCCATGTGAACGTACACGGTATGTAGATCCTATGGCAAGGGAGTTCTAATTAAGTGTGCCAATGAGGGTGTGAACCTCAGTCAAACGGCTCAGAGTTGCAGGGGAGAGGCTGGTTTTCAGTCTCCATTATTCAGAGCTGAATCTGGAGTGACTGTGCCCGAGTCAATGAGGTTATACCAGTTGGCTTCCAGCCCAGTAGTTTGGTTCGCTTGACCAACTATCTTTTCACCTTTGCTCACAAACAGCAGCAGATAAAAGTTGGCCTTGTCTGTACTCTTTTTGGTGACTTAATCCCCAGCACAGGCTTACTTATCAGCCCTCTGTACACAAGGCACAGTTAATTGGCTCAGATCCACCCAAGCGGAAGGAAGTCCCTGGAGCTATGCTGATTTTCACCAGAAAATGTTCTGAGCTAGCCACTCGATTTCCTTACAGAAAAGAGCTAACTGGATTTTTCAGTGAGGTTAAATTAGTGATTAAAGATAATTCTTTCCTTATTTCATGAGTTGGAAACATTTTTATCGTGTGAGTATTTGCCGAGGAGGTGAGACGGTTGTTCCCAAGCCATTGGGATGTATTTGTTCCACCTCCCCTGCTCTCTGAGTCCAGACTGCTTTTCGGCTGCAGCGATGTGTGTCCACCCCTGAGTTCCTGAGTGTTGATGTCACAATCCCTGCCTAAGTTGTCTCTGTTTTTATTAATTTTACCTTACAATGTAAATAAATAATCTCAAAAGGTAAATAAATAATCTCGAAAGATAAATAAACAGCAGCACAAAAAGCGGGGAGACACAAATGGCTTAAGGTGCAATACTGACTTCCGAACAGTAGATGGTACTAATGCATCTCCAGTAACAACATCTTTCTGGTGGAATTGAAAGGCCAAAAGCGGCTTAGATCTGAATCCGCTAAAAATCATACAAGCCAAAGGCTGTAGAATATCATCTCCTCAACATCAGAGGGTGTTTAGTAGCCCAGTCACGGCCATATGTCAGTCAGTTGAGCTTTGCTGAGTTCTCAGCTGAAAAACGACCATATAGGAGAGTGGCAGGAAGCATAGCGGTTGTTATGAGACTTTGTGAATTTTAAATCTATTTTCAGGAGTTCATAAAAAATTCTCTCTGGCCTGCACTGGGAAAGCACTCTAAAAAATTATTGCAAAGATATGAAAGGCCGAGGTAAAAAACTTCTGAGATACAGCAGTACAGATTTTTACTCCTTATTTTAACCTTTTTTACCCTACCGATGTCTCTGTTCCGTATCTTAATTATCTCTGAAGGAAATCCTACTCATTCCTACCTTTGCATATAGGATACTGCAAATGTCATTAAGCCACATTGTTTCATTTCACTAGGGAGCCCAGGGAGCATTTCTATCTTCCTTATGCATGTGATTAACACAGCTTTTTGTAATGGGTAGCAGCTCACCTGGACTGGTTTCCATGGTGCCATTAAGCTGGAAGTGTGGGATCTGGCACTCATTTGCTAAGAGCTGATGAGGAGTTGAAAGGGAATTTTCCCTTTGACCTCTTTGGTAGAGGTCACTGGTGCTAATCCATTTCCTTATTGGATTTCAAGCATTCGGGTACTCTCCTTATCCATGCCCTCTGAAATTCTCAGTAAGGACTGATTAAAGGGAGATGATCAGATTTGCAGTATGACAATTCCTTTCAGTAGTCACTGAAAGGTCAATCAAATACTTGCTAACCAGTATGAACCACTAGACTCCTGCTTCTTTAGTGATAATGTATCCCATGTTTTGGTTTGAAGTCTGCATTGCTACCAGCTAATGAAGTTTATGTACAGTATAAATAGAAAGAGATGAAGATCTAGGAGGGGGGATTGGACTAGATGATCTTTTGAGGTCCTATCCAGTCTCAAACATTCTGTGATTCTCTGTTGTTTTGACCAGGAATGGTTTGACTGTAACCATCCCAGGCTTTAGGCAATGGGCTTATACCAGATTCTCTCTTCTAGCCTGCTTTGTAGTAACCTTCAACTATTCATTATTATAGGCAGGTATCTGTTGCTAAAAATTCTAGTGATTAAAACCAAAGCTAGCAATCAATGTAGATCCCAATGGAATCCGTAAAAGGTTCCTGTAAATTGTATGAGAAAACAGGTCGGACTTGCGTAGTCTTACCAAATACCATTGAAATCAATGCAAGGATGCTCATCCACTCAGTGCATGAACGGGATCAGGGTCTGTGTTCTCTCCGCACATACGCACGCTCACCTTTACACCCACATGCATGTGCGTGCATACATAGAACTACAGAAGACAGATCCCTGAAATCAGTTCAAAAACATTTTTGAGGTTAGGACTCGTCTTCAAGGAGTTTTGCTTCACCCTAGAACAGTCAAAATTAATAAACTTTTTGGCTAAGAACATTCACCAGTTTTCAGTTTAGAAGCGTTTGTCAGAAACAAATGCATTGCATTAGAAATTTGAGGGATTTTTTTTCCCTAGATAGGTGTGAAATAAATAATGTAAATATTCTCACTTCCAGACAGGCGAAACATACTTAAGAAATGGTTAAATATACCCGTGAGAGAGCTACCAATCAACACTTTTTTTTACTAGTTTTGTTTTGCATTCTTTTCTGACTAGTATGTTCATGACCAGCTGTTTCTAGAGCTAGTAAAAATTCTCAAGCTCACATTAGGAAGGTTTCAGTTACACGATCTGTAGCTACAGTTGTTAGAACACTTGGCATGGCATTTAAAAATGAGAAAATTGTTTTTGTTGAGTAAAGCACCAAAGCTCTGAAATAACATTTCACTGGACTTACAGAAAATGTTTTTGAACTTTGCTCTTAATGACCAAGTGATAGGCAAATTGGTAGGCAGGGAGTTTCCAAATGTGACTTAAAGTGATGTCCATTTAATTTGTGTGAACATTAGAAATTTCAGTGAACCTATGAGGGAAGGACTTGTACCCAATCGACCTTGACCAATATTTCTTTATCCACACTAATGTGTTGGCTCATCTCACCCAAGAGTTGCCTCCACATTCGTGGTGAAGAATACATGCAACAAAAGTCTGCCTTGTCTTTGTTGGTCCCCTGAAGCAGGGAACCTAAAGTTTAGTCAAATCCTAGCAAGTTGTGCTCTTAACCGTGCACTGCCTAATAATGTTTTTCATTTTCTGGGCAGAAATTACCTATCTTGTGAACCATCAGTCTCTGTCAGGTGGTTTGCACAAACCTCTGTCTCTATTACCGAAGTGAGCACAATAAGAAGCATGTTTGGACTACACTGATAGAGAAACGGGGGCTTATAATGGTGCAGGGGTTTGTTGCTCTCTCAGATTACTTCTGACTCCAGAGGGAAAATAAATGTTGAGAGTTAAAGGAATGTATGAAATTCAGAAAGGCTACAGGAAAAACTAGCTTGCCATTATCAGAGCAGCAAAGCTAATGAAATAAGGATCGATATTCGGATCTACCACCAAGATTCATTAGGCAGGATCATTTCAAGATCCCTGAAACAACGTGGAGGACACAAACGCCAGTATTGCCAGTACCACTGTGTCCCCAGGTGCCCATGGGGAAGGCAGGTCTTGTGAGCACACCAAGATGGGCCAGGCTGGCCTGTTCCTTCCATATGGATGATTTTGCAAGACAGGGGACATTAGCTTTGTCCTTCTTTCAGCCCCTGGGACATGACAGGGAGCAGGAAAGCTAATGTCCCAACTTCAGCCAGATCAGGAAAGCAACTCAGACCCTGGCTGTGGCTTCTGCAGGGATCAAAGCATCTTGCAGCCAGAAACAATTGCAGCCATCTCTGTCCTGGGCACCCAGCTCCCAGGGCTTGGTGCTTCTTGCAACGCTTTATACTTTGTCCAGCAGTCTGTGCTCTGCTCGCTGCTCTTTTGGTGCACCCTGCAAGGTGTGCGGGTCCAGGAGGTGCTGGAAACAGATGGAGACTAGAAAAAGAGGGAAGGAGAAGGCGGTGAGGACCCTGCCCAGCTATGGGTGAGGATTTGTGGGGAGACTCCATTAATCCATGTGCCCCTAGCTACGCCACTATCCTTCTCAGCCCTGGACTCCAGCGCTACCTGCAGCCTCTCCAGCACTGAGCCATCTCTCCTTTTCAGCTGCCCACCAGCCTGCTACCCAAAACACTGGGTGCTCCCAGTGGAGGTGGGACCAGCCTATATGTGCTTCTTGCTGATGTAGCAAACCCCATCTCTCCCTCCCCAAACCCAGTGATCTGCCAGCGCTGGTGGGCTCTCAGGTGGTGTTTGCTCCTTGCTGGGCTGGCAGCCAAGCGGCTGGGAGACAGGGGCAGCAAGGGGCTGCCCTGCAGAGCTGGTGTTCACTGCCAGAGAAGGGACCTTACCGGACCACCTAAAATGCCCTGTGATTAATTCCCAGCCCTACTATTTACTCCTTGCAAATCATTCTGCCTATGCGTACCATAGTCGCTGTCTCCATATGAAATTTGGAAAATAAAGCTACACAGCCAAAACAGACCAACATAAGTAGTGTCAAATAATCTGGATGATGGTTTTATTTTAAAGGTAGAAGTGGCCATTGCTTAGCATATGAGTGGACAGAGGATGCAAAATCCATAAAGAAACCAAATGTTTGGCTTGATATTCAGACATTATTCTATGTCTCCTCTTAACCAATATTGTGACTTAAAGTTAAATATCAGTGGGGCTGGCTGAGATTTTACTGTGCTTCTGTAATGAGAAATATGCCATATTCCCGCTTTTTTTGAGCTGAGAGTCAGATGGAGTGTAACATTTACTGTGCTACCACTAGTCAAGTTAAATACTCTGGAGTGGAACCGAGGGAGAATCAGGAGGAATAATTTGGTCCCACGACCATGACTTGCAGGCTGGAAGCAGGACAGCATGGAGACGTGACAGCTCCCTGACAGTTACTTTTGTCCTGCCATAGACAGTTGTAACTATTACACTTACACTTAATTACCGCACTTAGACTGCGGTAGGTTAAGCACTCAGTAGGATATGAGGTGTTAAGAAGCAGAATGCATTTTAAATTTAGAAAATCCCCTTGAGAAATATCCTTATTTCACACTTATTATTAGCAAAGGCAGCTTTGGAGAGAAAATCTTTGCTTCCATGACTGGAACCAGTGTCTTCAGCAAGAAGCAGGTGCATAGAAATCTCTCGTATGGGGACATCGACGTTCCATCTGCTCTGAAAATCTAGTAGCTGCTGAGTCATCTCCCGTGCCATGTATATTTGACATAATTTTTAAAGGTTATCAATACTGGGCCACTGCATGTTTAACAGATAGGGGTTTTTATCTTATTTCATTTTCCTGTGAGCCTGAAAGTAAATACCTGTCTGATCCTGCCACTGTTAAATGCAATGACTAAAGTCCTTGTTTGTTCCAATGGTGGAGGATTTAATGCTGCAAACTTAAATAATTGAAATAAGTGACCCATAGTGATACAAGGCACACATCCAACAGGCAGAAGGTCATTTTCTTCTTAAGCTGTTTCTAGATGTGAATTAAGATGCCTATGAAAAATGCTTTACCGTTTCTTCCAGATTCACCCATGTAGCAAAATACATGCAGAGCAAGCAGAGTTTATAGGGGGAGGACTGGAGCAAAAAATTACAAGCAAGATATTGTACAGCTCACAGTCTTGGCTGAAGCTGTCAGCACCCAGCAGTTGCTGTTGTGCTGCTTATGGGCTGAGATTTTTGGTATCCCGTGCTCATTGTGCACCTTGTGTGTTGGGCTCCTTTGAAAATTTAGGTACTTGTTTTCCAGCCTAATTGGAAGCAGAACTCATTTGAAAACGTATTCACTTTCCCTCCAGGGATGGTACTATACCAAAAAACAGTGTATGCTTTGGCTTAATTTAATAAGTCATAATCTCTTCTCATATTTTAGTGCGAGGTGATTTTTTCCAGAGATGACTCAAAATATTACAAAAGAAACAAGCTTGTCCTGTGAACAAAACATGAATTATAGCTGATAAAATCAAGATAGTTTGAAGGCTTGCCAGCACAAAGAATGAACTCCCTCAGATTCCTAACTTACAGAGTAATGTTAGCAACCCCAAATTTCCCTAGTAATTTTGAAGTTTAAAGGAACCTTAAGGACACCCTAAGGAAATCAATAGAAAGAAAAAATTTCCTGTTAACACAGAAAAGAATCGCTGCGAAATGAGGAAAAGAATAAGGTGATTTCTGTTCTTTTGATGAAGACCCACAACTTTACAGTTCTCTTGGACACATTTAACCAGTGCCTTTTGGATGCGGAGGTTGTTACGCTCATTGGGAACTGCCACCTCAAGAAAGCACGTAATGCCGTGTGTGGAAATGTCAGCACAAACAGAATGAGGTTGTCGCTTGGTTTTCTGAGGTTCTTGCATGGGGGTTGTTGTGCTGAAGCTCTGTAGACTAAAATATCTCACAGCTCCTCACCAGATGCTGTTTGGGATGTGAGCTTTGGCTTTTAAAGCCGTTTCTGGGTGGAATACAGCACCCTGTGCCGGCCTAGGCTGCCAGCCTTCAGCTGGGAATTCAGCACGCAGCTATAACTGAGCAGTCAAAGATTTACATTGTGAGTCTCACATGATTTGCTACTCTGGTGGTGCTGTTGTTTATTTTAATGCTGGAGAGCATCTTTCAGTCAGGCTTTTCTACAAAAGAAAGTGGAACTGATTCAAAGAACGAATATATCGGGTTTTCCAATATACTGAACTCATGTTTAAAGATCCCAATAAATTCCTAAAAATTCATCCTATAAAAACCTGTAGAAGAGCCTCCCTTAGTCCTCATCAGTTTCCCTGTAGCAGAACGCAAGAAATCATCTGTTTCCAGTGGAGACTATATCTTCTGAGCTGAAATCAGCCCCAGATCACTAAGAATATAAGAATGTATGTAAGCACTTCTATGTTAAGGACATGCTTAAAGGTTTTGAATGTAAAGTTGTGCTTAAAGTGAAACTTGTGTTTTGCTAAACAGGTAGAGGTGTAAAAGAGACAATTGGATAAAGTGTGTCTCAGCAAAGCACCTCGGGATGTTCTCAGGAACTTTCTCATACTGGGACTTTTTTCACAGTGCACATGACATATAGTCTTGGTATTTTTAGAATGACGAATAGTGCAAAAGGCTGTTCTTACACCATGGCAGATCTTTCATTTTTCTAGATGCATTACACTAGCGTTTTCAGAAGGTATCCACTGACTTTGCACCTCGGTGCCCTCTGCGCAGTTTGAGGGTTTTATAATCACCACGGATCTCTGCCTCATGCTTTAGAGATACATTCTTGAACATTCCCCCAAATATGATCTCTGCTGGTGTATTTTGGGCTTCTCCAAAATTGTAATTCTCAGAAATTAGACTCCTCAAGCCACTGGCAATATTTAAAAATGTCTGAAGATCATATTCCAGACTTCCTTCGTAGCCTTGGGCTAAATCTCTCTGTAGCTTCAGTTTCTTCACCTGAAAACGAGGGAGAATATCTGTGCTGTGCGCCTGCTGTGCCGCTCCATTCAGCAACATGAGCCGGGGGGGTCTGGACTCCGGGGGTGCAGAATGCAATTAAGCTGCAAAATATTATTAGTACTAGTATTTGTATTAAATAACAATACATATTTGTTCTAAATATACCATTCTCCTAATTCAGTGAGAGCACTATCTAAAAGACCATACGCATTACAGACACATGTGCTCTGTGTGGTATGGGTGAAGTCTTGACCTCATGAAAGTTTTGCCATTGGCTTATGTGGGACCAAAATTTCACTTCATGGTCAATCTTAAACCTGTGTAAATCGATGCAGGGTGCAGGCTTCTATAGGGTCAAAATGGGAGTTGTTCTTGATTTTTATAAACCCTGGAGAAGCATTTATTAGACATAAAATATATTTTAAAGGAGAAAAACCCACGTAACTATGCATTTCAAATCAGTTAAATATTGCTGGTGTTAAATATACTTTAGTCTTATGAATAATTTGGAAAGATTATTTCAGTGACAACTTTAATCAAGGTTCAGAAATAACCCAGAGTCAATGATACTCATTGCAACTGCTGTCTGAAATCAGTATGTACTTTCCAAACTCTTCAGAGGACTGGTCACTGCTCCAAAGAATTCAAAGTATAAGATGGGGAGAGAGAAATCCCTGAAACAACAAAATAAAATAGCTTCTCAGATTTTTTTCAGATACTGAGATTGGAATGGGTTGAGGTTGCTGGCAGTCTGCTAATGACTCTCTTATCCTTTAGGGCTTTGTTAAAAATGAAGACTGCAACACAAATGAGATTGAAAGCGTACAAAATGCGAGATGAGGAATCAGTTCCCCGCTGCTGCATTTTTAGCCTGAGAATTATATGGCTACAATTTGAGGCAGACTTTTCAGTTCTCCTAGTATAAGTGTAATAGTGGTTATTTTAAATGCATGCATCATACTGAAAGGATGGTGGGATGGATGCTTTCTAGTTCAAGGTCTGCTGCTGAAAACATTTTCTGCTTTATTAGCTGTATGCATGCTGCGATGTCTCATAGTGCTCAGTGAGAGTACTCCTGGGTGCCAGGATTTGCAGGATTCAGGCCAGAACAGAATGCAAGATGAGGCTCTGAACCGGTACAAGTGGACAAACTGCAGGTGTGCAGTGGGTGGCAAAGCTACACTAGTTGCTGCCTACTTACCACCTCCTGCTGTCACTTGGAGTTCTCCCCTTCAGCCTGTTGGTGCAACATGGATGTCTAATAAATCACTTTTTTACATCATATGCACCAACTGGATCTCTGCTCTGTTCAGCTCCCTAACAGTTAATATTTGTGAGCCATTTCCTCCAACAAACAGAGCCAGCTCTTTCACAGACAAACTCTTTATCAGCCTGGCAACTTGTGAACTCCTTAGAATCTGATCTGATCCAGCTCGTGCTCCTGATGAAATCAATAGCTGTATTGATTGAGTAGCAACCGGAGGGACTGGGCCCTGGACTGGGCCAGCAAAGCTGAGAGATGAAGTCAGTGATTGAAATGCTTTCAGTAGAGTTAGGAGCCATCCCTTAAGACAGGAGATTTTCTGCAGACTAGAGACTTTAGGTGTCCTCGTGTGAACTCTGATATATAGACAACTCACCCCTAAATCAATCTTTTCATCCTATAAACATGGCTCTCAAAGTTCTCACTGTGACTGAATTCCCAAGAAGGACCTGGAGGTGCTGCCCTTCATGCTGCCACTGTCGTGTTCTCCATTAGGTGAACTGCTGGCTCAGTGCAGAACAGCGCAGGTTACTGGCTCCTTCCATGGGGACAGCAGGACCTTGGAGCTCCCTGGGGTTGTGTGACCAGAGCCATTACAGCCCTTTGCTCCCCTGGCAGCTCCGATTGCTGCAGGTCTCCACATCTTTTCAATGCCTCTGTGACAATTTCACTTTTTAGTCTTTCAGAAGTAGCCCTGAAAATGAGGACTGTCAACCCAGAAAAAAGAATATCTTAATCTCCGTGGTCATGCAAGGGGAAAAACAAACTTGGAACTTGGGCTTTATAACCTCTCTGCTTCGTGCCAATGCGATCAACCTATGGAGACTTCACAGGTTCATTCCTCACCTTGGTTAACCAGATCAATCTAGCAGCATGGCTGGCATCAGTTACTCTTACTAAAACTCCCGACCTTGGGTAAAGCCTTGCTGATCCCCTCAGCAGGACAACATCCTTTTTCAATACTGATAAAAAGCCTGATTCTGTGCACTATTACACAGTTTTCCACTGAGTTATTCTTGACTAACAGTTGTGTTAGGAAAACACAGCAGAGATTTGTAAAATGCTTGCATTGGGATTTTTTTTTTAATTGATACTAATTGATCAATACTTTTTCCATGGCACAGCAAGAATCAAAGCTAGAACTGTCTGCATCAGCTTAGCAGTGATGCTTTTGTAGCTGAAGACAGACATTTGTTGCAAAATATATCTACAGCATAACTAAAGCTTTGTCTATGTGAGAAAATACAGAGGGTATGCCTGATGTATAAATTTAAGGTTCAGTGAAAATGTATGTGGACGTTCTTCTTCTGGTGTGTGAGACGTTTGTCTGAGTTTTGCTTGAAGTGAAGCTCAAAGAGACATAATCTCTGGGTATTTTTCAAGCCTGCAAAAAAATGCTAATTTAATCAACTCTGTTTTCTCTGTTTAGTGTGCCAAAATGTTGACCTGGTGTGTGGGCCACAGGAGGTGTTGTTAGGTAAGTGCTCAAAAAACCTCTCTTTTCCTCTGTGGGACCTTTCTTACCACATGATTCATGTCAGCTACTGTGATAAGCCAGGATCAGATATCCATCTTGGAATCCAATTGTGCTGAAAAAAAGGGCTTATTGTCTCCCAGTCTTTCCTCCTCTCCCAGTTATTTGTTGGTGTCTCCCTGCCAGATGTTATCACATCCTCAGATTGCTTGCAGAGATGTTCAGAAGAGGGTCCTTAAGTTACTTCTGACAAAATCTTCCGCGTTAGCAAAGAGTTTTTACCTAAGCCATCTTAAGTAAACCTGTCCTGTTTTGTTTGATAGGGATTAGGAATGCTTAAAAGATCAGCCATGAAGAGGCCATGTGCCCTGCCTGCCTGCTGATCTCAGGGCAGGCAGCTGGAGACAATGACCACTCATGAATTTGCAGAGAGCGCATCTGCCCAACATCTTCAGCCTCATTGACACTGGTGGTGGTTGGCTGGGACTCCTGGGTTCTGTTCCTCAGGTAGCTGCTGGCACACTACATAGTCCTGAGCACATCAACCATCTATGCCTCAGCTCCTGCATCAAGGCACAATCATCTTCACAGCAGGAGGACTGCGAGAGTTAATTGTAAAGTTATTTGATCCCCTTGATGCTCAGTTACACGCAACTGGTGCTACCTCTGCACTTCATAAGAATTAACCTTTTTTTTTTCTTTCTGATCTCTTGAGTGAATGAAAAGCCAAATCTGTGTTCACAATGGAAAACTATACTTCACTTTGAAGAACTGTTTGGCTGTCCACATGGAGGGCTCAAATCTGCTGTCCGAGTGCTCCTGAAATACAGTTTGACTTTGCATTGCTGGGTAAGGTTAGCATGAGTGCATTCTTACGTGTATTCAGTTAAAACTCACATCACCTTCTCAGGGAGACCAACACAAGTAACACTGGAGTACGCAACAGCAGCTCTGGCTTCTTATTTGGAGTTACTCTAACTATATTTTTTGCCATAGGGTGTTGTCAGCTGCTACGATGCAGAAGAAAAAGAGAAGTGGTTGTTACATGCTAGCTGGGTTGCAAAGACTCTGGTGCAGGGGAGACAGATTGTTTCTAGAACACCCTGCGGGAGAGAACAGCAGAAAGGAAGGGTCCCCTTCCAACGTTAACACAAGTTAGGAACCCCTTTTCTCCTCCTGAAGACAATCACTCAAAGACATGCTGTGTAATGTCGGATGAAACTAAGGCCATAGCTCTGCAGTATAAAATATTAATCAATGCCAGCTTGAGGAGCTCCCATCCCTGGGTCACTCAGTGACAAAGCGTGGTCTGTCCAGTGGTCACCTCTGATGGCAGCAAACCGTTGTGCAGAGTGAGGAATAAACATTTCAGGGGTCATTTCACTCTTGAATAAAAGTATGTAGCTACACCTGCAAGTGTCTGCTAAAGTGCTGCACCGCTGGGCTGCTCCCTAAGTTTGGCTGATAAGTCTCCTTACACCACTGTCTTTGTAGAGCAGTATTGCATGTATGTGGATATATATAATCTGTAATATGGTCTGAGTAACTCTTCCAGTGGAATAGCTGGAGTAGGGGAGTGCTGCTTATGTGGCTGGAAGAATCTAGAACTGAGCCCTTAAAATGAACAACTATTCCTTGGTGGAGGGTCAGTGTACAAAGTGAGTGGTTTTGTCATACTACTATAGCCCAGGAGTTAAAAATCTATTTTCAAGCAAGTATCCTTGCAGAAAAGTCTCACTCTTTGAATTATTATAAGATGCTTTCAGCTCTCCCAAGATGATATGACGGATGGTGAGAAAAACAAATTAAACATACTGAGTTTAAGCTGGTTTACTGCTTAACTGTATCCTCTACTGGGTTTACTGTTTTTTATTTTAAGCTGCAAAAGGGTTATTACCATCTTAAAGCTGGAAGCTCCAGCCTCCAAATCCCTAGAACATCATGCAAAAATAAATGGGACAGTTAACTGACAGACACTGTCATAACTTACCCGCTGGAAGCTCACACAAGCTTCTGGCACTAAAATCCTGCCTCTGAAGACACCAAACCAAATCCCATCGTCCTCTGAGGCAAACCCAGTTTGACCACAGCAGCTTTGGCTGATGTCCACACCACAGCTAAGGGCCAGCCTTGACCTTCTCAGTATCCAAAGGGCATCTTGCCCTCTTGGCATCTGTCTGAGCAGCTGCAGTGCAACAGTCCCTCTCACGACTGAAACCTTTAAGAAGAGACATGGAGATGGTGAGGGCGGGATTTCTCAGAGAAGTCTGACACAATTAATTCCCCCAAGAGTGGGCTGAGATTGCAGGAATATCTCCTCCAGCCTCCTGCAAATAGGGACCATCCACTCTGGTCCTTGGGGACCGTCTGTCCCTCCCTTGTCTGCACCATGCCAGGGATCCCTTGGAGCAGGATTGCCAGACATGTGTTAGCTGCTGCTACCTCTGATCACTTCTCTGCTTGCCACGCAGAGAGTCCCAGGAGCAGCTCCCTCTATCTCAAGTGACATGAGTTAACTGCTCTTTCTTCCTCTCTCCATGGCTGTCTCTGTGGCCACTGTCACCTCTGCATGGGTTTGCTGCAGCACCAAGGTTCCTCCCTCCCAGCAGGATGGAGGCAGGGGATAGGACCTGGGGCAGGGAGGACAGTGTGAGAAGCCTTTCCCTCTCCTACTCTTGTTCCAGGGTATAGTCCAGGCTGCTCGTCTGTTTTTCTGACACATTTCTCCTTGCTCTCTACAAAGGCTCATTTTCTCAGGCTGATTTCAGAAGCAGTGGGAGATGCCGATGTGAAGCCAGCGTTGTAAAAGCATGCTGAAACCTAGCTTAGACTTGGAGCCTGGCCTAGCCAGATCAGCAATAAAATTTTCAAAAGGCAAGAGGAAAAAAGCTATTTCCCATCACAGGAGCAGTGGGGTGTTTTCCATGGGAACAATGATGTTCTGGTTAAGTTCTAAGAACTTTTATAATTATTAGGCCAAACCAATGTGAAAGCTGATGTCAGCAGGAAGACCTGATGGGAGGAATTATAATTGTGTCTGGGGCCATATGAAAGCATTATACCATGTCTTGCTCCAGACTTCACATGAGTCATTTTCCTCCTGGTCAGGATTTTGTATTGAAGTGCAGACTGGCAGTTGTCTGGATCTTTCCTTGTGCCAAAACTGCTGTGAAGTTGATTTTGTTTGTTTGTTTGTTTTTTTCCAGTGCCACTGGGAGAAGTACCATCAATAGAATTTCTTTGCTGTGGAAGCAGCATCAAGCAAGGCATCACACTGCGTGGGGCAGTAATTGCAACACTTGCTGCTGATTTATTGTCAGCAAGTTCTCTTGTGGAAAGAGTGCTTCCTCAGTTCCATCCATAAAACTCCACTGGTTTCAGGAGGAATTTTGGCTGCTCGCCACTTCTGACTATCTGCCTCTGGTCTTCAATTGTATGTAGTTTTTCTCATAGAAGCCTATTTGCTGTAGAGACCTGCTTTTAGGCACCACACTACAGGACTCTTCTCAAATTATTCTGTAGTTTCCATCTGTAAAGCTGAGGTAACAGTTTTGTCCCTCCCATGGTTAGAAGGCATTTTTAAAAGCAGATCCACCAAGTGATCTACCTCTTTCTTCCCCTTTCAGCTCATTCCAGCTCCTTGTGGTGCCACTGGAGAAGTACCCACTGTTTTCAGATAGAGCTGATTGGGCTCCAGGACACTCTGAAGAGACAGACTCACCAATCTATTGATGTTGTCAACAGGTGAAATGGATTACAAAACCGTGTAAATCTAAATGTTTTAGGAAGCAACAAAGCAAGTAGTTATGTCATAGAAAATGGGCAAAGCTTGAAAATGATCCGACAGTTATGCCAAGCACTCCCCGCTACAGCCTCCAAATCGGAGAGAAAAACCCATCAGGTACCTTGTGATCCGTGTCATTCGTGTCCCTATGATGAGTTAAGCCACCGCACTGGCATCAGCTGCATTCATTCACAGCTGTACGGTCCTTGCTGAATCCTCGTGCAGTCTTTCTGGTGCTTAATCTGGAAGGCTCCATTACATGTCAAGCCTGCTTAAAATGTTCATGCACTTGAAATATTCAAAGGCTTCTGTCACACCCACAAAGCACTGGCAGAGCTCCCCGTCCTCAAACCTTTCCTAGGCTGCTCTGGGAGAGGTTTTTGACTTTTTAGCCCCTGTGGGTGTTAAGCGTGAGCTCTGAGGAGTCCGTGCTGAGCCCTGGTACGAGGTGTCTGTTCACACCTGAGCACAGGTTTTCCCAAGTTCAGACATGTAGTTACTCAGAACTTTTGGGTTTATGCATGCGAGAATATGCACTTGCAAAAAATGCACCAGCTTTGCACAGGATTTTAAAGCACAATTGTTTTTTACTTAGTAGCACAAAAATAAAAGAATCTTTAAAAAAAACCAAAACAACACCCCCCCCAAAAAAAAATAAACCAAAACCACACACACACACAAAAAACCCCAAAACAACCAACCAACCAATGAAACAAACAAAACAACCACCACCAAAATATCTATATTTCCTGCCTCTGTTTCTTTACCACTGTGGACATTACTCAGAGTCCCATAAGCTGATCAGTTTTTCTTTGCAGTTCATCTCAGGACTTTTGAGCCCTACAGTCTTCCTCAGCTCTGCCTTTTGGCTGGTACCTCAGCTAAACCAGAACATGCATGCTGAAAATGTTTCCTCCTTCTGCCCCATCTTCATCTTCTTTGCTGTAAGTCTGTTTCTATATACCAAAGACTGGTATATCTTGATTTATGTATTTGTTTTGGATAATTTTCTCTGCTGCAAACAGAGCACAAGAGCTGGAAGAAGTGACTTTTCTTACTCCATCTTATCTTCTTCGGACAGTAACTCCTGAAACAGATAAGCCTCCTTCCATCAGTCCTTTGCTGTTTTCTGATGCAAATTCATGAAACTGGAATTAAAATTCATCCTGGTGCAGTATGTGGTGGTTTCCCTCTTGACAGTTTTCTGAGTGAGAGCAGCAAGTGTGAAGGTGTTGAAAAGCAGCCCGCAGTGCTCCATGTCAGCTGCGGCTCTCGCGCAGGGAACACTGCTGCAGCGAGATCCAAACTGATATTAGCGTGGTGTCTGGGGCAATGCCGCCTATTCTTTATGTTCTGTTAGAGAACATGCTATTTTCTTGCTTCATTGCTCCATCTGTAACACACTGGCATTGCTGGCTGTCATTATTATTATTAAGGGATAGTCTATCATGCTTTTCAGTGGAAAATTGGATTCTTGACAAAATCGTTTTGCTTAAAGTTTTTGCCTTTGGTGGGAAAATTTCACTTTTTCTATTAAAAATCATTCAGAGAAAAGATGTTTTTGCCTGAAACTTCTAGAAAGTGTTTCTTTACTGCAATGTTGTTAATTTTTATGGGACGTAGGGACAGATGTGTTTATATTTTCTGTCTGTTTTTATGGCTCCCTATTATAGCACTGACTCTTGTGGTTCTTTGGAATACCATTCAAGCGCCAAAGAATGAACTGAGGGCCAGTATCTGTTTCACAGTTTTATCAGGGTAAATCCATGCTAGCGCCACTGAAGGCAAGGCCGTTTCGTTGTATACATGTCAGTCTATCCACAGGGCTTCTTGACTGGTTTAGCACTGGGGCAGAGGTCCCTAGTGGAAACATGGCTTATATTGGCAGAATAATAGTAATCTTTTGCCAATATACTTCAAACTAGTTTCCCATACTGCATAAACTATGTCTGGAAGAAAACTAGTTTCTGCTGACACTGCTTTTGTCAGAAGAAGAAAAATATACGACCGAGACAGTCGTATGACCAGACACGTTCTGTGCAGGCGAGGGCTCAGATGCAGCTTCTGGACCTGGCCAGCCCTGCAAAAGGCTTTTTGCTCTTGTTGCTCCCCTGTAGTAAAACCAAATAACACCACTCACCACCCTCTGGATATGTGGGTCAAAACTATAAAGGTGCGGGCTGACTTTGTCCCCCTGCTAGGCTGTGATTTTGATGTGAATGGCCAGGTTCATCGCGGGGACCTGCTGGCAGAATCACGGTCTGTCTGCTTGGTGATAAGCCACCAAACCCTGGAGGCACTGCTGGCACCTTCTGAAGTGCAATCTAAGGTGTATGTCGGCACTGATTAAATGGAGGCTTTATAGAAGGCGGTTTAGGCCTTGATTATTTCAGAAGCACCGGTAGTCAGGGAGCTGGATCGCTTGAGCTGTCAGCTGTGTGATTTAGTACAACTCCTATAGGGAATAATGAAGGTTGTGATAAACTGCAGTGTAAGAAGGCGGTAAATAACTTTTATGGTAAGACTGTATTTGGAAACACTGAGTAATGGCAACTAGTGTCACAGATCTTATGGAAAGGTGCTTTCCAGAGTTATATATTTAAATGGACATAGTCGGTCTAAGCTGTTCTTTGGGAACCCGGTTGAAATCAATATAACGACTTCAGGGTTGATTTAAGAAAAGAAAACGCCATCGGTGATGTTACGTTTTTATTGATAACATGAAACAATTAACTCCTTTGGAGAGGAGGAGTAAATATGTTTATATTTATGCTGATTTATTACTTTATTACTTATATAACAGAAAACAAACATCCACTTGGTTTTTTTATCTTGGCCTATTTATCAGTTCTTTTTATCATGAAGCCCACACAAATGAGGAGAGACATTTATTACGTTCTTTGTGTTTCACAGTGCATAATTCAAATCTTCAAATACTGTTTCTGGAAGAAACATACATTTATTTTTAACACTTTTCTCTAATTTTATTTTCTATCAGTTATTTTATGAACTGTTCACATTTAGGTCTTTATTTTTGTTGTTTTTAAATTCAGAAAACTCTCTAAATCCAATCCAGTGGAAAACTAAATCTCATGTTCAGGCGTAGACAGAATTAGATCAATAGATTCTTACTAAAAATTATATGTGAGATTCCTTTTTTGCTGTCATCAGTTGACCTTTGCTACTCCAGCAAAATTTACAGAGTAAATAACTGAAGTCACTCAGAAATACTACTTGCTTTTGGCATGCTATACCAGGGATGCTGCACACTGGACAGGTGCTTGTGTTGATTGTAATTAGAATTTGGCTTGATGACCCTCCACGTGCCCATACACATGGATGTAATTTCTCAAACATCTCTCTGCACAAGTCTCAGGGCTCTTTTCTCTGCTTCCCTGCACTTTGGGCACTTAGGAAGTGTAGGAAGCTGATGTTTTCCCCTGTTGGGGCCTGTACTGACTTGGGGGGGCATGGTTGTGACATGCTGATGGACGATGGAGGACCAAGTGTGTGCTGAACCACCAGACCTGACCCTGTTTCAGCTGCAGCTGGTGCCCAAGTTTGCTCTGACTTCAGAGAGCAGGTCCTGAGCGGTGCTGCCAGCAGCAGGAGATTTGGGTCTGAGGAAGGAATAAGTGGCCGTGACCACCACCTGATCTCCATGGCATCAGTTTTGCCCATCAGCTACATGAATGCTCTGCTGGGCTTGTTTTTCTGAGTCATTTACTGAAGTGAACTCACTGCCAGTGAAAGGTCTTGGTCTGGCAGCCTCACAGACTGACATCCAGCCCACTCGGCAGCTCTCAGATGCTTTGGCATTTACCGTGATGATGCCCAGAGATTTAGATGGTGCTGGGCCCTGGGATGTTCTGATGAGTTATGTCTCCCTTTGCAGTGTCTGCGGCCAGGCAAATCACTGTAGGAGTTGCTGGAGAATCTGGGGACACCAAGAGCACAGTAACACACATACAGTTTGGTTTAGTTGTTCCTTTCTAGAAACTGGGTGTTTCTAGTCTCCTCTGCCTTGTCTTTCAGTAATGCTGCTGCTGCCTATGGAGCCAGCCCAGCCATGAGTTTCTGGGGTCCCTTCTCACCGCTCTCATGAGTTGAGGCAGCAGGTTTTGCTTCTCCCTCGGCACAGCGTTGCAAAGTGGATGTACAATGTCCTAGCAAAAAAAGAAGTGCTGCTCTAACCAGTGTGGCTATACTTGCCAGCCCCAGAAAACCTGTACACAGGTAAAGTAATGCAGTTATCCACTGCTCTGGGTTATGCTGTCATTCTGTATCTAGACAAATTAGTGTACTCGGAAGCAATCAGAGGTAATTACTCTTTAAGAAACAATAGACGTCACTCCGTGGCTTCCATCTGACAGCTAAAGAACTTGGCTTCCTGTGAAAAACCCATGCTGCTTAATCTTCTTGTGTCAGATCATATTTCCCTGTCTTCTCTTGGTAAATGTTTACGTTGCTGCAGGAAAAGGGGCACTGCATGATCTTCGCTAACGGGACTGTGTGTTTAGAGGTAGTAATGGGATCCAGCATCTTTCAGCTATCACTCTCAAGATGAACACAAATGTTTGCAGGTACAGAATAGCACCTCTGAGGGGGATTGAGAGGTCCCATTCTCAGGAGTAAATCCTGGTTCCATGAAGTCAGTTCCTGCTGTTAGATGAGCTGACACTGCAGCACAACAATGGTAGGAAATCAAATTATAGTAAGGGAGCACAGGGAGCTGGCTGTTCTTTTGCTCTTCAGGTGAGATGCTCAATGGCATTCCAACTGATTCATTTTGAGAGCGTAAATATATGCACTGAACCCTGCTTTTGCCACCCTTCCTGCTACATTTTCAGTCTCATCACTCACTTGACATTTTTAGGTGTTTCCTTAAAGACTGAGTCCTTCCTAAAGGCTCCAGTGGCATCTTTGAAATCTTACAGAAATGTAAAGTCAGAGTGTGTGTCAGTCGGTAACTGTGTTTCGCATTCTCCAAGAGGAACTGCAGGATTCATCTCAGTGAAGATGAAGCCAAAGGGTGGCAGACTGAGGTCCTGGTGAGCTCTGTACTTGTAGTGATTATGAAGTGTGCCTCTTTCTTAGGCAGTAGAGTGAATCTAAATTTCAGATCCTGGCAAATGGTGTCATCACTGATGCTTCCCTCAGAGGATTGTTTCAACCTTTTGTAAGGTGTCTTTGTGGCAGCGTGTGGGAACGGAAGACTAAGTAACCATAAAGTGATCTCGTGGTTAACCCATTTAAGCAGTGCATAGGAAATTGGGATTCAGCTCCTGGCTTTCTTTTGGATGCTCTGTGTAACTGAATGCACAGTGTCTGTTCACCTTGGTTCTCCTTCCATCAGATACAACTGAGAACATTTCCATAGCATCAGAAGGTGATTTTGAGGATATATTCACTGGTGAGAGATCAACATATTCCATGTTATTGGGTGCTTGGAGGCAAAATAGAGATAGGCTAATTAAATACTCTTCTTTAACTGGGTTTTACCCTATCTGTGAGTGTTAACAGTGAGACAAGACTTTTAGTGAGGAATAGTCTCTTTCAGAAGACCAAACTTGAGTTAGCCATCTTTTAAAAGATACTACAACCCTCAGTAAACTTTGTCATGCTTGATTTCTTCATCAGAATGGTGGTGTAGCACTGGGACAGGCCACCTAAAGTTGCTGTGAAATCTCTGTGTATTTTTAAGATATTGCCAGGCCAAGCCATGGTTGACCTGATCTGGTCTTGGCAGTAGAACCACTTTGAATGGAAGGCTGGGCTGGGGCTGCAGGTTGGTCCCTCCCAACCAGCATTTCTGTGTTTCTGTTATTCTAATTAGCTTTGTCCTACATGGAAGTACCAAAGTTATTTTAGGAAATATATGTCTCTTTATTCAGTGGAAGCAAACAAGATAATTGTTTATTATCCTTTATTACTAGTATTAACTATTCTAGTGAAGGTATACTCTTGAATTACCTTGCTTTCTGGTTCTCTCAAAACAAAATGAAGGATAGATATTAGAGTAGATATATCATTGATTTTTCAAATGAATTTTTATATTATATCCATTGGTTATGTGCATTGCATAATAATTTACTTGATAACACTTTACTTATGTCACGTCTGTATAATAATACCAAGACAAAAATTTGTCAAGTATTCACTTTACAAATGTGTTGCAAAATACAGTATGTCAGTGTCTTATGAGGATACTTGAGGCTGAAATATCTTCCCCACCTACAGACTTTTCAAACTAACACATATATGGTCTCCAGAGTTAACAGCTATTACTGTTCTACTAATGGGAAGAATTTTCTCTTTCTTATGTTAAAGATAAAACATTATTCACTTCTTTCTGTCTTGTGTTCAAGGTCCAAGTTGTCCTATCTCTGTAATAGAAACCAGCAGAACTTAATTAGTTCTCTCAAACTGAGTGACTTGTGTGCAAGCTCCTCCAGCTATTAATGCTAAAAGCTCTCACATAAAGAACAAGAACGGCAGTGCAGTAATAACATGAGGTTCTTATTTTATGTGTTTATTTTTACTACTTGTTACTATTTCACATATATGAACTAATATAAAAACAGTGTGCATGCATATTTACAAGGATGTACAATGTAATGAATCCTGCATGGTTCTATTAATGGGCTTTTAAATCCTGGTTTTGTCTGTGGAGGAAAATTGTTGCATTTGCATCTGTCACTTTGTCCTGCTTCTTATGCGAAAAAGGTATGAATGGTGCATGCCAGGAATCAGGGAAATGAAAGATACAGAAATTCGAGGCACCGGGTGGTTGCTTTTTGTCTCGACTTACTCCTCCTGTCATCTTAAACAGCTATCTTGCATCTTGCATACCTAAATTCACCACTCCTGCAGTTTTTGTTCCAGGGGAAAAAAAAATTAGTAAGTGTAGTAAACAATGATTGTTTTTCTTTGATGTTCATCTGGTAATTTAAATGTTCCTTTTAATCACAAAGGTCTGGCTTGTTACTCTGCACGTGTGTGTGTGTTGGCAGAAAGTGGAGGGAACTTCCCCATCCCCGGCTGTCCCTCTGGGTACTGACTGGGTGCCTCGGTCTCCCCTCTGCCCTGTGGCCTCCAGAGCGGGGAGAGAAGCGAAGGCAACGGCAGCACCATTTTGGCTGGTACTTGAGGAGCTCCAGAGCAGACTGTGTAAGCTGCCATAGCAGGAGGACCAGCACCCTTGGGTCCCCACCACCTCCTGTCCCCACAGCTACTGAAACTCACAAAATGCAGAGAAAGGTGCACGCTGTGCTGTGCTGTGGAGTGTCTAAAGGAGAGTGTTCTTCCTGGGTATTGCAGATTCTCCAGGAGGGAAACATGAGAGTGAGGAAGGTCTGTTGCGGAACTGAAGCCAAGATTCAGCCAGGCACAAGGGCACATGTGGGTGGTAGCATGAATCAAGAACATCACAGCTGGCCTGGGGACACGGTAGTCTCCATTGTATACAGCCGACTACCATTGTGGGACCAGGGAGGACACTATTTGCCTAAAAGGCAGAAGACCAAGCAGATGGTAACAAATCATAGTGGGCTCTGTTCTTTTACCATGTATATATATATATTTCTTTTTAAAGATGAACTTAACAGACTGATCCCACTTTCAAGAGGTAAACAGCAGTGCAGGGTGCTGTGCCTGCTGGAGCTGCCTGGACTGCTTCTGGAATGATGTCTGAACACAGAAACCCACCTTACTCTTGCTTTTCTGTACGAGTCGTAGCAGTGTGATTTTTGCCACTATACTCGAAGAGCGTGGATTCAGCAATGCAGCTAACAGCTGTCTTGTGTCATTCTCTGTCTTGTTCTCTGCCCGGGGAAGGGAGCAGTGCAGCTTGTTTCAGCAGGGAACGTCTGTCTAAATGTGTACTCTGCTCTGTGTTTATGCTGAAAGAGGAAAGATCAAAGCATGTGCTTGCAGTTTAAAATAGAGGCTGTGTGATTATGGACCTCATCTCGTTCCCAGTCACATGGCTGTACATACACATACGTACCTTGCCCTCTGTCACCGCTGGAACCCAGGACAGGAGACAGTTCTCTGAAAATCAAGCTGTTTCTTTAGATGGCCATCAGAGGTCAGGGCTGCCTTCCAAGGGAAGTGGACTCAACCTTATCTGTGACCAATTAGTTGTTTGCAATGAGGAGAGACTCAAGATCAGGTGATGACAGTGGCTGCATTGGGTCAGAACAAAGCCGTGTCCAGCCTCGTGTCCGGGCTCCAACAGCGCAGTACTGGAAGCATAAGAGCATAAAAGGGAGCGTGGAGACAGGAGTCCTTTTTCCTGATGTGTCTCTCCAGCTTCTGACGCTCTGTATGGGGGCACCTCCTGAGCTCCAGGCTGCATCTGAACTGTTCTGTGTCACAACTGTTGATGGATTCCCATTAATTTATCTGATTTTTTTGAACCCATTTATTCCTTTGGACTCTAGATCAGCAACCTCCACATTCGATTACCATTGTGTAAAAAGTGTTTCCTTTTTGCTATAAGGACCAAAGAGTCATTATTACCTGTTCGCTTTCTCCATCCCACTCCATACCAAATACCTCACTCACATCCAGGTTCAGCTGGCTGTTTGATAAGTGAATGAACCTGTGTCTATGAAGTCTCTTCAGTTACAGAAGCCATTTGGTACCTCTGATGTTCTGGCTGCCTCTCTTCACTCTACTACACCTCTTAGAGACAGCGTGACCAGAATTGCATGCAGTGCTCAAGACGTGGGCACACCAGGGACTGACAAAATTGCAGAATGATGTTTTCCATTTTGTTGGCTCTTCCTTTCCCATTTGTCCTCAGCATTGTGTGCGAGTTAACAAGCAGCTCTATTGTTAGAAGAGCCTACAGGGAGAGCCTCACAGGCTCCTCCTGGAGGAAGGATGCAGATAACAGGACATGATTTATCTGTTTAATTTATGTCGGACTGTTTGATTTTGCAAAATTAACTTCCTCCCTGAAGAAAGATGTCAGATGGAATTTTCAGTTGAAAGGTGCAAAGGGAGTGTGAGAGATTAGTGTTCATAGCAGTGCAAAGCTGAGTGCTCTGATCCCTCTTCATGCTTGCTGCTCTGCTCCACTGTGTATCTGGCCTACAGGACAAGTCTGGGGGCAGGACTGGGGAGGCCTTATCCAGAAACTGCCAACCCGACTGTTTCTCTTGGGCCAGGCCCTATCTCAGCAGTTAGGTCCTTGGCTTTTCACATGCAAAAGAAGCACTTTATTAAAAGAAACAAGATACTTCCCAGAGTCTGACAGCTTGCATTTTGAACTATCACCCCTAACAAGGGACCTTAAAACTGACCCCAAGACGTTAATTTAACCATTACAATTCCATTAGTCTAATTTGTCATGAAACATCTTTAACTAATTACCTGCATTTGTAAGTTAGTCCACATGTCATGAGATAAGAAGTCAAGCATTGTCATAGGTCACTGCTCTGGGCTGCCATCACATAACACAGACCCTAGATGAAAGGGAATTTGGAGCTGATAGGAGGACTCTAAACAACAGCTACTCAGTCTGTACAAGGCAGCAGTGGCTGTAATGTAAAAATTGGACCATTGTTTTAAAAGTGGTGTTTTGGAAAGGATGGGGCATGCCCTCATTAGCAGAACAAGGTCTAGGCAGACTGAGGGTAATGCATTCCCCATAAGCATTTGTCTTGAAGGTGGTAATTTGATAAATACAGGTCCCCACTAAAACCATTTGCTAAATTTGGCAGACAGCAGTATCAAACATTTATGACTGAATTCAGAACTATCCCTTATCAAAGAGACCTGATTATGTCCTGAATGTTACTTAAAAAAGCTCATTTGGGAACTGCTGTTGGTTTCCTCAAATGCCAAATGTTGAAACAGAGGGAAAGACCAATTAGGAGTCTGATTAAAGGTTGCTCAAGCCTTTCACTGAGTAGCATGTTTGGATTCGGCTCCCTATTACTTGTTGGAAATCTGCCCATGAATTTATAGTGGGAGCTGCAACATGCTGCGTGCCACAAACACCTCTCTCTCGTAGACTTAGGCAACTGTAAACTCCATTTGTCTTGTGCCAGTGCCTGTGACATTCCCCTGGAGACTAGATGAGGAGAAGGATCTGGTGTGTGATTAATGCAGGATGAAGCATTCAGAGAATTTCCTCATTCTTTTTCCTGTTTCCTTCTTCACTGAGAGAGGAGGTGCAGGGTGGGGTGCTGAGAGCAATTCTGTCCCCCCACCCCCTGTCAACATACAGAGCATCATCATCACACTTCTGGCTGCTGTTGCTGGATGTGAGGGGTAATTAAATCCCTGCCTCTCCCCCAGCCCTCTGTCCCTTAGCTGATCCTTACAGAGAGCAAACACAATTGAATGCTTCAATTCCATCACTCATTTGATCAATACAAAGGGCCAGCGACGACACAGCTATACTGGTCCGGCCAGCCCTACCTTTGTACTCCCTAAGTACAGGCTCTGTCCAAGACATAAATCACAGCTACTCTAAATTACAGAGGCTGCCAACACATCAGAGGGCTGGAGCGGGAGCTCCCTGTGATCACAGCGGGGGGGAGGATAAGGAAGGCCCTGACCAAGCTGTGTTTTATATACTCAGGAGCTTTATTCAGACGGCAAGGAAGAGAGCAGGCCTGGCAGTCCCTGTGCTCCTCTTGCAGGCAGAAGCCTGCTGCAGCGGCTCAGCAGTGTTCTGGCATTACCTGCTGTCCTCAGGAAAAATCAAAATCCCATTTCTACAGGCTGTAAGGCAGCCACTGAGATTAGAAGGAAGCTTCCCTTGGTGGTGTATTACTGCAGCCTTTATACTTAAACATACCCCTTTTTGGCATCCCTGTGGGGAGAGGGGACTCATTGATTAGTATCTTGCCCTTGTCGTCAGCCAGCACGGGGAGGGCTCTGTGCTATGCAAAGAGGAGCAGTGACATTGCCAGGCTGTCCCCAGCTCCTGCCACACAGCAGCTACAGCCCTGCTCTATCACACAGTTTGGTGCTGGGAACACTGTGGCATTTCTTTCTTTCCTATGTGGAAGCTCACCTATTATTTTCTGCCAATATTCCTCCAAATCTTTAAAGATAAACAACTCTTCAGGTCTCCAAATCTTTAGCCTGTCTGCAATGGGCATAAGGTAACTACCAGTCTGCAATGAAATATCACAGACAATCCATCCTTTAGATCTCTTGCTTTTTCCCTAAGCTGATAAGGGAGGCCCTCCTGTGCTTGTCAGCTTTGCATTCTTGGTGTGTGCAGCATAGCTGAGTATTGCAGATTAAAGGTGAGGAGTTGAACAGAGAAAAAAAGCAGGAGTGAAGCAGCTGTTTAATGAGATAGAGGGGCTTTCCTCTTGAAAACTGCTTATCCATATCCTGTCTGTCGGTAATTGCACAGAGTATTTTCTTTATAGAGCATGTTAGCACCATTTTCCTAGTTTAATATATTTTACCCTTTTGCAGGATCATGTTTTCACCTTGATAGCATTAAATAATTCTTTATGAAATTTTAAGTGACCCACAACGTATTTTTTTCAAGCTGCTTAGTTCTGCCCTGCACATCTTTTGTCTTATTGTTACAACAAAGTTCAAGTGTGCTCAGGAGTCAGAGCTTATATGGTCTTAGTCTGTACCTAAGTTTGAGTCCTTGCAGTTCCAGGTTTGGAAACTCCTTTCCACCCAAGCCTGTCTCAAGCTGCAACAGAACCCCCAGTCACAAATCCAGGTATTGTATCCAGAACTGACCTACAGTGGTAGGATGTGCTACGCTGACAGAACCAAGCCTTGGACAGATGAGCTTCTTGGCAGCTGGTTTATCCTACTCATGTCACTGGCTGTCTTTGTTTGTGATTGAGTTGTTTTCATTTTTGCAAACTCATCCCTGTACCTTGCTCTGTTTTTCAGGTAGATTCTTCATCTCCTGGTGCCCCCAAGAGTCTCAGGTGGGACAGCTTCACCACTCGACCCCGTTGCTCCATTGGTGGAGTCATTAGCTGGGATTCACTCCCAGAAAGAGACCGAAGAATTCATCATTACAAAATCTGCATAAGCTTATGGGGGCCAGAGAAGCTAAGAAAGATCACTGGAAAATGGCTAATGTACGTATGCTGCCGCTGTACACACCACTGTCTTTGGTGGTCTCCAGAGAGGTGCTGGAGAGTACAAGAGTTGCTGACAGAGAAAAGCAAGAGAAGAGAAACGATGGATCTGTCAGGAAGAGATGCAGTCATGGCTCTGGCTTTCTATGATAAAAGAGCATGTGGTGCTCAGAGATCTGGTTGTGGACAGGCCACATTCTACTGATTTCTCTCCAACTTGCTCCTGGAGGCCTTTCTGCTGTGGCTAATGTGAACAAGCCCGGTTTTTTATATCACCTCCATGCAATTGGGATCTACTAGATTGCACATCAGGTTAGAAACAGGAATATTTCAGTGTTTGGAAAACAGTGATTGGGATTTTTCAGATGCCAAAAGTCCCTGATCTCTTTTGTATGGATAATGTCAATGTTTATATACATGTAAATGATAACATTGGGGTTGGAGAAATTGTGGGATCCTGGGCTGCGATATGAGGGGTTTGCTGTGAGGTGGGGGCTTCTGAAATGGCAGAGGCTTGGGGTCATAGTCTGGAGAAGATGGGAGCCCTGGCTTGAAGACTGTTGTCACAGTCTGGAGGAGAAAAATTGTACTGAATTTGAGGTGTGGGACAGAAGAGAGAAAAATCTGCCTCACAAGGGGTTAAAGCAATTTATTTTGGGGACTTGAAGGATTGAAGTAACTTATTTCACATGACTGTCACTCCCCCATCCCATGCACATGACCACACGCAACAGCCATTTTTGCTGATGGAAATGTGGAAGCTCTGTCTTCTGCCCCACCTTTATCTCATCCTTATACTTGTCCACACAGTATCATATACCCTATGGCATCATATAATTAAAACAGATGATTATGCAGATGCAAATGGATCCCTAAGGAAACTTAGCACATGGGCATAACACCACAGGCAAGTTTTAACTGATTATGCAGCTATAAAGAAGTTTCTTTTTCTTAAAATTAAAAACAACTTGACTTTTTTTTCTTCTTTTTCAACACTAACAGCTTAACATCTTCCTCTCTAAGTAAAATCTGAAATAAAGAGAGGGATCTCAGGCCAAACACAGAGCACCTTATGGAAGTGCAGGCTGTAGCTCTCTGGGTTTAGAAACCTCTGAAGAGCACGAAATCTTTCTTCCTGTTTTGCAGCACCCTTCCCCCTGCCTGCAGAATGCAAACCCTGTGTGCATTTGGCTTGCAGATCTGTGGCTCCCACCCTCCTTTTTATAAGCTGTGAATTTTCTCCCTTCCAAAGCACACATTTTACCCCCCCTCCCATGCCCCTAGGAAAGGTTTTGCCCTGCAAGTGCCCTGGGTTTTTAAATAATGTGGAAACACCTTGGTTTATTCTGTTTCTGTACTACTACCTCCAATTGGTGATTTCTGTTCCTCTGTGGCCTCTGCTAATGTGTAGCATGGCCTGAATGGAGAGGTTTTCTCTGCAGTTCCAGGGAAACGTGTCTGTGTGCACATGGACTGTAGCCTTCTCGCCAGCACTGTTTCTTCTTATGTAGTAGAAAAGAGGCACCACTTCTTTTCCCTCTTCATCATCAGCCCGATTTTATTATTATTACCAGCAAGCAGTGCCAATACTGTTCATGTGTCCTTGTCCCAAGCTTCGATGGATACATTCAACGCCCATGTTAACCCCTCTTTATTCTCAGTAGCACCTTTATAATGGGATTGCCTTTCCAAGCCACAGCTGATCTCACAAGCTTTCATACCAGCTAATACAACCTCTTTTGGCTTCTTTCCCAAAGGTGCAGAGTTCTAAGGGGAACACTCAGCAAGGATATTTTCCATTGATATCAGTGGATCCAGAATTTCTTCTTATCTAGAGGTCTGCTCATTCTTCTCCATTGCTATCAGCAATGAGGGACAGATACTGCTTACAGAACGTAATTTTTAAGAGAAATAAGGAAGAAAATAAAGAATCTAAACCAAAGCTGTCTACATTTTTTATTTGAAGGTAAAAATCAGGCTGAGCTGTACTGATACTTGTTCTGATGATTGAATAATAGCACATTATGTAAGGAGCAATATATAGTCTTTTCTAAGAGTGATCTTGCAGTGAAGCAGGAACTACCACATATGTGGAGGGACCAAAGATTTGGCACCACCAAAGCTGGTGCCTGAAGCAGAGACTGTATGGACAGCATCTCGGACAGCACGCCTCAGAGCAGCATAAAGAACTCGGGCAGACCACAGCAGAACTTTCCTAGCTCATTATGTGCTGAAAAGCAACTGGTTTCTACTCATTAAACACTAATCAAGGTCACCCCTTCATTGCTGAATGCTCTGCATTCACTACGCTGTTGGCAGGATGGCCTGCTCTGCTCCTGTGTGTTCAGAAAAAAAGAAAAAGGAGAAGAAATCCTTTGGCCAACCATCTGTTGGAGCACAGGCCGTGGACACAGTGCAGATACAAACGCCTGGATGCATTTTGCAGGTGTGCCCTGTGACCCATCTTTCCATGGAGGAATTCGCTGGGAAAATAGATTGCACTAGACTGTTCCTGCAACTGCAGTTAATTGAGCCTTTTCTATATTACTGCTACAGGATTAACACAAACAGTGCTCCTATTTTCAGGCTTATCAAAGGCAGCAGCACATCTCTCTAATCTCCTATTTCCCTGATCTCTGTAAAGTGTTTAAATGAATGGAGCACTGATGAGCAGGGATGTGGTGCCAGCAGGGATAGTGTCATTTAATGTCTCGCTATTTAATGCCTGTGTGACTTTATGTGCCCTGGGTGACTTGCTGACCATCTGGCACCCTCCACCCTTTCAGAGGACAAACAGAGGTATAGACAGCATCTTCATTTGTCTCCAGTCCAGAGGATGACCAGCAGCGATAACACAGCACAGTTCTGATGTGCCTGGTCCTACAGTCCACACCTGCTGGCACTAAGGGCTGGAGCCTGGAGGCCATGGTTTGGTGACTCTTGACACCACACAGTTTGGATCTTGATGAGCTGTGGGCACACACCTGTATTTCTATTGAACTGGTTGGCACATGCAAGCTGGATTTTTCTTCTGCCCAGCTGTAAAAAGCATAACAATATCTGCTCTAGCACCTGTTTGTACACAGTTAACTTGTCAAAAGGTTTCAGAGGAGCTGGAACCAGCAGAATTGTGTATTTCACATCAGATCTTTGTCCTACAAGTCCTACAGCTGGATTCACTCTATCATTGAATTACAGCCTGAATTTTTAGCTTTATTTCTTTCACAAATCACAATACTTGGGTTGTGTCCTCAGTCTGCTAGGAAGCGGGCTGAGATCCACCCTGCTGTTTTCACACCGCTGTCAGCTGGCATTAATTTTCAGTGATTTTCTCCTTTGAGGCCAGATTGAAGTCAGTGACCTAGAAGTAAAAGACTCTGTATTTTGTTAGCAAGCAGTCCCTGGAGTTGTGCAGTCTAAATTGGGATGTTTTCTGAGCGAGCTCTTTTGTATATCTTCCTGTGGCAATTGGGCTGTAATTACCAACAATCCTCCTTTTGGTAGCAGAATTTATTAATTGCTTTCCACTTTCTCCTATGTATTTCTGCTCAGATCACAGTGAAGTAAGGACTTTCTTTAGTTTGTGGAGGGGTCATGATTTCCTACTGTAAAGCATTAGTTTTCCGTGATGATGCTCTCAGAGATTATATTACGGATTCACTGTTATTTCTGCAAGGAGGACAAACTGCAATCTCTGTTTGACACGTATTGCACTGTCTGTTAGCAATACGGCTGTGGGATCTGACCCTGAAAATGTTCACACCTGTGAGAGTATTCGCAGAAATAAGGCCTAGTCACGTGTGGAAGCATTTTTACAATCAGCCTTCATGTTTATGGGATCACTTGTGGATAGTGCTTATGGTCTGTGGGGAGGTGCTGGCTGCCTTCTGCAGGGCTACTGCTGAAAGTTCATTTTATTCAATATTTTACAGAGTGCTCAGCTCACGATGTAACTTTAATGCAGGCTGTTAATATGAATAAGTTATATCTCCATCAGGTTTTTGTGTGTGTTTAGATTCAAGGTCAGATCCAGTTGGCCACTCTGCGACAGTATCTAATGAATTGCCAGCATCCCAGAAAGTATACAATTTGAGATTAGAAGCAGCACCACCTTATTACCATGATAGTCAATTCAAGTGGAAGTGCAGTGGAAGAAAGGGCAAGGTAATGTAACGTGTGAGCGGAATAGCACTCGATCCGTGTATTAAGAAATTGTCATTCTGTGCCGCTGTTCAGCATAAATGGACTAATCTTCAGTTTGAAAATGAGGAGAGCTTGACTGTTAAAGAATAGGTCATTTGGCTTCTGGCAGCAGCAGAGGATGCTGTAATATTAGCTGTAAGAACTTGTGCATTCTTGGGAAGGAGATAAAAATGATTAAATTGTATTGCTTGCTTCCCTATCTTCTAAAGTCATTCATATTTGGACCTGAATTCATCTAAGCATTTGCATAATTCCTCAGGCCATTCCTATTCAGCCATGCATTTCAGCTTGTGCTTAAACTTAAGCAAGTGCTGAAGTTCTTTTCAATTCCTGGGGCTTCAGCCTTGCTGATCAAAGCCTTGGCCATTAGTTTATAATGTTTTGGTAGCTTCTGAGATTGCTATGCTGTAGCGAATGGAAGTTCGGTGTATTTGTTGTGTTACAGGCTGAATATTCTTTAATGACTGGGATAGGTTAAGGGTGTATGTCTTGGGGCTCTGGAGAGGATCATCTTCAAGAGAGTCTTCTGTTGGAAATCCAAGAGGCAGAGAACTGGGGTCATGTGTCCCAAGAATTTAATGTGTTCTGCAAAACTGGCAGGCACACCGGCTGCCTCCCTTCCGCTGGGCTCTTCCTCAAAAGGAATGAGCAGAGCCAAGGTTTTGCTGGGCTCTTTGGGACGTGGGGCTCTTCAGGCCAAATTCTGTTCTAAATTACACTTCATTATTCCAGAGTAACTTCTTACCAGGTACCAGGTGATAGCTACTGTTGACGTGAATGGTCGTTTTAAAAAAATCTTCGAAAAATTGCAATATTGCCATATGGACTTCTATCCAAACTTGGGCGGGGTGTGATGGAGAAGAACCTTGATATGCTGAATTTTTTGCTTTGTTGGGGTGGTGCAAAGTTCAAAACATATTGCCTGGCATTATCAAGCTATTGTGTGTCAGTTCAGTTTAGCATCAGCACGTGTCAGCCAATACAGTTCCACTGCTTCATGAAGACATGTGTGGGAACTGGAAAGTTTTTAACTGGGATTGACCCCAATCTAAAATGAAATGTTTGGTTACAGCTTTTGAAAGAAAATACAATAAAACAATTCACTCTTTTTTTTTTTTCCTCTGGAAAAAATAATTTCCAAACATTTGGTAGGAAACCAGATTTTGGCCTCAGGTCTTGTTCACAGTGAAACTAGTGGGAATTTTGCTGTTAACTTTCATGTAGGCAGCATTTTACTGAGGTTTCCTTTGCAGCAGGAGGGATTGTGTGGCCCTTTATCTGGAGGCAATCATGTAACTTCAAAGCCTCTTGGCCCACTTCAGAAATAAAAAGTATTCTTAGGTTTCTCATCGATTTGCTGGAGGTCTTGCTTCATTGAAAGGAACGTGGGTTTTGTCTCTATCCTAGAGAGCCACAAGGAGCTTAATCTGTTAAAATGGAGACCAGTGACATGTTCTCCTAACGCAGCAGAAGAAAGGGCCAATGTCCAGGTTAGTGGACTTCACAGGGTTGCCTTCATAACATTGCTGCCAAACGTTTGTTCTGTGAAGGGGAATTGCTGCTGGTTCCATATGTAGGTGTTTACAGTGGGATCATACTTCTGTTTTAACATAGTGCTGTGCATCACGCTGTCTCCGCCTGTCCATATCCATATCACCTCATCCATGAGGTGATTCAGGTGCTGCAGACTTTTCCTGTCTGTATAGTAGATTTTATTAACCCCAAGAGAGGCCGATTTGGAAGCTGTTTTCCCATTGCTGGGTGGTTGAAGTCCTTTGTTACCCCTTCTCTACCTGGGACATGGTGTCAACAATAGTAAGAGAGGGAAGAGGAAGGACAGGAAGAATCAGAGTATGGGGGAAAGAAATGTTTCTAAGGGAAATGAGCATTCAGTGAGAAATTTTCCTCAGATTCAGACAGTTGGAAATTTGCTAAAATGTGCTTGCAATGTTTTTTATAAGCAATACTAAATGAAAGAACACTTAGTTCTGGACTTAGCCTACCGATTTGTCCTTGGATTTAGGACTAGCTTAGAGCAATTCTCCAGTTTTGTATTTCAAGCCCATCTCTACCTGTTTTACTGGCAGGTCCCACTGCACTGAGGACAGCACTGGTAGACACAGAAAGAGCAGGACCTGCCATGGAAGAAGTTGTTCCTAGGAGGGGCCTGAGAGGAGAGTTTCAAAAGCATCATGTTCCCAAAGAAGGGCCAAGTTTTTCAGAAGGGCTGAACAACAAGCACTCCTACTGTGACAGATGGCTGAGTATTTCAAAAGATCTTGCCATTAAAGCTGGCTGGAAATTGTCTATTCTCTTGTTTTTGACAGGAACTTGGGTTTTCTGTTAAAAATAATAATAGCGCAGAATGGGCAGATTTCCTTTCAGCATTCTATTTTTATGTGAGAGGTTTAATCGTTTTGGTCAGGGCAACTCTCACTCCCATAATACATTCATTTACAAGTCGCTGTGCTTGGAGAGCTGTGTGACGGATCCTTCGCACAGAATCACAGAATGTTAGGGATTGGAAGGGACCTCAGAAGCTCATCCAGTCCAATCCCCTTGCTGGAGCAGGAACACCCAGATGAGGTTACACAGGAAGGTGTCCAGGCGGGTTTTGAACGCCTCCAGAGAAGGAGACTCCACAACCCCCCTGGGCAGCCTGGTCCAGTGTCTGTCACCCTCACTGAGAAGAAGTTTCTTCTCAAATTTAAGTGGAACCTCCTGCGTTCCAGTTTGTATGGGACTGCAAGTCTGATCCCCTGCTCTGGTCCCTCGGTATGTGAAGATTTCCTGACGCTCCGGCTGAACAGGAGCGTGTACTGGGTGTGATGTGGTGGACAGAGCTCCCAAGTGTGCTGCTGCCACCCAGGTTTTCTTGGATAAGTTTCTGTTTAGGTTTCTAGAATGGGCCAAGCTTTGAGATACTTGATTTGGGATCCCAAGCACACAGTGTTCTGTGGGTGAATGCCTTCACTTGTGGCTGTTCACAGCCAGGATGGAGAGTGCTCAGCCCTCTCAAAGTCAAGCTGTGTTTATATGTATCTGGGCACTGGGAAACTGGGATTTTGGAACTTGAGGCTCTTTACCGAAATGTGTGCTTTAACGGTTCCATGGTTTAACTTACCCATCCATAAACTGGAGGTAATACTTCATCCTCAGCAAAGGACTTATAAAATTCAGTGTTTACGCATGTAACTTTGGAGAAGCAGAAATACAAAAAAAAAAACTTTCTCTTCCATCTGAATGTCTCATAGCTTTTTTAAACTGTTAATTAACTGAGCAATCATAATGATGTGCCTGGGGGGATGAAGGAGGAGGAATAATTTACAGGTGGGAGAAATGAAGCATGAATGTCTTCCTAGCCTTACCTGTGCCGTGCTGTTAGTCTGTGTCAGATCCAGACAGATACCTTCTGTCCCGTCTGCTTTTGCATCTGGGATGGGTGGCTGGGAACATCAGCTTCCTCCTCTTCTTCTGTGAGGGACCCATTTCCTTAACACCAGGCTGCTGTTTCATAGAGGTACAAGGAGTCCACGTGGCCCATCCCTATGAAGGAGCAGGCTTGGAAGCTGTGACATTTATTTCAACTCCCAAGTGCCACCCACTGAACACGACATGGCCAGACAGCCACCTCCACTGCAAGGGAGGAAGGGAGTCAAGCAGTTCAGGTGATATCTTTGCTGCACTGAGCAGAGCGGCTCAGGAATATCTGACCTGGCTCTGAAATACCATCTCACCTCTGAGGAGTAACATGGCCCCTCTTTGTCACCCTCTTTCCTGTCTGAACTGCTGTATTTGGGGCCAGTGGACTTTGGTACAGAAAACATTGTGAATCTTGTAGCATATGTAGAATAAATGAGCACAAGGTTAATTCAAGCTGTTTAAAATTTCTGGGATGGGCAGGGTAAAACTACTGCTTAGGGAAAAGTCCAACATACAATTCCATCTACAGTTTGGCTGGGAATCCTGTTTAAATTTAGTTCTTAAACACAGCTGCGAAACTCATGAAGATGTTACATTGGTTGCTCACCCAGCACCCTTTATAGTCTCCTGGGAAGGCAATAAAAACACCAATAGTGAGCAGTAATTCTAACAGGCTTTGTTCTTCTGGCTGTTCCTTGTCGAGCTCCTGCAGCTCAAGGCATGAGGTTTTTCTTCTAGCCAACCTGGTTCCGATTGCTTCTCCCTATCAGTTATTCATATCCGAAAAGAAAAATACTGACATAATTTGCTGGTCCCTGGAACACTAGGGTTTTTTTAATTTAACTGACAGGGCTTATGGTTACCTTTAGCTGTAGCTTTTTAGGTAGTTTTTAGCTGGATAGCAGTGATAAGCCCTTCAGGAAAAAGCAGTGGTAAGTGTTGGCTCATGATAAATATTTCATACTGTCTATAGTCATGTTTTCTATTATTTTTCAGCTTATGTATCTTGTAAAATTTTTCTGGTGAAGCTGCTACCTCCTATGTGGTGAATTTAAGCCTACTGATTGCTAGCTTTCCTAATTGCATTTTACAGACCCCCTACAGCATCTGGGACCAGAGCTTGAAAAGCCCTGTTCAGTGGAAAGGATTGTCTTCCACAGGTCATTGACACCTTATATTCTGCCATATCTAAATTAGGTAGTCGCCAGTGTTCTCTGATCTAATCCCAAAAGTAAAAGGTGCATGTTACATGCAGATATAATGCCAGCACATAAATTTCCTATAGAGCAGTTATTGGAAAAGGAGATGAAAGCAGGTAGAGGCTGACCTGGCGGCTCAGCGCACACGCGAACAGCTGCCTCTGCGGCTCCTCGGCAGGTGATGGGTTCCCAGTGGCTCCGGAGCCCACTGCCAACACTTAGCGCGTGCTGTTGTGAGAAACCTCATCAGTCAAGTGTGTCTCATAAATAATTTAGAGGAAAGCAATTAGCACACACAGCTGTAGCTGTTTGCGAAGTCACAGTTATACCTGCCAGGGCAATCTGGAAATGGAAATTTCAAAACCATTTTTTCTGAAGTAGCCAGAATAGTCTAGCTTGGAGCTAAGGTTGGTGAGTAGTTGTTGATGAGTAAGGAATAATTGCGCTTTCACGTCTTTTTATGTGTAATGAAATTCAGGAGATAATTTTAGTATTTTTTGCATATTGGGAAAGGGATCAAAGGGATGCATAGCTTGAAACACTCCAGCAGCCAAGGCCTTATCCTTCTAAATGCTCTGCAACTCATTCAGCTTCAGAGTGAATGGAACAAGTTTTAATAGAGACTTGGACATGCATTTTGAAGGCATCAGCTAGTTAAAGCTTGTCAATATGTACAGACTGCCCAGGGAGGATAGGCAGGAGGAGAAGGAAGAAGATACGGCTTGAAATATCTCATCTGAGTGTGCCTGCCTCGACAGATCGATCGCAGTAAATTGTTTGAGAACTTCTGCGTAATGATATAAGGGAGAGGAACCTGCTCTTTGAGAATCTCAAGCAACTACGAGGAAGGTGTGACAACAAAGATTTATTTGTGCAGGTGAGGCCTGGGGAGAGGATCTCTGCATTACAGGGTGTTTCAAAATGATGGACCCAATTTGAAATCAATGTGCTTTGAAATTGTGTCCATCTTTTTTAAACACCCTGTAAATCTAGAGATGGCACCAGGCTGGGCAGGGCACAGGTAAATATATTTTAGGACAGGGTTAGAAATCACCTACCTTGATCCTGGCTTGGGACAAGGGGATGGACTAGATAGCATTGCAAGATCCTCTCCAGCTCTTCTGATAACTGTGTGTTCAGTCATGATACCTTTGCTAGCTGAGTGCCCAGAACATGTCCATCTCTATGGGATTCCCCCTTGGCCAGGGAATTATTATTCCAGTTTTAGCACCTGGGAACTAAATCGCAGTATGTTGCCAAATGAGCCGGTCCCAGTCCTAAACTCCAAGATTTCTTCCTCTCCCTAAGAGGAAGTTTAACCTTGTATTGTGAAAAATGCATTCACATGTGTTTTGTTTGGATTATAAATGCTACAAAACAGTTCAACCTGTGCTTAAAAGACCAACTGAATTATGATGTTATAATGTCTGTGGTTCTCCCATGCAGAAACGTATCACAGTTCCTACTGTTGTCTGCGCCATTCGGCCTGTTCCCCTAAATCAGAGTGCCATCACTTGGCCAAGAAAGTGGCACAGAAGCCCAAAGAACTGCTCGCCACTTTCCAGTGGCCAAGCCCTCCACCCAAGGAAACTGTCACTGGTGAGGCTCAGACAGTAACCAAAAGCAGCAGCTCGACATTGACTGGGAACTGGATGAAAATCCTTGCAGTCAATCAACAGGCTGTCCCTGCTGGCCTGGCATCCCAGAGATAAGAAAGTCCTCCTGTAAGTGATAATAATTGCAGTCTATCTAGAAATCTCTTACAATAGATTTTGTTTTACTCCAATGGGAACTTTCTCTAATATATTATTAAATACATTATGGCTGTGCACCTTTTTGGACTGCATAATAATTAGCCATTAGTGTATTTTGCTAAGATGCTCAGCTCAAGTCTTTCATTTGTTCATTTATTTATACTTATTAAAATTTAGTAGACTATAGGAAACTGAAGAATGTCCTCTAGAACTGTAGATGAACAATTGCTCAACAGACAGAACTTTAGTAACTTTAAAAATCTTTATTGATCAGATATTGAGCCTTCAGGTCACTGGAGTGAATCAGTGCTTGGCTCTTCTTGAGCCAACGTTGACCAAATTAACACATTTTATAAGATTCTAGATCACATTATCTTGTGAATCACAAATAAGTGTTCAAGAAATGTAAGTTAAAATGATTACCTAACGTGCCTTAAATTAATATCTTTCCTTCCTAACCAGAGAAAAGTAGTGAGTGCAGAATTTGAACCACTATCCATAGAAGTGTCCAGGAACATTTACAGTGACCCTTATCGAAGTAAGCCAAGCCTCTGATCTTTATAACATTATTGCAGGTATCTCTTGAGGGTACTGCAATGCATAAATATGAGAAACTACTAAAAATCTCAACTAGGTCAAGTAAGAACATGTCAGGATTTTGTTTGAAACAATAGGCATAATGTTTTCATAATGCAAGGAAATATTCATTGTACAGGGGATTGTCTGGCTAGAGAGGTTGGCTGGGCTCAGCCAGTGACTGCACTGTACACGAGGGGACACCTCTGCTTTGGGTGGTATCTTCTGGATCCAGAGGTTACCACCTGCAGTCTCCTATCTCATCCCTGCTCTGTGAGCTGCTGAGTCTGGATTGGGATGTCTCTCCGTTGTCTTTGAGGATCAAGTAGTCAGAGAAGAAATTGTTTTTCACTAAAGGTAGGATTCATCTCCCTCAGCTTCAACTTGTAGCTGTCTGGGTCATAGGAGGAGCATGTACTTTGCTCCTCATCTCAGAAGAAGTCCTGGCAGCACGGTTAGACTTGGTGTCTCCTTTTTACATAGTCAATTTTGGTTAATACCACAATAAATTTCAGCACTGTGTGATCCCTGATGTTTCTTGGTTTTGCCTGGGTTAACGTTTTGTGGAGGTTTTTTTGTATACTGAAAGATAACATGGATTTTTTTTATAAACCCTGTTTTCCCTTTTTAGTCTTAGCCATTAGCAATAATCAATGTACTTAAACCTTCAACATTTATCTGTTTGAAGTTCAAGTGCTTTCAGTCACTAGGCATGAGCCAGCCACACTGGATACCTTTCAAATGCCAGCAACTGATGCTTCAAGCTAATAAGGTTGGTTATTCACCTGGGGCTCATCCCTGCACAGGAATCACTCATTTGACTGCTTATGTGAGAGTTTACATTTGCTTTTAAGTCACTCATTATACAGAAGGAGTTGAAGAGATTTAGCTCTTTTGGCAGTAGGATGTGGCTTTTTCTGTAGCTCCTCCAGGGACTGCAAGGAATCAGAGGTTGTTTCTGAACAATTTTACATCCCTCCATGTGCTCAGGATGTTATCTGCTTAGCTTTTAAAAATGTCAAGGACAAAGAGTGAGCTGATGTCCCCTAAGCAGAGGCTGACAGTGAGTACTGGTCTTCTGCTGCATCTCTTGAAATACCCAAATCAAATCATACCATCTCGATGAGATTCTACTTCCTAAGCTGGAGTTGCCCCTAGTTCAGGTTGGGGCATTTCCCTTTTGCTTTTAACTTTGACTCAAAAAATGGGCAGATGTCTGAATAACAAACTTGTCAGCAGAAACAATTTCTTTAAATGCCAGGTCTCCAACTAAATTGCCTGGAGTTTCTTGGAGTAATTTTTGAGTAGAGATGAGCAAGTTATTTTATTTGTCCATTCTTATTCGAAAAGTAAAGTTCATTATGTTTCAAAAAGCAAAGCTCAGTATCTTTCAAAAGCTCTAGATACGTCAGATCATCTCCAGATGATATAGCATGAATGTATTGACCAGCCACAGGCAAAGGCTGACATCTTTGCCTATTTCATTTTGAACTCTCCATTTGATCTTACTTTCTCCTAGTTGATTCTTGCAGGCTAAGAAAAATGCATAAACACAGTTCCTTTGCACTGATCTGAAAGCAGGTAGGAAAGCCCCTACAGTGCTCTCCTTTCTCTCTGAATATGGTCTCAGCTTCTTCAGCCTCTCCTGATAACAAAGATTTTCACTGACTGTAACATCCTCATTTCTGTCCCAAACTACATGTTCTACACCCTTCTCCACGTACAGTTCTGCAATGACTGTAGCTATATACTGGTTTAGATGGAGTTTGGTAATTACAATGATGGTATTATTTGGGGAAGCTTATAATCAAATCTCTATTGCAGGAGTTTTTTACCTCTTTTTCTGTCAAGTTCTCAGAACTGCAATGACAGCTTTGTCCTGCTTCTAATTTATTCCTTATTCCATTTCACTCATTTGTTTCTGGTGAAACAACCCCTCACAAACTGCTATGAGTGAAAGGCAGCACAGTGTCAAAAGGAAGTCCCACGTTTGGCTGCCAAGCAAAAGACAAAATGTAGCGGTAGGATGCTGTGCATCAGCAGTGTCTCTTCCAGCTCTTGCCCCAGTGTGTCACTGTTAGAGAGAACACAACTGATGTGTTTTAAAGAGGAATATTGGCAGCCAGTTAGAAGAAACCACATTTATCGTTTCTGTAGCTCTATTATGACTAACATCATTTAGACATGTTTAAGTGCTGTTGCCCGCTACAGGAGCAGTGATGGGGCATTTTGAGACCGTGGTTGCATGTACATTTTTGCTGGTGGCCAACTGCGGCGATTAGGAACGACGCATTACCAGGACGCAGACAGAAATTCAGGCAGAGGCAGAGATCTTGTTCAGGAAGGAGCGCAGAGCCTGGCCAAGCAGAGATATGACCAAGGTCTAGACTGCTTTCTTCATTCACCATTGACAATTTATAGGATTTACAGGTACAGGCCTGGACTAAGATGTTTACAAAAAGGTGCTTTTCCACTAGCTGTTATTAAAAACACACTAAAGTCACGTGATGTTTGTCTCACTTGTTTTTCCACTCATTCACAGACCAGGCCCAAGGACATTCACACATCCCATGCACTTGGGGGTGGTTATCCGGCCCGAGATACCATTCTCACAAGTCTGGGCTATAACTTTTTACAATTACGAGAAACGTACTTCAAAGTAATCTGTCCAAGGCCCTTTATATATTATTATGTTAGTATTATGTCTTTGACTGTCCAAATGGTCATGTTAGTATTGATATTTCTTTATCATCCAGGTGGCTGGAACCGCACATCTTGCTTTCCCACATTTTACTTTCCAACAGCCAACTGGATTCCTGCCTGCCCTTCCAGCCATGTCTGCTTCAGCCTGCCCCTGCCTCAGTGCTCCCTGGGCCACTCCAGTGAAAAACTGTTGTGTATTACAGGGGTTGCTTGGTTTTGTTTTGACGTGGATCACTTCAAGCATTCAGTTTCCAGCAAGACAGCAGTATTGGCAGACCTTGGAGGGACCATGGGAGGGAGCAGAGATACAGGAGTGAACAACAGTGACTTGAGGCAAGAAACTTTCCCAGCTGGTTTCACTGCCTAACTAATAATGTGGAAATTCACCTCAAACTAGCTTTAAATTATGTAGCTGATTAGCAGGCCTGGTGGGCTACAGAGCGCAGCAGAGTGTAGTCAACTGTGTATTTTCTCAGTTTCACAAGCGGGCTCCGCAGCCTGCACTGTATTGGTACCATGACGACGCTGCCTGTGGTACCTGGAATAGCTGGTTTAAATGCAACCCGTACGTGGTCTCAGTGAGCTCTGCTCTGCGCAGATGTACAGCAAGATATAATTATGGACTATCCAAGTGCCAAGCTAAATGCTATCTTAGGGGTGTCTTTCACTTCCACAGTCCTTTTTACAGTTATATCTGGGGCCAGTTGCCTTCAATCTGCTTGTTTTCAAAACACACCCGCAGGGCAGGGAAGCAGCCCTGTCAGTGTCCTGTGGAATCTGAGAAGCGCTCGGAGACTTATCTGTTTTGCAAGCAGCAAGAACTGCTTGGGGCTTTAGTGCTCCCACCTGTTTGAGGACAGTTAGTCTTCTGTGCCACAGCAGAGCTGATGGACTGTGGAGTTCTTCATCCTCCAGCACAACGCTGGGTATCTTCACTTAAACTACTGGTGAGGCTGGCCCAAGCTATTCTGACTTGCACGCAAAGTGGACAGGGAACAGAACTATTTTCTGTCCTGCAGCCTGGGCTGGAGAGGCAACAGCCTCCAACTGGCAGGTGCTGGTGGCCACTGTGGGGTGAAGCACTGTCCTGAAATGCCAGATATGGGTAGGTTCATGAGGAGTTTGTGGTGGAGCAGAAGGTTAATGTTAATACTTGTCATTCTCAATCACTAAGCATCCTTTCTCCCTCAAGAAAATTAGCCTTCCCTCTGAAATCCTTGTCAATGTTGTAATTATGAAAGCACAGATATTTTAAATGCAGTTGAGTAAATGTGCAAGTAGCAGTGGTTTTGTACCTTAAAAGCTCTGCCTGTATTTATATAATTGAGTTATAATCATAGAGGAGATGAAAAATTCACCCTGCAGTGATGGAAATGCCAGAGGTCCCCTCACCCCCACCTCTGTCAGACATTGCCTTGGATGAATTGTGCAGGCCACAGAGTACGCTCTAAACAAGCTATGAGAAGTCTGCCTTTAAAACATCATGGGGATTTGTTTTGGTTTTATTTTTTCCTTTGTTTGTGTGTTTTTTTTTTTCTTTATTTTTTTAATCAGCTCACCTTGCAGATCCCATTCCATTTATGGCATGCATTAAGTTGCCAGGCTAACTGGGATGTAGTGAGATGAGCAGCTGGAAAATTTGCAACCTCTTAAGTGAGGTTTGTGCTTGTCTACATGGCTGTAGTGATACAAGGCTTAATCTTCACCAAGCCCATTGAGTTTGCAGAAAGAAGCAATGCCACTTTTGTTAACTATGAGGCAGATGCTAAGGTTTAAATTTTAGAAGATTCACCTCTGAGATACACTGCAGTGATTTTTTTTTTTAACCGGGAGCTGCCATACATTCGTCCTTGACTGGGAGGACAAACTGAGCAAGCGGGGGTGGAGGCACCAGTGTCACAGCCAGAGCGTGAGTGTGTGGGGTGGCCGTGGGGGGGTCGGCAGCTCTGGCTGATTGAGATTCTCTTCAGTAATGGGGCAGGGGCTGAAAGTACAGAGGCAAGATAATGTAGTGGGGAGGTTTCCTCACAGGTGAGCTGGGGGTCTCTCTCTCGCATTATTGCTTCCTTTCCCCTTGTATTGCTGTGCTGTAGAAGAATTAGCCTCATGAAGTTTCTTATGGCCTGGAGAAACTTCAGAAATCCCGAAGCATGGGCCAAAGCGTAGCCGTGCTCTGTTGCCCATAGTTGCGTTTAGAGTTCACCTGCTGCAAATGTACCTTTTCTTAAAGCTTTTTTACTTTGTTGCAATTTCACAACAATCCTTTCAATGTATTTATTGACAAGTATGTGCTGAAATGTACAGCTATTTCTGCCAGTATAGTCTTTACATCACAATTTGAAGCTATGTGCAGGAATGTGCAAGCTCTTTGGAGCAGTCTTTAATTGTATTCCTATTGAGAAGTGGAAAAGTAGGCAAGGACAACAAAGAACAAATTTAATTTTCCTTCTTAAACCCTGCCAGTTTGAATAATCTTTTGCTCAGTCCCCTGATGTGGCTACTCGCATTCTTTCATGAATTCAGACTGGCTGCTAGCAGCCTCCAAATAAAACATGGTTATATGGAGATTTACCTTGGCCCTGTTCTTGCTTGGCGACATAAGACACAGAGCAGCCAACTGGTTCGGCTCATGCGACATGTCCTCTCCCAGCAACTGCTTCCTTTACAAGCTCACTGCTGTCCAAATTAATGGGATTGCTGCTTTAGCTCAAGATGCCGGAGATTTAGTTCTGGTGTTTATGTCAGTGATCAATGAAGTTGGGAAACTGCCTTTACAGAGGATTCAAAAGCCCTTTTATTCTGAAAGAATCAAATCCAGGCTCCTGTGAAATGCAGTAAAGGCTGCCATCGTTAAAATGTTGAGGCTGCAAGTTTGGCCACAAAAATGTTACAGCAATGCAGTTGATATTCAGTCCTTTCTGTCAGTGTTGCCAAGTCTGGCTTTTATTTATTAATTAATTTTCACAAGTCTCATGTCTCTCACGCATTCCATAAAGCCTCAGTGTTTACGGGCATCTTACTCATCTGAGAATCTCAGCTTCCACTTTTTAAAGATCTGCTGCTAGCCCTGGTGGACAGAGGAGCGGCATGGATGTGTGACAAGGCTGATCCTCGCAGGCAAAACCAGAAGGCTCATAAAACCCGGCATTTTAAAAGTCAAATCCTGATTTTTTTTTAAGAGAATCTCATGAACTTGAGCTCCAATTTATGTGTCTCAAGTGCCTGATGTAGACTGCACTAACGATCGCCTGGGTCAGGCCGTGAGTTGAGTGCAGGGGTACAGGGAACCAGAGAGCACTGTAGCACTTTGGATTGGGGGAGGAATTCTCTTTCTATTTATTATATTCCCGTTTCGACTTCACGGTCTGCGCATTGCCTTGTGCACCTTGTTTACTGTGTGTTTCATAAAGGCCAGAGGACTCATCCTGTTGCTCTGAAACTGCTTAGCCCATCTTTGCCTGAGTTTACTGTACAGGAAGAACAAACGGATGCTTAGGAAAGCACTGTATTTAATGAGAGAGCTGCGCTGGACTGTTTTCAAACAAACAAATAAAAGCCAGCAACTCTCAGCTTGGCACAGACTTTGCCGTTTTGTTTGTTGCATCACCCCATTGTCTTTTTTTTTTTAGTTTCTTTGTTACAGCATTTCACAACCCTAGAGGAATGCACAGCATAATGGATACTGCATGGTCACAGAATAGTTCACCTCGTGTAAAGCTGAAGCAAAAATGATGCATCATGGCTGTTTCCGAGCCTTCTGTGCTTCACTGGCTTTTTCTCCTTTTTCTTTGACAAAATTCCTTTAGCTTCTCCTCACACGGGCTACCCAGCGAGAGGAAGTCTAACTTTTCTCCACCCAGCAACAAAAATGCGACGGTTTTGGAGCACTTCCCGTTTGGACGGTGCCTCCGTACAGCGCAGCACAGCACAGCGCTGGAACTGCCCGGTATCCTCCTCCCACACCTCGGGCTGAGGGGCGGGGGCACAGAGACGTTAAACAACGCACGAAAAGCAGCGCAGGGAGAAGCAAACTCTGCAGCAAAGCTGCTGCAGCCCGCGAGCCCTGTGTGCTGCTCTGGGTGTGGGAGAGGCGGTTTTGCCAGACTGAGGCTGGAGTAACCACAGCATTTTTGATTTGGTCTTCTTAGAAACACGTCCATATATCGAAATATTAATGGTTTCTTTTGAACAGTCAGGTTGTTCTTTTAATTCCTCGTTTCCCCGGCCACTGCTGCTGCACAGCCACAGCCGCCAGGGTCCCAGCGCGGTCGCTCAGTCGGGGCAGGGGAGCCGCTGCTGAGTGACAACAGCACCAGGCAGGGCCCGTGCACCCCTTCCGCAACCCTGGCCCAACCTCCCGGGACCGCCTTGCTCCGGAAGAGAAGGGCAGGACGGTGACCCGGGCAAGCCCTGCCCCGCCGGCCGCCAGCCGGCCCCGCTGCCCGGGCGGGCGCAGGCGCGCTGCCCCGCCGGCCGGTGTCCCCCGCCCCGTCGCTGTCCCCCGCCCCGTCGCAGGGCTGACGCGGCGGCGCCGGCGCAGCGCGCTCGGGCCCGGCGTGCGGCGGGGGCGGAGCGCGGCCCTGGCGGCGGCCGGGATGAGCCGGGCGGCGCCGGTGGCAGAGGTGAGGCGGGGGACGGCGGGTCCGCTCGGGCCGTTACGGCGTTTGGTGGCGGCCCCGGCCCGCCCTGCGCTCAGACCCGCGAGTGCGGGACAGCGCGGCCTGGCCAGCGGCCGCCGGGCCCTCGCTGCCGGGTGGCTCCGCTGGTCCCGCCGTGCGGGCCGGGGGAGCGGGAGGCGGCGCTCGCCCGGAGCTCCCTGCGGCAGCGCTCGGGCTTCCCTTGCCCAGGTTCGCCCCGTCCCCGGTAGACGGAGAGCGGCGGCGCCGGCAGCGCGGGTGCCCGGGCGCTGTCACGGTGGAGCCGCCGCCGGGCAGAGGCCGCGGGAGCCGCCCGTCGCTGCGCTGCCCCCTGCGCCTCTCCCCGGTGCCGGGGACAGCGGCTGCGTCCTGCGTCTGGCGTTGTCGCAGGGGCTTGGCTGGGCTGGCGGGGACAGTGCGGGGAGCTTCCTGGGGTTCGGTGCCACGTTCCCCTGGGGAGCACGGGTGGAGTCCCTGTAAACACAGGACTGAGAGAGTCAGAGCTGGGCACCTGTAGAAAGCAATTTTCAGTTGTTGCAAGAGTATTTTTCCTCCATTACTGGACTCGCAACTACACTTCTCTGTCTCTGAGTTGTCCCTTGCAGCCTTTTTGTTGTGTAAGCAAAGAGCTTATCTGTTACAGTGCTGTTTGCCCTTCCAAACTGGGCTGTGCTGGTCGGGCAGTGACTGGGAGCTCAGTGGGGGCGGTCGCCACAGGTGGTGCTGAGCTGGAACGGCACGACTGTGTTCCCCAGCTGAGTACTGGGCTCAACGAACGTGCTCTCCCTACAGCCATCTCCAAACTAAACTTGTTCTAGCCCAGACTTCTAACTCTGAAGAGAAGCGGATTGCCTTTGGTAATAGCCTCATCTTTACTTCTCTGTGTGTGTGTTGTTAACACAAGTAGAGAAGTCTTTTTTTTTTTTTTTCAAAACTGCGGGAGTGTGTGTTTAGTACTTGTGAAAATGTACTGTGTCTTAAGGAAAGCCTTCAGAAAACATCAGGAGGAACCTTGATCCCAGACATGTGCAAAGACCTTGACTGAAACTTCACTTTCTGTTCCCTTCACAGGGCTTGGACAGCACAGTTCGATAGACTTTATTTCAGCTACTTCCATACTTGTGCCTTGCAGAGGTTTTCAGGAAGGAAGGGACAAAGCTTGAATGATATTTTGTTGAAGTCAACCTAAAACTCGAAGATTAAAAATTATGTCCTTACACTTTACTTGTACAAAACTGTGGGTTCTTTAACCTAGAATTGTTTCTCTTTCATCACTCTGATTTGTGACAGTATTCTCTTCAATGCCATTTTATTTGCTCTGCATATCTCCACTAATCTAGTTTAGCCTAAAGGAGGATGTTTCTCTGAGTAAATTATAGTCATCTTGCCAGAAATAAATTTAGCAGATGTGTAGCCAGCTGGGTGAGACTGTGGGTTAGTTCCCAAAAGCACCAGTTGAGAGAAGGGAAGAGACCAAAGTAACTGTATGAGTTTAAGCCTTGCACTGTAATAACTGAGGTCATCAGCTCTGTGCCCCGCTGCGTTCCCATGAGTTGGTAACTTTGGATTTCGGCCATTTCTGTATGGTTAATATGTTAGGTTTTGTCAAAGCGTGTTTCCCTGGGGCTTCTTTCACCTCCGGGATGAATTGTTTGGTTAACAGTTCACAGAACTGTGCTGGGCAGGTCAGAAAAGTGGAGACAGTTCCCAGTGCCGCAAACCTGCGTTACTTCTGCACGTGCTAATTGAGTCATTTCAGACTTCCTGACCATAGCAGCTTAGTTCTGGTTTGCAGAGACACCCTTCCCCAGCTTCCTCCCTCTCTTTCCAGTTTTGGATCCTGGTTGGGGGAGGGAGGGTGGCATCCTGCACAGGACATCCAGCTCTCTAACCCAGGCCCGCTTTCCTTTCCTGCTTAGTGTCTGTCCTTGAGAGCCCGTCCCAGATCTCCGCTGGGAGAGGCTGGACTGGCCCAGCGCTTGCAAGAACCATGGCACCACGGCCTGCCGTGGGAGTGGGAGGTGCACGAATTGCTGTGCCTGCACCAGGCTGTGCCTTCAAGGCCGTTTGCTTTATCTGCATTACTGACACTCTCAAAACAAGCTTCTTTTACATTTTGAATAACACTGTTAAAATCTGAGCAGTCTGGGAAAAACAAAACAAAGACAAAAAACACCAAACCGAACAAACAAAAAAAACCTTGACCAAACAACCTAAGAGTTAGCGAGTGAGCTGTATTTGAATTACCAGATGTACATGTCTTTACTCTGCCGGCCTAGGTAGCTTGTGGTGATCTATGTGTGAAGGGGCTGTGCTGCTCAGTGCTGTGGGTTTGTTCTGCGTGCGTATGGACAAAAGGTTTGTGTGGGCTGGTGCTTCTAATGCAGCTCGAAACCTTGGTTGAGAGTCCTGTCAGCAGCACTGGCTGGGACTGCCTTTCTCATTGCTGTGTTTTGCAGTTAAAACCTGGGCTTTCTAAACCTGCCACAAATAAATAGGACTGCCAAGGATTAATTAGTGGCTAAACTGTAACAGGCTTAAATTTGGTGAAAGATGTGAATGTGTGGTGACTTTTCCAGTATTTAATTTCACTAAAAGTGACATAAGCTACAGCCACAGAAGAGCAAATACAGTGAGCTGCTGATTGCTCTACTGAAAATATGGTGTGTATCTGTGCTGAATTTGTTACTCAGTAAAGGGTGCAGGGCCCCAAATATGTTATTCAGTAAAGTGCAGAGGGCCTCAAATTCCTCCATTCCTCTTGTGTAGGTGTTCAGTGAATTTTAGGCTAGCTTTATGGCAACTTGATACAAAGTCGTGCTTGCTTGTAATTTACCAGAGCTCTTGGAATAAGTCTCTATTCTGAAAACTGAGTAGCTCCCAAATATGTCTTTAAAAGCTTACAAGTACAAAGCAAATTTATAACCAGAATCTGCCATTAGTTCAGGGCTGTCTTTGGCCAGTGCAAAAGAGGTTGTCCTTTTTATATTTAATAATTTGCAGGTGCTCTGTCAAGCACAACTGAAGGGGTGAGACCTTATGACGATTCTTTTACTTGTGGTTTTAGGGAGGTCTGTGTCTTGGGGTTTGCTGGTGTAGTCCTGGCAGCATCCCTGTGTGGGCCTTATACCAGCCAAATGGCTCTTTTAATGGTGCAAGTTCCTCGACTTCAAAAGTTTTTCATCTGTGTCAGTGTATGAGGCGAAGATGTGACTTTCTCAATATGTTCTCAAATTTTGGGTAGTGCTTGCTTTGTTTTTGGTCTTACGTTGTTCACTTCACTTCCTTTTCTAGCAGTGCACTTCTAAGCTCTCTTTTCTGATTAATGTTGTCAAGTAAAACCAGTAATATTCTTGTAGCACTGATGGAAAATAAGTTCTTCAAGCAGCACTTTTAATTAAATATTTGAGTATGGATTATCTTTTGTCACTGTAAGTAATACTGCTATTAGAAAAGTGAACTGTTTCAGCTCCTAGGACTGGGATTAACTGCTCCTTGGAGGCCTTTGCCTTAAAGGGATCCAGACTCAAAATTGATTAGTTCATCCACATTAAAGGGAGGTGAAGTAGGCAGAGCCAGAGACCCCCTTGCCTTAACTGGGAGCTTCTGACTCTGCTCAAAACCAAAAGAGAAGTGTACCAGAGATGGAAAAGCTGACAAATACCCATTAAGAACTACAAGGGCATTGCCAGGGTGTGCAGAGATGCAGATAGAAGAGCAAAAGCTCAGCTCAAATTGAAGTGGTCCGGAGATGTCAAAAACTACAAGGGTGCTTCAGATGATAGGTAAACAACAAACAGAAACAGAAGGGAAATATTGGCCTAGTGTTAAACAGCGGAGGTGAATTAGTCACCAACAATGCTGAAAAGGCAGAGGTTCTCAATGCTTTGTTCACCTCTGTCTTCACCAGCAACGTTTGGCCCCAGGGCTTGGGAACAGAAGTCCAGGTTGATGCAAACACAGACCCATTGTCACTGAAGGAAGAGTCCGTAATGTGAAGTGTTACAGGAGCTCGACCCCTACACATTGATGGGCCCTGACAAAATCCACCTGAGGGTGTCAGGAGGCGGTTCTTTGTAATCTTGGTGTGTGAATCACAAACAATAAGTATTTTTTAATCCTGCAAGTTACAATGTGAGGCATTTTTTAATGATCTAAGTGAAAACTGGAGCAAAAGAACAGGTGGGTAGAATAGCTTTCCTAAGATCTTCCTTTGTTGCAGTTTAAGAAACTGGATTTCATGACACTACTGCACGAATGAGCTGTTTCAATTGCTGTTGCAATTGATTGCGTTGCAACTGTGGCACCACTCTTGTCTTCAAGTTTGCCTCCGGTTCTTTTCGTTGCCAGGGCTTATCTTAGCTAGGATCTAGCTCAGTGTTTTTCCCACTGTGATCATTAGTTGAGTCTCCTGTGGGTGAAACAATGGCAGCTGTAGGCGTTTCAGCTCTCCCGTGATCCACGGCTGCTCAGCAAACCTGCGGTCACGCGGCCTTGTCCACAGCAGTGCCCATGGAGGGGCCGCTTCGTGTTGGACTTGGCTGTGAGAGAGCCAGGAGAAAAGGGATAACTCCAAATCATCCAGAGTGTTCTTAAAAACCAGCAGGTATATTGCACCGTTACTGGGCGCGTTGCTGAGGCTCGGAGAAGCCATTAAACCGTTCCCTTTGCGTGCTGTGCTCTTCCCAGAGCGCTCACAGCTCGCCGTGTTGGCAGAAGCCCCTTGTATACGTGGCTCTGTTGAGAACGCTGCGATTTTGCTGGGTTGGTTTGTTTTACCTGGATGGAAGTGGGGCCGGAATAAACTGTCCTAGCAAGACTGTGGTTTGGCCGATGTTAACTGGGGCCGCTCAGGGGATATTTTATGGGTACTGTACACAATAGACAGACTTTTAGAGTTTGTAATGTAAGAGCAGGCATAAACTAGATCTTGTGTAGAGAAATATGTAATTGCTAGAAGAGCAAGTATGAGAAAATTGGCATGATGAGATGTTATGTCCTGATTTTTATGATAACTAAGTTACCTGGTGGCTAGTAGAGCATTACAAAAGAGCTGGACCCTGTTGCAGTGTTTATACTGTTAAGCTGTATGATCTTGCACAGCTCTGTCAGTGCAGCCAGTCGGGTTCCCTCCTAGATTGTAGATAATGAACTCTGGACTGTTTTCTGTGTGGTGGGAATACCTTACCCAAGTGGTAAATGTGCTTCATCCTCTCTGCATTTCTACTCTCCTCCCACTCCTTCACATACACACAATTTTAAAAAGCCACCTGCTGTTTAAGATGAGTAGAGTAAAAAATGCAGATGAGCTTCTTAAGTCAGATTTTAAATACTTGGTTTTGCAGGTGTCTAGCATTCATATTTTTCTGTAAAGACCAATTGTTAATGCTTTATTTCCACCTGCAGGCTCCTTTATTTTCAGCCAAGTGATGCCTGTGTGTAATGCTTGGGACCGAGGTGGCTAAGGGAAAATTTGTTCTAAGTCTCTAAGTCAGAATCGGTTGGATAGAGGAGGGGGGCAAAGTCAGTTTCCAAATTTGAGAAGAGCACGAACTGGTATAAAAGAGAGGATGTGATTTACTTGCTGAGGCTGCAACAATTTGCATGAAACATCCTATGTTGTGTGTATGGCTGATGCCTTCCCCTTGTGTTTCTGGATTCTTCTACCTTTGAGTTAATATTTTTAGTTACGTAGTAAAGATGAATAGATATTCCTCTGCAGGCTTTACACTCTTGTGTAGTCTCAGAAATATCCTTATTGCACACTTAGAGATGCAGGTTTTTAGTGGGGAAGGGGATTTTTAAAGTGACTAACTGCTGTCCTGCCTTGGTATTGCTTTGTTAATGCAAAGATAAACACTGATTATAGGAGCTGACGGTGGTGGCTTCATATGGAGCGAGCTGTTACTGTAAAAGTAAAGGAACCACTTCACAGAATAAGCTGTGTCATTCTTTATCTGGTCAGAGCATCAAAATTTCTGTGGCAGTCTGTGCATTGCCGTTGCTTTAAGGGAATCGTTTGTGTGAGGGTGGAGAGTGCCTGCTCACGGTTATTGCACAAGAATGGGCTTTCGTTTGTACAGTGCTGATGGAATCGGGTACCTGCACACACTTGTTGACTAACTTGGGCTTCAGAGTTTTGTTTTTCAAAAGCCTTTTGAGGCAAGCTAGTTAACCATGCTTGCTTTAAAATGTGGGGATTGAGCGAGGTTTAACCTTGGGCTAGAGAGTCAGAAATTACAGATATGGAGCGTGGGCTGGGTGGGGATTACCTGTTTATTGCTTTACCTCAAGGGAAGGTAAATGAGAAGAGCCTGTTTACACACTGAGCCTTTGCAACTATGGCTTCTTTTTCCTTTCTGTGCAAGTGAGAATGTCCTAGGGAAAGTGGGATTGTGTTTGGAGGATGGGTGGAATTTTAGATAGGCATGTTGCCTGAGGAATGTGCCTTAGTGTTTTGCTATTGTGTTACAGTCCAGATAACTCTGAATTCATTTCCCTTATTTTTTCAGCTCTTTTTCAAGGTCATAATGCAGCAGAAAAATGAAAAACCATAGAAGGCATCTGCTTCGGAAAAGAAGTCAGCTGCTAGCCCAGTCTAGAAGATGGACCACTGGATTTGGGGATCTTGTGAAATACTGCTTCCAAACTCAGATTTCTGTAGCTAACAAGGAAAGACAGAGTGCTCAGCTAATTGTGAGCTTAAATCACAACAAACTGTACAGAAGACTGCAGCGCAGAAGGAAGGCACTTGAACTCCAGAGCAGGTGGGCTCCTGGTGTGCCTCTAAATGCAGAAAACTATCAAAAACCTACTGTTGAACCACACAGCTTTCCTTACAAAACTACTGAGAGCAAAAAGATCCCATCCCTATCGCAAAGCCAGAAGCCCCTCTGGAGAAGCAGTAAGGAAACTCAACAATGAATCCTTTCAGAGTGACGATCTCTTGAATGAAGAATTTGAAACTGTCGCTATTCTTAATAGCATCTCTGGCGATACCCTTTATGTCTCCTGTGGTATGCGGCATGGTGCTGCCTTACCTGTAAAGAAAGGTGCTCTTGTGTATAACGGGGAGGAGAGCAATAGTGGTGAGGGCAACGCAGTCCTAGTAGTTTTAAACAACTATAAAAGGAAATGCTGTTGCAAAGGGAGTGGAATGGAACTTGTGGCCCCTCGACAGCTATAAAGAGGTCCAAATTTAACCATCATACTGTAAAAAAGAGATCTTTATTTATGATGCAGAAGAAATTTTCTATGGTTAGGTTTTGGTATAGAATTATAAAATCCCCGGAACTTCGAGCAAGAGGCAAAGCCTGCAAATTGAGAAAAATCAAGCCAAGGTGGGTGGAGAAAGTTACGAGGGACCACCAAGAGACGCTCCAGCGGGATTTTGAAAGTGGATTGTGTAATTTGTTTTCCTGCTGGAAATCTAAAAGTAAACGTCTTTGGAACCAGTACAGCTTATCAGATATGAACAATAATACACCCACATCTTCAGGTGAGGATAATGAAATACGTGCACCTGAGATCTGCCGTGCGCAGGACGCGTTCCCATGTGCTGAGGGGCCAGAATCCGGAGGGCAGGATGGCAGCACGGGTGCTGTCCCACCAGAGCTGCACACCAGAGCTCCTCCAGAGACAGAGACCTTGCACCGGGTGGAGACCAACAGCGCTCTGGATGAGGATGGTTGCTCTGACATCTTCGTCTCCATAACAGGAAAAGAAATTGCTGTTTTGAGTCAAGATGATGCAGTATCTAATGAGGTTATGGGTGTAGATGGAATGACACTGTTGCAATCCTCCTTGCAGGATTCTGATGTCAATGATAATTTTGCAAATGGACCTTTTTCCATGGAGCTGGCACACAATGAGGACAATTCTAGCCAAATGGAAGTAGAGGACTCCTTAAACCTGGACATTTTTAGTGCAAAGTTATTAGATCACCCTTACTGTAAAAGTCCTCTTGAGGAGCCTTCACCAGACAGCACAGAACTGAAATCAGGAGCTCAGAAGGGAGGCAAAAGGAACAGTCAGAAAGCTTCCCGAGTGGCTGACGAGCAGTTGGCGTCGTGGCTTTGTGGTATACGTTTTAGATACCTTCGGGCTTCCAGGAGTTCTGAAAACTGCTGGATGTATTGTGGAGTTTACATGTTGTGTTAATTCCTTCATTAAAATGGGTTCTTAGTGTGAGTTGTAAAGGGTGCTTAGCATAACACTTAATGAAATGAGGCTGCAAAGGAGGGAGCTGCATGGAGAAAGGACAAGTCGATGCTTGTCTCACAAGCTATTTTGAGGGATAGTTGAATTGTGCCTTTGCTTCTTTTGTTTTAGAGAATACAATGTAATTTAATTGGAATATTTGTGGAAGATTGTTGATAGATATTTTAAATGTCTTGTATCATGTGGTTTCAGAAGATGGTATGGGGTTGAAACTTCCATTTTTTTAAATGATTGACAATTATTACTCTTAACTTGGTTTTTGAAAATCCTTAGTGTTCTTATACTTCCATCCTTATCATTTCTTCTCTTGCTCTTATCCTGAAACTAAATCACTTAATGAATCTCAGGTTTTAATAGCCAAATATTGTTCATTGTCACTTAATTTTCTCTACAATTGTTCGCAAATTAGGCTTAATGAATCTTCTTAGACAATATTTTTTAAAAAGGCAAGACTAGTCGTAGCAAAGGTTCAGCAAAAAGGCTTTGGGATTTTTTTGCTCAATGCTGAGCATGCAGCATTTGATCGTCTCTCTGAAGAGTAACATGGTAAAAATAGTAATCAGTGTCTTATTTATGTATAGCAGCATACTATACATATAGTAAGGAGTATTAAGCTAGCATGTTGTGCCACAAAGTACTATTCATATGATGTGTTCAGGTTCAGTGGTGTTTTGATAACTGAAGTCTTCCTTGGGAGAAATTGGCTTCAGAGGTTCCCACAAACCTGAAGTTGCTGTCAGCTGCTGTGAGAGGGATTGATTGGAGTTTGACGTGCTCAGATTTTTCTGCCCACCTTTTTGTCCTTCAGTTTTGCAATTGATTCTCCAAAGCAAAATGTGAAGGAGCCATTCAACCTCAAAAGGCGATTTAGCTTTCCCGATGCACAGGTTAGCGTGGGATGTGTTTCTCTGTGACTGGCTTTACATGATCCAGGAACAACAGGGCGCTGTGTGAGAGACTGAGAGAGACTGTGGTACCACAGTGAACACACCACTTCTGCAGTGGAGTTTTAAAGTTTGTCCAGCAGAAAAAAGGATGTCATCCTTCTGTAACAGTCAAGAGCTGAGGTTGTATCAGAGTGGCAAAGGTTAAAGTTTTGTGGTCCAATAGTGTCACGGATGCTCTCAGGTTTTGAATTTCTCTGCAGCAGCCGAACTCACATGTTAATGGGCTGCAATATTTAGTGCATTCCGATGTGCTGTTAGGTGTCAAACAGAGCCCCATGGTAAATCCTGTTCATGATGGGTGCCTGATCTTGCACCAGATCTGAACTTTATATTTTCCTCCTTGAGTTCTGCCCAAGTAAGGTCAGAGTCTGGCGAGGGGTCTCTTGGAGCTCTGCTACTCTTGTAACTACGAGAACACAGAGAACCTTTCTTTCTCTGTGTGTGTGAATAAAAAGCTGTTAAAATATACATATATATATTAAAAGAGAATGAGGTACACTTACATCCCCGTACATCTTCTATGTAGAACTTCTAGCCAGAGTGAGAGATCCTCCCTGCCACAGTCTGCTGACGTGTATGGGGTAGAAGTTGTTGGGCAAGTGTGTGGCAGAGCTGTGAGGAAGGACATCTTCCTGTGAAGGATTCTTCCTTGTCAGATCCCACTCTTCAATCCTCCCATCCTTCTGTCACACAGCCAGGTGTACTTCTTGCTATATCTTCACTGCTTTTCTTGTCTCTCCGTGATTTGTTCTTGGTGTCTCTCTTTTCTTTGTTTTTTTAGTTTTATTATTATTAGCGCTGTTCTTCTGGCACGTTTTTGTGTCAGATGTTCCTCTCATCTTGTTTCTTCCCAACCTGATCTTTGGAAGTTTCCAGGAGATCTTGTTAAAGCCTTAGCGGGCAGAGCACTAAGCACACGCTGCCCTGTCCAGGGCTCCCCTGCCATCACACCCAGGCCTGAGAAGAGGGTTAGTTCAGTTTCCCTGGACTCTGGTCTCAAATCCAGATTCCTGTATGCAGAACAGATGTTTTCTGCTGCATTTGAAAACTCATTTACAGAAAGATGGACAACTTGGCCTTTTTTCTCTTATTCACTAGCAAGTGTTGTAATCCAGTTTTCCATTCTCTTTCATTCTGAAAGTGGTTTTGGATGTTTGGGTGGGATTTATGTCTCCACTGTTCCAGTCTGTGCCTGAGGAAAAAAAAATATCTATTTCCTAGGTTTTTTAAATTCATCCGGCACTCATCTTTTCATTATTTCCCGCTTAATATCTCTTGTGTCTGGTGCGGTGGTTGCCCAGGCAGTGTCAGGCTGACTCGGCTGCCTGCGGCACCTCCGATGCCATCCCTGGGATACGAGAACAAATGAGTGAAACTCGCTGAGAGTCTGTCTGGTGTCTCTCCCGTCTGCTGTGGTGGCAGCAGAGGAGCAAACAGGCTGCAGACACATTTCAGGGTTTGCATTTGAGGAGAATAATTCTGCAAACCATAAGGAGGAGATACTGGGTTTACAGTGTAAACTGTTGCAGAAACTGGTGGCTTTTCACGTCGCAGAAAATTATTTAAGACGCTGGTTGAAATAAGTAGCGGGGAGAATTCTTCTTGTAGCACTGGTATAACCATTAATAGTTTGCTGTAGATATATGTGTATGTGGGAAGACTGGGATCTGGTATTTCCCTGTGAAGCTGAGTGATCAGATTGCTGTTGTTTTTATTTTTGTCCTGCTTTCCCTGCTTTTATTTAATGTTGTCAATTTGAGCTTAGTTTTCTTAAATATACACTTGCATGTGTGGTGGTTGGGTGCAGAATGATTGCTGCTTACACTTGGAAGAAACGACTGCTTTATTGGGCTGGTAACTCGGAGGCTTTTTTACATGTTTGCACTTTCATTTTTCTGATGTATTTAAAGGATTCCTAGATGAAGTTATGAAGAAATATGGCAGTTTAGTTCCACTCTGTGAAAAAGATGTCATGGGAAGATTAAAAGAAGTCTTTAATGAAGATTTCTCCCATAGGTGTGTAGCAGTATCAAATTCTAGACTTTGCGAAGGACAAATTGCTTGTATTGCTCCCGCATGCTCCACGTCTAACACCTAACAGAAGTGCATTTGATACGACCCTGACTTGTTTTTTTTTTTTCTACCTTTTCAACCCTGTTTTAGAAAACCTTTTATCACCAGGGAAATCATGAAGTATCGGGAAAAGCATCCAAAAAGCTCCACTTGCAATTTCCGCGTCTTCTATAATAAGCACATGCTAGATATGGACGATTTAGCTACGCTGGAAGGCCAGAACTGGCTGAATGACCAGGTCAGAGACGCTCGGTGTTTGTGTTTCCTTATGCCTTTTCAGCTTATTTATATTAGGGTATCAGTTGTTCACTTTCTGCTATGTTATAGCTTGGCTATCCTTATTTTATGCTTGAGAAGTGAAAGAAGTGGTGAGCAGCTTTTACAATGGCAGGTGCGATAATAATGGTTGTAAGTCTGGAAGATGGGAGGCGTCACAACTAAACTGTTTCTTTTTGAAGAAATGATGTTGCAGTAATTTGAGAGAACAGCGGCTTTAGCATCTCCTCCCATCCCCGAGCCTGAGCAGGTTAGGAGAACAGCAGAGCGAACCAGCAGATTGTGGCGCACAGCCAAAAACCCAAGAAGGCTGCGGTGCCCGGGGCATGCACCAGTAGACTTAAATTGAATTAAACTGCATTTCAGATGGAGGCAGACTCCAAGCAACCAGTTACAGTCTCTCTCCAGGCCAACCAGTGTTAGTTCCAGAGTGCTTGTCCTTCAGACTACGGTGAAGTGTTGCTATAATTGCTCACCTCTCTATTGATGTTTTAAGTGTGAAGGGTTCTATGTTTTATGGGAACTTGTGAATTTGGGTTTTACAAATTTCTTCTGTACGTATTCAAATATTTACTAACTCTTACAGATAATTAACATGTATGGTGAACTCATAATGGATGCAGTCCCCGAAAAGGTGAGGGTTTTTGTTATTATGCAAATACCTAATGAGAGATTGAGAGGGAAGGGGGGACCATTGAATATTTCAGATACAGAATCAAGATTTAGCTCAATGATGTTCTGAGTGGTTCCATTATAATTTGTTGCTATCTGCTGCTTAAATGTTCTTCCTTTCCTGTGCTAAAATACAGTTTGAAGTGCTGTTGCTCATTCCAGGAACTCACTGGATTAGCTCTGCAGGTGGTCTCTGGTAGCCCAGCGTTATAGATGTACCTCTAGAAGACAAGTGTCCCGTTTTTGCCCATCCCACTCTCCTTTCTTCCCTGGAGGTTTCTGTCTCCAGCGTAACTGCTTCGAAAGCGCTTTATCCATGCCCTTGCTCACTAGTCTGGTGTTTCAGCTGAAATTTTGGATGAAGATGGATTTCTGCAGAGCTGACGAGCCCTGAGTGGCGGCGTCTGAGCCGAGCACGTGTGCTGCTCACACCACCCACCTGGCAGCCGGGGCCGTCACAGCTCAGACCCTCAAACCGCGGCAGCCCCGGGTGAACGCGAACGGCTGCGGAGCTGCTCGGTTCCTCGGCATTGTCGACTCTGCAGGGCGCGCTTTGCTTTGTGCATCCTCAACAGAACGCTTACTGCTTTCCAACTGCAGCGTCTAAGTGTTGGTGACAGTTGAAAACAAAAAAGAAAGGAATAAAAATAATCAAGAATACACCGCCCCGCACTTCCGTGACTAAATTTGTAGCAGTGGCAATTATAAAAAGCCATCTGTTTACTAGTAGAGCTGAACAATTTTCAGGTGAGACCACAAAGGAAGAACCAAACAAAGCCATTTTTAGATGAGCTCTGCAGAACATTACTCTTAAAATCTTCAAGCTGAGAAGAAAGCGCGTTGTTGCTTTGATTGGTGGCGATGGTGATTCTTCATTAGTATTCTCTGTACTTCCTGAGTGTGTGCTTGGGTTGTGCTATTGGAGATTGTATCTGTTTGCTTGTGTCTGCTTTTTTCTTCGTTGTGCATAATTGAAATCCTCATGGGAGATCTTGTGCTGGTACCTCAGAATGTGGGTTTGAAGTGTGCTGGCATAGCTAATGGGTGTTAGACTGTGCTTTCAGATGCTGAGTTTTCTAACTTTATTTTTTCCAAGTAATAACTGGAGCCTTCTACCACCGCTACACCAGCAGAATTATTAAAAACAGATGTTGCAGATTTCCATTTTTATTAATCTGTTCCTGTAATTGCAAGAAGCTAAGTACAGGGAATAATAGTGTTAACCTGGAGCAAAATATTTTTAACGTAAGCCTGCGTTTTTTGCCATAAATTTAGGGTTTTAGTTACAAAAGAATGTGGTATAACTTAAAAATGTTTTTAAATAGCAGAATATTGGTTTTGTCTGGAGGTGGTTGTAATAGTTGAATACAAATGACCATGTTGTTAGATTAAATCTCATTAAGTGTTTGGATCAAAAAAATTGAGTCTCAGAGCTTCCAGCAACTAAAAGCAGAAATTATTCCCTTGTCCACCACCCCCGCTTTGCCCGTCCAGTGTTCTCTTCCTTAATCCCTGCGAAGAACAACAAAAACCGTGACTCCTTATCCTGGTGTTTTCCTCCCAAGTCCGTCCACAACAAAATATTAAACATGATACGCCTGGAGCTACTAAAGTGTAAATATAAATGCTGCAGTGGCTCGCATCATATATTATAGGGAAATAAGACTTGCTTTATGTACTTGCTGAAGAACAGCAATAGTTCAGGCTTGGCAAAGCCTCTGTTTGTCCCTACTGTGGTTCGGGTTCTAAACCTGCTTTAAATTTTGCCTCATTACAAGTTGTTTGGTATAAATTATCCTGGGGGAAAGGGAATGACTGTGCATGAAGATTTCTGTGCTCATTCCTCCTCTTTTTCTGTTTTTTTTTAGGTTCATTTCTTTAACAGCTTTTTTCACAGACAGCTCGTAACCAAAGGATATAATGGGGTAAAACGATGGACTAAAAAGGTATCCTTTAACTCTGTGTCGTCGGTGCTCTGGTTCTTTTGGGCTGCGTTAAATCACTAACTTGAGATGGGCTTACAGTGTCTCACCTGCAAAGGATGGTTTGAAAAGGAGCTGTACTAAGTGGGGAGAGGTTAATAAAAATAGTAGGGTGGTGTTATTCATAAGTTAGGATGGTTATGTTGTGAAAATGTACTTTGAATGGCTTCATCATTGGTGGTAGGTTCTGTCTTTGCCTAAGCTTTTCATTTAGCTGCAAGAAATGCCTCTTACTACTCCTGACAGTGCCAGGTACACTAATCTGCAGAGAGCAGACCAAGTTCTGCTTCTTCCATTTATCTCTGACTGGAATTTTGTGATAAAATCATATTGTTACTCCTGAGTAACACATACAGGTACTAGAGAGCGGAAGTTGGAGACCACTAGCTGTTTGCATAACAAGAACAGAACTCACCTTGCTTTCCAGAAGCTGTGCTGGATCACGGGTTGTGATATTTTCTGAGGTAGCTAATGCAAAGAGCAGTGCCCTCTTGTTCTGTGAACATTTAGCCTTTCTAATATGGGAGATGAGGCAAGACTAATCAAGGACCACGTTTGAATGTATGATCTTTCTGCAGAAGCACTTTAATAGCACACATCTGTGAAATGCTAGAGATGAACTCATTATCCAAATATAAAATCTATTCATATAATTTATTAAAATCTCTTTAAAGAGTAGAGACTGAATATTGGTGCTTAGTAGTCACAGATTTTTTTTTTTTTAATGTTGTTTTTCTCCAGCAACCCAAGTTTTGCAAAAGCCCCAAAAGTGAAGGTAGATTCTGAAAGCAGAACCTGTATTCAAGTTGCTTCTGAGGGGGGACCAGATGAGAGCAGGACAGTTGTTTAGACATTGATGGTTACATTCCTGAGGGATCTTTAAGGATGAGAACTAAGCAGTTCCTATTGGAATGAGTCATTAGACTCGTCGTCATGCAATGTGCAATTAAGGGGAACTTGTTTCTGCTTTTTATACACAGCAGAGTATTGTACCGGGTTTTATAAATGTGCTCTCCTGGGACAGAGCCCAGAAGGACACGCTGTGCAGCATCCAGCTGCGGTGTCCCAGAGCTCCTGTGTTTGACGGTCCTTTCTGGCCTCTGATCCGACTGACTCTCCCGCTCGGAGCCGCTGTGCTGTCAGCCGGCTGACGCTGCTGTGTCTTAGTCAAGCGAATCTAGGTTGCCGCTGTACATCAGGTCTTAACGAAAGACCCTTCCAGCTTTTGGCTGCTGCTTTCCACTCTTCTGCTGCAGGTTTGCATGCCTGCAGCCACCCCACAGCTCAGGTCGCGTGAGGACCCTTGAGTTTACCGCGTTCCTGCTGGTGGTGGACATCACAGAAAGTGTAGTTCATTTATTCCAGTTTTCCTTTGTGGGCTCAGCTTGCTGCTGGCTGACATGTCTTTGCGTCTCTCTAAGAATGATGGATTATTGTGTAGCGAGTGTGCTGTAATCTGGTCAGGAAGGAGTTTCTGCAGGTGGGAGCGGGGATTGTCGATGTTTGTGACAATCACAGTACTGTTGTGAGCAAGGCTCGGCTGATAGATAACTGCTGTGAATGCTCAGACCTTTTTGTGCCTTCAGCTTCCCACTGTTACTCAAAAATACACTTTTATTTCCTGCAAACAACCAACCTTTACCAGTAGTGCAGCAATTATGTACTGTTCAAATTGCACAGGGCTTTAAAAAAAGAAAAGGAAAGAAGCAACATAGAAGTCTTCCCACAGGATGAGTTAATTTAGTTCAGTATTCTATTTTTGCTTATTTTCTGGACTGTACCACCAAAAACCCAGCAATTAGGCAAGCATTTCATGAGTAGCTGGGAGAAGGAAAATCATGAAAGGCCCTGGCTTGACTGGCTTCCAAAAGCATAAGGGCTCATCTGCCACACAGACACTGGGGGTGTTGTATCTGATCTGCTTGTTCTGTACTTGAAGACCTTCTCCCTTGTTTGCTTGCCTGTGACCACAGTACATCTGCTGCGAAGTTAAGAAGGGATGAATCTGCTCTGTCTTCACCCCCTCCCTTCCCCTGCTCACCAAAGCATCATGCACTCCATCTCCACCTTCCTCTGACAAATCGCAGAGCCCGTGGTACGGCAGAGGGAGTCGAACTGCACCAGCTTGCTGTTTTGTGGGGTTGTTTATAATTACAACTGCTTCATCTGTCACCTATCCGCCATGCAGCTCTGATAGAAATCAGAGGTGTTCATGCTGCAGGAGTGACGTTACTGAAGATACATAGCTAAACCAAGCTGAGGCTCGACTGTGTTACCATCATTACCTAAGAAATCCCACTTCAATGCAGATGTTGAAGTGTAACGTGAGCAGGATTTTGCCACAAGTGCAGTGGGTGATGAACTCCGCTCTCTGGGCTGTAACTGTGTTTCTGTGCTTGCTAATAAGTTGCGTATGAGATAAACATGAGGAATGTGGTGGAAGAGGGTGAGAAAGAAGATTTCAATTCGGGGGTGGAGAGGAGGCTTAGATACAATTAATCTCTTGCTTTGCAGTGTTGTTCCTGTGGAGTTGTCTCTAATGTGTATTTTCTTCTTGCCAGGTGGACTTGTTCAAAAAGACTCTCTTGTTAATTCCTATTCACCTAGAGGTCCACTGGTCCCTCATTACTGTGAACATCCCCAGTCGTATTATTTCATTTTATGATTCCCAAGGCATTCATTTTAAGTTTTGTGTAGAGGTAAGAGTGACAGCTGTGTCTGCAAAGTTTGAATTGTTTCCTTAAACAGACCCTCCCCCCCCTTTTTCTGTTCAACCTTAAACTTTAAATGCAGCCTGTCTGTCATTGTCCTGCCGAGTGTGAAATGAGAATCATCTATTCCTGCTGGGGAGTCTGAAGCACAGACCTCAAGGGTCAGCCCAGAGCTGGAAGTTGAGGTCACATTGACTATCGCCTAATTAGCCTGACCATGTAACCAGCACACCTTTTGTGGCTCTGTCTTGTCACCCCCACAAAAAGCAGGGGCTCAAAGCCAAGAGCCATAGGGAAGCAGAGTAGCCAGAAGGACAGTAAAGGTGGTTCTTTAAACTGCTGAGGGATTTGTGTTTAAGAAATGATGAATTGTGGTCCTTTCTGGGGGAGGTTGCCCGGCTGGGAGAACAAGGCTGAAGATGCTGTAGTGCTGCCCGGTGGGGTTTATGTGTTACTAAGCTGTTAACAGCGTGTTGCTTCTTTCCTCTCCCTGCACTGATATGGGTTGTATGTCTCTCATTATAACCCAGCAACCTTTCTAAGCTGCAGCCTGAACACTGGAGTTAAATTATCAGTCTTCCTGGTAAAAAGCAGCCAGAAAAATTTTGCTGGGACCAGCAGATTGTAATGACCCTCTCACAAAGGCTAATTTTGTCAACTTAATTGCTTGCTTGATGCAACAGCCCTCTACTTTTAACTGTGTGTAGTTGTTGGCTTACGGAAGAGTAGTAATTATTGTACCCAGGAGAGTTCCCAGCTAGGACTTCTGAATGGAGATACTAGTTTTCTGCTGGCATTTGCTGAGGATGAAGTTAATGTTTGTTCTGGGAGCGAGAGGCCTCATGTTCTCCAGCTTCTGAACTTGGGCCCTGCAGTCTCTCCTGCAGTCTTGCAATGTGGCCTCTCCCATCCCACTCCAAGCAAGGTATTTGCACTTAAATGTCTCACAAACATGAGACTCTTATTTCTGCCCTTTGCAGGGAAAGGGGGGCCAATACCCAAAACTCCACTGTGGTCCACCTGCTAAGGTGAATGTTAGTGTGGTGGAGTGTGTTTAAATTGTGCTGTAAACCACCAGCCTATAAACCACCGGCCTATTTACAGAGAAGCAGAAGGATTTGCTTAACCCAAGACCATAGGCTCATTTATCTTGCTTCATTCTCTTCACTTGTGTCAGGCTATTTTTTCCTGTATGTCACTAAAGCTCTCCCTGGAGCTTTGTTGATTAGCTGCAGAACTCAAAGTGTGTTGTATTGAGATTCAGGCAGGAAAATGCTATTATATTGAATGTAAGGGTCTTGGTGTCAGCCACGTAAGCCAGGAGAGAACACCTGGCAGGCTGCACTGTGTGTCTGAGAGCGCTCTGCCGCTGTGCCTCAGTGCCACGGCGGCTCTAGTGTTAGTTGTACCAGTGTACGGTGGGGCTGAGGGTGTTACAGCTCCCCTGGATAGACCAAAATGAGCCCTGATGGTAGAAGGCACAATCCCCACCAGACTTCATCTCTTTAGCTCTAAATCTGAGTTCAGCTCCTAATGCTTGATGCTCACTTGAAATGTGTCCTCATTGTTAAAAGGATACCAGCAAATATGTCAGTGTCTCTCCTCCTGTTCTTTAGTTGGTGAATAATGTTGTTGCTTTCTTTTTCCTTTCCTTCTTAAAGAACATTCGGAAGTATTTGCTGACCGAAGCAAAAGAGAAGAATCACCCTGAGTTTCTTCAGGGTTGGCAGACTGCTGTGACAAAGGTAAATACCTCGAGTGTGACTCTCTGGGAGATTTCAGAAGGCTGCTTCTAAACCCATATATTTATACCAGTAGTAAATTGGTTTATGCCGACCACGTGGATGGTTCTAGGAGTGACACAGGTGGTTACACGTGGGAATTAGAGCTCTGTTGCTCATTCATCTCCCGCCAGGTCTTTAATACTTTTTGCAAGTCACTTGGTGATATGAGCCTAATCTCTGGACAATTAAATATCTGTGTAGCAAAACCTGTAGCTGGTGCTCACGTTGGCACAAATTTAAGGATGGAATGAACTGGAGACTCAGCTTCCTCGCCTCTGCCGAAAGACTGTTCTGAACTATGTCAAATGGATGAGATTTGTTGAGGGAGGGAACAGGGTAATGCTGCTCCTGCCTATATTTTATATTTGCTATGGATAGAGGGCTTTGGTCTCCAGGGCTGTTTGTGACACATTATGTTTGATCACAAGTAAACAAAGTCTGGCAACAATAAAAAGGAATAACTTGTGTGTAGTGTAAATGAGGGAATAAGCGAATTGCGTAGCCATCCCATAATGGCTCCAAAGACATAAAACAGGTCATTGCACACTAGACACCCTCCCAACAGCTCCCTCCTTGCACAGGATTATTTTTAGATGCTGATACAATGATGAAATTATTCCACTCCATACTCATGCACATGCTGTGCAATCAGGGTTTGTCCTTCTGCGTTCTGTGAGGTAGAAGATCTGGGAGCTGAGGAAAAATAATTACTTTTCAAGTGCCAAAGACATAACAGCACCAGCGAGTGGGACTTTTTAGCTTCACATGTCAAAACTGAGCATATTGGAAGAAATAATGAAAGTTGAAAGTTATCATTTGAGACTGCCTTGCTCAGTCCTGTTGCCGGACGATGTACCACTCTTCATGCTCTTTAGTGCCCTTTGGTGGGAGAAAGGCCCTGCCAGTAGCACAGATGCTGAGAGTAATCTTCCTCTAGGCCTGTGCGACTTTGCTTATGTATTTTGGTCCTGTGTAAAGCAGATAATGCTGTGCAAACATTTATTTAAACTATTGAGAAGCTATTCTGTGTAGGTCACTAAAAGAAAACAAACTCAAAAGAAAGATTTGTTATTTGTTTTCTGTCCTACACTATATATTTTTCTAAATGTTAGGTGTTATTCTAACAAGGTGTTGAGTGTCACCTTGCAAAAGTTGGGATCAGAATAAGTAGTTGCAACTCCAGTGCTGCAGAACAGCTGTATCTGAGAATGAGATACCATTTTGCACAATCTCTTTTTGGAGTTTAGTCAGGACATAGAGGATAAAAGGATTAGTAAAGATCTAACATGTCTCCTCTTGTTTCTTTTCCTTTTAGTGCATTCCACAACAGAAAAATGACAGTGACTGTGGGGTTTTTGTGCTCCAGGTAAGAGTACCACTTTTTAAAAATCAGTGGCCTGTATTGTTCATACAGTAAATGTCCTTTTTTTCAATTAAGCCTTTTCCTTTTCCTCAGTACTGCAAGTGCCTCGCCTTAGACCAGCCTTTTCAGTTCTCCCAGGAAGATATGCCCCGGGTGAGAAAAAGGATTTACAAGGAGCTGTGTGAATGCCAGCTAATAGACTAATAAAATGCAGCCAACCTAATTGTTCTGGCATTTCTGACAAGTTGCAGCTGGTGTTTGTGTACTTGAATTCTGAAAACTTCCGTGAATTTTGAGCGATTCTCAGCTGAGTGGTGTGGCCACTGTTGTTACCTCAATTTTTTGACAAGCTCTTTAACTGGCAGAACATAACAGAGCTGCCGCAAAATATTCCGTATGTCAGTTTGGTTCTCTTCTGTTCTTTTCTGTATTTAATATTTATTATCTCAGCATGCGTATAGGCAAAGCATGCAACTAAAACCATGAAACTGTAGATTTGGTGCACCTTTGAGATGTAGCTAGAAGTGACAAATACAGGTGATTTTGTCTGGAAACATAAAGATGCATGATATGTTTTCTGATGCAATAACGCTTTGAATGTATCAAAAAAAAATCAATGCCATAAAAAGAACAGCTAGAACATATTTGATAGTTCCATTGTCCCTGTTGTGGCTCTGTAATACTGAATTACCACTTTTTAGGGTGGCTAAACTAATCTACAGATTTAATTTGTGGAGACCCCTTTTTTAAATTGTCCTAATAAAGTTTGTTCTGTTAACATTTATCCAGCTGTCATTAGCAGCCTGTCCCTATAGATAAAAAGCAGCCTTTGCACAAGTAAAGCTTCAGCATTTGTCTGTGTGATAAAAAGTACAAAGGTGTTCAATCGGTCAGATTGATGGGATGTTCCTATATGCTGCAGAAGTCTCCATGATGTGTGTATTAAGAAGAATTATAAAGCTGGCCCTGAAGAGTCGTGGCTTGGATACTAACATAAACTCTTTGGCTGTAGCTGTTTAAATCTCAGATGGCTTTGAGTCATTTTTTGGTTCCTCTATGCGCAGTGCGATGTACCATTTGGGCATCTCTCCCTTCGGCTCTGATTTCAAATGAATTCCCTTCAAGCTTGTCGTGTTTAACCTCCCATTGGCTTTTACCTTTGTTCAAATATAAATTAATTCATTTCTGCTGCATCTGTTGTTTGATTGTCTCAAACATCCCTGGTTTTGTTTGCGTTTGGTAGCGCGACGGCTCTGGTTTAGAATAACAGCACTTGTGGTGGGTGCTGTACAAACACAACAGATTGTGCTGTTCTGCTCCAGGGGGGCGGGAGGCTGAGAGTCCAGCAAATTCATGCCACGTCGTTGTGCTGGACGGATTTAAATGGCAGTGGATCTTGAGACTTTGGGGTTTTGCCTTGATCTGTAAACTATGATGTGTTCCTTGCTGAAGAGAGCTAGATTTGTTTGAAGAGGCTGTTGTATGGGACTGCTACACCAGCAGAAGTCTATGCTGTGTTTTTTCTGCCAGATAAAGGAGTGAGCCCAGAGGAAAACTATGCTAAACATCATCTGCTGCACAGCTTCACTTTGTGTCTGCCCATAGCCCTGACTTCTGATGGAGGAAAACCACTTTGAGTTCCCTGTCTTGCAAATTAATTCAGGCTTGAGCTAAACCAGGTGCAAATCCCTCCTAGATTACGGGAGGGAGAAGTGGGGAGTGCCAAGCGCGCTCAGGCTGGGAGATGCTGTGTTGTGCTCGAGAAGGAGCTGCAGCGGTATCCCCGTGTGTTCCCACTTCCCCTTGCTGGCAGCTGGCAAGGGCTGGATAAATTTAGCAAGATAAGGAAGGCCTTAAGCACTTGGTTAGATAATTTAAACAAGGAACATATTGAATCAGGAAGAACCTTAAGACCCAGATTGGCCAAACATGCATTTGCCCATCGTATGGTGCAGAGCACCCCATGGCACGTGGTTTCTTGGTGTTTCCCTGAAGTGTTACTGATAGAAACAGTGGCACCTTCTTGGGGCAAGTGACTGTGAGAGCTGGAGGGTGACTTCCATGAAAACTGAGCCTTGGGATGTAGTTTCCCATGTGCCGGGGTGGAACATGTGAGCCAGCGCTGCCATTCTTGTCTTCCCTGTGCACTGCTGTCGCATGAGTGGTACAAATGCTTAATGCTGCCGTGGGTTGGGACCGGCTGAACCGATCCAGGTTCAGACTAACACAGCCAAAAGGCTGCTCTTAGCCCGGAGAACAGAGGAGTTCTCACCTCAGTGTGACTTGTCACTGGATGTGTATCCCAGCATGCATGAAGGGGGAGAATTGGGTGGCCAGGAGAGTACATGAAAGCAGTGCCAGGTTTGGATGCAGGCAAGTGAAGCTGTGTGCTTAAGCAAGGCTCCCTGCAGAAATTGAGTGAAATGCAGAAAGGGAAGTGCACAAGAAAGCTGCCTTTATTTTCAAAACTTAAGCTGTTTGGTAACAAATCTTGAAGGGTGTGCTGTGGCCGTGTACCAGTCTGGGAGACGCCATGCCTTCAAGGAAGACTTATTTTTTGTGGAAATTGTCTTGCTGATGGATATTTTTCATTGCATGGGAATGTGTTTGGGCACTGGACCACAGGTTGTCTGTTCCTGAAACTTGGTACTTACTACTGGTTGGTAGGAATCCATCTTCCTCTGTAGGAGAGGTTGGGAGGAGTCTTTAATCACGATCTTCTTGTCAGTGACATCAGTAAAAGGACGATATTTCTGTGAACTTTTAGTTTAATGGGATCGTGGGTGCTTTGAAGCACGTGCATCTGTGTACCAGATCATTGGAGAGGAGGGGGGTTTGCTTTTGATTCTGCTGCCTTGTGAACTGGGGTACAGGGTGGGGAACGATGCATGTTGGAAAGTACTTCTTATGTGCTTTCTTGTCATCTAGGGGTTTGCTGACAAGTGTTCCAGTCGGTTATGGGGCAGTACAGAGGAGTTTCACTTGGGTCTCCAGCTGTGAACACACCAGTGAGAGGCCTCTAAAAAAAAAGAGGAGGGGAAATTGAAAACAGAGCTAATGTAAGCAAAGTATGTTGGTGCAGGGTTGAAATTAATCACAGGCAGTTAGAATCTCAGACTCTGTAATGGTGTATCCTGTGAAACTGGACTAATTAACTCCTCCTTGAGAATGTCTTTGATGCCTTAAAGGAGATGGGCTCCATAATCTGTAGTCATTTTACCAGTTCTTAAAACATTCAGAACTGTGTAGAGTGTTTTTATTATGAGAGGCACATTTATGTGGATGTAGTTATGGCTGTTAGCAATTCCATTAATGTGATCCTCAGAATTTCATAAATCGTTCTGAACTGGTGTGCTGATCCTTAAATTTCACGACTTGTTCTGTGGAGATTGTCTCACTGTGCTGATTTATACAAATGGTCCCAGAACTGGTGAAGCCTCCATCTTGTGAGTGACAAATTTAAGCTACCTGAGCTGTAATAAACCTTAAACACAATTGGAGATAAATTATTACTTTCCATTTTGTTTGCTTTAATCTGTAGTTGAAAATGACTGTGCAGCTGATGTAAATTAAAAAAAAAAATGCAAAACGTGGCCTTGATTCTGCATGGTAAGTAGAGAAATGCCTGTTGCTGAGCTGTTAGATACTTAGGGAATGGAGGCTGGACCTTTGTGTTACGTGATGGGCTGCTGCTGCGTTCTCTCCTGCCCCTTCAGAGCGCGAAGGTGATGTTCTTGAATGTTCGCTTGCACCCATTACTGAGCCAGACAGGCTTGGAAAGAGTTGCTGGCTTGTGTTGAATCTCTAGTGTAATGCTTAACTTACCTTTACTTTCTGGGAGTTTTGATTGGCATTATCTACTGTAGCATTTGAGTTGCTGTGAAAATTCAAACCTTGGGAAGTGACATAGACTTAACGCCACCGAGCAACAACTGTGTTTTGTGGGTGTGTTCTTGCGCTGAATGAAGCCCATGGTCGTGTGAAGTAATAAAACCAAGTTTTACCGTAAACCTTATTTTCTTTCAGTGGTTTGGTTTCACTTTATTTTTGAAAGTAACTGGTGTGATGGTTGAGAGAGTGTTTGTAGCAGCTTGTTTTGGGATCTGTGTTATTAGGAGAAGCCTCTCCAGCTGATTAGTTCAATAACTCTGAACTATATGCTAATGGTGTTCTCTGTTCCATAGCACCACAGTGATAAAACTTACTGGGCTTTGAGCTCTGACAACATACAAGATTGGAGATGTCACATGTTGCATAAATAAGGGTGGAAATCTTGTGTTAGACACTTCCTACTAAGGTGGCATTTAAAAAACACAGATCTGTCAACAGAACAGGTAGGACTTAAATTGCTTTTCCAGATCACACTAAATTAATGCCCGTCTTGTATTGCTTGTTGATTTAGCTGTGTAACTACAGAGTTAAATCTTGTCTTTGCTGAATTTTACAAAGCCATACAGCTTGTGAATTTGTGGTAATGGGGGGAATGAAGGCTTAGCAAATGTCTCTTTAAGCTATTAATCATGAGGCTGGCAACATCATTGTCTTTATTACATTCATAATTTAAAAATCCTATCATGGAGGAGGAAACATAGATGCTTGTTAAATATATTATTTCAGGGGAAAGTACTGAGAAATCAGATTGTTAAAGTACAGAATCATAAGAGACACTAGAGCCTTGCCAGGAACAATAATTACTATTTGTATGTAATAGGCATTGGGAAAGAAAGAGATGAGTCTGGTTTGCTTGTGCCTGAACTTAATGGATTTTATGAGTAGCCAACTAGAAGGATTTGAGGATTGAATTTTGTTTTCAGAGCATGTAATATTACAAACTATAGAGCTAAAACTGTTGCAAACTGGGTGAAATATCTTGAGAAATCAACTGGTTTGCTGTCTCAATACAACTAACCAGAATATGTGCAAAGCAGCTCCTGCCTGAAATTCTAATGAGTTCTTATTCTTAATTCTTGTGTTTGATTTCAGCTTTGCTGGTAACTCATCTCCCCTAATGTGGCACTTTGTTGAGGCCGCAGATGTTTGCCCAATGCTTGTGTTACCTGGGGCTCTTCACAGGCAGCTTTGGGAAGTGGCCAGGAGCGGAGGGATCAGAAACCCGTTGGGGTATCTGTTTGCACCGCCTTGTGATAAATGTGTCATGGGAAGAAGGGCAGGGGAGAAGCTGAGCTTTAAATAAGATGTATTTAACTGGATAATGTGGGTCAGGTCATGTTTATGGTACGTGGGCTTGATATAGACAAGGAACCATCTTGTTTATGAAATCCTTGGGGCTGAGTGGGAGAGAAGTGGGGGGGGAGATGCCTTCTGCAGGGACGATTGCTGAGTGCACAGGGACGCTGTGCCTCGCTTCGAGTATTTTAGATCGACCTAGTGCAGGCAGCAACTGCAGCAAAAGGAAGAAACTCCCTCTGCAGCGTTCAGCAGAACATCACGTTTGTTTAGGGCAGTCGTGGCTTGACAGTTTATCCTCAGCATCTCTGACAGCTCCAACCTATTGAAAAGCAGACGAATGTGCTGCTGCTCCTCTGCAAACACTGGGCAGGGCTGCCCCAAGGGTCTTCCAGATTGAGTCAGTTCCAGCTCACCTTTCAGTTCCTGGCTTTTTGGGGGTCTCAAGGTTGTCTTGGTTTTGGTTTCTTGTTTAATTTTGGTTTGGTTTGGTTTGGTTTCTTTAAGATGTCTGAGATACAGAGAAGTTTTCAAGTATGCTTTCAATACATATATTCCCTTCTTAGTCAAGAAACTTGTCTTTGGAGATCTTCTTTCAGTTTTGCATATTGAAGTGCTTGTGTTTCTCATGCAATTAGTATGAGAAGGCAATCTTTAAATGCTACTATTAATGGGCAGAGAAGAGACTTCAGTTTTTGGCAGAGTTTTGTCCTCTGGGGGATCACACTTCAGATAAATGTGTTTTTTCCTTTAGAACATAAATATAGCTAAATGATGCTGAAAAGCTTCAGTCTAATGAAATGCAGTGCCTTAGGTTTATGACCATTTAGGATTCTTGTAGGCACTCGATTGTCCCCAGAGGGGATGCCCAGCCTTTAGAAGAGAGCAGGACGTGCTTCCAGAGGTTCAGTGCTGCATAGTAAACGGGGAGCACACAGGTTCGGTTCCCAAAATCACTATTTGGTCATTTTGCCAGAACATCCATTAGAAACTGAGCACTGAGGTCGTGGTGAAGTCCTTGGCAGGGCTGTGGCTCGTGGCCATGGGGGTACCTGGGTGCAGCCTTGAGCCGGATGGCTCCTCCCCGGGCACGCTCCGACCAGCAGATGTCACGCACGGACCATCAGCACCAGCATCTGCTGCGCGCTGCAGCTCCCTGCCCGTGGATCCACCAAGCCATGGTGTCAGCTGGTGCCGTGTCGCCTGCCACGTTGGTTGTTGTCCTTCTCCCGCGTTTCTCAGCAAAGTCTGCACCGCACTTGCAAGAAGAATGTGTATGTTAAACCAACCCTCCCTCCCCCATCAAATCCACTGGAAATCCCTCTGTATCAAACATGTGAGTGTTTGGCTCCGGCACAATTACTCCAGAGTCCCATCAATTTTACAAATTGGCCGAAACGTTTTTTTGGTAGAGAAGTCTTGCATACCAGAAGTCTTGAGTCTGATCAAACTGCTGCCCTACTGTAGATCATGACTGTTATTTTTATAACTCTGTATTACCATGGCAAATGCTGGTGGCGGGGGGGAGAAACCACATCAGTAGCGACTTCTGTCTGATTTGTGGTCTTATGCTTATAACTTGACATGGTTTTGCAAATAACTAAACAAAACCAGGAATTCGTTTAAGGGGGGAAATAAAACAAAATTCCAAAAATCTGCCGCATCAAATATCTTGTGTGGAGAGTCTGACTTGCTCACAGTTTGGATCTTTTAATGGAAAATGGTTCAGAGCAGGAATAGGAACCGGTCGCCCTCTGTTAGGCCATTGGGGCTGTGCTGGGGCTGTCAGCTGCTGCCGAGTTCTGTGACAGCCTCTAGGCCATGAAGTTTTTGGAATTTTTATTTAATTGCTGGTGTCTACTCAGGCTTTATCCTAAATTTAGTAACATTCAGTGCTGCTTTTTATCTGTAATACCTTTATAAATTCCCATATAATCTGCTCTCTAATTTTAAAGCCATCTGTCATTTTTGAGCCGTATATTTTCCAGCTTTAGAAGGTCTTGTTGAAGGAAAATTTAAATTCAAGGCCTACTGAAAACGCATTTTTCTTTCAATTATTCATCTGTTAAAATGCCTTTGAACTTATGTTTGTGTAGCTGGTGCGAGCAGGGGGGCAGATGCCGGGATACCTGGTTAGTTCTCGCACCAACGCCGCATCCATGCACTGTTTGGCAGCAGTGGGAGCTCACTGTGTCCACCCCCCCACCCCAGGACCAATCTTCAGAGGTGTCCCCCATCTGTCACATGGCGTCCTGTTCACTAGGTGGCATTGCTTCCTAGTCTAAAAGCTTCTAGATACTTCATTAGTTATGTTAATCCACGCAGTGGATGGCAAGTGAACTGCGCTGCGATAGCTTTGCCCTTGTAGACTCTTTATTCCAGCTGTTTTGCTGATGAGATTTTGCGGGTTGATGAACCCGCAGCATCGTCATCCCATTTGGTGAAGTTCTGGGTCTAGGGAAGGCTTTGGCTTGGAAAACTTCAAAGAGGCTGTTGGGAAAATACAACTCAAACTAACCTTGCTGTTGGTAGCCAGCTCTGTGGTCCCAAATCCACCAAAGTCATTTCCCTCCTTGAGTTATTGACCTGGTTTATCATCTTTACTAAAGAATGCTAAAGTAACGTAGCTGCTGTGTGGGGTAGCTGGAGCGGGGTCGGTGAAGTCTTGCCTGTCCTAGAGCAGGAGCTGAGTGAGGATCCTGACCAACCCTGGACCAGCCCTGGGGGCAGGAGGAGAGGAAGGTGCTCTGGCTGGTTCTGAGCTCCTGCCCATCATTTGGGTGTTTTGACGGAAATTTGTTCATTTGTTTCTCAGGTAGCCCTATTATTTTACATTCTTCTGCCCTTCTCTGCCTTCCTACCTCCCTCATCCTCCTGTACCTTTTAGCTTTAATGATCAGATCAGTCAATTAAGGGCTGAGCTACAGTGGATTTAAGACGCCTGTCTGTTGCCAATGGGAATTAATTGGAGCCTTTGGGCTTTAAAACGAGGAGAGGAATTTTGGCGTTACAGGCTCATTTTAGTACCAGGAACACTTGGTTTGTCCATGGGACACATCAAGGAGGAAGATGTCAGGGTCTCTGTCAGGTGCAGCTCTCACCTGCGTAGGTGCCGGCCCCCCGGGTGTGTGAAGTCACAGGAACCTGCCAGGCTGAGAACTGCCGAACCTGCCAGAGGTGACAGATGCAAAGCGTGGCCAAGAGCAGGGCAGCAGCCTTGAATTTCTCGAGTGCTCATCAGCTCACGATATTGATGCTCTCCTCCCTTTGCAAGCAGTGGAGCTGTAACATCGGAGTTCAGACCTCCCGATGCAGCTCAGCTCTGAGCCTGGGCTCCAGCAAACCCTCACTTGGCTCTGATGAAAAGACAAGACAAAATAGTTTCTGAACATGACTTTTCGTGAACGAGCAAGATAAAAATAAATGTAAATTGAAGATCCTGTTTATCATATGTATTTTATTAAAAACTATAGAGTTGTTCATTCTTGCTGTGTAGTATAATTGCTAAAATATGATTTGTAACCAAATATAGCTGCTTGCTTTAAATGTGACAGTACTTCTTACTAGGGAGGATGATATGGTAAAGGAATGCTCATTTAAACAATTATAGTTTGGTTTTTGTATTCAAAACCTTAGCTTTTTCACTTTTAAAAAAGTGAATGTAACCTTCAGATTTTTTTTAACTTGAATTTTGTTGAACTGCACTTGGATGAAGAATGGTATGCAATTAAATTAAACAATATACTTTTAAAACTGGTTAAATACAGAAATGAAGCCTGTCAAACCCTGTTTTGCATTTCTAGGCGATTGAGTAAAAGGTAACGAATGTGACAGATTCTGGTCACAACAGGACGGTGACGCCTTTCATCAGGTGTCCAGGGCCTCTGTAGCCGTGGAGAGGATTTCCAGAAGTCACTTACGAGAGACCAAGTGCTTATATGTACTGGTTTAGTACCTACAGCTTTTAAAAATGGTTTGTGTGGCTTTTTTTCCTTTGAAATTCTAGAATTTGTAGCTCTTACCTTTCTGTAGTGGACTCAGATTTGTTTGGTCCAGGCGGGAAGACTCCCTGGTGTCCGTGTTCCTTGTGAGCTGGGCTGGGTGAAGATCACCTTGCCCTACACTTGTTAGCTGGGCTGGAAGCTGTTGGCATCGGGAGATGAGCTTCTGTGTGACAGAATGTACAGATATTTACACTGAAGTATATAAATTCATTCTTTGTTCCAGTCTAAAGACTGATGTGATGTTTAAGTGTGGGACACCATGCACCTAAGTAACTGAAGTTTTAGTTAAGGTTGCTGCTTTCTGGTTTTGTAATGCATTAAAAATCCCACATCCCTGAAACCATGATGACTGAGGGGTGAAGGCAGCATATCTCCATTTATTTAGGTAATAGATTACACTTAAGTCCTTGCCTTGTCATGTGCTGTTGCATTCAACTTTAGAACCAAGTTATTTTTTAAAAATGACATGTGAATGTTCAACTCAAATCACCTGCAGTTAGTCTGTTTTTAAAATCTAGTTGTTGATGACCCAAGAGAAGACACTGAAGGTTGTGATTTGGTTGCTGCTGTGCTGTACGTGGCACAGTTCCCGAGGCCCTGATTCTCTCTTGTCCTCAGCTGAAGGTTTAAACACTCGTTGGCTGAAGCTCAGGGTCGGCTGGAGAGCCGGTGTGCTGTGGCAGTCCTGGAGTGCAGGTAAATGCCTCTTCAGCCCTCTTCTCTGAGGTTTTCCAGTCGTGTCTCCACATCTTTCATACCCCTCTTGTGAGAGCCAGGTATAAGCTGTTTCAGAGATATATCTAAAAATCAATAGCCCCGAAAACGAATAAACAAGTTCCCTCTGATGTGAGATGAACATCTCCAAGAGCCTGCGAATGGCTCTGGGAAGGACCATCAAAACCATCCTTGGCCCTACGCCGGTGCCAGAGTTTTCATCTGGGGGAAAAGAACAATTGCATTGAAATTAAAATGCTCTGAAGAAACAATAACTCTTATTAGAATTAAAATTAGATTTTTATTTTCTGGAGTCAGTGAAAAGTCTCACATAGTTTCAGCCTGATCTAAACAAGAACATTGGGTTTGTTTAGGTGTCTCCAAAGCCACACTTCTGAAAGCTCATTCAACAAAATGCTTAAAGATTTTATTTCTGTCCCAAAGGTGAAAGAAAACAACTTCAAAATGTCAGAAATGTTGTTACCTGACGAGCTCTATTTTTTCTAAGGTCAGGGAAAAATGATGGATACCATAACAAGTGTTTGTGCTGTTACCTTTTAAAATATATATGTGATGCTCAAGTTCATAAACACAGTGTGTGCCTTTCAGAAGCGAAAAAATACCAGCGGAAAGCAGGAGTCCTTGGTCTGTTCCTCCTTGTTTCTTCTGAAATCGATTTTTGTTTTAAGTTCTTCTGGTGTAAATAATTTTAATGAAAAGGAGAAAATTGCTAGGTGGAGTTTATCATCTGGAATATATAGGCTCAGATGGCTTCTTGAAATACAGAAGACAGGTGAGCAGAGCTCCAAGAGCCCTGGAGAAATAGTGTACAATTCTTTAAAAAGAATGCTTTTTTAAAAACCCGAATCTGTTGTCCTCCTGCAAGCTGGTTGACCTGGTGCAACCCAGTCCAACTGCCTCACAGCCCTCTGAGCAGGGCTGGAGAGCAGGTGAGGAGGTTTAATCCTCCCTGCTTCTATTTTCCCAAAATGGTGACCCCAAGAGATGTGGGAAGCACACATTAATGGAGGGGATGGGGAATAGGGGACTTGAGTAAGGTCATGATCCATCCCACGGGGATGTCCAAATATTACAGGTCCTGCTCAGCAGAGTATTTGTGTTTGGCTGTAAATTAAGCTGATTCCTTGCTTGGATCAGGTCACCTGTTCACAGGAATTTCTTCTATAACTCATCTTTCTGACAGGGCCATGTGAAGTGGTGCTTTCGACAATTTCAGGTTGATCCATCCGAACTCCTGCCATCATCAGCAGGGACTGAGTTGCCAGATGTGGTGTCTCTGGGAGAAAGGGTTCGTGGGAAAGCGAGAATGCTGAGTCTGTGATGTTAGTACTGCTGTCTGCCCTCCTGGGCAGGGGGGACAATCCTGTCCCAGCCCTGGGACTGAGGGAAATTAGAGTCAGCTTTTTTTTCTCTGAACTAACAGTTCAGGAGCACCTGGTGGTACCAGCTGCTGGCGGGACTGGAGCTGCTGTGGGTCTGGACAGAGGGGGAACATCCAGCTGTGGTCCAGCTCCTCAGTGACAACAGGAACGTGAGTGCATGTCCTGCTCCTGGCCCTCTCTTCACCTTCCCTCTGGTGCTCACACTTACTCTGTGCTCCCATTTTGTTCCTACTGTGTGCTTTTGATAAACGTATGTAGGTTTGAGGGAAACCAAAGAGGAACAGAAACACTTGAGTTGGATCGAGACCACCTGGGTCCCAGCCCGTCTCCTTCCAGGTGAGGGTTGCATGCAGGAATGTGTGCATCTACAGAGCTTTGTGTTGTCCAAAAAACTCTTGTGATTTTCCTTTTTACTGATCAGGCGTTATCTGAGGTTGTGATTCAAAATTTAGCTTGTGTGTCTCTTGCCCCACTCCCCATCACCTTCATTGTGGTCCTGTAGAACACCCTCACCCTCCTGCTCCTCCTTGTCCAGCCTTTCAGGGGCTGGTACGGATACACCCTGGTCATACCCTGGTCGTTTGAATGGCCCTGCTGTGCTCCTCTCCCTGGTCCCCTCCCTGTGGTTTTGGCACAACATGGCAATGACCCTGTGCTGGGTCACATTTCTGCTTGTGCCTCTGCCATCTCCGTGTGGTGACCGTCCCCGAGGCCTTGCGGCAGCAAACAGGAACCGCTGTGCTCACTCCAGTGGGCGTTAGAGGGGGTCCCTAATGCTTTGCAGACCAATTTTCTCTCTGTTATTGTTTTAAACTCCCTGTTAGCCATTCCTGCTTCCCAGGTTTCCGTGTGTTTCAAATTATTTTCCCCAGAGGCATCGACGGCATTTTTCCAAATTGAATCTCATTTATTTTCTACCCAGGTTTCCAATCTCTCTGGGGCCCTTTGTATTATTTCTCAGTCCGCACTGCCGTGTACAATATATCCTAATTTAGTATCGTCTGTGAATTATATTACCATGCCCTTTAGTTCCTCTTCTATTTAATGAAGATATTTCCAAGGAAAAAAAAAAAATCTAAACTACATTTTATTGAAATAAGAAGGTAGAGTCTTAAAAACTCCTTTGTGGGTTTCCAATATGAATTCTAAATCTTTTTTAAAGAAATCTTCAGCACTTTAAAGAGAAATTAAAACCTTCAAAGTATCGGAGTTGGTAGGTGTAAAAATTAATCAGTTTTTCAATTAGTTGAGACCTCTGTCCCCATGTAGCAAGCTCTATTGCAGTGCAATCTCCAAGGGTGACAGAGACATCATCTGTGTATTTGCAGCAGAATTTTTTTTAAACCAGCACCAAACATATGTTTGAATTTCTCAATAAATTTGTTCGCCGTCCCTTCCTGACCTCTTCGGGTTTGCTCTCACTGTTCTCACAAACATGTACACTGGCAAGAATGATGCTGAAGCAGCATATTTTAATGCAAAGTGTGCAGGCTTATTCATAGGAAGCGATTTTCAAATTCATAATCATGAATATTTTGCACTGTAAGGTTGATTCTGTTGTGAGCTTTTTATTTATAAGCTAAGCAGCACTGCCTGTTGGTGCCAGCCCAGGAGAACATCGTGGCTCCGTGACGGGGAACGAGCCATGCTACGGGAGCTGTGCGTCCTATCAGAACAGCTCAGATTTCCGACTGAATAGGGAAATAGCTCTGGCAGCAGGCAATTTGCTGGAGATACGTATTCTGAAATATTTGCTGCATAATTTCTAGCAATGAGCAATTTCATGGAGACTATGATCTGCTTGTGAAGAGAAATAAGGTGTAAATTGGACGAATAAATTGTTCTCTGCAAATGCTTTGCCAGCTCTCGAGGACTTCTCTCCTCTTGGAGAAGCGCTACAGCTCGCTGGTGTCTTCAGTCCTCTGTGTATTGGCGGTTTGACCCTGTGTGCAAACTCCTGCTGGGGGGGGCATCTTAAACACCCCATACTTGGGCACACAATGCTGTGTGAACCCCCCGGCAGCCAGTCTGCATCTTGTCCCCTCCCTGGGACCTTTGCTCTACCAGGGGGGACAGCCAGGCCGAGCAGCCCTGCTGTCAATTGGGGGGGTCACCGGCTGCTGGGAAATTCCTGCTCTGCTTCATCCTCGAGAACATGAGCTACAGGGGTACGTGTGAATCGGGACGTGTGGTGCTCTCTGGGAGCAGGAAGGCTGGTGTTGCAGCCTGCGAGCTGCCCTGCGGTGTCTTGGCTGACAGGCTTCACTGCCTGCCTTTCTCAGTCCTCTCTGCAGATGTAGGGGCTTCCCCAGGGATGAGGAATCCCCTGTCTCCTGGGGCTGTGCCACCGCCGCGGGCTGGGCCGGGGATGCTCCGGGTGCAGCTGCCGCCTCCCTCCTGCTGGTGTGCAGCAGCTGTGGGGAATTAGAGGAGCCTTGGGGCTATTCTGGGAGATTCCCCACCAAGGGAGATTCCTGAGGTTTCCGGAGCAGAAAGCTGGCTCAGAGCTGCCTGCCTCCGTGCCAGGCTGGGCTGATGTGGAGCTGGGCACGGGGCCTCGCGAGGAGAAGGATCCCACAGGCAGAACAGCGGGATCCTGCAGCAATGCGGCAGCTGGGGGCTGCAGAGATGAGTGGTGGTGGGTCTGGCCGTGGTGTTCGTGACCTGCAAGGTTGGTTCCAGCCAGGGCGGCTGGGACGTCCCTCACATGGCAGGCAGCTGGCTGACTTCAGGCAGGGGCTGCAGGACATTGCGTGGCTGTCCCTGGGTCAGAGAAGATGTAACCGCTGCTTTGGCTCAGGGGTTTCAGAGGCAGCAAAGAGAAAACTTTGCCCTGTTCACCATTACTTTGTGAAAACTTTAGCCCTTGGGATTTTTCCATTTCTGTTTCTGACTCTTGCCTGCAGAGAGGTGCCTGGCTTTAAAAAAAAGCAACAAAACTTGCTCATCTTGTGAATAGGGACATGATTCCCTTTAATTTCACCTGCGAAGGTGAGAGCCTGATTGTTCGTACCCGTGTGCTAATTCATGTGTTCCGTGGAGCAAAAGCCTTCCAGAAGAAGGGTGTAAAAACCACATAATGTGAAGCAGTAATGGTTGCACTAGGACTTGTACATAAGCTTGCAGGGGTATGGAAAACGCTGGGTCCAGCTGCCTCCTGTGTAGCTTCAGATTGGATTAAGCTGTTCTTCATTTGTTCTACTTGAAGGCCAGGTCCCCCTTTTGTCACCAAAACCACCTTTCCTTTAAGTCATGGTCATGATGGGAGGCTCCAGCTTGGTGGGAGATGTTGTGTTACTTAAGCAAGTGTTTAGAGAGCGGCACATCCTCAGGGACAGTGGTGGCTTTATCCCAGGGGACAGATCCAGACCTGTCCTCCCCCTCCTGGGCCATGGGCCAAATACAGAATTCTCTGACCGAGCGTCCTCCCTCCCCTTTATCAATAATTTTAATCGTTTTAATAACGTCCCCTTGCACGGATAGGATTACGATTAGAAAATGTCAGAGCCTTGTTATCATCTAATTAGAGTCACATTTCAACAGAATAGAAAGGAAAATCTTCAAGTGCTGCCTTGTGCAGTGAAATGGGAAGAAAGTGATGATTTAAACCAGCTGCGGGCCGAGCCCCGGCTGCAGTCCCGCCCGAGACGGGGGGCACGGCGCAGGACGAGGCGATGGTCCCTGGTCGGAGCCCTCTGAAGCAATCAGTGCAAACTGCTCCCAGATCGCTTTTGTAAAGCGAAAAACTCCGGCGCGGTCCAGTAAAAACAATCAGGCTGTCAAGTTTGCTGTCTAACAGCTGAGGGGGTCAGAGCAGCAACACAACACAAACGAAAATAAACACCACCTCGCTCTGCCAAAAAGCCTTTATCACTCTTCTGGGAGAGAGGGAGGCACTTTCAGATGGCTTTAACTTTTTCCTTTTTTTTTTTTTTTTTTGTTTGTTATTGTATGCTTAAATGTGAGCAGAGAGCTCGGATCTCTTCCCGCCTTTCTCCTAATGCCATTACAGCAGGCAGAGGTACTTGGGGTTTTGTTCGCTTAGGAGAGCCTCTTTGTTTTCCTTTTGTGAGGAGGAGGTCGGAAAGGCAGTGGGGAGAGCGGGTGTGTGCGGCCCCTTAACCCCTTGGAAGCTGCCTGGGAGTTTTGCTTTGGCTCAGCTCATCCTCTGGCCTTTGCAGCACATCCCAGAGACCATCCCGGTGGGGAGGATGTGCGGCTGTGGTGAGTGAGGGACAGGGCTCTGCTGCGGTGCTGGCGTCTGTGTGGCATTCACGGTGACTCAATGCCTGGTGGAGGCTCCTCCAGGTCTGATGACCCCGAGTGCTGCAGCAAAGCATGAGCAAAGTTGCAAAACTGTTTATAAATAAGGTTTTGCAGGTGCTGGAGCTGCTGCACAGCCCAACTGGCCGCAGGGAGGATGATGCACACGCTGGCCCCTCAATCCCTTCGCACAGAGCCCCTTTATCAGCCGCCCCGGGACGCTGCCCGCCCACCTGCCCGAGCAGGTAAGGTCTGCCAGTGAAGCAGGGGGCTTGGTCAGGAACTATAAACCCCAAATCTGCTGCAGCTGTGAGCCCAGTCCCTGGCACAGACACCGGGAGCTGAGGGTTGTGGTCCCGCTGTCATCCCTACGGGACAGGCAGAGCTGCTTGCGCTTGGCCAGATCACAGGGTGGGGAGAGAAAAATGGAGCATTTGCCTCAAACGTAGTGCCTGGTCATGCCTCACGCCACTCTGTAGGGATGCTCCCCTCAAAACATGAGCTTAAAAGTAGCAGCATTTCGGTGCTTTGCTGAGGGGAAGCGGGACTTGGATTCATCCATGGGTTTAGCAAACTGAACACGTCCAAGGGTCTGGGCTTCAGCACCCTCCCGAGGGCTGAAACATCTCCCCCTCTTGATTCTTGCCTTTGGGAGCCTGTGGAAGGAGCAGAAGGACTGTGGCCACCTGCTTTCGCAGTGCTCACCAGCATTACACTGGTGTTTCGTGACGGGAACACCTGCTGTGCGGAGGGGGCTGGACCCCGGCACCAACCAGCCCCACATAATAAATAACAACAGTAAAAATAGTTATCGCTTAAATAGCTCTTTAAATCATCAGGATGCTGTAAAACCCCAACCGCTTAATCACAAGCCTCTTTCTTGATGTTTACAGTGAACTGAAATTTTTGGTCTCGGAGGAAAATGTATTTTCTGGTGCCAAGAGCTACATGCGGCGGGGTCAGCAGCTCTGCCGGGAGCAGGACGGGGCCACGTTGGAGGCAATTAAAGCTCAGGTGTCACATCGGTGCGTCAGAGGGTCCCAGCCCGCTGCCGGGGGCTGTTCCCGAGCCAACACCCCTGCACTGTGGCTCTGTAGCCGCCTTCCCAACTCCTGACATTTGGGACTCGTTATATTTAAACAGGTGCATAGTTCAGCCATGGCCAGGAACCCACCTCTGGCAGTGATGGCTATGGAGGGTGGCACCCAGCTGCCCGTGCCGGGGGCCAGCGGTGGCATTTCTGCCGAGCAGAGCTCTCCCCGTCCTAATTCATCCTAATTTTAAATGAGCTGCCACCACCAAGAAGGAGCACTTCGAAATATCATCCAGCCAAAGCGTCTTCTGTGCGAGCTGAGGGTCGAGGATGAAGCGGATCCAATCTCTGGTCTGTGATGTTTTGGGGCAGGGAAAGCCCTTCCCCTCCCCGAACCAGGTTGGGCAGATTTGGGAAAGAATATTTTTTGGGTCGGTGTTTTCCAGAGCTTGGGGAAAGAGAGGGGATTTTCTTTAATCAACATGAAAACCATCTCTGATTTCATTTTAGAGCATGCTAAAATGTTTCATTCCACCTGATGAGAAGCGTTGCATTTCATTTTGTACTTTAATTAATTTTGTGATCCTTTAATTAGGCTAATTTCAAAGAAAAAAGTGTTTCTCACAAAACTGGAAGTCAAAACATTTTGAAGATCATTTCTGCCTCTGAAACATTGCTTTTAAAGCATTAGACACTCTGCTCTCTTTCTAGAAACCCAAGTTAATAATTCCTGCCTTTGCAGAGTTTCCAAATGCCTTGGGAGTTCAACCTGAGGAGGGCTTTAAAAAAAGGCCCTTGTTCCTCAGAAAGTGAGCACTGCAGGCTGTGATCCGGGGATGAAAGGGGAGAGGGTCTCATCTCAGACCTTCCCGCTCCTGGAAAACCTGAGGCCGCTGGCAGGTACAGAGGGAACCGGAGCCCATCGCTGGATGCGGCTCCCGTGACTTTCGTCAGCTGGGCAAACTCCAGCAATGGCAAAATCTCCCACTGCCTGAGTCATTGCTCAGTACAAGGACGCAGCGCAGGACCTGGGATGGAGCCTCTTGAGGTATTATCTCCTGCTGAAGGGGCTTTTTTCCTCCTGTATCGTGTGGCTGCTGCAGTGGGCTACGAGTTTGAGGATGAGTCCCCATGGAGAGCCCTGGGCTGGGCCTCTGCCAGCTCCAGCTTCACGTCCCTTTGGCACTGTGAGTATTCAGGATCATCTGGCAATTTCCCAGATTTTAGTTTCACTTTAATGCACTGCCTTTTTCAGGCAATTACCAAAATAGGATCGTGTACTTTAATACATGTTCATGTAGTATTATGGCCAGTAAATGCCACTCGGAGGCCCCATGGGTATCCCAGAGCCGTCTGGGCACACCTGAGCTCAATGCAATCCTGCGTGTAGAGGAAAAAAAATTACTTAGAGAAAAGCATTAAAAATCCAAATGGACTGCTGCAGCTGCACCACAGGCTTGAGGGGACAGATGCTCGGCTGCTGCTCTCGTGCTGTCCCTCCACACACAAGAATCGCCAGTAGCAGTACGGAGGAGACCTTCAGACCACACTGAGCCCTAAATGAGGAAACTGCTCATCTGCTGAGCACCAGCAGAGCTCAGGCACAGCAGGACTTCAGCTGAAGAGCCCACTGCCCTGTACAGGTAAGTCTGTGTTTGTCACCCTGGGATACTGCTGGGTGCTCTGACAGGCCAGCCATTCCCAAAGCCTGTGGTGGTTCTCATCTTCTTGGGCTCCATGGACCAGTGGCATCCACCTGCCCGATGTCCCTGCAGGAGAAAGGGGCTCGCGGATAGAGCCAGGTACAACCACCAGCTCTGCTATACCCATAGCTCCCATTTAAAAACCCACAGGTGATGGGAGGAAAGTGCCATCCTAGAGCAGGACAGCTGGCTGATGCTGAACCCATGAGATGAAGGGAGATTTCAGGAAACTAGGAAATTATTTGAGGAATTTAGCAGCACCCTCACCCCTGGAGGAGGTTATCACAGGCCTGGCAAGGTAAGCTGTTGCTTTTTCTAGATCCCTCACTGGTGTTTCATGTATATGAAGTTCAGTTTATAATTGGATTACTGCTTATTGATCCAACTTTGCATTGGGCAAAAAAGTCTTGTCGGGACACTCAGAAAGTGGATGATCAAGAAGCTGACTGCTGTTGTGTATGGCTTTTTGTATGCAATATTGAAAGGACAACAGGTACCAGATACATCAACTGCTTTTGGGCAGTTTTATGGTTTGTTAACAAGACAGAGGGCGGCATTAGCAGGAGAGAACTTCACACCGTGCTCAGTGTGGCAGGGACACGTGTGAACACAACCCCTCTGCAGGCACACAGCTGGGTTTTACTGGACGTGTGTCTCTGGATTCACTCAACTGGTGGGAGCGTGTTTCCTCAAACCACTGACCTGCTCCAAGCCAGCCTCCGCAGGTTTTTCTTCATGTCCCTATGCCTAAGTGTATTTTGTCTGCTCAGATGATTAGAAGTCAGTACTCAGAGGCTCACGGAACAAAAGGCTTTCCTTGAGGTGGCATTTGCATTTGAAAGGCAGGATGGCTGTTCCAGGGACTTTGCTATTCCACAGACTTCTTTGGTGGAGTCTCCTGGCTCCATTCTCATAGTGCTTAATTTGGGGCTTCATACTCTGATCCCAGCAACCTGCATCTGGCTTGAAGCCACCCTTAATGGTCCTGTCTTGGTGAGGTTTGGAGAGCCATCTAGCTCCAGCACAAATTGCAGCGCTCGGAGGATGGCTGTGATTTCTGTCCTGCTGCCCCCGGTTCCTGGGAGCTCTCCTGGCAATCAGCAGATGATATGACTCACGCTCAAGGAAGCCAGAGCCACTCCAGCCTAGCATGATATTTTGATTAGTAAGAGGCTGGCATAGGAGCCGAGAGGTTCCTGCCCGTGTGCCAGGCCGTGGGCGTTATTCCCCCGCCACGCTGGGCTCTCGCTGCGGGGGCTTTGGGAATTGGGTACGTGCACCGTGCTGGGGTGCACACTTGCACCCCACCTTCCCTGCGATGGCTGAGGAGCTCCAGCTGACTGGCCAGCCCACCAGGATGTGCACAGCCTTGCTGTCCCTGCAGGATCGGGCTTGGTCCCCACGGGGCAGCTTTACTTTTGCAAGCAGGGCTTTGGTGACACAGCGTCATAGCCCAGCCCTGCCTGGCCCCTCGTTTCATTGCACATGGATTTTATGGCCGGAAGTTGGGCTTTGTTTGCCTAGAAACCAGGGCAGCTTTGCAGGAGTGTGACTTAGGTCCCCAGATGTGTGGGCGAGATGGGAAATCGCATACGGTCACACCTATATAAGTGTGCGCAAGCTGGGACGTGCTCAGATATGCAGGCTTTTATCAGCTGTGCCTACTTCTGGAGGTGCCTGGTTAATTTATCAACTGAGAAGCTCCATCTCGGTAAAAATCTCATTTCCATATTCTTTCCAGATGGTCAAGATGCCACAGAGACAGTTTTTGAGTAAATAACTTGCTTCTTCACACAACCCACTGTCAGCCTCCCAGCCAGCCGCCCCAGATGGCTGCGGAGTCCAAGATGGTACCTGGGTCGTGAAAGGAAGCACTGAGCCGCATGAATAATAGAACCAGTGCGCTGCGACGTGGTGGAGCGAATACTCTTCATTTGCGGCTCTGGATTCGGGGTGAAGGATGATGGGCTGCTGGAAAGCGGCAATGCGCCTTCCCGGGAGCGGGTTCGTGGCAGTGGCAGGGACTTCGGTGGCCCTGGCGATGGAGGTGTCCTGGGGATGGGGGTACCCTGGGGATGGGGCTGAGCCCAGGCACAGGGTGGCTGTGTCAGCGCCAGGCTCAGCAAGCAGCCGTGCACAGCTCCTGCTCCCCTACAACACCGTTTCCTTTTCGCCACGGCCTGATCGCGAGTTAAAACCAAAAGGTTAAGAGTGTTTAATTATGCTGATGCTTTCCCAGCGCATTAAACAAGAGGATAAATAGACTACGGCGTGTTATTTTGGATTGGATTTTGTTTTTCAAACAAGGGGAGGGAGGCAGGAGGCTGCGGCTCCTTGGCAGCTGTCACACGTTCCGCGTTTGATGGTGTCAGTTGTGTCTGTTCAGAGGTGTTTCTCTTGCCGCTGTCAGCATTTTCCAGGGAAGGCTGAATTCATTGGTACAGTCTGTTTGCTGTCCACATATTCACAGTTCATGTGTTACATTTTACATAAAGTAAACTTAGCAAGGGGAAAACTAATTCTGCAGTTCTTCAAAGCTAATGCACAGTAAATATATTCTGACACTGACAGGTATTTCTTATTAAATAGCTCTGAACTGCAGTACTAGGTTTTGCTTAAGTGGCATTATTCTCCCCAAGCAAAGACAGTTCATTTATTAGTCATTCTGAAAACCAAATAACAAATATTATTCTCTAAGCAAACTAAACAAACCATTTAAAAGAGCCTGTCTGAAATGATTAAAGTACAGTGTCTGAAAAGCAGCTGACATTTTAGTGCCAAAATACCATATGGAGACTCAAGTGCTTTATTAACATCCTTTGACCTAAGCTGCAAAATCTCCCGACACCTTTGAGCGGCGGAGCAGCCTCCCTGCGTGCGAGCGAGAGCGCCGAGGAAAAGCTTCCTGCCAGTTCTTAAGATGTCATTTTGGCACACCGAAGAGCGAGGTGCAATAATTGAAGGGCTGGATGTGAGCAGATCTTTTTGATTTCTGCCAGAGATATGTCGTAAAATAATTCAGGGAAGCTGAAAGCGCGGGCTTTCAATTTACACCATAAAAAATAAATATATAGCGTTTCTCTTGCCTTCTTACAGCTCTCTCTTTTTCTCTTAACTAAATATTTCCTTTCTTCTGAGCGTCAGACATTATTTCTAGCTTTCAGGCATGCAGAATAAAAGAGTGTGTGCACTTATATATATTTATTTATGGTCTATGTGGGGCTGCGCTTGTGTATCCCCAGCTCCGCTCTGAAGATTTCCTTCACGAGCAGGAAAACAATTTTGTTCTTGCAGGTCAGACAGAATAACTGATACCGCTGTTTACAGATCTCTGCTCACTGGAGAAGCTTATTAAGCCGCAGTTGGTTAAGAAGAAGTCTGTTCAACCGCAGTGGGAGGATGGAGACACGGGTAAGCGCTCGTGCGGATGCAGCGCCAGGCGCCGGTGGGAAGGGCCCCGGTGAGCACTGGGGAGTCGCTGGATGCCAGGAGGAGCCGCTCGCCAAAAGAGCTTGAATGACCTGTTATAAATTGCTTGGTCAATTGTTCTCAGCCTGTTCTGCACAAAAAATACTTGGGGCCTGGCCTAGGTTTTTTTTATTTTTAAACAAATGTTTTCATTATTCGTAAGAAATCATCAGATAGTGAGTGCAAGTAAGTTTCAGCTTGAGTTTTTGTTCATGAAACGTTTCCTGCGAGTGTGTCCTTGCTGGTTCTGGAGCGGGGCAGCTTGAGTTGGCAAGGATGAAAATAATATAGAAGTTATGTGAGGAGTTTAATAAGAAACTAGCAGATACGGAGCTGATGCACATTATTAACTTGCTTCTCTGGGATTAGGTAGGTCTGGGTAAATGAGGAGGTGTTGGTCCAGGTTTGCTTTCTTTCAGTGTTGTCCCAGTGACAGAAGGTTACGTGCCGTTGGGGATTAGTTTGATGACATTACATCACCAGGGTAACGATGTACATGCTGATGTCATTCAAGACATTTGGTCAGGTCTAGAGTTTCTGGCGTGAGCTGATGTGTCTTCCCCCCATCAGCCAAGCGGCGCGTCCCCAGGTGTCCATCAACACTCTCCTGTCCGTAGCAGGAGGGGATGATCCCTGGTGATCCCTGCAGCCATTTCCTCCTTGTAGATAAGAGTTTGTGGAGAGCATTTTCATACCTGGCACCAGCCAGCGCTGTAAGATAGCAGGAGTGCTCCAAGTTCCTCTACGGACAGATGAAATGGTTCAATATGATGCTTTAAATAGCTCCTCTTTGGAGAGAAGGAGAGAGAGGGTCAAAAAGGTACGTTGGCTATAGCATTGATGTTGCGTAGTCATTGCCGAGTGACGATATGAACAGTGGATGCGTTTTATCCTTTCAAAGGCACTGCTGCCAGTAATGCATGTTGGGGAAAATGAAAGCTGGTTTTGTTCTTGCAGCTCAGTAAGGCGGTGCAAGGCACCTACGAGATAACAGTTCATATAACTGGGGTCTGGGGAAAGCTCAGCAGAACAGGCTCCGGAAAGCAGCCTGAGCTCCTGGTCTCATCGTCACTTCCCAGGGTGGTGCTGGGTCCCTGCAGCTGAACAGCGGGTTGAAGTGATGGCCGGTGCTGGTGACAGGCGCAGGAATGGCCACAGCACCCACCAGCGCTGGGAACTTCGTTAATCTGACATCGAGAGCAAACATTACTAATGAGAAGCCCAGGCTTTGGTAACCATGGCAATTTATGTTCCTGAAAATGTGAAACAAAGTCGGAGAAGGGGCCAGTCTTGCTCCCCTCTTCCCTCCTGTGCAGTTTGCAGTGCCGGGGATTGCCAGAGGAGTGGGGGTGCAGCGGCAGTGAGGGCTGCGGAAAGCTGGTGAGCAGGAGCAGCTCAGGGGGCTCATCCCCTTCCCCACCTCTCCCAGGAGCCCATCCTGCTCTCAAAATGCTGCCCTCCCGCTGCCTGCCCAAGAATAGGCTGAGCCCATCAGCACAGGGCAGAGGCTTCGGCCGGTGCCGGCATCGCTTTGGCCATGCGCCGCGGCCAGGGACAGGCACCGTGCCACCGCGCAGGCTGCAGCACCGCCGGCTCATGCTGCACGGCCACCTCTGCCAAGTGGCAATTCACTCCTCAAACTGTGTCTCTGGGGCCAGCTGGGTTCCCTATAAATTTTTATAGAAAATATAAAATGACATCTGGAAGCCTGTGGCAGATAGGCTTCCATTCTTCCTATAAGCAGGGAAGAGCATTGCTTTCTCTTAATTTTTCACAAATGTTGTTGTCAAGCTCCATGGAGAGAAAAAACTAGTAACTGGGTACCCTGGCTGTTGGAAACTCTCCCCATTCCTGCTCCAGCTGCGAAGCCATCACTAGCTATACGTGTTTCTGGAGAACAAACACAAACGCCAGCCTGTGCAATAGCCATGGAACCATTTGCAACCCCCACTGCAGATGCAAGACCTAAATTTTGATGCACTGAGCCTAGAGCAAAGCCAGGGTTTGGACAAAAAGCGTGATTTCCCAGGACAAGACCAGTCTTGGTTTGATGAGCAGGTGCACCTGGCTGCTTTTCTGTGTGTCAGGGCATCCCACACAGGTACCCTCAGAGGAACCTTAAATCCAAGGTTTGCCCGTTCCCCCTGAGCCACCAGAGAAAGCTGCAGTGCCAGCAAAGGAGTGGGCACAGAGAATCGTTTCAGTGGATGAAGCCCTAGGGAAATCCTCTGGTAAGCAGACGTCTGTACAGCAAGGAAGGGCTTTGCTTTAATTAAAGTGCAGCGGGGCCACTGGTGTGGAAACCTGACAAGGTGTGGGGGGGGGTATTTGAGCTGGGGAGGCATCAGGTGGGTCAGGGAGGTCTGCCCGAGGCTGCGGGCAGCACAGGCAGGGCCACGTGCTGCGGAGGAGCGGCAGGCAGAGACCGGGGGCACGTCCCAGCGAGGGAGTGAGGTTGTTAGACAAGGCAGGGAAAAGAAAATAGGCAATTAGTAAGAAATAGTAAAGCAACACAAGCAATAACCTGTGCAGGTTTGTAACCGGGGTGAAGCTTAAAGAGCAGATGCTTCAGGATCCTATAAAAAACCAAAGCCCAAGGCTTTGCCACAGCCGAGGCGTCCGGTGCTGCAGGGTGAGGAGCAGCCACCAGCTCTGCTGCTGTGTGTGTTAGTGAGGAGATTCTCCAGAGGCACCAGGAGCACGGAGGGGTTTGCAGAACATGAGCAGAGATGTGCCCCCTGCCTGCAGGGCTGAGGTCTCCCTCTCCCCCCGGCAGGCCTGGCTTGCAGGGAATTGGCTTTTTCCCTGCTCGCCCCAGCCCCCTCCAGCAGCACCGCTTGGTTTCTCTGCCCACCACCCTTTGCAGGATCAGGCCTATGTTTCCCCATCTCTCCTGCCCTTCTCTTAACCTCACTTGTGTTTATAAGCTTCAGGAGATGGAGTCTGGCAGAACAGCTTAGTTTTTAGAATTTTCTCCTTTCTGATGAAGTCAGGGTGTGGGAAATCCTTGAGGACTGCCTCAGAGGAAGTGTTAGGTTTATGTGCAGAACAAGGCAAAAAATAATAATCTCATTTTACTCTCTTTGGAGCAAGAATTGTCCTCTCTCCTCTCAGCTCCCCTCCTTCACCATGGCTGGGAAGAGAAGAAAAGCATCCTGGAACCTCTGTTCTGTGTTTCCTGAGCCTGCAGGTGTCACTCCCTGTAAACGTGGTGCATCCTCGGGCCTGCAGATGCTCTGGGATATTTCAGGAACTGGTTCCAGCAAGTCGCCGTAAGAAGTCCCGGGGATGGGGAGTGGGTCTCACCCCATGCTGGGGCTGCCCTGGCCCCTGGCAAGGCTTCCCCACCAGTGGTTTGTGCCTGAGCCGCCCTGCAGCTCCCCTGGTAACCAAAGTATCATCAAGGTATCGTGCCCTGTGCTACCATAACTGTTTTTTTGTGGGTTTTGCTTTGGTTTGGGTTTGTTGTTTGGGTTTTTTTTGTTGTGGTTTGTTTGTTTGTTTGGAGTTTTTGGGAGGGGGTGATTACTTTTATTTATTCTTGACTTGTTACCAATTCCCAGCCATCGGGGTGCCCTGTGTCAACGCACCAGCCCTGTCTGCAAAGGCAGGGATCTGGCATTTTGTTCTGGGAGCTGAAGAATGGATTGAGGAGGAGGAAGAGAGGGTCCAAGGTGAAGCATCAAGGCAGAACAGGGGTTGGGGACCTGAGCAGGGAGGAGGAAGGCGGCGAGGGAAGGAAAGGAGACCTGGGCTTCAGCTGCAGCTCAGTACAGCTTTCAGAGCCAAAAGCAGCTCCCGGGCTGGATACAAATTTTGGTGAGATGTTCAGCTTCGCTGTGACTTGGGGAGCTGACAGCTCTCAAGTGCATCCCAAGGATGAATAAAAAGTGACAGGGCAGGTAGCGATTCCTGCAGTCAGCTGAAGTCTCTGCGAAGACGGTCTCGAAACTGTCTCGCTGTCTCAGTGACCAGAGGACACTTGTCATGGCCACTTGACCTGCAGGCAGATGGTTACTGTCTGTCGAACACTCTGTCTTTTGGGGCTTGATAGGCACTTTTAAAATGCAGATAGACAGTGAGCCCTTACTGGGGGAGGACGCAGCTTTTGGCATCTGGGCGCCAGCATGAGGATGTGCAGGGCGAGTGGCTGGGGAGCATGGCATGTGTGTTTTATCAGGGACTGACTTAATAGCCCCCATCCACATTGTGCAAGCCCAGGGTTGGCAGGCCTGGATCAGAAGGGTTTCAGGAGCCAGACGGAAGAGTGGGAGTATGTCACAGTGCTGATGTCATCCGCCTGTGATGTCACCGCTGTCTTCTTTGGCAGAGCACTTCCAGTGATAGCAGAGCTTCTGCAGTCTGTCTGCCAGCCTGGCACTCACTCTGTACAGCGTAATTAAGCAAATATATTAATAGAATGGAAGCCGGGGCCTGCGTAATGTTCTTCTGTGACAGACAAATGCGGAGACAAAGCAGACACTTACTTCAGAAGTGCTGCAGGATGCTATTAGCGGGCACAAGCTCACATCCCATTAGTGCCATTCCTGTTAGGCAATGCCATCTCATCTGCATTTTCAACGAAGCTCCCAGACCAACTCCAATCCAGGATCAGCTCCTGGAAAGGTGCAAGGCTGTGTCTGCACAAGGGGAGCCCTGTGCGGGGTCCAGGAACGCCCTGGTAATGAAAAATGACGTTGCATGAGCTCAGTTTTTGTGCCAATTGCAAAGCCACCCCTGCAGAGGTGACACAGGATGGGAACAAGAGCACAGGAGATGCTGGCAGGGCTCATCTCTGCCAGGGTCTCTCCCAGGGTGGTGGTGTTGGTCCAGGTTGGTGCTCCCTCCACAGCCACGCTCGTGTTCATGTAACCCATCAGTGACTTGAATGTGGCCCATGGGGTGGCCCAACAGGGAAGGACCCTGGCAGCCCCATTTGCAGACACATCTGCACATCCACCTCGCTTCTGAGGAGAACGTGCTGCCCGTCTCTGCTGAAACAGCTCTGGAAGCCCTGAAACTGCCAGTTTCCCATCCCGGGCCTTGCATGATGGTCTTAACAAATTATGGCATAAATATGCCAGGCAAGGGAAGGCAGCTTTCACAGAGGATTGGGAATGTGATAAAGCAGGGGATGATTTTTTCATCAAAATGGGAGATCTGTTCATTTGAGCGGACAGTGCTGCAGAAACCAGCTGTTCAGAGGTGTTGGACGGGAAGGACAGGGGCACCGCAGACAAAAACTGAAGGGCTAATTGTGTAAAGCTGGCGAGGAGATGCCTGGGTCTGAGCCACCAGTGTGCTAATGGGGAGGTTGCTTAGCTACGGGCAGCGATGGCACCTCAGCCGCCCCAGGTAGGGGAGGGAAAGCCGAGTGTAAACAGCCAGGAGGAAGAAGGATCATTAAAGTGTTCCCTAAAGATGCTTAACTAGTGGTGGTGGGAGGAAATAAATAAGGAGGAAAAGTTGGTCTGAGTGGCTGGGAGGAAGCACAGCTGTTAGGAGGATGCCTTGTTTGCTGCTTGAAGCCGTCTCCTGTCACTGATTTTGACTGGAGGCTTTCGCCTAGCACGGTTTCTCCGGCTCTCAAGCATCCCTGACTTTATCCTCTCTCTGACACTTTCTCGTTTAACTCCTTCTCCTTGAAGGCAAAGGCTGGGGAGCTCTGGCGTGTGGGACTGCCAGCGGGGCTGAGCACAGCCCTGGCACGGCCAGGAGAGGTGTTCTTGCCATGGATGGGAGTACACACACATTTCCCCTTCACGTGTGCCTTGAGCTTCGCAGAGAGAGCAGCCAGGTGGCTTTGTGACCTTTCCTCGGTCAGCGAACATTGCCCAAACCAACCTGAGCCTGAAGCCTGTGGTTCACAGTAATATGGAACTGTTTAACGAACACCGAAGTCCTCGTCCTGTCTGACACTCGGCAGCGGGCAGGGAGAAAATCACGGCAAGCGGCACTGACAGCACCAGCCCTAAACAACAGTTAGGAGGAGAATTATTTTAATGAATACATTTCCTTTCAATTGTATGCGAATAGCGAGATCCCATTAGAACGGGGAAGCAATTAGAGCTAATAAAGATGAACGCACAGCGCTGGGTGCTTGCAGAATAACAAACAGTGAACAAAGGCTTCAGGAGAGAGCTGACTCTAATCCAAACAAATGAGCGGCGATGAAAGGAAAAGCGGCTCGGGTGTCCTGCCGTGAGACACGCTTCCTCGCTGCCGGCTCCTGCCCATGCTTCACCTCATCGTGGTGGGGAAAGTCGCGCTCGGGGCCAGACAGGGATGCTGCTGGTCGATGGGACGGTCCCTGCTGAGCCGCGCTGTGATGCTGGTCCAGCCCTGGAAGCATTGGAGAGGTGATGGTCATCCCTGGGGAGCATCCTGCTGGATTTTTCATGGAGGCGGCAAGTGGCCACAAGAAGGTCCAGGAGGATGTGGTGAGGCTGGAGAGAAGGGGCTGGACTGGGAGAGTGGAGGGAATGCCTCAACTTGTGCCATTTCCCAACTTGTCTTTGATTATTGGTGGTGATTGCCCACCAAAATTAACAGCCCTGATTGCAACTGGCGCAGGACCTGCTCCAAACCATCAGTGCTATGGCAAGGTGGAGCGTGGAGGCAATAATAGTCTCTTCACAATGGTGTATTTACACAGTAGGCTCACAGGAAAATTGGGTAAACCGATAATTACCGAAGGATATTATTGGCTTTGGCAGAGTTAATAATAATTAGTGTTCTTCCTTGTCCAGATTCCTTACAGGAGAGACCTTTTATAATTCACAGAATACAAAGGACCCAAACTACCAAGAACAACTTCCACGTGTAGCTTGGGAAAAAGAAAAAAAATGCTGAGTCTTTCTGTTGATAGACTCCAAGGGTGAAAATCATCCAAAGACACTGGAGAGGCAGCTGAAAACTAATAATAGTGGTAGTAATAATAATAACAACAGCAACAATAACAATAATAATGATAAAAAATATTCTATAATTGAAAAAAAATCTTGTGTTGGGACTCCAATTTCCCCAGTCTATCTAGTGCAGTGTAGCCAGAGATAAATCTAGTCCTGACGCTTGACAGACCTCCAGGTCAGTGCAGGATGCTGGAACCTGCCCGGTGCTGGCAGCTCCTGGTTTGCTTTCTAGCTGCTGCTCTCAGTGGCAGCGCAGCACTTTCCCTTCCCAGAAAACAGCTATTTTCCATCATCTCCCACTGCGTTCCTCATCCTGGCAATGTCTGCACATCTCTGTGAGCTCCCCAGTGCCTGTGAGGCAGCAGCTCTGCCCCGTGCAGTGCCTGGGGCTGCGGAGCCATGGCCGAGGCTGCAGCCGCTGCTCTCCCCCTGCACCCAGCCCTGTCCCCAGAACCAGGCAGGACACAGCCCTCCTGCCCACCAGCCTGCTCTCCCCCAGGAACAGCCTTTTCTGGGTCAATTCCACTTGACGGTTTGGGTTAAATGGGGTGAATTTGTTTTGAGATGTGCTGGAAGAGGATTTCCCCCCTCCCAGCCCATGAGCTGGCTTGCTGCTGCCTGAGGGAGAAGGGGTTGAGCTGAGTGACATGTACCCAAAATTGATATGCGTGATCAGCCGTGTGAGCCCACCACCAGTGCTGGATGCTGGAAGGGATGGCGAAGGAGGGTGCCTGATTTCTGCACAGATATCCAGTCTCCATCCAGCCCAGCCTAGGAGAGCAATCACCTCACCTTCCTCTGGGTCCCCCACCTCAAAGCTGAGTCTAAATCTCAGCAGCTCTTTAGACATGCCTAAGACGCAGCTTTACCTATCTCTCTTGCAGCTCCGCCTCTCACCCCTGTTACTGAAATACCCTCCCAGCTTCTGCTTCACCACATTCAGCCCAGCCCTGCTCCCCTGCAGCCCCAGCGCCATTGCAGAGACTCTGCTTTCAGTGCTGCCCGTGCTCCCCTCTCCCCTGCCTGTGCTGCCCTCTCTCCCCGCCTGCAGCAGCCGCTTCCCCAGCACGTAGGATGTTGGCTGCCCCTCCCGCTACAGGCAACCTTCAAACGTTCAAAAATCACCAGTGAAATCCCCCCCTGCCCCAAGCTGGCCCATAAATCACAGCATTATAAAAATAAAACAGTTTTGTGCGTGCATGCACATTTCAGGTTGCCTTTTAAACCTGAACTTGTTTCTTGCACGTTGGCAGAAGAACAGAGGGGAGTTGGAGTCAAAAGGCAAGCTTGAAAAATAAACGCATACTTCTCTCTTGCTGCTTGTGAAGGGGTCTCAGAGGAAAACAGAGAAAAATGGGGCAGGAAGGGGCCCCAGAGGGGTCAATGTGCCCATTCCCCAAAGCGAGAGCAAGCTCTTCCCCGCAGGCATCAGGCCAGCTTGTGCCCGAAGACTGGGGCAATGGGGGTACCCACTTCGTACCTGCGACCCCTTGCTTCCATTGCTCTCTTGATTTTCCCCTTTCTCCCTTCCCTTGCCTGTTTTTCCTGCTTCCTCGTGACCCCATGCTCATCCCCCTGCACCCATCCCATCTTCCTGCGAGGGCTGTGTCACTGCCGTGGTGCCACGGGGACTTCCCCGCTTGCGCCAAGCCCTGCACTGGCTGTGCCACATGCGTTCTATTCCTGCATGAGCCACCCAAGGAAGAGACTGAAAGTTGTGCTCTCTTAAGTCACAGTTTAACGTAATTAGACATCCTGGCTTGAGGGCAGTAATTACTTTTATAATCCTTAAACATATTTTTTAAAAAAATAATTGCCTCCCAATTCAATGCCTTTCAAAAATCTTTTTAAACAGCACTGCCTTCTTCAAACACAACTCAGCCAACAGTAATTACAATAAATTATTCCAAGTTCTAAAAAAATCATATAGAAATTAATCTGTGTGCGCAAACTGCTAACCATTCCTTGTTTACCCTTCATCCTCCTGCCAGACGGGTGCTTGCCGGCTCCCTGCAGCCCTGCCCCTCTCTCACACCCCAGCGCGCTGCCCAACGAGGGCTCCTGTGCTCGGCACCCACTGAAGCAGCTGCCTCTGCCCGTCCCCAGGAGATGCGCACAAAGCTCATCACATCGGTGCCAGGCTGGAGCCCAGAGCAACCAGCTGCAGCCAGGGCTTTGTAGTCTTGGCTGCATTTCAGAGCGTGGCCACAGGCAGGCATTGCTGAATTTACCAGCTTTTTAGGCAGAGCTTTGCTCTGACCTGCGAGGCAAAGGTGATACGAGCGCTGGCCAATGCATTTGATCCTCAGCTGGGATAAATAAGGCATAATTCTGCTCAAGTCAAAGGCGAGAGCGTGATTCGCAGCAGCTGAGAATCTGGCCAAGAGTGTCAGCAGCACGACAATAGCGTAATGTTTTCATTATGCATTGTTTTTTTCCAAATACTTAAAAAATTATCTAGGAATTACTCACACATCCAGTAATAGTTACCAGTCTTGGGTGTTTTAGGCAAAGTTTTCTTGAGAGAGCGGCGGGATTGCTAAAGCTTTAGCCATCGCCTCTCCCGCTCCATGCGCTTCTCCTATCACTTCTGCTCTCCTCCTCCTCCTTGTACACAGTCCAGTAACCTCTTCCTGACAATCTCCAGATCCACAAAATTGCTCGCTTGGAATTTTGCAGTAAATAGAAAATTGCTTTGCTCCTTTCTCTCAGGACAGCACAGAAAATGAATCCAAATGAAAAAGCAAGTAGTGTTGTATCTGGTAGACATAAACAGCACAAGAAAGGCAATTCTGCTTTTCAGCCCTGCTGCAGAGCAAATGACCTTGGAAATAATAAAAAGCCTGGGGCCTGAGCACAATGCAGCGCGGCACGAGCCTTTATTTGGGGAAAGGCTGGAAAGCAAAACCTGGAGGGATGGATATGTTGATGTGCAAGTCCCCACCAGCTGAAATATCTGTGCTCGGGTCTGTGGCTCGCAGCAGAACAGGGAGGGAGCTAATTAGTCCTTTCAACCCGTGCCCACTGCTCCCAGGGCACTTTGCCCAAACCATCTTACTCCCCTCCGCTGGCTGCTCATATTGTGCTGTCCCCAGATGTGAAACACCTTCCCTCAGCTGGGGTGGCAGGATGATGCCTCTTGGCCCTGGGCAGGCAGCCTTCCCCACCCCAAATTCGATCACCCGCATGAACATTTGCAAATGATGAAAACGTGGTGAGGAGATTTGGGCTAATTTGTGGCTGGGGGAGGGAAGACAGGCTAAATTTATAACTAATAATTCTAATTACATGTCAAACCGCTGCACCAAAAAATGGCCAAATAGAAAGCATCTGTTGGGCCCCCAGCTCAGCTCCACGACAGCACATGGTAGCCAGCAGCATCACCCACCTCCACCCACGGCAACCAGCAGCAACATCCCCATGGTGCCTGTCACTCCTCAGTGGAGGGGTCAGGAGAAGACTGAGGAGAAAGAATAAGAGGTTTTGTTTGAGCATGGTTTGTGTTGGGGAAAAACTGCTTTTGCTGCTGGAACTGCCAAGGTGCTACCCAGAGCACATCTCCCAGCACCCGGCATCGCTCCTGAACCGTGGCCACGGCGCGGCTCCGTCTGTACTGGCTCCAGCAGGCGCTGCCAGCGCCGGCACCGCCACTCGCCAGCCCATTGTGTGCTGGAGCTGTGAAAACCGGCTGTGTTGGGTTGGGTGTTTGTTCCCCCTCAATTTCTTCTTAGAAATGCCAGAAGAAAAAGAAAAGAAAAGAAAAAGAAAAAGACTATATCTATTTAAAATAAAAAAGTCTGTGGCAGCCAGCAGAAAAGATGTGTTTAACCAACACATGCCGGCTGTGCTGGGTGCCAGGAACACTGTGCCTGCCAACAGCAGGAGCCGGACAGCGGGTCCTGGGGCAGCTTCACCCCTGCAACTCCAAGAAAGGCCATTGTGTTCCTGAAATAATCCAAATATTCGCTCTGTTACCGCTGCTTTCTAAGGCCTGACCGCTCCCAGGTGGAGCAGGGGGCCAGGTCTGCAGCCGACAAAGCCGAATTGAGGCCTCACTGCTGAGCAAAAGCAGCTTGTTGGCTGGGAATAAACCGTGGGCTTGGGTTTCACTGGTGTTGGAAGGGCCAAAGCGGTGAGCCACGGGGTCCAGACAGCTGAGAATTGCCCCGGTGACCTGCTCGCGTATCTCCCGGAGTGGCGTCTCCCTGAACCTCAGAGCTTGTTAACTTAGTTGCATTTTTATTTCGTTTCAAACTATTCAATCTGAGCGTCAGAGGTACAGCTTGCCCTCGCAAAATGCAGTGAAATGTCGAGAGGGGAAGAAGGGAAAAGTAAACCCCACCTGTTTCCTGTTTTTATTTCCCCCACCCCCACCTTTCTTTATTTTTTTAGTGTTCCCTGGTTACTTGGGAGCTCCTGCAACTTGTCCAGAAATACCTCTGCTAGCTTTGTGGCGTTTCGGAGCCCAGGAATTTAAGGAGGGCTTAGAAATTCCTAACTCAGCTTTCAGCTGGTTAAATGTGGGTGAAGGTGGCTGAACTGCCTTTTCAGCTCATGTTTCTACTCTCCTGTGTGTCCCCCTTCCCTCTCCTGATCTCCCCCTCCAGCCCCCCATGCCCAGAGGACATAGTACCTGGCTTGTCCTGTCCCACTCCATGCCTGTGAAGGTGACACAGACATTTGGTGCACACGTGTGATGGCATGATGGTGAGGTCAGAACGCTCCCTCAGACGAGTCCTGCCAGCTGCTCCTGCAGACTTCTGCATCTCTGCTGGGAGTTTTGGGACGCATTTCCACAGCCCTTTGCTGTAGGGGAGAAATCCCTGTTTCAGGACCGTTTTGAAGACATGAATTGGGAGATAGAGGCTCTGGCTGGGACGGTGCTTTACCACCCGTTGTGTGTTGGGAGCAGCGCTCATTTTGGAAGAGGATTTTCCTAAGCTCTGCACGACTCAGTAAGAAACAGCCAAGCTTTGCTGTTAGAAAGATTCCTTGAGAAAACAGTCAGGATGGAAAACCACCCCGTGAAAGCACGTATCACCTTCCCTGCACAGCCAGCTATACCTCAGATGCCTGTAGGAGCTGGGTTAGCAACGCAGCCAGGAAAATGTTTGTGAGATGCTGCCCCGCTACCTAGAAACCCATATACATCTCCGATATGATCTGTAGCGCTCGCCTTACAATAAACCAATATATTTTAACCACGACCCGAAATGTTGCAAAAGAACCTTTTGAGTAAGTCTCTTTGGTGCAATAGAGATACGTCAAGGCTGATTGTTATTGTACATGTCAGGGCTGTTGAAGTGCGGGATAAAGAAGGCCATTGTGCTCCCACGGAGGGGACAGCTCGGATGATTAATGACTTGCTCCCTCAATTCTCCGAAGAAGAGATGGAAGTCGGATAAGGCCTCCGCTGGCGGTAGGGGCAGAGCACCAGCAGACATACCCGGAGCAAAAATCCAGGGGCAGGATCAGTGGGCAGCAGCCTGCCCGAGCGCCGGCAGCTTGCCGGCTCGATGCTGCCAAACACTGGGGCTTGTGTTTGCTCCGCTCACCTCCTTTGCTAATCCAGGCTTTTTTCTGCCTCAGAAAGTGGCTCTCAGGAAGGTGGATGATTGTCCATTAAGACAAATGGCAAAAAATCAGGGAAATTGCAAATTGATCTTTGCCAAACACACACGGTGACTTTGTTACCTAATTTTTTTGAGCCTCCACGCAAATACCTCCTGGTCTAATTCTAAGGCGTGCCAAAATAAATTACATTTAGTTTGCCTTAAATAAACAATGACTCTTCCAGGAAAGGTTTGTCTCTTCTGGGTACTTGCATCATTTATCATTGCTCCACTGTTTTGAGTTGGCTGCCCTTTTAGGGTGAGATATCTCTGGGTTTTAGTGTGCGCACCACCATAGAGAGGACAAGGTCTTACCCCAAGAAAAATGTACTGAGAAGATGTCATTAAAGCTAATGAGAGTCCAGGCAGCTGCAGCTCATTAGAGATTGCCTGGGGCCAATTGTAACTGAGACCTTTAAATATACATCATAGTCAAATAAACAACATCATATTCGATCTGCAAAGTCTCTATCAGTTCCTGCCTAGTCCTTATCGCTCAGCCTTACATTTTACTGAGAAAATGTTCCCTGTTCAGTAACAAACCCAGAAGCAAATGGGACCATCGCACTTAGGAGCGATGTGCTGAGAACTGGGGGTGGGGGTGTCCCTTCTTCTGAAAGCTCCATTTGAAATAAATTGATTGTGAGAGTGGGAGACGCTCAGGGCTCAAGCTCTACCCTGTCCACAGGACAACATGGAAAACAGGTCGAAGAAGCTGTGAAAATTCTGAAGACGGGCACGTTTTAAGCAGTGAGTGAGCAATTAATTCTTTTTTCTGGTTCCCTTCTTTGGCTTCAGGACATGACTTTACCATAAAAGAAAACGAGAGGTTTCTGACATCACTTTCCTTTTGTTGTCGTTATGAAGCATTTAAGCGAGGAACTACAGATTTACAAGTGCAGGGGTTTCCTCCTCAACCAGCACAGCCCCCAGCGGGGTTCCCACCCCGCCTTCCCCGCAGGCGGGACCCCCCGGGCCGTGGGCTGGCTGTGGGCTTCCTCCTGTCTGCACCCCACGTGTGATTATTAAGTTCTTATCGCAATAAGGAGTCACTGACACTGGGCTGCTTTCCAGGGAATGCTACTCCCTTAATAGGCCATTATATCTCGGTAATAAGGGCTAAACTCTTCTGGGGGCATTTAGTAATAAATTAAGTAAAATAACACCACCGATCCCGCCTTGCTCCCAGCCCTCGCTACGGAGGGTGATGCTGTCCATGGATCCCCTCCTCTACTGGTGCCTTGGGGCTGGTGCAGGGCGTGCAAATCACTGCCTGGATGCTGCAATGTCCCGTTCCGCTGTCGGGGACATGTCTGGGTGCCCATAAATAGTGCAGATAATAATAAAATAAACTGGGAACAGGCCGTTCATTGACTCCTAGCCCAAGAGCTGGCTCCCAGCTGAGGTATCTGCACCCTCACATGACAAAGAGCATCTCTTTCTTCATACAGAGGGCTGGGAATGGAATGCCCTTACTGTGGGTATCTGTTTGCCTTAGGGCACAGTGTCACAGGCAGGCTGATTCCTGTGGAGGGCCCGTGAAGGCAGCTCAGACCCCCACCTTGGCAGAAAATGCTGCTTTTAGACAGCTGAATCCCATCCTCTGTGGCTACATCATGGGGTAGGTGCTGTCCTGGGTACATTGGACCCAGAGACCCGGGTGTTTTCTGGCTGTTGGCCAGAGAGGCTGCTGAAGCCGAGCATCACGGACCATGTCACCCCTGGGTGCTGAACTCTCTCAGCACCCCAGATGGGGTGACCACATCCACCCTGCTGACCAGGAAGGTTCCCTGCCCCACACTCCAAACCATGTTTAGCACAGCTACCCAGTCCAGGCCAAAGCTGCGCTTACAATTTCCTACTCCCTGGCACCATTTTATTCATTACTGTGGAGGTGGCTACACTGTCGCATAGTGTCCTGGGGCTGCCACAGCCTCTGTATTAGTGGAAATTAAACCATGGGCCCATCTCTGCCCTGCCTACACAGCTCTGAAGCTTGGATGGGACAGCCTCCCACCGTGAGAGCTTGCAAGGTGGTCTCATAACACAGAGGCTTGTGAGGTGGCCTTCTATCACAGGAGCATGCAAGGTGGACGGTGACCTCTTGCTTTCTTCCTCTTGACTATGCTGAAACACAAAGTGGATGAGGTCACTGAGCAAGCGATGAACACGGATGTCAGCCCAAGGAAGGAACATCTCCTGCAGCAGCAGCTACCAGCAAAGGAGCATCATGCAGGTGGAACTGGGGCAGAGCAGTTGCATCCTGTCCAGAAATGCAGTTCCCTGCTTGTTTGTCCCGCTGGTTCTGGTTTGCTCTGTGGTGGGATCCCAGGTGCTATGACCCCATAGGGACCCTGATGAGATGGAGACCCTGTTGCATTCAGCCTCAGGTGCTGAGACAGGCTTTGGCAAGGCTGGGGAAAATGCAAGAGGTTCTGCCTGGGAGATGGGGCAGGACCCCTGCCTGATGTCTTACCTGGAGCCAACAGAGCCACCAGCATGCTCAGAGCTGTGCAAAACAAGATGAGCACATGTCTGTCCCCCAGGAGAGGGGACACTGAGGACTCTCCTGCTCACACGGTGTCTCCAGCCCTCACGAGGCAGAGGCACAGCTGTGCTGGCCTGGGAAAGCCCTGCGGATACCCAGCTTGTTGGAGACATAAATTATGGCACTTCGACTTCACTTGACTTTAAAGCCAAGCTGGTGAAAGCCATGCAAACTCTTCCACAGAGACCTCCCCTGCCCCCCCAAACCAGCGCCAGGTATATTGATTTAATTTGCACCTGTGCATTTCTTGGCACAGCCCGACCAGCAGCAAGCCAGGAGTAAATTCACTGAGGAGACTTCTGGCACAAAGCTGCCCCAGCTTAACTAAGCCAGCGTGAAACAACAACAGTTCAACAGGTTCAGCCTTGCGTGCAGCCCGAGGTCGGTCTGTAGCTGCAACCCTGCCCCGAGACAGCAGAAGAGAGCAAGAGCTCCCGGAGCCATCCCACTGCTGACCTCTGCTCAGGCGATGGGGACCCATGGGCAGGATGCTGATGCTTGTACTTGAGGTTTCATGCTCGGTTCCTTTCTAATCCCAATTTTCAGTTGCTCATAACTTATGTCATTTGGGCTGCAATTTTCCAGACATGAACGCTCTACAAAGGTGGCTCTTTCTTTTTCCTTTGGTTTTTTTTTTTTAGCCAAATGAAAGCATTCAGCCAAATGGTCTGGCTGTGTCCATTTTCTTTCTTCTCTCTCTTTCTTTTTTTTTTTTTAGTGAGCATGCCACGAACACAGACTTTTCCCATTATATATTAAAAATATAGTTCTGGAGTCACCTTTCCTGCTGCAGTGTCATCAGGGAGATGGCCTCTGGCCGACCGCCTGGGAGCCGCTGTGCAATGGGCGATGCTGCTGCCCAACCGAGCTCAGTTTTCCCCAACTCACCCAAACAGTGACCCTCCCCAGGTCCCTTTGGGTGCCTCAGGAAACCTGAATTATGACCCTTTGAGAAAGGCACCACCCTCCTGGTAGCAAAGGGGTTAAAGTTGAGTGGGATTGGTCTGTTGGGGGGCCATGGCTGTGCAGAGTGGGGTGGAAACAGCTTCCCCCTCTCTGCCACTGCTTGCCATGATGTCACCTCCCGGCTCTCTCTGCGGACACATTAAACAAGCCCGTGTACTGATGGGGTGGCAGGACCAGGAATGCAGGTGGCAGCGCCTGGCTGGGGGTGCCCACGGCTGGGGTTGGTCCAGAACCCCAAACTGCGGTGCAGCCCCCGCCGGGGCCATGTGCCACCTCCTGGCCACCAAAACACCCCGGAGCAGCTGGCAGGCGAGGTGAGTCATAGAATCATAGAATCATTTTTGTTGGAAGAGACCTTCAAGATCATCCAGTCCAACCATTAACGCAGCTCTGCAACCCCGCATTCGGTATGATCACTGTCTCACTTCTGACACCTGATGGGAATCTGGAGCAGGCAATGGCTGGTGAAACTCACCGTTACATTTTCCAGGCATGAATGGGTCATTCAGCAGCTCAGGGGTCGCTCACGCCAAGACTCAGGTGGAGAAAACATTATTTTTTGGTGATTTTTTTTTTTTGTGGCAAGGGTGACCAGAGAGCACCCCAGTGGTGCCTCCTGCATCCCCATCCCACCCTGCCAGGGAATGCAGGTCCAGCCTGCACCCTCAGACCAAAAACATCCCTTCCTGCAGCTCCTCTCCTCTGCAGAGAAGAAACGTACACAAAGGAGGCTCCTATTTTTCTCCAATTAATGTAATTAAGAGAATTAAACTTTTGGAGAGAATGAGTTTTTCATTTTCTTTTCATTTGATTAGGGAAATTCCCTCTGTGTGCTTTGTGCAAATGAAACCCAGGCTCCTTTCCGTTGTTCGGCGGCCTCGGGAGGATGCGTTACCTTTCAATCTCTCACGCTAATGTGTTTAGAGTTAAAATCCTCCCGCCCCGGGCAGCCGAAGGAAGGATCCCAGAGCCTTGATTAAAGCATGGCTTCCCGAGCAAGGACGTGCACGTGCTGTGCCCTGAGCCCAACCTCCACGCAACTACCAGGAGATGCCAGTGCATCCCGGGGCTCCCAATTTTCTTGCATTTAGTCCAGGATGGTGCAAGAAAAGCCGGGGAGAAGGAAAAGCAGGGAAGCCCTGGGGCTGGGCAGCTGCAGATCTGTTCTGGCCAGCCTGCCCACAGTGACCCCACCAACAGGGAGGTTTCCACAACCCCATCAGGTAGTTTACTGCATGATACTGAAAAGTAATTCTTTTCATCAGGCTGCATATTAAAACCTTTTCTCCACAAGACTGGGTTTAGCTATCAAGGTTACTGAAAAATAAAACAATCCTACAGTGAGGCCTCAGGAACTTACACTGTCCCACAAGCACTCCAAAATTACAAGCCAGGTCCCCAAAATGAGATAGGCTTAAAAATCAATAAGAATAAAAAAAATACATTATAGCTTTTAATTTTTCTTCTGCTTTCTGAGCTTTTTGGGCACACAGGGGACGTGTTACACGTTAATGAAAGCTGCAATTCTCATCCAAACACAATTTCAGGTGGTCGTAACTTTGAAAACCACAGGAGACATCACTGGGTCCACAGTGGGTACAGACCTGGACAGAGAAGAACAATTCAAAAATTGGGGCAAAATGGCTTTGGGGTTTCTCATAGTTTCTTGCTGCAGGAAGGATGTCTAGAGAGAGCCAAACCATCTCTTTTTTTCCTTCTTTTCCCCCAGTAAAAATCTGCTGACCCGCAGTCTGGCTTTCCGGTTCCTCCCAATTAGCGTAATGAATCAGAGATAGAGCTCCAGGAGCAGCGTCTGGGATGGGAGGAAACCACAGGACGGATTGGGAAGCGGCACGGGGCCAGCATGGCTGTGCCGGCACGAGTACAGGTGGCCCGAGAGAGGGCTGGAGGTGAGGTTTGGGTTTCCCAGTGTTTGTCACCTCTCCAGTAAAAACTTTAAAGATCCGCTGCGGAAGATGGACGGGGTTATCTGGATTTAGCAGAAGGCGTCAGGTCTCTTTTCCCCTCCAACCGAGGGGTGGGAATGGCTCCCTGCGGTCAGGAGGCTGAATTGGAAGCTTTAAAGCCAGTCAGGTTTCTAGGCTCACATAGAGCACTTCTGATCATATAATTTTTTTGATTAGGTGAAATATTTTTCTCTGTTAATCCCTAATTCCTCCAGCTTTCCCAAAGGTCACACAGAAAAGCTGGGGGGTGAGGAGAGAAGGGTCAGGAGATGCCACATTGAAGCAATGGCACGTGATAGGATTTACGGACTCTCTTCCAGGTCCCCTCTTGGCCCTCACTGTTTAAATAACTATTAAGGCAGTGACTTGCTGGTGACAGTCCCACTGCTGCCCTGGGCATGGCATTTTGGAGCAGCAAAGCATCTGCACCCAGTGCACAGGGACCAGCTGCCCATTGTGGCAGCGCTAGCAAACCTCCGCTTTTGGGAGATAACAAGCATTTTTTAGCTACAGCAGTGAAACGATAAAACAGCACAAACTGCCGGTTGCAGGCTTCTGCCATCGCTGCTCAGAGCATCTGTGGAAGGGAAAACTTCCCAGCGTAACATCCACAGCCTCTTAAGTAAATAGTCTTTAATGTCACACTGAAGGGTTGTAGTCTTAATGTGTAAAATCTGTTTAGCTTTTTTAATTCTTGGATCATGCTGCAGAAAGTCCTCTAGAACTTGCCTGTTGGCTTTTTTCCCCCAGCCTTTGTTCCTGGAGGAGACACAGTGAGGAATCGGCCTCCTGCAGCGCCGGCCGTAACCTCAGGCAATGGGATCAGTGGGAGATGCCCTTAAGACAGCATCAATGCTGTGGGCATGACAGCAACAGCGCAGAGACAGTGGGTACCACAGCGATCAGCTAAATGCTGTCTAAAGCAAACATTTTACTTTCAAGGAAAAAAAAGGGGGGAGTGGAGTGTTGTTTTGTAACAAATGCTGGAGCACTACCCATGGCTGGAACTTTCTGCTAAATCAGGATGGAACAAATCACACCTGCTCACTGCAAACCTGCTGGGATACTATAAGGCTCCTCAACCTCTCACAGCTGTGTCCCTCCCCACCAAGCCACAGCTGAGCCTTTTTAAAGACTGATGAGAGGTGGGATGGCTTTTCCTGGGGGCTCTGTGTGCAAGCAGTTTCGTGCAGAGTGAGTTATTTGAGAGTTTCAGCCTTTTCTTGTGTGTGTAGCCCTCAGCAAGGCATGCTTGGTGCTGCTCTGTGGCTGTTCAACTGATGGCATGAAGGCAAGTGTGAGCTGGAGCTGGTAGCCACTTGGCTCCCAAGAGGGCTGTGGGTGCTTGGGTGCCCTGATGAGGGCTGCTGGGTGCTGTATAAATACCCTTTTTCCTTGAAAATAAGGCACGGTCTTATATTAACTTTTGCTCCAAAACTTATTACTTTGTTGCATGTATAGCTGCCTGGACAATTTTTAAATTGACTTTTTTTATGAACTGTAACCAGGACTTATTTTTGGAGTAGGCCTTATATTTCAAGCATTCTAAAAAAATCATGCTATGGCTTATTTTGGGGGTAACTGGGTACACAATAAAAAGAAAGAACAATTTTTCCTCAGAGGTGTCCCTGCCCCAAATTAAGGAGGCCAAAGTGCTGTCAGCAAATGACAGACCGTCGCTGGAGGAGGCACAAACAAGTGTAGTGGGAGGAGGGGGTCAGGGCTCTGTGCCCACAAGTTTGTCTGGACCAGGGTGCTGCGGCTGAACCTGCATCCTGCTCGGGAGAGGCCAGTGCTGCCAGGGCATGGGGATGTATGAGGGGGAGCAGCACCCCTGGATGAGCTGGTTGAGGAGGGGGCGGCAGCCAGACTGGTGGAGCCAGGCAGGAGAGAAGCAGCAGGATAGATATCCAGCCTCACCTGTGGGATTGAAGTGGGATAGAAAGGGTTTAACCCACCGCAGTGAAAAAGTGTGTGCAGAGAGGTGGCTGCAGCTTGCAGTGAGGGCAGTGAACATGGTGGGTCTGAGCAAAGACACTTGCCAGCAGGGTTTTTGGAGAGAGGTGAAGAGGAGGCAGGTGTGATGAGGCCAGCTGAGGCTCTGGCAGCTTTGCTGCGGGAAAGGGCCAGGTTCAGGACAAGGCTGCAGTGTAGTTGGGGTGGGATGTGTAAGGACGTGTGTGGGGCCAAAGCTCAGACCCTCAACAGGTGTTTTTGAGGAGGTGTAGGAGTGATGAGTGGAGGTGGGTGGGGGTCTGCCAGCCAGGAGGCTCAGTGGTGAGCATTCCAGCATGGAAAAGCAACAGCCCTGTAGGTCCTTTATAATTCTACTTGGAGAAACATCATGATTTTGGTGGTTTTAGAGAACAATAAGCCTGGCATTTAGAAGCCGAAATGCAAGACATTAGCAATTTCCAGTGCTCTGATCTCTGTGTTAACCTTGCAGCCAAAGGACCTCACCCATGGGCAGCAGCACCCGGGCTCCATGTGGGCAAAGCAGCTTCACCTCCTGCAGAGCTGAGCCAGACCACAAGTGATGGGATTGCTCTGGATATGGGCTCCAATTCTGCATGCAAGCAGCAGTCTGGAGACAAGCAGCATTTGCCACCCCCAGCTCACCTCAAGGTAAGACCCCCAGGCAGTGTTAACGGTCCCAAAGCTGAGAGTTGTTGTGGTGGTTGGATGGAAGTGTAGAGGGGAAGGGGATGGGTCCTGGGAGCTAAACATCCCCATGTTAGAGGACAGTAGCTGTACAAAGAGAGTTCTGTGTGCTGGGAGGCAGGGCAGAGCCTACAGACAAACCAGAGGAGGATTAGACTGAGATAATGTAAACTCTGCAAAGGTAAGAGGTGCTGGACCAAGGCATGAAGCGCATGCCGGCAGGCAGCCAACAACAGTTCTGGACATCTGTACACAAACACAAGGGGTTTCAAAGGAGAAGGCAATGAAGCAGCACGCGGGGTGGAGGCAGGATGCAGATGTGCAGCAGTGTTGCTACATGTTGTTGGAAAGGGACAGCAGCAGGATGCGGGAACACGTGGCTGCGAGTGCACACAAAGCCCCAGCGCCACTGTACCCAGCCTGAGCAAGTTTGTACGGTTGCGTCTGTGGTTTGGCTGTGGCTCAGGATGTGTGATATCCTTCCTCACTCTGGCATGGAGGAGAGGCTCGTGAGTCACCACTGTCTCTCCTGAACCGTGGCATATTGGCCTCGTGCTTTGCAGCTACCGCCGAAATGAGAGTACTTGAGTGCACACAGGTCTGGGATCCCCTCTGTAGATATGGGTCCAGCCAACCAGCAGTGCACCTGTCTGTCCCACCAGCATCACCCATGTCCTTCCAGCAGCTGGCAGAGTCCAGGCAGCACCACATTCTTGCTCAGACAAAACCTTTCTGTGCAATGTGTTGCCGGGCCAAGGGTGACCAGAGGGGGCACAGCAAAGCTGGCATCCTTGGTGCCTGCCTGCAGTGTCAGCATCCCTGGGGCCCCTGTGAGTCAGCACTTGGTCCCCTCTGCCTGGAGCCCTGCCAGCCCCTGAGCAATGATTTCCAGTACATGTGGTCAGGTTGTGTGTCAGGAGGATTAATGACAGAGACTTCTTGGGGCTTTAAGAGATCTGGGTCTAATTTAAAACCAAAACAAAACATAGACATTTAGGAGCAGGGGAGTTGCTGTCCTGAGGCAAGCCTGGGATGCAGCTCGTCGCGTATCCTGTCTTGCAGTAACATGTGCCAGGACCTTCAGAGAAGGTACAAGCAAACACCTGGTACACAGGAAAAACCCAGCCTCCCAGGGGTACTTTCTTCTTTGTCTTTTGCTATTAGTCATTAGCTTATGCTCCGAAGCACACGGCCTTATCTCCCCTCCAGGCATCTTCCTTTTATCTACCTTGACTCATGGAGCTACAGAAACTTTTATTAGCCGCATAAATGTCAGATCTTCTTTAAAATCTTACAAAACTCTCTGCCTCGTATCTTACAGCAGTGAGTTCCACACATTAATCATGTGTTGGTGTAAAATATGAGTTTCTTATCGGTTTTTAGTTTTCTGTCTTTAGATTTAGCCTTCTGTCCTCATACAGCTTTCTCTGTAGCATCCATGAGTGTCCATCCCTGATGCAGAATGAGCTGGATGCCAACACAAGCCTCAGTTTTGCCTGACTTTTTCCAGTAATGGGCTTAAAGCCGGTGACTGGAGCAGCTTGACAGCAAACCTCTTTTTGCAAGAGGTCTTCAGCAATTTTCTCTCTGAAAAGTAGGGCTGGCGGTGGAGCAGTTCTGTGTGCCAGAGGGGTGGGAAGTTCAGGCTGAAGATGTCTCCCAAGGCAGAGGCTTGGGGTTGTGCCAGGTTGTGGGAGGTGGAGGTTTGGGAAAGGGCTGTAGGGCTTAGCCAAGGACCAAAGGAAATGTGGAACAGGGGAACGTTTGTCTTGATTTAATTTGACACTTAAACTGGAAGGGGGTGATTTGTAGCTGTGCACATTTAAAAAAACTCCTTGAGATAGGGAAGTGGAGGCAATAGCAGGTTTGGATGCCAGATCAGATAAGACCCTGTGGGTAATGCCTCTACCTTACTCATTTTTATTCAGCTTTATCTCCAGGCTTCTAAAAAACCCAATGGCTTGAAATCTTCTGCTCCTGACTCTATTTCCACTACCTGCTTTGCGCTGAGGCACCTGAACCCCACGGGATGTGCGGTGCTGCATTGACTTCAGTCTGGCATGGTGCTCCCTGGCCTGGCCATCCCATGTTCAATGGCAGTTTGGTGGCCTGGCTGAACACCGAGCTGTTCACCATGATGTCTTGAGCAGCTTGGGCTGCCACTGGGAAGGAGGTGAGACTTGATGGGGCAGTGTCCCAGAGCTCCTGGAAGAGGGTCCCAGAGACCCCAGTGCGTGTGAAATCCTGGTTGCTGTGTGTTTGATGGTCTGTGTCGATATTGGTATAGGGACTCCTTGCAGAAGGCAATGAGAGGAGGGGAATACAGTGTTGGAGGGAGTGTTGAAGGTTTTCCTCACCAGGCCCCATTGCTTGTGCAGCAGAAGAACAAAGCGGCTGCCCTGAGGCTCGCTGACCTCCAGAGCAGCCAAGCATGGGAGCATCGCAGGGAAGGAGGGAGGCAGGCACGGCCCGGGCATGTGCAGGCATCCCTGAGGAATGTGCCCGCACCCTCTGTGGGGCACATCGTGGGGTGTTGGTGCGAGCTGAGCCCCATATGGAGCTGCTCCAGCAACTGGCTCCCAAGATGGGCCCTTGGCAGGTACCGGAACGGCTGGTGGAGCACATGGAGGCTCGGGAAAGCGCTGGCCAGGATGAATGTGTATTGGCACCGACCCTAATCCTTTCCTGCCAATACGTTGATTGGAATTGAGTTTCCAATATGAACAGTTGTGGAACTCTATCCATAAGCCGGCAGGGAGAGCTATAGATCTTTATCACGTGTTTCACAGCTATTTCTTTCATTTAATAAGAAACAAACAGGAGTGACCACTGAAAACACTCCAGCAGCCGAGCTCCCCTGGCAGCATTGGGCAGGGGGAGGTGGGCACAGATGTGGTTGTGGGTTGGAGACTGGGGGGACACCCTGTCCCCTCCCCAGCTGCCTGGGGGGACCAGCAGCTGCCAGAGCTGCCCAGCACCCTGCCCAGCACCCAGGCAGGACCAGCTCAGCCCCGACCGCATTTGTTGGAGGTTTCTCAGCCCCTCTGGGATGGAGGTGTGATTCCCAATGGGCTTTGCAGATGCAGTCATCTTCTTGCATCCAAACTGAGGTTTTTGCTCCCTGCAGCCTCAGACGATTGTCTATTGTTCAGCACAGACAAGTTCCTTCTTCCTTCCCCATCTCACCACCTGAGAATACCTACCTCCCCATCTCTGTTCCCGGGGGCTGCACACCCCAGCCAGGCAGCCCCTCCAAGTACCCCAGTGCCACACAGACCTCTGGCAGCTCTCACTGTCCTTGCCCATGCTCTTGCTTTTATTTCCCACCCCCATTACACAGTGGCACTCAAAACAGGGCATATTCACAGGTGAGATGGTGGCAGCGCTGGGGAGGGCACTGGAGCTGAGATGCTCTTATTATATCTCCCAACAATGCTTCTTTTTCTTTTTTTTTTTCTTTTCCCTGCAGTACAATGCTCCTGCCTCATGTTCAGTGCACGATCCATTACATCCTCCACCTCTTTTCTGCAGAGTGGCTACCTTGCCCACTTCTCACTGTGTGTGTTTAGACTTTTACACACCCATCCCATATTTGCTCGGTTGAACCTTGCACTCATCTTGGTGAACACCCTCCTGTTTTTCCTGGCTCTGTCTCTGATTTATCAAGATTGCTTTGAGCGGTAATCCTGCCTTGTCTGAGCCTTCCCTGAGCAGTCCTGGCTCTGACAGGAGGCACGAGCAGATGACAAGAGGTGATTTTTGGCTGTTTAGAGCCATGCACAGGTTAATGACGTAGACAGTTTCTCTTCCTCTGAGCCTCTCCACCCTCATCTCTTTAACAAGGCTGGTCCACGTGGGAGAAATACCCAGGGAATGCTCTTGCAAGAGGATTAAAAAAAAAAAAAAAGGAAAAAGGCAGCATGCCCAGGGAAAAGAAAACATCCTCGAGACTCTGGGAAAGGGGCACAGCACGATTCTGCCCTGGAAGAGCCTCCCCTCCACCCCTGTTGTTATTGCTGCTCCCTCTTTTGACCTGAGCAGTTTGCAAATATTTTCAGTCCTGCAGGTTGTTTCCATTAGGAGGAAAAATCAATGAGGCAGCCAAGAGTCTGTGGCAGAGCCTGCTCTCTTCTAAAAATGGACCGAGCGCCGCTTTCCTGAGCACAGCAGGGGGGGTTTGCCTCTTCCCGGCCCTGACCCCATCGCTTCCCAAAAGCCGCCTCTCTGCAGTGATGCTCCGGGTCCCCCCACCTGCCTGAGAGCTGCTCCAGCTTCTCCTCCAGCACCCACTGCCCAGCCCTGGTACTTGTCCTGGGCTGGGGCTCAGCAATTCCTGCTAGTGGGAAAACATTCCTATTATTTCATCAAGTTGCTTAATAATTTGCCAGAAATGCCTATTGATTTCTTGCATGCTTCTGTGGAGACAGAGGTAAATAAGAGTCATTCATCATTGCATTATGTATCAGTAATTAAAAATTACTAGGTAACTTCAACCAAAAATTGAATAATTTGAAGTAAAATTAAATAATTCTAGGTAATCAGTACTAAATGAGACCATTATTTTACTTATCAGTGACTAAAAATTACCAGGCATTTTTCCTCATTTGGATGCTCTTCCTCCCCCTCCATGTCAGTAGAGCCTTTCTAATTTGTTTTAATTGTTAATTTTAATGAGTAGTGTTTTTCTGATAACATTTTAGTGTGCTTTTTGTTGTGGTTTTTTAGAGATGGCTTTTATTGCATTGCGCAAAGCCTGAAGCACCTCAATGTGGGAGCAATTTGGAAGCTAAATTATTATTATTTATTTAAATCAAACCCTCCAGCCTCTTTAACCGTTTGGCTGATTCTGTAATTGCTGTGGCAGCGTGATGGAAACACTCAGCCCTTGCTTCCCTGTTCTATGGGCCTGGCGAGGAAGCGTCTGGGTGCTGTTCTCAGCTCCATGACCTCCTGCACGGCATGTCCCCAGCCACTGGCTCCTGGGAAGGTTTTGGATCCAGAGCTGTTCTTTTATCCCAGGTTTGCGCAGCATCTCCCGTCACTGTCCCCTAGCCATGGGGTGATCCTGACTCGGAGGCATCTGGAGGTGGCCACAAGTAGCAACCTCCAGCTGTGAGGTCTCATCTCATCCAAGGGAGAACCAAGATCTGGGGACAGGCAGTGAGAATCTCAGTTTCAGCCTGATTTTTGTCTAGTGGTGGCAGCAGGGTGTGATGAGGCTGGTGGTGGGTTGGTTTTAGAAAGTCAGGTGACTCTTGGATGTGAAACCACTGAAGTCCTTAGGTCAAGGACATCTGACATGCTCTTTGAAGCCCTCCTACTGTCCGATTCCTTGCCTTATGTAGCAGGAGTTCATGGGCGCACTGTCCACCTGAACCCCTCAAGATGTTCCATAGTCCTGAGACACAGCCGGGACCTGTGTCTGGTCAAAAAGCCCCAAATAGCTCCAGGTGAGCTGTTGCCCCAAGGTGCTCTGACCTTTGTCTACACCCATCCTCCTCCAGCCGCTTGCCAAAGGACTCCCAGTCCCTGTGCTTGCAGAATGGCAGGGGAGAACAGGGACTGACCCAGTGCTGCTGTGTTCCTCTTGCCCTCAAAACCTGAGAAATTAGGGCTGACTTGCCTGGTTCCCTTGAGGCTCTGTCCCAGGCAGGGGAGTGCCTGGACCTCTGTGTCACCTCTGGTCTGCCCAGCAAGAGTTTGTCACCTCCCTGCTCCGTGGCACAAGGTGTTTGTGCATTTAGCCATGAATGACGCTGGCTGGCTTTGCTGCTGCTGGGTTGCATTACAGTCTCCTGTCTGTGGCAATTTGCTCCACACCATTGCCCCAGGGGCACAGCAAGATCTGCTATTTGCCAGGTTGCTCCCTTCCAGCTGCACAGATGATTTTCACCCTGAGGGCCAAAGCTCGGGGAATCCCTGTAGATGTCTCACTCATGTGTTCCTGTCCTGGAGATGCTGATGGGGCTGGGGTCTGGCTATGAAGGATGTGGGGTCAGGATGGAGAGCCCCTGGGTTTTACTGTGTTGGGGCATAGGGATCTGGCTCAGGGTTCCTGGAGCTGTGCAGACATACTACCCTGGGCTGCTCTGTGCCTTAATGGCTCGTAAAGGGAAAAAACTGCCATCTCCTCAAGTAAGTTTGTACAATATCCTTGTAATGCCCATTTACCAGGCACCAGCCCTCAGCCTGTGATAGCCCCTGCTTTGAACTGAGCAAACAAGTAAGCAAATAATTTGGGGGCTTTTGCTTTTTCACTTCTTCCATAGGACTCTCTTGTCTTCCCCGAAGTTCTAGCAAATAACTGGTTGTAAAGCTTCGTCTGTTGCTGATATCAGGCCTGCCTCTGCTCTGGGTGCCGTGGTTCTTTCCTGGGCTTGGGGCAGGGAACAGGCGGAGGATGGAGTGAGGATGGCAGCCTGGGAAGTGGAGAAACCATCAGGATTTCTTTAGGCAGCTGAAAGAGAAATAAGGGTGGACTTACTCCTGAAAGCTCTGCTCCTCAACTGTGTGTGTGAGAACTCCCATCTTCCAAAATCCAATCAATCCACTGCACTCTCCACACTGGTCTGGGGTTGGTGGGGAGATACCTGGCAAAACCTGCTGCTGAGCCACTTGAGGGGCATCTGGGGGACCCCAAAATCTCCTGCCCACTTGCCCAGCCCTGTGGCCCCTATCCCTGGCTTCGTGGCCAGCCCCTGCCCTCTGCTGATGAGACCTGGAAGTGCCCAATTCAGACCAAGCAGCCACAAATCTGCGGGGTGCTCAGCAGAGCTGGGTACCAGGGGTTCTGGACATGGCTTTTTGCTGGGGTCTGCCTGGAGATGCTGGTCCTCACCTCATACCTCTCACACCCAGGAACAGTTTTGTGGTACTTGGCATTCATTCCTTTATGCTTAATTTTGTTCCATTTAGAGCTAGTAAAAACTATTCCCTGCAAGCAGTTTATTCAAGAAATGTATTATAGCTGGTACTTTCTGTTACCCAGTTGTCCAGGAAGAGACCACAATTTTTAATGATTTTTTTTTTTCCATTCACTGAATGTTCTTTGTGACCATATTTGAGTTTGGGGTTGTTCATGAATGGTACTATAGTAAAACAGAAAATATCCGGTGGCCTATCTGAGCTGCTGAGTTTGCTATTCATGCTGCAAGGCTCAGCACCTTATCGCACCACATATTGTTTCTCTCCCCTGAATAGGAGCCCTCATCTCCCTCAACTACCTCTACTTCTACCCAGAACAAAATTAATTTCATCCTGCAACAAATCTGGCTGCTTGATTAAATGAATCAGTTGTCGGCCCTGCACGATCTCTCAGTGAGCAAAATTTCATTTCTGGTTGAACACCCACCCAGCCAGCCACGGATACAAAGCGGGTGGTACCCGAAGGAGCTCAGAGCCCTTTTTACACTGCTCACCTGCCTCTAGTCCCTGTGTTCCCACCTAAAATGCACTGGAAGGCATCTTCAGGAGGTGTGCAAGTACCCTGGGCACGCATAGCTCCTCTTTGAGCTTCCCCCGTCCTGGCGCCTGGTCAAGCTGCACAGATTGAGGTCTTTCAATTGTTCCTTAGGAATCAATCCCTCAAGTCCTTTAATCTGCTATACAGAACTTCTTTCCCCCCTCCACATTAATTTCTCTGCAGTTTGGTGTGCTCTGAAGGCCCTGGTGTGTCACAGAACCCAGGGCTGGATCCTGCTGGCATCGCATCCCCAAACCCTACCTAGTTCTAACCCTCCATTACCCGCAGCTCAGGATGATGCTGGATGCTCCTGCCGTCATCCCACGCACTCCCTCTGTCTTGTTTCCTGGGCTTACAAACGGCCCTGAGCCCTTTTTGTTCTGTCTCCTCATGACAAACATAGAGAAATACTCACAGCCGTGCGCCTGGAGAGGGGTTTGCCAAAACCATCCTATTCTGGAGTGTTTTTATAGTAACTACGTGATGAGGAAAAGATGGTAAGGGCTCACCGTTCTAATTAGGATCGTTTCTGTCTTGCAAGAGGGATTGGCGGGTAGTATTTATGGATATGAGTAGGTTCAGAAAAATTCCTAGCACCATCTGTTTGAGGGAGAACAGGAAGAATTTCAATATGCTTTAGACCTTGAAGAGTAATGTTTGTATAACAGGCTCATAAAATCAATTTCTAATAGTTACAGGTACCCCCTCAGGAATTTAAATAGTCTGTTAACAAAGTTATTCCATCTGCCAAGCAAATACATTAAATATGCATGTACCATACTGTATATATGATTGCATGTGCCTTTCTACTTCATGTCATGCCCTCGGGTCCTATGTGCTGGTTTTGCTCCTGGGTTACACTTGATCTTTTCTGGTGGCACTGTGCTGTACATTCCTGATTCAGTGTGAGCTCACCTGCCTTTGGCCTGCTGGATAAGCCACCTTTAAGGCCACTTTGTCCCCTGGGAGCAGAGCATGGGGGTTGCTCTGCCCTGGTCCCCTTCCCCTCTTTGACTCCGCTGCCAGGTTGGAGGAGCAGGTGTGGGTATCAGAAGGGCTGCAGGTGGCAGGGGGGTCCCCATGCACAAATGGGGAGCATGAAAGGGGCAGGATCGGTCCCTTCACGCCCTTTTTGCAGACTGCTTAAGCTGCTGTTGCAGCCCGGCCGATGGGCCAGTCGGGCTTTGCTCTGCTCCCAGACTCCTCGCTCCTCTCCAGTGCCTCACTTTTCCACCACTGCTTTGCATCCATCGCTGATCAGTGCCAGCGTTCCACTGTGTCCTGCCTCAGATGTTTGAGAACGGGCTGACAACACAGGGCATATGCAGATGAACTGTAAATATGTAATCCCGTTAATTAAACAGTTTGTATTTAACACTGCCCATGGTGCTGCGCGACAGCTCGCCAATTCTACAAAGGTTGTATTCTCTGTGTTACGGGGAGTGATTTATGGTGAGACTTAGGTCATGTGTCCAGAATATCGATGGAGGAGTTTGCTGCCTATTGTGTTTAATAGCTGTTGGGGTCTTTCTTTGTACCATCGTGTCATTTGCTGCCTGTCAGCCTGTGCAGGTCTGGGACCGTGTCTCTGTCGGGGCAGAGTTATTGATTACAACGTGTTTGGGGCTGGGTGCCGGCAGCCGGTGCCTCCTCCAGATGCTCAGCACATGCCATGCTGTGGCCGGCGCGGTGCTCACTGCTTGCTGTCCCCATGTCCCACTGGCCATCATGCACCCGTGCCCACCCAGTACAGCATTGCCTGGGAAAGATGACCCAGGGAAGCAATCTGCCCCCTCGCCCTGTTTTGACAGGAACCAAGTGAAATGTGAGCACCTCTCTGTGCCAATAGATTTATTTCCATTTCCTCCTCCCTCCTTTTAATATAGTCAGTGGAACCTCTTTGCTGGGGAGTGGAGCTGGAAGGCTCAAACCCCGGGTGAACTGTAGCATGCGCCGCTCTGTATTGTGGTGAGGCAGCCCCCTGCATAGCCCAACCTGCACGGTTTTAATGGATTTATCTGCTCCACCCCGCAGGCAGATGAGGCACAGAAATCCCACAGGATTCACCAGCGGCCAGGCAGGAGATGTCCTGTGGGGAAGAGAGAAACCCCCCACATGGTGGGGGCGCTCCGGGAGGCTGGGATTTCCTTCTCGCTCTTCTGGTGATGATCCCTTTGTGCTAGGCGGTTTCTTCTTCTTTTTTAATTTAAAAATCCGCATTCCCACTTCCACATAGCTCGTTATCTCAGGGTGTGTGATGAGGTGTCCAGGGCTCTGTCCCGGCAGAGATGATGCAGAACACATTTGCGCAGGCTGTTGGATCTGACCCCCTTCTCCCTCGGGGAGCGGGTGGTTTTCATTTCAGCCTCTTCCATTAGAAGCTCTAAGGGGAGCTCCATCTATTAATTGAGAACTGCAGGCCTGTAAATTTTGGCAAGAAAAACCCTTTGGAAGCAAATCATCTGTATTTTCTCAGGGCTGTTTGTCCTCCCTTTTTACACGTGCAGCCTTTGCTGGTCGGGAGGCAGGTACCGCTGCCGACTCCTTCTCCACATGTGCAGATTGATGGTGTCTGCTCCAGAGCCCGCTCCCTTTTCCCTTCCTCTCCCTCTTGGTTTTGTTCCTTCCCTTTTGAGCTGTTTCTGCTTTGTTTGGGAGACTCCTTTAGCTGCCAAGTCCTGATTTGTATCTGTTCATTTCCTAGGGCAAACACATTGATCTGTGATTTCTGTTATGATACTGCAGATTCCTGCTCCCTTTTTTCTTTTTTCTTTTTTCTTTTTTTTTTTTTTTAAATTTATCCTCCCATCCAGGAGGTGGTTTCCGTGCACAGTGTTTCTAGAAAAATGTGCGTTTCCCTGACTCATAGCTGTGCCTAATTGCGTACAGAGCGAACGTCCATCCCTCTTAGTTCCAGTGTAATTGTTTGTGGTGTGTTCCTTTGTGATTGTGTTATTCCAGCAATAACAGCAACTCTCCTTCCAGATATTTATTCTTTTCATGAACATCAGCATACTGGCAGAGGGTCGGGCTTTTTTTTTTTTTTCCATTTTAATGCTCTGTTACATAGTTCAAATCTGGGATTTATGCTTCGAGGATCTCAGAGAAGACTTTCCTCTTTTCTGCTACCTCTTTCCAGAAGCGCTGTCTTTCCATGCCAGGATTTGGAGTTCTTGAACATGTGTTACTGCTGCCGGGGATGCTGCTCGCTGCTTTTATATTTGTATTTACTGCAGAGCTTTGCTCTTTAATTTTGTTGTTCTCTTTCTGGCACAAAGGCGAAGTGATGCAAATGAAGGCTGGATCGTTTTGGTTGCAGACAAACAAACCCTGGCCACCCTGTGAGTGGGGGCTGTGGAAGAGCGATGGGCAGCGTCTCTCCCTGTGGCCGCTGTTGCTCCAGGTGTCCCCCGAGGGCTGTGACAGGGACAACAGCCTGGGCAGAGGTGGGCAAGCACCTGAGGGCAGGAAGAGGAAGTGTGGGTAAGGCAGGGATGCCTCCCAAATATACCGCTTATCTGTATCACACCTCTCCCCAAGCTGAGGATAATGCATTAGTCTTTTATCCTGGAAGACCTTATTTTTTATTATGAGTTAGTTTTACAACACCCTGATGTGTGCTCAGCACTTCACAGCGCGGGGAGAAAGATGAGGTCCATGCGACAGATTCACCCGGCGTTAAATCCTGAGCGAGTTACAAATGAAAGCAGCAGTGTGGCTGTGTCCTGGCCTTCCTCCTGCCTCGCTGCCACAGAGCTTTCATCCATTTCTAGGGGTTTTTTTTAAGTGATGTGAGGGGGTTTTCCTGCCCCATGGCAGCCTTGCTGCCCACCATGCTCAGCCATCACCAGGAGCTGCACTGTGGGAGGACAGGCTGCCCCGGGGCTGTGCCCATCTCAGGCAAGCTCTCCGTGTTCTGCCAAAAGGTACCTGGGTGCTCATAGCACCCTGACCCCATTATTTGGGCAGGAGAGGTGCAGCTGCTTCACACAGCTCTGGGGGCTGCTCATCCTCCATCACAGTTGAACCGAGGTGGCAATGGGCCCTCTGCCACATCCCCATCCCCGTCTCCATCCCCGGGCGCTGCCGTCGCCCTCCCCGGCTGCGTGGGAATGGCTCCCGGGGCTCCAGCATGCCGAATTTCACTTTTCAAATGGGGCTGCTGGCACACAGCCAAGCAGCGCTTTCGTGTTGTCAAATATTTTGGCAAACTGTGTCTCGGCTTTAGTCTGAAGCGTCTTTCACTAGGGAAACGGCGTCGAGCCGAGCAGCGAGCGCAGTTGCAGGAGGTGCTGGGGCTGGGGTGCCATCGCATCCTTACTGGGGTGCGCTGGGGATCAGCGCTGAGCACGGTGACTGCAGTGAGCAGTGAAAGGGCCAAGAAACAGTGTTTCATGGTGAATGAAATGATATGTGAAATCAGGCTGAGCGGGGCAAATTGTATTGACAAGAATAAGAAAACTCTAAAAAGTGATTTTTAGAGTCACTATTTTGGCTTTTTGTTCTGAAATTGCCCTGCGTTTAAAAGGGAATAAAAGAAAAAAAAAAAAAAAAGCCTGAGCTCTAAGTAAACTAGAAATAAGGGGACTGTATTTTTTTAGCAGTTCATTGGAAAAATGAAACATATTTGTTCTGGGTCAGACCAAAATGAGCAAAGCAATCAGTTATCCGCAGAGCTACGGTGCAGGCTGGTTTTCCTTCTGCTCGCTCTCCTGGGCATCTTTGAAAGAATATCCAATACCTTTTTATGATGTTTGAAAGAAAATATCTCTGGGGAGGGAAAAAAAGTGAGGTGTGATCCCAAAAACTCTGGTTTTGCAGCTTGGATGGACCCATCTTTCCTTCCCGTGGCCACTGCACCTTCCCCCTGCCCGTCACGTTGTGTGGTTAGAGCACACATACTTGCGGCCCCAGCACCACGATGGGTTTTGAAAGCCTGAGAAATCCTCCCCAAAGCCTGGTTTCCGGCCAAAAAAAGTCGAGGTTACACAAACATACGCATAGCTTGCAAACAGGCTGTGTGTGTTGGATGGAGAGCAGCTTTGTGAAGCAGGTGTGAGCTGATGCTGCCTGATGTCTGCATGGAAAACCAGTGTCAGCCTGCAGACTGAAACCAGGTCTCTGAAATTGAAGGGGAAAAAAAAAAGGGGGAGGAATAAAAATCCACCCCTGCAGCAGCATCCCAAGCGCAATCCCACAGGATCCCCAGCCCGGTGGCTGCTGTCACCCCTTTGGGTCAGGACCCCTTTTTGCAAGGCCACTGGCCCACCTGGGAGGCTGTGGGGTGACCAGCCACCCATCCACATCCCCACCATGTTGCTGTCATCCTGGTCATGCCCCCTGAGCCCTGCAGGAATTGCTGCTGCTTTTGTAGAGGTTTGAAGACTGACAGCTCCGTGGCGAAGGCACCCCTGAAATTTTGCAAGCCAGCAAAACCTCCTAAAATCCCTGTTTCTGGCAGCTGCCAGGATAAAAGCTTGTTTGGGTTTAAAATGTGTTCAGAAGAATCATTCTCTTCTGAAAAACTGCGGCTGTCAAAGCACCACAGTGGGTTTGCATCTATTACATATTAATGACTCCACATCAGATCCACATCAGATGTGTTTGCTTTACAGTACCAAAATATTGGGAATATCAAGATATTAGCATTCCTGAATGTGAATTGTCAGCTGTGCAAATTTTGGGGTCTGGGAGCCTGACAGAGCCATCCCGTTCCCTGCAGTAAGTGCTCCTTGGGACGGTGACAGCCATCGTCTCAGGGTGCAACCCAGCATCCCCAGGGACCTGTGGTCATAACTGTGTGTTAGCTGGGAAACCAGCGGAGTGAAAGACATGAATCCATCTCTCTCCATCTCAGAGCTGTCAGCTGCACCGACCTCTCATCTGGATGTTTTAGGAGTGGGCAAAGCGGCTTGTGCCAGTGAGATAATGTGGAAGAGCCATGTGGGGTGAAAATGTTTTGGGGGGGGATGAGGGGAAGGGAACAGCAGTGTTTGCACTGTGGGATTTTTGACACCTAGTGTATCATCAATAATATACTCTTTCCTCCTACATCTCTCTACCAGATCTCGGTGGATTCGGACAGATTTCCTGGCCTCTCTTCTCCTCCTCTTTTGTTTTGGGAAGCTGAGGCATGGGGCAATGGGCCTGTGAGCACAGATGTCTCCTTTGGTGTGTGCGAGCCTGCGGCAGAGCTGGGACCAAAACCCAGGGGGTTCAGTGCTTCGCCTTTTACATTTGCTGTAAAACCACCCTCATCTGCTGCTCACTGCTGGTCGACTTCAGCATGATATAAGTTTGAGGGAAACGTTGCCACTCTGTTGTTTGATGGAGTTTTTTGGTTTTGTTTAGTTTTTTGGTTGCTTGTGGGCGTTTGGGGTTTGTTTGGGGGTTTGTTTGGGGTTGTTATTGTTTTCTTTTTTTTTTTTTAAGTGTGTCATGTGGGAATTATTAAAAGAGTTGCCTACATTTTCTACATTTTACAAATATTTCCAGGAACAAAGTTGCCCGTGTCTGGGGCTGTGGTAGAGAGAGTGTGATGCTGACCAGCATGGGGCTGGCTGCCAGACCACGCTCTCCATCCATCAGTCTGTTCCCCCAAAAGCAGGAGGAGAAGCTGTGCCTAGTGGAAGGGTTTGTTAAAAGGCTGAGGGGAAGCACAGAGAAACTGGGGGGGGTTTGTCTGCAGGAGATGTTCAGGTAATGCTGAAGCAAAGAGTAACAGCAGTTCTCAGTGCCACCAAGCACCTTGATCCCACCAGCCATAACTTACACGGTCATGACTCAGTGTAAAGTGCCTCCTGCACCTGCCTGCCTCCATAAAGGATAAATAATAATAGTTTGCAGTTAAAATATTACCCTCAGATGATAATCTGTGGGACAGGGTTTATTTAGAGCAGCTGTGCTGGCAGGGGGTAACCTCTCCGTCCTTGGCAAGAAGCTAATGTGGACTCATGGTCCTGGCTTACCGGCTGTAGGGAGAGGGATGCTGTCAGATGTCATGTTTTGCAGGTGCCTTGGTGGCTCTGTGCTCTTCAAAGCGGACAAGGTGCAGGGGAAAGGGTCTTCCACCATTTGCAATAACAGCAGTCACAACCCTTGCAGACAGAAATTATATCAGTGAAACTTCAGCAGACGTCTCACCCAGATGAACAGGTTGTGCTCTGATAAATCTACTCAACATCATTTTCTCAGGGATGTTACCTCTCTCCAAGGACGGTGGTTCCTCGGGGCTTGGTGACCAGGATAAGACCAGGACAAGGATCTCAGTCTGGCTCTTGAGGCTCAGAAGAGGTTTGGGGACAGACAAGAAAAGTTTCCTGCAAGTGGGTGGCAGTGACGCAGGGCAGAGCGATGGTATTGCTGGTATGTCAAGCACCTTCTTTATTATACCTCAGACATGTCGCAACAGTGCTGGATTGTGTAATGGTTTCCAGGAGATTTTTCTGCTTTCAGCTTCTGAGGCTCTCATTCCCAGGGTTTGGTTTCTGCCAGAGGTGGGATGTGGCAGAGAGAATGAGTTAAAATCAAACTCTGCTCAGGTGGGGTTTTGCGTGGAGATACCAAGTGTGTGACGGAGGAAAAACTTCTGCCTTTCTTAATTGTGGTGTGTGTTTTGTTTTTGTGAACGCCTTCCTTCCTGAAAGCTTTCAGATGCAGGGTGAAAGCTGGGTGCAGTTTCCTATCTTGATAGTCTGATGCTGCTCCATTTCATGCAAGTTGTACATGCTGACACCAGGCACTTTGCCCATGGGGAGTTAAGTATTTCTTTCGAGCATCAGTAAGAGTAGGTATTCGACAAATGGCTTTGCCTTCTCACTGTAGGAGGCTCAGAATCCCATGATGCAGCCTGAGCACTTCCACTGCACCCTCCTGCCCCGGCCAAGCCCTCACCATCCCTGGGCCTGATTTCAGCACTTTCCTCCCTTTCCCTTTGCTTCTGTGCAGTTTTTGTCTCCCTTCACTCTGGGTAGGGGATGGGAGAGTCTGCGCCAGGCAAAGTGAGTCCTCTCAGACACTGCAAAGTACAAATGCAGAGAAAGCTCAGCTTCCCCTCACATCCCCGGTTTGGGGCTCAGATAAATCCACAGAGCTGCCAGTCAGCAAACATGAGCTCCTCGCTCAGCACGGGTGACCTGGGAGTTTCAGAAGCTTAAAATATTGCACAACTTGGAAGAATTTTCACTGGGAAAATTGCTGCAGCACCCTGGGGAAATTCAGCTCTTCGACACAAATGCAGAGGCATTTGAGATTCTCCTTGAAGTGGGTGCAAGAATTTCTCAATTTGACCATCTTCATTTTCCAGGACCTCATTCAGCACATTGGCTGAAATTCCCAGCCTGGGTTGTGCCCCCAGCTCCAGGGAATTTTCTTATTCTTTAAAATTCCAGCTGGCATGGTTATAAGGAATTGAGGGAAGATCTTAAAATGGAAAAATATTGGGCCAGGCCGGATAGCGCTGGAGCACGTGGCACGGTGGGTAGAGCCTCCTTGGCGGGATCGGGCTCCCTCGTGCTGGGCACGGTGCAGCTGGGCTGTGGGCACAGGAGGATGCTTCCATCGCTGCTCCCACCAAGCCCAGCAAATAGCAGGGTACAGCAACCCCTAACCTGCTTCCCCGTGGGTTTCTCTGCAGGCAGCAGTGAGGAGGGACCTTTCTGGCTCACCACCGCATTCAGGCTCCTTGCATACCCAGGCTTCAGCCCTCAGAGGATGGGTTGCAACATGGTGCTGAGCCCATGGCAAGGTCCCCCTCTGCACTTCCCTTGCAAAGAATGAAATAACCTGGAAGCTGTTGGCCTCTGGAAACAATTTAGCATGCGACGTGGCTATTAATTTAAATAGATTACAGAAATTTGAACTAAGCTGCATATAAATCTTCTGACCGGCTCTTTGGGCTTTGGTCTCTGTTGTTTACACTTTTTTTTTCTTTCTAATTGTGTTTTATTGATTCCTTAAGTTTTGATGTTTTGGTCAGAGCTCGCTGTTCCCTTTCTGGGCATGGATGGCAGGCGGCTTCGCTCTTGCACACATATCACCTTTCAGAGCTACTGTGAGTAGGACGCAGATGTTGTTAGGTCTCAGGTAAAGCCATCAAAGGTGGATGTTCAATCAAGTTTGACATCATCTTCAACCTGAAGGCAAACGGGTTGGTTTTGATTAGTAGCCCGCAGGGCCCAGCCTAACCCGTATCAGAGCTGCTGCTGCTACTTTACCTGAATGGCAAAACCACAGATGGTAATTATAACGATAAGTGCTTACAGATTTCCTAACAACAAAGATAATTTGTTTGCTCCATGCCTTGTTAGAAGGGGAATTTTGTTCTGGTGACTGGGTGGTTTGTGAATCAGTCATTGCCCTTTCACCCCTGTGTCCCCAGCTCGGCTGTTCCCCCCAGCGCGACCGTCAGATGTTGATCTGACAAGAAGGGTCCCGCTGAGTCTGGTCTCTTCCACAGCGGCCATGGAGATGCCAGCCCAGTGCAAGGAGCCAGCCTGGCCTGGCAGGGAGGGGGATGCTGTGCTGATGCCCCCAGGATGGCCTGGGATGCTGGATGAGGGGGTCCTCTGGGCTGAATCCCCCCTCTCCTCACCCTGCGCTTGTGCAAAATATTCCTGGGGTGATCGGGGTGAAAACTTGCTGCCAGGCTGCCCTTGAGCTGCCAAAATGCTGCTGCCAACCCACCGCAGGGTGAAGCTCTGCTACATCCCCTGTGCTTGCCCCATTGCCCCATCACCCTGCTGTGGGGGGTGGCAAGGCAGCATGTGAGCTGCCAGGGACTCATACCTTTTATTCCAGGAACTGGTGCCAAAAATACATCTTTCCTTCTGCCTGAAGGTGACCCGGTATCTGAAGCCTTGGGAGGAAAAAAGGGGAGAGCTTGTCACTATTGATCTCTGGCAGCCGGAGGTCTCTCTCGGTCCTGCTGCTGCTCTCCGACGCTGGAGACGGGTTTTACCTGTAAATTAAACCAGCTGGTGCCAGGGCCCAGGGGCTCCCTGGCAGCCCTGGCCCGCAGCCACAGCCCGTCCCTGGGCACAAAGCCCACAGGTCATCTTGAGCCCCGGCTCAGTGGCAACTGAGGGCAGCATCTTGCCCATCGTGTGGGCAGGCAGATAACAGCTTTGATTTCTTGGGTCTCGCTTTAATTATAATGGAAGGACGTGGCTCGTTAAGTGCCCGCTTTGCTTTCCAGCAATCCCTCCCGGCTGCCAAGTGTGCTGGGCTAACAAAAGCATTCCTCTCCCCGCCAGGGGCGGCTGTGGCAGCCCGTATGGTGAGCAGACGGAGGCGATTAATGCATGCAAGACCAGGCTGCCCAGCTCCTGGCCCCTGAGCACAACCTGACACCTCTGAGCAGCCTCTCTGTGAGTAGAAACTACCCTTGAAATACGGACTCCCTCCAAAAAACATGGTTGCACCTTTATACCAATTCATCTTTGCTTCTCTGCCTGCTACCAGCAGAATACCTGCAGGGTCTTGCCCCAGAGTGTGTTTCTCCTTTCCCACAGCTTGGATCAGATGATTTTTTTCTAGGCCAATAGTACTTGGAGTTGTTCAAGATGGTGATATTGATCTTGTTCATATTTGTTGCCTTAATGAGTCACAAATTCTGTCTGCGAGCAGAGGTGGTTTGGAGATGCTTGGCTGGCTGCTGCTAACCTGCCTTTCTGGAAGGGTAGGAATTTCAGCATATTTGGAGAACTGGTGTTTTCTTAGATTCCTAAAGAAAATTACACTAATTGCAACAACCCCCATATCCCTGCAGAGAGCAGTTGCGATAGGATCTCCCCAAATATCTGTTCCTGATGACAGCAACCTTCCTACAGCTCTTCTGCCCCACAGCACTGAAGGACCTGCAGTGAGTGATCTGCCAGATGAAAACCAATTATGGCTGCTTTGAGCCCTGGTTGTTTCTATGCTGGTTCGTCTTTTAGCTGTGGATGGTTAACCGGGCTGAGCAGAGACGTTCGCTCACCACATGGACAGGGGACTTGGTCCTTCAGCCATCACTGCTCTGATCTCGGCTATGGCCAAGATTTCGTTTTTTGGAAATGGTTTCAATATTCAGGCTACACTAATATTTGCATGCGGGGCATGGTGTGTGGGGTCACAGCGCGGTCCTAGTGTGGGATTAATATAAATACTCCGTGGGGTATCTCTAAACAATGGACCCATATTAATCATCTTAATATTAATCAGCTTTCTCCTCTACTCAGATCTGGCAGAGCCCTTGCTGCCGGTTTGGGTTCGCAGCCTCTTTCCGGAACGGTGTCAGGAGGGGGACAGTGCACTCTTCTCATCTCTCGGATGTTCCTCAATAGGCTTAATTTATACATTAACTCCCAATTTGCCTCTGGGCTCAGGGCATGGAAAAAATTAGAGCAAAAGGACAATTTTTTCAGGAAGCTCCAAGTAAAGCAGGGTTATAATAGAAATAGTTTTTTGACCTTAATTATGGCTTCTAATGGAAATAGTTGTGCAACTTCAGCAGTGGGGTTTGGTATGTGCAGGCAGATCTGAGCCGAGGCTGGTGATGGGAGGACAGCGAGGGCTTGGTGGCCTTGGCTGCTGGCTCATGGGAGGCTCTCAAAGGGCTGAGGCTGGTGGGGAAATGTCCCTCATTTCCACCATGGGCAGCTCTGCCTCACTCCATCCAGAGTGAAGGCTTCACCTCATTTCTGCTTCAGACAAGAATATAAGTGGCTTTGGGTCCCTCTTCACCGCTGTCAGGACGTGCAGGGGACAGAGGAGTGGGGAGAGCCTGTAATTCCCCACTGGGCTCAGCACAGTGAGTCCCAGCACAAAGGCATGGCTTGTTCGGCTGGCAGCCCCCGCCCCGCCGGCTTCCCTCTCCTCCAGAGAAGCAGTTCCGGGCTGTGAACAGCAACATGATAAACCCCAGCGCTGCTCTCCAGGGATAACTGAGGCCGATGAGAGCTGCTGACCTGCAGAGACACTTGTTTGAAGGATACAGGTTGTGAAATAGTGACATGGTGTTAGGCAGGGGTGGGAGTGGGATGGATTAATTACTGAAGAGGAGGAACATCACCTTTGGCATCAGGTCAAACCACCTTGTTCTGGAAAAATGCTGTTGTTATTCCTACTCTAATGGGTCACTTGGCACCTCCTGGGAGTAATGACATGTGGAGGTAATGTGATTCAGAAACATCTGATCGGGGCAATAAATGGATGCTGGCCCTTCTAGGGGCTGGGAATTGACTGGCTCATCATCTCCTCTCCTGCCACCAAGGCATCTGAGCTTTTCAGGCCACAGGTCCAGCAAATACTTGCTTGTGGATATGGAAATTCAGATGGGGTGAGCGGTTGAGTAACATAGCTGCGGGGCTGCAGGATGCCAGCCAAGTCCACTGCCATGAGTGAGGCAGACTGGGATGACAGGAGACCAGAGGGACTTGGAGAAGGTGTGAGCTCCTCCTGTGCCTGCATGCTGCCTTTCCACTGCCAGGAACAGTCACGGAAAATGATGGTGACGTTTTGCAAGGGATCACTCTCCTTCACGCCTGCAGCGGTGCCAGAGTGGGTAGGCAAGGGCAGCCCCTCTCCCACAGTGCGCTGGCAGAGCTCTGTGTCACATCGTTCCCTTGACAGACCTCAGCCAGCTTTAGGCTGTCCTCAAAGGGAGCAGAGCCATAATGCAACACCCATCTGTCTCTTCTTGAATTAAGTGCAAGAAATGTGGGTCACTTCCTGTTTAAGAAGGGACATGGGGTGCAGCAAGCCCCCTTCTGGCCTCCATGGGGTCTTTGGGAATGGGTTTGTGGCACGTCTTGATTTCTCACTGCAGAATCGATGTCATGAGTGTGACTGTGAGGAGGTACAGGGGCCGCAGCCTGCCGCGCTGCCGGCTCAGCAACCACCCGCTCCACGGCTCCAAATCACCTCCCAGCCTGGGAGTCGGTGACCTCCAGAGTCCCAAAGGCTTGTGCCTTAGCAAGAGCAGAGGGATGATGCTGCTCTTGGCCAAGGACCAAGGGCAAAGTCTCCTCAAGTGCTCAGCAGCTGCCATCCAGGGATGTGCCCTCATGTTTTCGGCTCACAGTTCCTAAAAATGCTGGGAAACCTGATCATTTATTTTGGTCCTCTAAGGGGTTTTGGAGAACCCCAGCCCTGATGTGGGGGTTGAGCTATTTGGAAAATTCAGGCTTTCTTGCTGAAGATGCAAACGTGTTAGTTCCCCTCCGTTGCCCATGTCTCTGCAGGAATAAAGCAAGTGTTTAACTTGCAGGCATTTAACCCTTTCGAGATCCCAGTTTATACATAATATTAACTAGTATAAAGAATCGTTCAGTGCATTTTGACAGCTACTGTTTTAAAGTTCTTATCACATTTATTTATTCTTTTATCGTGGTTTTTGTATTGTGTGGTGAAGATTCGTCTCTTTTCTTGCCTAGTTTATCTATAATTCAGGACGTTTTTACACTTAGGTTATAATTGACTTTTCCATGCTGCAGCGACTCAAACAATAACTATTAATATTCAGCAGTCTATAGTGATAAAGATTTCCATTTACTCTCTTTTACTTAACCATGTGAATATACAGCGTCCTATCTCACACAGTTATTATTGAATTCATTCATATTTACTCTCTATTTTCCCATGTAACAATACAGAAAGAGCAGGCACTGCAGTTTTGCCGGCATCTGACTCCCATGCCTGTTCTTAGCTGATCAGCTCTGCTCTTGCAGAGTGGAGCTGGCACCTGCGGATGCTGGTAGTGCTGTGCTGAGGGGACATCACCTTTCGGGTCTTCCTGAGGCCGGGGAAGAAAGTGGAGCAGAGCAGGACATGCAGTATCTCTGCCTTCCTTGTCTCCAGGAGCAGGACCCAGGTCCTGTCCCTGACAAGGTCGCTGCATCCATGGCCTCTGGGGTTTGCAGCCAAAAAAGCAGTTGTCTCAAACCCAAAATGATTTCAGACAGAGAGCTGGATGCTGAGCCATGGGAGGCTGAAAATGGGTAAAATGCCTTTGTACCCTGTCCTGGGGTTACTGGTACCCTGCAGGGCGTGGGGTAATGCCATGGGTGGATGGGTGAGCAGGGTGGGCTGGTGGTGGAAGGAGCTGGGAGCTGTGCTTGGGACTGGGAAGGCATAGTTGCTTTTTGTTTAAGGGAACTATGCTGTAACACAGAGCCAAGAGCCTGGTCCCCTCACCTCAGGCCTTACGGTTCGACCTTACACAGGAAGGGTGAGGGAGCCTGAGGCCACGCCAGCCAGATTCCACCGTCCCTTTTGCTGCTGTAAAATGCTTAACGGCAGCAGGTTCAGCTGGGAGGGTCCGAACACCAGCTCTGCAGCCGAGGCTCTGACTGGCCGCTGGTAGCACCGGCAATTGCAAAGGTTCTACCTCGGGGGCTTTATTCCGCTGCAAAGCCTCCTTCTGCGGTGCAAAGTCACCCTGCGGCTGGGCTGGTGGAGCAGCCGGGAGGGCAAACTGGGTGGGAAACCCCAAGCCCAGTGATCAGCAGCCGGGGTGGTGGGAAGGTGGGGGCTGCCCCTTGCTGCTGGAGCACAGGAGCAAAGCTGTGTTTCCTTCCCAGCAAACAGCTGGTGCTGTGAGCATGGGGAATGCTGCCCCAAGGAGATGCCCTCACCTCGGTTCATCTTCCTCATGGAAGGTGGAGCAGGGACCAGCGAAAACTGGCAGTGAGCTTAGGTATTAACTGCAGCTGTGTTGAGCCACTGTGGCTGAGTTCTTCCTTGTAATTGTGAAAAATATCCTGCACAGGGGAGCAATGGCAGGGCTGCTCCCCCCTGCCTGGAGAGAATGACTTTCCCAGGCAGCTTTCCTCCAAAATAAGAAGGGCTCTTCATGCTCCCCGCCCCAGCCACCCACAAAGAGGGGCTGTTCCCACCAGTGCTGCCGGTGAGCTGCTCCTGCGCTTCACGGCTGGTTAAAGGCTAGTGGGGTTAAACGGAGACTCCATTAATCTCGGCCCCGCCGAGGTCAGAGCCGAGGGACACACACGCGGCGGGTGATTTATGGCCAGCCTGGGCCCGTGCCCCATCCTGGGGCTGCTGCCAGAGCTACCCGGCATGGCAGGGACTTGCCAAGTGCTGGCAGGAGGGACATTGTGCCAGCAAGCTGCTCCCGGCGGGTGACATCATCGACATTTCTGCTGCCTTCCCCCAAAAAGGCCATTCTGGCTGCAGCCAGTGCCGCTGTCGCCCTGGCTCAGCCCCAGGGAATAACTTGTCTTGCAGAAGCAGCAGAACTCCCTGCACTGAAGCTCTTACCCCAGTGCGGCCACGGACTTGCAGTGCCAGCTCCACTGCCCTCCCCGCCTCAGTTTCCCCGCTGCTAGAAGAGCTGCAGCTCTCCCTGACCTCGCAGGACCCAGCTGTACACGAGGGAGGGTTCCTGCCTCACCAGATCAGCCGTACCTAGTGCGTAGCAGTGGGATGGAGCCGGCCAGCGCTCCAGGGTCACCGCAGCCACCAGGAGCCAGTGACTGTCCCTGCAGCACCTGTGGCAGTGGGTTTCCCTCGTTTTTAATGTTCCTCTTGGCCTCTGATCAGAAGTGTGCGCTGTCTGCCTGTTATTAGCCTGCCTGCTGCTATCTGCCCCGGGAGCAATCGCTGGGTGAATGAATAAACACAACAGCATTTAGCAAGATCTGAAAGGAGATGTGATGATAATTTCTTCCCTGCAAATTGTACACGTTCATGTTTTCAGCCCGCTGAAGGCAATTAGAGCAGAGCGGAGCTGGCAAGACGAGAGCCCACGCTGAAGAAGCCGCGACTATGGAGCCGTAATAACAATTTAGATTCTATTTAGATACAAGTGGCTACAAGTCGCGTCTCAATATTGAATCAATCGACACAGACAAATGATTTAATATGGAGGCATTTGCGGGACTGGAAAGAGGGACCAGAGGCGGCCAGGTGGGGACAAGCGGATGGGCGGCCAGGACAGATGCGGAGCTCTCGGCAGTATGGAGGGAGAAGGAAGGGGCGATCCTGCGGGGAACAAATGGCTTTTCTCTCAGCTTTTGGCACTCCAGGCCGGCTTACGTTCGGCATCGATTGGGGAGGTATTTTTAGAGGCAGTCTGGTATTTGTTAACCTTCTTGTGCAGAGTGGAGCTCACTTCTAGAAAGCATGTGTGCGCGCACGCGTGTGAAAGGCGGGAGAGATCCTGCCAGAGATAAAAAGTAAGTAGCCAGCCCCAGCCAAAGGCCAGGTGCAGCTGTATAAATAAGTGGTGGCCCCCCCTCGCCCCCACCTCCTTGCGGCGAGAGGGGCTGGTGACACTGGAGAATGCTTTGCTGTCATTAGTTAATTGAGCTGCTGATGTTAAGAAAAGGTTATGTATTTCTCCTGGTAGTTTTTCTTTGTAAAACTCTGACAGGGATTTCTTGCAATAGTGGTGGTAATACCCCAGCTGGGGAGCTGGAGCAAATCTTCCCTATGCTGGAGATTTCCTTTTTATTTTCTTTGCCCTCTTCTTTTTTCCCTTCCATGGAGCACTGGGACTGCAGAGGAGCGGCGAACCCGTGCGCCTGCCTCCTGTAAGCGATACCCCTCACTGCCGCCCTGTGCGGGGTCTGCCCCCCAGCCTGGAGACCACCAGCAACGCGGATCTTCTGTCCCCTTACCTGCTCTGGGAAACAGCCCAGGCACTGATGCACCATGGCTGGTGTCTCCTTGCAGCTGGGCACATCTGGGAGGGGAAGGGGGACCAGATCCTGTCTCTGGTGCTGGAAGCACTGCAGTAGAACTGCAGTTTGTTAGGACTGCTCCCATGGGGGCTGAAGGGCTCCACCAAATCCTACCCACATGCACGGTGCTTCTGGCATGGTCCCTGAGCATCCTTGGCTTGGCTGGTGCCATGAAACTCATTTCCCTGCAAGTGCTTTTAATGCACAACCCTTGAGAGACAACCTCTTCCTCTGCCTTTGCTCTGACCCGTTCTGCTGGGAGGTTTCCCTGGAGGGAAAAGGGTCTCACCTGGGATCACTTGGAGTCACAAGGCAGGTTGCTCTGCAGAGCGGTTCCAAGAGAGAAATAGGGGTGCGAGGCATCCTGGGGGGTTGCGGTGGGTCAGGCTCTGGCAGCCTGGGTTTGCTGCTACAACCTCTCGCTGTGTGGAGAGCAGAGCCTCTCATGCTTTTTGGCTCCCACAAAAGCGGAGGTGGGGGGGGAGTTAGGCGTCTGTAGGTGCAAGGACGTGCTTGCTGGGAGCACAGCAGAGGTGCATCTCTCATTCACGCTGGAAGGTCACTTGAACACCCTGTGTGTGAAACACTGCTCCGACATTCAGCTCCTCCTGGGGACAGCAGGACAGCATGATTCATCTTCCAGCCACCATCCCCAAGCAGCTCTCAGGTGTTCATGGCCACATGAAACAGAGGGCTGTCATTATCCTCCCCCTCGCAGCCAAGGCAGAGGAGCAGGCTGGGCGAGCTCCTGGCTGGGACAGCTGCACCCATGGTGAGGGTGGCTCCAGCCATGGCCTGTGGTGTGTCCCCAGGGCCAGCTGCCTTGGCTGTCATCACCCCTGTCCCACCAGGACCCATCACTCCTCACAGAGGAAAAACATCCTTCCACAGATGCCAGGAGGGGAACAGCTGGGCACAGCAAGATGGCATGGAAGCACTGAGCATGTGGAGTCTCACCTGTGCTTCTCCCATGGTGATGCTTACGATGGCACAGCACATCTTGCTATAGCTTTTGCTCAACCAGCCATTTCCCACCTCCCCTGTCTTCAGGTTTCTACTGAGTTTGCCTAAACCTTAGTGCTTTTATTCACCAAAACATCTCTGTTCAGTGCTCTCAGCTCCTGAACCAGGTGATCATGTGGCAACCAATCTGCTGTATTCAACATCCAGCTGTGCTAACCTGTGGGAAGCTTGGCTCAACCAGGGCGACCCACCTGCAACCCTGCAGCCATCCCAGCTGAGCAGCAGAGCCTGCTGCCACAGAGCCTTAGAAAATACCTGCCACAAAACCAGTACCAGGATGGAAGGAAAACCCATAAGAAGCGGCTGGATGCAGCATGGGGCTGATGCCGTGCCATGCTCCCACCGGTCCTGGCACTGCGTCTCTCCAGGATGAAACACGAACGCCAACAGCCGCCAAGCCAAGGCTATGTTGACCCACGGGGTCAGAGCCCAGCCCAGTGATGGCTGTGTCCATGGAGGAGGTCACTGACCCCAGCTTCCCACCGCTGCCGGCCACAGGGAGGTCACTGCGGCCCCCTCCACCAGCACAGCGGTTGCTGGCTGCTCCTTAATTAATCCCAGGCAAAATTAATCATTTGACATCTGACAGCTGAAAAGCGGATGGTAATCGCTCTGGGGCTGTGTCTCCTCCTGCCTAGAGGGCTGGACCTGGCTGAGTGCCTCTGCCCCTGGTTTTGGAGCCAGGGACCGTGCTGGTTCTGCCTGAAGCTGCAGTCATACAGCCTGGCTGGGACACGGGTCTGCTGCTTTCCTCTCCTTCTGCTGCCAGCCCATGGGAGGTGGTGGTGACCCTGCTACATGTGTCCCGGTCCCCTGCCCTGTTGCACAGAGGGATGCTTGCACAGGAGGTGTTGTGCAGCAAAGAGCACTATGGCCATGGGCTAAGCTTCTGAAAAAGGTGATGGCAAAATGGCTCTAGGGAACCAGGAGAGTGTAAATTTGCACCACATGGCCTGGTTCACTCACAGACAAGACAGTATAGGGCTGAGCCTGCTCTTGCCAGGACCCTTCATGCAGTCTTTGCATGGCAGATAGAAGAACAGTCCTGGCAACATTTTGGTTAGGTGGCACTTGACACCTACCGGGTGTCTCCTCAGGGACTCCAGGAAGCCTGCTGGTGGCAACAAGTGATGTTTCTTGCCAGTCCCATCATTTGGGTCACCTTGAGCATGGCTGGGATGCAGTCAAAATTTTCTGGGGCTGTGTTTGGTGGTCTTTGTTCCCAATAGGAAGATCCCTTCTTCTCGCTGCAGAGCAACTCAGTGCTGGGAGTGTGGCAGCAGCTGTTTTGGTGATCACACTCCATTCCCCTCCTCACAAGGATGATGGTTTTCCTGACCCTGCTCTCACTTCTTCTTCCCTGACCTTGCCTTCCCATTTCCCACAGCCTTGCTCCCTCCTCCTGGCCTGAGCCTTTAATCCTTCCCCCAAGGCTCTGCCACTTTGGGTTGCTAATCACAGCTGGTGGATGCTGGAATTAACAATCTGATCCAATCAACACCCGTGAATCTGTAATGAGACTCCACTTTAGATTAATCACTCATTAGGCCAAAATGCCAACACAGTGCCCACAAACTATTTGTCTTTACTGTCACTTTTTCTTTTTATTTGTTTCATTTAAGATTACTTCAAAGGCCTTGGTGCTTCTCTTTTCCTCCTCTGGAAAAAAGAGGAGCAGCTTCACAGCCAAGAGCATCAGCCCTGGGTGCTGACCCTCTCCCGTCCCTTACAAGCAGCCTTGGATGCTGCTGGCTCTGCTTTGCTGCTAACTTGGTTCACAAAAAGAGCAAAGTCAAACCTGATCCTAATTGCAATAACAGGGGTTGTTATGGGAGCAGTCACATGCCCTCGCCGGTACAGGTGCTGCTGGAGGGTGCCAGGCTTTTGTTCCAGCCCTGGCTTGTGCTTCGCTGATCTCCGAGCGCGGGGAATGCTGCGCAGCCATGGGGTCTGTGGAGCCGTGCCCGCAGAGACTGTGGCAGTGGCAGCCACCGTGCCACACGTGCTGCCTGGGCTGGGCTACGGATGTGGTAGGTGCTGCTCCGGAGGTAGGGGTGCGAGCAGCCGGGGTCCGGTTTTGGTGACCTCATTCATGCAGAAGTTATTGGAAAGCAGAAACAAGATCAGAAGCAGGCTGAGATAGGCGGCAGGGCTGAGCTGTGAGACCTGCTTACCGTGAGAAATTTAAGGATCTCAATCAGTTGATCAAAGGAGAGGAGACCTGAGCTGCAACAGGGGAAGATATCTGATAGCAGAGGCTTCTCCAGCCTAGCAGGTAAAGCAGGATGCCACAGCTGGAGGTTTCAAAGGAGGGAAAAAAAATTAATTCAGGCACAAATATTTATTTGGCGGGGGAATTAATTGCTGCAGGTCCTTCAGGTACAGGGTCCTTAAACCTATAGGTGTTGCTCAGATGCTGAGGTCAAATTTCTTCTGCGTACTAAAGGATTGATGGGGAGTTTACTCCACCATGTACAATGCAGTGCTAACGCCTGTGGCCTCCTCTGGCTCTGAGACATGAATAAAACAAAACCAGTTCCCAGCTCTTTCATGTACACCTCTTTGGAAAGGAGGGGGGGTAGGAGCAGGGTTTGCAGCGTGTCTCCGTGGCTCAGCCTGCTTGTACCTCCGTCCCAGGGCCCTCCTGCCAGCGTGCTGGGTAAATCTGATAAGGCACTTGGGGTTAGACTGTATCCCTCACAATTCATATCTGAAACATGCCTTGTTTTAGCCAGACCGTCTCCTTTTCTCAGGGAGCTGCAAACAAACCTTGCTCAGCTTATGGGGAATAGCAACTCATCTGCAAAACACGTTACCGGCAGCACTGCAGCGGGTGGGCAGGCGTGAGTGTTATGCTGGGGAGAAAGCCTGGCTGTGCCCCCAAACTTTGGGGAGCAGCAGGAAAGCAGAGGGGAACTGCAGCTTGTGCCGGACCCCTGTCACCGGTTTGCTGCCTGACACTAAGCATGTCTTACTGCTGCTTGTCCTCAGCTGCTTTAAAAAAGGGAGTTTCCAGCTCTGCAGGAGCCAAGCATCCTCTGGGAGCAGGGCTGCAGGCAGGGGGGCAGGTGGGCGCTGCCTCCCTGTGCCACCCTGCTGCTCCCTGGGCTGCTCCGTGCTCAGCAGCATCACGAGGCATCGCCAAGGCAGAGCCTTCCCCAGAGTGCTGGGGATGAAGAGTTCCCCTCTCCATGGCAGCTGCTGGAGCCACCCTCAAGGGCTGCCCCACACCACGTTGCAGAGTGGCTGGGCCCCCTCCTCGATGGGAGACAACAGACCACCCGTGGTCATCTGTAATGACGTGGGGAGGGGGCGATGGGGATGTAATGGGCATGGACAGGCCCCCCTGCCCCTGCAAACTCCATCTTCTACCCCACACTGGTCCCGTGCAACACCCCCTCCCCATTGACACCCCTGGGAGCAGCCTGGCTCCAGAGAGGAAACCCCTTGGTTGCCCCAAGCCCCTTAATTAGGAATGCCCCCCCGCCTTGCAGTGAAACCCCTGGCTCGCTGCCCATGTTTGCAACCCTGGCAGCTGAGCTGGGAGCAGGAGATGCCCCGCTGCGACGCCACCAGGCCATTCGCCCTGAGGGCCAGACCCTTCCCTCCGGCTGCTCCGAGGGGTACAAGGCACCAAAAGGTGCCCGGAGCTTATTCAGGCTTCTCGCTGGAGGAGGGGAGTTTATTGGAAAACACCTGGAATCTATTAGGCCTGGAATATGGAGTCAAGGTTTTGCCGCCTGCAGGCAGCTCAAGTATAAATAGCGGCAAAGGGTTTGTTTTGACTACTTTAAATTGTGCAGGTTTCGTGCCCTGAGAATTGGGAGTTTGAAGCTGCTCCTAACGTAATAATCCTCCTGCTTCCCCCTCCCGCCTCAGTGGCCAGGAATCTGCACCTTGTTCTCTTCTCCTTCTCATTCCTCTCTTTGTTTGACTATTTTCCCTATTTCCCATCTGTTTATCGCAAACCTCCCTCTTCCTGGAGCCTTCGGGAGTCTCCAAGGAGGGGAGAGTTGGAAATGTTGTTGCACGCAGGGAAGTGGAGGGGAAAGTTTGGAGCTTTACAATAAAAACCAGAGACCTGGGAGTAAAGAAAAGGAAACAAAACCAAATGCCAGAGCATCAGGACGGGCCCCTCTGTGTGATGGGGTGACCCACTGGGGATGGGGGACAGGCCCCTCACCCACAGGTGATGCTGTGAGCATCATGCCGCAGCCTGGCTGAGCAGGGCTGTTTGGTGGGGAGCTGCTGCCCCACCACAGCCACATCTTCTCCCACTCCCAGGGCTGCCGTGGAGGTAATAGCGTTCCTGCTAATGCTGTAGTAATAGAGCAGTGTGAGGCTCCTAATGGAAATGCTACATCACTGCCAGCACGGAGTTCCCTCACTCCTGGCGCTAATGATTATTGCTACTCTCTCGTGCCGATGCCACCATGCCGACGTGCCTGGCGGTTCCAGGCAGAGACTGATGCAGCCTCTGCTCTCGGGAGCTGCTGCTCCAAATTAGATCATATATCTGTGAGGAGAAGGTGGAAGGGAGCTCTGGGAGCCACGGGCTCCTGGAGGAGGGGCAGGCTGTTGTGAGGGGTAAGTGTGGCCACCGAGCTGCCCCAACCTGCCCTGGCCTCCCCCGGCACCATCTCCCCCCAGTCGGTACTGTGCTCCCTGCCTGATTTCAGTCCTTGTGTCCTGCCCTTGGCGTGGAGCCCAGCTGAGTTGCTTTTTGAAGAGTTTTGGATCACTGGGTGCACACGGAGATGTTGGAGAGTCCGTGCATGAGAGCACTGGAATGGCAGCACCCACCCAGTGCAACAGCCACGTGAGTGGAGCATCTTCTGAGCACATGGTGTTGGGACACAAGAAACCCTGGGGCTGAACCACAGCCCCCCGACCTCTGAGAAGAAGTGCTGAGAGGGCTGGGGTGTGCTGGAGGCTGCTGTGCACAGTGTGTAGCAGCTCTTCCCCTGGCTTCAGAGGTAGCCATCTGTGCTGTAGACCTGAAAGTCAAACCCTGCTGACAAGCCATCTGGGGTGTCCAAAAGACTGCACATGGTACAATTTATTTTCCTACTTTTCCTTTTAATCATTGGTGTATTTCATTCATCTGGTGAGAAAACAGCCTCGAAAACCAAAGGTTTACATCCTGGAAAGAGCCTGTGGTGGCGGGGGCAGTGGGGCACACCATGAACACAGGTGTTGGCTTCTGAGCCACTTGTTGCATATGGCCAATGGCTGAAGTCACATCTGGGGGCTTGAGGTGGGGGTAGTAACCCCATCCAGGAGCCCCGGTGTAGGCACCAGGGTCAGGCTGCTTGGAGACAATAACAAAACACTAATCCACAGGAGTAACAGAGGTTCAAACCACCCAGGAGCATTGTGGTGCTGCATACGCCTCCGTGGGGGGACGGGTTGTGCCACCAGATAAACTGATGTTGCTGTGGAGATGGGAATTGGGGACAATCATTCCAAAACATCCTGCCATGAGACTCAGGCTCACAGGGGGAATTTCCCAGACTCAGTTTACCCCTTGTATGCCTTTCTGTTCTTGGTGCTCTCTGTCCTTTCAATCCAGTTTAAGAAACTGAAGTGGATGAAGCCAGGTTGGATGTGAACTGCTCCAGCGAAGCTGAGCCCAGGCCTGTGGGGTGGGAGCTGGGAGATGCTTGTGGTCCTGCTCAGCCTCTGAGCAGGTGTGCTCATCACCAGGATGTGGCTGCTCCCCAGGCACAGCATGTCCTGTTGCCAGGGTTTCCCAGCTTCCTGGCTGTCATTTGCTTGCATGCATTGCCCATGGACTGGCCTTGAGATATCAGCACACAGCTTCGGACACAGGAAAGCCTGGGCAGCATCCCTCCCTGAGCCACTGCAATCAAAGACAACACCATGTCTTTGCACTGGAAGTACCCACCCATGTGCTCCCCAGAGTGCCCTAGAGCAGCCGAATTGTCTGCACAAGAGCTCTGCCAGTCACCCCATTATCTCCGGAGCCGTCTCTGCTGCTCACACCCGGGTGAACATCACATGGCAGCATCACCGTGACCGGGCCACCGTGGGGCAGGAGACACACCACAGGCTGGGGTCCTGCACCCGCTGTGACTGCGCACATGCTCAATCTTGTCTCCTTTCACGTGGAATTAGCATGACACAATTAAACCGTCTAGTTAGACAGCATTATTTACTCCAAAGGAAACGTGGGGCCGGCCGTGGGGAGCTGGCAGCTCGGCATTTCGCACATCATTATGTTCCCCTCATAGCTTTGAAGTTGGAGAGCCCAGGCAGTTCTTATTCCCTCGGCAGGCTCCCGCGCCTGGGCAGAGGCGGTGGCAGGAGGGCCCCAAGGGGGGCGTGCAGCATCCATGAGCCGGTTCTCAGCCCGGGTTGTCACTCTGCAGAGCATCCTCTGAAGCCATAGCCATATGGCTCAGCACCCTGGCAGGGTGGCTTGTGACCACTACATGGGGCTGCAGGGATGGGGACAGGGGCTCTCTACCTGCTCATCCAACATGTCTCTTTTCCAGATGCCTGAATAACCCCCCTTAAAGTGTCACCAGCTCCTGTAGTGGGTGAACAAGCCTCCAAAAGCCCTGGTCCCTCCCTGTGCTCCATCCCTGGGGGCACTGGTGTGCTCCCTCCAGAGCTGTGGGCTGGGATGAGTGCACAGGGGTGAGAGGTGAGGGCTCCTTTGATGTTGCGGGTTTATTTACAAACGGCGTGCGATATCCTTTTCCTCTTGGCGCAGCGGGGATGGAGCAGAGGAGAGTGTGGGTTTGCTCAGCCTGCCAGGCCGCCTAGAGTAGCACTGGACCCAATTGCTCCTTCAACTTATGCTGTTTCCCGGGCTTATTCCACCCCTTTTTTCGATTTTCCTCTGCCCTTGCTGCTCCTCCTTTTCTTTTTTCAGCATGACTTACTGCTCTGTGCCAGCGGCATAAATCCTTTTATCCCTCCGTGCCCACGCAGCAAGGCTGGAGGAAGCTGCCTGGGCAGATGGGTCATCTCCAAGGTTAAGCAGCATCTCGGCTTTGCTCCCAGACGCCGCTTGCCTCCGTCCTTGCATTAAGGTTGGAGGCATCTGCCAGCGTGGCTGGCTCTGCCTTGGCTGCAGGGATTTCACCAATCACTTCTTTTAATAGGACTGGGGGAAAAAAAAAAAGCAAACCAAAACAAAATGTTATTTTCACACCTCTTTAACCAGCCAGCTCATCTTTTCTGTCAGGCGCTGGCTGCGAGTTGCCTTCCCCACGGCATTTTTGCCCGAGCTCTGGCGCTGGTCCCAGCCAGGGCCAGGCTCCTGTGTGCCCACAGTGGCCAGCAGAGCCACTGGCATCAGGCAAGAGGGATGGAGTGAGGAAGCGCTGCGCCACAGGAGCAGAGCGTGGCAAGGCAGGCACCTCCTGCCCTGGGGCATCCTGCAGGTCCTGTCCCATTGTGGGGACCCTCAGCAGGTTCCTTGAAGTCACTCCAGACCCAGCAGACCCTTGCAGGTTTCCACCAGCCGCCGCGTCTCAGCCACCCCTGCCAAATGTTTTGGGAGAGAGGAGCCAAGTCAGGCAGTCGGGAGATAAATCCAAGCTCTCTCTGGCTGCGTTGGCACTTTGCTTGGGATTAATTGGAGGCAGTGGTTCTCCTCCTGCTCCTCTCACCCCAGAGCTGGGGTGGCCAGGTTGGCAGCCTGGGCTGCTTGCGGGAAGCTGCCGACATGTTTTCAGCATGAGGAAGGTGCGTGTGTTTGAGCTCGGGTGTAATTGCCTGTGAAGGTGGGAGGAGGCGGGGGATGTGCTAAACTATGAATGAACGCAGATCGGAGCATCTCTTCTGCAACCCTGACAGCCTCTCTCCCTGAAATATTTAGAGGTGCTTGCAAGATGTTGTTAGATCCGGCTGCTTATGGGATTGCTTTTATTTCCTTGACAAAAGCCTGGCATCCACCTGAAGTTAAAGCTAATCTAAACAGTAAGGAAAAATAAACACTGGAATGTAAAGGAGGGACAATAGCCCCAGCACTAAAAAAGCAGGGCAGTGGGAATTGGCAGCAGCTTGTTTATTAGCCACACAGCACCAAAAACATCCGACAGGTGTTACGAGATGCAAAACACAGTCTTGGTGCAGCAGGATAAGGCACGGGGAGATGTCGGTGCTTGTTGTCCTGGAGCACCACAACCTCTCTCCTCACAGCCTGAATTAATCAGTCTGCAGGAGCAGCCTTGCTCTGACCTCCGCCCTCCCCAGCAGCAGAAAAGCTGGGATTTCAATGCAGTTTAAAGACTGCTGCTTCCCAAACACAGCACGAGTACACTCAGGGTAGCTGCAAGCTCCCCATGGCTGCTGGTAACCCCCACCCAGGGTGCTGATGGTGCCAGCATGCGTCGAGCAGTGGTCCCAGCCCACAGCCACTCTGCATCCTCCTCCAGCATGTTACAGCGAGGATGTAATTCCTAAAATAACACGTTACTCTTGCTTAATTATCCCGCTTTATAGAAGTCACTTCCGGCTCTGAGCTCAAGTTACGAGATGCATTTCTGAGCCGTTGTCTGGGTGCCAGGAAAGAAGAAAAAGAGAGAGTCAGAGTTATGATTGTTATTGGAGTGTTTTATTTTGGTTTTTAGATGTCTGGATTTCTGTTATAAAATGTATGAACTGCAAAGAAACTTAAATCTTTATGTTTGCAATATTAGCTTCTCATTTCTAGGCTGAAATAGTTATGACTCTTCTTAATTCTCTTGGAAATATTCTGCGTGTTTATTTTTTTTCCCAAAAATGTTTATGTAACTTCCTCTGGAAGCTTGATTTTTAGTTAATTAACTTTTTGTCCAGAAATTTCTTTGCTTGGTTTCTTTGTTAATATATCTGGCATTTCCAGTTAAGACCATAGCTGCGTCTCTGCTAAGTTCACTTGCTTTCCACTACATAAAATATATTGCTTGGAGGGTTTCAGCTTTCCTAGGAGCAGACCCAGCCCAGCTACAGCTTCGAAGGTGCTCGAGGAGCTGCAGGAGGTGAAGGCCCCCATGGTCCAGCACGGCCAGTGCAGCCATGGGGGTAGCGGGCAGGAGGAGTGGGTGCTGTTCCACCGGTGATGGTTTTGGCAGTGCCAAAAGCCACTCGGATGGGGATCTGGGGACAGTAGGATGCTGGGGATGGAGCTGGTGGGCTGAGATCAGTCCCCACACACCTCTGTGAATGCAGCAAGAGGCTGGGGGAGGACAGGGGTGCCTGGAGAACAACCCCCCGCCAGCTCACCCTGCATTCTCTTCCCCAACCGTGCGGCTCAGCCTGGCTCTCTCCTCACTGCGCCACCGCCTTCCCCAGCCCCTCTGCACATCTCTGCCGGTGTCTAACACCTTTTCACTGGAATGTCATCTGAAGATTTAATTAAGGTGCTGTTTGTTCCCTCTCTTAGATAATTAATTGAAGGTGTTAGATAAAACCAGCCCTAACACCGATCCTTGCTGGGTCTGAACAGCGCCTTCCAGCTCAAGATATTATTGTTCCCTTTTGTTTCAGATCCTTCAGCTTGTTCTCAGCGCCTGTGAAAAGGCTTATATCCAAACCAATTTGAATTAATTTTTCAAGCAAGATACCACAAGACGGAGATACTATTAAAGGCTTTGCTAGAAATCAGGGTTCATTAGAATACACCCAGCTGCTGTTCCCTCCCCTATATGTTCTGCCCTTCAATAAAAAGACAAAAACCAATTTTAACTGCCAGGGCTTTGGTGTTTAAGCCAGAGGATGTGTGTGGCTATAGGGAAACCCATCCCTCATGTGCCATGGCGGCGAGGAGGCTTTTGGTGGTGACCTTGTATGTCCTCAGCAGCAGCTCTTCCAGTAGAGCCCAGTGGTGGCCCTAGCGGTGGCATCTCCCCCAGGGAGGTGTGTGGTGATGCTGGTGTCACCTCGGGCGGTGACAACCCAGCCTCCACACGTGCTGCCCCATTCCAAACCCACTAACACCTCACCATGGCTTGGGTCAGGGGTGGGGCTTGAATTCTGCTGCTTGTCGACTTCTCTGAGGTAACATGGACATTGTCTGTGATCACCAGCACACCCCCTGTCACAAACCCTCCAGCATTTCTCCTCTCCTTTCACCAGTCTGTCCCAGGGTCCAGGACCATGCAAACCCAGCTAGTCACAGCAGCCACGCTGGGCCCTAGAAACATGGCTGTGGTGGCCAGCAGCACTCTGCACATGGCTGAGGCGTCTCCTCCAAGCAGGCAAGGAGATCCTGGCCAGGACCATCCCCGCCGAGCACCTCCCTCAATGCTGCACAGTTCCCTTCCTCTTCCAGTCAGGGTCCTTCTCCCACACTGAAAAGGACCCTAAGAAACTATCAAAGGAGTGGAAAAGCTTTTGTAATTTCTCTTTTAAATGGAGTTTTACAAAGCAAGAAGAATCCAAAGCTTGTTATTTAAAGAGTTGGGCACATTGGCAATGGGGGTTTTGTAATTAGTCAATTTGAGAGTGTTCCTGCTGGCAGCCTGGGTGCCTTTATCCTCATCTTAATGTGAGATTTTTAATGTAATTAGTACTAAGTGTTCAACGGCAAATGCAGTGTCAGCACCCAGCACCCCGGTTTGCCTGCGCTGCCAGCACCTTGCAGCCCACAGGGGAGATGGATGGTGTCTGAGGTGTCGGACGGGGTTCAGCTCCTATTTCTTGCCTCTTTCTAGCAAGATGCAGTTCATAGCATCAGCACAGAGCAGGGCTGCACTGCTCTGGCAGCAACAAGCAGCAGCAGCAAGTGGGGCAGAGCAGGGCTGGGAGAGGACGCCTGGTCTGTCCGGGTAGCCAGGGGGAAAGCAGGCTGGGGACCTGGGTCTGAGGTCACTCTTGATTCAAACCCTTGGAAGCACTGACAGGAAGATGACAAAAGGCCCTATTTTCGGTGCTGCTGTATTCCAGCCATGCACCCACTCTGCCTCTGCTGTCAGAGAAAATGCAAACCGCCCTCCCTAGCTCCCCGAACCGCTGCAGGGAGGCACAGGGTATTCTCCCAGCCCAGCTTATGTCACCCCGCGCATTGCATTTAAATGGAGCCCTTTCTGTCTCCTTAACAAGAAAGACACCGCTTTGCTTATTGCCTATTAGCTCGAGAGGTGAACACATCAGCCAGCAGAATCAGAAACATTTACCATGAAAAGGAAAAGCTGAAACCCTATTTTATACCCGCAGCTCGATGGGAAATGGTCTGTCAGGGCCAGGCAGGGCTGCGAGCGGCTGCAGTCATTAGGTGCCTGCTTCACACTCAGCAGTTCCCAGCCATGCTGGAGGCCTCCTGGGAAGGAAAAGCACATCGACAGTGCCAGCACTGAGGGCCAAAGGGATAAACTGCCCCATGTCTTCCCCGTTTCTGTCCGTAGTGCTCCCACCCATCCCCTGGCACATCCACCTGCACACCCCTCCTCCCCTGGGGATAATGGCACTGGGCAGTCAGAACCAGAGAAGGTCACAGCACCATCCAGGGACAGTGACACAGGAGACCCCAGCTCCCTTCCCTCTGCTCCAAGCACAGCCCTTTAGTTCTGAGGATTTGGGTTTCCATTAGTGTCTGTTTGGTGGCCTTTCTCCTTTACACTGGCATTTCCACGGCTGCTTAACTTCAGTGCATTTCATTAGCACAGAGGTTTCTGTCGATATTAGAAAGTCACTGTAATCATCAGGGGGATTTGCACGGCTGTTAGCCCAAGGAGCTTCACCGCTTGGCAGCATTTTCAGCAGTATTTTTGCAGAAGAAGGTGCCTTTGACGTGCATCCTGTTGGTGGGGACTTCATAGCCCCATGTCACACTCTGCACTGAGGATGCTGCAGCTGTGGCTCTGGCAGAGCAAAGGCAGCAGTGGAGATGCCAGCCCCAGCCAGGAGCTGCCTGTGCTCACCAGGATGCTGTGCTTACCAGGATGCCTGTTGGGATGCTCATGCCCCCTGGGATGTCCATGTTCACTGGAATGCCTTCTGGGATGCCCATCACCACGATAATGTCCCTGCCCGCTAGGATGCCTCTGAGATGCCCATGTTCACTAGGATGCCCCCTGGGATGCCCGTGACCACCAGAATGCCCATGCTCCCCAGGACACCTGTAGACTCCAAGTCAATGGTACCACCATCAGCAAGCGCTGTTGCCCCTTCCCTGCCAAGGGGCACACAGCACACTGCCAGGTCATCCTTCTTTATGGCTCACTGCTGCCACCCAACTCCTCCCCATGGCACCCGTTTCTTCTGCATCCCTGCTCTCCCTTTGCTGGCATTTTGTGAGCTGCAGCGACAGCAGAGCTGGGCAGAGGGACACAGGGCGGTGGGGACCATGGCAATGGCAGGGCGATGGGGCTGTGGAGATGGCCGCCCATCACTTCCCGCTTCCCCGGTGCTCTCTGGGACCAGGCAGCCTTCTGTGGACAGTGCAGTTCTGTTTTGCATCACCGCTTTGAAAAGCCCTTGGAGAGACCAGTGATTTATGAGAGGTTTCTTGTACGAGGGGAAATAAACCTTTGGACAGACCCAACTGAAATCCACACTGCTTAATTTTCTGTGGAATCAGGATTTTACCCCTATCTGAGGATTTTTCTTCTTTCCAAGAAAAACAACCAGTGCCTTTCTCATAAACAGGCACTTTCTCTCCCTTTTCAGCAGGGCTGGCTGGGAAGGGCTCCTCACCCTGCCGGTCCACGCGCCCTGGTCCTCGCTCTTCCACGCCGGAGCCCTGCGGTTTGCAAACCACCACATTTCCGACGAGCGCCGAAGCAAGAACATCTGCTGGGAAAGTCAACAGTAATTAATTAGCTTTTAACTGGGAGATAGAGAAGCAGGAGAGAGTCATGGACCCCTTTAATGAGAATAAAAGGTGTTTAACTTTAGAGGAGCGTAAAGGCACCCCAGTTACTTTGTAATATGGTAAGGGGTTGGGAATTTAAACCAGAAATGGAGGGGATTGCGGGGATGTTTCAGGTGCTCCGGCAAACTCTGCTGGAGCCTAGGAGGGAGATGGTGCCGGAGAGCTGCAGTTCCCAGAGCAAAGGGTTGCAGGTGGGAGCAAGAACAGCTCAGCCCCTGCCTTACACCAGCTGTGTGCAGTTGGGGTTCTGGGGGTGCTCAGGTGCTGCCGACAGCCAGGTGATGCTGGGGCGGAACAGGAGGTGATAACAGGCAGCGAGGGCAGAGCCAGGGGAAGAGTGCTGATGGGGTCAGCATCCCTCTGTGTGTGACAGACTCCAGATGGCTTGTCCCCAGGATGCCAGGTTTGTTGGGACTGTGTGTCACTGAGGGACTGGGGGGGCTCAGTAAAAGCCCATTTCTGGCTTAGGGAACTGAGGGTGCATGTGTGGTATGGGATGTGCCTGGATTTGGGCGCAGCTGAACCAGAGAAGAGTCCTTATGAGCTGCTGGAAGCAGAGAGACCTTGAGACCCTGTTAAAAGTAGTGCAGGGAGAAATGGAGGAGCAGGCAGTGAGGTGAAAGGAGGGGAAAGAGGTGATGCTGGGGGCAATGCAGTTTGGGGATGGAGGTGAAAAAAGCCATGTGGGAACTGGGGGTGAAAGGCAGGAGCTGCATCCAAGGTTTGCTTTGCTTGCTCTGTCTGAGCTGTGAGTAAAACAACGGTGGGAAAGCGGTGCTGAGGCTGCCCTAGAGAGAAGAGGGAGGGCTGCTTATAGGAGGAAAAAAAATACCAAAGGCAGCTGGAGGTGCATAATTACAATTATGATATGTTAAGTGTTAGCATAATATAACCTCTACAAATGGATGGCACCGAAGCTGTGAGGGAATGGCTGCTGTACGAAGAAACTCAGTTAGTTAATCAGTGCTCTTTAGGAAACGTTTCCTTAACTGGCTTTCCCCCCCTCTATTTCTGTAACTATCAAATTGTTTGTTGCTCATCCTTAAAGTGGAAATCGCCCCCCAGCCTGCCATGGGAGGCTGCTCTGTGCAGAGCAAAAAAAGGCAAACCAAAAAGCTCTGCTGTGGGTAGAACAGCTTGTCTGAAAGATTTTAGATTTCTCTGAAAAACGTGATTTTTGTATTTTTTTTTCTTGATACATGTGCAAAACTGAACCTTGGAAATTCTCTCTGTGTATTTAAACCATCGCCCTATGTCACCATCATCCCACCTCGCCTTGCCTGCTGAGCTCTGTCCCAATGTGTCTCTTGAGCCGTCCCTGAACAAGAGAGGGGTCTGGGGAGGGGTATGAGCTCCTGGCCCCCTTCCCCCCCTGCAACCAGTCCCAAGCCTCTGCCCTGATGCTCGGGGCTGCCAGGCAAGCAGAGGCAGAGCATTACCCAGCTTCACACAGGGGAAATGATATAATTGGAGCTGTTTGGATTTAGAAATTAAAATAATTCAGGTTTGCTCAGAAAGGTTCACACAACGTCAGCTTCCATCAGGTAGATGAGAAGCAGAGATGCCCCAGGAGTGAGCGCTCTGACAGCTCTCCCAAATAACACCCACTCTGCTGGGGCTCCCTGCTTTTATTTGTCCTGTTTAGGGGGTGGTGGGAGGGAATTTCCTCCCACACAGGACAAACCTGTGTGCCCTTTCCCAGAGCAGAAATGTTACCTCCCTTGGGTGCCCCTCAGCCATGCCACAGGAGGCATCCAGCACCCCAGTCCCCCCAGAGCCAAGGGAACAGCTTTCTACTGGTCCCCAGAACCACCCTTTCTGCCCCAAATCCTCCAGGCAGGACAGCAAGCAGCCTCCTCCTTTTGCTGCAAAATGTCCAGACAAACCCTGCTGTGCTAGTGGTGATTTTGGGGGATGTTGATGCCTTTCTGAGTACTGAGAAATCCCACCTAAGCCACTGCTTCTGGCCACCTCCTGTCCCAGGGCTGTCTCCTGATTTATCCCCTGTGTATTTGTCACCTATGTATTTCTGTTGAGGATATTCTTGTCCCCCAAAGCCCCTGCATTCTTCCAAGCTCATTGCTTGCCGGGTTCCATTTGTGTTTCAAACCATCCTGGTTCCTGTTGCATTATTTCTGTTCTCAGCGTGACCTAATTAGCATCATCTGTAAATGCAATTATTTTACCATCTATCTTCTTCATCATTAACGTCCACCCTGAACCAGACCGGGTCTAGTGCTTGTTCCCATGCTGGCCACTGCCATGTGTGGGCTCCCAAGCTTGCCTCACTGTGCAGCCAATTAATTCCTCCAGAAAAGGTCTCTGAAACACAGGGTAAAATGCTGTATGTCCTGCCAGTGTTCGTCTACAAGTCCCTGCCTCCAGAGAGGGTGCGCTGCCTTGTAAAATACCCGTTGGCTTTGACTGTCATGGTTCATCCTTAGTAAATTCTTCCTTTGCGTTGATCGTGGCTTTGCTCTCCTCTGGGAGCCGGCAAATGCCTTTTCCTTAATCCCTGATTTTTGTGGGGCTCCTCGCCTGGCAGATGAAACAAATTTCCTGGCTACTAATTGTCAGTCTCCTTTTCCAGTCTCCTCTTTTTTCTTTTTAATTTTGCTTTGTCTCTATTTCTTTCCCTGCCAGCCCCCACCACCACCCCCCCAAAGCCCTCTATTGATTTGTTACGCCAGCTCAGAATTTGGCCGACTGCACTTTTATTTTTGTTGATGGTGGTGGGGTTTTGAAGTGGCAGAGGCTTGCTAAGTTCGTTAGCAAATTCCCTTAATAATTCAGAACGCATGTTGCTTGCCCTGGCTGATTTGTGTATGTTGGGTTTGTCAAGCGTTCCCTTACGTGCTTTTTATCAGTAACTGTATTTACAAGGTCTTCATTACTTCCTAATTGACCGTGCCTCTTCTCTTTAGTTATCGCCTTAAAGAACAATTTAAAAAAGCAATTCAGCAACAGCCATTTTAAAGCTCTTCATTCCTTCCAGCCCCTTTCTCATTTATTATTATCCTGGTGTCTCACTAGCACTTCTTTTCCCCGATGTCTTTAAAAGCCCTTCTTATTCCCCAAAACATTTTGTCAGCTGTAGCTTATTTTGCCCATCTGCTGCTATCCCTGCATTTTCACCCACCTTGCACCCTTGGTTCTGGTGCTTGCCCCCTCCTCACTGACCATGTTCATTCTGGGGTTTCTCAGCCCCAACCTCCCAAGGTTGTGGTATTTGACAGTGGGATTTCTTGCTCTATGCGTGGGCACTAGGGGACAAGGAGTGATGCTGCCTCATGTTGCCCTGTGGTTCCATTTTGCACCTTCTCCCAGCTGTGGGGCTGATCCTGGCACAAGGCAAATGTTCCCTCCAGCCCTAGCAACTGCTGCCCCTTCCCATTTGTCCTCTTACTTCTGTAAATCGCTTCGCTCCAGCAACTCCTCTGAGCCACCAGTTCCCAGGCTGGTTGTATGCTGTGGAAAAAACAGCATCTTCATCTTTTGGGTTTGTTTGGTGCTGTGCTCCCACCTGGGGTGAGAAGAGGAACCTGCTCCCTAAACCCTCCTCACCACCTTTATCTTCTGTGCCACTTCCACCGCCAGTCTCCAATTCTCCCTTCCTCTGGCTATATGGTATTCTTGCAGGCTGGGGGACTGGAACTAAACAAGTATTCCCTTGATTTATTCATACATTCAGAGGCTTTAAGGCCAGGAGAAACTATTAGCTCGCTTAGCCCGACCTCCTGCGTGTTACAGGTCATTAAATTTCATCAGGTTATCCCCACACTGAGCTCTGTAATTTGTTTGGGTGAAGTGTATCTTTTTGGAAAGGCCCCCAGTCTTGATGTGAAGACAGGTTTATATAATAGTATTTTCTATCTCACCCTTTATATGTTCCATAATGTTTTATTTGGGTTCTGAATGGTCCTGCACGAGGCATAGATACATTTGGGGGAATATTTGCAGTGACATTTGGGCATTTTCCTTTTCATCTCAGCTGCATTTGAACCATTTGTTGTGCACAAATGGCCGAAGACATCCCCACACCAGGCACTGGTCAAGCAGTGTTCTCCTCTGCACCAGGACCCAGCCAAGTTGGGCTCCATCTCATGTCCTGCTCAGTGTTTGCTACCCTCCATTAACCCACCCCAAATAGTTTTGCAAGTTTTCATCATTTTACCACCGACTTCCCCAGCCCTGGTAGAGAGGTAGGCAAGCCTGGTTCTGGTGGAGATCTCCGGGCACCCCATGGTTTGATGTTTTCTTTTTCTTTCCTCTTTGAAAATCTGTCCTTTTTTTTTTCTCCCCCCTGTGTTTTGTCTTCTGTGGCTTATGTTCCTTGACATGTCGGCTGGTTTTGATCATTTTTCTCTTTCTGCATTACAAAATTGTCAGCTGTGTAACCTAGAAACGGGGCAGTCTGAATGATATGTTTGCAAATAATGTTTGTTAGAAGTTTATCTCTGTCTAGTTCCTGAATCAAGCCTGCCGCAAACCTGGTTTTGGGGGACGTGCTGGTAAGGAGAAGCGGGTTCCCCATGGTATGGCCAGCTGGGGAAATCAGGCTATGCTCCCAGCTCCCACACTGATTTCCTGTGGAACTTGATGCAAGCCACACCATCATCTTCCTCCACGGCAACCCTGCCTTTCTGAGCCAAAAGATACAGATATGTCCCTTTCCCCTTTATTCTCGGGCTTTAAGCAGGAGAGCCCCAGACTTGCAAGGCTCTGTGCCTCTCACATCTGGAGCCAGAGGTGCGAATTCATGCAGGCACCGTCCTTCTGCAGGTCACTAATGACTGGCTGTCCCAACCCTTCTGCAGTGTCAGCCACTTACGGCATGTGCCAACAGAGTCCCTATCTTAAAATGATGCTTGGGAGCTCAGCACCGGCCATGCACCTTCCTTGCTCCCACTGCTGGTGTTTGAGGGAGAACACACTTCCCATAGCTGCTTCTTTGAGTTTTCCTTTCGTATCTTGGCTTTTCCCTTGGTCTCCTTTGCTGCCAACTTTGCCATGGCGAGGCGGGTGTGTGCTCTGCAACCTGCCCAGTGCTCCCAGGCAGCTTCATCCATCTCCCCTCTCCTTGTGGCAGCATCTTATTGCAAAGCTGCTTCTGGAGTTGGGCTGCAGCACTCGCCCAGGCCATCCCTCTTCACCCCCATCATCCACAGAAGCAGTGGTGGCATTTCTTGCCCTCTCCTGTAGGTTCAGCTCCTCCTGCAACATACCATCATCCTTAGCCTCTGCCTTGTGCTAGGTATGAGGTCCTAGTTGTTTCTGCCAAATGCAGAGTTACCTCCACGTCCATCCTCATTTAATTTAAACACCGACAAGCTCTCCCAGCCATGGTGTTCATCCATCTTGTAAGCTGTCCAATTCATGCAGCCAGCTCACAATTCTCCCTGGCTGTGCAGTTAATGTGTCCCTGGGTTGGCTGAGCATCAGAGTTGGCTGGTTTTATTTATTTTTCTTGCAGCTGGCCCTGGTTTTCCAAGCAGGCATCCACCTGCGGCCCACTGTCTGCTCCCTCCCAGTGGCTCAAGCGTCTCTGGTTAGGTCACCAGTTTCTAATTGCAAATAGCATTTCTAAGCCTTTATTGGGACATAACAGTGAGGACCATGCTATGGGTAATACCCAGTGGCATCTTGGCAGAGCTGCTGCTTGTTTTTAGCCCCATCTTCAGGAAACCATCAACCTGCAAACCCCTGGGATGGTGGCACATGGTTCCCTTCTCCTCTGTGCTCCCTTACATCTGCCCAACTGGAGCCTTGTGACCCAAAGCCATCCTCCCTGCTGTGCCTTGGGGCAGGTGGCCATTCAGTCCTCCTGCTTGTCTCTGATGTCACAGCTGGGGCTGTGCACCCACTCCCTGCTCCAAAATGGGTCTGCCCGTCTCCACGTTGGCCCCACTTGGCTCCATGGGTAGCGCTCACATCTCAGTCGGCACTTTGTGCTTCAAGTGCTCACCCTTCACTTGCTGGAGCCTGTTAATCTTGGCAGTTGAGCCCTTGCTCTGATGCAATTTTCATGCAGTCTCCCTTTCCCAAGTCCCTCTAAGACCCCCTTGGAGCGTGTTCCTGCGTGGTTGCAGCTGCTTGCCTGGCTCTGCACCATCCCTCCCTGGCAGAGCCCAGCACCGTGGGGAAGCCAGGCATTCATTTAGGTGTTATGTGCACTTAGACGCCTGCTCCCTGACGTGGCTTTCTGCAAACCTGACAAGAGCAGAATGTCACCCTCCTACCTCTGCCCTCCCGTCCTGCTGGGAAGATGGGCAAGCTGAATGTCTCCTTTATGTCTGTGAAGCCCGAAGGCCTGATAAAGATTCAGGATGAGCTATCACTGGAATGAGGAGAGGGGAGAAATCTGAGCTGCATAATTAGGTACTTTGGGGACTGTATCAAAATGCAGCTGACTATAGATTTCTGCAAGGTACGTGCTCTTCTGCATTGACTTTCCTGCTCCTTCTTCCACTAATGCACTGGGAGGTGGTGGGAAGCCTCTTGCCCAGGCCCCGGGAGATGGAGCTCAGTGTGATCCCGTGAAAGAGCAGAGCAAGAAGTTGGAGGTGAAGGGCTGGTTGGATGCAGCTCAGGTCCTGGAGTGAGGAATCTTCAGCTGCATGCTCCGGGCTGTGTGACTTTGAACCCTCTCTGTAAATAACCAGGGTTCACAGAGGGATTGTCTGGTGCCACCATCAACATCTATTCCTGGCAGGAATAGCCCACAGGACCTAGATAATGGCTTAGGTTAAAAATATGTTATCGCTTAAACTGGTCAAAAATTACAGTGTGTTCTCCCTCTCAAATCAAGACAAAGTTGAAATATCAAAAATGTTCGCAGAATGGGGACCAAAAAAAAAAGATTAAGAAATGTCAGACTTCACCACCGACATTTTTGATGGGAATACTTTGACATTTGCAAACTCAAATGTTTAGTTTGTCAAACCAGATGGAAATGTCACACCGAGCCAAGTTGAAACGTTAATCTGTGGGCTTCCGGGGGGTTGTGGTCTCACTTGGGAAGGGGGTCCTGCGAGCTGCGCCTCTGGCAGGAGCGGGGCTGGGGTATGTCCCTTTGTATTTAAAGATCCGATGTGGCTGGGCAGGCAATAACAGCTGAAATCCCCGTGGAGGAAGGCCGTTCATGGGAATGGGAAGGGAAAGGCGTATTTGGTATTAGGATGCTAATCCCAGAGACAAGAAACTGTGTCCCCTCGCCTGCTTCGCTACAGATTTTGCCATGGATTTGGGCAAGCCAGCCCTGCTGTGCCGTGGTTCGCCTTTGTAAACAGCAGTTCGCTCTTCCCCACTTCAGCTGGAGGTTGTGGGCTTAAATCCATTAATGCTCAGATATTGGAGTAACATGGGTCCTGTGAGTGCTGGAGAGAGCCGTGCTGGCCGTTCACAGATGGCTTTACGAGATATGCGGTGGAGAGTTCCTGCAAACCCAACAGTAGTAAATCCTCACTCTGGGAATAGTATTTGAAGTGCAGAAGTGAAACGTGAAGTGAAAGCATACGGCATATCGGGGACTTCGGAGCATGACTGCACTCGCAGCCCAGTGCTGGGATTGACTGAGGAGAGGGGGGGCTCTGCTGCCCTGACCCCTGCAGCCCATGGCCATCAGGGGGCTGGTATTGCCACAGCGGTGAGGTGGATGTAAACCTGGTGACAACTGGGGTTTGCCTGTCCCACCTGTGCGTTTGTTTGTGGAATCTGGTTTTTGTTGTTTTGGTGTTGTGGGGGTTTTTTTGTGTGTGTGTTTTCGTTATTGGTGGTGGTGGTTTGGGGTTTTTCCGTTGTTTTGTTTTTTCAACCTTCGTTTATGCTGGTTGCTGGAAGAGTTTGAGGAGAAAAGGCAAAAAGATGTGTTTTAATTAAGAAATGCTTATTGGAAAAACAGTTAACAGAAGTAATTTTTACTATATTTTGTTATTGTCTGGCAAAATATTGCCTGTATTTGTCTACCCTTTTGTTAACATGCTGGACCGAAGCCTGTAGGTGAGCCATGATTCAGTGTGTGGGCAAACCTCTCAGCCACTCCTGTTTTGTGCAACAAAACTACGTGGACAACCAGCAAAGCTGTTGCCTCTTTCCTGCCCTTAAACAGATGTACCTGGGGCACTGGTTTCCATTAGTGATACCTTTCTGTTGATGGGCTTTCTTGCTTATAATTACAAGAACTTTTGAAGTATTCAAGCCTCCAGTTGCTCCTTTGGACTGGTGACCACCCTCGCCTTGTGCCGGGGCTGCAGCAGAGGCCATGGAGCAAAGGCAGCTGGAGATACTTGGTCCCTGCTGCAGCGTGGGTTGTCTTCTGGTGGTTATTAATGCCTTTGCTTTGCTTACCCAAGTGCTTAAACAGTTCAATAAGTTTTCAGACCTGTCCTTACACTATTGTTAGGAAAGATTCATTAGGACTTCGGCTGGAAATTATAGTGGCAGATAAAGCTGGGTAATTTATGGCTTTTTTGAGGGTTGCGCAATTGTTCGATAAGTGTCTTTCCTTTCTCTACCTCCCGCCAGCCACTCATTGGAAATAAGTATTGAATTTATTTGCAGAAAAGTAGCCATGGACAAAGCTGTGAACAGCCAGAAGAAACCTGGTGGGGCCCTTTGGGCATCTTTTCTTGCTTTTCTCTGAGGGAACCAGCGCTCCTCTGCCATGCCTACTCCTCATTGTGCACACATTGCCTCCTCAGCATCGTTTCTACACATTCTTCCCTGTCTGTGACTCGTAAGGTCCCTGCCTGCCTCAGGCTGCCGTTCAGCTGTACAGCCGTACCCCCGGCCTGTGACAGGGACCACCCCAAAGCCAGCGCCGGGGCTGGGCTCTCCAGTTTTCAAAGCAAGTTTCAAGCTGTCCAGTTTTCCCTGTCTGAAGCCTGGGATCTCTAAGTGTCAAATCTGCACCAGAGGTGCCGTGTTGGCATCCTGCTGACATCTGCGCCCCCAGCCCCTGGCAACACCCCCTGCCCGACCATGCAGTTGCACCTCCCAGTGACCACCCCTCAACACCTGCATTGCTTTCAAAGGGACCATAGATGTTCGTTTTCAAACACCTGCTGGTGGGACCTGTTGATGCTGACAAAGTCCAGCCTGGGCTCCTCTGTGCTTGTTTTAGCAGCATCAGGGAGGAATGGGGCAAAGCGGGGAACTGGGACCATCCCCAGCTGAGTGAACAAGCAGCTTGTCCCATTCCAGGAGACAGGTGGCATTGGGGGCTGGCATGGCGTGGACCTCACCAGACCAGCTGATCCTGTCATATCTGGGTTCCACATGGGATTTCCCACGTTCCCAGGCTGCTTCAGAGTGGTGATCCTCTGGGACAACGGATCTCTGGGGAGGGTGGTGTGGGGCTTCAGCTTACCTTGCTGTCAGGACGTTATTCAGCAGAATAAATGCCTGGCAGGTCTTGCAGGCTCTTCCTCTGGGCAATGAGGAGGGTCTCTCTGAGCGAAATCCCAGCTCGCAAACCAGGCTCTTGCTCAGCAGCTCCTGCTGGAGGAAAGGCTCGGTCTCACCTGATGGACCTTCTCCATCCATACCCATCCCAGTGTCTGGCGATGGGCAGGGACACCCCATGCCTGGGGAGCCCCTGGGCTCCTGCCAGGGCAAAGCAGGACTGAGACCTGCTGTTATCCGAGGTGGAGCAACCGGGGCCGAGCAAAACATCCTCGATGAGGGGCTGCTGTCGATGGAGGTGTTGGCACCAGAGTGTTTCCCCTGTTATCTCTCCTGCTCCTTTTGCGTTTTAACATTTTGTTTGAATTAGTGGGGCCTGTTCCTCGCAGCGTGCATGAGTATGCATTTGTCTACTTTGGATTTCATCCGCCATTGACTGGCCCATCCATCAAGCTCTCTTCGAGCCTTTTGAAGTTCCCTGTAGTCTTCTCTTGTTCCGAACGCTCTGTGCAATTTGGGTCCTCTGCCAGATTTTTCCCTATGACATTTTTCATTCTCCATTTCCAGATCATTAAGGCATCTCTTTAACCACCACTATTAACATGAAAATTTGGGGAGCCTCCCTGTGAGTACCATAGCCCTCGTTAATATACACTGTTTTGTCTCTTTGTTTCCAGTTATTAGAGTGACTTTTTTTCCATTTGCTTTGCGAACATTTAATTTCCTTAATAGCCTCTTGTAAAGGACCTTGTCAAAGAGCTTTGAAACCCCAAACACATTATGTCAAGTAGTTCTCCTTACTTCGCCCTCCTGATGATGGGAGAAAGCATCCTAGCAGATTAGAGGCATGAACTTCCTTTCAGGATGCTGAAACAGCTTCACCCCCCTCTTAGTTAATTTACAGGTTTTAAAATTCAGCTTCTTATGAGCACCTTCATCTCTAACAACCGATTCAATTCTCGCAGCCTTAAAAAGAGACGTGTCTCTGCGCCTGCTGGAGAGCAGACTATTTCCCTCACCGGCTCTTTTGTTAGCAGCCAGGTCACTCGGTGAGCAACGCTCATCAGAGCCTTTGGGTGTTTCCCTTTCAACTCCAGACGCTTTGTGCTGGACGGACTCATACAATTTCTGCTCCTTTGGCATTACTCTTTGTAGAAACACTTCATTGTTATCACCTGAAAATAATAGGCATCTCTCTGCTGTCCCTGCCAGGCACCAGTTGGTTTAAAAGAAAACCCTCCTCGGCTCTTCGCGATGCCTTTGCCTGCCCGGCTCTACCCATCCTGCCCCGGCGATGCCGGCAAGTCGAGTCACGCATGGGCGCTGAGGGAGGAGAATGGGGCTGATAAGATCCTGACCGAAGCTGGGCTGTCTGTGCGTTCAGGTACGGGGTAGAAACCTGTTTCACCCACTGCCGTGTGATTCATGCCGCTTCGTTCCTGTGAATCATCCCGGCCGTTGTGTAAGGTTTACGCCACTCGCGCAGCAGGGCTGTATTTTCTGCGGCTTTTATAAAGTTCTGCACAATTTATATGTGCTGCTTCTGCTTTAAAACATTTAACACTCTTTATTCAAGGCTTTAGGATTTATACTCCCTTTACCTGCAACCCTGGGAATGGCACCACTGGGGGGATGATCCCAGGGCCAAGAGACTATTTATCGTTATCAGAAGGGATCCCGCCCCACAGGGATTTCTGACCATGAGGAATGGGAAACTGCTGTTTTTCTCTCCAACACCAATATCCATGAATCTTTAAACAGGAGGAATTATTTCCCTGAATAGTGTGCGTTGGTGAGCACATTTAACTCTAAGAATATGTGACAGCTCATCAGACGAGGAAGCGAGATGGTTTTGGGGTGGTGGAGGGAATGCTGAGCGCCTTCACCAGCAGCAGCCCCTCCACTGGGAGCTCCTGCAGCAGCTTTGGGCAACTGCCAGGCAGGAAAAACAACTGTACGTAATAATGGGGTAAACCCCAATCCTGCCAGGGTACAACCCCTCCTGCCGGGGCACCCCCTGCCCGAGCAGCTGGGGGAATTCCCTGGCACAGCCGCCCACCCTGGCCAGGGCTTGAGGTTTTGTGTTTTTTAAACAGTGTGTGGTGACTTCTGCCTCAGCTTCTCCAGACAAACCTTTTGTGCCAAATTACCTGTCTAGCTGGGCTCTTATCTCAGTGTTTATCACTGCCGCCTCTCGCTGTCAGCACTGTTTATAGGCAGGAGAACCGAAACCCTATGCTAAGAAATTTCCTCCTCCTCCTTTTTTCTTTCAAATCTACATCTGTTCCAGACTCCCTTTCATTAGAGACCACATGAAAGCCAAAACAATCCCGGGCTATCAGGCACAGAAACCTCTGCAAGGTAAACTCCTCTCTGCCAGTAAATAAGGCACACCCTGGCCAGGGCTCTGTCCTGACACCCAGGGAGGTCCCATGCGGCCCGTGTCACCTGTTGTCCCTATTTGCAGGTACCTTCGAGGCCTTGGGTACCCCCTGGGATGTTTACACAGCCATGGGGAAAATTGAGAGTGCAAAGCAATGTTAGACCCCAAGAATGTCTTCCGGCACCTGCATCCCAGTTGGTGCAGTGATGGTGCACAGTGAGTGCCCTGGGGGGAGATTTGGGTGGGGGGATGTGCTTGGTGCTTTCTTTTTACCTGTTGTAAAAATATTTGTGGAGTTGCAGCAGGCTGTAAAGAGTGATTTGAGGGAGGGAGGAGTGGGGCTGATTCCGATTAGGCAGGAAATGGCTCAGAGTGGATGGCATCCATATGGGAGAGCTGATAGATTTGGCATCTTGCAGGCATCACTTGATGGATCCACTGATAACCTGGCAGCAGAACAGACCTGGGCTCTCTGATTCCCTGCCAGTAGCTGAGCCACAGCCTGCTTGGTTGGCCTCTGTTAACACCTTTCTACCATGGGAACCTACTGCCCTGCCCTGGGGACCAGTGGTCCCCCCAGGAGTACTGGGGAGGCTGGGCTGGCCGGTCCCCACGGCGCTGCCTGCCGGGGATGCTGCTCTGGCTCCTTCCCTTTGAAGGCTCAGTGTGAAATCTGGTTGGAGTTTAGGGAGGCAGGAGGGCAGCGTGCAGAGCAGCCCACGTCCTTGGGATTAAAAAGCTTCGTTTTGCAGCTCTGGAAAGAATCAGCGGGTTTCCATGCTGGGCTCCCATCTTGCATTGGAGACAGATGGAGAGTACGAAACACGGGGAAGGCGGCCAGTTGCTCCTGCCATGCCGGGGGCTGGCTCACTCGTGGGCAAAGGGTCCTGCTCCACGTCTTTCCCTGGGTGGTTTAACTTCAAGGTCCGTGTTTTGTGCACCTCCATGATGTCCAAAACTTGTGTGGAGTTGGTGGAAAGCTGATGGTCCAGACATGCTGCAGGAGGGCCTCTGGGTGGCTGGGAGCCCAGCGAGGTCTCCCCGTGCCAAGGGGGTTTGGTGCATCCTGCTCCATGGTGCCTCTCCCTCTCTGGAAGCTGGCAGCAAAAACAAGGGGAATTCAGAGGTGAGGGAGGGGGAACTAGCAGGGTGCTGCTTTCGGGAAACGAAGGAAGATGGAGAAAATGGCCATGTAGCAGAGATGAACTGGAGGAGGCTTGGGAGGGGGCAGCCACGCTGTTTGCTGGCTGACTCTTAGCACTGCTGAGGGTCTGCAGCCCCTTCCTCAGCCCCTGTCTGTGCTGATAACATGCAAAGCATGAGACTGAGCGCTGGTACAGCTGGAGGCAGGGGCAGGACCCCCCACTGCACAGCTGACTCTGGGTAATCATTTGGGGAAAACTCCTGTTGGTGCAAACTCTGCTTCCCTCCATACTCCCAAACAGGTCCAGGGCAGTGGAGGGTCCTGGCATGAACCATTTTGGGCTTCTCATCCTGCTGTCCCTCACTGCTGCTGCCAGCAGCACCCAGCACCCAGGGGGTTCCCTGCTGCAGAGTGACTCAGCTCGCCCGTATCGGTGACAAGCGTGTGCTCAGAGCAAAACGCAGCTCTCGTGGGAGGCGGTGAGCTGTGTAATGATTGCCAGTAAAGCTACATGGGGTTATGGCTGATTTGGTGGTGAAAATACAGTCCCCGAAACCCCGGCAGCCCCATTGCTCACTGGCTGCATTAGTCGCAGGGAGAGCTGTTTGCTCGTGCACCCGGGTCATGGCCTCCTCAGCTGTAAGCTTGGTCTGTAATTTCCCCGTGGTTATTTCTAAGATAACTTATTTCAAGTTTTTATGATGCTTACAAATTGGACAACATCTCGAAATATAATTCAGGCCTTAACTGGCTTTAAAAGTGTGTGATTTTACAGGGATGCGTAAAATATTTTTAAGTGTTGGTAAATTCCAGGGCCTGGAGCTGTGAGCGGATGGAGAGGGGTGGAGGACCTGACCTGAAAAGGTTTTTGGAGACACAGTCTGGGAACCAGCAACAGGAGTCATGTACAGCCATGAGGAGCTGCGTGGTTTGAGCAGGTCATAGAATACATAACCGAGTGTGTATGGGTACCAAATTTGCATCTTCTCTTCCTTTAAAAATTAGTTTAATTTGTAATTTGTTCAAATTATCTGTGGAACCGTGCACTCGACCTTAAGAGGTAAGAGATGATATGGTGTGGAGATGGTTCCCAGGAGCTGGAAATAAAAGGGAGCAGATGAACCAGAGTAAAGGTGTGTTCCTTGGGAACACCGATCAAAGTGGCAGGAACTGTCCCTGTGAACCATCTTGTGCCTTTGCACATTCCTCCACCAAAACCCTTCCTGCTGGGGAAGGTGATTGCTCTGGGGACACAGCCAGCTGCAGACCACCAGCAAGGCAGCGGGCATGGGTGGGAGGCAAACCCTGTCCTGAGGATTTTGGGGTCCAGGATGGGTTTGTGGGAGTGGAAAGGGGCTGCAGCCACCCTGCATTTTGCCCAGGGCAGGCATGGGATCTGGCAGAGTTGTGGTGGCTCCCATGGTTCACATGAAGCTGTGGCCATGCGGGGGGGACCAACTCACTGCCAAAGCAACCAAGCAAGGAGAGCATTGCAGGGGTGGGCAGGGACGTTTCTGTAAGGTACTTCTTTTGTTAATGAGCTGGCAGGAGGCACCGCTCCCACTGGGATCAGATTTGCTAATACCGAAAGATTTGGGGCTGCTAACACAGTCCTGGGCAGAGGCACCTGGGTGGATCACCCCAGTGAGACCAGGCAGGGATTTCATCCTTGTCCTTTGCAAGCAGCAGGGTGGACCCAGCTGGGTACTGCGAGGGAGAAAATAAGGAAAACAGCTGTGCAGGGGAGAGATGGAGGGAAAGCCAGATCACAAACCAAACACAATCGCACAGTGAGGAGCCAGAGCTGATGCTGCTCTCGGTGGTGCAGTGTTGGGAACGATGCTGCTTCTGAGCAGAGAGGCAGCAGAACATCCCAAGCAAACTGGCTGTTACAGAAGGTGACATCTTGGGGAGTAGAGGCTGGGGATGTAGTAGCCGCTCAGACATGACACCAGCCTACCTGCCCTTGTCTCCAGCACCCAGAATGGACAGGGATCTCTGTGGGTGTTTGTAGAAATAACAGTCATCTTGCTCTGCCCTTTTGTGAGGATACAGGGATTTTGCTGAAATGCAATTCCAGGAAAGGCCTGGGGTTTTGGCTGTTGTTTCAGGCACATAAGGAAGGTGTTATTGCCAGGACAGAGGGGAGCATTGCACAGAGCAGTGCTGCAGAGCCGGGACACCCCTGGACAAGGCAGGGTGGCAGCAGACAACTTGGGCAAGTTCTTTGGCGTGTGCTCTGCCATTGCAACAGCACCCACAGCCAGACTGGCCTGGCCTGCCAGCTTATCCCTGCTGCCAGGCTTGGATGATGGCAGCCGCCAGTCTCATCACCAAAGCCCACGTGAACTTTCCTGCTTACCTCCTTTCCAAAAAAAGCAACTTCCAGCCCACGGGAGAAAGCAGAGTGTAACAGTGGAGACGCAGTGAGAATGCATCATCTCACTGACACTACCCTGCGTCTGTGCGCGGAGGGACCCACCTGGACGGGTGGCTTGGCCATGCAGCTCCAGACCCCCACCACAGGGATGGATTGGGGAGAGGGGTGGCTGCCTGCTTTATTGACACTAGGAGCCTTCATAACACCATCAGTGGACCAGGAAAGAGTGTGTGATTAACGTCCCTCCAGAGCAAATTGCTTCAGGAGATGCTGCTGATTCCTGGGGGACACCCTGAGAAAGCTTTGCATGAAACTCCTTGGGGACAGGCAGAGCTGGGGGGTCCCTTCCTCTCTGTGCGGCATGCACCCACGAAATGTGCTGAGCTCCTGCAAGGCTGCCCCGGGGGATAGCGAGGCACTGGGGACATGTGAAGCTATTGCTGGGTGCTGCCAGCAGGTGCACGGTCCCCCCACCATGGTGGCTGTGCAGGAGGCTCTGGGCATTATTTGCTGGAGGGAGCCTGAAACAGACCATGCATTTGGGGAGGATTTCTCCATCCTTGAGCTCCACATGGGCAGATTTGCAGGCAGAGGGTAGCATCCTGGGGAGGTGACAAGGTGCTGACAAGAACTGGTTTTTCTTTTGGGATGGCTTTCACAGCTCGCCGTGGGGCTGCCCCATCTTGGTGAGGTGAGGGGAGCACCCTCGGGGGTGAGGACCAGTCCCACTCGCGGGAAAGGGTGCAGGAAAAGCCGGCTGTTGGGACCGGCTCCACCATAAGGAAGTGATTGAAGCTTTCACGATCTGTTTAACCGGTGACATATGTTTCCTGCAGGCGCGGCAGCGTGCTGCATGCCGGCGGATGAGATACAGCCGCTCGTCCCTGCCCGGCTCTGGCCCCATCCCTGTGGCCGTGTTCGATACGGCCACGGCCGCCACTCCCTGTGTGGGAAGGGGAAATTGCTCGCGCGGCAAAGGGAAATAAACAGGAGGAGACCAGCCATGACAAAAAAGTGAGTGTTTCTCTGGTTTGAGGCCCCGCTGCCAGCAAGGAGACACACGATGTGCGCCAGGGCTTGGGGTGAGGGGAAGGAAAAACGGAGCTGTGGCGATGTTTGCAAACCCCCTCTTGCTTCCAGAGAGTCTGTCCCTCCAGGTCACATCTCAGTTTTCATCGCCGAGACATCAGATGGACCAGCAAGGGGAGAGCCAAATGTTGTGGAAAAGGTCTAATTGCCCAAAACATCGAGCCCAGGTGAGGTGCTCCACCAAATTTAGCCCTTTCTGCTCTGTCTCTTGGCATGGGGGAAGTAATCCATAAGGTAAAAGATCGACTGGGTGCCTTCAGCCAGGAGTGTGTCAGGCTCGTGGGATGCTGGGCTGCCCCTGCACATGCAGTTCACCCCTACTGATGCTGCCATTGCAGGAGTGAGGGGCTGCAGGGGTGGCAGAGCAGTCACTGGGGCTGCTTCGGGGCAGAGAACACTAGAAAATATCCCCAAAGAGGAAATCTTTTTTCTCAAAGTAGCCTTTGGGTCCTCATGGGGATTGGGACAGAAGGAGGCACTGCCAGGTGGCTGCGCGTGCTGGGGATGCTGTCACCTGGGCAGGCTGGGGTTGGGACAGCAGACACTGGGCAGCTGTGAAGCCATGTAGAAGAGGATTTGGTCATTACTCAAAAGATGGAAACAGGGGATGCTGGTGATGGTCCTCAAGTTTGGGAAGGGTGTTGCGATCAGCTGTAAGTGACTGGGGGCTTTGCCACCCCAGGCAGAGGCTTGGGGCAGTGGAAACCCCCATGCAGGGGGCTGAGCTGGGGAAGAGAGAGAGGGCAAAGTGTTGGGAGAGAGATGCTGACCTTGCCAGGGGTGGGGGAATCCACGGCAGCCGGCAAGGCTGACCCCCACCAGGGCCCCAGTGTAGCCTGGAGCCTGGCCAGGACAAGCCTGAAGATGGGTTTGCAGCGGAGGTTGTAAACTTGGCGTGAGAGTGTGGGTAGGAGTGAGGGAGGGAAGGGATGAGGAGGTTTTACGGATGAGCTGGATGCCCCAGGGGCTCCTCTGTCATTCCACGGGGTCAGCATCTCCCCCGGCACCAGCAACCTGCTGGCTGTACCAGCAGAAAAGGAAGAGCTGAGAGCAGGGCTTCCCATCCCTTACTAGGGATTTTGGCTTTAAAATGTAGCTTTTCCCCTTAGCTCTGAGGCAGACAGCCCTGCAGCCTCCACACACTGCAGGCCAGCACCGGCTCCCCAGTTCTCCCATTAGCTCCCACATCCTTCAGCAGCTGTGTCTAGAGCGTTACTGCTGCTGGAGTGGCCATAGTCCTTCCTCATTGTGTGTCTTTCCAACAGGGAGGGATGATTTTAGGAAAGGACTCGAGCCCTTCTGAAGTTTTCTTAGTGAGTGATTTTTGTCCCTGCATTGCTCTGTGTTTTTCTGCAGGACTGTAAATGCTTCTTGGAGCAGTTGGGAGAACCTCCTTGCCCGGGGCTTGCCCAGGTTCAGGAGCCACCAGCTCAACCCACTAGCACAGTGCAGGATGCTAAGCATCCTGGTGCTGGGGGCTGAGTCAATAAGACACTGAGCCCAGGTGTGTGTTGGGGAGGCTATTTTGTCAGGGATCGGCATTACCCCTCTGTAGTTTCACGGCTGCAGCCAGCAGCAGCCCAAGTTCTTCCCCGTCAGGTGCTGCATATCGGCGTGACACAGCCTGGGCTTTCTCTGCAGCTTTTAGGTGTCCCAGCCCTGTGTTCGCGAGCAGGTAGCCGAGGTTAGCCCATGATTTGATGCATTGGTTTGTTCCAGTGGTGGATTTACCTTCACGCGTTACAAATCAGTGCTGAATTTCTCAATGGCTTTGGCAGCAGGCAGGTGCCTGGAGCACGTCGCAGGGAGGCGGAGAAGGGGAGAGGAAAGGGCTGGGGGAGGCGGTTGGGATGGTGCAGGTAGACTTTTCTCTTCCAGCTCTGGAAAAAAGCTCCTATTCCAGATTGGGCAGCCTTTGCGGGGAACATCGGCATTACTGTCCCTGCTGGCAGTGTGGCCGCAAGCTCTGCCTTGCCACAGCTGTGCTTGGGCACACAGGCAGCACCAGCTCAGGGCATCACGGGGATGGGGATGCCTTTCCCAAAAGCCCATCCCTAGCAAGCACTGAGGCAGCCTGTGCCGACAGCCCGGGATGAGCAGCAGCCGATCATGCAACATCTAATTGCTAGAGTTGTCTAAATAATTCATTAATGGTTTGGGGAAATAAAAACATTGTGCAGTGAATAATTGCTTGTGAATGATGTTGTGCATTGATGGAGCAGGTCATCAGTGACCGGAGCAGCACAACTTCTGTGGTGAGGTACGGTGCAGAGAGTTTCGTCTGATTTCCCACCGCCCGCCCCCACCATGTGAGCTTTCCTGACTGTGGCTCTGTGCAACCATGAAGGCTTTACTTGCCAGGGAACGGGGGTGAGGGATCAGACCAGAGCATGGGCTGGTGGTACGGGAGGCAGGGAGCAGACAGGGGCTCATGGGAGCACTGCAGCCCTGCTCAGCCTGGCTCTTTGTGTTCAATGAGGGAGAGAAGGGGCTGCAGGGACAGCAGCAGTGCCTTCTCCCAAAACCCCGTTTCCAGCGACTGGGCCTGGTGGCACCATGCCAGGCAGAGCTGTCCCCTGCCAGTCCCCATACACTGGTGATGAAGGGCTCCAGGCATCCCACCCGTGGGCAGGGGAAGGGCCTGTGAGCTCCGTGCCGATAGCGGTGACAAGGGACTTCTGTTTCTCTGAAGGGGTCTGGGAAACATCCCCGACTGCCTGTCTGTCCCCAGCGTATCATGGTGCCGGAGGCGACAGGCTGAAAGCAGGGCTCCAGCTCCCCGGGGTGAGGGGGAGGAAGTCCCCACACATCTCTGCATGGCTCCAGGCAAGTTTCACCCCAGGGCTGAGCTTTGGGCACAACAGGGAGTTTGCACCCAGCATTAAGCTCCTGGGGAAAGCCTACATTGTGTCACCCGCAGCTCCTACTTGTCACTCTATTAAATTTCCATTTAACGTGAAAACAGCTGGTTTCATGGTACTTCTGACTGTGTTATTTACACAGTCATGCACACAATCCCTGCAGAAAATGGCATTACTCACTGCAGCAGCCGCTGTGTCACAGGTACCCTGTGGGCGGGTGGGGAGGTGACGCTAGCCCCCGGGTCAGGCCACCGGTGCTCCTTTTGTCTTGCCCACGGCCGCCCCAGCAGCTTGTGGTGAAACCTGTGCACTTCAAACCCTTCTCAGAGTGCTCCTGGTTCAGCACAAGGGCAGGATGAACCCCACTCCATCTCTGTGAATGCAGCCCTCCATGCTACCACTGAGCCCTGAGGATGGGATGCTTGATGCACATCAAGGGACAGAGACAACAACTGTTGATCATTCTCAATAGCACTTTGTTCTCAGCCCGGGAAGCAATGAAAATCCTCCGGCTTTGAAGCCTGAGGAGGCCTTTTCATTATATCCAGGGCTTCTGGAAAAAGGAATTGCAAGTGCTTTCCCATAACGTGATAAAAAGTTCTCCTGGCCAAGAACACAGCAGCTTGTTACACATGAGAGCAGTGAGTCAGTGCAGTGCGAGGTTGAGCTCAGCACTCGCTCAGTCACTGGAAACCACTGGTTCTTGGGCTATATGTCACTGGGATTTGGAAGAGCCTTGGTGTGAGTCCTGTTGACCTTGCACTCCCCCCCAGAGACCTGGCAGCTGCCTGTTTCACATGGTGGCTGCAAAGAGCAGATGGGTGGTGGGCTTATCCATCCCTGTGTCCCCACCAGCAGGTAGGCTCAGGGCAGAGCCCAACCATGCACATGCCCTGGCATCATGTTTTAACAGCAGCAGATGGTTGTCTAGGAACAATAAAAATGATCCACTAATAGGAAAAGCACCTAGGAGGTGAGAGACACTTAGCTCAGGTCGGAAGTTAGGCTGTAATTTATTGTGGTCATAAAGCAGCCTGGCAGGGCCTGACCAGACACCCAGGTCTCCCTGTGCTAGCTGGAGAGTGCGGGGAGGTGCAGGTCATGCAGTGGGAGAGAAAAGCCCTCAAGCATCCCATGTCTGTAATTTGGGAAGCACGGTGTGACACCGCCCCGCCCTCATCCCCCCACCATGCTCATACGTGTGCCAGTGATGCTCCAGGGGACAAAGGCTGTCAAGGTGCCCACGGCTGCATGGGGGGGCCTGGGGTTGCTCCCCACCACTTCCCACTAGGCTGGGTCCTCCCTGGCACAGCCCCCAGCCAGACTGGGAAACTCCTAAGTGGGGAGGCTGGCCTAATTAGTCTGCTTAATCTTCCCCCATAAATCACTCCTCCCCATCCCTGCCGACTATCGGCAGCATCTGAAGTCATTAGTTAATTTAAACCTGGGAGTTCACACGTTGGCTTATCGGGAGTCATCTGCGTTCCCGCTAAGCGCTTGCTCGGTGCCATCTCTGGCTGCTAGATCCTATCTGCGCCCGCTTTGAAGCGGCGAAGAGCTGCCTGTTTCCCTGCCTGCGTCCCTGCCTGCTGGCAGGTGGGAGGGGAGATGGAGATCCTGCTTCTCCCCCTCCCCGCGCTCCCCTTTTTTGAACTTCTCTGACTCATCCTTTTGATTTGATGTTTTCACCTTTGTTTTACACGTAGCAGTTTGCCCGGACGCTGGAAGGAGAAGGCAGCTCCGATGCCGCTGAAGCTTCCCCAGCTGCGAGGGAGGATGCTCGGGTTCCCCAGGGGGGCTGGCAGCCAGGTGAGTGGGGCTCCAGGGAGGGAACGTGATGGGTGCCTATCCTGCCCTCACACCTAGGAGGGATTGGGGGACAGCTGGGACTACTGTGGGGTGGCCACAGGGAGGTTGGGGTTTGGCCAGGGACCCTGCCAACAGCTTGTGTTGTAGTGCTGTCACCTTTCCATCCTCATCATCCTCCCCATTCCCAGGTCTCCAGCCTGGCACAAGTGGAACTTCCCGAAGCTCTGGGGTGGGATGTCCCCTGTTGCACGGGAATCAGGCTTCCCAAAGTGAGCTGTGTTGGCTTGGGGACAATCCCAATGGCCTGGGGGCACACTTGTCCTTGCAGCCACGTGGGCCATACTGTACTGAAGGTGAGCCCAAGGGTCTTGGTGGGGCTGGCACAGCAACACAGGAGCTTGGCTGCCACTGCAGGGTAGGGAGCAGGAAAGGGGGATTTGGCAGTGGGACAGGGACAACCAGCAGGAGCCTGCAGCAGTGGGCTCTGACAGCTCTTGATTGTTTTTTCCAGGGGTGCTAGGAGGTGGGGAATCACCCTGGCCATCCTGCGCAGCTCTGCACCCACAGGCGGGCAGCACCCAGGCTGGGGGACACCTGGCTGGGTGCCTCATGCAGGCTGGGTCCTGCCCAGCAGAACTGCTTGGGGAAGCCCCATCCCAGAGCAGCTCCCCCTCGCGTGGCAGCCCCATGCCAGGGCAGCAGCCAGACACCCCCCACCAGTACACCTTGTGTGTGAGGTGTGGATGATGCCCTAGAACTGGAAGGTGTGTGTGTGTCCTCTGCATCCCCTGCCCCCCCAGGTTCTGCTGCTCCCAGGAGGGCAAGGGACAGCTGCTCTCCCTGGGACCTGCCAACCCTGGCTGCCTGCACGGATGCTCTGTGCAGCCCTCGAGCATGGTGGCTGAGCCCAAAAGAACCAGTGCAGTTGCTTTTTGGGGTTACATTTTTATCCAGAGCACCCTGACAGGGCCCCTTTAAAGCCCGCTCGTGGCTCAGCAGGCAGCCCTGCTGCTGAGAGGGGGATTTCAGGAGGGGACACGGTTCCTGTGCTGCCCGGCTGACGTTGTGGCTGTCCTCTTCCTTTTGCTCCCCCGTTCCAAGGGGGATCTGCAGCCATGTTTGGTTTTGTAGTCCAAGCTCTGGATTTATTGCTTCCAGGTCTTTGTGTGTTTGTTCATTAAATGAAAGACGGCTGGGTGAGCCTGCTTTCCACTTCCCCAGCCCCCCTCCTGCAGCCCATGGGGGTTCTTCAGCCTCGGGGTGACACCTCCTTTCACATCTCACAGGCGCCCAACACTCAGCTGGGGCACATCTGTGTGGGGTGATGTCCTGTGTGACGTGTCCCAATGCCCCCAGTCACATGCTAAACGTGTGCTCTGGGTGAGAGGGATGATGTGGCTCTGGGGTGCAAGGGGCAGGTGCTGGTACCACCCTGGGCACCCCCCTGGGCACTAAGGACCATACTGGGGCACAGCATGGAGGGGGATACAGGGGGTCCGCATTGGGCACACTTGAGTTATCCCGTCTCCAGGCTGATGTTCCATTTCTGCTGCGGCTGGAAGACATGAGCTCCTGATTAAAAGATATTTCGACCAGACGGAGGGGCTGCAGCAGTGGGGGAACGCGCAGCAGGAGGGGATAGGGACAGGACGCGTGAGAGATGAGAGGAGAAGCCAATTTACGCTGGAATGTAAATACGGCAGCGGCACGCTGCTCCGCAGGGCTTCTCGCCCCCCTCCTAGTCCTGGGACCAGGGCAAGAGCTGCTTGCAACAGCTCAGACCTCATCGGTGCCACGGGATGGCAGAACCTGTGCCTTGGCTGGACACTGCGTGAAGGCGAGGAGGAGGGAGACAGGGGCTATTGCAGCAGCCCGGTGTCACCGCTGCTGCTCTTGCTCTCTGCAGTGAGGTACCACAGGTCACGCGTCCAGTGGCAGAGGGATGGAGTCTAAGCCACCCCCTAATAATCCTAAGAATCAATTGCAGCATTTCCAGCCCCCTTGTGCAGAACAGCTCAGAGTTAGAGGGGAACTTCTTGGCAGGATTCACTCTGGAACCTAGTGACAACACTTCAAGCATCTGTGCTACCTCTGTCCCTGCTGCTCATTCTAGCAGCTAGCTCTTACTAATGAGCTTTACTCAATAGCACTAGATTTGTCTGTAAGAGCAGCCGATGAGGAACCAAGAAATAAGATTTAAAGATGCAAATACTCTGTGAGATAGCCAGATTTCAATGTCTTTTTCTTGGTTCCTTAGTCTGGAGTTCAGGGATAGATTTTAAAGGAAGCAAGGAAAGATCCTTCAGGGCGTGAGACAGAGAAACTTTTAAAAAGAAAAGAGAAAATAAAATTAAAACGCGTGTTTGTTTGTTTGTTTTACGCTTAAGACCACTGAATCTGGAGAAGTTTCCATCTGCCCACCCAAGGCGGTACAAGTGTGACTCCCCTGGGGAGAAGGTCAGGTTTGTCCACTCCAGCTTGCAGTACCTTGCCAGGACAAGCTGCACCCTCGCTGGTGGGTGCCAGGAGCAGAGGCACAGGGTGAACCCCAACCAGCCACCTCGCTACCCGCAGCACAGGGAGCTCGGCAGACAAGGCCGTGGCAGCCCCAAAAGCTATGACAGATGACAAAAAGCCCCAAATGAGTCCCCAGAACAATCAGCCCAGGCTGGTAGACGCTCCTCTCCTACCCCAAGGCTGGACCGAGTGCAATGACCCGAGCAGAAGGACCTGAGCTCAGACACAGACACTGGGAGAATTCACACGCCAAGACAGGTTGGTTTTAGTTTTTTTTAATCTACCACATGGCTTTTTCTTTTTCTTTTTTTTTTCATTTTGAGACAGGAGTAATAACTGCTAAAGATGCATATGGAATTTGAATATGAATGATTAGAACAGCTGTGTATATCTATTATGAATGAACATAAACAGAAATGTATAAACTGAGATTTTGGGGCTTTTGGAAGAATTAGTGCCTTTGTTCCTGGATTTTTTTCCTATCAAAGTTTGAACCAAAGCCCATTAGCCTGGACTTTCCCGCAGCCAACCAAGCCAGGAGCTTCATTTCACCCTGGCTCCGAGCCACGATGAATTCTCCTCAACAGCTCAGTGAGCCCTAATCCTAACAAATTTACCCAGAGAAGTGGGTCTCTTATTACACAGCCTAATTTGAATGCTTTCCAAGGTTAATTTCTGCTCACTCTCTCTCTCCAAATGCGCCTGCCCCTCTGGAGCCAGCTCCCCCCTCTCCCAGCCCCCCATCCCGACCCCGGGGGGAGCAGCCCCCTTCACCACCGCGATGGTTTTTAAACGAGAAAATAATGTGATGTGCGTCCCTGGGTCCAGGCTTTGCCCGGAGGGTTTCTTAATGCCGAGCGACTTCCTTTGCAAATTAATTGCAACTTTAGTTGGGCGAAAATAACCCTGGAAGCCCCTTCCCCATGGGCTCTTCCGCATGTGATATTACTCGGTTAATCTGATTCCTGCGACTCTATTTCTTCCTTCCTCTCCCCGGCGTGCCGGTGGCTGCCTGCAAGGGTCCTGGCACAATGACCCACAGGGTGAGGGGAGCATCGCTGCTGCCCGGCTGAACCGACCCTGGCTCTCACTTTGCAGCAGAAAGTGCAAGAAAACCTCAGCACCAGGAAACCAAAACCCAGCTCAGTGCTGAGAGCAGCTGCCGGATCCATCAGGGAAGGAACCAGCTGTGCCTGGTGGGCGGTTATCGCAGGAGAGGGGTGGTGGGGGGCTGCCGGGTTGGTGTGGGCTCGCAAGCACCGGGGGATTAAAAGGAAGAGTTTCATGGAAGAAAAGGGTCTGGAGGAGCCAGGAGCCCACTTCACCCACTGGCCTGGCTAGATGTGGCCCTGGGGGTGCTTTCTGCTGGTTTTAAGCTGCAAGAAGCAGAGCTGCAGGTGTGGAGCAGCAGCCTCGCTGCTCCAGGCTGGGGCTTCCTGTGTGCCGTAAGGCAGTGAGGTCATAGAATCATAGAACAGTTTGGGTTGGAAGGGACCTTCAAAGGTCATCCAGTCCAGCCTCATGTCATGAGCAGGGACATCTCCAACCGGATCAGGTTACTCAGAGCCCCATCCAGACTTGAATGTTTCCAAGGATGGGGCACCCACCACCTCTCTGGGCAACGTGGGCCAGTGTTTCACCACCTTCATTGTAAAAGATTTCTTCGCCATATCTAGCCTGAATCTCACCTACTTTACTTTAAAACCATCACCCATTGTCCTATCATAACAGGTCCCTGATGCATGCCCTGCCCGTTGCCCAGCCACCACAACAACTGCAATTCACCCTACTTGCTCCATTTTCCTCACTTCTATTTCTTTGTACTTGGTTGATGCCTCTGTATTTTCTCACGCTGAACATCACAGGCAGCACAGCACCCCGTTGCTGGTCGGTGATGGAGCAGGGGTTGGGATGTGCCGGTGCTGTGCTGGGGTGGCTGTGCCAGGCTGGAGCAACAGTGGGACCGAAACACCAGGAGCAGCACTGGGCTCTTCCCAGTGGTGATGCCACAAAGATGTCCTCTCTAAAGTGCCTCTGCAGGTCACGTCTGCTGCATCCCACTGCCAGGTAACCTCCTGTTGCTGCTCCCTGTCCCTCCCGATGCTGTCGGGCGGTTGTCTCACTGAACAGGTTCTCACATTTGATGATTTTGCTCCAGGCGTACGAGCTGCACGTATCAAAGCTGAACTACTTCTTATCTACTGGCTGTGTTGCTGCCTGCTCCCAGACTGGCAGACCCGGCTGCGGGGTGTTTGCAGCGGCTCCCTGGCACTGTGTGTCGTGGATTTGAGGTGCCAGTTTGGGGGGAGAACCCCAGGGCAGGTGTCTGGCCTGCAGATTGGAGGGACGAGCATGGTGGGGGCTCCATCTGCCAGGAGGATGCTGGTCATTGCTGCAAGGTCAGCCTTAAATAATAGGAGTAATAAAAACAAGGCAGCCTGGAGGGAAGGAGAGAGAAACTGAGTCCTAATAAGGTTGCACAGATGCATCGGTGTAATTATTTCATGGAAATAGTTTAAAAAAGGAAAAGAAAGCATCAAGTTTAGGTTGAAGGATGTGGGACAAAGCAGCTGGGGCACAGTCCCACGAGGCCATGGAGGAGTCTGTGCCTCCCTCCCCACCAAGGTCCCACGCCACTGAGCTGCCCTTGCCCTCCTGCACTGGGGAAGGTCCAGGGCAAGCCCAGGCTGCAGAGTGAAAAGCTGCACAGCGTGGGATGCGAATTGACATCTTGTCACCATCTTTATTGCGACCAAGTGTGGTGCCTGGTGTGAAGGGGCAGGAGGTTTGTTTTTAGGGATGGCCAAAATTTACCGAGAGTCGAGGTAGCAAACACAGAAAAAGGAAGTTTTTAGAAGAGAAATAAAACATTGATGGCTCAGGGCTTTAGGCAACCCTTGGTGCCAAGGCAGGAAAGTAATTAGTGCTATAGATGGGGAAATAACCAGCATTAAGTGTAAGAAGGGCGAGGGCAAGTTGAAGGGGCTGTGAGGAGGAGGATGGGTAGAGCCTCTCCAGGATATGCAAGGACTGAGTCTGGAGCTCCCCAGGATACCCTCCAACATCTTGCCAGGAGCACACACCGACAGCTCCCCAGCCTCCTCCTTGCCCTGGCTCCCGCTGGCCCCAGGCCAGGAGAAAGGCTCTCCTGAGCATGGCAGGACCGGTCCAGCCCCGCGCAGCTCCAATTATCCTGGGCTGGAGACTTTCCAGGAATCCCATCCCGTCTCTCTCTCCTGACCCTGCCTCCCCCAGTTTCTCCCCCCACAAAGCAATTTGACTTTTATAGTAATAACTTCTGAACCCTGAATTGGGGCCATGCCAAGGAAAGCAGCAGAAAACAATGTGATGGGCCTCGGCAGGCGCGGAAACTCCAGCGACCAAGACCAGCCCTAAAATAACTTTCAAGAGATTGTTATTTATTCTGGGAGAAAGTTCGTTCATTCACAATTTGGAGGGGAGATAAATCAGGGCAGGCTCAGGCTGCACAGAGGCAGCTGCAGACGCAGGGCGCAGCCAGCTCACCGCCATCCTCCTGCGTGTGTGCATCCCTGTGTCCTGCTGACAAAAAACACACAGGTTTTGTTTGGGTTGTGTTTGTTGGGGTTTTTTTTAAGGGTATTCGGGTTCAGTTGAAAGCCCTGGGTTCAGGCAGAGGAGTCCAGCTTGAGACTAGGGAGCTGCATGCCATGTGTGTCTGTGCCTGCATGTGTTTTGGCTTCCCCTGGCACACTGGTCGGTGTGACCACTGTGCTGCACGCCCGTGGCTTGCATGTTCAAGATGCTGGTGCCTGACGGGCAGCGGGCGGTGCAGGCAAGTGTGGGACAGGGAACACGGGCAGCACCCCACTGTGAGCGCCAGTGAGCATCAGCGTGTGCTCACCAGCTGCCAGCTGGGCAAGCAGCAAGTTATGTGACCTCAGAAACTCGGTGATGTTCCTGCAGTTCCGAGCCTGCTGTGGGTTTCCTACAATTCCCTGGGACAGAGCCAGAGCTCCCGGCTCTTCTGGAGAAGCTGTGGGCAGGCAGGACAACAGCAGTTGCTTTCTGAATCAGGGAAATGCTGCCGTCCAAGGACTGGGAAACACAGTCCCTGCCTGCTGGGTGATGGGGTGGATGGAGACCTTACCGCACAGCTCTGTGGGTGTGATGTGGACAGTGACCTAACTGGGGACAACAGGCATTGCCAGCTTTGTCTGCAGATCATCTCCAGGAAGGATGCACATCCAAGGCCGCCTGCTCATGGGCATCTCCATGGCAAGGCTTGATCCTGCTCCACCGCAGCACCAGCCAGCTCAGCCACAATGTCACGGTGGAACAGGGCAGCATTGCCATTGTCACCACCCTGCACGCTGGCTTTTGGGGTCAGCACTGCTCCAGAGTGGGAAAACCGAGGTGGGAAATGAGGACAGCAGAGCTTGCCCACGTCACTCCCCTCCTTCTGCCTGCAGTCTAGGGGATGTTGCTGAGCATCCCCTCACATTTCACTTTTGGGTTTGTTTCTGACATGCAGAAACAGTGAAGCTGGGACCCTGGAGCTGCAGAGGAGACCCAGCCCAGTGCTGCCAAAGGGATTATTCTGTCCTGTCCCTTGCTGTGTGAGGAGAGCATGAGCTGATGTCCAGAAACACAAACAGCCTAGTGCTGGACAAACTGTGGCTTGGCCGTCCTGGCAGCACAGCGTGTGGGGAGAGCAGGGTTAACACAGGCCGAGCAGCCCTCCGGCAGTGCCGGTTGGCACACACTGCTTCCTTTGTGGCACAGTGCCCGTGCCGGTGAGACTGGTCCTGCCAGGCCACAACCCTCATCCTGCCAGGCAGGAAAGCCTTCGGCCCTGCACTCCTCCTCACCTCCCCGCGTCCCCTGCCCTCTGCCCCAGCACTGCTGCAGGCAGCCCTGTCCTTGCCAGCTGACTTCCAGCCTCACTGCTCTTCGGGCTCTCTGAGCAGCTTGTGATTTTGGCAGTCAGCTCAGGGTCTTACCAGCCATTATTACAATGATTATTTCTGTTTTCCCAGCTTGAAAGGACTCCCCTCTTACCTTGCTCCTGGCTGGCCCCAAGCCAGGTGGGACTGCACACGGAACAAGGGGAGCAGGAGCATCCTGCACTGCCACGGCAGGGGACTGCAGAGGGATGCAGGAGGTGGGGTGGAGGGGAGAGGAGGTCTTGTCCCTCCTCTCCTCCTGAAGGTTCAGATAGGAAATCAACACCCGCTTGGTTAATTCATTATCTTTGATTAGTGACTCTGAAGCTTAGAACAGTTAATGGGCTCCCTCCTGCTGGTAAATCTCCAAGAGGGGCTCAGCGAAGTTATCGGCACCAACAATGGCGAGGGAGGGATGAGGAAGAGAGCAATTGAATTAGGAAGCTGTTAAATGAAGAAGCCAAACTGAACCAGAGTGGGGACGATGCAAGATGGTCACACCACAAAAACACGGGGTAGATCAGTGAGTTGTGGCCAGGTCAGGGCTGGGGCAGCAGCTCCCTGTGGCCACCAGCCCAGGCTGGGGTTTGTATTGCATTTGCTGGCTCTGTCCCTTACAGTTCCCTTCACCAACACCTTCTTCTCCCTACGTGGACTGCATCTTCTTCCAAGTGGGTGTTCCTCCAGGGCCTAGGTTTGGTTGTTGATTAAATTAGCTCACAAGTAACCTATTTGTGATGATGATGTGATGTAGCGACCTTTAGTGTTTTCATTAAAATATACATGTATGTATTTGTTTTCTGTGGTTATGAATGTAATTCCACAATCCACTTAGGAGCCGGTAATTTTCTGGCTGAGGTGGGAAGTTGCTGACATCTTGTGATACATGACAAGATTGATTGTATTTGCTTACCCTTTAACCTAATAAAGAGAAAGAATGTTCCTTAGTCTGGCTAATGCTCTATAAACTTGGGCATTGCTTTAAATCAGCTGGAAGTGCAGGCGCTGAACCATACCATTGTCTCCCCAGGCCTTCTCCAGCTCCCGGCCAAGAGGGACCTGCATGGGAGCATCATCCCCAAGAACCCCCAGCACCTCCTAGGCCAAGGGGAACAGGGTGGCCTCAGCACCCCATGTGTCCTGCACTCTGGGAAAGCATTAACCAATTTGCTGCTAATGTATTATCACCAGCACATCTAAGCAGCTGCTGGGGCAGCACCAGGCCAAAGCAAACACAGCCCAGCACCCCAAGGACAGGGAGCACATCAAAGGCAGCTGTGCTGGCCCTGGAGTTACCAGGTCCCCCTGCTCCCACCGCAGAGTTGTCCCCTGGAAAGCAGGAGGCTCTGCAGGGCAAACCTGGCAAGCACCGCGGCACTGGAGGGATGCTGCGGCGGCGAGGGAGGGAGCTGCCTTGGCCAAAAGCTGGTGACCTGGGTGCCTGGGTGACCTTGGTGCTTGGGTGAACTTGGGCACCCTGCATAGTGGGCACCATGCCCAGCAAAGCATCTGCCCTCCTTTTCTGAGAGATGGGAGGCAAGCGGTGGACGAGTAGGCTGAACAGCTCGGTGTGTGCCTTGGGGGAGAGCCGGCGCTCCAGAGAGGGGCTATGCCATCCCACCGAACCGTCTCCTCCAGCCTGCCTTCCCGGGGACAGCCTGCCCTGCAGAAAAGGGGTTATACAGGGCAAGCAATGTCACCACAACACTGTTCCCCTCAATTACTCGCCCACCCTCGGGGTAAACATTATGCCTGGGCTGTTCTTACTCAGTTACGGAGCCCTGCGCCCAGCTCAGCTCCTCTGACTTTCTCCAGGGCACAACACAGAGCAAACGGGGTGAGTGCATGTCCCCAGAGTGCCACATTGCCCCACAGTGATGGACCATGCCCACAGCAGTGTGCCCCTGACCTGAGGATGCGGAGGTGAAGGGGCTAGAACTCAGAGAAGGGTTTTGCCAGTTGGGCACCGAGCTGTGCTGGTGGGGCTGGCAGGGGGTTGTTTGCCTGACACCCAGCTGGGAATTGCCTCTGCCTTTGCTGGTGTGCTTAAAAATAACCCGCTAGCTTGTCAAGGTTATAAACAGAGAACAAATTGCTTTCTGAGTTGATTAAACTGCTCAGCGTGGCTGTGCACGTGGCGTACGGTTGGGACAAGCCAGAGTCTGGCGTGGTGATTTGCACTCGTTAGTTCCTGTGCTAATAAGGCCTTGATGAGCTGCCTCCTCTTAGCCTCAACACTGGCCCCTCCAAGCAACACTTGGCTGGGCCCCGAGGTCTTTGGGGCTTTTTGTCTTTTCAAAATGGCTTTTCTTTTCTTCTTTTTTCTTTTTTTTTTCCTTTCCATTCCTTTTGAGCAATGCCTGTTCAGCACTGCCCCAGGGCTACTGGACCAAATCTCCGGAGGATTTCACCAGGTCCCCATTTCATCCCAGGGCAGCTGAGGGAGGATGGGCAGCAGCACACCCCAAAAGTCAGCTGCAGGGAGCAAAACCCACGCACAGTCATGAATTGCTGCCAGAGACATTTCTCCATGACAGTGCAAGAGCCGTCCTCACCGCCACACTGCTTAGCATCACCCCACGATGCTGCAGCCACAACGGGGTCTTCGCGCTTAAAAGAGGTTTCCAAATATAACCAGCCCCTCACTTTCCCCCCTACCCTCCCTCTCCAACTTTCTGGGAAAATCCCTTTCTGCCTAAAATTATCCAGATGTGCTTTACAGCTTGAGGGGAGTTTGTGGGAAAAAATACGAGGTTTGCTGGATGAGACGTTTCCTGAAGCGTGGGGCTGGGAGCTGGTTCCACTTTGGAGCAGACCCGCGCCGCTCACGTGCCCGCCGCTGCCAGAGCTCGGCTTAGTTAGGCCAGATTGGTTTTATCCCTTAATGAGAACTAGGGAATGAGGGCTTTTTTTTTTTTTTTCTTTTTGGCTTCTTTTCTTTTATAATTCATACTGTGTGTTGGGGAAAGGAGGAAAAAGATTTACTAACAAGATTGGTGCTTCCTAGCACTCCGGCTCTGGATGCTGTATGTGTCTTTCATGGGTTATATAGAGTTTATCAGCGCTGCTGTATCCCCCCAAGACCCCGCACCCCAAAGAGCATCCCAAAGAGCTGATGCCAGCACCCCATCCAGGGACCAAACTCGGGGCCAAGCAGTGCAAAGCACACAGTTTGCCCCTGGGAGAGCGGCCCAAAGGACTGAGCCGGTTTGGGGGCTGCTCACCCTGGGCAGCCTCCAACCAATAAACTAATTTTTAGGGGCGATGAACCAGCAGTGGGTGCAGACTTCTGTGTAGGGGCTTCACGTAAATCATAGCAATGCGCTGTCTCTGCCACTCTAAATCCTGTCTAATTACACCAAGGGTAGCATCTGACGCTAATTTGTTACAGAATTTGTGTATGGAGCACTCGACATTTTGGGGACGGATTTAAGAACCGCCTTCAGATCTTTGCCCTTGCAATCCGCTGCAAGTTGCAAACGACAGCATTTGGCCATCTAGTGACCTGCCTACATTGGGAAATTGGTTATTTTGAAGTCCTGAGTACTATTATTTTTATCTGCAATCATTTTACAGATGCAAAATTAGAGGCTGCATTCAGGCATCTTTGGGGAAAACAAAAAAAAAAAAACAAGGAAATATTTGCCCTCTTTTTTCCTAGCTGCCCTTTTCAGTCTCTGAGCTGTAAAATAAGACTGACAGCAAATTTGAGACACCAGCAGCAAAGCGCAGGCTGGGTCACAAGCCCGTGGAGCACTGGGGAGGGTGCCTGGGATCCAGGCTGAGGAGCAGCCGGTGTGGACTGAGCCGTGCGATGTCAGGTGTTTAACCAGCCTGCTGGAGCTCTTTGAGGATATTACTGCTTTGCTAGATAAGAGAAATTCAAGGGATGTGCTATACTTAGAGTTTCAAAACACACTTGGCATCAGTGCAGATCAAAGCCGAATGGTGCAGGCAGCATCCCGGAATAGAAGGCGAAAGAGGGAAAAGATTTGGAATTTACTGGGAGGGAAAAGAAAAAAATAAAAGAAAAATACGCTGAAACCAACAGCACGAGGCTGCTGAGCTAAAAATAGCAAAGACGGTATTAGCAGCGGCTCCACGCTCAGGCTGACACTCGGCTCCACTCCCCAGCTTGGGGAGAAACCTCCCACCCAAACTGGGAGATGCGCAAGGAAACCACGGCTGGTCTGGGGAGCGGCCACTGCCCCAGCCAGCTCCCAGCTGAAACCAGTGGGGACCAGTAGAGTTTGGGCGAGTCCCAGCAGGGCATGCTCAGTGTCAGCCTGTCCCCCGCGGGCAGCCCGTGCAGCCCCTGCAATGTCAGGTTGCCGGTATCCCACGGGCAGCTGTTTCCAATCCCATAAACTGGAACAGTGCTGCTTTGTCAGCTCCCGCGCCAGCGGCCAGCCATGGCCCGGGGCTTGTGCAGGATCCTGCTCTCCTTTGGGACACGGTGCTATGACCACTGCAGTGGGGCCGGGGCACAGTGCCCTGCCCACGGCAGCACCCCACTCTGCTCATGGCACCATAGGGACATGGAGAGCTGAGATGCCCCACACCAGCTTCCTCAGCCCTTCCTCCTCCTCGCCTCAGCCCTGTGCTCGTGGCAGCAGTGACAAATCCAGCCCTCGCCGCCCAGGCCAGCAGCACCCAACACACATCTCTCCCCAGCCCAGGGGAGATCGGGGGGGCAGGGTGACAGCATGCCTATGTGGTACCCCAGGTCAGGGCTGTGCTTCAGGACAAGCTTTCCATGAGACGCTGGCTGACAGGGCTCAGCTGGGAGAGACTGGAGCCAGGGAAAGCCCCACAGAGGGACACCTGTGAGTGATGGAGGGGTGGGGGCTCTTATAAACAGCTTGCAGGCCCCCAGCTGTGTGATGGCTGTTTGCAGAGTAGTAAGGTCTGGGTTCTAAGCAAAAGGGGGACTTGTGTCCTGCCTGTGGGTTCAAAGAGTGAAATACATTCTGCACTCCCCAGGGAATGAAGGAGGGATATTTCTGAGGCACCTCAAGCCATGGACCCCTTCTCTAGGTAAGTACAGTCAAGCTAATTTCATCCCTGTGAGGGTAGGGGGCAGGCAGGTGGTCTCTGCCATGCAAAGGAAGATCCTACTGGAGCAGGGGGTGCTGATGCTACAACCTCTGTGGATCCTGGCAGCTCCCATGTTTCCTGGGAAGACACTGGATCCTGGTCCCCTGCAGTAATACAAACATCTCCCCAAAAAGTGCTGGATCCCAGAGTGATGGTGTGTGCCACCCAGCCAGGTCTTTCTGGGGACAGGCACCCCAGGGTGCCACTGAGCCGATCCCCGTCCCAGAGGTGACAGCTCACCCTGCCACATGCTCGGCACCCAGGGCTGGAGCACAGCAGTGTGCTCACCGGGGTGAGCGCTGGGTGCTGGGGTGTCTGCTGGGACACAGCCAGCCCGGCCTCATTGCGTGTCGCCAGGTTTCCTCTTGGCAATGCCAGGCCCCTGCCAGCTGAGTCTGAGGTGAGGTATTAACACTGGTATCTCTGTTAATATTGCTATAAAGCAATAAAGGGAACTTGATTGCGGAAAGGCATGGAGACCAGTGGGTTTGGAGCCGTTCCATAGCAGTACTATTAGAGAGCTTGAAATGAGAGTTATTAAATTACTGCCAGGTACTGCAGGCTTTTCCTAACAGGGAGACTTCGGCTTGGCTTGGAAACTTAAACTCTGGCTTGTTCAGGTTAATTAAAAGAGAGCTGGACATCTTCCAGGGCCTCGTTTCTCATTTCTGACGGCCACCCCCCCTTTCAGGGCTCAGGTGGAGTGTGCCATGGGCACCAGCGCAGCACGTCACCCCTCTGGGGGATGCTTGGGGTGCCCCAAGCACTGGGCAGGGATGGCAGACCAGGGGAGCTGGGGATGGCGTCCCACAGGATAGTGACCCAAATGTCACCAAAAGTTCCTGGGTACCTTTGTGCCGTCTGTCCTGGGATGCTGACCCATGGGGCACCAGAGATGCTGCAGGGCTGGGGCTGGGATACCCACCCTTTCCCCCAGGAAAGGGCCTCAGGAGCCCGATGTGAGCAGCAGCCAGAGTCTTTCAGATGCTCACTGCAGTGGCTCCTGCTCTGTCTCCTGCCCTGCCCATTGCCCCCTGTCCCTGGAAAATTCCTGGTACCTTTGCAAGGAAATGAGAGACGGGTGCAGCAGAGCGAGGGGGTCTGTGGGGGAAGCAGGGGGTGGGAGGGCAAACAGGGTCCTCTCTGCCCCTCTTCCCACCCCTTCTGTTGTGTTGGTCTTGACATCTGTGGTCAGGCATGTTCTCACTGCTGCACAACTGCCACTCAGGGATTCATGTAGCTTCTTTCCACAGGGATCAGCAAACACAGTGTGGCCAAAGGGAGGGAAGGGGTCTGGGTTTGCCCCCGGAGGCAACAGAACCAGCCTGGGAGGGGATTGCCTTCTTCAAGGGAGGAGAAATGTTCCTCTCCCCTGTGCTCAGCTCTCCCCGCTGCTGCTTTGACTCCTGCATCAACATCCGTGGGGATTTTCCTGCTCTCTCACCAGGTGATGGAAAGTTTTGGGCAGCCCCCTCCCCTGGCCCTGGAGCAGATCACCTGCAGAGTGGCCTGTGCGGGGCTGGAGGTGCAGGCAGGTGGTTGCGCTGCCTGGCCCCCCGGGCTGGGAACGGCAGGAAAAGGGGTTGGGGGCTTGGGGCTGTGCTGACCCTCCCTCCTCCCTGCCTGGCTTTGATTCCGGGGCTGCTGGGGAGGGAGAAGAGGATTTATCCAGCAGCTCAGGCCATAAGAGTTCACATCACCCAGGCCCGTCTCGCTCCTGCTCCACCTGATCTCTAAGCAATGAAGAAGTGAATTCCCTGGCAATCCCAAGTGGGGCTCAACTGGCTCCCCCCTGGTTTGCCCTGCTGTCCCTGGGGAAATGTAAAGCAGCTGGGGATGTATGTGTGCAGTGCCAGGAGGGTGCATCCTGCTGTCCATCCAGGACACAAGGGAGAAGGGTGTGGGGTGACCCCCAGGTCAGGTTGCTGTGGTGGGGAGGGGTCCTGTCTCCATACTCTCCCCAGAAAATACCTTTGAGAGAGCAGGGAAGACCCCCTCAAGCCTGCAACTCCTCCATCCAGCCCCAAATTTCCAGGTAGCAGAGGGGTGCCTGGATTTGGGACTGACACCCTGCAAGGGCTGGGGGCAGCTGTCCTGCCTCTGGCAGTGCTCCCAAGTCCACGGCAGAAGGACGGGTGCTGGGGGGCGGTGGGTCAAGTGGGGTGCTGTAGCTGCTTGCTGGTACCCAGTACCCCACAGCACCCTCCCCTCGCCTGCCCCGGCTGGGTTTCCAAGCCAGGCTGGCGGAGGTGCGGGTAAATGCTGCTCACAACTCTGTTAGTGACTCAACCCCCTGAAATGCTTTTTTGGACTCATTTTCCCAGAGAGAGTTTAATGGGGTTTGTCGTGCCAAAACCCCAAGCTATGCCTCACTTTCATCCCCTAATGCAAGCCATATATCAAGAGACACTAACGGAGCAGGGAGGGTTTCTGACAAGGGGATCCTGGGAACAATCAGCCAATACCCCCCCCCTCCAGCCTGCGCCCCCCTGTTTTGTGCATTCCTGGTAATGTAAATAGAGAGGCGAGCGCTCGCAGCCCTCCTCGGACCCGAGGAGCCCGTCTGGGGACGGCGCCAGCAGCGCTGCCAGCAGTCTGCTCTCGGGGGCTTTGGCCGGTACCGTTTGAAGTGTCTGGAGCATCAGTGTTGGCATGTTGTCCCTGGGGCCAGCCATGTCCCTGCACGTCCATGTCTTGCACATGCAGCAGTTTAGTATTGGGGGGCTCCAGCTTAGCATGAATTGTCTCTTATTTCCCTTGAAAAGCCACCCCTCCTGCCAAAACAGCCTTCCTCCTAGCAAGCCTTGAGAGGAGGATGGAGGATGCAGCCTTGGCATCCCGAGGGGACTCTGGGGCTCTGAGCCCCTTTGGGTACCAGCTGCTGAGTCTGTCTCTTTCCTCCAGCCCCCTGGGGTGTTTCTGTCCCCTGGCTTTCATGGTAGGGGGAGATGCAGCTTCCTGGTCACAGCGAGGTGGGCACAGACAATGCAGCAGGTCAGGGGTCTTGCAACCTATTTAGGGCAGCACTGGGTGCTGAGGAGTACACAATGGTTTGGCACTGGGCACCATCCCCAGGGATGGCCTGGGAAGAGGGAATTGTGGGTGGGTGCCCTTTTTGTGGTGCTTTACAAGGTATGGGGCAACCTGGAAGACTAACTTAAATGCCTATGCGTTTGCTTGCTGTGCATTTTAGCCATGTGGGTTTTGGCTCTCCAGGAGGATGCTGGCTGTGTATGACAGTGTCACCTTGGAGGGGACCTGCAAGCCAGCCTGGCCATGTGATTTTTTCTCCATGGGCTTCACTCACCATTCTGGGAGAAACCCAGAGCCACTGTGGGCAATGCTGGGGAGCCCAAACTGGGCACACCTCATCCTTCTAAGGGAAAAAAAAATAAAAATAAAAAAAAAAAAATATTCAAGCCAAAAGCCTCTCCTGGGAGAGTTTCCAAAACAAATCTCAAGCCTTGGCTCATTACACAGAAACAGGAAAGCTCCCAGAGGTTTTCCTTCAGCTTGTCTGGATGAGGATCTCCAGCAGCGTTGCAGCCAGGGTAAGGGGCATGGCAGCTGAGGTGTCACGGGTGCCAGCCCATGACCCCCAGGCCACAGCAGGAGGAGTGGCTGCAGCTGGGAACATCTGGGTGAGGAGGAGGAGGTACTGGCAGTATGGATGCTGGGCAGGCTTGTGCTGGCTCGTGTGCCAGGAGCAGGGTGGGCACCAGCTGCAGTGTCCTCAGGGATGTCCCAGGGCAGTGGGGGAAACCCCTGAGCCAAGCACCCAGGACAGGCTGTGGAGTCAAGGGTCTGGGTGAGTGGGGGCAGCCCCAGGGACCGCATGTGTCTGTGGAAAGCTCCAAGTGGACAAGGAGCAGGGATGGTGGTGAGCAAGTGAGTGGGCTCATGATGAGGAGGAAAGATCCTCGTGGGGACAGGGACCCCTTGAGGCTGCCTTCCTGGTCCCCAGCCCAGCGGGGACAAAGATCTGGGGGACCACCATTGCCCACGTGTCCCTGGCAAGGATGGAAGCAGGGGCAGGAGGTGGGGGACCCCCAAAGCAGGGAAGGGATGTGTTTCTTCTGGGGCTAATGCCTGTCTCTGGGTGTTGGTAATTCAACTGAGGGCTGGGGAGAGGAAGGGGACTGCAACATCCTCCAGACAGCAATCGCATAAGAAACACAAGAAAGCTCGCTCATAGCTGCAGCCAAAGCACTCACAGGGTGAGGAACAGTGCCGCACCAACACATGGCTGAGCTGAAGCCACCGCGAGGAAATGCCACCCCAGCCCTGTGCCAGTGAGGGGTGTCCCCATGGCACCTTTTCCTGGGGACTGGCCACCATGCCAGCAAGTGGCATTGCTCTGCATGCCCACTGCCCTTACCCTTCCCCACTGACCTCCAGGGGTTCCGATGACAATGGGTGGCCCTGGGAGACTCCAGGGAGTGCATGCTGGCTGTGGGAATCTGCGAGGATTTTATAATATCTGCCAGGACGAGCCCTCTGCAGCCCCGGGGTTTACGAGGCAGCCAATGTGGCTGCTTCCTTGCGGGCTGCAGCAATAAAGCTTTCCGGGGGGGTCAGAGGTGATACCGACTGTTCTTAAGTGGGCAAAACTGGTGGTCTGGGATGGAAACTGAACTTCTTGAGCCATAATCAGAACCAGCAGGGTTAAATTCCGACGGCAAAATACCGAGGACTTAGCCTAAACATCTCTCCCATCTTGCTCCGTCTGTCCCAAACAGGATCCTGCAGTGTGCGGTTGTTTGGGCAAGGTCAGGCTGCCGGCGTGCTGAGGTTTGTGTGCCGTATCTCCCTGCTGCCTCGAGATCAGCCAGGGCCACCGAGTTCCCTCCATCTCGGTGCGCTGTTGCACTAGGTAAATACCTCTGCAGCACTTGGGAAATCTGGCAAGACCTGCAAATGAATGCAGAGTGAAGCAGCTGCTGGTTTCTGGGCTCTCCAAAGTGCCAGGGTGAGGTTGATGCTGGAAACCTGAGCCCTGTAATTGTATTTTTCTGCCCCAGTGCTATCTGAAGGGTTGGTTGGTTTGTTTGCGTGTTTGTTTGTAGTACAACTATCAAAGGAGGCCTCGGTGATGCACACTGCTTCTAAGAAAGGGCCTGCCCTGGAGCCAGCAGCATCCCTGCTCCAGGTCGAGCCACTACACGTCCCCATAAGCATAACCCGTCCTACTGGTGGCGGCTCTGGAGGCAAGCCAGCATTCCCGCGGGAGCGGGGGCCTGCTGTGCCTGAAAACAGGCTCTGACATTGCTGAGCACTTCCAGGAGAGCTCCAGGAAGGGTTTTCCACAAGGGGTAAGAAGTGGGTGCGGAATGACGTGGCCAAAATGTGATGGTGGAGAGGCAGGGGGAGCAGGGGAGTCAATGAGAGCAAGGCTGAGCAGGTGCACTATCCCATTTCCTCGTTCATGGAAAGCTGGTAGAGACACCCCTGCACCTAGAAAAAGACATTAAAGAAATGCAAACATGACCGTGCTTCTCAGGGTCCGTGTGCTGACCACAGTGCAGTCCACCAGGGAGACTTGGCTTTGACCCTTCATGGGCCAGTTTCTCCATTGGCCAACCCAACGGGGAGGTGGGGAAGCCCTCAGTGGCATCCACTGCACAAAGCCATCCCAATCTCAGCATCTGCCCAGGCAACCAGGCACCTCCACCTCCCCAGGTCCTGGTTTCTGCCCCCAGCCTGTGGGAAGAGTCTCTGCTTCCCGTGGCAGGAGGTCAGCAGAGGGCTGGGTGGGCTGCTGAGCATCACCATCAGTGATTATCCTCATTAATGATGTGGAGAAGGCAGCATGTTAGCAAAAATGTGACATATTTAGGTTAGTTAAGGCTGAAGGACTTCACTGCTGTGGGAAAGGATTGAACAAAGATATATGACATTCACCATGTGCCCATGCAAGATGATGCATCTTGGATAGACTAATCAAGATAATTCACATATATTGTCCTAAATTAATTATAGCCACTAAGTACAAGCCCAACATGTCAATGCAGACAGCTCAATTAAGAACTCTTATTCAATGTATGCTGATGGTCAAAAGAGCAAAGAAAAGATTACAATGGGCAGAGAGTACAAAGCAAAGCAGTGGAAATAATGCAGTATTACTGCTTAAATCAACACAGCTCCACCAGCACATGGAGGGGAGGAGGACGAGGTGATGGGCAGGAGGTGATGCGGTGAGAGGCTAAAAAGGTACAAAGAGAGACCTGCTTCAGCCCTCTCTTCCTAATAATCTCTTAAAAATTGAAGAGATCAAGTATGTGCAGCAGATTTTTAAATAAGGGGGGGGGGAGGGAGTGGGGGCGGAAATAGAGCTGTTTTTAAAAGTAAGTGCTATTTAAAAGGAGCAGTGGTACCTGTCTGTGTGGGTCAGGGATCCCAGGCACAGCACCCAGATCCCAGCTGTGGTGTGCATGCCCAAGGAGAAAAGGTGGGCAAGGAGCGATGGATGTGCTGGGTTCTGTGTGTGGTGGGTGAGACCAGGAGCAAACACTGCATCCCGGCTCGAGAAAGGATATGGAAAAATTAGACAGGGCTCGGGAAAGGATGTGGAAAATTGGAGAGGGCTCAGGTACGCGGGAAACTGCCTTTAAGCAGGATGCTGAGGCACGCCCCTGTCTATTCAGTCTATGGCAAGCAAGGTTAGGATGTGAATCCATTGCAGGCAGCATGTACCTCCCTGGGGAAGGGATTTCTTTCAGTCAAAAACGTGTAATGAAACCTAGTGGCCGGGGACTGGAGCAGGTCTCACATCGCGGCAGAAATTTGCTGTGGCCCGAGAGAGCTCTCCATCCCCCACCCTGCATGGCTGAGGGGCTTCCCACAGCCTCCCTGCAGTCGGGGTCCCTTTCCCTGGGTGCCGCACTGCTCAGCAGGACTTCCCAGCACCAGGAACCCTGTGCCTAGGGCGAAGGGTGTTGTGCCTGAGCCCAGCAGCAGTTGTGGGAAATCCTTGGGCTGATTTCCCTCCTGCAAGACTCCGGCCAGCATCATGCAATCTGTTTTCATTCCTATTTCATGAGATGTGAATAATTAATGAGAAACACAATGCAGGGAGGATAAGATGAATATATATACACGTATACACACGCAGACATATAGAGTGTTAAAAAGAAGGCTCAAATGTATGTGGGATGCTGCAGTACAGCAGCTGTGATAATGTGGGGCAGAGAACAGGGACACAGAGGAAAGCCCTAAGAGGCAGATGGGAGATTTTTGAGGGATATAGAGGATGGGATAATAGGTGCTGTCTCCTATGGAGAGAAAGGCCCCACCAGACTGCCCTGTAGAGCCCTTAGGGTCTGGCAGTGGGGGCACCCAGTCTCCCTGCCTGGTCTGAGAGCTGGGGGACTACTCCAAGGAGAGGGCAATGCCAAGGGCTGCTCCTGCATCACCCTGGGGAAGGGGTGAGATTCTGGTGAGCACCTGTGCTGCAGTGGGAGGCAAAGCCCCAGGAAGGATGAGAAACAGCATCTCTGCACCCTGGGGTTTTGCAGCCGAGAAGAAACCACCATCCTGCGTGGCCGCTGCTGCCTCTGTGCAGGGCTGAGCCTCTTGCACACGTGAAGACTGAGTTGTCCACAGCCAACTAACAAGCGGCTGCGTTGTGCACCCATGTGTGAAATCCAGAGACTCTCTGTCAAGCTACACAGCAAAGCCCATCACCTGCTGCATCAGGCCTCCCAGCTGCTTGCCAGGCATGAGGAATGCTAATTGGCAGTAATTAGCCCTCCTGCAGAGCTATATCACCCTGCAGCCTGGTCAGTCTTAGGGGGTTCATTGTGATCTGGTGTTCCTATGCTCCAAGCTGGGTGCTGGAGCCAGCCCTGCAGAGGGGTGACACCCCAACCTCGGGGACAGGGACAGCTACTGCCTTCCTGCAGCCCCACCTCCCTGGAGTTGTGAGGAATTGGCTGTTGTCCTGGGAGCCACTCTGAGCTAACTGGGAGTGATCCTGAGGCAAGATCCCTTGGCTGCTTTTCCACCCTGGAGCCGGGCCATGGCCAAGCGGAGGTAGGGTGAAGGATGGACGTGGGGGGCAGGGAGTGCCTTGAAGGTGACCAGTGGTGTAGCTGTGGGTGATGGCTCCTGAGCTCTGGCATCAATGTGATCACACCTTCATTTGCTCAGGGCATGGGGAGCCTGGGAGTCACCCATGGATGTGGCTCACCTTGCATGAAATGAACTTGAAGGTTCTTTGCACCCCAGTAGGAGTCAGCACCTGTGGCCCATTCTGACCTAAGGGGTGAACTTGGCGTGCCCTAACAGGAGAGTCTATACTGGCAGTAGTTCCAGGGTCCCCACAGGGGGACAGCAGGGGTGCACGGCTGCACTCACTGTCACCTGCACCCCAGCCAACCCCTGTGCCTTGGTGGCACTTTAGCAATGCACACAGTGGTGTGGGGGGCTCTGATAACCTCCTCAGCCATACCTGGTGGGACGCAGATTGTGCCTGCTCCTCCCATCAACCTGAGAGCGGGACATTTTCCTTCTCCTCACCCTGGTTTTCCAGCTTTTGAATCTACTTCATCTCAAAAATACCCTTTTCTAAATAACCCCACTGGAGTCCCCCTCTGCACAGTGCCATGCTCAGTACCTGCCACCTTCACCACCAGCTCATGTCCCCACCACAGCAGGGATTCGGTGTCAGGATGATATCACTGGCAGGACAAGATTTGTCCCCCTGTGGGTTCACCCCAGCTGGGCTGTACGTGCACTCGCCGGGGCTGGGGACGGGCAGGGGTGCCTGGTGACCAGTCTAGCCCATCCTGTCTTTTAGCCTAGAGTTGGTGTCTCCCATTTCCCAGGTCTAATTTATCACCTCACATTTTATAAATGGGTCATTTCCCATCCCCAGCCTGAGAGACAATTGCAATGGGCCCTGGCACCGTGCCACAAGTTCCTTTCAACTTCATAGCGAGTTCATCAAAGGCCTGAGACGCCATTTCCCCAAACAGTAAAAGTGTCAGAGAAAGAGGCGTGTTGGGAAGCCTCGGTGACAGCCAAGTGCTTAATTAGTGGTAATGCAGAGTTTACAGCCCCCCTCACTGCCTCCCCGGCCCCTTGTTTCTGGGAAGGGTGTGAAGGGTGAGACAGGTCTCTCTGCTGCTCGGTGACCCGTGATGTCCCTCAGTGATGCGATGCTGGCGGAGGGGATGGAAACATCCCAGTCTGGCTGCTGCAGGAAGCCAAGGAGAGATTTTGCTGTGTGACACTCACCTGAGATCACCCCCATCCACAGGTACTCCTTGTGACACAGCCACCCAAGCACCCCTGGGTGCCCCAGCACCCACAGTCCCTGCTGCTGGGTGACTGGGGAGCATGTGAGAAATCCCCAGTGCAGGGTCAGTGGTGGAAACACTGTTTACCACCCAGCTGTCCTCATCCCAGTTGCTGTCACTTGGGTCCTGCAATGCCTTATAGCCACCCCAGACCTGGTGGCAGGGCACCAGGCTGGTTTGGAGGACTGTGTACTGCTGTCCCACCTCTTTTGTTCCTCTCCTCTCTGCATTAACCCTCCTTCTTTTCCTCCAGAAATAACCTGCTTGCCCATCACATTGCCTGCTTCTCTCCAGGCTATTTCTGTATCATTTTGGCGATGGAGCAGCCAGAGCTGAGTACAGTGACTTTGGCATTCAAAGTCAGAGCACAAGCATTAACAGAGCTGATGGTGTTACAATATTGGCATTCATCTCTCCCACCACTTCCCTAATACAGCCTAACATCAGCCGGGATTTTTAGGCATGGTGGTGCACTAAACAGGGGCTTCTTGCTGCCTCCCACAGCTGCCAGACCCATCCTCCCACCCATGACCTCGCAGGGGGCTAAATTTTCCATCAGAAGTTGCCCAACATAGGTAAGGCTCAGAAAGAAAATCAAGAGATTTGGTGCTGCAGTGCTTCATCCGCCCAGTTCAGGGGAGCGAATCACCATGGGGAGCTCTGCTGCCATTGCAAAGCCAGAGGTACGGGAGGGCTACTGCATCACTTGGCCAGCGAAGTACCACATCCCGCCCTGAGATGATGTTGGTCCTATCTGGAGCATCTCTGTGCCTCACTTTTCCACCTATGAAAGTGCCATATTACCTCTCCCAGAACACGCATGAGGCCGATGGGGATGAGCAAGGTGACGATCCCCATTCTTCATTCCCCTGGGGTTGGAGCAGCACTGAGCTGAAACAAAGCAGATATAAAACTGGTTTTCATTAGGAAGCCATCTCGAAGGAGCTCTGGGTCTCACTGTGGTGCCACCCTCACACCGAAAGGGGCTACAATGCCAGTGTCTCTGCCCTTTCCCTGAGCACCCATCCTGCGCTGTGGGATGGATGGTGTCTCCCCACCACAGGCAAACAGGCAGAGCTGGCCCCAATCCTCCCCGGGATGGAGTGACAGCTGTGATGGACTGAGACCTGCACACAGGACATCTCTGCCCAGGGGAGCCTGCAGAGGGACCTGGCAGCTCCCCAGCTCCCTGGCACATCGCACCTGGCTGTGGTTCCCCCCTTCGCCTCCCTGGCCTCGAGTTTCCTGAGTGCCGGGCTCTCCCCCCGCCACCCTCCTCGGCACGGCTGGGGCCTTGCAGCTACAACCAGGAAACTATAAAACTTTACAGAGTGCGGCTGGAGAGAAACAGGAATTGCTGCAGTGACTGCCAGAAGGGCCGGCGTTAGATTCACAAGATTTTTCCAGGGCTTGGACTCGCCAGGAAGGGATTTATCCACCTAGGAGGAGCTGTAAAAACTAAAATTAAATTCTTCATCTTGGAAAGGGAGGGGGGAAAGAAGGAAGAAAATGCTTGCCCTCCCCCTGAATGCTCTGCTGGAGGCCAGGGACCAGGTTGGGGGGATGTGGGGCACCCACGGCTGCACCTGCCGAGCCCCTGGCCAAGGGGGGCCCAACACCACAGGGGTCCTGCCCCAAACACTATGAGCGGGTGCCGCTTGTCCCTTCAGCCTGACCTTTGTCCACTTAGGAGTCTCTGTGGGTGCTCAGCGGGACAGTTGTGGTCAGTGTCTGCTCTCTGGTCCCCATGGCTCCATCACATGCTCTGCCATCCCTGCTGCAGGTGAGGATGGTGCCAGGCATGGTGTGGGGGCATTTTGGGAACCCGGCAAGGTGTGAGAAAGGATGTTCCTGCCATCCCAGCCTGATGGCATCCCGGCGGCTCAGTGTGGGGTGTCTTCTGTGGTGTTTTGGAGGCTGGCAAACAGTTAGGAGGAAAAAAATGCTGGCCTGCAGGCTTCGGTGATGTGCTGCTGCACCCCAGGTGGCCATTGCAGGGGACAAAACTGTACCTGGCTGGGCCAGGAGCTGCTGCTTTCTGATGGGGTGTAGCTGATTTGGGGACAACACACGGCCCCAGCTCTGGGTCAGCTGAGCTGCGGCAGCCTCTCTTGCTCTGTCTGCACTGAGGCCAAGGATCTGGCCACCTGCCAAAGGAGAGCAGGTCCTCTCCTGTGCTAGGGCCACCAGCTCTCAGCCCTAGGGGTATTTTGGGACCAGGGTTGCCCAGGCACTTAGTGCAGTCCCGGGTGCATCTCTCTGCCCATCTGCTTCTCTCCTCCATGCTGGTGTGAGGTGGGCAGGTCCTTCCCACCTCCCTGCTCTTCCCATCCCACCAGGCTCCCACAGAGCCAGGGCACGCCAGGGTCACTCAGCCACAACCCCACCGAACCGGCCCCGGCACCCACAGCCTGCCAGAACAATGTGTCCCACGTTACTCTACCTCTCCTTGCAGGACTTTTCTGCAAAATAAAGGTGTATTCAGGTGCTCTTAGCAAAAGCCCGTGTTGCTGCCAGCTTTGGGAGCTGTGATGGCCAGTACAGCATCCCAGCCAGCACATGGTGGAGATGGCTGTGCTGTGACAGGCTCTTTTCAGGAATATAGCACTCGTGAGGCAATAAATCTTACATTGCTGGTCTCTTTGCAACAAGCTGAGTCCCTGAAGCCTCGCAGCCAAGCAGCATGGGAAAGCATCCTGCCACGGCTCGGGAGAAGTTGGGCTGCTCCTCCAGACATGTGGAGGCAAAGATCAAACAACGCTTGCTTGGAAGTCTCGGCAAAATTGTGCCAGAGGACATGAGGGATGTCCGGGCCAAGCCAAACCTGCAGCTCTGCCATCGCTGGTGAGCTGGGCTGTGCCGGGGCCCCGGCAGCCTTGGCTCCTCGGCTGTTGGAGCAGAGCACAGCGTGCCAGCAATTTGTTCTGTACTTGTGCTTTCAGGTTGGAAAAAACAAGGGAAACATGCAGATGAGAAGTTTACATGCAAAATCCTGTCAGCTGAGTGCCCAGCTGCTGGCAGTGCCATGTTGCTGGTGCCCTGCCCCACCGGGACACCCCAAGACTGCTTTGCAGATGGGCTTTGCAGTGGTTTTCTTTTTATTTTGATTTTTTTATATGCAACAGATTTTATACGGAATGTATGGAAGCACTGCTGCAAAAAGTATGTGTCAGGGAAAGCTCTTTTGTCACTTGTTCTGGCTTTCTCTCTATTTTTTGCCTGTTACTGCTAGTGTAGGCTCTTAAAATAACTGGCCACTTTAAACCATGTCCCTTTGTTCCCCAGCTGAGCACCACTGGATGCCAGCTGGAGAAGGAGAGAGGTGAAGTGTCAGGGCCCTGCAGAGAGTTTCAAAGGAGGTTTGTGGTGATGGGGACAGCATGTTACACCCCAAGTCCTTCGAGCTGCCCTCTCCCTCACTGCCGGCAGAGCCCTGTGCTGTGTGTTTTCCCAGGAAGTACTAAGTTTGCAGGTTCTCAGCTGGCCCCCATGCCACCATCCAAACCTCATCCAGGCTCCAGGGGGCAACCACAGGCAACCCACAGCATCCTGGTGGGTGTCTCTGCAATACCACATCCCCCTGCCTGCAGCTTCCCTTCCCTGGGCTGCCCCTTCCCCATCCTTGCACCGTCTTCTTTGCAGTGAGTTTAGCAATGAGAGCTCCTGGGCGCTGGAGAAGAGAGTGGGGGATGGAGGCCACACAACTCCCTTGACCCCAGTTAGTGTGGGAAAGGGCTATGGCAGAACTGGTTTGGAACTGGGATGTGGCCCCAGGGGAAGCAATGGCTAAACCTGGGCTTATCCCAGCTGAGCGCCAGGGCAGCGGATGCAAATCCCAGGCACTGCCTGGCACCTTTCCCAGGGTGTTTTCACCCTCGTCCTTGGGCACCCCAGGAATGCGGCGTGGCAGGGAGAGGGGATCCCTGCAGCCGGGGGGAACGGGGGGGCACAGCCAGCCAGGGTGCTGCCAGCAAGCCAGGCTCCAGTGCCGCAGGGCACTGGGGCTGGGTCAGAGCTCAGCTTGGAAGTGCTATGTCGGGAGGCTTGTGCCGTGCCTGGGCACGTCCCCGCTTTGTTTATTCTTTCAGCTTATTATTTTGTTTGACTATTTATTCCTGGCTGCCTTTTTCTCACGGTGGCTGTATTTATTTAGCACGGCGAGCCTGGAGCCTGCCGGGCTCGCGTGCTGCAGCTGAGCAGAGCTGTAACCTGGCATGGGGGTTTCCCTGAATGCCTGGTGGGGTGTTTGTAATGTCCACAGGAGTGAGATGATGTTTTAAGGAGACAGGGGACAACAGGGTACAGGAGGGTGGTCATGCATGCTTGGTGCTGTTGGTGTTGCCAGCATGCAGCCACACTAAAGCATTTTGGCACCTGCCTGCCTTCCCACCAACACGGCACTGTGGGGCCAGGACAGCTGTGCTGAGCGGAAAAACCCTGGGTGGGAAGGAGATGAGTCTGGAAAGCACAAGGGTGGCCCATGAAGTGATGCCACCCCCTTGCCATCAGTGCTGCTCCTGGGGGACCCCCATCCTCACCAGCTCTCCAAGGTCCCAGGTGGCCCCAGAGCCTGTCCCCCTGCAGTACCGGGGTGATGTGGGGGTGCCAGCACACCATCAGCCCTCTACCTGGTCCCAGCTCACCCCTCTGTCCCCAGGCCACACATGGCATCACCCGTGGTGTCAGCCCCTGAGGACCCGAAATGCTGGGTCCTCTCTGCATTGAGGATGCGGCTGCGGCTGGGGGCTGAGGAGCCATGGCAACCCGGCAAGGATGGGGGTTGCCATGGCGACGGAAGGCACAGCATCCAGAGCCAGCTTTGGGTGAGGGATGCTCCAGGTGGGTGAGATGCAGGACTGGGGTACCCCCCAGGGCTGGGGGGTGCCAAAACTTCAGCTTGAGGTATAGGAAAGCCCTCCTGCTGTGAGGGCTGCCCTGGCTCACGGTGCCTGGAGGGGATGGGCAGGAGGGGTCTGGCAGGGTCCAGGTCCTGCACTTGGCCATGCTGTGCCCATCGCCACCATCACCTGCAGTTGCTCCCAGGCAGCCTCAGTGGGACACAGTGTCAGTACCTGTGTGCTCAGTCCCGGGCAGTGACCAGCTCTGCAGCACATGCAGTGTCAAGAGAAACTTCTTGGGTTTTTGCAGCTAGGGGTGTCCGCCAAGCATCTCTGCATGCTTCAGATATGAGCATGGACCCCAAATATCTTGTTGCCCTGCAGGGGCATCACTGCCCTGCACTTAGGAATAGCTCTGCAGGATCAGGCTGGGATGCATGGTGGGATTCAGACCCTAAATCTCTCTGTGTATGGAGGGCATTTGCTCCCTGTGACCAAGGTGGGCATTGGGCTGGCCCCAGCTCAGGGCTGGGGAATGCAAAAGGTGTAGCCGTCTAAAATGTCACTGATGGGGTCAAGCTGCTAATTGCCCGGTCAGCAACGGTGCCGGAACGGGCAGTGGGCTGTGTGAGGACCACACTGTGGGGCATCACCAATGGATGTCCCTGCTTTGGTCCCCCCAGCCTTGTGGCCACCCATTCGCAAGCATGTCCCACTGTCTCCCCATCCTGTCGTTGGATGGCGGGGCAGTGAGGGGACGGGGGCGATGGAGGCGGTGGGGGGAAACAGACCTCCCAGCCGGGAAGCATGAGGGAGAGTGACATTTGCCAGACACCGATGCTGCTTTTGATAAAGACGGGGTGGGGGGGGCAGTTTGCTGCCCGAGGCACCCACGTTTCCCACACCTCCTGGCAGCTGGGACTGAGACGTGGCCCCTGGCCCTGGAACCTTTACCTCCTCCCCCCAAGTGCTGTCCTGGCAGAGCCGGAGCCACATGAGGCCAGATGCCTCCTTTCCATTTCAGACCTGGTGGGCTGCAGAGCAGAGGGGAAAAGGGCACAAACACTGATTTACCTTTTTTCCTTTTTTTTTTGACATAGCATTTCTCAGCATCTGACGAGACAGGGCTGATACAGAAGCGGACGGTGTCACTCAGGCAGCATCAGCACAGTTACAACATGCATCCCACGGCAGGCGGACGAGGCCAGCTCTGCAAACACACAAACCTCAACTGGATTTTCCCAAGGGCTCATCCCCAGCGCAGAAATCAGCCCAGGAACCAGGTTTCCAGCCACCTTTCCTCCTCACAACACCTCCCAAGGCGCCCATACCTGTCAGGTTGGGCCCTTTCCCCCTCCAGAAATGGTGGCTGAGCTCCTGCAAGCACACGCTGGGGAACAGGGCTGGCGGCCGCTGGCAGGAACTTTGCAGTGATTCCACCCTGAAGCCTGTGGCTGGGCTTTATATCCTAAGCCTGCTTCAAACTTTGCACTGGGAGAAGTGATTTGTCTGCAAATGTTATGTGGTTAAAATAAATGCAGAGAATTTTAATCCTGGGAATTTGGAAAGTAGGAGATTTAAAATAACAAAACCCTTTCATATGGCACTTAATCCAAAATTAGCTGGGGTTTAAGTTTTACGACAGTAGCTGATCATTCCTCGGCCACCTCCCGTTTGGCATGGGAAGTCGGGGGGTCCCCAGATCCCCAGAGCAGGGGGCAGCGGGGGCTGCAGGATGGGCTCTCCCAGCCCTGCCATGCCACATGGTGCCAGGGCAGTGCCGGAGGAGTGATGGGGCTCTTTTTTTTGGTTGTTGACATGGAATGGATCTCCCACAGCTACTTAAGGTTTTAATTGCCCTGTGATTAAAGTTTTCATTACTAAGCAATTAGCACCTGAAATTTGAAGTGCTGAAAGTGTTTAACTGCATCCTGAAGCTGCCAGAGGTGAGGGGTGGTGCAGGTGGGTGGGACAAGAGAGGGTTTTGAAGTGGGGATCAGGAGGTGGCCGCCTCACCAGGGCCCAGCCAGGCTGGCAGGGGTGCTGCCAGTCACCCTGATCCTGCTGGCGGTGCCAAGCACCCAGCGGCACGGGGAGGAGCGCCCCAAGGGGTGAGCACCCAGCCAGGCTGGGAAGGAGACAGGCTGGAGCCGGCACTGACCCAGCGGGAGGCGCGCCGGCTGGGCGAGCTGGCACGCGACGGTGCTCCCCAACCTGGGAATGGGGCCATGGGCTTCCCCAGGACCCCCGTGTGCCAGGGGTGGCACGGGGACCCCCCAAGTGCCCACTCAGAGGTTGCCCCTCTGGGGGCTTCTCTCCCACTCCAGGGAGGATGGGGAGAATGGAGATGTCGCTTGGTGCCATCATGGCCCCACTGCAGCCATATCCAGCCCAGAAATGGAGGGATCCCCCCCATCTCAGCTTCCCTCATTCCCAGCATGGCTGTGTTCCTGCTCAGCAGGCAACAGAGGCCTCATGTGGGGTATTATCTCCCAACCACTCAGTGACACCCCCAAAAAAACACATCCCCATATCTATCTCATGGCAACGTGCTCCCAGGGCTGGCTGCCTGGCCAGGAATGCACTCTCTTCTGTTTGTTTTAAAACTCCTGCTGGGTAATTTCGTTTGATATCCCTTAGATCTTCTGAGAAAATAAGAATAATTGTTCCCTAATCACCTTCTCCTCATTAAATTGCAGCTGAGGTTGCCGCATGCAAACGAGGTGAGGGGCGGTGGCAGGGCGCAGCGGGCAGGCTGTCTGGGTGCACCCCTGTGCGTGGGTGCACCCCTGAGCATGGCCGTGATCTGACACACACTGTGCGTGTGCCACTGTGACGTGGAGCCATCACTGGAGCACGCCGGGGCTGTATTTGGAAACGGGGTGTGAAAGGCTTGCTCCAGTAGGATGGGGTCTCTGGGTGGGAAATTTCTCATGGAGAGGTTTGTCCTCTGGACATCAAGGTCTGTGCTGCTTTTTGAGGCTTTCCTTCCATCTTTCGTCAGCAGATCCGATTGTCCTGCTGCTTGCCATCTGCATGGGAATGTGCCCTGGGGACACCATGGGCACCACAGCTTTGCCATGCAGGCTGGAGGGCTGTTGGAAGGCAGAGCATCCCTAACTTAGGTGAATGCTGGAGACACACTGCTCCGCATGCCCCACGTTTCACATCTCAGCCTCTCCCTGCCCATATCGTGCTGACATGGTCCCTGTCACAGCCGTGTCCTGCTCCAGTCATCCCATAGGGTGCCAGTGGAGAGGACCATGGCTGGGTGTGTGTGTGCAGGGACCTCGCAGGGCTGGGAGATGCCCTGGTTTCTACAGGTATGCATGTCCCCCAGCTGTGACATCACCCCATCCCACGGGGACCACAGCAGCACCATCCTTAGCACCAAGTCCTCGCACAAGCAGGTGGGTTGGTGTTGCAGAGCCAGCCCCCACCAGCAAATATCACAGAGCCACCACAGTTATTTCCTATTTTGCAAACACCGGAGCCCCACCAGCACGTCTCCTCATGTTGCCTGCTGGCTGTGACACCCAGGCAGTGACCTGGGGCTACCAGTGCCCCTGCTGGCTGGGCCCCCAAATCCTCAGCCCCCCACTGGGATCACAATGCTGCACCCGCCTGCACCGGGGGAGCGTGAGCCCCTGGGGAAAGGCTGACTGGCAGCACCAGCCCAGTGGGAGCAAGCAGGGGCTCATTAATTACAGTGTGCGGGGAGAGAAGGGATTAAATGGAGCATCCTCCCCCTGCCCGTGCCCCCCTGCTCCCTGCTCCAGTTTCTCATCCTTTTTCTGAAATAAATTCCTTTCGGGCTGAAATTTGCCAGGCATGGCTTGACTCCAAGGGGAATTCTTGAGGAAAGTTTAAGTAAAATTGGTTCAGCCATTTTTAAGTTATTCAAGTGTGAATAAGCAATTTCCCCATGTGCTCCGTTCAGAAATTTTGTGCTTGGGTAACTCAGACCTCTGGAATCACACAATAAACGACATTTCCACATCTCGCTAAGCTGGCAGGCTCTGGCTGCAGTGGTTGGTATGGCATCTCCAGCAGGGATGATTTCCTGGGAGTAACTTCACAGGGAGACAGCAAACCTTCCCACCCTGAGCGTGGCCCCTGGTTAAGTTTCTCGGCATCTCCATCAGCTCCCACCACCTTCCTTCCCCACTGGTACAGCTTCTTATCCCAGCACACATGTTAACAGTGCCAGCTTTGCCACTCCTCTGTTGCTCATCTTCTTCAGTGGCAGTGTGTTCAAACCAACAACTTTTGCTTCTTTGCTCAAACTTCATTATTTTCCACCAGGGTGACCCCATTCTGCTGCTTTGCTCCCCAACCACTTCATTTTACCTGGAGAATGCAACACCCCACTTGCTGCTTCTCCTGTCCCTTGCAGAGATTTATCACAGTCTTATGTCATGTCCCGTCTTATATTATCCTGCTGACTCTCTCAAACACAGCTTTTCCCTTCAAGAACCGTGTCCAGCTGTGCTGGGGCACTGCAACAGGCCTTGGGGCATGGCATCCTGGAGAGGCTTCCTGCAGCTCCCAGGGGATGCCACCATTCCTGAAACAGGAATGGGTCAAGTCCAGATTTTCAGCAGCCTTGATCTGTCCTGATCTCTCTGGTCAGGACTCAGGAAGCCAAATCCTTCTGGGACAAAGAAGGAAAATACCCATCCACGGCCCTGGTGGGTTTGTGCAGCAGAAGGAGGAGCTGATACGGACACGCTCTGCATCCATCTGCACAGCAGAGAGGCTGACCGTGGCCAGCCCCAGTAACGTCCCAAATTCCCTCTCCTGCTGGGATTCACACAGACGGTGGCCAGGAGCATGGACCGCAGCCACCCCGCTGCACCGGTGCAGGGCCAGGACCGCGGCTGCACGGTGACGGAGTTTCTGGGGCAGGTTTCTGGGACAGGGTGTGCTGTGGCAAGGAGCCGCTTGCCATCTGCAAGCGGCTGTGGCGGGGACAGCCCAGATGGCAGTGCCACGGGGACAAGGCTGCCCACGGCGATGCGCCCAGCCATGCACCCCTTTATCCCGGACCTGGCAGAGCTCCTGGGGACCAGGGGCATCAAAATACCCCAAAATCAGGAACTTGAGGGAGTTTGCTGGGCCCTCCCCGGGCATCCAAGGAGATTTGTGGTGTGGCACACAGGGCCAGGACAGGTCTCAGCCCACGTCCCTCACCCAGCGCTGCGGGGATGTTGTCTGTCCTGAGGGATGAGACAGTGCCCTCTTCAGCCACAGGGACAATGTGTGTGCACCATGCTGAGGGAGCAGAGTCTGACCCATACAGGGCCCCAAAACCTCCCCATGGCAATGCAGGGAGAGAACAGGGAGAGGAGTGAGGCACTCACAGGCCGGAGGCAGGGGCTGCGTGCATGGTAGCCAGCACTGTCTCCTATGGGGAATGTGGTGGGGATTGCACCCTGGGGTGGGGAAGAGAGAGCTGAGGGGGTGGTCAGTGCAGGGTGCTCTCTGTACAATGTCACTCTAGCCTGGAGCCCAGCACTCAGCCCTGTCACCAGAGTGGGAATCATGGCATGGTGGGGCCAGGATGGGATGGAATGGGATCTGAATGCGAGAGGATGGGATGAGGTGAGTGAAGAGGGATCAGATGCATGGGGTGGACTGGGACAGGATGAGGTGAGATGGGATGGCACAGGGTGGGACACATCAGATGATGGAATGGAACTAGAGAGGATGGAACAGCAGTGGGTGCGCAGGCTGCCAGTGGTGGGGCACAGAGAGAGCCATGGGCCCGTCAACACACAGTAACAGGCTTACGCACTCCCTCGCACCGGGTAGGGGTGCAGGGAGGGCCTGGTGTTGAGGGGTACGCGCGGCCCCTTTAAGACCCCAGTTCCGCGGGCGGCCGCTGGGTGGGGCGCGCTCCCCGCCCTGCGCCTCCCGTGCCGGGGGCGGGGCCACCGGGGGCGCGCCGGGAAGCGTCCGCCCCCTCCAATTCATCTTTCCGCGCAGTCTCCGCCCCCGCCCCGCCACCGCCCAATGGGTGCCGCTCTCGCCGTCGCCAGGGGCGCCGGGTTGCCAGGGGCGGGCTGATTGGCGGGTTGGCCCCGCCCCGCGCGGCTCAGCGGCGGCAGCGGCGGCGGCGGCGCCAGAGCGCGAGCGTGGCGCGGCGGCGAGAGGAGCCGCGCGTGGCGCCGAGCTCGGGACTGCCCGGCGGGGCCGCCCGCACCGCCCCCCGCCATGGCCGCGGCCCGCCCGGGAGCCCCCCCGCCGCCGCCGCCACTGCTGCCCCTCCTGCTGCTTCTGCTGCTCCCCGGCGGCCGCCGAGCTCTGGAGGGTGAGTACCGGGCGGGCGTGCCCGCCCTCCGCACCGGGGCCCGTGCCGACCGCGCATACACGCACGCACCCTCCGGGGTGTCCCTGGCCCACCGGGCCTCGTTGACGTCCGCCCTCGGCTCGACCCGTCGCGCCGCGGACGCCTGGTTGTTCCCGTGGGGAGCTTGCCGCCGCAGCGCGCTCCAACCCCGTTCGCAGCGCTTAGCCGCCCTCAGTAGGTTTCAGAGTCAACGCCCCGTGGAACAGAGCCCGGCGCCGCGGCCGGTGGCTGCTGGCAGGGAGCGGCGCCTCGTTGGATACACGGTTCACGTTCCGAGGCTTTTCGCCACGACCGAGAGGGCTGGAAAATTAATATTTCTTGCAGTGGAAGCTCGCGGCGTGCCAGAACTGGTGGGGCCGCCGGAGGAGTGTCCGTGCGCCGCGTCCGGCTCCGTCCGTTCTCCAGCAGGACTCGCCGCGCCCGCCGCCTTAACCCCCGAGGCTCCGGCGTGGGACCGCCGGGACGAGTGGCCACGAGAGCCGCATCCATCCCCGCGCGGGGCCGCGCTCCGCGGCTCGGCCGCCCCCACGGGCGGGGGAGACAGAGCGGGGAGGAGGGCAGCCCCCCGCGCTCCGGTGGAGTTGGGGAGAAAAGGACGCTGAATTATGCCCCCCTCGGAGAGTGAATCCCGGTCCCCGAGGCAGGGCCGTCGCTCCCCCGGTTTTGAGCGAGAAAAGCGGTTCCTGGCCCCGCTGGGGAACCGGGGGGTCCCGGGGCGGGCGACTTGGGTCGCGCTGGGAGAAGGAAGAGGAAAGGGGCCCGGGCGGGTTTTTGTTTCGGCACGAAGTGTGCGTGGCTCCGGCCGGCAGCGCCGGGGGCGGCGACGCTCCGGTGTCCGGTAACCGAAGCCGCTGCCGGAGCCGCGGAAGGGGGGGAAACCCCGGCCGGAGAGGAGCTGTCGGTGTCCCCGCCCGGGCGGGGAGCCGTGGGGGCTTTTGTGTGTTTGGAGGCAGTTTTGTGCTCGGGCTTCCGCTGCCGTCGCCCCGCGGTGCCTGGTTTGGGCAGCGGCACCGGGCCGTGACCCTGGGCAGGAGCCCTTCCCCGCTGCCGATTGTTGGGGGGACATTTCCTCCGGCTTTGGGCTTTTTGGAAAGTTTGGGGCGATTGCTTGTTGTCTGTGTTTCTTTTCACGCTGCCTCCCTAGGGTTGGTTTGTTTGTTTGTTTTCCTTTAAAGGGGAAAAAAATTAAAAATAGTTTTTCTTTGTACGCCGAAGGAAACGGAGCTGTGGGCCTGCTCAGTCCATGAGCTCCAGACTGTACAGGAGCCCCACGGCAGGAGGGGAAAGAGCAGCCTCACTGCACCCAGCCCTCTCGACATGGAGGCTCCAGAGCACCTGGGCACCGCTGTGCAGGGCAGAGCCCTGAGGAGCCGTCTCTGCTGGAGAGGTGCAGGAGGATGGAGTTGTGGGCAGGGAGCCCAGCGGGGCCCCACGCCTGTGGGCAGCCCCTCGCAACCCACTTCCCATCAGCGGTTTGGGAACCGGGGAAGGAAAGCCTGCATGGGGGCTGGCAGCACCGGCGTGCATCACCCAGGGACTGTCCCACCAGTCCCTGGGCAGGCAGGGAGCCCTGGCCTCTCTCCCGCTGCCACCCGAGGATGGAGCGGTGTAAAGAGCCGGATGGAGAGAAAATAAACAGCTCGTGTTGAGGTGTCACTGGGTTTTCTCAGCTTCCCGAGTGTGCAGAGGGGTCAGGGGCCGAACACACCGCCCAAGGAGATCAGGGCCCAGCTGGGTGCCAACCCCATGGGACTGCTTCGGGGCTGGCTGGCAGCCGCCCAGCATTTTTGGGGCTGGCCCTGATTCCCCTGAGATTTTATTTTATTTTTTTCCTTTCTCTTTCACTCTTGTCTGAGCTGGAGGAAAAGTTGCAGAGGGGCCGGGAAATGTTTCTGCCTTGCCTAGCATTAGGAAGCCGTTCTTCACATCGGGCTCAGTGAGCTCCCGCACTTCTGCTGCACTGGGCATTTCTAGCCGCTCGCGATGCTGCTTTCCTGATGGGGACTGGCACGTTTGGGCGGTTAGTGTAAATCTAGCGTGCACGTTCGTTTGGATATTTTAGTGCTGATCATAAATCTGGCACAGCCATAAATCTGTGCGCACGTCCTGTAGACAACAACGGCAGCGAGCGGTCCCTGGACCCAGCCACCTTGCTGTCCCCTCTGAGGGGACAAGGGGCTGCGCTGGCAGCTGGTGCCTGGCTGGGAGTGCAGGGGGCTCCAGGGCTGGACAGTGCTGCCCATTCCCGGGGGGATGGCGGGGAGTTGGGTTTCTTTACAAGGCCCCACGGGGGTGGAGGGGAAAAGCCGCGCTCGGCAGCAGCTCAGTGAGGGCTTTGTGCTGCCGAGGAGAAAATGGTTTCTCTCCAGATCCTGTAAGTGCGCTGGGTCTGTTTGAAGTCACAATGTGTTTTTCTTCTCCGGTTCAGCAGTCTCCGGGCCGGCTGCAGAAGGAATGTTCTATCTGGGGGCAACAGCAGATCCTTTCTCCCATGCAGGGGTCGGAGCTGAGGAGTTTGTCCCGGCAGGGCTGTGGGAGCAGAGGCCTCGCGGGGAACGGACGTAGTGAAACGGAGCGGGGAGAGCGCTGCGTTCAGAGCCCTCCTCGACCATCTGGGGATAAAACCCTGGTTTTAAAATGCCCTGGCCCAAGGGAGCATGGATGTCCACAGGCTTGCTCTACCCATCGCCCCGGGGGCGCGGGTGGGCTGGGGCTGGGACCTGCCGCCTTGCTCCTGCCCCGAGCAGCCTCTCTGGCCCCTGCAGCCTCTCTCTCGCCACAGGACTGTCTTGAAAGTTGGGGTTCCCCGTGAGCTACCCCATGGACCCCCCTACAGAGGCATCTTATTCCTGTATGCAGCCCTGAGCCGACTCAGGCTCTAGTGAAATACCCAAACTATCCTGAAGCAGGAGGATTTCTAGGGGGGATTTTCCTCATCTGGGCTTTTCCTGTTCGCGGCTCCCAGACCCCCGCCGGGCATTACACAGGCTGACCGCGCTCCTCTCTGCACCGGCAGACCCCTGCTTAATTGACCCCTGGACTGGAACTGCCAGGTATTTTCTTGGCAGGGAGATCTGCTTTCTGTTTAATTACTTTTCACTGAAATGGCATGTTTCACGGCGGGGCGATGGGGGGAAGTTAGCCCTGCTGATTTATTGATGCTTGGGGTAGGACTGCAAGGGAAAGCAGGTCCTGGGGCTTCGCAGTGCTCGCCGGATTCATTAAATCTCTCGTTCTTCACTAAAAGCTCGGCTTGAGGAATCCCGCCCCATCGGAGCTCCCGAGGCGCGGAGGAGAAGGGCTTTCCTTTGTGTCAAGCGGAGCATGCGGAGAGACGGGGAAAGGGAAAACTTGCAGCACCGGGGTCTGTTTTCAGCTCCGTGTTTCTCTCAACATATGGCTCAGTCGGTGAGGCTGTGGCTGCGGGGGCCATGCCTGCCCGGCCCTTGCAATTGGGAGTAGCGGCCTCTGGTTTTTAAGGAATGAACCGAAACTCCTTGTTTTGTTGTGATGACTTACTGCGAGAGATATTTGGGGAAACCAGTTTGTTGCATTTTCTTTCCGTGAGCCGTTTGCTGCTGCCACTGGAGCAGGGGAGCTTGGTGTTTAATTAAAACAGCCGGAGCAATCTGAATCACAGACTTGCATGGTTTTTAAATTGTAGCTGTTCCTGTTGTGCTGAGTCAAACTGGTTTGTCGGGATTAAGCGTCTCTGCCTGGGAGCCGCGCTGGGGGAAGGGTGCCGAGGCGGCCCCGGCGTCGGGATCCTGGTTTCTGGCTGGCGGAGGTGGCAGGGTGGGGGCCAGCGTCCCCCAAGAAACAGGGACTGTCCCCTGGGCTGTGCTGGACATGGTGGCCACCATCGCCCTGCGCTTCCCCAGGGCTGAAGCCATAACAAGTTGGCGTCGCTTCGGGAGCAGGCGCGTTCCCAAGCAAAGCATTTGGGGGACAGTGGGGATGGGGGTGCCCCTTCACAGCTGTGAAGCTCCTTGCAGGGGCCAGGCACAGATCCATGCCCCCAGGGACAAGCCTGCCATCTTGAAGGCCAGGCAAGCTTTTGCAGTGGCACTCCCACCTGGCTGAGACAGTCCCATTTGAATTCATGTTTTGGTTTTTTGTTTGTGTTTTTTTGCTGTTGCTCAAAACCAGTCCTGCTCGGGCTGGGGCGGGGCTGGTGGCGCAGCATGGCCGTCCCCTCGTGGAGCTGAGCCCCATGCTGGCTCTGTGGGGAGCCCAGCAGGAGCCATTTTGTAGGGTGGGTGGGTGTCCTGCCTGCAGAGGCCAGGTCTGGCACTTGTGGCTCTCGGCCAGTCCTCATCCTCCTGCACTTGGGCTTTGGCGTCGCCCACCCTTGGTGCAACCGCGGAGGTTTTGTGGAGCCAAGCTCAGGAGCAGGGCCACATCCCCTTCACTCAGGGCTGCCATTTCCAGAGGGGCTGCAGCCCTCCCCTGCCACCCGCTTTCCACTCGGCACAGCCAAACCCGCCAGCCCGTGCTCCCCAAGCAGGGATGGAGCGAGCCCAGAGCCGGCTTCGCATGGCTGCCCCTCTGAGGAGGAAGCGAAGCCATCTTGGGAAGAGGCAGGAGCGTGGCGGCTGGGCCAAGCGCCGGCCCCATGGCCGCTCTGCGTGTGCCAGCACGTGCCGGACGGGGGTCCCGGGCTAGGGGAGGATTGTTGGGGGGGGCTCTCTTTATTTTATTTTTGCCCGTCACTAAGCTCCGTGCTGCTGGGGCCTGGTGTTTCTCACGCATGTGGCAGGAGCTGTTGACAAACACCTGTTTCCCGGCCCCCTCCCCAGGAATGCCCCAGGGGCCCCGCGGGGGCTGCGATGCCAGAGAGGGGGGACAGCGGGGACATCCCCTCCCAGGGTCCCTCGCCCTTCCCAGGGGAGCCCTCCCCTAGGGCTTTCCTGCCCAGCAGCAGCTGCGGGGGGGCGGGGGGGGCACGGATTTGGGCCTCCCTGTTCCTCTCCAAGGTGTGGCTGTCATGCGAGGCTGCCAAAACCTGTCCCTGTCCCTGGGAGGGGACACCAGTCCATGTTTCCCCCCCTGACCGGTCCTACTTGTCCCTTTGGTGCTCAACCGCCTGCCCGGCGAGGGCTGGGGTGCGGGAGGGACCCCGTGGGGCGAGCGGGGAGGGGGGCACTCGACCAGCATGCACGCACACGCAGCGTGCGATCCAAGGCCTTTTTTTTATTAATGAGAAAAATGTGCAGGGCTTGAACGATCGCCAGGAACAGATTTATTCTAGTTCCCCAGAAATTAAACTGAAATGAAGGAGCGAGTCAGCCCGGCCCGGCACCCCCTCCTGACTCTGTGCTTGTTTTAACTCTGGAAGAATCTGACTTTGAGGGTGGGGGAGGCAGGGAAGGAGGGGCGATATTTGGGTTTAAGCAGTTCCAGATGGGCTCGGTGCTCGAGGAGAGCCGAGGAAGCGAGCGGAGAGCAGCGCGGAGATTTGGGTAACTGCCCCAGGCAGGAGAGAGGAGGGAGATCTTGGCAGAAACTCCCACTCGGCTCTGCCGGGATGGGTTGGAGCTTGGCAGCCGAGCCGCCTGTCTGTGGGGCGAACCTTTGGATGTGCAGCCAGTAACCTTTTTTGGGGAGGGGGTTGATTGTTGAGTTTTTTGGTTTTGTTTTCTTTTTGATGTGTTGTTGGGGGTTTTTTGGTTTGGTTTGTTTGGTTGGTTTTTTTTAATATCATTACTCCTTCCCTGGGCTCTTTCCAAAAGTACAACCTGGAAAAAAAAACTGGAGCTGGAGGGGGGAGAGGGGCCTTTTGGAGCTCAGCCTGACACAAATGGTTGCCCTGGGGAGTCAGACCTGCAGCCCCGACCGTGTTCCCTTCCTTCCCCCCGGGACTTTGGGGCTTTCCATCGGCCCGCGCCAGCCTGGCTCGGTGGCCCCATGGGGACACTTGCCCCGTGAAGCCACAGGGCAATGGGTCCTCAGAGGGAGGCGGAAGGAGTGTCCCCGTCACAGCAGGACCTGGAAACGAAGGTGGTTTTGTGAGATGATTTCCTGCCTACGTCCCGGTCGATGGCATTCGCAGCTCGAACAGGTCTGGCATCTTCCGATCGGATGAGTTATTTATGTGGCAGCAGAGGGTGGCTACATGGCCATTCCTACTGGGGATGATGACCTATAAATCTCTCCTGCCTGCTCGGCGTGGCTAGTCACGTTGTCCTATGGTAGCCCATGGCAAGGAGCTGCAGCGGGCAGCCCCTTCCCCCGGGCCGGGCAGGGACATGCCTGTCCCAAGCAGGCAGCAGTTGTCTTCAGGCCAGCAGTGGGTCTGGTAGCAGGCAGGGCTGCGGGGCTGTTCCTGGGGTCTGTCTATTCCCCTTGCCCACAGCCTGGCAGAGCAAAAACAGCTTTTCACCCTGGGCGAGCTGAAGCAGCGAGTGCCGGGGCACATCCACCACGTGGGCAGGGATGGCAGCTCTGAGCTGACCCTGCCATGGCACACTGGGCTCTGACATCCGAAATCCCTGTAGTATTAATAGAACAGTAATTGCAGTGCTGGGCTGGACTCGGGCAGCTGGCTCGCGTCCTCTCCCGGTGTCGGTACAGCCTTTCTGCGGGACCAGGGCCTGGCAGCAGGACCTGGCAGGGCTCGGGCAGCGGGCTGCACGTGTCCTTGACGTGCAATTGCAGGGCAGGAGGCTGCTGTCCTGCAAAAGCTCTGAGTACCGTGCTTTGGGGGGTGCAACGTGGGTGCCAGTGGGTGCTAGAGCCTGGCTCGGCACAGCCCGGCTCACTCGGCAGAAATCTGCCCTCCCCAGCTTGACACGGTTGCGTGACAGGGAGGAAGCGACCGCCCGTCCCTCCCTGCATCCCAGGCGCTGCCACTTGAGCTGCTTTTGGCAGAGCTGGCACCTGTCCTCTCTCACATGCTTCAGTCTGTCTTGCAGCCGTCAGGAAACAGCTCCTGCGAGGAGCACGCAGCCGGAAAACCCTCTTCAGCCAGTTAGTGACCGACGGTTGGGCGACGGGCAGGGCTGTAGGGAGGGAGCGCTCCTGTCCCCCTCCATCCTGCATGCCAGGCAGCTCCTGGTCATCCAGGGCCTGAATCAGCCCATCTAGAAGGTGCAGGGCACTGGGGTCGGATGGGGGGACTGTGAAGGAGATGCGCCAGGTGATGACTCAGAGTCACAGTGCTGTCTCCCTGCTTGAAGTTGTTATACCCCAGTGCGGGTGTGGGATTGGGAAATGGAGGACGCATCCTTGGAGCATCCTTGGAATTGGCATCTTGGGCTCTGCTGCGACTTTACCATGGTGCTAATGGAGCTGGGACCAACAATGGTGCCGGGACCAGTGGTGCTGCCCATCCTCAGCCAGGCTCTCTGGGGCAGGGACTGCTGCCCTTGTGTGTGCATGTGTGGTGCGTACAAAGGGGCCTTAATCTCAGTTGGGGCCTCTGGGCCCTGCCATAATGCAGAAATAATGAGTCTATTATTAAGTGCCCACAGTACTTCTTCACTCTGGTGGCTCGCCTCCAGCAGCAGGCAGAACCTGCCCCGCTTGAAGTGGATGTGTCATCATTTGCCTCAGCAAATCCGATCCCCTTTGATGATGGGCCAAACGCCCTTGGCACGAAGGGCCACAGCTGTGATACAGGCCCCATTTTTTTTTTTTTTCCCCCTCTTCCCTTTCTTCCCAGTTCATGTGCAAGTTGTCAGCTCACCCCAGACCCCAGGGCAAGCGTGTGTTGGTGGACATGGGCAGTCCAAGCCCACCATATCCTCCCAGACTGGACCGGTGTGGGACTCAGCTCCCACGGTGGCCCCGTGTCTCCCGCATCAGTGCTGGGGAGCAGCAGGCGCCCTGCTCAACGTAAGGATGGGTTCCCAGCGTGGGCGGCCATAGGGAGCACTCCAGCCTTTCCCTTGGGCAGAACCGCACCGCCCCTGGCCTGCCCGGCCTGACAGCTGGGGAGGGCTAGGGTGGGACCCTGTGTGGCCCTCCAGCCTTATGAAGGACACTCAGGCATGCGGGGGTCCCCAGGAGAGCCGGGATTCCCCGGGGTGTGCTGAGCTGCACTGTGTGCCGGCAGTGCTGCCGGTACTGTCCCTGCAGAGGGAGCTGGCAGACAGCATCTGCCAACACCTTTGCCAGGCTCCCAAACCCCGTGCCCGGCACCTCTGCCGTGGGTGCCCGCTGCCCACCCTGGGTGCTGGTAGCCCTGTGGGTGCCCTGCCTGTCTCCCTCCCTGGCTGCAGGCTTCCTTGCTGCTTTCCTGGCTCTCAGCTGTATTAGCGAGAGCCTCCCTTCCCCGCAGGGCAACTCAGGCACAAGGGGCTTCTCCATGCTGAAACCTCCCAGAACAACGGCTCCAAAGCTGCCATGCATGGGGTGCCCCATCTGCGGAGCACATGCTCTGCCATGGGGTGAGTGGGACGCAAGTGCTTTACCCTTGCAGGCAGAGGAGGAGGGCAGCCACGAGGTTTGGCTGGGGCAGAGAGGGAAGGACCCTCTGGAAGGAGGAGGAGGAGGAGGTGGGCAGCACGCTGCAGGAAAATGCATCACGGGGTCTCCCAGACCTGAAGCTGGTGCGGGGCGCTCTGTGTGGCTCAGCTTTTGTGTACGCGAAACGCTCGTCAGCGGGAAAAGTGCAACCTCAGGTTCTCTCCCACAGGCAGCTCTTTGTTCCCAGATAAAGGACCTTACACCAAAGGCCCTTTATGCCGCTGCTCAGAACGGTGCCTGGATTAATTGTACCAATAGGTGCTTGAATGGGGAGCATGCAAGACCACTCGGTCCTGCCGTAATTATCTCCAAAACTGAGGAGGAAATTAAAAATGTGTGGGGAGATGCCCCTTTTGGTGGCTTTTTGACTAGCAGGCAGTCACCAAGACTGAAAGTGCATCCCTAAACGAGCTGCTTTTCCTACCAGAGGAGCACGGTACGGTGGCAAGGGGGAGAGACATCTGGCAGTTGCTGTGGTGGAAGCCAAGCCATGTCCTGGGGCAAATGGCTCAGCCCTCGGTGTAGGCTACAGGATCTTAGCGTGGGGCAAGCGGTCCAGCCTGGCCATACAACCAAGCCATTCACCCCACACCGGGCTCCTGCAGACATGGTGTGGAGTTTTGCATGGCTGCCGGAGAGCATGGACACGTTGCAGAACAGGTTTCTCTGTTTGTGGCAAGGCTGCGTGGGCGTCTTTACTAACTTTCCTCCCTTGCCTTCTTCCAGGATTCTCTGGACTTGCATGAGCTGCCTTCTCCTCGTCAGGGCGAGGAGCTGGCGTCCTACCTTGCCAGCGCATCCTGATAAAAGCTGGCAGTCCCCATGTTCAAAGGCAAGAGTGTTCAAATCGGAGCCGGTTGGTGGAGACGATTGAGTCTTCCCCAGCGGCTTCATCTTGAAGGAATTTTGATTTCTTCCCCCCCCGTTTCTGGCTCAGCCGTCGCTGCCGTGCACGTCTGCCGCTCAGCAGCGCGAGACGGGCTCTCTGGGCCTCTTAGAGGGGGGAGTTCAAACGTTTTCACTGGCCTCAGACCATGCACACCGCATTCCTGAGCCCCTGTGTGGGGAGGAAGAGGTCCCCAGCTCCAGATGGGTCCTCGCCAGGGCTTCAAACGCCTGCCGAACTGCTGGGGACTCTGCAGAGGTGACAGGAGAGCTGCTGGCAGGGGAACCTTGTTTTTTGTAGCTCAGGGTACATGTGTAAGGAGATTTTTGCAGGGCAGGGAGGAGGCAGCTAGAGCAATGTGCGTAGCCCCATCCAAGGAGTCCTCTTTCCCTGTCCTGGGATTCATCTCTGCCCTGCAAATCCTGCTTTTATGTGGGGTTGACCGTGCCCTGCTACCCTCACTGGAGCACAGTGAGGCTCCTGCTGCATCCCTTGCCTTTGCCCAGCTGAAGGTAAGGAGAGGACAACTCCCCAGCACTGCAGACAGAGATAAAGCAAGCCTTAGGGTGATTTCCCCAAGCTGGTGAAATTGGGAGCCAATTTCCCGTTGACTAATGGAACCAAGCTCTCGCTGTGGCATGTGGGATTGAGGTGACTTTGACTCACTGCTTGGCCAGCCCTGATTCCATTCACGTCCCTCTAGAGCACCTGCAAGCCTGAACTGAGCCGGGAAACTGCCCATGCTGCCTCTGAACCCATCTCTGACACCATGTGCCAGAGGAAAGGAGCAGTCGGATACTCCCGAACCACCAATATGTGGTGCTTGCCCATCTCCCCAGCCCTGCTGGCCCATGCCCTTTTGTGGGGGGCCAGTGCTTAGCGTGCCCTGGTGTTTGCTGGAGGAAAGACAAAGGTTTGATGCCGGGATGCTGTGAGATCGCAGAAGCAGCTTTAAGGGTAGAGAGGGGTTTCTGTGGCTTGGCTGCAGTCAGCTTTGCTCAACACGGTGGCTCTGGGACCAGGCAGTGTAGCAGCCCATGGGGCCATCTGTCCATGACTGTCACGGGCAGTGGGCTGTGAAGGGCTGGGGAGCTCCCCTGACCCCACCTGGCCCCTCTCGATCCCGTGGCTGCAGGGAAGCCCCACTGCCCTCCGCGCTCGGCCTGTTTCCTTTAGCTGAGTTGCTCAGTAATTTTGTTGTTATTGTTTCCTTCCCTGCTCTCTGTGTGGTTTACATGGCTCTCGCACCAGCGGCCAGCTTGGCTCTGTCAGTTTTTTTTCCATCCTCTGCCGGTCAGATGGCAGATGCTGCCAAATTAGGATGCAGGCAGCAAGCCTCCTGTCCGAGCTGTGTCTCTGCCCCAGGCCGGTACTGGTGGGGACAACTGCCTGTCCACCCTGTTCTGCAGACAGGCCAGCATGGAAAGGACTGTCTGCATGGGGCTGGCAGGGGAGTTCAGCACACCCTGGACAGATTTGGGGAGCACAGCTCCCCTCCCACCCCAGGAGCAGGGGTGCCCAAAGGGTCAGGTCCAACCTGGCCCTGCCGTGACTGGATCCTTGTGCTGCCCTGCTCGTGGTACACCCGGTCCCCCAGATCCTTGTGTCCCCATCTCCCCGGCCTGACACTCCACCATAGCTGTTCATCCACACCAGCCCCATCCCTGAGCACACAGCTCACCCTTCCCCGTACCTCCCGCTAGCTCCAGCCCCCCTGTAGAAACACCCCCCAGCTGCTGGACCCATGCGGGGTCTCTGCTCTGGGACTTGGCAGCCCGGCGCTGTCAGCACCGAGCACACGCTTGGCTCTGCTCCGCCGCCAGCACGGCGTGCCCGGGCCCCTGCCGGCACCGCTGTGTCCATATTAGGACAGGACCCGTCCCTTGGAGGGGTGCGGGTGGCCCTGCTTGACAACCCGCTCCCCCATGGTCCGGCACCAGGGGAGCCATGGCAGTGCAAGGGTCTGGGGAGTGCAACAGCATCTCAGGGATGTCTCATGACTGTGCACAGCCGCGCTTGTGCCCTTGTCGGCGGTCGGTAGCTGATGCTGTGGAGAAGGGGAGGGGAGCAGGATGGTGGTTTGCGGCATCCCATGGGCAGGTGATGCTTTGGGACTGGGCAGAGGCTGCCCCATGGATGCCCAACCCTGTCCTGTGCATGCCATGCCCTGGCCCTCCTGACGTTGTTGTCACGAGTCCCCTTGCATTACCTGTTTGGCAGAGGGCTCCTTCCTTCTCTCCCTTTGTTTTTGGCAGTGCCCTTAGTTTGCGTTTTTGAGAAACAGCAAGTAACTACTGCCCAATAACCACCTCTCTGCTCCTGTTTGCAAACAAGAGCCAGTGTCATTTTGTCCTTCCTGCTACATATGTTGTCCCCCTGACCCTATTCCTGGCTGGGGAGCTGGCACCATGCGGGGTTTTCCTTGCTCTGTCCCCAGTGCTGTGTCCGCCACCAGTGCCACCAGCCTGCGGCAGGACCGTGTTTATGTTTGCTCCATGTGTGCGGCCAGGGACAGGCTCACTGGCCAGGCTGGGATCCCAGCAAACAGCGAGATGTGTTGGATAGCCCACATGTCTCCAAATGTGCTTGTTTATCTGTGCTGCAGTGGCCCTTGTAGCCTGTGCTGCTGGCCCGTCCGTGGGTGGTGGCTTGGGAGCTGCTGGCAGGTCTCCCTGGGGTGGGACGCTGGAGGAAGGTGTTTTCCTCCAGCCAGACTCCATCCAAAACCCCGCGACACGTGAACATTTCCTTCCTCCTCCGCGCTTCCTCCCTGGCCGCATCAGCCTGTGGTTTTCCTGGGGTGGAAGGAAAGAAGCTGAGGCTTCTGGGGCTCGCTCATGGTGCCTGGCATAGCTGAGCTGCCCCGGCATGTCCTGTGCCCCAGACGTTGGGAGCGAGTGGCTCCCAGCCCGCTGCCAGCTCTGGGGGCGGGAGACAACTATGGCTCCCTGCCCTGTGTCTCAGGGCTGGGTGGGCTGAGGGAGGGATGGATGGATGGATGGATGGACGGACGGACAGATGGATGGACGGACGGACAGCCTTGGGGAGCTGTGTGGGGTCTGGGGTGGGGCTGTGCCTGCAGCCCGGTGATGCCCTCAGCAGGGAGGCATTTTGGAGCTGGTCCTGGGTCCTACTTGGGGCTGGCACCAGAGCCCTTCTGAGCACACCAGGGTCTGCAGTGAGCTTCTGCCCAGCTCTGGTGCTTGCACCCCCTGCCTTGCCCTAGACCCCCATGGACAGGAGAGGCCCCTGGGGGTGCCTGCTTCCCTCCAGACAGCCTGCATGGAGTGGACAGCATCCATGGAGTGAGGGTTGCAGAGCCAGTAGCTGACCGAGGGGCCATTGGCACCAGCCCCAGAGCATCATTGTACTCCGTGCGTTTCGCTCCTGGTTTTCGCGCGTGGTGCTTGCACAGAGCCGCACAGCTCTTCCCGGGATTAGCGACAGCTGCCTGCAATTGCAGCTCTTCCCAGACAAGCGTCTCGCTCCCCCAAGGCTGGGGCTGGGGCTGTTTGGGGAATGCTGCCGGGGTGGTTTGTCTTGTAGTCTGCTCCAGGAATGTTGGCCAGACGGTCAAATTCTTCTCCCCTCTTGTAAAATGAGTGATGTGGGGCGTCTCTGGGAGAGCAGCCTGCCAGTCCCTCCTCCTCTGGATAAACCTGCCTGGCCCGCACCGCCCTGTCATGGGAACGGGCCCTTTCAACCCCAGCCACAGTAAATACGCGCCCTGCCAAAGTGAAGGGGGAGGGTGCGGACAGGGGCACCCGGTTTCCCTCCTCTGGCACCCCCCCGTGCTGGCCACACTGGTGGCCGCGGCTGGCAGCCCGTCCCCCACCTCGCCACCTGGCCGGCTCCTTGTCCTGCTGTTTCCCTGCTCAGGCACAGCTCTCTGGGGACAGCTCGCTCTTCCTGTTCTCCTGACGGGAGAAGAGAAATCTGGAGCCTGTCTGTGCTGCTCCCTCCTCCTCCCACCATGTCTCACCCCCCAAGTTGCTGTTTTCCACAGAAATGTCAGTCTCGGCTCTCCTCTCCCCCACCCCTCCTGTGTTTTTTTTCCCCTCTAATCTTGGCCTTCGTCTCCAATTACTTCTTTCTCTCCTCCCTCTCTCTCCAGAGACCCTAATGGACACGAAGTGGGTGACCTCTGAGTTGCAGTGGACAACTCATCCGGAGACAGGGGTAAGTCTGGAGCCAGCCCCTGTCCCAACCTCCGAAGGGCACAGCTGGCCCCAGCCCCACGGGAATCGCAGCTGCTCGCCAGTGCCTTTGCAGAGCTGGCTGCATCTTCCTCCTTCCCGCCCGTGCTTATCCTCTCACCTCATGAAACCACCTCTTCCTGACTCTGTGCTGGCAGAGCAGGAGCACTGTGGTCCCTGGCCCGGGTTTCTCTTAGTCACCATGATGACCAGGAGGGTTGGGATGGGTAGAGGTGCAGCTGCTTCTCTTCCCTGTTGACTGTTGTCCGGTCCCCTCACCCTGTGCCATTTGCGATGTCCGTGGGGCGGATCTCCCTGGCTAGGGGTCTAACCTGCTCCCTCTCACTTGCAGTGGGAAGAAGTCAGCGGTTACGATGAGGCCATGAACCCCATCCGCACGTACCAGGTGTGCAACGTGCGGGAGGCCAACCAGAACAACTGGCTTCGCACCAAGTTCATCCACCGCCAGGACGTCCAGCGCGTCTACGTGGAGCTCAAGTTCACTGTGCGGGACTGCAACAGCATCCCAAACATCCCCGGCTCCTGCAAAGAGACTTTCAACCTCTTCTATTATGAGTCGGATACTGATTCTGCCTCTGCAAATAGCCCTTTCTGGATGGAGAACCCCTATATCAAAGTGGATACAATTGCCCCAGATGAGAGCTTCTCCAAACTGGAGTCTGGCCGCGTGAACACCAAGGTGCGCAGCTTTGGCCCTCTCTCCAAAAATGGCTTTTACCTGGCCTTCCAGGACCTGGGAGCCTGCATGTCCCTCATCTCCGTCCGGGCTTTCTACAAGAAATGCTCCAACACCATTGCTGGCTTTGCTATTTTCCCGGAGACTTTAACCGGGGCCGAGCCCACTTCTCTGGTCATCGCGCCAGGCACCTGCATCCCCAATGCGGTGGAGGTGTCTGTACCCCTGAAGCTGTACTGCAATGGGGACGGTGAGTGGATGGTACCTGTGGGAGCGTGTACGTGTGCTGCTGGATACGAGCCGGCCATGAAGGATACTCAGTGCCAAGGTACGTGTGTTGCGGTGTGACCGTGGCCCTTCTCCCCGCAGATGTGTTGATGTGGAAAAGGCGGTTTTGTGTTGAGCTCAGTCTGTTTTCAGAGATTTGGGAACTGGGCAGGCTCCCTGAGGAGGGAGCAGGGTGGTATCTCAGAGGACTGGTCCACAGCTAGACTTGGCATCTGAAAACCTTAAAGCCTTGATGGTCCAGGCTGGCGCGGTGTCTGCTGTGACACACTGGTTACCGTCCGCCAGTGCTGTCTTCTGCAGGATGTGTCTCCTCACCAGGAGCCACAGTTCAAGGCACAGTCCTCAGCATGAATCCAGCACGTTTAATCCCCTGAGCGGTACCAAAACCTCCCTCTCTGCTTCGTTGCCATGTCCAGTGTCTCCCCTCTGTCTCTCCGGCGGTGCTCATGGCTGGGACAAGCAGTTGTTCCAGGCAAGCGTGATTTCCCGCTGCTTGTGTGGAGGCACTTGGAATCCCTGATGGCGAGCGAGGCCCCGCAGCGCTGACTGCAGGAGAAGCCGTGCGGATGCTTGCGGATGCTCACTGCCAGTGCTGAGGGCCTGCAGTCGGGGGAGCGGGGAGCGTCGTGGAGGCAGGGGAGCCACAGCTCCCCATCCCTGCTTGGATGGGAGGGAAGAGCATCCTGCACACGGAGATACTGGGGATGGAGAGCTGTCCTGGATGGCAGGGTAGCCCTGTGTGGGTCCTGCAGCTGCTGTGCTCTCCCACGACAGCTTTGGCGTTGCTGTTTCACCCCAGGTTGGGCGTGTTGATAAGGAAAAGTCTGCCCAGATGGATGTTGTTTTCCCTTGGGGTGATTTTATCCTTGGGAGCTGTCTCTGGCATGCAGGACCCTGCCCTGGGGTGGTTTGGGTTTAGGGCAGAAAGATCACTGCTCCCCTTGGCTGGAGGCAGTATGCAGAGAGCAGGACGCTGGCTGGGCCCCCAGCGCTGCATGCCTCGTGCTCACCGATGACGGGATGCTTGGCGCCGGCCCTTTGCTCTTGGCAGGGGCGATGCAGTTTGGGATGGCCCGTGACATGGGGCTCAGGCCAGGCTGGCCTCTCTGTGGCTTTGGGAGCTGCGTGGTTGTCAGCTGTGCCGCTGTGGCTGGTCCGGGAGAGCTCAGCCTCCACAAGGCTGCAGCTTTGCTGGGGGACCGGAGCCTCCCATATCACTGGTGCCAGCACAGCCCTGACTTTGGGGACAGGTTGCTCGTGGCCCCGACCCACTGCATCAATCTTGTGAGCAGCTGATCTGGCTTCTCCCGGGGCAGACAGACACTTGTGCCAGGCACCTCTCGCTGGCCTTGCTTAAAAGCATGTGCTAGGGTCCTTGTTTCTGAGGAGGTGGTTTCCTTCTTGCTTGAGCTGGGAGATCTTAGACTGTATGGGGTGTTTTGCTCTTTCCCAGCTGGGAATGGGGTTTGGGCACAAAGTGACACTGTTTCCAGCCAGCGTCTGGGCTGTGCTGAGTGGGGGCATCCTGAGGGCTGGGCTTAGGGGATCGCTGCAGCCCCGGGGCGAGTCCCCTCTCTGCATCCCCCCAGACAGGCAGACGACTCTCCCAGCGCCTTTGATTTCCACCCCCAAGCCCTGGATTCCTCCCCAGCGTGTTGGGAAGCCGCACTGAGCTGCGGGCTCGTCTCCATCCGGCAGCCTGCCCTCTCGCCGGGCAGAAGCGGCCGTGTCCTCACGTTTCTCTGGGAAAGCTGTGCTGCGCTTGTAGGATCAGATTTTCCGCCATATGATCGTGTGTTTTAAGTGGAAACAGCTGAAGAAGGGCTGGGAGAAGCCGGAGCCGCGGCTCCCTTTTCTGCTCTCGGCTGGATGTTCCCTTACCCCATTCCGGCAGCCCGGCACCACTGAGAAGGCTCTGGACCCCTGTGGCGTCTAGAGCGGTGCGGATGTGACCCCGCAGAGCTGGGATTTCGGTGCTCCTGCCCCGGGGAGCCCACCGAGGCTTCACTGCACAGGCGAGGAGCGCTCTGGAGTGCCAGATGGCATTTTAATAAATAACAATACCTAGTTACTGCTTAGATGGGATAAGCCCTGTTGTAAATCTCCCCCTTTCCCTAGACTTTCAGTGGCCTTTGAAGATCTCCTCCTCCTCTTTATCTCCATCCAGAGCCAGGATTAGACCTCGCATTCAGACCTGTTACAATGCAGCTTGGATCCCGGTCCCTCGGGAGCTGAGGGCTCATCCCGCCTGGCTGAAGGCAGTTTCTTTGGGATGCTTTGTAATGCGACACGCCAGGCTGGTATCTGACGCTCTGGTCCTGAGTTGCCACAGCATTGATTTGGCATTTCATTCTCAGGCTCATTATCTTTATTTAATTAGCACACGGCCCTTCTGGGGGTTGTGCCGCTTCCCACACGTTTCCCCGCCACGCAGAGCTGCAGAGGCAGCTCTCGCTGGAGGAAGAGGAGCTGGCTGGGTAGGGAGATGAAGGCTCCCACATGCCTTCTCAGGCAGGGGCGAGCTGCCTTCACCCCAAGCCCTGCAGTCCCCAGGGTTCAACCTTTCCCCCAGCCCAATCCCTTATCTTTTGGGTTTGCAAGCACCCAAATAACTCAGGGGACTTGGGGTCCTGGAGAGGGGTCACAGTGCCTACACCCCAAGCAGGAGGGCGACTGAGGCTGCGTGGTGCAGTCAGTGGACACCCAAACCAGAAAACCGCCTGGGGAGACAACGCACAGCAGGACACTGTGCTCTCCTCCAACCCATTTCTCAGCCTTTTTGATGTCCCTTTTCTGATGGCAGCAGGCGCTGTCCATTTGCGTGCAATCTATAGGTGATAGCAGGTCAGGCTGGGGCCAAAAGCAGGATCTTTGTAAAAATAAATTTTCCTTTGCAATCAGTGACTAATGGAAACATCACCCCGAATTTTAAAAAAAATGCCAAGCAAGCGTTGTACTTGCCAACTGTTTGCAGCTTTGCATTGCAACACGGGCTTGCTGCGTGAAACCCAGGAAGTGAAACTGCCTGCGATTAATTGCCCGGGATGCCAGATCAAAGGCAGCTCGGCAGCGCAGAGCTGCGGGTTTACAGCCAGGCAGCTCCACAATGGGTTACTTGTACCACGGTCGAGGAAGTCTGCCCCTGCCATCCCGCCTGTGACCCGCTGCGGCTCGAGAGGCGGCTTTGCTTATTGAATTTATTTTTTTCCCCCACTTAAAAAAAAAAAAAATCGGTTTCCCGCCTGTTCTTTGGATGCCACTGTTCAATCCCCCAAGGGCTCTTTCCCTCCTATCCTCTTCAAATTTACTCCATTCACTTTTGGACTGCGCTAGTGTGAAATATTTCCACCCAAAGGGTGATTTAAAAAAAAACCAAGTGCCTTTTAAGAGAGACTTAAAAAGAGAGTTACCGCCTCGGCTGTAGCCAGGCTGTTGCTTCCACAGCTCTAATCCATCTGCAGCCGCTTACGAAAGCAGGAAGGGAGCGAGCCATGCAGGTTCATGAAGCACAGATCATCCCAGGCAAACTCGATTGCTGCCTTTAAAGAAATTACAGGGTGGCTGGACAAAGGGATGTGATCGGTTTCATTTATCTCAGCTCAAGCGAGGCGTTCTGCTTCAGTCCTGCTGGGAGAGGAATAGCTGGAAGGATGCTGGAGTAGGGTTGTGTGGATGGGAAAGCGGTTGAGACCTGAAACAGGATAGTTTGGGCCTGGTGTTTCCTGATGTGCCATGGGCTATCCCTCCCTCCCTCGTTTGCCCAAGGGAGGGGAATCTAAAGTTTTGGGGATGCGTGCAGGGTTCGCCTCTGCTTACCCGCATCCCATGCAGTAATGGAGACTGCCTGCGGGATGAGTCACTGCTCTCTGTACTACCAGGAGGGTTTTATTTCGGTGTTTTTTTCGGCTCCCCTCCCTTGGACTTTATTCACCGGGGTGGGGATTGTATTTGGGAAGAGTGCCTTCCTCTTCTCCCAGCCCTGTGCTGCAGGTCCATGAGGCACGATCAGGCCCAGAGGTGAAAATCCCGGCGGTGGGTGCCATGCTGGGTGTGTGATGCTCTGTGGAGGGTCCAGGGGCAGTTTTGCAGCCCCCCTCCCGCTCGCCCCCCACATAAATCCCCTCCACAGCCAGTCCCCGCTGTCTCCTTCCATCAAACCCGTGGCTCCTCTTCAGAGCGGGGAGCTCCGCTTCGGTTCCCTGACCTGTTATCCCATGGCTGTCACTGACTGTCATGTTCTCCCTGGCGGTGACCATGGCCTGGCACCAGCAGATGTGATCTGTGTGCAGAGGTTTAGGCTTATTATTCTATTTGAGGACACTTCAGAAGGAAAAGTGCTTATGCAAACCTCACGGTGGGGAGAGGGGAGCCCGGCTCCCTGCCTTGGGCTGGATGGAGTCACGTTCCTGCTCCGGAGCTTCCAGGCTCGTTCCCTGGCACGCCGGCCAAGACGGTGGTTGTTGTACAGGCAGTTTCTTGCAGAGAAGAGATGACACAGCGGCTTATCCACCAGGGACCTGGGATCAGCTTTCAGCTCAGTTACAGCCTTCAAATGTGGTGGCTGAGAGCTGTCATGCTGCCACCGAGGTCTTTATGCTCTGATTTATTAAGCGGGGTTTGAAACTTAAACACTGGAGAGCCTCTGGGCCTTGTTTCCTCTCCCGCTCTTTCCCCGCTTAATGGGGCTGAGACGTGGCTCATCCCTGTCCTGCTGGGGTGACGTGAGGAGAAATGACCTTCATCCCTTGTGCTGGGTACTCCTGCGGGGTGGCAGGCAGCTGCCCAAGGACACCTTTGCCCATCCCCTCCTCTTGTGCCCAGGAGCATGGGAGACACTGTCCCCTCTGCACCCGTAACACACCAGACACTGGCTGGCACTGAGTGCGCAGGAGGCCAAGCGCCATGGTCCCTCCTGCACCCTTTGCACAGCACCTCACTGTCCCCTGCTGCCACACTTGGGCCATCGGCTTCTCAAAGCCCCGGTTGCTCCAGTTTTGCTCTCCCCCATCACGCCTGCTATTTCAGGGGGTTTTGTCCCTGATGGATCTGGGCTCCTGTCCATAACCGAAGCATGTTTGGCAGCTTTCTGAGCCCAGAGCGTTCTTGTCCAAGAGGTTTCAGTCATCTCTCATTCCTCAGCAATCTGGTTCCTTATGTGCGAATCTGCATCCACCCAGTTTGAACCGCCCGAGACTCCAGCTGGGGTGCGTCTGCCTGTGCTGAGACTGCTCCGCTACCTCTGGGCATCTGCCGTCCACGTCTTTGCATTTCGTGGTGGCAAGGGTGGCCTGGGCTGGGTGGACAGGAGCCCTAGATCTGCTCTCCAGGGTCTTCCATGACTCGCAGAGGAGCAAGGCAGCGTGCCCCTTTGCCCTCCAGCCTGCACAGTTGGGATGGGCTAAGCTTTAATTTCCAAGGGAAGGCCTCAGGGCTAGGTGAACTCAGGTCAAGGAGCTGGAGCAAGTCAAGTGATGTGGCCAGTCTCGTTCCAACCAAAGAGGAGTCTCCTCGCCAGAAGGCTCACACCCTGGGAGTGGGAAGCGGCTCCCACCATCCAACCAGGCAGGGGGCCTGGCAAGTGTGTTGTTTTCAGGTCCCCCCCCTTGGCTACAGGGTGCTCCCCTAGGATGGGGCTGCTTGCACAGCCCCCTGCTCGGCAGCACTGCGATGGAGGGGGCCTGATCCCCCGTGGCTACTGCTGCTTCATGTCTGTGCAAACCAGGGGTCCAGGACTTTGCCCTGGAGCTGTGTGTGGGTCCCCATGGGGCTGGCCCAGCAGCCTGTGACTCATCAGTGCTCCACACCCCACACGTGGGGCTGCAAACAGCCGGAAAACAGCCACGGAGGGTGTCAGGAGATGCCTCATAGCAGGAAACTTCCGCTTGCCACAGCCTGGTGAGGTACCAGGAAACCTCCTGTTTACGATGACATGCAACAGGTGTGGGACGGGGCTACCGGGACAGTTACGTGCCCTTGGGACCTGCCCAGACCCCAGCAGAGCAGGGAGGATGCGCCCTGCTCCGTGGCCGTTGGTGCTGATGCCACCCGGGCCGTGGCAAACGGGGTGATGCCAAAGCAGAGCCAGTGCCGGTGGGTCTCTCACCACTTTGGCCAGCTGCAAAAACAGAACATAGGACCCACGTCATTGGGACAGCACTGCGATAAATCAGGCTATTTCAAGGTGCAGGTTGGGTTCCTGAAGCCGCTGCCCCTTGACTCAAGTGCTGTTAATCCTTTCACATGCCCCTTGTTATGACTGACGCCCCGTGGTGCCAGCCCGGCCGGATCCCAGGACTTGTGACTCCTTGAAGGACCCTGATGGGAAGCAGGGGCAGGAGGTGGCAGCAGTGCCGGAGCAGCTCTTTAGCCGAGGACCTGCAGGAATGTTTTAATCTCGCTCAGCGCTCCACTTGAGTCAGGCTCAGGAGGTGCCACCACCCCAGGGCTGAGAAGTGGCTGAAGAGCCCCAGGCAGAGGGTTTGGGGCTGCAGAGGCCTCTCGTGAGGGCTACTGCCAAGAGGGCTGACGGGGTCCTTTCCTTCCCAGCTGCAGCAAATGGATCGCTGACCCTATGGACGGTGCTGGGCATGGAAACCAGCTGGGGAAAGGGGAGCCAATGTGTGCAAAACCCTTGGGAAGTGTAGTGAAGAAACAAAACTGGGGATGTGCTCTCCTAGCTGGACCTTCCCTGGTGCCCACACAGCTGCTGGTCATCAGTTTTTCCCATCTCTGGCTGCGCCAGCACAGCATCTCCTGGGCAGACCTGTGCCTGTGCCAGCAGCCAACCCTGCCTGGCCAGGGCCATCTTGTCCCTGGGCACAGCTGATGGCAGTGGGAAGGCTTGTAGGTGGCCTGTAGTCCTTGAACCACTAATCAGAGATGTGGCATGGAGCAAGAAAGCTTTGAGGGGAATGGTGGAGGTTTTCTGGGTGCACCTTATGACTCAGGTCTCTTTTCTCTTCCTCCAGCGTGTGGCCCAGGAACCTTCAAATCTAAGCAGGGGGAAGGTCCCTGCTCTCCCTGCCCTCCCAACAGCCGGACCACCTCTGGAGCAGCAACAGTCTGCACATGTCGAAACAGCTTTTTCCGGGCAGACACGGACCCCGCAGACAGCGCCTGCACCAGTGAGTCCTGCCCTGGGCGTGTGGGGACAGTGCCCAGAGTTGGGGCGACTGTGACCCAGGCATGGGGACACACCATCTCTGACCCCTGTGTTCCCCCCACAGGCGTCCCCTCTGCCCCTCGCAGTGTCATCTCCAACGTCAACGAGACGTCGCTGGTGCTGGAGTGGAGCGAGCCGCAGGACACGGGTGGGCGGGATGACCTGCTCTACAACGTCATCTGCAAGAAGTGCAGTGTGGAGCGGCGCCTGTGCACCCGCTGCGACGACAACGTGGAGTTCGTGCCACGCCAGCTCGGCCTCACCGAGCGACGCATCTACATCAGCAACCTGATGGCTCACACCCAGTACACTTTCGAGATCCAGGCTGTGAACGGCATCTCCAACAAGAGCCCCTACCCTCCCCATTTTGCCTCCGTCAACATCACCACCAACCAGGCAGGTCAGTGGAGTTGACGGGGAGCAGGGCTGGCTCTCCGCTGCAGAGCAGAGCGGGGATTTCTTGCTGACAACCTTGGAGGCTGTGGTCCTTTGTGCTGCCACCTTACTGTCTCTTGGCATCTGCATCTAATCCCCTGGATAAATTCTCCTCTCTGTTTAACGTGTGTCCCTGGAGGAGATGAGATCAGAACTTGTGCAGGCGAAGAAGGGCAGGGTTGGCAGATGCTCCGGAGAGCTCTGGGTCTCCTAGACCTACCCCAGAGATGTGCCTGCTGCGAAGGGAGGAGGAAGGAAATGAGATCTCTCCCCTGTGGGCCTGGGGAGGCTCAGCACCAGCTCAAACCTTCACAGCCAGCTGACTGCTCTGCCCTTCCCTCCTTCCTCCCACTCTGGCCTGTCTCCAGCGTGCTGGTAATCTCCAGCCGCCGCGCTCTGATCTGATTTCGTGGGTCTCGTCAGTGGGGTGGAGCATGGAGCTCCTGGCAAGTGGAGGAGGGGAGGGAGCCCCAGTTTGGGCTGGCAGGACCCTTCCCCAGACCAGTTTGCAGCTAGGTGTGAGGTGAAGCCTTACCTCAGCGCTATTTCCAATGCTCCACTTGGTCCCTTATCACCTTGGCTGCAAGAGGTGAGTTCACACACATCCCTACAGAGACTCGTGGGAGGCCAGTCTCAAAGCTTTCCCATGCTGTTCCATTGAGATTGTCGGAGCAGATCTCAGGCAGAGGGCTGATGTGGGGTGGTGGAGGTGGGAGCCTGGCACAGATGGCTCATTCCTCCCCTGCCCTCTTTCCTAGCCCCGTCTGCCGTGCCTACAATGCACCTGCACAGCAGCACCGGGAACAGTATGACACTGTCGTGGACTCCCCCGGAGAGACCCAACGGCATCATTCTTGACTATGAGATCAAGTACTCGGAAAAGGTAAAGCAGGAGGCAGTGCAGCCTTTCCCCTCCTCCAGCCCTTCCAGCTAGCTGTCAGCGCTGGGCCAAGGGGGTCCCTGCAGATATCATGCCTGGGGGATGTGGGAGCCAGCAAAGCGGGGATTGCTTTGTAGAGGTGACACCCACATGTCTCTCCTACAGCAAGGCCAGAGTGATGGCATCGCCAACACAGTCACGAGCCAGAAGAACTCAGTGCGGCTGGACGGGCTGAAGGCCAATGCTCGGTATATGGTACAGGTCCGGGCACGCACAGTGGCTGGATATGGCCGCTACAGCCTCCCCACGGAGTTTCAGACAACTGCGGAGGATGGTAGGTACCAGAACCAGGCTGCCTCCATCCTGCAGCCATCCTGTGTGTGCTCCTAACCCAAATGGGTGTTGATTCCTGCCTCTGCCTCTGCCTCCATCAGGCTCCACTAGCAAGACTTTCCAGGAGCTGCCTCTGATCGTGGGTTCAGCCACTGCGGGGCTGCTGTTTGTCATTGTTGTGGTGATCATCGCTATCGTCTGCTTCAGGTACTGGCTTTGCAGGGATTGGGGATTCAGAGCTGGATTTGGGGGTTGCCTGTGTCTGCCCCAGAGCTTTCCCCCTCATCTGTGGATAGAGCTCTGACAGCTCCGGTCTGAGAGCAAAGGACTGAACCTGCCTTGTGTGGGTCCTGGGGGAGGACTGCGCATCTCTGCTTCCCCAGCACCAGCTGGGGCTCTGCCCAGGCTCCTGCCATCCTCCCTCAGCACAACTAGGCCATCTTCTCCCATCGCACCTCGGGCAGAGAGATGGCTCTGCTTGCGGGCTGCTGGAGGGGAAGCTCTCTGGTGTAGGCCATCTGTGCTGGGATTTGGAAGCTGGCAGTGAATGTCTTTGCCCCATCAGGAAAGGGATGGTTACTGAACAGCTCCTCTCGTCTCCTTTGGGCAGGAAGCAACGCAACAGCACAGACCCCGAGTACACAGAGAAGCTGCAGCAATACGGTGAGTGCGAGAGCCCAGCAAACAGGCTCTGCCTGCCCTGTCCCAACTCCTGTCCCATGCACAAGACAAGGGGGCAGCCTTTGGTAGCCAGGGACCGGGAGGGATGGGGCTGACAGCTGGCCAGAATGGCTCAGCATCTGTCACCTGTGTTGTGTCCCTCCCGGTAATGATTCCTCTGCCCTCGCAGTTGCCCCTGGGATGAAGGTCTACATTGACCCCTTCACTTATGAGGATCCCAACGAAGCCGTCCGGGAATTCGCCAAAGAGATTGACATCTCCTGTGTCAAAATTGAGGAGGTCATTGGAGCAGGTAAGTCCCATGGCTGAGCATAGCAGCTGCTTCCACTGCTGCCTCTCACCCTGCCTGTGTCCCACCATGCTGCCCCTTCTCCCCTTCCCCACGCAGGGGAGTTTGGTGAGGTGTGCCGTGGGCGCCTGAAGCTGCCTGGCCGCCGTGAGATCTTCGTGGCCATCAAGACACTGAAGGTGGGCTACACGGAGAGGCAGCGGCGGGACTTCCTGAGCGAGGCCAGCATCATGGGCCAGTTCGACCACCCCAACATCATCCACCTGGAGGGTGTGGTGACCAAGAGCCGCCCCGTCATGATCATCACAGAGTTTATGGAGAACTGCGCACTCGACTCCTTCCTCCGGGTGAGCATCCATCCCCTCCTGCCCTGGGCCAGGGACTGCAGCACATGGGGGGCAGCAGCTCTGGCCCTCCTCCTGTGTTCTCTGCATTGTTGTGCTGGCATCCCCAGGGCTAAGCTGTGCACAGACGTTGTGGGGTGGGGGAATAGTTTGACTCTAGGAAGGAGGAAGGTTGTGGTAGCACATTGGGATCCTTTCCCAATCCATTTGGGGTGTTGCAAACCCCTCTGATCTCTCTTCTGGCAGCTGAATGATGGGCAGTTCACGGTCATCCAGCTGGTGGGGATGCTGCGGGGCATTGCCGCTGGCATGAAGTACCTTTCGGAGATGAACTATGTGCACCGGGATCTCGCTGCCCGCAACATCCTGGTCAACAGCAACTTGGTCTGCAAAGTGTCTGACTTTGGGCTTTCTCGCTTTTTGGAGGATGACCCAGCTGACCCCACCTACACCAGCTCCCTGGTATGGGACACTCATGGGGGATCCCCCAGTCTGGGGGTGGAGGGAGATACCTCAGGAACGTGCTGACTAACAGAGCTGTGCATCCCTGCAGGGGGGTAAGATCCCAATCAGATGGACGGCTCCTGAGGCTATTGCCTACCGCAAATTCACTTCAGCCAGCGACGTGTGGAGCTATGGCATCGTCATGTGGGAAGTGATGTCCTACGGGGAGCGACCCTACTGGGACATGTCCAACCAGGACGTAAGTGCTCCCTGGGGAGTGTTGAGCTACGGGCTGCCCATGGGAGCCAGAGTGTCTCACAGCCTGCCTCTCTGTGCATTTCTCCGCAGGTGATCAACGCAGTGGAGCAGGATTATCGCCTGCCGCCCCCCATGGACTGCCCCACAGCTCTGCACCAGCTGATGCTGGACTGCTGGGTGCGAGACCGCAACCTGCGGCCCAAGTTTGCACAGATTGTCAACACGCTGGACAAGCTCATCCGCAACGCTGCCAGCCTGAAAGTCATTGCCAGCGTCCAGTCTGGGTCAGTGGCATCGCTGCCTGCAGCCAGGACTCCCCCCAGGCCCAAGGAACACTGGGGTGTTTGGGATGAGAGATGTGGGGGGGCAGGGATGAGAAATCTCCCCTGCTTCCCATTACACCTTTCTGTCCCCTGCTCCCTGTGACCTGTGGCTTTCTTGCCCCCTTCAGCATCTCCCAGCCACTCCTGGACCGAACTATCCCGGATTACACCACCTTTACCACTGTGGGAGACTGGCTGGACGCCATCAAAATGGGACGGTACAAGGAGAACTTTGTCAATGCCGGCTTTGCCTCCTTTGACCTGGTGGCACAGATGACTGCAGAGTAAGTTCCTGCTTGCAGAGGAGGGAGAGGGCTGTGGCACATGGTCCCTCACCTCTCTGGCAGCCAGCTCCTCCTGCCTGAGCATCTGGAGAGCTGAGCTGTGCATGGGGGTTTCCAAGTGGGTTAAGGTCTGGGGTTCAGCATCCAGTCCCCTGTGGTGGCAGAGGGACACGGGAGCTTGGCAGAGGGCTGGAATGAAGATGGGTCCCTTGGCAGCAGGTAGATGTGGCAGGGCCACGTGTTGATACTGCTGCTGGCAGAGGGCTGAGTCTTCACCTTCTCCTTGCAGAGACCTACTGAGGATAGGGGTAACGCTAGCAGGGCACCAGAAGAAGATCCTGAGCAGCATCCAGGACATGAGGTTGCAGATGAACCAGACGCTCCCGGTGCAGGTTTGACCACAGCGGACTCTGCATTGGAACGGACCGAGGGAACCTGCCAACCAGGTTCAGTTTGTGGTGCAGCCAGGCTTCCCGTTTCCCCCTTCACACGGCGCTCCTCTGCCTCGGATGGTCGCCTGGGACGGGATGGGACACCCTTCCCTGGATCGGAGGCACTCGTGCCGAGAGGGAGCCCAGCTTTTCGTCCCGTGTCCTGGAGCGGTGAGGCAGCAACGCGTCTTCATATTGAAGATGGATTATGGGACAGAGATGGCACATCCCACTTCCCGCCCTGTCTCGGTGCTCATCAGTTTGAAGAGTTGTTCTGCTTCTTGGATTTATTTTCACCCCGTTTTCCAACCCAAGTCCTCACTTCCTTTCCCAAGGCCACAGACTGTTGACCCGTCCGCTGAGCCCGTCAGACACGTCCGAAGCCTTCCCTAACTCTGTTCCCGGTGTGGAAGCAGCCGGGGGACGCCGAGCCGGCGTCAGGGCCGGGGCCGTCGGCCGCAGACAATCACTCCTCTCCTCCAGCCCTGGCTGCCCCTCCGCCTGAGGGGTCTGTACTGGAACGTGTCCAAAGGGAAGGCTTCACTCCCTTTCTTGGCTTTGCACGCCAGAACCCGAACCCCATGAGATTTACTATGCAGGGAGTTAGGTTAAAAAAAAAAAAATAGCGAAAGAGAAAAAAAAAAAAAAGAGATATTAAAAGATATAAGAGGGAGCAGAAAGGGGAGGGAGGTGGACCAGGCGCCCGGCCCCGCATCTCTGCCCCTCTTGGTTCGCCTGGCCGGCTCTGGACTGCAGAGCGAGGCCATCAGCACGTTTGCACAGGGACCCTCAGCTCCCAGACCCACGGCAGCCGCGCTCCCCCCGAGGGGCCGGAGAGCGGGGCTGGGGCGGGGGCTGCGCCGGGGGCCGAGGCTCCCCTAGCCTCCTCTTTTATGCAGAAGGAGCAGGTGCTGCCAGCACGGCCGCCCCACTCCTGACACACGCTGTGATTGCTGCCAAAAGACTCACTCACCTTTCTTTCCCCGAGGATTCACTGCAGCCCGGTTCCTCCGAGCCGAGGGAGAGACTCCCGGCGTGCCTGATTGTGCGTGAGTGTGTGCATGCGTGCGTGGGTGCGTGCTGGCCGGCAGGACTCTGTGAGGCAATGGGCAGAATAAAGGCAATAAGAATTTTACCAGAGTTTCCTTTGCTCGATCGCGCTCTCCCTCCACTGGGCCCGGCTGCCTGCCGAGGTCCTGCTCCTCCTCCTGGCCAGCCCCAGGCTGGCTCTGTGCCCCTTTCTGCTCCCCCCTTCTCTTGCTGTCACGCGTCGGGGTGTTCAGTGCAGGCAGCGATTCTGTACCCACCCCACAGTGCCCCTGGCGTGTTCCCCTCTGGGGTGTGTAGGGTGGAGGTCATGAGTCCCAGGGCAGAGCCAGCTGTGAAACTCCATCCGATGCACATGCTCATCATTTTTATTTTTACTCTCCATCCCCACTTCAAGTCAAACAAACTGTGGGAACCAAACCCAGTGTGTGAAAACCGAGTGGGGAGCAGCCGTGCGTGCTACCCGTCCCAGCACCGGAGGATCCCCGGAGCAGCCATCTTCCCCTGCTCTCCCCAGGCACAGTCTGGCCCCGGGCAGGAGCGTTGCAGCAGCCACCAGCATCCCAGAATCGCTGACCTGGCTTCTCCAGGAGATGGCAGCTGCTGAGCCAAGTGGGAACAGGCCAGGGTGGCCGTCCCAGCTGCTGGCAGCAAGGTAACCCCACTGGGGGCTGCTGTGCCTGGGAGAGCAGGGCTGGGGGTCCCCATGCCCTCAGCTCGGGTGGGTTGCTGCCGAGTGGAACTTCTAGTTGTCCATGCTGGGGGTTTTCAGGTCCTGACATCCCCTTGGCTGCAGTGCACCCTCCTGGCTCACTGTTTTGCTGGCAGGGTAGAGGAGCAAGCGGCTGTTCCTCAAAATGAGGGGGTGCACCGCTGCGCTCCCCCTGCTCTTGGCCCCACTTCCCTCCTCCCTGGACTGGCCAAGCAGGTGCTATTTTTCCTCTTTTCTTGAAACTCGCCTGCCCTTTGGTTTCTCATTAACCCCATCCTCCTCCCCAGAGAACAGCAAATACAACCAGAGAGCAGCCAGCAGCATGTCCACCCAAATCCCACTCTCTGTGGGATGGATCAGGGATGCCCGCTGCCAGGGACACATCAGCCCCATTTCCCCTGGGTTTCCCAGCCCTGCCTACTGCCACCCTGGCTGCCCCCAGCCCCTGTCACACTGGGACCCCAAATGGCAGCGGTGGCCAGACCTCCCCACTCCCAAGTCAGCCAAAGCAGCCCAGTGTTGTGAAGCCTTGAGGAGCAGGTCGTCAAATAGATGTCAGAGCCCATTTTGGGCTTGCTGACCCTCTCAGCACCCTTGTCTGGAAGTGCTGTGAGGCTCAGGGGCTGCCCCTGCTGCCCTTCCTCCCCCAGCCCTGGTGCTGCAAGGTTTGGGGTCCCACCAGCCCCACCACAACCCTCCATCCTGGCCTGGCTTTGCTCTGGGAGGGTTTCTATACGTTTTGAACAGCAAACCCCCAGCTTACCCCTTCTCACTCTGCTCCCACAGGGCACAATGCAGCACTCCTGCAGCCAGCCACGGTTCTCCCCCCAGCTTTGGTCCCCCACACTTTGCGCCCAGGAGCTCCTCATGTGCTGTACCCACCACCTCCCTTTTTATACAGATCTGTACAGGGGCAAAGCTGTGTTCAATGGTGAAAGAAAAGCAACAGCGAAAAGCAGCAGCAAGGGAAATTAATGCGAGCGTGCATTTGTAAAAATATTTTTTAACAGAAAGACTTTTTTTCAATTAAATTATTTAAGGAATTTTATGGAGGTCTGTGGTGCCTGCGTGGTTCTTGGCGGGGCTCTGGGTGGTGAGGAGCCATGTGCTGGGTGGACGTAGGTGTGTTTGGACACGTGTGTGTGCGTGTGTGTAAAAGCTGATCCATGGCAGTGAGCAGGAGGCACTTGGCCCTATGTGCGTGCAAACCCAGTCCAAGCCTCCCCAAAGATGCTCCCCAGCACCTCTGAGGGCAGAGGTGGGCAAGGACCTTTGTGGGGCTGGGAGGAACAGGTGGTGCTCCCTGAGCCAACAGCCCTTGGATGCTGCTGGGTGGACATCCTGGGGCAGTAGGGATGGGGACAGCATGGGGTGGCCCTTGGGGAGCGTGGTGGCCATGCTGGGGGGTGAAGGCAAGCCCTGCCTGCATGCTGCCTGCTCTCTGCCTTCACCCTGCTCTTCCCCCCTCCCAGACTGTGCAAAAGAGCCTTTTGTGCTGCTGAGCTTTTTTTCCCCCTTTTAATTCCTAACCAGGAGATTAAGAGAAGACAAAGGCTACAATTGTTCCCGTTCTGCAGAGAGCTGGAAAGTTCGGGGAGGGGGGACTGTCCCTTTCCAGACAGACCCAGAGGAGGGGGATGCACACCCCAGGTAGAGGGGCCGGATCGGGGGGAGGGGGGGACACCCTGGGAGCAGCCGTGGGGGGTCCCAGGGGCACGGCTGGGGTGAAGGCACAGCGGGTGCTAGCGGGGACCCCACTGGGGTGGGCTGGGGGCTCAGGGCTCCAGCAGGAGGGGGGAGGCTCTCCTCAACAGAGGAGGAGGAGGATGAAGGCTGGGGATGATGGGTTGGCCGGCTCGGCTCGCCGTCTGCTTGGCGTTTTCCCTGCTAACTCTTGGCTGACACCTCGGCGACTTGGCAGGGAGACGATCCCGCATCCCCGTCAGCCGCCTGGGGCCGGCACAGCTGGAAGGGATCACGGCGCAGCTCGGCACAGCTCGGCCGAGACCCGGCAGCCCAGCCTGGGGCACAGGGCAGCGGGGACACGGGCAACCCCCACGTCTCCCATTATGCCTTGTCCCCACCGCCACCACCCTGTGCCCAGGGGAACTGCCAGAGCAGCAGTACCAGGGGACACATGCTGCAGCCGTGCTCAGCCAAGGACGGACAGACGCCGGCCAGGCGGGTCGTTGCCTCGTGGCTGGAGCTGGGGACATGCCATGGCCCGGGAAGGGGCTGTCCCCGCAGCACGAGGGACAGGACCCAGCACATTTTCCCATGCTCGCAGGGAGCCATGAGACACCCACGAACACCCCAGTACTACTCCTTCTGTTTCCCGTTAAGATTATTTATTGGTAATTTTTAAGACCACTTACAGACTCTGTTCACGTGCCAGGACCCTACGCAGTTTTTTCCCAGGGCTTTTTTTTTTAATCATTTAAAAAAAATAAATTGTTTTAATCATTTTCTTCCCACTCCTTCCTTCCAGTCTCCTTTGGTAGCTAGCAGGGGGCTTGCATATGGTGTAGCGCCTGTCTTCCCTGCCCACCGCAGCCAGGGCTGTGTCTGTGCCCCCATGTGCGGAACTGAGTGTCACCACAGGGAGACCATGAGGGACAAGACCCCCCTGAGCAGTGCCCAGCACCCCTGCAACACGAGTTGCCAGCCACCCTGGGATGCTCCTGAAAAGGGGAGCTGGGGGCTGCTGGGGGAGCAGGAGGCAGTTCTCCCCCAGATGCTTGGGAGCTGACATCGTGTTTGGCAGCATGCACCCAGCAAGTGAACGCGACTGCATTAATCACCCGTCACCCGCCTGCCTTATCCGAGGAGCAGAATCCGACCCGATGCTGAAGCAGGAGGTGAAAAGCAATTTAGGGTTATTAAGCAGGACCAGGACAATGCCTCAATCCAATGCAAGGGAAAGGCTGGATCTGCAGGAGGAAATCAGAAGGAAAGCTAGAACAGCCTCGCTTTATCGCCCCACTCACCGGGCACCCTGGCTGGAAACATTTGCTCCTTTGAAACAAGGGAAGCAAAAGGCCAGAAGTGAGGGTAGAGACACCCCGGTCCCTGCCAGCTTGCCTCGCCTGGGTTTCACTGGCTGTCGCCCTTGCCCATCCCTGGGTCGCTGGTGGGTGCAGACTTTCCTGCAGCGGGTATCGCTGCCCACGGCAGCATCACCCACATGTCCCACATCACCACCCGCCCAGCCCTTCCTGCCCACTGAATCGGGCTTCTTCTGCAGCAGCTTTTGGGGGAAATGGGGAGACCCCTTCCCCCACACCTCACTGCCCCCCCCACAGCCGCAGCCCAACCGGCTGCCGGGCCCCCTCGCATTGACCTCCCATTGTCCCCCCGTTGCCCCCGCTCCCACTTTGATCTCCCGCGAAGCCGGGGCCGGTATCGCCGCCGGGGGCCGGGGGCCGCCCCGGGTGTCAGACAGGTTCAGCCACACATTTCTGGCTAATGAGAAATTTCCTCTCCCCGCAGCTCGGCCGGGTTTTTTTTAGCTCCGGTATCGCTACCCCACCTCTGCCTCCGCCGGGCCGGGCTGAGTCACGGGGGCGGACGGGCCACCTCCCGGACCAGCTCACGGGCCACCTCCCGCCACGCTCACTCGCCCTCTGGCTCGGTGCTTGCCGGGCCCTGGCAGCAGCCCCTCCCCACCCCTTCCCCGGGGGGTGGCGTGACCGGGAGCCCGGCAAAACCAAAACTCCGATGACCCATCGTGGTGCAAGAGGCAGACGCTCCAGAGCGATGCCCCGAAGCCGGGTGCTGCGGGGTGGATGGGCTGCGCAGCGGTAGGTGGGCGGTTATGGATGCTGCAGCCCCCTGCACCCCACCGCCTCAGCTCCCCTGGTCCGTGCTCGGGGGAACCGCAGCTCCAGGCGGCTGAGGAAGTTCAAAGGGAAAGGAAAAAGCAGCAGCCCCCGCCCTGTGTGAGGGTTTGGGCTCGGGTCCCCGCAGCCTGCAGTCATTTCGTGCCGTTAACGGGTTTCCTCGCTCTGAATTCGCTAATGAGCCAGCGTGGGAAGCGGCAGGGGCTGAGGGCCCCCAAACTGGGGAAGCAGAGTGGGGCGAGCAGCTCCTCCTAGCATAACATATGGTGAGGAGAAGCGCCCACCACTCCCCCTGGTTCCTTATGAGGTCCCGCCTACTCTTGGGGCTCCCCACTGACCCCCACTGACCCCCAGCACACAGCCATCACTCCAGCAGCCCCATGCTCGTGCCCTGAGAGAAGGGTGCCCTGTGCCACTACCCTCTGGGGTGGCTCATCCTCCACCATCCCCCACTGTGCAGGTTTCCCCCATCCTGCTGCCCCCACTGTCACTCAGGCAGGGAGTCTGGGCTGTCCCCGGAGGACAAAGCTGAAACTGTGACCCATCCCTGGTGCCGTGAGTCAGGCTGTGCCGGGTGGTTTGCGATGAAAAGCACTTTCCAGAACTGTCCCCAGCCCTGTCCCCAAACCCATCCCCATCCCGCAATGTCATGGGACAGAAGGACCCAACAGGAGTCACTGACGGAGAGGAGGGAGGTGAAAATCTCCAGGGAGGGGGCGGGTGTTTCTGTCCACAGCTGAACCTGACAGAACAGGGAGCGAGAGGATGAGCCCAGCCAGCGGCAGGAGATGTTTGAGCTGGTGTCATCGGCCCTGGGCAAACAAACCTGTGGGACCACACGAGGTTGGGGCAGAGCTGGGCAGAGGGATGGGCAGAGCCCATCACACGCCAGCCCCAGCTCTGGGGTGATGGACCCACAGGCACAGCATATCTGGGGGCTAGTATGGAGCAGCGGCTGTCCCCGACACAGTGACGGTGGCCATGCTGTGGTCCCAGGCAGCAGGCAGGGGATGGGGTACACCAGCCCCAGGGGGGATCCTGTTCACATGCTCCCATCGAGCAGGCAGTGGATGATGGACAAGGCATGTCCCAGACTCCGCACCAAGATAATCCCATCCCCTCCAGCACTGCTGGCCCATAGCCGGCATTTATCTCCCACCAGAGCTGACGTCACCCCCGAGACCCCAGCCGAGGTGGCCTCACTGCTCCTCCTGGCTTTTCCCAAGGATGAAGGGCTTTGAGCCCCCAGCTCCAGGTTGCGCACAGGTGGATTTATGATCATAGCCGTGCTCTGGCATCCAGGGGACAGGAAAGGCAACGGGGCCTTTATGGCTTTAATACACCTTTCTGACAGTGAAGTTTAAATGGCCTCATAAACCCCCCCGTCACCCACCCCCAGCAGAAGGCGGTGGTTTATTAGGGCTATAATTCTTCTCCTGGCATTTCATCAGTGTCCTTTTAATCTGCACTTGGGTTTGCAGTGTTTTTTTTTTCTTTTCTGCTCAATACTGGCAGCTGTAAATGCTGTTGGGGCTGGTCTTGTGCAGGGACCCTCCAGAGCGCGACTGGGCACTGGGGCAGCGATGGGATGGGATGGGATGGGATGGGATGGGATGGGGTGGGGTGGGGTGGGGTGGGGTGGGGTGGGGTGGGGTGGGATGGGGTGGGGGAAGCTAGCGGCTGGTACAGCTAGGTCCCCACAGAGGGGTCATATTGGTGAAGGAGAGCCAAATTTTTCCACTCCAAGCGCATCCCTCCTCTTCCAAGCAGGCCCAGGCAGTATGGAGCTGCAAAGCAAGTAAAAGCTTCCCAGGAAATATTGGGATTTTGGCAGCAGAGCTGCCAGGGAGCTAATCCTTTGTGCCAGGCTTTCCACTTTCATCTCATTAACTCCCGCTCTCTGTGCCGCTGCCCTCTCGGTTTTTCTGGCGGGGAGATAAGTCTCCGTGCTCGGTGCGGCGAATCCTCTGCGCCTGCTCGCCCGATGCTCCCAGTCGCGCTGATGCTGGCAGGCAGCTTCCATCCAATTACAGCAGGGTGAAGCTCATTTTAATTGCATAGAGCAACTGGGATTACGCAGACTTTATCTCCTAATTCCCTCTTTATCTCTTAACTTCACACTTGCTGCTTGCATTGAAGGCAGGACAGCTTGTGCCGGCGTTTGCAATTTCTGAAGTAGCCTTTCCCCCACATGACACCCCCTTGTCCAGATGAAGTTGGCCCCAAAATGCCAGCACTGGGGAACCCTCCATGTCCTGTGGAGCTGGGACAAGCTGCTGGCTGCAGCCCCCAGGAGATCCCCGCAGCACCAGGGGTGAAGCCCACCCACCAGGGGATAGCACCCATCATACCAGCTGCTTTGGGAGGAGAGGGCTCACCCTCACTCTGGTGTCCCCAGTAAAGGCTCTCCAGGAGTGGCTGGGATGGGCACAGCGCTGGGATGGGGCTTTCCTCCTTAACACCCTACGAAGCCCCAGGTAGCCCAATGGGTGCTCAGCAGTGCTACTGGGGCTGCTGTGGGGCCAGGGAGTCCCTGTGAGGGAGGGACAAGGTGTTTTTGCGCCCCAAAATGCATTCTGGAGACAGCGAATGTCTCAGTCAGCTCCTTGGGGACTCTGAAGAGCCCTTTATCTGTCCTGTGCACTTAACTGGAATGAATGCTGCTGCTGGGCTCTGGGAGCTTGTCAGTGAAGTCAAAGGCATTTGTAATCTCTCCAGGTACGAATAGCACCCATGGGTGCCTGTCTCCCCCTATGAGGGGCTGCCCTATCGTCCCTCCCCACAGTGGGAGCAGCACAGAGCCACAGTGCTCTGTCTTTCCCACCCTTACTTATTCAACCCCTCGAGACATCCCTCATTGCCCAGGGCAGAGTGTTTTGGGCATCCAGCAACACCCACTTCTGTGTGTGGACATGTCCACCCTGACCCAGAACAAGCTCTTGAGATAACGAGATAGCTGGAGGCTGCCCTGGCCAGCCTCGATAACAAACCAACAGCTGGTCCCCTCTCCCCATAGTGACATTTCCCCATTTGATGTCCCTTGGCATCACAGAGAGCCGGGTGCTGGGCTCACCGGTGCTGCAGGTGGGTAAACTGAGGCAGCAGGGCAGGGGGCAGGTACCCGTCTTAGTAAGCTCTGCATCAGCGCAGCCAAGTGCTAATTAGCTACCATTAGCACATACTAATTAATCTAATTCCGATGACCCACAATTCCACAGTGTGAGAGTTGCTCCTCGCCCTCTGCCCACGCCATGGCCGGTGGCAGCAGGGAGGGGACAGACCAGGGAGCCACTGATGCCACTGCCAGTGCCACCCAGCAGACGTGTCCTCCCCGGGCTCAGCCCTGCACGATGGCAGCTCCCGCTCTCCCCTCCCCGGGCACAAGTCAGACCTGGCAGATCAGGCATTTCGGGTGCACTTAACCTGGCAACTTTTACTGCAGGAGAGCCCCAAGAGACCATCCCCTTGGCATCCCATCAGCTGTCCCTGACAAGCATCACACACAGGGGGCCGGGGGTGCTTGGGGGGCCGGGGGTGTTTGGGGGGCCGGGTGCTTTGTGCGGGGGCTATGGCAGCGAAAGGGTGGCTGTTAATCCGGCGGCAGCTGCGGGGCCTGGGCTTGCTTGTTCAAGGGATATGGCAGCTCGGTCAACAATCCCCCGGCCCGTTTCGGGGGGGATTAGCAGCCCCCCGGGGAGGTAAGGGGCCCACATGAATATTGGGCGGGTGGGAACACAGCTCTGCCGAAACAAAGCCAGCTGGGGAGGTGGCGAGGAGCGGGGACCGACTGTCTCAGGGCATCCCTGACGCAGGGGATGGGGCTTGGGGACCGTCCCTGTCCCCGTGCTGCTCTCACACCCCACAGTGCCGACAGGAGGGAGCTCTGGTTATCATCTGCGCCACCCTGGAGTGATAACCCCTGCCAGGGCGGATGGCAGCTCCCCACCACTCCCTTGACCCCCCCGTCCATCCCCATGTCCCACTGTCCCAAGCACCAGAGGGAGCTGGCATGGGAAGCACCCAAACATTAACACCTGGGAGCTCCCAGCAAATAAGGGCAAGTGTGTAATTAATCCTCGTTTGCCATGATGTGGCCAGCTGGGGTGAAATCCAGGCTGAAGGAGGTTGTGGGGCTATAAGGTCAGCACTGTCAGGAGGATAGTTGGGTTGCATGGGGATGTTCTTCAGGGGTTGTGGGGGCTTCCCTTGTCATTCTATGCAGATGCCCGCTTGGTCCCCTGAAACACCCCTGGGTTCACACCGGGAGGCTTCCCTTTCTGTCCAAGCAGCAGGTAGGAGTTGGTGGGAAAGGCAATTTGGGAGGAGTATTTGCCTTGGTGTTATCGTATCCCACATTTCCCACATGTTCAGCACCTCTCTATCCCCTCTGCACCCTGCTATGCCCCCTGGCGGGACCTGGCATGGGAACCCTTCAGCCTGCTTTTGCCCAATATTTGGGGTTACCAGTGTGTAAGGTCTTGGTGAGCAGCCCCACAGTTTTTGGTGTTTGCTGAGAAGCATAGAGCTGAGCCCCAGGGTTTTGTTTGCTCCTGGGCTTATCTTCTTGGGGAGCAGAGACCCTCCCTGGGGGGCTGTGGGGGGCCCCTGGGGTGCATGTGCATCCCTTGAGGCCATGAAGGCAGGAGAGACCAGGGTGTGCACCCAGGGAGGGGTCCCCAGTGGTGGTGGGGCTCGGGGAATGAGTGCCCACCTGGAGGGCTGTGTGTTGGGTGCATGTGTGGGTACGTATGTGCACATGTGTAGCTGGGTGCTACTGCAGGCACCCTGATCCCCGTGGGTGCTGAGCGGGGGCCGCTTTTCTGCTCCGTTAGCCATGGCTGTGCCGGCACATAATGACATGGTAATTGGGAGCGGGGCCCGGCCACACGCACTGCCTGGCTCGCCGGTCAGCCCTCAGCACACCTGGATTTGCTGCTGCCCAGGGGGATCCCACCATCTGCTCCCCTTGCCCACCCGGTGGAGCCCGGCATCCAGCCCCATCCGAACTCTGCCCTGGTGGCAATGTGGAGGGGAAGCCCCCGGCAGGCTGCGGTCACCTCCTCGCCTGGGAGCTGGGAAACCTGTCCTTCCCCGTGGTGTTTACATGGGTAAGAGGGGTTCCTCCACCGCTGCACATCGCATTTTCTGCTTGGTCACTTCCATCTGTGTCCCCGCATAATGATTTTTTCTGCTACATTAATTTAACACACTGCGGCGAGCCGAGGCGCTGAGACCCTGGGCTGCTTAATTGTGTCAAAGGAAAGGATCCCCGCTCCCGCTTTCATCGGCGGCTGGGGCTGCTGCGGGGTGGGTGTCCTGGTGGGGGGGTGGGAAGGGGTCTCGGGGTGGTCGTGGGATCTGGAGGGAGGTGGTGGTGGAAAGATGTGGGGTGTTGCAGGGCCTGTTGTGAGTCCTGCCCCCAATCCTGGGGCAGGCAGCGGGTCCTGGCTTGGAGCATGCATCAGGGGCTGTGGGGGTTGCTGGGGACCCTAAAACAGAGATCCTGGCACCATGGGGAATCCCATCTCATCCCTGTGAGTGCCGCAACCGGACGGTGGTGGCACGTCTCGGTGCCTGATGCGCTGCCTGGAGCCAGCTGGCCCCGCACCCCAGGACGGTGGGAGCCAGAGGGTTAAGTGCTGTGTTTGTGTTGGCTGAATGAGGTGGGAGCCGAACAAGGCCCCCACAAATGGAGGTGAAGGGCTGCCCAGACGGGATGTGACAGCCTGATTTCAGGGCTGTCAGCCCCAGCATAGTGGGCATTGAGCAGGGACATTCCTTCCCGATGCTCCCTGCTCCCCTGGCTCCCGCACAGGGGCCGCTGACAAAGGTGATGGGCAGCCCCTGCCCCACCATCTGGGGTACCATGGGGCATCTATGGGGCACTGCCAGGCCCAGGGCTGGGCCCTGTGCCCGGCTCTGTCCCCCAGGCACAGCGAGCTGCTCAGGGAGCACCCGGCTGGAGGGGGATGCTGGGAGCCCCCCTCGCTCTCCCCGCCAGCAGCCCCACCATAAGTGGCCTCCGGTATTTGCAAACATTGTGGTGAGGGGCTGGGAAGGTCTTGGCCCACCCCAGCGGGCGCCTTTGTGCTGCGCGGACCCCCAGGGGCTCATTTCCATCCTACTCGGGCGCTTGCCCTGCTCCTTTCAGCGCCTCCCAGCCTTGCTCCCTGCTCCGCCGGCGTGCCGGAGCGCGGCAGAAGCGATGCCAAGCACGCAGCTGTGCCCCATCCCGGCACCATTCCCGTCCCCGGGGTCACACCTGCATCACCAAGATGCTGTAATGTGTGAACTGCTGCCCTGTGGGGTGGTTGCTGATCTGTTCTGGCTCCTCCAAAGCCCACCGAGGGTCCCTGGGTCTGTGCATGCTTGCGCAGGCATGTGTGTGTGCTCGTGCACAGGCTGCCATGCTCACGTGTGCGTGCAGCTGAGCACGCACACCCTGCATGCACAGCTGCATGGATGCACCCACTCATGCACGCACACCCACCCATGGCTGACTCCAGCTGTGTACACCCACTCTGCCCCTGCAGCCCCCATTTTGCACCCCCGTGCACACTGCCTGTCTTCAGGCTCCCCAGTTCCTCCAGCTCCCCTCACCTCAGCTGAACAGGGTGCCCTGGGTTGGTAGGTGGCTCTGCCCAGCCCGGCACAGCCGGTCCCCACAGCACAGGGGGCCCTGGGCTCCCCACGTTTCCCTTCCTGTGTACCCAGGTGTGGGGTCACCTCATCCCCTCTGATGTATTTTGGGAGGCCACTGCAGCCACATGTCCCATTAAATCACAGGGACCCTTGGTGTGGCACAGCCAGCACTGAGGCAGCATCTGCCAGCTAGCGCTGGTGTTTTATGGCCCTGCTCAATGCCTGCTAAGCAATGCCAAGCCCAGTTTTATTTGCTTTTGGAGTTATAAAGGTGAATTAACCAAACTGTGCCGTTGCAACCGCTCTCTCCTGCTGCCAGGTGCAGGGTGGAGGGGACAACAGGACACAGTGCCTGTTCCTCACTGTGCCGGGAAGCGCCTGAGGGAGCTGGGGTTGCTCTTTTCTCGCACTTTTTGTGGCCGGTAAATCTCCTCGGGGGCCCCCGGTGGTGACCTCTTCCTGGGTGCAGCCGCTAAGCCCTTTGTAATAGGATTTTGTGGCAGAACCGGCAAATTAGGGGTGAAGTGAATGTGTTAAGCTGCTGGTTTCTTTCTGGCGGGTCCCCCCTCCCCAACCCACGCCAGCCAGAGCCCGAACAAAGGCAATGAGTTCCACTTTTATCTCTGGCCCTTAGAAGTAGGCACTGTACAGGGCTGTGTGTTGTGTCCCCTTCCAAAACAGGCTGGCTGGGACAGGGATGAGCAGAGCTTGGGGCTATGGGAAAGAAGCATGGGAGGAACTGGCTGTGAGCTGTGCTGATATATTGGCTGTAGGGGTGAATCTGGGGAAGTGGGACAAAAGGGCTCATCTCCAGGCTGGAGAGATGTGGCACCAAGGGGTCCCCCTGGCATGGGACCCCACTGAGCCACTTGGTATCCAAGCTGGGATGTGGCACTGGGAGAGCAGCTAGGATGGGGCAATGGCTGGAGCTGGCCATGGGGACAGTCCATGGGGACATGGTGGGAGGACACACCTCTGCTCCAGAGTTAATATTGTTCCAGTATAAGAAGCTCATTAACATCAGCAAATATGAGCCACAAATACTCATTAATTCCCTGCATCACTGGTGGCCTTGGGAGCCAGTGCAACCCCCTGACCAGCCGGGCACACTTCACCAGCTTTGTCCCCAGTGAGGGCAGTTGCGTGCTGGCTCTCCCTTGGTGGAGAACAGTGGGCAAACCCCAGCCTGGGACATTTCCCCTGGGCACGGCTGTTTTCCCCCAGGAGGTCTCCTTTCAGGGGTGCCCCGTGTCAGGGTGATGGCTGATCCCCTGCGATTTCAGTGTCTGCAGGCAGGAGAGGAACACCCTGGAGCTGGGGAGGGCAGGTGCCACTTTAGCACCCCAAAACCTAAATGCACCTGCACCCTAAATGCAGGCAGGGAGCAGACAGGGGACAGCGTGCTGCCCCCAGGGCCCCCGTAAAGGCCCGATTTATTGCTGTCTCCTGAAGGATGCCATTAAGGGAGCGGCCGGAGTTGGGAGCACAGCTGCTGGAGCAGATCAGCCCCTGATTAATGCTGGGCAACTTGTTATATTGTCAGATAATTATCCCCAAACTGTATGACTTTTCTACTAAGTGGCAGAGCTTAATTGAGTTTTTAATTACACTGCCATCACTGCACCCCTCCACGCAGGAGGCAGGGATGCCAAGACCCGAGCAGGAGACGGGTAGGGGGCCCGGGACATGCAGAGGGCATGATGGGGGCATCCCACCCTGACAGAGCCACCCAGGTGTAGCATCCCCAAGCTGTGGGTGCTGTCGGCAGCAAAGTTTTGGGGTGACCCCTGTCACTGCTCCCTGAGTGGGCAGGCACAGCGGGTGCAGGAAAAGGGGGGTGAGGCAGGGTGCTCCCCCTGATCGCTGCGGGTTTTGAGGTCTCATCATCCCCTGTGGCCCCCCCCGCCCCCATTCAGCTGGGGGCAGCCCGCGGTCTGGCTTCCCCTCGCAGGCAGGGCTGGGGTCAGGGGTCAATGCATTTAAAATTCCTCCTCACTCTTAAACGCCAGGGAGCAGCCGGGGGGGCAGCGGCTGTGTGGAGAGCACCCGCCGGCACCCCGGGCAGGCAGCACACGTGTGCGGGCGGGAGTGGGCGTCTGTGTGCCTGTGTGTGTGCCTGTGTGTGTGTGTCCATGCGCATTCATGTGTGTGCACTTGCCGGGTGCGTGTATGTGAACGAGCGACTGCACGTGTGTGTTCATGTGTGTGTGAGTGTGCAGCATGCACATACGTGTGCATGCCTAGGGATTCATGTGTGTGCACTCGCAGGGGCTGCTTGTGTGCAAGTGCACGAGTGTCTATGTGTGCATGCTTACATGTTTGCTGATGTGTATGTCTGCATGTGTTTGTGTACATGTATGCATATGTGCACATGTGTGCAAACACAGAGGTATGTGCACGCGTGTGAGCCTCTGTGTGTGCGTCTGAGCACAGGGAGGAGCACGTGTGTTTGTGTGAGAGGGAATGTCAGTGCTGAGTGGAGGGGTGTGTGTGTGAGTGTCTGCGTGTGCAAAAGTGCATGCATGGCTTCACACCTCTGTGGGGTGCAGGGATGTCCCTGTGCACCCACCCAGCCAGCCCTGGCACCTGGGTCCTGGCTCTGCCCTCCCACCCCATCGATTCTGGACCTCACAGGGAGCCTCCTCTGGGTGACGCCTGCATAGGGGGTGGCAGTGGGGACAGGACCCTCCAGGGCTTCAGGTGCAGAAGGCACCTGGGGATCACAGCAGCCCCTCTCCCTCATCCCCCCACCCCAGGACAGTGATGCTCCCAGCGCTGTGAGAGGGGCACAGCCCAGGACCCCTGGCTCTGCTGGAGCACCAGACCCCCATGGGGCTCAGCTCTCTGCCCCCAGGATCGCGGGGCAGCCCGGGCTGTTCCTGCCAGAGTCGGGGCGCTGCACCAGGCAGCCCCCATGCCCCAGCCCTCCCCACTGACCGGACACTGGGCAGCGCCAGAGGAAATCCAGGCGTTATCGGATGACCGGCTGCAGCCCCTGCCTCAGCCACGGCCTCTGGCCTGAAATTTCCTGGCGTGGCCAGCACAGCAGCATTACCTTGGGCTTTCTCTTCTCCACCAAGGAGCAGGGCAAGCTGGCAGGAGATGCAGCTTCCCCCTGACCAGGGGCAAGAAAATAGGCTGGATCAGGGGCCCTAGGTCTGCATTGTGCCAGTGAAGAGGAAGAAACAAGAGTTTTGGTGGCAAAGGAGCCAGCCCCACGCCCTGCCTTGGTGCTCATGGGGTGCATGGACCGTGGGAAGCATCAGGGTGAGCATCAGGGCTCAGGGGGGAATAAGGCCCCTGAAACACATCCTGAATCCCCCCAACAGCCCCCTCTCCAGGCCCTCTTATCTTTGTGGCAGCCGGATGGGTTCTCACCAGACAGAGGCTGAAATTTCAAGGAAAAAATGTAAATAAAGGTCCCTGTCCCGCCTGTCCCCCTTATCTCAGGAATCCGGAGCGCGCCAGCCCCTTCTCAGAGCTGTTTCATCCCAGCCATCACTGCTGGCCGTGGACCAAACCAGTGATGAGGGGGATGGAGGGAGGCTGCACCTCAGACCCCACTGGGAGCCCTGAGATTGAGGGAACTATGTCATGTTATGGGGGGCCAGCTCCCTGCCCCAGCATGCTGCAGATCATTAGTATGGGCAGGGGGCTCGGTGACCTCGACTTCACCATGTACTACCCAGCCAAAGGGACGGCAGAACATGGACCCTTTTGTGTCCCCGTCACCCACTTGGTGTCCCTGAGCAGTGGGGTGGGGGCTCAGCCACTTCCCCTGCCTGCTCTGAGATCAGCTGCTAATGATGTCTCCCAACCTGCTTGCAAAGAGCGTAAATTATTCAGCTCCTCATCAAGGCAATTAAATTAACTCGTCATTGCGGGCCATGAATATTTCAGGGGGGCAGGGGCCCGGGGGCTGTGGGGGTGCAGCAGGGCTGGGGCCAAGCCCTGTCCCAGGAGGTGCAGTGAGCATGTCTGTTCTCAGCCCGCAGGGGCTGGAGGGGGCAGAAAGGGTTGGGGGTCTCTGGGCAGGGGGTTTGCAGACGGGTGTCCTGTGCCCAGCCCTGCTGTCACCCTGTCTGTCCGGGTTATTTCCGCCGGCTGCTGACAGAGACCAGGTGCCAGGCAGACTCTGTGCAGCCCCCTCCCAGCCCTGCTCCCCAAGTACCTTCTGCACCCTGCACCACCCTCCTTTTTATTCTGTGGGGGGACCTGGGGGTTGGTGGCGCTGCAAGGAGCTGTGTCCACCCCAGGGACCCTGCATCCCCCCTGCCCTCCCCTTGCCCCAGGCTGGGCCAGCTCCTGTCCGCCGCCCTCCCCAGGGCCTGCAGGGTGTCTGTCAGGATTTCTCTTCCCTTTCTTCCTCGTGCTGAACAATTAATAATTTATCCCATAATAAAAGAGGAAACGGTTAATGAGATGAAAACAAGCCAGAAACATCTGCTGGGGCTGCTTTCATCGCCTCCCCAGGCTGACTGCGCAGGAAGCGGTGGTGGGAGGGGACCGGGGGTGCCGGGGGGGCCACAGCAGCAGGAGGCTGTCCCTCACACCCAGCTTTCCTCACTACGGCCCCCTCCTTCTCAGGGACCCGCTGGCCACTGTGGCCCAGCGCCCTTTCTCCATTGCACCACCAAAGCCTCTCTGAGACCTGCCAGGCTCATGAATGGTGGTGATGGTCCTAACGTGGGGAGGTCACCCTGAAACAAGCAGCAAAGCCTGTTGGCCTGGTGCTGCCCAGTATCCCTAGAGATGTGCTTGGCTGCTGGAGGGGGACAGGGCTGTCCCCTCTGTCCTTTCCATCTCCAGCCCCCATACCCAGCTGTTTCTCATTGCTGGCAATCTGATCTTCAGCAAGCAAGGTTGCCCCAGGGGTCTTATGCTATCGAGGTGGCAACATGATCCCAAACCCTCCTGAGGTGCTGAGGGGGGGGACACGGGGACCAGGCATGGCACCCTGACAGCAAAGTGGGCTGCAGGATGGTCCTTCTGGCTTGGTGCTTTGCTGAGATTTATGGGTTTATTTCCATGGTGGCTTTGCAGTCCCTGTGGCATGCAAGGTGAGGTGTGAGGGGATGTGGGTGAGATGCGGGTGGGGATGCAGGGTGCTGGGAATGGGGGGGGCAGGGAGAGGGGGCACAAGGAATGGGAAAGGGATGGGCAGTGAAAGGGAAGGGGAAGGCAGCAACACCCAGAGGCTACTGACGTGTGGCCAAGACCCAGGCTGGAGGGAAGAACCTGCCCAGCCCAGCCCGCCACTGGCTTGGCCACGAGAAGGGACCAGCGGGACCCCAACAAGGCACCCTGGGCTGGCAGAGGGGGGCAGGCTGGGGTGCTGCAGGGACAGGGGTGAAGAGGGGGTTTGGGCAGAGGGGAGCGGGGTCTGGGCAGGATGCTGCCGCCCACCTCTGCTTCCAATTTAGCTGATCCTTGCCCCAATCCCTGCAGCTCCCTAATCTGTTTGTCTTCCAAAGCGGTTAAATTAATTCGGAGCTCGGCAAAATCTCCCAGCTCTAATCTCAGCCCGCCCTGTGGCTCGGATGGGTTCAGCTCCGTGGGTTTGGCTGGGACACGGCAGGCAGCTGCCGGACACTGCCAGTCCCCACATGGAGCCCTCTGCCACCTCAGAGGAACGAGGACCTGCTCCTGCAGGCTTTCAGCCCCGTCTCCAGCAGCCCCCAGGATCCCTCTCAGGGCTGGGTGCCGCTAAGGGCCATCATGGGGACAGGCGGGTGTGATGACAGACAGGGAGATGGCCTGTCCTTCCGCCAGCCCGGCTGGGCACCCGCTCCTGCTCTGAGAGGTGTCGCAGAAAAACCAACATCAGCATCAGCCCAGAAGAATTTGGCTGCCCTGGCCCATCCAGCTGGGGATAGGGGTCTCTGCCATGCACCGCCACAGCCTTGAGCAGGGCAGCTGGGGGTGTTACAAGCCCCATTCCTTGTTGTACCCCTTCCCAGGGCTGGGAGCAGCCCCAGGGCACAGCTGCAGCCTCTGCTCCCTGCAGGCACGTGCCTCTCCGTTCCCCAAGTACAGAGAACAGGCAGCTCATGACACTGGTGACACTGCCTGTGCCAGGCAGGAGCAGCCATCAAGATTATTTCCCCAGGAGCTCATTTTTTCTTCCAGGGCACCAGCATTGAGGGAAGAAGCTAATCCCCTCCCAGGGACCCTGGGTTTTCTGGCATGGCTGTGGGCCCACAACCCCTTGGTCCCCTCTGTCCCTCACCCCGCAGGATGTGGCCAGTTGTCCCTGGGGTGCAAGTGGCAGGCGGTGACAGGGAAGCTGTTGAGACATGGTCACACGCTCCCAGTCGCCCCTGTGCTGGGGACCCTGGCATCCTGCTCCCCTTCCCCCACCACACCACCCTCCATCATCTCCTCATTCCCAGTCTGGGTAATTGGTGGCCTGGTGACAGACGGGCTCATTAACAGCTTAATTTCATCTTCATCTCTTCCTGTGCAACCCCCAGCCCAGGTGGGGACCAACCCAGCAGGACTCAGGGATGGACATCCTGAGGCCACCATGCCCCATTGCTGTACCCCATGAGGGCACCCATGGAACCGTCTGGACAGCACACGTGCACACACCACGAGGCAGCACTACCCTGGCAACCCCACGTGGCCTTGGTTCCCCAAAGCTGGGGTGCATGGGGGGACCCTCCATCTTTGGGCATGGGGATGATGCCATCCTGCCCCTCACCCCCCTGCCTGCAGTGATGCCACCTTGGCAGGTGCCCACAGGTGCCAGCAGGTGCCCACCCTCCCAGCCTCACCCTGCCCGTGTTTGCTCCCATAACGGTGGCGGTGTTTCGGCTCCTTTGTGCCGGCAGATAACAGGGGCTGCCGCCGCCTCTGAAGCACCGGCAGCCCAGGCACGGCTGCCACCTCGCAGCCCAAACCGGGCAGTGGGCAGGGGTGCAGGCAGGGTGTGATCAAGGGGTGCAGGCAGGGAGGCAGGCCCAGGTGTGGGTGCAAGTGAGGGGTACGGGTTGGAATGCAGGCAGGATGCGTAGTGGTGGTACAGGCAGGGTGGCAAGCACAGGGTGCAGGCAGGGATGCAGGTAGGATTCCCAGCCCCACTGCTCCTCTGATTTGCAACCCAGGAGCTCATTCACAGTTCGCCCTTGCCCGGGCAGTACCCCAAATCACATCCCCAGTCCCCCTCCTCTGCAAAGGCAGCCGGAGGCAGCCCACAAACGGCTGCTGTCGGTCCCACAAAGGCTGCCCTGCCGGATGGAGCCCTGGCCGCCATTCAAAGGCGCGCTTGTGTTGTATAATTTATCGGCAGGAGATAACAGCCAAGCGGCTAACGAGGCGGGAGGGCTGCACCCCCACTCTGGGGAGCCAGGCACCATGGGAACAGGGGCTGCCACACCAGGGCCATGGGCACCTCCCCGGCCATGGGGACTGGGGAATGCCCCAGTTCGTCCCATTTTGCACAGGGATGTTTTGGGGGTGCCCCAAGGCAGGGGCAGAGATGGGGCCAACCTGCCTCAGCCATCCCAATGCACAGAGACCCTGAGGGCTGTGACACAACCTGGGTTCAGGTTTTGGGGGGCTCTTCACCCCCAGGGACTCATGGCTTGAGTGCCCCCCCAGCCCAGCATGGATGGGGGCAGTGGGCACAGGAGCTCTGGGGTAGGGAAAGGCTGGCGCCGAATCTGGTGAGGGTTTGTTTAATTCCAGATAACGAGGAGATGCCAGGCACCTGGCTGGCAAACGGTTGCTCCCCAGGCAATGGAACCCGCTGGCACGCACCGCGGCACCGTCTGCTTGCCCTCCAGCAGCACAGCGCTGGCATCAGCTGGGTACATGGGTCCCTCTGGCCACCCACACTCCTGTGGCATGGAACGGCACATCATGGTATGGATGGCAGAGCATGGCACGGGGTCAGCAAGGCAGCAGGCACATGGGCAGAGCCAGGGCAGATGGGGATGCAGTGCATGGAAAAGCAGGGTGCTCCATCCGTTGTCAATACTGGAAGGATTTACACTAGGGTCAGCTCCCCCCAGCCAATTTTGCCTGCCCAGGCTGCCTTGGAGTGGGGCCGAGGAGGGGGCTTGGCACTGTGGCCATGCCACACAGCCAGCCCCCAAGGGACTTGGGGCCATGCCAGGCTCCTGCCGCCACCCCGGCCCTGTGGCATCTGGGAGCACTTGGAAATCTGCCCCCCTGCCCTCCACCAGCTGGCCCCACAGGTGGCTGTGTGCCCATGACCCCCACGTGGGGACATGCCCGCCTGTGCTCAGGGTCGGGGCACAGATGTGCCCCGATCCCACAAGGGCAGGGAGACAGACGGTGCGGATGGCTGGCAGGGACTTCGGGCAGCAGCATCCCTGGGGGGTGGCCTTGCCAGCTGGTGAGCACGGCCCTGCCTGCCTGCTAGGCTGCATCAAGTGTGTCAGGTCTCAGCAGGGGCAGCCAGGTGGGATAAACCCAGGGTGAGCCCTTTGTGTCACCCCGCAGTGACCCTGAGGGTGCCCAAGCAGGGGGCACAGCTGTGCCAGGGCCCCTAGCCTGAATCACGCTGGGCTCCTGGCAGGTACCCCTGAGCACAGCTGGGGCTGGCACATGGGCCCCTCTCCAAAATACAGCCCTTGGCTCTGAGCTGCCCTGCCCTGGCCGGCTGTCCCCCACCTGATGGGTCACATCCCTCCTTGATGGCACCCTGGGGGTCCTGAAAGGGGCAACTGGTCAGACTGGTGAGTCTGGCTGGGTTTTGGGGATCCCCTCCAGCACACTCCGAAGGTGCTCGGCCATGCTCGGTGTGTTGCTGCCACCCCATGGCAATGTGCACAGTCTCGGGTACCTCCCAGAGCCTCCCACGCATGGGTGGCCAGGCCCACCACGACCCAGCCTCACACCACCCCACAGAGGGTAGGGGCACCCTGGGGTGCAGGATGCCAGGGAGGGCACAGGAACCTCGTGGGGGATCCACACCCCACATCTTGCACCGTGGTGGGGGGCCTGGGCATGACCCCGCAATCTGGCAGGGACGTTTGTGTCCCCCCCACCAGCCTGGGTGGGCAGAGCAGGGAAGGACTGCAGGGCTGAGAGGGGGTCACCCACCCAGACAATGGTTAGAAGGAGACGAGGTTATGTCCCAACGCATTAAGGCTGTCCCTGCTGAGTGCCACCACTGCAGAGTGACCTCACCATGAACTGCCCATGCAACCACCCCCATGGGCCATCAGCATCCCTTGTGACACCAGCGTCCCCTCTGCATGTCAGCATGCTGTTCATCCCACTGCCTGAGCCATTGGGATGCACTGACACCGTGTCACGGAGGGGACACACCACGGGGAGGTCACACACGGGGGAGTCTGGGTACCACAGACATCTTGTGATGGACATCCCAGCACAGCTGCCGGGGGCACCTTGGCTCCAGGTCTCATCCCAAGCCACATCCCAGAGATGTCCGGCTCATGGGCTATGTCCCCACACAGCCACCTCACTGCAGGCACCGGGGCCATGCACGGGGACCTGAATCCCATAGATGACCCCACTCATGGCCTTGGAGTCCCCAGCGAGCTGCTGGCATGTGCCGCACCCACGGTGCTGTACCACCCGCCTTCCCTGGTCCCCGTCACACCAGGGCACCTGCCCCTGCCACCCACCATTGTGCCAGCCACTTATGGCCACATCTGGGTGGGGACGCCCTGCCCAAATGGGGGGCAGAGTCTCCACTGCTGCGTCTTGCCTGAGCCAGGGAAAAATCAGTTCAGGGAGGCTGGCAGTGGCATCTGGGGGCTGGGGGGGACGGGGCTGAACTCCTGACCCCACACCAGCAGCTCCCTCCCAGATGCCAGGCGTGCAGGCACCCTGCGGCGCCCAACACGTGAGCCGCCCCTGGCCCTGCCGCACCCCCCCGCTCCCCTCACGGTTCATCGGCAGGCCACGGGTGACGGCTGTCACCCGTCACACGCGGCTGGCGTGGGAGGGGGAAGGAGGCGGCGGGGACTGCAGCCCCTCAACCCCATCGCCGGCTGAGTCTGCGCAACTCATGACACGGGTGCCCAGGTGCGGCCGTGGGGGCCGAGCCCCGCGCTCTGTCCCATGCCTCGAGCGGCGGGACGGGGCTGCGAGGCCTCGGTGGGGCAGCTCAGACCTCCCCACCGGGGGCCGCTGGCAGAGGCGGCTCCGGGCCGGGGCCTGCCCGTGGCCGTGGGTGCCGCCGTGGCGTGCGCGGCTCCGCGCGGTGCCATCTGCGGCCTCGCAGCTCCCCCTGCTGTCATCCGGCCGGGACAAGGCCAGACCCCCTCTCGGCACAGGTATCCCAGGAGGGGTCCAAGCGCATGAGGTCCCCACGGTAACCGGCTCTGCGGCACCCTCTGGGGCCAGCCCATGGCAGCGCGGCCACGGCAGGGACGGTGGCAGCCCCCATTGCTGGGCACTCCCCACTGCAATGCATCCCTATTGCATACCACCCCCCACTGCAATGCATCCCTATTGCATATCACCCCCCACTGCAATGCACCCCCACCGCAATACTCCCTCGCTGCAATGGGGACATTGCATTGCCCCCCATTGCAATACAGCCCCCATTGTCATGCCCTTCTACTGCAGTGCGCCCCCATCTCACTGCAATGCCCCCCCTTCTCACTGCAATGCCCCTCCTTCTCACTGCCTCCCTTTACAATGGCCCCACCGCGATCGCCGCGCCCCCCAGCCGCAGTGTCCCCGCCAATCCCGACTCCGGGGGTGCACGCCCATTGACCCCGCTGGGAACCCGCCGCCGTCGGGATCCTCGGCACTGCACAGAGCGGCGCCACGGTGGGGAAACGGGACCGGCGGGCACTAGGGCCGCGCACACACCCGCCGGTCGCAGTGCGCAGGCGCCCTGCCCATCCTGAGGCTATTTCCGCCCGCCGGCGGGTAGGGCGCTCTGCCCGGAGTCAGCGCGGCGGAAGTGAGGGCGCGTTCATCGTCGCGCGGGCCGCGGAGGCGCCGCCATGGCCGGGATCCTGTTCGAGGACATCTTCGACGTGAAGGACATCGACCCCGAGGGGAAGAAGTTTGATCGCGGTGAGTGGGGCCGCCGCTCCGCCCCGGGCCTGCGCCGCTGCCGTCCCGCGGGTCCTGTGCCCTCCCACCTCCCGGCGTGAGCCCCCGTCCGTCCGCGTCCTCGCTCCGCCCTTCCCGCCGGCGGGGGCCCCTATGTCCCGTCTCCTCGCCGCCGTCTGGCACTGACCCCCGTGGTGCACACTGCTCCCCGAGCCCGGGCATGTGCCCACGGCCCCGGTGCGCCCCGTCTCCCCCCGCCGTGTCCCCTCCCTCCCCACACACACCGCGGTCTGCTCCCGGACTCTGGCAGACGCCCCCGAGCCCTGTGCACCCCTTCCCTGGGACCCTGCTCTGCCCAGCTCTGCTTTTCCTGACTCTGGTGCTCTCCCCAGTGTCCCGCCTGCACTGTGAGAGCGAGTCCTTCAAGATGGACCTTATCCTGGATGTGAACATCCAGATCTACCCCGTGGACCTCGGTAAGACATGGGTCTACTAGGCCAAAATGGGCCGGGATGAGGCAAGGTTAGAGAGGCATGTACTGGTACTCAAAGGAGACCAAATTTGCTGCAAACAAGCAATGTGCTTTCTCAGACTTTCTTGAGGCCCCTCTGCTGTCCCCAGGTCACAGTGGGTGTGTGGTGCTGCATGTTCTTGCTGTGCTGGGGCTGAGCTGGGTTCTGTTTTGCCTTACTGTGAGATTTGTTTGGGGTCATCTCTGGCCCATTCCCCAGAGGTGCTGGCTGGTGAAACTGCCTCAGCTGGTGGCAAATGAGCCTTAAGGAGACCTTTTGAACTGAGCTTCTGTGGCTAAATATACTAAATGGGTGGAAAATAGAGTCTTATCACAAACAAAGTGCAGAAGGACTGGAACTAGTGTTACAGTGGCTCATGTACCTGCCCAGGGTCCTCTGGGACTCTCCCCATGAATCTCTTGCTATGTTCTATGGTGGTGTGGTGGATCACGTCTCCTCTATGGTGGTGACCAATGTGTGTGGGGAGCAGGGAGACAGAGGATCCAGTGAGATCTTTTCCTTGTTCCCCACAATTCTGTTACAGGACTGAAGGCAAGAACAGGGCTTTGTGCTAAACCCACCAGGGTGGCTCCTTGCCACCACCCCAAGATCCGCTGTGGCTCCCGCTGCTCTGTGTGCCTCCCTCACCTTCTCACCCATCCTCTGTCCTCTCCTCAGGGGACAAATTCCGCCTGGTCATTGCCAGCACCTTGTACGAAGACGGCACCCTGGATGATGGCGAGTATAACCCCACGGACGACCGGCCCTCCAGGTATGGGGCTCCAGCCTGGGGCCCTGTGGGGGTGGATGAGGGAAAGGGTGAAGTACTGAGAGGCACACTCTGGTTTGACTCTTCTCTGAGCTCCCACCATCCCATTGCAGGGCAGACCAGTTCGAGTACGTGATGTATGGGAAGGTGTACAGGATCGAAGGGGATGAGACCTCCACGGAGGCAGCCACACGCCTGTGAGTGTCTGTTGGCAGGAGGGGGACACGGTGCCTGGGGTGGTGTGGGGGAGGCACCAGCGTTCCAGCACGGGTCTTCCATGGAATTCCCCCCTCTCACTGCTCCTCTCCTCCCACCCCAGCTCTGCCTATGTGTCCTATGGGGGGCTGCTCATGCGGCTGCAGGGAGATGCGAACAACCTGCATGGGTTTGAAGTGGACTCTCGAGTTTACCTGCTGATGAAGAAGCTGGCCTTCTAGGAGACCTCCTGCCTCCATGGGCTGCCCCAGAGATGTTCTGCTGGCGAGCAAACAGGAGCCCTCTGACCCAAAATCCTGCCCCAGCACCTGTACTGCCTGGCCCCTCTGGGGCTGGGGGAGGAAGGGTTGCTCCCCATCATCATCCCTGCCTCTTCTGACTCCTGCTGGGATCCACAGCTCCCTCCTGCATGGAGAGAGGTACCTGACGGCCAAGTGGACACTGCTGAGTGCTTTGCGCTCCTGCCTTCTGGATGTCTCTTCCCACCTCTGCCTTCCTGTGCTTCAAAGCAGGCTCAGCCCTGGCGCTGGACTGGGACAGCTGCCTGTCTGCCTTGGGACTGGGGACTGCTTCCTAAGGAGCTACCTGGGGCAAGCCAGGCTTGTTTTTGATTAAACTAGGATGTATTTTCTAGATCTGGCTCTGCTGCCTGAGAGGTGAGGCTGGCAGGGGGCGGGCACGCCTGTGTGGGAGTAAAGGGGGGCCCACACCACTTTCCCAAAGGACTGGCAGTCCAAACCTGCCCCAGGCTCTTCTCTGCCAACCCACCGAGCACCGTGCAGACGCAAGGGGTGGTAGCTCACATTCCAGGTGTGGTCCAGTGGCAGAACTTGGTGGCCCTGCAGAGCTGGCAGCCACCGCTGGAGGGAGCTGGGTACTGGGGAGAGACACACAGCCAGTTCCTGAGGGGCTGCCTCTTGCTGAGGCACCTAGGGCTGTACAGTCCCAGGGACAAAAAGGAGAACATGAACAACCCTTTAGAAAAATATCTCTTTAATTGTAAAGCATTCACAGTAGAGGTGCCTGCCTGGGTGGGAGCAGGATCTGTACCCACCGGCACACAGGTGTGCTGCTGTCTACCTCTGTGGGCCATGTGGTTGCTGAAGGTTTGAGGAGCAGGAACCAATCCTTTCCCTGTGGACTTCTTCCTAGATGCCCAGAGTACAGCTCAGTGTCCAGCAGGATTGCTCTGACGTGGGATCAGGGTTGTGAGCCCTGTGTGCAGCCTTGCTGAGGGTCTCTGACACCCTCCTGGCCTTGCTGGCACAAGTCCTTGGCCAGGTCATGGAAGAAGAAGCGCAGCTTGCCCTGCACCAGCTGCCGATAGGTGAGGAAGATGCTGGTGATGTGGGTCTGCTCCATGGAGCGTGGGGAGCAGCTTGGCTCCCAGGGTCCTGCCTAGGGGTGAGAGTGGGACAAGAGGGGTGACAAATGCTGTTGTAGCCAGTCCATTGGAGCTGGCACCTGTGCCAGGGTGGTCTGACTCATGTGGGGAGGTCTCACCTCCCAGCTGAAGGTCTGCAGGAGCAGGAGAAAGGAGTTGGCATGTCGGTAAAGCTGTCTCAGCTGCCTGGCCCCACACTCCTGGGTTACCTGACCCTGGGCCCCTGCCACGGCCCCCACCAGCAGTGCCAGGTCACACAGGATCTCCCGCTGCTTGGTCTCGTTCTGGGGGAACAGGCAGTGAGCAGGGTAGCCCCTGACTCAACTCATTCATCTGCCCACCCTGGATGGGGTTCCTCCACCCCCCTGTGCCACCATGTGTACACACAGGCATCATTTGGCATTTCTGGTGCCTGTGCCAACCCGGGGGTTCTTTCTCCAGCCCAATGGGCACCCCAGTGCCAGCACTGTCCTCCCAGCACCTCTCACCGATTTGGATTTCCACTGCTGGAGGCTGAAGTCCACCAAGGGCAGCACCATGGGGCAGCTGAGTGTGGGCAGCACCTGGCACTGACCCTGCAGGGGGAAGAGATGCTGAGGTGAGATAACAGGAGCCATTCCTAGTCTTGTGTTTTTCGGCAGGGGGCGGGGGGGTGCATCCTCACTGCTCTCTTCTCCATGTCCTTGGCCTCCCCGATGTACTTCTGGATGAGCCTGTTGTCACAGACCAGCCGCGTTGGGCTAGCACAGCCATCTTCCATGTGCAGGAGGAAGGATGTGAGGAGGAGCAGCCCTGGGGAGACAGGGTTACCTTGGGCACCCCTCCCTGGGCAGCTTCAGCCCAAGGCTGTGACAACCTCTCAACCCAGCCTGATAGTGGCCCTGTGGTGGAGGTGCAGGGGGAGGTCTAGGGGTTGCCGAGGAGGGCCTGGCGCTGCCCTCGGGTCAGTCAGTGCGGGGGCCTGGTGCTTCCTGGGGAGACACAGGGCTTCCCTGCTGGTGTGTGCCGAGGGGATGCACATCTGTGTTGGTGCAAGGTTTTTTGGCTTTGCTGCAGGCGGGAAGCAGATCTGGGAACAGCCCTCCCCGTCAGTGCCAGGAACAGCGCTGGGTGTCACGTGCACTCTGGGGAATCCTGCCTGCAGCATCCCGCAGCGGATGTCAGCTCCTCACCGCAGCTCCGGCCAAGGGCTTGCCTGCTGGCACTGCCTTCCCCAGCGCTGCCAGCACACTGCTGACCCGGGCACCTCTTAGCTGCTGTGCCTGATGCCTGCCCCTCCTGGCAGCAGGCATCTATTCTCTAAAGGCCCTCTGTGCTTCCACCTGCCGCACTGCCCACCTTGCCACTACACCTGTCCCCAAAAACCCTTGGCGCAACCTGTTTCCCTATGATAGGCATGGAGAGATGCTCAGGCACCACTAGCGGCCAGGTCATACCAAATTAGAACCACCCTTAGTGTTTGCTGCCCACCTGTGGGGTTCGTTTTTGGGATGCCCAGGCTGGGGATGCTCTGACTGTGCAGACACGGCATTTGCGGCCAATGCAGTGCCTTGTCCTGCTCGCTCCCGTCCCCCCTTTTAGCCACACACTCACTGTTCAGCTCCATGCTCAGCTGGGGGCTTCGGCCCTGCATCTTCCACCCTGGGGCCAGCGGCTGCTCCCCAGCCCCCTTTCCCCTTCCATGGGGGGTGGCGGTGGTGCGGGCTCCCCGCCAGCCGCCCAGCCGGGACGGAGGGCCAGGAGTGCCCCTGGGGCGGCACGGCGCAGCTCTCCGGCTCCGGCCTGGCCGCCCAGCGAGGCCGCGCGATTTCCTGTTGTGTCGCCACTGACCTTCGAGCAAAATCGCAGCGGGGGCCCCGTGCCCGGGGGACGGCTTCCTGCCTCCGGCCGCTTCCTCCCTTGGCTCGGGGCGCGGGAAGGGCGTCCCTGGGCGCCTCACCTGCCCCTGGCCTGAGCGCTTGGCTGCGGGGCCTCAGTAGTTAGCACCTCAGCTGTGCCTGTCCGCGGGGCAAAGGTGGCCCTGGTACCTGCTGGAGAGATGGCATCAGTGACCCTGCACTGGACAGCCCTGGGGCCACGAGCCCTGATGGGATCCTGCTCCTGGCTTTGGCAGTCAGGCATGAAGGCCACCAAAAACCCTCACACAGAGGTGGGTTGCAACCCTAGTGACCTTCGCTCAGAGGTGGACCCCAAACCCTGCTGACCCTTACTCAGAGGGGGGGTTCAACCCTGGTGACCCTCACCCAGAAATGCACCCAACCTTTCATCACATTCATCCAGAGATGGACCCCATCCCCTTGACCTTCACCCAGAGGTGGACCCCAAACCCTGTTGATGCTCACACAGAGGTGGGCTTCAGCCCTCGTGACCTTCATCCAGAGGTGGACCCCATCCCTGGTCACCTTCACCCAGAAGTGGATCTCATCCTTGACCTTCACCCAGAAATTGACCCAGAACCCTGGTGACCATCACCCAGAGTGCGACCCTGTCCCTGATGAACCTCACTCAGAGGTAAGCCCCAACCCCAGTGATCCTTGCCCAGAGGTGGGCTCCAACCCCTGCCTCTGCCACCCAGCAGTGACTCAGGAGGGTGGAGATCCCTGGCAGGGTTGTGGTGTGTGGAGACCCCTCTGAGCTGGTGATGGAGCATGGGGATCTGGCTGGCATGTGGTCCCTGGGGCTGTTTCACCAGAGGTATTGGTTGTGGGGACAGGTGAAGCACCCATGGACACCCCTCCCTTGGTTGGAGAAGCACCAGTGGTCTTCCCAGTGCCAGACTTTGTCACAGCCATGACCCACATCCCCACTCAGGGCACTCTGACCTGTGCATGTGCACGTGTGTTTGTGTGGCACACATGTACACACATCCCATGTGCACCCTCAGACCTACATGTGTACACACACACACTTCCCTCAGCACATGTCGGGCTCCCTGCACAGATAACCCCCGTGGCCAAGCACCCACACACATGCTTCCTTTTGAGGGAGATTCCCCCTTTTGAGGGGGATACCCCCATCCCACGTCCCCTTGTTCCCACTCTCCCCACAGCCCACACTTCCTCCTCACACCCCTGCTCTCGCCTGCTCCCACCCCTGTTCCTGCGGCTGGCAGTTCCCGGCAGCGCCTGGCCGGGTGACAACAGGCAGAGTAAACACCTCAGCCCTGCTCTGCCTGCCCCATGCCTCACTCAGCCCCCCCGTAGCCCACCTTGCAGGTCGTGGGGTTGCCTGGACAGGGGGTCCAGTGAGTGCTGCGGCTCCAGAGACGAGGCTGGGAACTCGGCTTGCAGCAGCTGGAGCCCTGAATACTGGGGTCAAACACCGCCGGGCTTCCCACACGTGGCCATGTCCTGTCTCTGCGGACGTGACAAGCTGCAAACGCAGCCGTCAGCACCCTCAGCCCCTTGGCCAGCGCTGGCCCTGCTCCTACTGGCCACACATCAATACCGAATGTCCCTCCACCGTGCTTGGGTCCCTGTCCCTCCCTGAGTGCTAAACCCTTCAAGATGCCAGGCTGGAAAGCTACGATCCCCTGTGCTCCCTGCTTGCCTTTGTAATTAGGCAAACGAACTCACCAGGGAAAAGCAGAGGGCAGCTGGAAACTGGCGGTCTACTGGACCCCAGTGGGTACCAGGGCACCCAAGGTGCCCGCAATAGTCCCTTTGCCCCAAAATGCACCTTTCCAGCCACGCCAGAAGATGGTGGGCAGTGGGACCCCCCCTGCCTATGGGCAGGCTAGGATTCTGCTGGGGAGGGCAACGCTGGCATTTGCTGCTCATGCCATGGGGGCAGAGGGGGATGTGGGGGTCAGCCCCTGCTGCTGACCCACCATGTTTCCCCCAGCCCAAATCCAGTGGTGCTGCGTGCTGTGGATGGAGCGGGAGTGGGGCAGTGGGTGGGGCTCAGGGACCCCAGAGGGGCCTAGGGGCTCCGGCTGAGACAGGCAGGGCTCTGGCAGGGGGCAGGAAGCTGGGGCGGGGTGGGGGGGGAGCTGCAGGGCTGCACAGCTGGACGGACCCTGGTGCCAAGTTTCCCACCTCTCCTTACAGGGTGCAAAGTGCCGGGAATCCCGCTGCAGGGGGGAAGCCGTTCGCACCCACTTCCCCAAGGTGCTGAGGGCAGCCAGAGGTGCCAGGCAGCAGGGGGGGAATAGGGGGAGACTGGGGACGTGTGGCACAGCTGTTGTCCCTGCAGACCACCCAGATGTGCTCAATGGGCATCCCCAGGATGTCAGTGCAAGGCAGGGGGGGGTGTATAGGAAGCAAACCTGGCCTTCCAGGGGCAGGGAGGGGGGTCCCAGCCCCCTTTGAAGCCCCCATAAAAGGATATGGCATAAAGGGAAGAGAAAGTCAAAGGAACAAAGAGAGCAGCTAATCCTGGCGTGAGCAAACAGCCCCGTTTGCTCAGGGCCCAGCTGGCCCCGGGGCCAGGGAAAGGAGCCCAGCGGGGCTCTGGGGGTGCCAGGCAGCGGGGGACCCTCCACCTGGGCTGGCCCCCTCCCTGAGTGCACACAGCCCCTGTGAGCTGGGTGTCCCCTGCCCCCTCCGGGCCTTTTTTTACATTTGCAAATTGTCAGTAAACATCCGTGGGCAAATCCTGCTCCCCACTGCCCCTGCACCCTGCACTGCTCCCCGACAACCCATCCTGGGATGGCACCATGATACTGCTGGGTGAGGGGCCATGCAAGGGGCACTGTGGCTGGGGTCCCGTGGCTCAGGGGATGAAGGCTGGCAGGGATTTCCCCACCCTTCCCAATTCCTGGCAGGGCACGCACTGCCCAGCACAAAGCCTTGGGGGCTGCCCAGAGGATGCCCAGGAACAAACCCTCCAGTCACTGCCTGGCACCAGGGCACTTTCTGTCAGGGGCCCTGCTGGCATCTGGGGCGATCCCACCATGTTCCCTTTCCCCATCCTGCTCCTCAGTCCAGCTCCATGCCCCAACAGAGGGCACCTCATCCATCTGCCTCCATCCCGCGGGGCGGCGAAGGGGTTAATGCCAGGCAGCTGAGCCGCAGGTGGGCGCAAGAATGAAATTCCTTCTCGCAGTCCTGTGAAGTCTGGGCACAAATATTTGCCTGCATGTCCGGTGGGGAGGGGGGGAGACCACCATCACTCTGGGAGCTCGCTAATCCCCATGCCAAACATGGCCCCCCCATGCCTCGCATGCCCCCTGCCTTCTTCCCACCAGGGTTGCCCCACAAGGCCTTTGGTGAGGGGACATTTGGGAACAGGAGCACCTGTGGGTGCTCCTATAAGCAGGGAGCTCTATAGAGTTGACAGGGTGCTGGGAGCGGGCACAGTGCCCTGCGGCATGGCCAGGGTCTGTTTGGTGTGGCAGATGAGGATGTTTGGGGTCTCCATCCTGCTCTCCAAGCCCTGCTTGCCACAGCGGGCCAGGATGAGGGCGAGAGTCCCAGCCATCCCCGCCATGCCAGAAACACACCCTCCATAATAAACTCCATGTGTTCGCAGAAGGAAAACAGCCACTTACCCCCCCTCTATCAGCCCCCCAAGCTGCATCCCCCTCCCTGTACCTGCCACCCCCAAAACCCCCTCCTCTCCCAGACCCCCCGGCCTTCGTCTGGGGCAGCCCAGCCCTGCAAACCGCCTACCAGTTGTGCAAATATTGCCGGAACGGCTGTAATCCCCGTGTCCAACGTGAATTATGAGATATTTCCACCCATTACGACAGGCCCCCCCCACCCTGCAGCGTGTGTGCGAGGCCGGGGGGGATTAGTCACGGGGCAAGCCGCAGTCGGCACAAAGCTTTGGGGAGGCCAACAGCTCTGCGCACCCCGTGCCAGGGCGGGTCGGTTGATGGGGGCTCTTTTTGGAGAGAGGAGGTACCCCCCGTGCCACCCAAGCTCTGGGCTCACGCCTGGCACGGGGGTGAGGAGGAGGTGTCAGGGTGCCACGGAGGCAGTGGGAGGCTGTGGGAAGGGGAGGCCAGGGCGTGTGGTTTCGCCTCGACCCCATCCCCGGGGAGCAGAGGCTCCTTCCTGCCGCCCCAAACCCAGCTCATGTTCAAAGCCGCGAGCAGGCAGCAGCTAATGAGACCAGACAATAGAGAGCTGCGTGGGGCAGGAGCACTGGCGAGGCCCCGCCACGGCACCCCCATGCCAGCCACGGCATGGTCCCAGCACCACAGCCCCCTGGGACCATCTGCAGGACCCTCACCGCTGGGCAGAGCACATGCCCATGAAGCCCCAGCGGTGATGTGGGCTGTTTTGGAGGGCACCATAGGGGCATCCCACCCGTGCTGTGTCAGAATGGCACCCCACGGGGCCACCGCCTCCCCACCCCAGGAGTGAGCCGGGCACCTACTCAGGGTAGAGGTGCCAGAGGGTTGTGGGTGCCTGATGGTGTGGCTGGGGCTGCCCATGGCCGGCCGGTTCCATCCCGGTGCGGCTCCAGCTGCCCGCAGCCGGTGGCCCCATTGGGGCTGTGCCGGCGCCAGGCCCAGCGCCGGAGCGGCTCAGAGCTGCCTTTGTGCTGGGCGCTGCCAGCACACATGTGCAGGCACTGGGAAGCAGCTGGTGGGACTGGGACCCTTTCCCAGCGCCACCCCTGGCTGGCGCCACCCCCTCCCCACCAGCACAGGGACCCCCGAGGCTCTGGCAAGCCATCCTCTGCCCCTCGCCTGGGGGCACCCCTTGGCATTTCCAGGAGCCGCCAGGGCCGTGGTGAGGGATGCCCAGGCACGGCTGGGGCATCCATGTCCTCACTGCCCGTGTGTCCCCACAGCAGCAGAAATGCCCCCTCCCCAGGCAGGGATGCCCGGCACTCTCCCGCCCTGCCGGGCCCCATGCCAGCGTATCATCCACATCCCAGCCTGGTTGTGTTGGGTACCCTTGCAGCCACCCCCCTTCATGCTCCCATCCCATGCCTCAGTTTCCCCCATGCCGAGGGCCACAGCCTTCATCTCTCTTTCCTTTTGCTGGGAAAGGGGAAGGAACTTCCCTCGCCGCTTCCCCATGTCCCACAGCCGAGCCAGGAGACTGTGACGATCTCTGGGTGCGTGGAGTCAGCGTCGGATTTCTGGCACCGGCAGTGTGGCCAGGAGCCATCGCCTGCCTCCTCCCTGCTTGGCCCTGCTCACGTCCCGCTGTGCCCCAGGGCCAGCACGGCAGCGGGCACCGCGCAGCAACCCTGGCATGGCCACACAGACCCCAGCCCTCCCACACTGCTGGAACCCAGACCAGCTGGAGCGCTGGCAAAGAGAGGGGACAGGATGGTGGTACCACTGGGGATAGTGGGGAGGTCATGGAGCTGGGGGTGCCATGCTGCTGGGCATAGTCCATGCTTGCAAGCAGCAGGGCGTCAGGCACAGCCCGCGCCCAGCGAATGCCCAGTACCCTGCCGGTTTCCCAGCCCCGGTGATGCCATCGGGTCCTCTCACTCGGGAAAGCCCGGCTGCTCCTCCCTGCTTCACGCCAGCTTCTGCCACTGGGCAGGTCCTCAGCATGGCCAAGCCCCCCGCACCCCACGGCCCTCCCCAGGAGAGGTGCCTACAGCACTGGGACACATGCCAGGGAACGTGATGGGGCAGCTGTGGGAGAGCCAATGGTGGGTAACCCCTACAGGCTGGCACTGGGGGCATGGGGCAGTAGGCTGCAGCCCCCCCAGGTGCTCGCCGGGCAGGGAGGCCCAGGAGGAGCCTTCTGGGGAGGCAGGGGCCTGTTGTGCTCCAGCTGTGCCGTGTTTCCCTAGCTACACTGTGCAGCTGGCCGGGTGTTTGTACCGCCTGGAGTTGATTTTGGCAGCCCTGTGCTTCCCCCTCCTCCCCTCCCCACCCGCCTTCCCTGCCTGCCATGCACCCACCACCCGACACCCCTTCCTGCCGCCCTCGGCAGGGGTGGTAAGGCAGGGACACGAGTGTCACATGCCGGACTCCCTCCCCACCGGTCCTCCTCCCCATGCTGTGTGCCTCAGTTTCCCCAGCTGGATGATGCTCTCCCCAGGCTTTTCCATGGTGTCAGCTCACTGACCACTGCTGCTGCCCTCACCAGCCCAGGCACATGTGGGCAAACAGCAGGACCGATGCTGGGTGCTGCTCTCTCAGCCTCCTCCACGGCTGCCCCCTCCCCTCTCTGGACAAGGGAATACAGGTGTCCAGGCTCCTGTCCCCGTGCTGTGTCTGCCACCAATGGGCAGGAGTCCAAGGTCACGTTCTGGAGCCTTCCTCTTCTCAGAGTGGGCAGCAGCCAGAGGGATTTGGGGATGTCAAGGGAAAAAGTTGTGGGTTATGTGTGACTTTGCAGGGTTCAGGGTGGAGGGGGGGGGTCATGCTTTGGGGGCCCATGCTCAGGAGTGCTGAGTGGATGGTAGATCTGTATGTCCTGGGGAGGGACTGGATGAAGGCGGAGAGGTCTGCAGGGAGTCCATGCATCACTGAAGACTGTGCGGATGGATGGCATCCTGCAGTGCCCCATGTCCTGAGGGTGCCAAGTGGCCTGGGAGGGGGCTGAGTGGATGAAGGAGTCCTGAAGATGTCACATTCCTGGGGTGTCCAGTGAGCCCTGGGGGGGTCATGCCTGAAAGTGGGCTGTGTGGATGGGGAGCCCCCAGGATGCCCTATGCCCAGGAAACACTTTGTGCCATGGGAGAGTATATGGATGGAGAGGGGGAATTTGAATTGGGGTGCTCCACAAATGCCTTATTCCCGAGGGGACTGTGTGGATGGGGATTCCCAGGGGGCTCATGTCCTTGCGAGATCATGTGGATGGAGACATACCCTGGACGCCCAGTGCCCAGGAATGCCCCCAGTTTTGTGGAAGGGGGTGTGGATGGTGACAGTGGTGCCTTCACAGTGCCCTGCATCCTGGTGGGTGTTGTGTGGATTGGCAGGGGGGAGCTGTCCCCAAGATGTCCAGCCCCTGGGGGTGCCCCAAGGGAGGGTATGTTGATGAAGTCATCCCTCAGGTACCCCATGCCCAAAGGTATCCCATGCCCTGGGGTTGGAATACGAGTGAGGATGCTTTACACCCGGGGGTACTCCGTGTCCAGGGGTGGGGGGCGATGGCTGGGGGGCTCCCCAAGAAACCCAGAGTCCCGGGGTACCCCATGCCCAGCTGGGCACCTGTGTGCCCCAGAGTGCCACAGGACGGCCCGTGCCCGGCGAGGACGACGAGGCCCGGGGGGGCTCAGAGCGCGACGGGGACGCGTCTCCCCCCAGCCGGCCGCTGCCTGCGCCTCATTAGCGGGGCCTTTGTTTGCACAGGGCTCGCAGCTCCCGCTTGCCCATGCCGCCGCCTATAAAGCGGAGCCGGGGCCGGCGGCCGGGCAGAGGCGGCGGCAGCGACAGGCAGCGGCCGGCCCCCCCTCCCCGCCCCCGGCCGCCTGCCTGCCCCGGCCGGCCGGCACCATGCGCGCCGCCCTGCTCCTGCTGCTCGCCCTGCTCCTGCCCGGCCGCGCCGCCCGCCCCAAGCTCGCCCTGCCCATCCGGCCCGACACGGACCCGCTGCCCCCCGGCGGGGCGGCAGGTAGGAGTCCCCCCGCTTCCTTTCCCCTCACTCCCCCGCTCCGGGTACCCCCGTCCTATACAAGCCGCTGCCGCGCCCCCACTTCGTGCATCGCGCTTCGCGCACCCCCCTCCCTGCCACTCGCACCCTTGTCTTTGCACCGCAAGCCTGCACCCTTCCTTTTCTTGCACCCCTCATCCCGCTCCGGGCCTCCCGGCTGGCCAGGACCGGGACCGGGACCGGGAGCGGCCGCCGTGCCCAGCAGGCGACGGGGCGGTGCCGGCTGCTGTCCGGGGCTGCGGCAGGGGGGTGCCCGCGGCCCGGAGGTGACCGGGGGCGGTGGTGGTGCTGGGTGTGTGTGGGGGTCTCCGCAGGCTGTGCCTTCGGGGGGCACTTCTACGCCCTGGACGAGACGTGGCACCCGGACCTGGGGGAGCCCTTCGGTGTCATGCGCTGCGTTATCTGCCACTGCGAGCCGGTGAGTGCCCCCGCACCCCTTCCGCCCCGGGAACCCCCTTCCTTGGAAGATCCCTCAGGATCCGGCCCTGGTGGGGAGGGGGCTGGCGGCGGGGAAGTCGACCTCCTCATCCAATACACCATGGAAAAGAGGATCGGGGATCCCGCCAGTGAGCCGAACACCTGGATGTCCCCCCCCTCACTGCCGCGACAGTGGGCTGGAGAAGGGGGGTTTAAAGGATCAAGCTTTATTCCTCCTCCCCTTTCTTGGGGATGGCCCCCAGCCCCCTCCTTCCCTTCGAGCAGCCCCCCGAGGCCAGGCCGGGACTGGCGGGGCTGCACACAGCTGGGCAGGGGGCTGGGGGCCGTGGAGGGGCACCCGGGCTTGGCTGCCGTACAGGCAGCTGGGGGCTGCACAAGGTGTCTGGGCCGCCTGTGGGGGCTCCAGCTGCGCCGGGGTGGGGGGAGCCGGTCTGTGCCGGGGGGCACACCTTGGCACGGCTTGGCACAGCTCTCCCTGGCTCTTCCACCCTCTGCAGCAGAGGAACCGCCGGGGGAAGCCAGTGGGGAAGGTGAACTGCAAGAACATGAAGCAGGACTGCCCTGTGCCAACCTGCCCCCGAGCCACGTTGCTGCCTGGCCACTGCTGCCACACCTGCCCCAAAGGTGAGGCCAGCAGGTACCTCCCTGTGGGGACCCTCTGCTTCCAAAGGGTTCCCCGGGGGCACGGGAAAGGGGGCACTGCACACATCCCCCCAAAAGGGGCTGCTTGCTTAGTTATGGGGCTTGCCAGTGCCCCCAGCGTTCACATGAGGTGCTGGGCACGGGGAAGCCCTGATGGGCACACCTGTCCCCAAACCACCATGGGAGGGGTGCAGAGAGGGTGCACAGGGCTAAGCAACCTGCCTGTCCATCTGCCTGCACGCACCATGTCCCTTGTCACCCCAGCCCAAAATCCCACGGTGATTTGCAGGGCACATCTTCTTCTACCTGGGGAGGGGAGATTTATTATTGTGTTGAGCTCTTGAACAGAAGCAGCCTGATGCAGTGGTCTTCCCTTGTGTCTGCCCCACCCCACCCTTGCCAGGCCCCCCAGAGAAGAGCCCTGCACTCCCCTTCGACACCTTTGAGTACTTCCAGGACAAGGAGGATGACCTGGACAAGCCCTACAACGACCGCTCCTACCTCAGCTCCGAGGGTCTGGCCCGTGATGATGCCCGCACAGGTGAGCCACCCACCCAGGTGGGCAGCGGTGTGCAAGACACCCCTGGGCCCCCTGCCATCATCAGCATCCCTTCCCCAGAGTTTGTGGCCTTGCTGACAAGTGGTCCGGAGCCGTGGCATCCCACATCCAGTGCAGTGGCCAAGGCTCGCTTCACCCTGCTGCGTTCCTACCTGCTCTTCTCCATCAGCTACGAGCGGTGAGTCCTGTCCTCTGCCCAGGCAGCCACAGTGGGTACCCTCCTGGTAAATGGGAAGATGCAACAATGCTTGTGCCTCAGTTTCCTTTTTGACACTCCTCCATGGTGCCATAGCCTTGCATTGGCAGGGCAAGAGATTTGAGGAGGGGGGTGACGTGCTGGGGTTCAGGGCCGGGTGGCCAGCCAGGATTTCATCACAACCATGGCACCGCTCCGGCCTCACCCCTTCTCCTCCAGGTCTGGAGCGGGAACAGCCCCAGAGCTCTGCAGAGGGGTGCAGCAGGGCAGAGGCTCCCTGCTGCCCCACGGGCCCTGCTGGCAGGCACTGCTGGGACACTGCCACTAGGGTCCCACATCCTCGCTGTACCTTCCCCAGATGCCCGCTGGCAGCTGAGCCTCTCCTCTCCCTCCCTCCCTCCCTCCTTCCCGCTCCAGTTTCTTCTGCTCTTCCTTGCTTCCAGGCCCCTTTGCATAGTAAAGTGGTGACTAATTTCCAGCTCCAACCAGGGGAGCCAAACGGAGCTGAAAATACTCCTAATTTACAGCCAGGCCTGAGCACTCAGCTCCCGGCGGGTCCTGCCCTGCTGCCTTTCCCAGCAGGGACCCCCCTCCTGCTCGGTGCCAGCCTGGCACCCCTCCGGGGCAGGCCAGCCCAGGGGACCCGTGCAAGCTGGCACCTGGTGAAACAGCACATTTGGGCCAGCCCGGAGGGTGGTGCCAGGGTATCGGGTGCTGGTGCTCGCTCACCCCCTGGGTGCCTGCAGGCTGGGACGGCCGAGCCGAGTGCGTTTCAGTGACCCTGAGGGCAATGTGCTGTTCGAACATCCCGTGCAGAAGAGCGCTGCCCCCGAGGACGGCATGGTGAGAGGGGCTTGGAGGGCTGGGGGGGCATGGTGCCCCTTCCTCCCCCTGCCTGGCTGTGTGTTGCCCCCCGCCCCTGTCCAACCCTGCCCTCGCCCGCAGCTCTGCGGCATGTGGAGAACTGTGTCCAAGGCCAACATCCAGCTGCTGCGTGGGGAGCAGCTCCGCGTGTCCCTCATCACCCGGGCACAGCCCTCTGGAGAGGTTCATGGGCACATCCTCAAGCACCGGGCGCTCTTCGCAGGTAAGGCTGACTCCTGCATGCCCATCCAGTTGGTCCCCACTGGGATGCCCCTGATGCCCCCTCTCCTCACTCAGAGACATTTGGTGCCATCCTGACCTCTGCGGACCCGACGCACCTGGGCGCTGGGGGCATGGCCATGCTGACACTGAGCGACACTGAGAACAACCTGCACTTCATCCTCATGACTCGGGGGCTGCTGGAGCCTGGCGCTGGGGGTGAGGGTGGGCACGGGCACCCTGCAGGGCGTGGCACTGCCCAGGGGGTACATAGAGCTGGTGGGGGACACATGGCATGTGCGTGGCTTGGGATGTCTGGGTCAGGGTGGGTGCAGAGGCTGTGCATGGTGATAGCGGGGTTGAGGTGTGATTTGGGGTGTGCATGGGTGAGGGGTGTCTACCTATGGGCAGTGTGGGGCTGGGGACTGCTGGAGGGCACCTGGAGTGTGGGGGTTGGTGTACAGAAGGATAGGGCTGGGGAATGGGCTGTGTGAGGATGTGGGGAATGCAGGGGGAACAGTGGGGATCACAGTGTGTGCAGGGCTTGGGGTGTACAGGACTGGGCAGGGAGATGGCGGGAAAGTGGGGGTCAGATACAGCAATTTGGGGGGGCTGCTGTCACAGAGAGTGGCTTTGCGGTGCCAGAGGGACAGTGATGGCATGTCCCCAGTCCAGTGCATCCAACCCCCTCTGCCATGCCCAGAATCCCCATGGGTTCCACTGCGGGTCCGCATCTTGCACCAGGGCCAAACGCTGCGAGAGGTCCATGCCAACATCACCACGGAGGTAAAGCCATCTGTTCCCCCACGTGCCCTGGCAGCCCCAATACCCACAATGCCAAGGCTGAGCCATGGCACTGTGTCCCCCGTGGCAGGACCCCGACTTTGCGGAGGTGTTGAGCGAGCTGTCTGCCCATGAGCTGCAGTGGCTGGTGCAAGGGCAGCTCCGCATTGTGGCCGAGACAGAGGGCCAGCATGCATGCCAGCTGGCCGGAACCATCATCACCCGCCGCAGCTGTGACAGTGAGCACGGGGTGGGCACCCCAAGGTGCAGGGGGGTGGCCATGCTCCCCCCACACCAGCCTCACCCTCCCTTTCGTGCCTCTCTCCCTGGGCTGAAGCCATCCAAAGTGTGCTGTGCGGAGCGGATGCCTTGCTGCCAACCAAGACGGGGGCCGTGGGCTCGGCCAAGCTGGCACTGCACGAGAATGGCACCCTGGAGTACCAGGTAAGTGGAGGGCACGCGTCTCATGGGGGGTCCCAGCGACATGTCTCCACCCTGCTGCTGCCCCTCAGCACCCTGCCCGCAGGTGCAGGTGGTGGGCACAGCCAGTGAGGTGGTGGGCATCACACTGGAGACTAAACCCCGGCGGAAGAGCAAGAGGAACATCCTGTTCGACATGACGCCCAGCTACAAGGATGGGCTGGTGAGCACTGGATGGCACTGGGGGTATGACAAAGGGACCTTGGGTGAGTCCCCATCCCAACCCATGTGGTCCCACCGGTGGCAGGCCCAGGGCACATGGCAGAGCCCCAGTGCCCGTGATGCCCACATGCTGCTGCAGAACGAGCTCTTCCTCAACGTGGCCACCAAGGACTGGGTGGAGGGCGAGCTGCGGGGCCAGATCATCTCGCTGCCCTACAGCGGGCTGCTCGCTCGCTACACAGGTACCTGGGGGGCACCAAGAGTGGTAACGGGGGGTGGTGGGGCATCCCCCCACCTGCCACCTCTCATGGCCCCTGTCTATGCACAGAGATGCCTGTGGCACTGGCGGGGCAGCTGGTGTCCCCCCCGGTGAGCAGCGGGGCGGGGGGCCATGCCTGGCTCTCACTGGATGAACACTGCCACCTGCACTATGAGATCTCAGTGGCAGGGCTGGGCCGCCCGGCCGATGGCACTGTCAGTGCCCACCTCCACGGGGTGGCCGAGCTGGGCGAGATGGGTGCCCGCCCCCACCAGCACAAGCGCCTGCTCAAGGGTTTCTACAGCACGGAGGTGAGGTGGGCACCTGGTGGGGCTCCCCATGATGGGGGCCAGGCCAGCCCTCATGCCCGCCCTGTGCCCTTCTCCCCTGGCAGGCTCAGGGGGTGGTGAAGGACCTGGACGCCGACCTGCTACAGCACCTGGCACAGGGCACCGCTTTCCTGCAAGTCAGCACCAAAGCCCACCCTCATGGGGAGATGCGGGGACGGGTAGGTTCCCACCCAGGCAGGGCACCCCTATCCCTCCCCACCACTGCAGGGTCTCCAGCCAGGTGACACTGCCCGGAGCAGGGTAGGAAGGGGACAGGCTGGGGTCACACCATCCCGGCAGCCTGGCATGGTGTGTGCTGTGGTCACGGGTGCTTCGTCCACCAGCCCTGACCATGGAGGGCAGCCGGGTATTGGCATGGGAATGCGGGTCCCTCAGCAGTGCCAACCCTCCTGTCCTTTTCACTGACCAGGTGTACATCCCCAACCGGTGCCACACAGGAGGGACCCGCCTGGCCCCAGGGGAGCCCCTCGGGGAGGCTGAGATCTCCGAGGGCACCAAGGCCAGGGACCTGGAGCAGGTGAAGAAGGACCCCAACTCCTGCTTCTTTGAGGGGCAGCACCGGGCACATGGCACCCGCTGGGCACCTGAGTATGACAAGAAGTGCTCCATCTGCAGCTGCCAGGTACCGGCCAGGGTGGGGGGCATGCTGGAGGGGGGAAGCACCCATCAGGAGTGCCTCCCTGTAACAAGCTCTATACCTACTGCCCCCAGAAGCGCACAGTGATCTGTGACCCCATTCTGTGTCAGCCCCTCAACTGTACCCACCAGGTGCACCCAGAGGAGCTGTGCTGCCCCATCTGTGAAGGTACCTGGAGGCTGAGGGGACCCCAGGCAGGGGTCTGGGGGAGCAGGGGTGTTCCCTGTGGGAACAAGGTGGGGGAGTCCCTCTCTGACCCTCTGCTGCTGGCACTGTGTGCACACCCTCATAACCTCCCTCTTCCTTGCAGAGAAGAAGACGGGGCAGGAGGAGCTGAGGCTGGAGCGGGCACGGGACAGTAGTGAGGGTGAGTCCCAGTGGGTGTGGGCTGAGGGGGCAGCTCTGCCCCTTTGGCCTCCCTGGCACCCCCACAGGGGCTGTGCCCACCTCTTTATCCCCTTCCTCTCCTAGGCTGCTACTTTGATGGGGACAAGACATGGCGAGGCTCTGGCACCCGCTGGCACCCCGTGGTGCCTCCCTTCGGCCTCATCAAATGTGCCATTTGCACCTGCAAGGTGAGTGAAGGTCCCAGCCCCCCCTCAGTCCCCCAACCTAGTCTGGTGGAAGGGTTGCTCCAGCACCCATGGGTGCCCTCAGCTGCTGGGCACTGCAGCAGGGGCTCAAACCAGGCAGAAGGGCATGAGCCTTGTACCAATTGCCCCGTGCCCTCCATGAGTCCCTGCACTCCCCACAGGGCACCACGGGTGAAGTGCACTGTGAGAAGGTGCAGTGCCCACGGCTCACCTGTGCCAACCCTGTGCGTGCCAGCCCCTCCGACTGCTGCAAGCAGTGCCCAGGTACTCTTGCCTTCTGCTCTCTTGGCAAAACCCACATGCTGCCCCATGCCACCACTGGCGATGTTGTGAGGTGCCCCCACTGTGGGCTGGCAGCCTCTCAGTGTCCTTTCCCGCAGCCCCTGAGAAGAGTGTCCCAGAGCTGGCTGACACCATGCAGGCGGATGGGCCACGGGCGTGCCGCTTCGGGCGCCGCTGGTACCTCAACAACGAGAGCTGGCACCCCTCTGTGCCCCCCTTTGGAGAAATGAAGTGTATTCTGTGCTGGTGTGTGGTGAGTGTGCCAGGCCTCGGGCAGCACCGGGGGAAGGAGGGTTGCCCTGTGTTCATCCCCAGTGCTTTGGGGATGGACAAGATAGCAGCCTAGGTTGGCACCCTGAGGACCTCCTGCACCCTGAGGAGCCACCAGCCTCACCCCCGTGCTCAGCGCTTCTTTCTGCCCTGCAGTCGGGGGAGACACACTGCCAGCGCCAGGAGTGCCCACCGGCTGCCTGCACCAGCCCCACCAGGAGGGACAACCCCTGCTGCGCCAAGTGCCGCGGTGAGTGACAGTGCTCGCATGTGGGAATTGCTCCCCAAACACCCTGCGGTGGCCTATGCACCACCCCCGTCCCCCTCGGGGGCCAAGCCACAGCAGGGAGCAACCCAAGCACCTCCTGGCACCCACTGTGCCCATCTCTCAGCCCTGCTTCCCCGCCACAGCCCCAGACACCCCCCTGGATGCGCGAGAGAAGGTCCACGGTGCCAGGGCAGAGGTGTGGAGCCGCTGAGCAGTGACCACTGCCTGGAACGGGGCGAACACACAGCGAGGCCGGGCGGCCAAAGGGGATCCCCACCGCCCATCACCCCCGCCCACAGGGTGGGGGCACAGAGGAACATGGTGGGGTGAACATGGCCAGGTGCCCAGCCTGGGTACCCCATCTCGGCACAGCCATGATGCCAGGGCTGCCCTGCCCGCTTGTGCCAGCGGGCAGCGGCTGAGCTGGTGGGGGCTGGGGCTCCTGCTGCCCCCCCTCTCCGTACCTCCCCGGCCAGCGGGTGCAGCGGGCATCGCGCCGGCCTTGTACATAGTGTAAAATCCCTCCGGCCCCTGTCTCACTGCACCCACCCTGGCTCAGCTGGGCTCATCACATAATTTATGGTGCCTGTGGATGGGGGTCTCCCGGATGTATTTATTAAAACCAGAGCTATTGCCTACCCAGTTCATGGCCTCTTCCTAGCAGCAGCAGGCCCAGGGCTGCACCCCTGCATCCTGAGCTGGGCGCCAGTGGGATTTGCAGGCCCTTGGCTTGCTGAGTTTGGGGATGCATATGCTCAGGGGGCTGTATCTGGGGGACACAGGGCCAGGGCGTCAGTGCCAATCTGGGGGCACCCACAGCGGGCTGTGGGGTGATGCTTGTACGGTGGCACTGGACAGGACCAGTGATAGCAACCCTGCCTGTGCCCAAGACGGGAGCTGCACATGCAGCGCTTGGTGATAGTGCCCACTGGCCCAGGGACAGCAGGGTCTGTCCCCCACACCTCTATGGTGGCACAAAGAGCCCATCCTGGGGCTCCAGGCCAGCTGCCACCCATGGAGGCTCCTGCCCGTAGCACCCACAGCCAGCCGGGTGCCCAGGGCTGGCTGTGTCGCACAGCCACCCATATCAGTACCAGGGCAGACCGTGGTGCATGTTCTGGGGCAGCGCTCCCCCCGTCACCCCAGTACAACTGCACTGGACTAAAGCTTCACAGGGCCGTGGGACCCCAGTGCTGTCACCTGCCCACTTTGGTCCCCAGTGTGGGGGAGTGGGGTACCTCTAGGGACAGCACTGTGTTGTGCTGGGATACACTGGGATGACTGGGACAGCACCAGAGCTATACTGGGCTATACCAGCTCAGTGCCAAAGTTATAGGGAAAGTAGCACTGGGTGCTATTGGGACAGCAGTGAGGCGTACTGGCACACCACCACCACCATAGTGGGACAGTGTCAGCCTGTACTGGGACTGCATCACAGGCAACACTGGACTAGACTGGCGTAGTGGCAGGGCAATAGGAGGATGGTGCTGGGGCATATCGGACTGGCACAGAGCCCTGGGTGCTGAGCGGGGTGTCCTGTCCCATGCATACCCATGGCTCTGCTGATGCTTGTGCCAGCAGGGTGACAGCCTCTGTAATGGCCTTGCAGTGTGACAGTGGCCCATGGCTGGGCACGCTGGTGACAGTGGGCAGAGCGTGTGTCTTGGCACGGGGCTGCCCCTCCGGATGAGTGTCCCAGTTGCTGTGGGGTAGTGCCAGGAGCTGACAAGCGAGGAGGAAGCTCTGCGCCCAGGGACACAATGAGCGGGCAGGCCATTTTCTTGCCTCCCTGCTACAAACCAGTTTGTGTCCAGCAGTGAACCCTCCCAAGCTGCTGAAGGGCACATCCCAGCCCCCAGCCCTGCCGTCATCACCCACCCTTGAGGGTGCCAACGTCAAACCGGAGGGTGGCACCCGGGCGGCGAGAACTAGTCCAGGCAGCAAGAACTAACCTATTCCCAGTCCTGCAGCACCAGCCTGGCAGTGCCACGGCTCCGTCTTTCCCTGCAGCTGGTCCTTGCCACAGAGGTGGAATGCAGTGCCCTGGGGAAGGTTGGCACTGCCAGCTGCCCTGGCTGCCCCTGAGCCTGTGGCGGTGGTGAGGCAAAGGTCCCGGCAGCCAGCTTGCCATGCTGGAGCACCTTGCCCAAGGATTGCCGGTGCCAAGCTCTGCCCGTGTGCCCCTCCGGAGAGGGCCGAGCCGCTGCTGCCTGGTGGGTTTGGCAGCGAAGAGTGGAGCACACCTTCTTTCCCAAGGGCTGGCAGCCCCGAGGCGCTGAACAGCACCACGGTAAGGATGAGCTCCCTGCCAGCTTTTGGGGTACATCTGGTGAAGGTGCTGGGGTCCTCTGCCACCCGTGGGAATTGATGGGTCCCCATGTGCCCCCACTGCCAAGATCTCAGGCATGCTGCACCCCAGATCTGACCTCCAGCCAGGCAGGGCCATGAGCTTGGGGAGTGGGTGCCTGCAGTGCCCCCAGCATGGCCCTCCCTACCCTGCTGCCCACATCCCACCGGGGAGGAACCCCGGGGAGGCCGGGACGGGTGGCAGTGCCAGCTCCACACCAGCCTCTTGTGCCGTGGGAAGAGGGAGCAACGTGTCCCACAGGGAGCTGTACCCACCATCACCCCACGCCAGCCTTTACCCCCTACCTCCACTCACCGGCTGCCGCCGGGCACCGCCCTCAGCTGGGAAACCTGTGGGCAAACCCCACGGGTGGAAGGGACCCCGCTTCAGGGCAGAGCCCCCCGGCCTGGGTCCCCCTGCTCGGTGCCGGGCGCTGCCGGCGGAGGCGGAGCGCGGCCGGTCCCTCCCCCGGGTAGTGCCCCGGGCCCGCCCCGTACGGCCGTGGAGGAGCCGCCGCCGCCTCGGGCACCGGCACCGGCACCGGCACGGCGGGGAGCGGCGGCACCATGGCCTCCGAGAGCGAGGGGCAGCGGGCGCTGGAGTACGAGCAGACTCTGGTGAGTGCCGCCGGCCCCGGGCACCGCGGGGCACCGGGGGGCAGCGGGTACCGGGGGTGCGTGGCGGCACGCCGGGAGAAGATGGGCGGTTTGGGGCTGCTGCCCTGCTCGGGGCGGCAGTGCCGATAAGCTCTGCGGTGCCCGGTTTGAGGTACTGTCTCGGGGTTGTGGTTGGGCAAGGCACCGGGGCAGGGGGACCACCTCACAGCTCCCCAGACGTCAGAGGAGCCCACCTGAGCCCCCATACACAGGACAGGTCTTTCTCACACACGTTACCCCCTTTCCCCAAAACCCCTCATCACTCTGGGGGTGATGCCCACCCTGTGGGGACACCCATAGGGCACCTCCCGGGCACCCTTTACCCCCTGCACTGTACGTGGCTCCAGCCCTCTGTTCTCAAGATAGCGTATCTCCCCCACCTGCAACCTTAGCCCCATGTTTACGACTCCATCCCCTCTGAGGCCTCCCTGCTGGCACCCGGGTGCCTGGCTGTCCTGGGGGCATCCTCCCTCCCTGTCGTGCACACAGCTCCTCTGCTGTCCACAGCCCTCAGACAACCTGGGCAAAGGTGCTTCTTTCTGGCCCCAGCTTGGGAAAGTGCCGGTAGCAGCTCAGCAAACGGGTACTTTGCCCTGGCAAGGGCCTTCAGCCGGGCAGGTGGAGAGGTGGGCAGGGAAGAGGGGGCCTGAGCTGCTACCAGGCACCCCTGCCCATGGCTGCCCAAGTTTGCTGAGAGCCTAAGTGGGTTTCTGAGAGTGGGGCCAGCCACCCTGAGGCTTGCCCACCCAGAACATGGGCACGGGACAGTATTGGGGAGCTACTGCACCAGGCACCCTCTGCATCGGCTTTCCAAGCGCCCAAAACCCTTGTCTGGGGATCCCTCTCAGTGCCTACCCCAAGCCACCCCGTCCCCGTCAGGTGCAGAGCATTGACTGGCCATGGGAGCCCTGGCTCTGCCCAGCTTCTCTGTGATCTTATCAGCCCCATGGTGCCTCCCCAACAAGGTTGAGCCAGGGAGCAGCGAAGGGCATGAACAGGGGTGCGTGGTGCTGTCCAATGTGAGATGTGGAGGACCCTCTTTCCCCTCTAGCACCAGTTTCTCCCCCTCGGTGCTGTGTTCGCGGTGGGTGGGCAGAGATGCCGTCCCAGCCGGGCACTGCAGGGCGGAGAACCCTGTGGGCACGCGGGAGGGGAGAGGCACGCCGGGCTGGCATCGGGGCAGCCTTGCACGGTGCCAGCAGACTTTGCCCTCCCTTCCTCCGGGCGGAGTAGCACCCATGCCCTGGGTGCCCCAGGGTGCCCATCCCCATGGCCTCCCCATGGCCTCTGCGCCACAGCGAGGCTTGGGAAACTGCCTGGGACTCGTGGGTGAGACCAGGTGCAGGCTCCCGTCCTGCAGTGTCATGCCTGGCTTTTGGGAGCCACCTGGGCACATGCTGGGCAGGAGGGGTGCCCAGCCCCCCCAGTGCATTTGAGCCACCACTAACTCATGCCAGCACCTGCCAGGAGGGTCAGGATCCACCCAGAGCCTGACACAGGCTGGCCTGAGCCTGATGGCCCTGGGGACAGCCCTGGGGACAATTCTCGCTGCCCCTGCCCACAACCAGGACATCATAGCTGGGCTGCGGGGCTGTGCTCAGCCTTCCCCACCCCACATACTTAGCCCCTCAGATTTCACCAGGCGTGGGCTGCCATGGCCACGGTGCCACTGGGGGCTGGCACAGCCCCAGCCTTAAAGGTCTCCCCAGGCCAGAGTGTCCCTCTGGGGAGCTCATGCTGGATGGGTGCCTGTGAGAACCCCTGGCTGTACCAAGGATGCTGGTGGGTGTGCCAGCCCCAGTGTCCCCCACATGCCATGCTGGTGTGACGGGGAGCAAAGGGCCCCCAGTGGGGAGATTAGTCTGACAAACTGCCCTTGTTTGCTGCAGAGCTGCTCAGAGCGATTAGAGCCCAGCTAAGACAGGCAGCGTGATCCCCCCCCCAGCCTCTGCCTGCACACTGGCAGCCTGGGGGACCCCCTGCCCCTCCTGTCTTGAAATAAACCCCCAGATCACAGTTTTGGGGTCTCCAGCTGTGTGGAGGTGGGCACCGCTGTCAGGCAACTCGGTGCTATGGGACAGGGTGGCACGGGGACACGGCAGCGCCAGATCCCAGTGCCTGCCACAGGCACAGCGTCACCCAGGCGCAGCAGGCACCTTGGGCTGACAGTGCCCAGGGGGCTGTGGCACAGCCGGCGCCCACAGCACAACAACCCGGGACCGACATAGCAGCCTTGGCCCATACCCATGTCCCCGGGTGCCCCCCGCCAGCCCCCCCCTAGTGCCCGTTCCCTGCCTGCCCGGCACTGTGATTGTTCAGCTGCTTCGCGGCGGAGGCTGGAGTCCCGGAGATGTTTGTGTTTCAAAAGGCCTTTGTGGAAAAATAACCCGAGCGGGAGGAGGAGGAAGGAGAGATCCCACCGCCGTCTTTCTCCGAGGCCCCACAGCCACGCCAGAGCTGGGGGCACAGCGGCTGTGCCTGCCCAGCATGGGACACCCCAGGGGTCCCATGTCCTGCCTGCGAGGCCACAGCACGGGGCAGAGGGGTGGCATAGGGTGACAGGTGGCAGCCTTTTGCTTGCATCTCTGCTGTTGCAAGTGGGGTTGGCTGCAAACTGGGGGCATAGGAGGAGAAAAATTTCCCCCCGCTGGACTAGGCTGGACCCCCTGGGGTTGGGCGTCCCACCAGGTGTCCCAGCACTGGGCGGGCAGCATGTTGGTCCCTGGCATGGCCCCAGGACACGGGCACCAAGCCGATTCAGGGGTCACTCAGCCTGGGGGTGCCGTGGTCCCAGCCAGCGCTGGCCATGGGGCGGCAGCAGGGCCGGGGGAGGTGGACACTTGGCAGAGGGACAGTACTCCTTGGGGTGCCGTCCCGTCTTGTCTTCCAGAGGAAACAAGCTTTGTTCGAAGGGAGCCTTTGAAAGCCAGGACCCGTGCGGGGCCAGGGTCCTCCTCTGGCAGCTGATGCTGGATCTGCCCCCCATGAGGTGGTGGTGCTGGCATCTCTGCCTGGCTCGTGCCTTCCCCCCAGAAGATTTACCCCCAGGAGATGCTGAGCAGAAGCATTGGGGGGAAATCTGTGATAGGAGAGGATCAGCTACGGAAATGAATGTGTCCCCCGCCATCCCCACCTTCCTCCCCACCCTCCGTCCCGCTGCTGAGCACAACCTGGGTATTAGGCAGCAGAGAATCCACCCAGCGCCGCTCTGACTGCTTTCTGCTCCCTGCCAAAGGGACCTGGGCAGGAGCGATGCCCTGTGAGAAATGCACCTTCACACTGTCCCCACAGGGAGCTGGCACATGCCAGCAGGCCAGAGGTTGTGAACAGGACCCAGGCGTCCGGGATGGTCACTGCTGCCGGCAGCTGAGGCTAGGCTGCCCACGTGCCAAGCGTGATGCCCACCCATGGTGTCACCCCTCTAACAAACACCGGCACGGGCCATGCTGGGGAGGGAGGAGGAGGGTGGCTGTGCCCCGGTTGGGCAGCCACGTGCTGGGCTGGCACAGCACGGCGGGTGGGCATACCGTTGGCATGGGGCTCACGTCGCCCCGATGTGGGAGCCTGGCAGGGTCCCTGTGGGCCTGAAGCCTCCCTTTGTGCCGGGCCAACCTCTGGCACTTGGCATTCAGGTCATGCCGAGGGGAGCGAGGCGGAAACCAAGCAACCAAGTCCTTGGCAGTGCCCACAAGCACAGGACAAATGCCCCTGGCTCAGCAGGGAGGATGGGCACAAAGAGCTCTTGGCTGGCATGGGGGTCACTGCCAGGGCCAGCCCCCACCAGGGCCAGGCCACGTGCCACAGCCACGCAGGAGGCACCTGAGGAGAAGGGAATGCCCCCTACATAAGCACAGAGTCCCTTGCATCCCTTTGCTCCCCAAAGCCTCTCCTCACAGCCTAGGGACCACCCCATGCCTCATGCTGTGCCCCCCTCTCTGTGGGGCTGGGGTCCTGCCCCCCACTGCCCTCCTGCCTCCATGCTGCCAGCTGAGTCCGGTTAACTCGTGTCACGTGTGCCGTGCCAAGTCTGCCTCCCAGGGGACATCCAGCCCTGCTTTTAATGATGCCAGCACAACCCCAGTACCAGCCCTCAGAGAGTCTCCTGGCCAGGCTGGCCATGTTCCCATCACCGGAGGCCCTTCCCCACCCTCCACCAGCCCAGCCCAGTGCTCGGGGCACCTGGGCAGGGCCGGGGACTGGTACTGGCGGTGCCGACTGCCTGTGCTGGGTATGTGGGTGAAACAATCATCATCAGTCCCAAAGCACCTTATCTGCCTGGCCCCTTCCCACACCCCTGTGGGTGTCCGGGGACTGCAAAGGCACCACCACCCCTTCCCCTAAGGGTGCCATGGCCACCTGTCACCTCGCCTGGCACCTCCTGGTGCTGGGAAGCCACATCACTGTGCCCGCTGCTTCTTTGCCTCAGTTTCCTCACTTGAGTGTGGGAGCCAGGCTGCCAGCATCCCATTATGCCCTTGTCCCCTCCTTCTCCCCCAGATGTATGGGCGCTACACGCAGGACTTGGGCACCTTTGCCAAGGACGAGGCCGCCCGGTTGCGGCTGCAGCAGGCACAGGGGGAGGGGGACACCCTCTGGCCCCGCCGCCCGTCTGAGCTGCCGGAGTACACCAAGGGCCGCTGTGCCCCTTGCCGTGGTAAGGGCCACTGGGGAAGGGGACATGGTGGGGACACTGGTGGGCACAGCCCCACGGCAGCATGTGGTCTGGGCACAGCTGCCCACCCTGCCGCGGTGACAGTGGGTAGAGTTTCTCTGGCTGTCATGGGACACCGGCGCCGAGGACAATGCCACCTGCCCGCCGGGCAGCGGGGACACAATGACCCAAAATAGCCAGGCACACTGCAGGGACGGGGGGGCACCTGTCCCCTCTGCCTGGGGCCATGCCGGGGGGCTGTGCTGGCAGGAGGTGCGTGTCCAGCGACGCCGTGTGCTCCTGTGTACAGCCGGAGCCTGCTGATGGCCGCAGTGTGGCTGTGACGGCTCAGCACAGTCGTGCCGGCAGTGTGGGGTTGGTGCTTCTGGTTGTGAGCACTTGTGTCCCTGCCAGTCTGGCCCTGCCACCGCGGTGTGCCCATCCCCAGGGCACCCAACCCTAAGCCTGCCCTTGTGCCCGCAGTCTGTGCCTTGCAGTGCAGGCGGTTCCTCATCTCCAAGGTGGGCGAAGACTGGATCTTCCTCATCCTCCTGGGGCTGGTCATGGCGCTGGTCAGCTGGGCCATGGACTTCGCCATCGCCACCTGCCTCCAAGGTGAGTGGACACTGCGGAGGTCCTGGGGCCATGGTGAGGCATGGGGTAGCAACGTCACAGGGCCATGCCATGCCCCTTGCCACCTACGACCCACCTGGCTGGCTGTGCCCACAGCTCAGAAGTGGATGTATGGGGGTCTGGACACCAACGTGCTGCTGCAGTACCTGGCCTGGGTCACCTACCCAACCGTGCTCATCACCTTCTCAGCTGGCTTCACGCAGATCCTCGCCCCCCAGGCCGTGGGTAGGGCACCAGAGGGGGCTGCTTGCACCCTAAGAGGGTGCCCCCTTCTTGGGGCTGTGGGTGTCCTCTTGGGCTATGGAGTTGGGGGTCCTGAAGTTCTTTCAAGGGCTATGAGCTGTTCTTTAGAGGGTCTTCTGCAAGCTATGATGTGGATAACCCCTCTGGGCTATAAGGTTGGGGGTCCTGGGGATCTACCTAGGGCTATAGCCTAGTCTTCAGAGGGTCTCCTGGGGTCTGTGGAGTGGATGTCCTCTTGGGATATGGGTCTGGGGTCTCAGAGGTCTTCCTAGGACCACGAGCTGGCCTTCAGAGAGTCTCCTGAGGGCTATGGGATTGGGGTCCCTGCAGGGCTATGGGTTGAGCTGTCCCTATGTGGCCATGGGGCTGTTCCTGCTGACTGTACTGTGGGGAGAGGTATCTCTGGGGTCTCCCTGTGGCAGTGTGGTGTGGCAGAGTGCCAAGGATCCCCCCCAGAACTATGGGGTAAGAGTTCCCCAGTGTCCCCCCTACACAGCCATGGGTCAGGGCTGTCCTTGCGATGCCAGGCTCGGGGATCCCTGAGATGAAGACCATCCTGCGGGGTGTCGTGCTGAAGGAGTACCTCACCTTCAAGACCTTTGTGGCCAAGGTGATTGGGCTGACATGTGCCCTGGGCAGCGGCATGCCCCTGGGCAAGGAGGTGAGGATCATGCCTAAGACAGGACGGGCAGGGGGCTGGCAGGGGAGGGGGATGGCACCATCCTCGGTCCGCCCGCTGTCCCCACAGGGTCCCTTCGTCCACATCGCCAGCATGTGCGCAGCCCTGCTTAGCCGCTTTCTCTCCCTCTTCGGGGGCATCTACGAGGTGAGCAGGGTAGGCTGGCCCAGGGTGGCTGTGCCTGTGCCCCCCAGCAGGGTTGACAGCAGTTGAGGCAGGGGGGTCCAAACTTCATTCGCCCCGTCTTGTCTGCAGAATGAGGCGAGGAAGATCGAAATGCTGGCGGCTGCCTGCGCTGTCGGTGTCGGCTGCTGCTTCGCCGCCCCCATCGGAGGTAGGGTCACCCCGAGCCCCCCCACCCCCACTCATCGGGGTCCACCCGGCGAGGGGAGCAGGACCCCAGGATGGCTGGCACAGGAGAGGGCACAGGGAGGAGGGAAGGGGGAATGAACAAGCACCATCCTCCCCAAGGTGTAACATCCTCTCTGCTCTGTCCTCTCCCCTGCCACCCTGCGCTCCAGGGAGCTCCCCGCTCCGGCCCCGCTGACCCTGCCCGTAGGTTGGTGATGTGTCTAACCCTTTCCTTGCACTCTGCCTGGTGCGCTGCCCCGTCCGTCTGTACGTCTATCTGTGTGTACCCCCCATCCCAGTGCCACCCACCACAGCTCTGCTTGTGTCCTCGCACTACCCTCTTGCTCGCACCAACTGCTCTTCCAGCCAGGGACCGGCCATACGCTTTGCCAGGGAAGCCCTTGAACCACCCCACAGCGTGTCCGTGGGGCTGGCCAGACCCCCGTGGGCCGTGCACGAGTGTGGGGTCGGGGTGGGAAGCATGCCAGGCACCGCGGGCCTGCCTGGGTTTCGCCGCCTCCCTCGTGCGCTTCCCCTCGGTGCCAGGCGTCCTCTTCAGCATTGAGGTCACCTCCACCTTCTTCGCCGTCCGCAACTACTGGCGTGGCTTCTTTGCTGCCACCTTCAGCGCCTTCATCTTCCGTGTCCTGGCCGTCTGGAACAAGGATGAAGGTACCTCCAGCAGGGTGGGGGGCACGGGGGTCCCCCCACACAGCCCTGCTGACCCCTGCCACCCCCTCAGAGACAATCACAGCACTGTTCAAGACCCGTTTCCGCCTTGACTTCCCCTTCGACCTGCAGGAGCTGCCCGCCTTTGCTGTCATCGGGTGAGTGCAGCCGCCCTGGCACCCGTCTTGTGGTCCTGGAGTGGCAGTGGTAGTGCTGGTGGTGCTGGTGTTGGCAGTGGCAGTGGTGGTGCTGGGTGCTCACCCCTTGCCTCTGCCCAGGATCGCCAGTGGCTTTGGGGGTGCACTCTTCGTCTACCTCAACCGCAAGATCGTGCAGTTCATGCGCCGCCAGAAGACCATCAACCGCTTCCTCATGAAGAAGTAGGTGCCTGCCGATCCCTGGCACTGGGGTGGTGGAGCCAGGATTGCACCGACATCACCTCCCACCCATGCTACCCTGCCAGGCGTCTGCTCTTCCCTGCCCTGGTGACACTGCTCATCTCCACACTGACCTTCCCACCCGGCTTCGGACAGTTTATGGCTGGCCAGGTACCTGCCATGGGGTGGCACACCAGTTCCCCACCTGAGGCCACCACCGGCCCTGGCTGAACCCTGTCCCTTGCCAGCTCACCCAGAAGGACACCTTGGTGACACTCTTTGACAACCAGACGTGGGCCAAGCAGGAGCTCGGCGACGAGTTTGAATACTTGGGCATCTTGGAGGCCTGGTGCCACCCCCGCTCCAACGTCTTTGTCACCCTTGTCATCTTCATCATCATGAAGGTGGGTGCCTCCAGCCCTGGCATGCCACCAGGACACTCTGAGGAGGGCCTCTGGGTTGCCACCAGGGTAGTTTCCAGCAAGATGGCACTGAGAGGCACTGGGTGGCTGCTCTCAGAGACCACCAAGGTGTTGGCTGGGCGCTGCTGACATGCCGTGAATGGGATCTTGGCCAGGAGCCACCAAGGTGCCAGCAGGAGGTGCTGGCCAGGTGCCACCAGAGAGGTTCTGGTTGGGTGCTCCCAAGTGCCAGCAGGGTGGTGCTGGGCAGGTGCCACCAGGGAGGTGCTGGTAGGGTGCTCCTGGGTGGATAGGGGCTGCCCCATGGCACAGCACAGTGCCCATGTGCTGTCCCATGGCAGCCAGCTGTGAGACACAGCTGGGGCAGGAGCAGAGCTGGGCCAGGAGGGAGACTAGTGGCTGCCTGTGTCCCCTGTGCAGTTCTGGATGTCAGCGCTGGCCACCACCATCCCAGTGCCCTGTGGAGCCTTCATGCCTGTCTTTGTCATCGGTAAGAGCCCGCACCCCACATGGTCACAGCAGGAGGAGAGACCTGCCTGCCAACCCATGCAGGGGCACCCTTCAGTGTCCGCAGGTATCCCTTAACTGGCAGGGAAAGGGCAGAGGAGGGGTGCATGGCTGGGTGCCAGAAAAGCCCCCGTGCCCGCTCCCAGCCTCTCTTTGCGGGCAGGCGCAGCCTTTGGGCGGCTGGTGGGGGAGAGCATGGCAGCCTGGTTCCCCGATGGCATCCACACCGACAGCAACACCTACCGCATCGTGCCGGGGGGCTATGCCGTGGTGGGTAAGTACTGGGCCAGCATGGGAACACCACGGTGGCATCACTTGGAGGTGGTCCAAGGGAGCGGGTGGGTTCCCCAGGGCTGAGGTGTTATCCCCAGAGACTGGGCATGATCTCACCGTTGAGGATGTCCCCAGGAGGTCCCAAAGGCTCAGAGTGTGACAGATGGGTTGAGGACCCAGCCCCGTAAGCAGCACCTGACAGCAGCCCCCGTGTCTCCTGGGGTCGGGCACAGGGGCAGCCGCGCTGTCAGGTGCTGTCACCCACACCGTGTCCACGGCCGTCATCGTCTTTGAGCTGACGGGGCAGATCTCGCACATCCTGCCTGTCATGATTGCCGTCATTCTGGCCAACACGGTGGCCCAGAGCCTCCAACCCTCCCTCTACGACAGCATCATCCGCATCAAGAAGCTGCCCTATCTCCCTGAGCTGGGCTGGGGTCACCACGAGTGAGTGTGTGTCCCCTGCCCTGTCCCCAAGCCCCTCAGGAGGCACAAGGGGCCAGCATCACCCTGAGCCCACCATTACCCGCCCTGGGCAGCAAATACAATGTGCGGGTGGAGGACATCATGGTGCGGGACATTCGCTACGTCTCCCTCAACTGCAAGTACCGGGACCTGCAGCATGTCCTGCAAAGCACCAAGATGAAGAACCTGCCACTGGTGGAGTCAGCTGGTGAGATGAGAGCAGGGGGTTGTGCCGGTGCCTGCCCAGGCTGTGGGAGCACCGGGATGGGGATGGAGAAGGGGCTGTCGGGAACCAACATGGCCCCTCGCTGCTGCTGGCAGAGTCCATGATCCTGCTGGGCTCCATCGAGCGGGCGCAGGTGGGGGCCCTGCTCAGCCAACAGCTCAGCACCCAGCGCCGGCTCCAGGCCCTGCGGCAGAAGGCGCTGGCTGAGGACGAGAACCGGCTCTCTGATGCCGGCATTCGCTTCCAGGTGAGGGGGCAGCCCTCCTGGGAGAAGGGAAGGGATGCCCAGCCAGAGTGCCCCCCCACCCCCATGTCCCTACCACCCTGTCCCCCCACAGATCAGCACAGAGGCCTCCTCGGGTACCCCTGCCCGCATGACCCCTCGCAAGCCCCTGAAGCCGGCACTGAAGCGGGTGCCCAGCAGTCTGGTCGAGCCACCCCCGGGTGAGTCTGTGCCTGCCCCCCCTGGCCTCCACCCGCACTCCCATGCTGACCCCCCCTCCCTGCCCACAGCCGACACCGGCATCGCCCTCAGGAGCCTCTTCTGTGCCAACACCGCTGCAGAGCCCACCGAGGTGAGTGCCCACCCCTGCCAATCGCTGGCTGGACCTTTCAACTCACTGTCATCCTTTCCCATCACTCCCATCCCTTTTCATCTCTTCTCATTCCTGCCCACCCCTTCTCATTCCTGCCCATCGTTTTCCATCCCTGCCTATCCCTTCCTACATTTTCCTACTCCTGCCCACCTCTGCCCATTCTCACCCCATCCCTTTCCATCTCTGCCCATCCCTACTTCTCCCTTCCCTACCCATGCCTACTCATCCCTGCCTTTCCCTGTTCATCCCTGCCCACCCCTACTCATCGCCACCCATCACTTTCCACCCCTTCTCATCCCTGCCCATCCCTTCCCACCTCTTTCTAGTCCCATCCCATCCCATCCCTACATGTCCCTTCCCTGCCCGTCCCTGCCTGTGGCACCACCCACCATGCCCTAACGCTGCTGTCTCTCCGCCCGGTGCCAGGCGCAGGGCATGGCCTATCGCAAGGCCAAACACGTCCGTATTTCCATCACGGTAAGCTGCAGCCAGTCACAGGCTTGGCACAGCTTCTCTCAACCAATCGGAGCCCAGCATGGATTCTCTGAACCAATCAGGGGCCTGGCAAGATTCTGCTTGGCCAATCATATTTGGTGTGTGTCTGTGCAGCCAATCTCAGACCGCCCAGATTCTGCTCAGCCAATCATAGTGTGTGTCTTTCCAATCCCATACCTTAATGGCCAATCATAGTGTGACCCAGCGCCTCTCGGCTAGTCACAGCCATGAGATTTGCCTCACTTTGCTCAGCCAATCATGGCACAGTCTGCATTCTCTCTACCAATCACAAGCCTGGCGTGTCCTACCTTGACCAATCGTGGTGTGACCTATGTCCTCTTAACCAATTGTGTGTGTGTCCTGCCCACAACCTACCCACGGTGCTGCCCACACCCTACCCAGTCTCTGCTGCCTGCACCCTGCCTGCAGCCTGCCTGCAGATGGCATGCAGGTGTGCTGCCTGCTGCCCTGTCGGGCCGCTCACACTGACCTCTTTTGCAGGAGGACATGTTTCTGGGTGATAAGATGACCCCGGAGGAGGTGAGAGGGTGGGCAGTGGCAGACAGGACGCCCCTGCCCAGGACATCCCAAGGGGGTGCTGAGGCATGAGGTGGGCAGGGAGTGGAGGGATGACGCCGATGTCCCCATAACACTGGGTGCAGGGAGGGCAGGGATGGCCTTGGCTGACACCCTGGGGGCTGTGCCCCCTCACCCTGCCCCACGGTGTGTGTTTACCCTCCAGATCCTGGAGTGGGAGGAGCAACAGCTGGACCAGCCGGTGGACTTCAGCAGCGCCAAGATTGACCCTGCACCATTCCAGCTGGTGGAGCACACCTCACTGCACAAGGTGAACCCACACCCTTCCAGACCCTCCCCAGAACCCCCAGACCTCCAACTCAGTCCCCTCTTCCTGCAGACCCACACTGTCTTCTCACTGCTGGGCCTGGACCATGCGTACGTCACCAGCATCGGGCGCCTGGTGGGCATGGTGTCCCTCAAGGAGGTGAGCGGGGCCGACGGTGGAGCTGGAGGGACACAGGGTGGAGGGCACCTCGAGCCACCTGCTCACAGGTTTGGGGTGCCTGCAGCTGCGCAAGGCCATCGAGGGCTCGCTGACAGCCAAGGGGGTGAAGGTGCGCCCACCGCTCGCCAGCTTCCGCGACAGCATTGCCAGCATCAGCGAGCCCGACACCACCGCCCTACGTCAGCTCTGGGACCGCCACCAGCACCACCCCATGCCCCGCGAGGCCGGACCTGGGGGTGACGGTGAGGAAGATGCCCCCAAAGACCAGGAAGACAGGGTACCCCCCGTGTCCCCAGGTGTCACAGGGGCTCCCAGCAGATGTTGGGAGATGCCTACAGGCTTGGCATAGGGGTGGGCACCCTCAATCCAGTGCCGCTGCCCCCACCCTTTGCTGGGGGCTGGCAAGGTACCCTCCAGCCTGCCCATACCCCTCAACTCCCTGCCCGCTTTTGGGGCTTCCCAGTTCACTACCTCTGCCCCCCAGCATGGCCACTGCTCTCACTCTCCCCCCAACAGGCACCCAAATGTCCCTGCTTGGGGTGGCATTTGGGGCAGAGGGTCATTGGGTCAGGGTGCCCATGGGGACACAGGTGGGTACTGTTTCCCTCCCAAGCACCTCATGGCTGGGAAGTAGGGTGCTGCTGCCTCTCCACTGTGTGCCCCACCCCTGTGTAAATACAGAGATTTTTATATTAATTTAATAAAATGACTTTATAAACAGAGCCAGGGTGCTGAGGGGCTGCAGGTGGGGAGGGGACACAGCCAGCAGGCAGCGGCTGAGCCTCGCCGTGGCAGCAGAGTTGGCATTGCTTGGGGCAAGAAGCCTTTTTTACCCAGAGCCGGCTCACAGCGTGGCCTCGCTGCGGTACCGCGGCTGCGGGGGCTCGCCAGGGCGGGTGCCGGTGCGGCGGCGGGCGGTGATGATCAGCGTCCCGGCCTCGGTGAGGGCACAGCTCACCGACAGTGGGTCCGTGTCCTCGGGCAGCTGGCACTTGTGGGTGAAGGTGTCGCAGATGGTGCCATCCTCAGCCACCTGCAGGGGGGCAGCACCAGTGTGGTGGCGCACAGCTACACACGGCACAATCCCAGTTACCCCAGTGCTAGTGATGGGCCAGTTCCCAGTCCCCCACCTGGCTCCAGCAAGGAGCTCAACAGGGCAATTCCCAGTTACCCAGAACTGCAGGGGAGATTCCCAGTTACTGCATTGTCAGCAGAGAGCAGCTCCTACTTGTCTCTGCCCTGGGCATGGGGAAATTTCCAGTCACCCCAGTGCCAGTGGAAACTATTCCTGATTGCCCCCACCAGCAGAGAATGCAATGGGGCAGGAATTTGCAGTTACCCTATTGCCAGCGGGGACCATTCCCAGTTATTGCCCTGCAGGAGAGGGTTCTGTGGGGCAGGATCCCTATTGCCCCGTGGCTGGGGTGGGGGTATGCTGTCCCCAGGCATGCCTCACCTTCTCAGCCTGGATGGTGACGTGGCAGTTGGAGGTGGTCACCACGATGTCGGGGGGCTCGAACTGGCTGACATCAGCCACTACCTGGTAGGTGTCACCCTGGGCACGCACCCAGGTGCCCAGGCTGCAGGAGCATATGGCACCCGGGGAACCTGTGGGCATTGGGGGTTTGCAGGGCACAGGGTCGTAGGGGCACAGTGCCCAGGGGCTGGGGCACTGGGGTGTGTGAGAGAGGCTGGTGACACTGAGGAGGGCATGGGGTTAGCAGGTGGCATTGAGGGGGTCTGGGGACAGCAGGGGAATGGTGCAGGAGGCTGAGGACACACAGGGAAGGGCCAGGAAAGTCTGTGGGGAGTCAGTTATTGTGAGAGGGCTGGGATTACTGAGAGTATACAAGAAAGTGGGGGTGGGGGGTAACAGGGGACACTGAGGGATCAGGGGTACAGGGTAGCTGAGGACATAAGGACTGGCAAGAAGGTCTGGTAGGGGGCAGGAGGGATATGGAGGGGTCTGGGGGCACCAGGAAGCTCAGAAGGGTCTGAGAAGGGGGCAGCTGGGGGCACAGAGGGCCTGGGGGCAGCAGGGAGAGTGGGGTTACGGGGAATGGTAAGGGGCTGGGAGGGGCGGATGCAGGACAGTCCAGAGAGCCATGGGGCAACCGGGGCTCCCCCCAGCCTCCCCACTCTGTTCTGGGCGGGTGCCTGGGTGTTCCCAGGCACAGGGCAGCTGGAGAACCCTTCCTGGGACAGCAGTGACCCCCCCCAACCACACATCCCCGGTACCTGGGTACCCAAAGGCATCATGTGCCCGGGTGCCGAAGGGGCTGTGCCGCCGATCACCCTCGAAGCGGGGCTCCCCGTGCCCCTGGCTGTAGGTGTGGAACGCGGAGGCTGAGCCCAGTGAGGCCATGGCGTCCACCACCCGCACCCCCCACAAAGCCCTGGCCACAGGGAAGGGGCCGGCCGCCTGCCACCACCACCACAGCCAGATGCCCATAATTAGGCACCCTGGCCCCAGGAATGTGAGATAAGGGCTGTCACTGTCACCTTGTGGGGCCGCAGGGAGGGGAGGCATGGTACTGCCACCACCGGGCCTGACAGCCCCCCCGGCCTCTCAGGGACGAGGTGCCCCCCCCATCTGCAAGAAGTGGTGCCCAGCACAGCGCTCGCACGATGGACTTTATTGGAGACCTGGCGGGATGGAGGAGGGGGTGCCAAGGTGCAGGTACCCCACGGGTACCACTGCAGTGGGGTGGGGGGCTCAGGCAGCTCCCACAAGTGTGCACACACACACACACACACACACAGAGGTGTGCACACACAGACGCATGCAGAGCAAAGACCCCCCCCGACCCGCCAGCCCTCTGCAGACACCCCGTTCCCCCCCAGTGCTGTGGGGAGTATCCACTGTCCCTGGAAAGCGGTGGGGAGTGGCGGGGGTGGCAGGGAGACCTTTGGGTTGGCGTCAGGCCTGCTGGCCCCTGCACCGCCTCACAGCTTGGCCATGCAGGAAGTGGGGCGGGGGGGCGGGCAGGGCAGCCCCATGCCGGGCACCCCACAGCACGGCGGTGGAAGGGGTGCTGTGCCCGGCAGAGGTTGCTGGGAGGCGCAGGTGTGCAGGGGCACAGCGGGTGCTTGGCGCACCCTGGGGTGCAAGGAGCAGCATGCAGTGGGCAAGCGGCCCCACAAGATCACATGCCATGCAGGAAAGGGGTGGGGCGTGGGGGTGCAAGCGTTGGCAAAAACTGGCATTTCTCCCCCAAACAGCGTGCCTGGACCCCCAACATGGCCCTGGGGGATCCCCGAGTTGGGGTGCCACCCCCGGCCAGGACGGGGTGGCAGGTTGCCCTTCATGTAGGCACTTGGTTCCCTGCTAGGAATGAGTGACTCAGGGACATCGGTCCTGGGACCTGCTGCCTTCCCCCTCTCTCCACCCTGTGTTGCCCCACGACAGACTTGGGGGGCCCTAGCTGGGCTGAGCCCCCTATTGCAGGGCTGGCTTGGGGGTGCTGTCACTGGTGGCCCAAAGCCCCCAGCCTGGGGGCCCTTGCCCACCTGACCTCCCCCCACAACCTTCCCATACTGGTCCCACACACATACAAAATTATAGAAAGCCCTGGCAACGCAGCACATCTGTGATCCGCACCCCCGCCCCCCAGCGCCCCACAGCACCCTCCACTGGCCCCATCCCCGAGGCAACAGTTCACAGTATAAAACTCGGTCCGATAAAAGCCGCCTGGGGAGAGAAAAGAAAAGGCCCCTTGCTCCCAATTCCCGCCCCCGCTGTCCTGAGCCAAGGGTGCTGGGCATGGCCGGATGCTCGAGAGGTTTAGCCATGCCAAGGGCGAAGCCCGTGCCCAAAAAGGGACTCCGGGATGGTCTTGGGGGGAACATGCGAACAACCAGCCCCACTGATTCAGTCCCATCAGTTTTGGTGGGCATCGGGGCGGGGTTGTAACCCCCGAAGCCCTTTCCCCCTCTCATGCAAAATATCCAGGAGGGTAACGATATGGCCAAGCGGGGCCAGGGCATAGCGGGGCACACTGGCCGGGGGGCTGCAGTGGACCCCCAGCCCTCCCCTGTGCCCAGCTAGCGAGGGGGGGGGCGGCAGCAGGGCCCATCCCCTGCCCAGCACGGGGTCTGGCCGGGGGGCGGCGGCGGGGGGAGCTGGACCCCCGCCGAAGAGGCAGGGCACCCCAGGGGGGCATCAGGGCTCTTCGACTTCCTCCTCCTCCTCCAGCGATGCCACCCCAGAGGAGGCGACGTCGGAGACTTTCCGGTGGAGCGGGAAGTCCTTGCTCAGCACCACCTCGTCCTCAGCGGGCGAGAGGCAGGCTTCGGCGTAGGACACGGCGTAGAGGGAGTCCTGGCACCGGAGCCGTGCCAAGCCCCGCAAGGCACTTTGGCTGGCTGGGGGGGGCAGCTTGGGCAGCAGCAGGTCCTCACCCCCCAGGGAGCCCAGCAGTTTGGCAGTGAGTTCGGAGGGGGACACCATCTCCAGGCTGCAGAGGCTGGAGCAGAGGGTCTCTGGGGAGAGGGTGTGCGAGGAGTCGCTCTCGGGCTCGCAGGAGCTGTGCCGCACGCCCAGCTGGCACAGGTGGCCCTGCAGCAGGTCCCGCAGCAGCGCGCTGGTGGGCACCGCGCTGGGCAGATCTGTGGGGAGCCGGAATGCCTGGGGTCAGGCTCGGCCTGATGGCACCAGGGCTGCCAGCCGCCCCACACTCTGTGCCCCGTAGGATGAGAGCAGTGGGATGGGAGGAGCCCCTTTGCCCACAAATCGCCGTGTGCGTGGCATTGGTGATCACCAAAGGAGAAGCAAAATAAGCCGTGGCACCAGGCATGGTGCTGCATTGCAGGGCTTCTCAATCCCCCACACGGGCACTGCTTGCCATGGTGCCAGACAGGGCCACTGGCCTGTAAGGGGATGGCCAGGCTTGGGGAATGAGGCTGGGCATGGGGCATCCTGCTCCTTCAATGCGTGGCACCGGCAGTGGGACACTGACACGGGCAGCAGGACGCCAACACCAGGACCTTACCTGCCCAGAGGGTGCCCGCTTTCCCTGGCACTTACCAGTGGGCTGGGAGCTCTCTGTGGAGGGCATGAAGTCCTCATCATAGGACTCATCATTGGAATCATCCCCGTCCACCGAGGACCAGGCCCGCAGCTTGGCCTCGGCGATGGCAAACTGCTCAGCCACACCTGGTATGGGACAGGCAAGGGTCACACACACACCAGGAGGTTCCCCCACGTTCCCCCTGCACCAGCACCTCCATGCCCACAGTGCTGTGGCACCAGTGGATGGATGATGGCTGAACAGATGGATGATGGATGGGCACAACCTGCCCCACCAGCCCTGCCCGCGCGGTGCCCACCGGCAGCGAAGCGTGCCTCCTGCTCGCCCTCGCTCAGGTGGCAGTAGGAGTTGAAGGCGCTCTCCAGGGCCGTGGGTGGCTCCACTGGCTTGCACCAGCCCTTCCACTCAATGAGGTGGGCGACGCGGCCCTGCGCCATGGCTGTTGGCTTCGTCACATGCTCCTTCACCACCTGTGAGATGCCTGCGAGATGTGCCCCTGCGTCAGCAACCCCTGGGCACTCCGAGACCCCTCCATGAAGCCTGTGACCCTGGGACCCAGCACCTCCTGTCTCCAGCCCTTGGGTCCTGGCACCCCCATGCCCTCCTCTCGGGTGCCACCAAAGACACCTTGAGCCCCCCAAACTCCCATGGGTGACCCCAATGCCCTCCCCAAGAGTCCCAGCCCCCGCACCCATAGGAGACCCCTCCTTCCCCACATGACCCCCAGGCCCTCCCACACTCAGCGAGCAGTTACCATGCAGCGAGGAACGGGCCAGGGCTGTGATCTCCTGGATGGTCAGCGCGCGCCGCGACTTGGGCAGCATCTCGACAGTGTCCTCAACATTGACCTGCCAGAGCGGGCAGGGGTGTCACAGCCTCCGGCTACCCTGCCCATCCCCTGCCTGCTGCCTGCCACCACTGCCCCCAGGAAGTCCCGTGCCCTGGGAGTCCCACTCGGTGCCCACCCCACGGGGCTTGAGGGGGGTCTGTGCGCATATGTCACAAGCACACGCATGCAGAGGGATGGTCACAGCCACGACACGCAGGGCAGTGGGTACACGCACACCCATGCATGTGTGCGCGCTCCCATGCTGTCATTACACCCATACGCTGCTACTGCGTGGACATGCACTGCTCACTCTCACACCTGCACTCACACACGTGTCCACACGTGTGCACACAGAAATGTGTGCAGTGCATGCACCCTGCACGTGCCCGCTCATGTAACCAAGTGTAAACACAGACACACACACACACACTGACCAAAAACACACACATGCTCACTGCAGCTGGAGCCATCCTCACCGTGCACACATGTGCACCCACTGTGTACACGTGTGCTCACTGTGCAAACTCCGGAAGTGCATGTACTGTATACACACATGCACATGCACACACACATGCGTGTGCATGCCCTGTGCTTGTTGGTGTCACTGAGCATCCTCTCCAGCCCGTGCACTCTCACACACACACACACTTGCATGTGCAAGGTCACCACGGCCAGGCTCCCCAGCATGCACTCTGTGTAAGCACCCGCCGTGCCAGAACATCCCACTGCACGTCCCCCTTGCCTGTCCCAGCCACACCAGGCCCGGAGCCCAGGGCCACGGGGGAAGCGATGCAGGATTTGGAGGCACGCAACAAATTGCATTGCCATGGCAACGAGGCACCGTGGACTGATTTCTCCCAGGATACAGCCCGGCTCGCGGCTGACGTCAGAGCAGCCCTGGAGCTGGCTGCGAGCTGGCGGGGACAGACGGACAGCAGGGACAGACGGACAGCAGGGACAGAGGGGCAACAGAGCCCATCGCGCTCCCAGCGGTGGCCAGGGTGGGTGCCCCCCTGGCGGGGCAGGGCCGGGCTCGGCGGTACCTGGAGGAAATCCTGGCTGTCGAAGGAGGCCTGGCGCAGCAGGCGGGGCAGCGGGCGGGCGGCGCTCAGCGGTGACAGCGCTTTCACCTCCTTCCACTCCACGCACAGCGTCGTGTCCACGGCCACTGCAGGAAGAGCCAAGAGGCATCAGCAACTCTGTCCCACCAGCAGCCCCCCGAGCCCCCCACCCCAGGGCAGCAGCTTGTTGCCTGGTCTGAGACCAGACACAACTCATTGCAGGGCCGCTCCGGAGCAGCCGTGTGCTGCAGCACGGGTGACTCACACCTGGGCAACCCTTCCGCCTGTGTCAGCGGTAACGTGCGGCCCCAGCCTGGCACTGGGGACCGGGCACCCGTCCTGGCTTGGCGGCTGTTTCGGGAGGGGTGGGGGCAGCTGGACCAGGCTGGGGGAGGAACGGGCTGGGCCAGGTGCTGAGTGCATGGAGGGAGGCGGCACTGGGCCATGCTGCAGGGGGCTGGTGCTCCTCCACCGTCTCCAACACCCCCCTTCTGAGTTCCCCATCTCTGGGGCAGGAGAGAAAGGAGAAAAAAAGTGTATGGGGGATAAAAGCACCTACATGCATCCTCCACTCCAACAGTCTGACCTCCTGGTACCAGCACCCCAAACAGAGGGGTCCCTGCACCCTCAGGCAATGACTCTCAAGCACCAGGGCCAGAGAGGGTCCCTTGTCATTGTGGTCCCCAGGTCAGGCCAGCCCCCAAGGGGCCAGGTCAGGATGTCTCCGAGGACCCTCATACCCCCTGCACCAAGCTGGACCTGGCTGACATAAACCAGCCGTGAGATGGAATATGGAGGGGCAAACAGTGCTCCCCCGTCTGCGGGTAGCCCCTGGCTCCTGGAGAAGCTGCTGACAGCACTGGCCCCATCTTCAGCTGTGGGCAGAGGCACCCTGTGGTGATGCCCTGGCATTGGCACCCCTGGCCTGCTAGCAACAGCACTCCCAGGAACCCCTCGGCATGTCTGCAACACCCCCAGCTCTGTCCCAGCCCCCACCAGCCCCTAGTACACCCTCAGATCATGGTCACAGCTGCCATTGCTCCCCTCCCTCCTGCAGCTCCCCCAGGACATCTGCGGCACCCACACAACACCCTGTGGCACCCCACACCCTGCAGCACCGCCTCCCAGCCCCCATAGCCACTCCCATAGCCCTCAGACACCTCTATCCCTCTCAATAGCACCCCCATACCCTCCCAGGCCTCCAGCCAGCACCCTAGGACCATATTCCCTTCCCAGCCCGCTCCACACCCCACACCACTCCCCAGCTCCCCCAAAGCTGCACTCCAGCCCCTCCAATCCCCCTGCTCCCTACACATCCTCACCCCCTCATATCTCCTTGCACCCTGTGGGTCACCCAGCTGCCCCAGAGAAGCATTCTCAGGCCCCAAAACCTCTGTCCCCCCATAGACTCCATCCCCCTATATGTACTCACATCCCCCAGAGCCCTCGAGGTCCCTGGATTCCCCTCACCTCATCCTTAGGCACCCCAACCTTCCATGCCCCCCTCCCCACTTCCATACTGCCCTGTATCCCCAAGCCCACCTCTTAGCCTCCCAACCCCCATAAAACACACCATGCACAGCCACACCATCCCCTAAACCCTCAGCTCCCCCATAGCAGCCCCCCACTCCCCCATAGCAGCCCCCCACTCCCCCATATCAACCAGCCCCATAGCCAGCACCTCCATCGCATCACCCTCTTCCACCCCTTAGCAGCCTCCCCACAGCCCCCGCATCCCCCTAATCTCTGCATCCCCAAGCGCATGGGCTATAGGGGGATACCCTCCATACCCTAAGACCCCCGCCATGGGCCCCAGATTCCGTCCCCATCCCAGCCCGGCGCCGCTCACCCACCGATGGTGGTTTTGGAGCCGATGCAGCCCATGCTCCCGGGGGGGCCCCGGTGCGGACACTACCGCCGGCTCCGCGCCGCCCGCATCGCCCCCCGGCCGCATGGGCGGCCCCGGGCAGCGCCCGTGCCCCGCCGGTAGGTGCTGCCGGGCCGCACCGGGTCGGGCCCGCGGTACCGGAGCCCCGAGCGGTGCTTGTGCCGGGCCGGGGAGCAGCACGTCCAGAGACGTCACTGCTGGGGGAGGAAGAGGAGGGAAAGGGGGAGGTGGGAGGAGGGAGGGAGATGGGGAGGAAGAGGAGGAGGATGGGGAGACGGAAGGAGGAGGAAGGGCGGGAGGAAGGCTGGGGAAGAGAAGGACGAGGGGGATGAAGGATGAGGGAGAGGAAAGATGGGGAAAAAGGAGGCTGGGAGGAAGAGGAGATGAGGAGAGAAAGGAGAAGGGGAATGAAGGCAGCCGGGAAGGATGAAGGAAGAGGGGGGTTGAAGGAAGAGGAAGAGAGGGATGGAGGAAGAGGAGGGGGGCGCGGGTGGGAGGAGGAGGATGGACGAAGGAAGAGGAGGGGGCTGACGAAGAGGAGGAGGGGGACGAAGGCCGGGCACCGCGGAGAGCGCCGTGCCAGCACCGCGGACAGCGCCGCCCCGCCCGGCCCCGGGGCCTCCGGTGCCCCCGGCCCCGGTTTCCCCCCAGCAGGAACACGGCCCCTGGGCCCACGTGAGCCCTGGGGAACAAGAGGCAGGGACAGGGACCCTCCAGCAACACGGTCCCCCCACCCCAGGCATGCCCACAAAAGCCCCCCCTGGGCATGGGCTGGTGGTGCTAGAGAAGCCTGGGGGTCCCACCTTGCTGGTTTGGGGCAGGTGGGTGCAGGCTTTAGGACATCACGTCTGACAGCACCACAGCAACCTGCCCTGCAGGCGATCCAGGCCAAGGCCGATGGGTTAAACATGTAGCAAAAAACATCTGTTCATTCTGAAACCTAATGATGGCAATTAATGCAGCTGCATCTTTCGCCTGTCACAGAAGGGTAGTGTTAGGGTGCCACCCTCCCCCTTGGCAAGCAGGGTACTGGAGCAGCGCGAGGGCCTCCCTCTTTACTTACTCACTCCCGGGCAGGGGGAAGCTCCCGGTCCATTCCCCCTGCACAGGCCCTACTGGCCTTTCCCTGCCAACTGCTTCCCAGCACTGGCACTGCCAGGGATCAGCCTCTAATCTGGGGAACAGCCTCCGGTTAATTATTCTGTACCCTCTGGGCCATGGCCAGGGTGACTCAGCAAGAGGCAGCCCAACAGGGCAAAGACCAGTCCAGCCCCAAGGGGGGCCAGCCCCTCCTCACATCTGTTCTCAGCAAGGACACCCCCACAAGGGCCCGGAGCAGCTCAGCCTCCCCCTTACTACCAACACAAGGCAGGAGGATGCCAAGAGACAATTCCCCCAAAAGAGAAGGAGTGGGGTGCCTCCCCCTGAGGCAGAGTTCAAGCAGACCACCCAGGCCCCGCCACTTGCGTACACACAGGAAAAGGGACACTTGGTGACACTGGGGTCTCTGCTCCACAGCTAGGGTGCCAGCAGGGCTGCCTGCTCCACAATGGTGGACCCTGTGCCAGGTAGAGCTGGCAAGGGGGGTGCCAAGGAGCCCAGCTCCAGGTACACCCCACCCCCTTGCCACACTTCCAGCTCCAGGTGGATGTACCTACCGTCCGCCTTGGGGTGCCGGGGGGGCTGACCCTGCCTGGGCTCCAGGCTGGCACCCCCACACCAGCCCAGGCGCCAGGGATATGGGACAGGGGGCGGCAAGAGCGGTACACGGGGCATTATTTAGCAATGTTCTTTTATTTCCAGTTTTAAGGTGAAAAGATGCCTTTAAATCTTCAATTAAATACTCCATAAAGAAAAAAAAAAGGCAAAAAAAATATTTACAAATTCACGTGACCAGTAATTGAATCCTTGTTTTAATAATTACACGTGCGGCTCGTCACATCCGGCGCTCTATAAATACAGGGGACGCGGATGGGGGGGCCGCCCCGTTGCTTGCCCAATTGTGGCCTTAAACGTTTGGGAGGAGGATGGGAGGCTTTGAGGGGAAGGGGGGGGACTCAGCCTGGCCCAGAGAAAAGGGGTCACCCCCCCACCCCCCTCCCCAGCACCCTTCCCAGGTGGTCAGAGCAGGAGCTGGGGGGGACACGACAATTTATATTTAAAATAAAAAACCATGGGGGGGGTCCAGGCAGTGATGGAGAAATAGAGAGAGGACAGGGGAGAGGGAGAAATCACGCTCCTGTCCCCAAACCAAATTTAATAAGTTTATATATATATAATCTCTCTATATTTCAGCAAGAAGTGGGGAGGAGGAAGGGGAGGGAGGAGAGGAGGAATACATCCTCATCCTGTCCCCCCTCCCCATGACATGAGTCCAGGGGTTCTTACACCCCCTCCTGGAGACCCAGGGTGCCTGCACTGGGAGGGGGTAGAGGAGGAGCCCCAAAGGGATCCACCGCAACAGCCGCCGCATCCGTTTATTATCGTGGTGACAAACTAGTACAGGCCTCACAAACAGAACCGGGATGGAGGGCGGAGGGAGAGGAGGAGAACTGAAGAGAGAGAAGGGGGCTGCGGGGGACAAAGCAAGTCCCTCAGCCCCGGCATCACCAAGTCCAGGGGAGCCAGAGGTGGGAGGGATGGAGTTGCTCCCCAGGGTGCCCCTCTCTCTCTCCCCGCTTCCTCCTCCTCCTCATCACGGCTGCTCAGTTGTTGTCCGACTCGTCCTCGGCTTCCCGGAGCCAGGTAAAAAAGGCCGTCACCGATTTGAGAGCCACTCCTTTGCCCTGCTGCTCGGCCGGGTCCTTGCTGGACTCCCACTTGTAGAAAGCCTCCTCCTTGATGACATCCTCATCGTAGAGGGCGTCAAAGAACATCCGCAGCAGGTCTGGGGGGTGACAAAGAGGGTCCCCTGTCATTCCCCAGCCACCAGCCACTCTCCGGGGTTGGAGACGCGCCAGCCACCCCACTCCTCAGCCCGCCTGCCCCGCAACACTCACTGGGAGGCTGGTCCAACTTCACCACCAAGGCTTGCAGTGCGTAGAGCGCCTGGAGCTCCTTCTGCTCATCCCGCAGGTACTTCTGCAGCAGCTTGGCTTGGTTGCGGATAACCAGGGCGTCCACACGGTATGGGTTCTCAACTGCGGGGAGATGGGGCGTGAGAGAGGGGTGGCCTGCACAGAATGACACCCCCCCCCACCTCACCCTGGTACTCACAGATGATGGCCGAGTGGCACACAGAGGTCATCAGGGCCCTGATAAACGTGTTGGAGGAGACCTGCTGCTCGCTCAGGTTGGCCTGGAGGAGGGAGGAGAGAGGGGCTGTGAGGTAGGGAGGGAGCCAGGAGGGAGTCTCCAGACCCACAGGTGCTGCGCCAGCTCCCTCACCTCGATCCAGTCATATATTCTTTGGTTGTTGGGGTTCTCCTTCAGCAGCTCGTCCATCTGCTTATACAGCTCCTCTGAGGTCAGCTCCTTGCGGCTCGGCGTGTCTGAGCTGTCCCCCAGCGTGTACTCCAATTTCTGGCAGAGATAAGCTGTTAAAGGTAGCACGAGGGAACACCACGCTCCCAGCAGCAGGACCGTCCCCACGCCCCACCCCCCACAGCCCATCTCTGCAGGGCTCCCACCTGCTCTGTGACAAATTTGTTGACATCCTGATCCTCAGGCAGGAATTCCTTCCAGCTCAGGCCCCCATCCCGCCACAGCTTGCCTGCGGTCTTCTGACTCTGCAGGACAGACAGACAGTTGGCATCAGCACTCCACACCCTCCATCTCCAGGGAGAGAGGTAGCGCAGCTTAGACATGACACCACTATAACCCAGACAGGGCAAGGTATGGCCCCTGCTGTCCCCTCTGGTGGCAGAGGGCTTCAATCCTCACATGCCAACCTGCCCCCCAAGCCAGCAGTTACACAAGCCCTGTGACTTACCATGCCCTTGCACAACAAGCCCAGCACCTCGACCAGCAGCGTGGTGGCCTTCCCAATGGGCACCAAGGGCTTCGTTATCTCCCTGTGGAGCACAAAAGACTCAGCTGATCTACTTGTCCTCAGAAGTCCCTCTGGTGGCCCCCCTGGCAGGCCCACAGCCCTCACCTGAACAGCTCCTCCATGGGGATGCCATCCTCCTGCAGGATGGGGGTGATGAGCTCAGCCAGGTACAGCCAGATGTGCGGGATGTCAATTTCCATGTCTTCTGCCATCTCCAGGATCTCCCCTAGCCTGCAGGGCAGAGGGGGGGCCGTTGGGATCCAGCAGCCCCTGTGTCCTCAGAGAGGAGGGACCTCAGGAGGTCTCAGTGATGAGCCCTGCTGAAGGCAGGGCCAAAATTCAAAGCCAGGCTGCCCCGCCCCTCACCCTTTGTAATACTGCTCCTTGGAGAGTGTGCCCGCCTTCACTAGCTGGCACAGCAGGACCCCCATGTGCTCGCGGGAGATAGTGCTCCTCTCCAGCGTGGACTCAATGCCGTTCTGCACGAAGATGTAGAGCAAGGAGGGGCTGCCCAGCTCCTGCACACACTGTAGGGCCTCCTGCAGGAAAAAGTGGGGAGTCAGTTCTGCCTCACAGCCAGCCCCAGCTCCTCTCTTCCCTATCCAGGCACCACCATCACCTTGCCCAGCAGTGCTACTGCCCAGAGAAGCAGAGAGCATGTTATGGGGGCCATACTGTGCTCTGCCAGCCCCTCCTCTCACCTTCATGTCATTGATGTGCAGGTATTCCTCTATGATCGCCTTGGATTTCTTCTCCAGTTCCTCTTCCGACAGCGCAGGCTTGGTGGATGCTGCGGGAGGTGCTGGCTCTTGCTTAACTGTGAGGAGAGAGCAAGGATGAGGCACCACCTCGAACAAGCACAGCACCAGCCTGTGGCCAGATGCCCACCACTCCTCCCCAGCTCACTGCTCTCTCGGCTCCTGTCCCGTTCCTCCGTCATGCTGGCAGCCTTGCGCACGGCCTCAGGGCCACCCTGCTTCTCCCGTTCTCGGCTCCTGTCCTCTGTCTCTTTGCTGAAGCTCCTCTTGGTGAGGGCAGACCTGTTCCTGTCTGCCCGCTCCCCCCGGTCGGGACGCTCCAGGCGGTCGCTGCTCTTCTCCGAACGTGACTCTCGGTCCCTGTCCCCAGCCTTCTCTGACCTGTCACGGCTGGAGCTGCTCCTGGGTGGGAGGAGGATGGATGCAGTGTGAAGACCCCATCTCCACCATCCCTGACCCCAGACTGCAGAGCTCTGCAAGGCAAGACTGTCCCACTCCAATCCCAGCCCCTTTCAGGGCCTCTTCTAGCACTTGACCACCCTCAGGAGACAACACTTTTCCGTTTCTCCCCTATTCCAACTCTAGCCCTTTGCCTTTCACACTGTCTCGTGCCATAGCTGAGCAGAGTCTGGCTGCATCCTGCCCACACCTTTCCCTTGCTGCAGAAGCGGTGAAGTCAGGGCTGTTTTCCACTTCTCCTGAACAAACCCCATTTCAACTCTCCTTGGGGAACCTCATGCTTCAGCCTCTACAGAACTCCCTCCAGCCCATCAATGCCCATCTGGTCCCAGGACCCCCAGAATGGACCCAGCACCCAGGTGTGGTCCCCCAAGTGACAAACAGCAGGGAAGAAGCTAAGGGTGGGGTCAGCCATCTTTGTTGCAAGGACTCACCACCAACGCCCCATCCTGCCATAGGGGATTATCCTGGCCCAGATGCCAGGCTATTTTCAAATGGATCAACCAACCATTGCCCGATTTCGGGGGTTCCTCCCTGGACTGCAGACCAACACCCCTGCACGTCAAGGCAGGGCTGCCCCCTCACCTCTGCACCACACGGCGGGACTCCAGGCTCTCGGCCGGGGTCGACTGCTGGAGCGCTGAGAAGCGGTTCAAGGTGCTCGTGGCCGGTCGCCCTGAATCAGATGCTGGGCGTGAAAAGAGGGGAATCTCAGAGTTCAGCACCTCCCCAGTACAGGAACCACCTGGGGAAGGGACCTCGCTTGCACCCAGCCCCATGCTGCCCACCTGAATCTGCAGGCTTCGCGCCAGAGCCTCCACTGCTGCCTTTGCCCCAGCTCAGCCGCCCGCCCGGTGCAAAGAGCTGGTTGTTGGAGTCAATGGATCCAGGCTGCAGGCAGAGAGACAAGAGTGAGCTCTGCACTCCACAGCAAGGCAGGATTCCAGCCAGGCAGCTGGCTCAGCTGCCCATGCTGCACCGCCAGCCTTACCTTGGTGATCTTCGTTAGTCGACTGGTGTCGATGGGCCGGTTGCCCTTGCTGATGGGCACAGTGTTCCAGCCATCATCTGCCACCAGGCTCCCGCGCCCACCTAGGCACAAGGGGGACAGACATAAGGCACAGTCCGACCTCGAGCAGTGGCCAGCAGCAACAACCCACCCCTGGGAACCCTGGGTGTCCCCTAGCCCGGGCACTCACTGCTGGAGGATGGCCCGGGGGGGCCTCTCCTCTTGTCCTTGGACATGAGCTGCTGCACTTTGATGTGTTCCCGATGCTCCTCCATCTCAGCTTCCTTGTGGATCTGGTCGATGGTTTTGGGGCCCTGGTCTCCTCGCCGCGGCACCCAGCTATTCTGCAGAGGGCAAGGGAGGAAAGAAAGGGACGCTGAGCTGGCTGGAAGATGGAGGCAGAGGCATTCCCCCTTCCCAGTCGTCACACCCTCAAAGGCTCAGGCCAGTCTCCCACCTCAGCCAGTGGAGCTTCCTGAATGCTGTTGCAGCTTTTGGCACAAAAGGGCTCAGTTTCATGAGCCCTCCTGCATTAAACAGCCGCTGGTTACTGTGTGCCCACTATCGCTACCACACTAACCAGGGCTGAGGGCTAGCATGGCGTCTCTAGGGCTGGTCACAGCTTACAGAGCCACCTCTCCCCTCCCGGGGACACAGGGACCACTGGCACTCAGAGGACCAAGCAGGGGACAGAGAACAGTCCCTTTGCAACAGCAGGCCACATGCCTTACCCGTCTGAGGTCAATCACATCCTGCAGCATGAAACGGATTCGGGATGATGTCTTCTTCTCTTTGATAATCTTCTCCATCTGATTGAAGTACTGGTCCATCCTGGGCTATAGAGGGACAGGGTCACGGTTACATGCCTCCCAAAGGCAAGGGCAGGGCAAGGCAGGGCAGGGCAAGGGGTACCTTGGCCTTCTCAAAGTCCAAGTCCTTGCCAATGGTGGTCAGCAGGCGGCAAAGGCACTCGAGAGATTCCTCATCATGGTTTTTGAGCAGCTTCACCACACAGTCATGCATGATGGCTTCTGTCAACATCTTCAGCTTGAAGAGCTCTCCAATGAACTTGATGTTGCCCAGGGATCGCCGGCGGGCCTTGTCCCGCGCCTCCTCCAGCTCGTCTTTCATGCGTGCCTTCTCCTCGGGCTGCAGAGAGGGCACAGCAGGGCAGCTCAGAGCCTGATCTGCCCCGAGGACACCCACACCAGCCCTAAACTGCAGCTCCCACCCCAACTCACAGCACTGGCATCGTCCATCTCCTTCTGCCGCTTCTCAAAGATCTCGTCATCATCCTTGTCCTTCTCAAACTCCTTCTGGCAGCGGTTGAGCAGCAACTTGCGGAAGTTCACAGTCACTGTGGGCTTGTCTGTTGTGGGCACTTTGAGCTGCAGGGAGAGATATAACCCAGGTGAGAAGTGTGAGTCCTGTCTCCCGCAAAAGCTGGCCAGCTAAGGCCCAGACACTGCTCAAACCACGGAAAAACCACCCTACACCCTCACAACCCTCATTCAGGCTAGACACGAGGAAGAAGTTTTTTACAATGAGGGTAGTAAAACACTGGCACAGGTTGCTCAGAGAGGTGGTAGTTGCTCCAACCCCGGAAACATTCAAGGCCAGGTTGGACAGGGCTCTGAGCAACCTCAACTAGTTGAAGATGTCCTTGCTCATTGAAGGGGGTTGGACTAAGGACCTTTGAAGGTCCCTTCCAACCCAAACTATTCTATGGTGACCTGCTAAGGTTCTGGACTTGGCCTTCCAGCCACATGCCCCAGTTTCCCCACCCCACAAGGAAGGACCAGCACCTTGCTGAGCTCAAGCAAGGCCCCCAAACAAATCCCTGCCAGATCAACTGGAGCCCAACCGAGTTCCTGCTCACCCCCATAAGGCAACGGCACATGTTGGCATAGGCAACAGAGAAGTTTGGCTCCGAGATGGCCTTCTCGAAGACGAGGTCGATGACACCCTTGAGCCGCTCCTCTGTGTCGATGGACAATTCCATCACCTGCTTCATCAGCTGCTGGAACATCTGAGGTGTCAGCTTGTTGAGGATGCTGCGGACGCGGCGGAGCAGTTCCTGTGAGGACAGCAGGGTCAGCGAGAGCTGGGCACACCACCCCCTTCCCTCCCGCCACCCGTCTGCTCCAGCTCCCACCTGCGTCTTGATGTTCTCAGGATCCTCCTCCTCAGAGGCACGCTTGCTGCTGGGTTTCCAGGCCTTCTCAGCTTTGTTCAGCTTGACGTCCTCGTTGAGGGACACAGTGGCAATGATTTTGCGAGGTTCCTTCCTCTGGCTCTGCTGGGAGCGGCGAGGACCCAACCCTGAGGGCTGACACATGAAGAAGAAACTCACCTCTTTGCTCTGGGATCAGCCAGGCTGGTTCCTGGGGTGTCCCCATCTGCCTGCTCAGATCCTCAGCTCCATCACGGACATCAGTGGCCCAGACACAGTGGCTCAAAGGCTTGATCATCACAGAGAGGCAGAGGGGGACGGCGTGGGTGAAGTGAGGAGATACTCACCAGGCCACGGTTGCCCATGACGGGCCGGCCGAGGTTAGCGAAGGAGGGGGTAAAGTCGGGGCTGCAGTTCATGCCGCTGAGGCGGATGGGGTCAAGTGCCCGCAGTGGGGTCTTGTTGGCCTGCGAAGGTACACAGGGCTGAGGATGCCCGGGGGGCAGAGGAGCGGGATGGATCCATCCCCCAGCCTCAGCGCCGGGACAAAGAAATGGAAAAACAGCCCCAGAGGTGCCCCCACGCATCATTCCCCCAGCTCAAGGCTCATTGTAGAGGCTGCAACAGGACCCCGAGCACAGCAAAGTCCCAGTTCTGCCTTGACAAGGAGCAGAGCCAGACCCCCACCCATGTACCACCCATGCTACCCAACCTTCCAGGGCCGCACCAACCTTGTCCAGCACCACGTCTGTGATCTGGGGCAGCCCCTCGGGTTTCTGCATGCTGGCAAAGATGAACTGGAAGCCCAGTAGGAACTCCCGGTCATATCGCTTCTTCTCCTCAGGGTTCAGTGGCTTCCATTGCTCTGCAGCAGGGGCAGAGGCAGACCTTGACATGGGTTGTTCCCATATCCTCTACCCTCAAGCTATGGCAGGTCCAGGCCCACCCAGGGACTAGCGAGGTGGGATGCAGACAACTACAGAGCTGCACCAGCCTGATACACCATGAGCATGAAGCTGCTTGCTTAGAAAGCAAGCCTGATGCCACCAGCTCCCTGTCTCCTGCCAGGCTTCTCGCACTGGGGTCTCTGTCCCCAAGCCTGGCACGGGGTGGGGGACAAGATGGGAGGAGAGTGTGAGGTTTAGGACAGTTGGACCATGCCACCCCCACCCTCCCCACTGCTGGGTCCAGAGATGGTGGGTCCCAGCTGAGGTCTGGGCCAAGGCACAGCTCACCTTCCTTGTAGCGGTACTTCTGGTCAGCAGTCTGGCCCTTCTCCGGCGCCAGTTTGTCCTCCTTCTCCTCCCATGTCTCCTCTGACTCTTCCTGTGGACGGGCAGGGGCCGCGTCCTCCACTTCACGGGCAGGGGCAGACGTGGGGGGCTTGTTCTCTGCCTCTGAGGCACTGTCACTGATCTGAGACTGCATTGGGAGGGCAGGGACAGCAGTCAGCCCTGAAGCCTGGTCCTGCCCCCTCTGCCCTGCAACCCAGGCATCTGCGCCCCCTCAGATCCTCATTACCATCATGGAACATCAGTGGCCCAGACACGATGGCACAAAGCAAAGTTCATCACAGGAGGAGATGGGACATGGGGAGGCCCCTGGACACCCCGGGGATACTCACCTCTTTAAAGGCATCCAACAAATCGCCTACTGCCTCCTTCTTGTTCAGCTCCTTCATCCTCCGCTTTTTCTTTGGCACCGACACGGCGACTAAGAGGAGAGGCGGGGAGGTGAGGCACAGAAACCCTCACAGTCCCCCACTTATCCTCATGCTAGCATTCAGGTCACCAGCAAGGCACTGGTAACACTGGGCCAGCTTCAGGATGGGGACACAAGAATATGGTCCTGCCACCCCAGCACAGCCCCTTCCCCAAACATTCCATGTACCCACCTGGCCACCTGCGGACCTCACATACAGCGCACCAAGACACCCCGCTCCCTGAGCACACACCCCAGAACACACCCCACACAGACACACCTCACACCTCTCCCCATCTGGCCACTGCACCCCAATTTACCCTGCACCTCTCCAAAGCACACATTCACGCCTCTTTCCCATCCTCTTCAGGGGACACCCACAGACACCCACGTCCTGGTACAGGGACACCCCCACGCACACCTCTGCCCCCACGTATCCTCCCTCCCTGGCACCCCCAGACACTCCACACAGAGGTGCTCCCGGAAGCACACCTGCTGTCAGGTCACACTTCCATAGTCCCCCTGTACCCCTACAGAGTGCTCTGTGTGAACACGTCCTGTGTACCTATCTCCCTTGTCCTCCCCCAGCATCCCTGCAGAACCCCCACGCTCCTATGCAGGGTGCTAAAAAAAAAAAAAACAACAACAAACCAACACATAGCTTCAACCCACTTTCCCCAGGCACCCTGATGTATTTGCACACCCCTACACAGGGTGATCCAACAGCTACACCCCCAGTCAAGGGAATGGCAGGAAGATTTGCCAGGGGTGGTTTAGGTTGGACATGAGGAAAACGTTCTTCACCCAGAGGGTGCTGGACACTGGAACAGGCTCCACAGGGAGGTGTCACAGCCCCAAGCCTGACAGTGTTCAAGAGGCATTTGGACAACGCCCTCAGACTCATGGTAGGAACTTTGAGGTTGACCTGTGCAAGACATGAGCTGAACTTCATGATCCTTGTAGGTCCCTTCCAACTCAAGAACACACTGTGATTTTATGATCTCCCCTGCCACCCCTCCACCTCCCCATATTCTCCTGGACAACTGGAGACAGCCCTCAGATACAGCCCCAACATACCCACACTGCAACCCTGCATTAGGCATCTGCATACACCCACCGTACCCCACCAAGGTGACCCCTCCACACCACTCAAGGCCCACCCTGGGGCACCCCGCACACCCAAGCCCAGCATTCCCAACCTTGTGCAGTCGCCTCCAAGGTCTGCGAAGGGGCAGGGGCCGGGCTGGAGCTCCGCTCCTGGGCCTCGCTGGGGCCTTCGCTCTCCTCCTCCTCCTCCTCTGCCGGGGGTGACGCAGGGGTGCCAGGTTGCGCTGGCTCCTCAGGCTCCGAGATGGGGCTGATGTCCAACTCGGGCTGCTCCTCGCTCGGTTCTGCTTTGCCAGTGCCCTCCACCCCGTTGGGCAGGGGCAGCTCCTCGGGCTGGGCGATGGGGGAGTCCAGGGCGGGCGCCGGCACTGGGTTGGGTGCTGGCACCACCGCAGGCATCAGCTGGCATACGGGCATCTCAGAGACCGGCTCGGGCACCTCCTCCAAGACCCCGTTGGCCTCAGCAGGGGGCTCGACAGCAGGCTCGGGGCAGGGCTCTTCCTGGGCTGGCGTGGGGCTGGGGGAGGCGGGTTTGGCGGGTGCTTCAGGGGCCTGCGGTACAATGAGTGGCGGCGACGGCACGGCCGGCACCGGGGCCACGGCTGGCATCGAGGGAACAACAGGCACCGATGGCACCTCGGGGGGTGCAGGTGCCTGTGGGGCAGGCTCTGGGAGGGGAATGGTGACCGCCTCCTCCTCCATGGCCACCGTGTCCATGTCGGGCGCAGGCACGAGGGGCAGCTCCACAGTCCCTGGCACTGTAGTGATGGCGCTAAACGTCTTGTGCGGGTCGGGCGGCGCCTCGCCCAGCTCCACTTTAGTGTCCGCGTCCATGGGGGGCTCCATTGGCACCAGCGTCATGGCTGAGAGCACCACGGGCTCCACCTCGGGGATGAGGGGAGGGGGAGGAGACGGAGACGGGGACGCTGACTTGCTGGGCTCCAGGGAGATGGGCTTGCTCACCACCAGCGCGGGCTTCGGGCGGTCATCTGCAAAGGGAGGTCGTGTTAATGGGGGACTCTCCAATCCCCAGCTGACCCTGCATCTCCCCCCTAGACCCCTCCAAGAGCAGCAGGGACAGATATGCCAACCCATATAAAAAATGGGCAGCAGGGACAACAAGGGTATCCTGCAGTGCCCAGGGGACAGCTGGGGTGAGCAGGCACCCCCCACAAACTCTCCTGGACTCAACACAGGGACACTGGCTCCCACATCTGTACGGAACACGGTTGAACCCACAGTCCACAGGTGAATTGGGAAAACGGTGGGACTGGCACCTCTGTCCCCACAGTGCCCAGGACAGGGAGCCTGGTAGCAGCCGTGCCAGCTGGCACACCCACCCTGGCACGGGTGCTTACCTGGCCGGACAATAACTGCTACATGGGAGGTTTCTCCATTGGCGTGGGGCTCCAAACCGCTTCCAGCCTGAGGATGCAAAGAGGGGGTTCAGCAGGGCCCCATGTACCTCTGCTGCCCCAGTGGCAGAGTCAGGGGGTGCCCTTACCTGTGGAGGGGTGGGGGTGGATGAGGTCCTTGCTCCGGACATGATTTCTTCAGTGATGTCTTTGCCACCTTGGTTGGGGTCTCGTATCCGGATCTGTCCGTGGGCCAGGGCAGAGCAGGAGAAGATAGCAGTAGGGTGGGTGGACACAGAACACGGACCAACCCCTCTCCCCAGGCCTGACACCCCCGGGACACCCCCTTCTCCAAGGGGAGAGCTGAGCAGCTCATTTAGTGCTGTCCCTGTCCCACCCATGTGCAGACTGGGGACAGATGGGTGCCACATCCCCACAGGACACAGTGCCCCACTGACACCAGGCTGTCACGATGCCCAGTGGGCAGGGATGGCACAGGACAGGGCAAGTCTGGCAAGCCATCCTGCCAGGTGGTGACAGCCAGCACCACATCCCCAGGCCAGTGCCCACTTCCAGGAGTTGGGGGACCTCAAGACTGCATCACCATGCTGGCACAGGGTATACAGGACTGCCCTGCCTCAGGGACAGCATGAGACCAGCCTCAGCACGTAAACATGGAAGCAAGCCCTGTGGCACCCCAGGTACAGCCTGGACACACAGCAGCAGGAGCCACTGGACACACTGCTAGGGGGTGACACGCAGGTCAGGGACTCCGGTGGGGGGCAAAGCACAGCCACGGGTCTTGTTCTCCCCATCCCCAACCAACCTTCTCCCAGGGCAGTGAAAATAGAGTTTGAGGGGCACTGAGGCCACCCCCTGATGATAAAATTCCAGCATCCCCCTCCCCAGCCCGGCAGCAGCCCATATCCCCCAGCACGGGGCCATGCCGGCAGCTGCCCGGCCCCCCCGCTATAAATAGGCCCCACAGGAGGCCTCTGAGCACCGGCATCTCCGGGAGCAGACAGCAGTTGGCAGCCGCAGCACCCCCACCCCCCGGGAGCTGTGACTCAGCACAACGCTGCCCGTCGGGACAGCCAAGGTCGCCAGCACCCATCCTCGCAAACTCCGGTTCCCCCACTGAGCCCCCCAGCCTGGGGGAGGGAAATGGCCTCACACCATCCCCCTTCCCCAGCATGCTGCACCTCATCCCAGCCCAACCCAGGGCTGGCACTGCCCCCCACCATGTGCAAATCCCCCGCGTGCCCGGAGGCAACAGCACCTTACCGTCTTGCGCTCTCGTTTTGGTGGAATCGGTGGCTGTTGGCTCACTATAACCTGGGCGGTGGGAACCCCCGCCGGGAACTGCTGTACCCCCTGCGCTGGGTAATAAGCACCCGCTGGAGGAGAGGAGAGAGCATCAGAGGGACCGGCCAACCCAGATCCTCCAAGCCCGTCCTGGGGACCCAAAAATTCCCCAAACACAGGGGTCTGCCGGGAGCCTGGAGAGCCCGTGCCACTCTGCAGCTAACCCCCATTCCATCCAGCCTGGATCGTCCCAACCAGCCCGACAGGCCCGACCGAATTCCTTCCCCGTGAAACAGAGCGTCCTCGCGCCACCCCCACGCCCAGCTGGGCCCCGCCGTGCCCACCGGCTCCACGCCACCGCCAGCCCTGCCGGGACGCTCGGCCATGCCGGCTGCTGGCGTCCCAGCTCCACGGGCATTCGGTCGCCTTCCTGCCAGTGCTCTTATCTCCCCGGAGCCGGCACCAGGCTGAGGGCGGCACCAGGCAGCCCTGTCCGCACCCTCCATTCACACCCAGGCCAAGGGGCTCCCCATGCAGCCCCAGCCCCCAGTGAGGCCAGCCCAGAGAAGGGAGCTGTGCTGGGGACCAGAGGCAAAGCTGGACCCCATCCAGGGCTGGCACAGCCCCTGAGAGACACTCCGCTCCTCCCAGGGCATTCGTGAGCATCACCCCTAGAGCAGTGCCGCGAGGATGGGGGTGTCAGGAGGGACAGGCACAGCTGGGCTCTGGCACCAGGTTCTTCCCAGCTGTGCTGAGACTCAACTCTAATGTGCTCTGGTGACTGCCATGTCCCTGAGCCAGGGACCCTTCTCTCTACCCAAGGGGGACACGGGGACACTCGACAGGCATGGGAGAAAGGAAGGAGTGTGACCCCAAGCTGCTCAGCCCTGGGGACCAGGAGGGCTGGCCTGCCTCACCAAGGAGTGTGCCATGCTGTGCCAGGCCACCCACCCAGCCCTGTGGGCAAGTAGCACACTGCTGCCAGCTCCCAGGGGAACAGCCACAGCCCCAAAACAGAGGTGGGGCGCAAACCCATCCCAGGAGCCCACAGAGACATCCAGGGGATGCCCCAGCACCAGGCATGAAGCCGTGCCCTGGCCCAAGTGCAGGAGCCGGCTGCTGCCGGGGGCCACCTCCGTCCTCTGAGGGGCTGGCTGGGCCTGAGGACAAGAGGGAGGGAAGATGGGCACATACCTGGCTCAGGAGAAGCCCATCGCTGCCCTGGTTATGCCTTGCTGCCATGCTGGGGCTGGGCCGGAGGCCTCAGCTCACATTTCTGTGTCTGCTGGGCCTCCCAGGACCGACCAAGCCTAAATATAGTCACAGCCCGGGTGGCCACACGCAAGCAGGGGGAGGGAGGGGGGGCTGCTCACACCACTGCTCCCCAGCGCCGGGAGAGGGCAGGCACAGCACGGCACCGGCACCCCCAGCTCAGCTCCTTGAGGAGCGGGGAGCTGAGGGGAGATGTCACCGAGCACAAAACTGCTCGACCCCTTGACAGCAAGTGAGGGGTAACAGGGGATAAAGTCTGCCCTGACCTTCCACCAGGAGAGTTAAACATTAAACAACCCCGATTTGGAAAAGGGTGGGGGTGGATGAACAGGTGGGACATGATGCACAACCCTCAGTGCTGCTGGGAGACAGGAAACACCCCTTGCCCCCCAAAACAGCCTGTAATGGAGTCACAGAGAAAACCTCAGGGAGCTGGCAAAGGCAGAGGGGTCTGTGCTCAGCTCCTGAGTGCAGGGAGCTGCAGGGAGGCCAGTGGCAGGGCAGTAAAAAAAAAAAAAGGAGGGAGTGCTGGGTCTGGAAGAGCACCATGGAACAAAGCAACCCTCCCAGTATGTACCGTAAGTCCCAAACTCTGGGGGGTTTGTTCCAGGGTAAAAACTAGGGGCGCCAGCCTGGACCGGATACTGCTGGGTCGGGACGACGTACGTGGAGCGACCCTGCAATGGTGAAGAAAGATCAGTTACTTCCTGCACGGGGTACAGACCTACCCTCAAACAACAGACATACCCCAAAACCTTCCTGCAAGGTGGCTGGATGCCAGGGCAGGGAGCAGGATCCAGGCAAAGTGGGAAACAAGCACCTCGGACGGCTGCCGTGAGGGGGGGGCAGTGCTGCCTCTCTACAGAGCTGGACAACACCCTGCTCAAATTGGTGGGTACTTGGAGAGCTGGGGGATCCCCTCCACCCCCCCAACACAGGCCTGTGCTCCAAACCCAGGCAACACCCCCTCCTCACCAGTGCCCAACCCAGCCCCCTCCCACAGAGCCCAGGGCATGGATGGCCCTCACCTGTCCAGGGATGTAATAGGCTCCTTGGGAGGGTGTGTAGGAGATCTGGGAGGGTATCATCATCACCTGGGAAGCGGCTGGATACACATGGGCAGGGGGGCCGGGCCGGGCCGTCGTGTTACTCGGTACGCGGGACGCGCTGGCGGGAGGCTGCGCCCTGTTCTGGTAGAAATGCTTGGGGAGAGATGGGGCATGGCGTCAAGCGGGGTACCAGCACCCCAATGCTGCACCCACACACCCGAGCCGGGAACCCTCTCCCACCCCACACTACGGGGAGCAGCCTAGCAGTGCACATCACCCCAGAATGTCAGCCTGGGGAGGGGGAAGCAGCTCCAGGGGAGATATGGAAAGGGGGAAACCCCCACCCCAGCCCCACTGGGACGTAACACCCCAACCTCCCTGGAGCTGACCCCCACCCCGGCACCATCCTGTCCTCACACACCTGTGGGGCCACCTGGGTCCACCCACCCCAGCTCATGCCCGGTGCAGCCCTGTCCCAGTCCTGGTGGGGCCAGCAGCTCCAGCGCCCGGAACCGGCCACAGCCGCACACAGCTCGGCGGCAGCAGGTCCCAGCGTGCTCCGCACCGTTTCCCGGTGCTCGCCTGGAATGCTGGGATTTGTAGTCCCGCCGTGCCCAGTCACGCTGGAGCCGGACAGCCGGGGCACACGGAGCCGGCTGTTTGTCCTCCAGCCCATGCCGTGCAACCCGACCCGGCTTCTTTGCCGGGCAGGAGCATCCCCTGGAGCAGCGGCTCAAGTCTCACAGTGAACGGGCAAGAAAGGGTCCGCGCACGCACCCAGAGCAAGGAGAAAGCATTACCTGAAGAGACCTGAATCCTCCCTTTAAGCAAGCGCACGCATACAGAGGGAAAAGGGGAAAGAGAGATAGGAGTTACCTGCATTAGGACAGGGTTTGGACACAGGTGGCTGGCAGAGGAGGGGACAGGAAGCTGGGGAGCCCTTTTCCCAGTGCCCACATCCCAAATCCACCAGCGTGTCCCTTGCAGGGATCCCTCCAAGGGGCAGGGAAGGGTTTGAGGGGCTCCCAGCCAGCACAGCTGATCTGTCCCCAGCAGCTCCCCCACACAGAGGTCTGATGGAGGTCCAGAGCCTTACAGGCACCACAGGGCCTTGGAGACCCCCACAAAGTGGGAAGGAAGAGGAATAAGGGCACAGGCAGAAGAGGCAGCCTGGGCTGGGGTTAGCACAGGCACAGCCACAGGTTCATGCAAGGAGGAAATTGGGGTGACACTGCAGGGAAACCCACCCCACTGCCAAAGTCAAGCAGGTATCCCCCCACCTTCCCCAGATCAGCCTGTCGACCAGCTTGGGGGTCCCTGTTTGCTCCCCAGCCCCTTCAGGCCCAGGGTGGGTGTTTCTGTGCAGTGTCAGGGCCAGGTGCTGTGCATGCAAGGTGGGGGAAGCGGGTTAGTACCTGCTGGTGAATAGCCCGAGGCCCTGCTGGAAACTGAGAGGAGGAGAGGGAGGTTTGGGGCAGGGGAGGAAGGAGAGAAGAGCAGTCACTCAGTGGCCATCCCCAGCCAGAGGCATCTGCCCACCACCCCACAGCCAGGAGGTCCCCAGGCAGCAGTTGTGGTCCAGATCACAGACACACTCCCCCTTGAAGACACACGCTGGTCCTGGGAGGCACCCAGTGCTCCACACACCCCAAGCACCGTGGCAGTGGGAGCTACTCAGCCAGGAGGCAGAAAGCTGCTGGATATCCCCCATCACCCCCTCCAAGGTGGAGCAAAGCCCTTACCTGGCGCGGCTGAGAAGGCGTATTCATTTGTGAGGTCGGTGCCGGGTTAAAAACCACAGGTGCCGTCTGACCGGGTGGGAACGTCGGCTGGAGGGAGGCAGGGAGGGAAGGAGATGGCACCTCTGTCCCCAGCACAAGCCAGGGAGGCAAAGCTGGGTCCCCCCACCCTGAAGGGGCCGGTTACCTGCGGCAATCCGGGAGAAGGGGCAGGGTGCGGGGCTGTCGGGGCTCCTCCTGTGGGCTGTGGAGCTTTGTTCATTTCATGGGGTTGTGCATAAGGATCCCCTCGCTATCTGTGGGGACAGGGACAGAGGGTACAAGCTGGAGGTGGGCAGCTGCCCAGGCATCTATCTCCTGTCCATATCAGCCCCAAAAATTGGGCACCTCTACCCCTTTGCATAAAATCAGGCACGAGCCATACCCCACAGACACCACGTCACCAGGGCACAGATCCCTGGCCACCTCCTCCTCCCCTAATGGGCACAGGGAGAGGGTGGGCACCACCAGGCCCCACCAACCTATGGAGCAAAGCCCCCTGTTGTGCCCCAAACCCAACTGTGCCCACTGGCAGGACTGACCCTGCAGAGCCTGGCCGAGCACCCCACACAAGCACGTACCAGTGGCTGTGACCACTGCCAGCACCCAGGCCACTACCAGCTCCAGGGCCTGGGTGGGCCGGCGGCACCCCGGCGTCAGCCGTGCCCGGCTCCACCCCGGCTGACCTACTAAGCATTTCCCCTGGCTGGCCAAACCTGTTCCTCCCAGAGGTGTCCCCAGCACACACTGCAAATGCCTACCAGTGAGGGCAGGGAGCAGCTCCGGCATCCCCCCCACGCTGCCAGTGCTCCTGCCTGCTGCCCTGCCCGGAGGAGCCCACAGCCCCCCGCAGCCACCAGCTCCCAGGTGCCCAGGCACGGCTATCCCAGGAGGGACTTGGCAGCCACTGCCGCTCTCCCCGCCCCAGTGCAAAGGCCGCTGGGGCAGGAAGAAGAGGCGGTGCCCCCCACCATGCCAGGGAGCACCCCATGGCACCCGGCAAGTCCACTGACAGCTAGGGCACCCGTAGGAGCAGCCGACAGTGTCTTCTGTAACCTGACGCCCGGCTGCGTCAGCACTGCCGGCCCCCCGGCCCCACCACGGGGCATTGCCAAGCACGTCCCGCGGACACCAGGTCCCGCCGGCACCCCTGGGCCACGGGGTGCCCTGTCCCCCCCAGGACTGTACCCTGATGTGGGGGGGTGTCACCCCATCACAGGGGTCCCCACAGCCACGAGCGCGATGGGTCCTGCTGGGGCTTTGGGAGGTGGTGGGGTCTGAGCTGCAAGCCCCAGTGCTCCTCACAGCCCCCAACTCACCAGGACAGCAATGGCCCAATACGCCTGTGCTGCCCAGCCCTGGGACACAATGGCCTGGGCCACTTTAACTCAGCCTTGGCACCGGTCACCCCAAAAAGGGGAGGGGGGTCACACAGGGGAGAGGACACGCGGGGACAGCCCCAGTGAGGGCAGACCCGGCCTCCCACCACCAGAACAACCAGGAGCGAGCGGGATACTCACCCCCCCGCGGGAAAAACCTGGGCCGGCTGAGCGGGCCTGCAGAGACCGTTCATCCGACTGACTTGGAGAGAGGAGGGAGGGGGAGAGAGAGATCAGCCCGGGCCCCGCACCGCCCCCTCCCCGGCCGGCCCGGCAGTGCCCGGGGTGAGGCAGGTCCCGTCCCGGAGAAGGGAAGAGGAACTGCCAGGGGCTTTTGTAACAGGAGGAGCCGCCATGGCCGTTGCCTCCCCCGCGCCGGGAGAGGCCGGGGCCTGCGCTGGGCCCGCAGCCGGGGCGGGGGATGCCTGCCCGAGCCCGGGCCCTGGGGGGGCCGGGGCAACCAGGCCCCATCCGATCGGGGCACCGGAGGGGGAAGGCAGCGCTCCGCGGCAGCGGGGACTGAGGCGCTGGGCACCCAGGGAGGACAAGGCGGGGATCCCCGACGGCGAGGCCGCGCTAGGCCGCGGAGCAGCCGGCCCCACCAGGCCCGAACACGGCCTCGCCCCCAGGCCGCGGCTGCGCTGCCGGCTCCGTCCCGGGGCGGCGGGCGGGCCTGGGGCGCCGGCACCATCTTGGCGGCAGAAGGAGGAGGCGGGAGAGGCCGCGGCAGGGCCGGAGCGGCGGGCGCGGCGCGGGGCCCGGTGGGGCATCCGGCGGCCCCGCTCCCCCCCGCGGCGGCGGCGGGCTCTGCCAAGGACACGTGTCACTGCCGAGCTCCGCCATGGCCGGCGGCTCCGCCGGCACCGGCGGCGGCGCGGGCGGGTGCGGCGGAGCGGGGACGACGGGGCACGCACCACGTGCGGCGGCGGGCCTAGGCAGACGCGGCGGCGGGCGCACGTGCGCGGCGGCGGGGCGCACCGGCCGGCACGTGGGCGCGGAGCTGCGCCGCGCGAGACCCCCGGGGCGGCGAGGCCGGGCCGGGCCCGGCGGGGAGCGGAGCGAGACGGGGCCGGGCACGGGAGGGGGCCGGCGGCGGCGGGGCGGCGCCCACGTGGTGGCGGCGGCAGTGGCGGCGCGGCGGGGCCCGGCGGCGCGAGGCCTGGCCCGGCGGCGCGCGGCCCGGTACCGGTACCCCCCTCCCCCCCACGTCCGCCCACCCCCCCGCGGCGCGCGCCCGCCCCGCCCCCGCCCGTTACCTTCAGTCTCCTTCAGCGCGCGCGGCCCGACGCAGCCGCAGCGCAGCGCAGCACGACCATTTCCGGAGCCGCGCCGCGCGCAGGGGCGGGGCCGGGCGCCGCCGTGGGGGGAGGGGCGCGGGGGCGGGGCGCGCCGGCCACCGCCTGGAGCCGCTGCGGGCTCCGCCCCGCGGCACGTGACGCCGCCGCCGTCACGTGACGAGGCGAGGAACGCCCCCTCCGCTCCTTCCGGCTGGACACGCCCACCGCGCCGGCCCGCCCCCGCACAGCCCGTGCGGGAGCACGTGGCGCGACGCCGCACCCGACACCGGAACTGGCGCCACTGGGCACCGGCACCACCCGGCGTCCAGCGAGCGCCGGCACCCGCTCCCGCAGCACCAGCACCCACCCGGGACTTGCACCTTCCAGCGCCCAGCGGCTGCACCTATCCCGGACCCTCCCGGGGAACGTGGTCCCACGCTGCACAGCACCCTGCCTCTGCCCTGTACCCACCCCCAGTGGCGCCCCCCCCGCACCCGTCCCAGCCTCCATCCAGCACCCGGGCACAGCCCCTGCACCCCTAGCCGGGGCAAGGCGCAGACACTGCCGGGTTTGGAAACAGGACAGGGTTTTCTTTTCTTTTCTGAAAATAGTTCCGCCGCGGCCTCCACCTCCCCCGAGACCGATTTTAACGCGGCTCTGAACACCAGCAGAGCCCGGCACACCCCGGGGAGTCCCCACCCAGAGAGCAGTCCCAGCTGGGGACAGCACGCGTGCCAGCACAGCGGGGAGGGGGGTCACACACTGCTGTGCCAGGCTGGGGAGCAGCAGAAGTAGTCCCAGGGGCACCCCTGGCTCCTCACTGCCATGCTCACCCCCTGCTTCTCAGGGTCTGCCCTGTTCCCGGCCCCCACAGGCAGCAGGGACCCTCGAGGGGATCAGAACCCAGTCCACACTACTAGCACAAGGAGGGTACAGCAGCACTGGAGTCTCCGCACCGTTTATTTCCTTGACTCTCAGTAACAAAAACAAACAAACTAGTTTTTCCACCCCCCCCAAACCACCTACCCACCCCCCATCACCCCCACTCAACTCAAACGTCGTAGTTGGGGTTCTTGCGTAGAATAACAAATCCCTCCAGGATGGGCGTCACAGGCACGTGCTCCTCCGTGGCCAGCTCTGCCCGCTCCCCGTGCGCCAGCAGCACCGGCGTTGTGTGTGTCTGGAAACCAGTGATGGTTTTGGGCTTGCCCGCCTGGCCCACCACATCCACAGCCTGCAAGAGAAGAGTGAGGTAAATGCAGAGGACAGATAGGGACACCAGAGTACTCCAGCCTCAGCTCTGACTGCCCCTTACCTGTCCCACCCGAACCGACACAGGCAGAGGTCGCAGCTCCTCGTCAAAGGTGACCAGCATGCGGGGCTGCATGGCAGCAACGAGGCCATAGAGAACGTAGTGGGACTTGCCCAGGATAACTGGAGGGGAGACAGAAGGGGCTGAGCAATGCCCACCTCACAAGACAGAGGGGTGCTGGAGGGGCCAAGCCCCTAATACTCACTGTTGCGCACATCCAGGAAGGACACGAGGACGGTCAGCAGCCCAGCCACAGCCACCTGGCTCATGAGCTGACGATCGCTGTGGTACGGGCACAGGGTGAGTGTCCCCTTGCCCAGGTGGGTCAGGCCCTGAGGCAGCAGAGAAAACACATGAGAGTGTGGTGGGGTAACACCTGGGATCCCCAGCCCTGCCCAGCAAGATGGTGACACCCCCAGGACACCACTGCCCACTCCCCCGCAGGGCAGAGACCCCAACTTGCCCCTTCCCCACCATGAGCACAGGATCATCACCTGGGCTAACCGCACCATGAAGAGGTTGTTGGGGTCCTTGGCATGGTACTGGGCAAGCTGCCGCAGCATCGCTGCCAGCCGGGCATTATTGGTACCTGAGGAAGAGGGGGGTACAGGCAAAGAGTGAGGTACATGGCTCAAGTCTTTCACTTTCACCCCAGCATGAGCCCAAAAGTGGGCTGGCCCTCAGGCTCACCGCTGCCCACCATGCCCATGGCAAAGATGGAGTTGTAGGAGACCTCAGGGTCAGCATCGTGGGAGAACTTGCTGAGGGTGTCGAGGATGTTGAGCCGGGGGTTGGAGACGGAGATCAGGGCCAGGGCCAGGGGCACAGCACGGCGGAGGGTGGGCTCCCCGTACCGCAGCTGCACAGAGGGGAGGTGGGTGTTAGACTCAGCTTAAGGGCAGTGAGGTCTACAGAGATGTGAGGCAAGACCCAGTCTCTATTTCTGGGTCTCTTCCCAGCTCTGTGCTGTCCCCCCCACTATCACTCACCAGGTGGCCAAACGTGCGCAGGGCCATCTCAGCACCAATCTCCTCACCCATGGCAATGAGTGCAATCCCCAGCACTGCTACGCCCTGCAGGGACACAGGCACTGAGCGTCAGGCAGGGAGCACCCACCCTAAAATCCAAGTCCTCATGGCCCCTGCACCCACCCTGAGCCCAGGGGGACAGGGGGAGCAAAGGATGCTGCTGGGGGCCATTCTCCTCCAGCTCTGATCCTGCAAGCGGCTTAGGGACCACACCAAATCCGGGTTATGCACCTGGGACACGGGTCCCAGCCTGAACTTCCCTACCTGGTGAGCCCCCATGTCAGGTGAGTTCTCTTTCTTCTCCTTCTCCTTCTTGTCCTTTTTGTCCTTATCCTCCTCTTTCTCCTTGGAGTCAAAGTGCTCACTGCAGATGTGCAGGAGCTGTTGCACCTTCAGGACATTCCCTGAGCCTGGGGGGAGAGCAGAAGGCCAGGCTCAGCAGAAGCAAGGCCCAGGACCTGCTTCTGCCTCTCCTGCCTTATCAGCCCAACTCACCCGCATAAGCGCAGATGTCCACCAGCGTGTTGGCGAAGCTGCGGAACGGCTCTGACACCACCTCCAGCGCTGCCAAGATGGCCTCAATCGCCTCTCCCTTCCCTGCCGGGGAACATGCCATGGTTAGAGCACAGCAGCAGAGGGATACCGTCACCACATCTCCCAACCCATGAGGTGCTGGCGCTGCCTAGCCTTACCCAGGTGGTTCAAGCCCAGGCCGAGTGGCAGCCACCGGGCGTACGTGTCCTTCAACTCTGTCTCCGACTTCTCCATGATAGTCTGGAGGATGGTTGAAGTGACATCCCCATTGCAGGAGCCCACTGATATCATCCCGCAGGCCAGGGCGGTCACACCAGCCACCTGGTGAAGGAGAGAAGGAGACATGCTGCGTGTGGGGACAGCACACAACGCACTGTCCCACAGCTGGCCCCCAAACAGGGCTGTGTTCTTCTGGCCTAGCACAATGTTGGGCAGGGACATGCAGCCCTGCTCCCAGAGACCAAAACAGTTGCAGGACAGCCCCTGCATCCCCAAGAGCTGTTGGGGTAGAGGTGGGGAAGCAGGAACCCCAGGCAAACCCTGCCTCGCTCCCTACCTCCATGCTGGACTTGGGTTCTCCCATCACAGGTAGCAGCAAAGTCAGGACATCCTCACGGTTGGAGCCCGCATATGCCAGTCCCAGCCTGCGGAAAGTCCAGGAGACCATGAGAGGGGAGCTGAACCACTCTGCACAGCCCAGGAAATGCTGGGGTTAGGCCCTTACCCAAAAATGGCTCCAATTCTCATGGTGTTGCTGTTGTGGAGGACGTAGTCGGACAAGAGGGCCAGGGCAGGGTCACACTCATTCCTCACCCCTGAGTTGACGATGCCACAGGCCAGGAGGGCTCCTGACTGCAAGGCAGAGGCACCGTCACGCACCAGCCACCAACACACAAGGCTCTCTGCCAGCCAGTGACTAACGCCATCCCACACATTGCACCTATTCCCCAGAATGGGCAAGGTGGTACCAAGTGAGCAACATCACGCTAGATCCAGTCAAGCTTGTAGCTCTGTGACAAGGGGACCCCAAAGGTGCCTCAGAAGTCCCCAAGAGCTCCCCACCTTGTTCTGAGCTGCTCAAAAACCTGCGACATGGGGCATCCAACCTCTCTCTGGGCAGGAACTGAGCCGCACAGCGGAACAAGGCAAAGACAACTACTCTCGAGCCAGCCACGCACCCAGCAGGAGGAGGGCTGCCCCAGGCAGCTGCAGAGCCCATGCCAGGATCAGTGCCACCGACCTTGATGTAATCCTCCGAGGAGTACAGGTACTTGTCGATCTGTGTGAGTCCCCCATCCACGTCCCACAGCAGTATCGTGCCCAGCGAGGCTGCAGCACTCAACATCCCTGCGGTTTCAGGGGAAAAGAGCCCATATCAGCTCCAAATCAAAGTGCCATGCCTGGGGCAGGTGGTGGCCTGGGACACAGGACAGTCCAGCAGCAGGCATGCCCTGCAGCCCCCGAAAAGGGATAGGGAAGTGACCCCAGGCCTAAGAACACCTCCAGCCCCTGCCCAGCCAGCTCCCTCACCATGGTCCTTGTTCTTGTACAACCACTTGTTGCCATCATCTGTCAGCAGCTTGTCCTGTCCAAACGCAGCGTTCACAAAGCCGTTCACAAAGGAGGAAGCCAAATTCATCCGGGCTGAGTCCACTTGGGAACCACTCCCCCCGAACCCTGGGGAATGATGTTGGGGTGAGCCAGGCAGCCCAAGCAGCCTTGCCAGCCCTCCAGCACACAGCTGTCCCACACCACGGGGAGATGAGGACCAGTCCCACCATCAGCAGCAAGGAGAAGGCCAAATCCATGTCAGGTAACTGGGTCTGCTCCACACCAGGTCAGAGACCCCAGGCAGGTCATCTGCCCACCCCAGGATACACAGCTGACTGCACTGGCCCTGGGGTGCATTGCAGCCCCAGGAGCTCCCCTCAGAAGGAATGACAGAGACCATAAGATGAGCCCTTACGGTTATTTTCCAGGTGAGTTTTGTAAATATCATCTGGCACTTTGGGCTCCATGATGTCCAGCTGTAGAGACAAGAGAGTTCTCTCTCAAGCAGCACATCCCAGGGCAGCTGCCCTACCAGGGCAACCTCTCCAGGTAGCACCTGGCCAAGCTCATAGGGACAAAGTATCCCTTCCCAAATCTTAGCAGACCACAGCCAGAGGCAGCCCAGGGCTCTTTTCCCAGCTGGGACACTCACCTCCCTGGCCAAGGCCAGGAAGTTGCTGTTGAGCTGGACATTGGACATGATTTCAGTCAGGTCCTCATACTCCTCCACATCCTCATTCAGCTCCAGGAAGACCCCGTGGCGACCCAGCATAAAGGCCATCTGCTTCTGGACAACTCTGCGCAGAGCAGAGAGGTTTCACAAGTGCCTAGACCCCAGCCAGCCCCAGCACAAACACGTTCACCAAACAGTGAGCCACCTGCCCTGCTCTAGAGGCACACAAGAGCAGCCCAGAGATGACCTGCTCTTGCCTATCTCGATTTCAGGTACAAGAGTCTCAGTCCAAACACCCAGACACCTCTGTGGTGGCAGGATCCAACACAGCTCTGCCCAGTCGGGGAGCCAGGCCCCACCACAATGGGCAAACGCTCCAGAGGGTGAGGAACAAATCTCCACTTACACGTCTTTGCAGGATGTGAAGATGTCCTCCACGAGCTCCATGTCATTGAGCATCAGAGCCAGGCGCAGAGCTTCAGGGTAGCGGCTGAACTTGCGGAAGATGCCCAGGGCGCAGCGCAGGAGAGCCGAGTTCTCGGGTTCTGGGACGTAGCTTACACAGCTTTGAGGAGGAGACAGACACGAGGGTGACAACCACCTCATGCAACCTCAGCCCACCAGGGACCAGACCCCTCACCCTGGAAGTGCCTCACCCTGCCAAGGTCCCTCACCTGGTCAAGTAGAGGCAAACTTTGGAGTAGGCGTTGTCATCAATGTACTTCTCCAGCATGTCCATCTGCTCGATTTCCATGAGCAGGTCACAGGCCTCGTGCTCTGCATTGTGGGCCATGTTGTAGGGGACAATCTCCTTGACCAGGGTGAGGAGCGTGTCCCTCTGAGCCTTGTCAGCCTCATCAATCTCCTGCCACTCCTTGGCAACCTCCCCTGCCAGGTGCCTGTGGGGACAAAGGGACATCACCACTACACAAACCCACTTCACCCAACCCCAAGGATGGGGAGCAGCTGCTGCCAGGGCCCAGAAGAAGAGGGTTAAGAGCAGAGACTACAGCAGCCATGGCAGCAAGATCTCTGTGGCTAGCAAACCACTGTGGGGAGAGGACGAGGTGATACATGCAGACATGACAAGGGCAGTTGAGCACAAGCCCAGCAAGTCAGGACACCTCCCAGGTGGGCTAGAGCTGAAACACTCTGGGAAATCCCCCCAAGCCCTTATCCTTCCCCAAGCCCTGCCCTTGCCCAGGCTTACCTGACGTATTCATGCCCCCAAGACGCCAGCTCCTCCTGGGAGCCCACCAGCCGGTACTTCAGGCACTCGCGCTCTCCGCTCATGGTCATGGCGAGAACAGAAATTATGTCTGCTGCAAAGCGCTGGGAAAAGAGTGCGGAGGTCCAGACACACGTCGGGCATGAGGTACCAGGCAGCCAGGGACACAACGTCCTCCCTGCACCCACAAGCTGTCACAGGCTCTGGCAAGTTACAATCCACCGGAGCAAGTCACAGAGGCAGATGTTGGACCATGGGGTCCAGAGGGCTCTGTGATCACCTGCCCACCATCCCCCCAGCCATATGGGATGGTGGGGCCAAGAGCTGTTACCTTGTTCTCTCCTGGATCCATATTCTCATAGATCTCCTTCAGCTTTCCATAATGGGGTCGTAGGAACTTGAGGGGTTTGGGAACAGAGGTCATGGAGGTGGTGGAAGAGCGGATCTGCCTCCGCAGCTCCTCCAAGGCCGGGCGATATAGAGATGTGTCTTTCTCCTGCAGAGAGAAGTTGTCTGTCAGGGAGCAGGGGGCTGGTTCCTGTGCCATCACACCACCAGCCTTCCTCAAACACAGTCATGGCTCTGAGCAGAGCAGCCTGGGCTGCCTCTTTCAGCCCCAGTACTGGGCGCAAGGGAACAGCAGAAAGCCACCCACATGAGAGGGAAGCAGCAGGGCTCTGGGACAGACAGCAGAGGGCAACAAGGGGCCCTGTTAAACGTGAGACACACCATCTCCACTGGCAAGGAACAACTGTAAGCTGGGTACAGCACAGACTTACCCCCAGGCGCTCCACCAGCATCTCCAGCTCATCCTGCAGCTGCTTGTCTTCCTCTGACTGCCAAAACACACAGGAGGAAGCATAGCTGATGGCACTCACCACAGATACCCCCAGTGTGACAGGGGTGGAGATGTCACCCCAAGCTGCATGGGGCCAGAAAAACAATGACGGCCCTTCTCTCTGGGACACCATCCTGACCCAGTGCTGCTGGGGGTTAGTGCCCCCAGGACTGGGGGTCACCCCCTGAACAGACTGCACCTTCCCACAGGGTGAGAAGTGCCTCCCCCACCATCCTGTGCCATACAGAAACATCTCCACAGAGAGGGGCATGGTGGGGACAGCAGCCCACTGGCCCAAGGCCATTCCCCACGGCCCATGGGGGGCCAAGGCCACCCCCGTGTCAACAAAGGGGACCCCTCCATGGTCCCCTTCACATGTATGCCCTGCTCACCCGAGCTCCACTCATGCAGTGACAAAAAAACCCGGAGCCCCCGCCTCATCGGACCCCGCCAGGGCAGGGAGCCTTCTGCTGCGTCATGTGGGCACCCCATGACGTCACAGCCCACCTCCGCAGAGATATCCTCGCCTCCGTGACGTCACAGCCCCCTCCGCAGAGAGCTCCCTCGCGCTGGTGACGCCACGCGCCTCCAACGGAGGGAGCCCCGGCGACGTCACAGGCGCCCCCAGAGGGGTGCCGGCCACCCCCGTGACGTAGGATGACGTCCCGCCCCACCGGTGACGCGGGCCCGGCCGGGCCGTGACTCAGCTGCGGCCCCGGCGCGGCAGTGCTCACCAGCTCCTGTTCCTTCTCGGGCCCCGCGGGTGGCTCCCGGCGGTCCCGGCCCCACGGCGGTGTGGGCTTCTCCTCGCCGCCCGACCCTGGGCCACCCTGCACCCGGCTCTGCCCGCCGCCGCCGCCCGCGTCCATGGCCTCTCCGCCGCGCACCCGTCGCTCTGCGCCTGCGCGCCGCCGCACCCACCGCCAATCACCGCCCGGCGCCGCCGTGACGACACCACCGCGCGCCGGGGGCGGGAAGATGGGCGGGGCCGGAGGCGGGCCGGGGCGGAGCGGTCCCACGTGGGGCCGCACTGTGCAGCACCGAGCGGAGGGAGTGGGGACACACGGCCCGGCCCGGGGGTCCGGCACCGCTGGGGATCCAGAGCTCCGCCACGGGGCACCGGTGCGGAGCCGGGCAAGTGACGCGGCTTTGCCTGGGGCAGACGGGCTCGGTGGGGAGCCGACGCACCACGGACACCCGAGAGCACCCCAGTGCCGCTTCACCCGTGTGCACACACACAAATACCCCCTCGCACATACGTGCCACGCTGTACTCCGAGCCTCGTGGTTTGGGCAGGTGGTACCCTGGGGGGCACCCTGGCCTCGCCCAGCCCGACCGGGCACCCTGGGGGACACCTCCCCTCCCGGGGCAGCACCCCGGGTTGTGCATGCTGGGGAACCCCCGGGCAGCGGGTGCAGTCCGAGGCATCAACCCACCGACATCTCTTCAAGGTGTGACTACTGCACACACCCGGGCACCCACACAGCCACCGTGTGCCTTGCACCCTGGAGGGTAGCGGGGACCCTACCTGAATACTTGCACCCAGACACCCCCACTGTTCCCCCCTGGCACCACCCGGGGCACCAGGCAAGTGAAATGTGGTGACACCACATCCTGGGCAGGCAGTCACAGAGAGTTGGGAGGTGTCAGGGCTGGGTGTGAGGCTGTGAATACAGCCAGGGCCTCCACCTCACTCACCACTGCAGTGACCGTGGCTGTGCACACCTGTGTGTGTGCGTAACTGTGTCACTCCAAGTGCGGTGGCACAGGTCTGCGGGTGACCTCGGGATGTCTCGGTGTACCTGGGAGAGGTGTCAGTGAGTGTGTGTGCATCTGCTTGGGCATATGCCCGGGTCAGGTGTGGGCTGGGCTGCTGTGGCTGTGCCCCACTACCATTCCACTGCCAGTGCCGGTACTCGGTGCTATGCTTGTGTGCCTCCCCGGGTGCTGAAGCCCAGTGCCGGTACATGTCAGCGTGCCGGTGCCCGTGGCGAGTGTTCGGCTGTAAGCCCGGTGCTGCTCCCCATACCGGTGTCTGTCCGAGTGGCGGTGCACCTCCCCCGCTGGCGAGGGTGCAGGTGCCGGTGCCGCTCCCGTGTGTTGCCGGTGCGGGGCTCCTCCCGCGCACACGGCGGTCACCTTGGCGGCGGGGTCGGGTGGAGCGGAGCGGAGCCGTACGACCGGGCTGGGCACTGGTGTCCCCGCTCCAGCCATCCCCTGAGGCGCCGGTCTCAGCCGCGCCCGCCCGGTGCCTGCGGGCCGCGCCCAGCCGGTACCAGCCGCCGGTCCTCCATCCCTCCGGTGAGGCCCCATCCCTGCCCGGTCGCGGTCCCGGTCCCGGTCCCGGCGGCGGCGCGGCGCCCGGTGCGGACCATGGCGGCGGCGGAGGCAGGCGGCGCTGCGGCGGCGGGGGCCCGGCGCGGCCCGGGCAAGGAGCGGAGCTAAGCGGGAGGCGGCCCGGGATGGCCAGGATGAACGTAGCCCTCCAGGAGCTCGGAAACGCTGTGAGTGTCCGAGGCAGTGGCTCGGGGCGGCGTGGCCGGGCAGGGGTAACGGGTGAGGAGTGGGGCAGGAGGAGGGGAAGACGCGGGTACCGGCTCGGGGGACAAGGAGGGGTCTGGACGGAGAAGAACCTGGGGGCTGGAGGGCTCAAGGAGCTGGAAGGAGCCTGCGGGAGGAAGGGATGGGGGGGCTGGGGGAGTCCGGGGGCGAGAGCCTGGGGGATGCAGGGGGCTGCGTGGGGCCAGGCCTGGGGGAACTGCGAGGCTGGAGGGTCCCCGTCCCCCACGGAGTGGGTAGAAGGTGGAGGAAGAGCCTGCCTAAACCCCTGCCTGGGGTCGGGCAGAGGGAGGTGGGGCAGCTCGGGGATGCCCCCACAGAACCTGCTTTGGTGCAGCATGGAGCCCACCTGGGGTACAGTGATGCTGCTCATAGGGTGTCTCCCAAGGCAGCACCCCTGGAAGGAGTAGGGGCCCCAGTCCCTGTGGGTCTCAGCCCCACAGAGGGTGCAGGAGGAGCCTCAGGACCAGGTCCTGCTTTGGGGAGCCAGGAGGAGCCAGGGGGGGTGTGCCCAGGAGGACAAGGACCACCCTGGAGAGGACAGCAGTGTGGTGGGGGAGCTGAGACAGTGGGGGGCCTGCAAGGCTGAGCTCCCACAGGATGCTGACCTGTTCCTCCCAATATCAGGGGTTCCCAGGAACCCACCCCAGCTGGGGGCTCCGGCCAGCTGTCGATCCCAGCCCTGCGCCCTCCTGCCACGGCAGCTCCCCCTGCCCCAGAGGGACGGCAGTGGGCAGAGCCAAGCATGGGGCACTTGCTCTGCTTCACCCCCTGCCCATCTTCCTTCCTGCCCCAGCTCCTTCCTGGCCCCCAACACCAGCCCCGCAGGCAGCCCCGAGGCATCCGCCTTAGTCTGCAGCACGGACAGGAGGGTGAGCTGCAACCCACCCAGGCGTTAACTCTGAAGCCTAATGATGACTTGCAATCATCAGCATTGCTGATTCTCTTCCACCAAAGCCTCCAGCTTTTTCCTCCAGCTCATCCCCCTCTCCAAAGCTGCTGGCTCAGCTTCACCACCTCCCTCCTGGCTGAGTCCTCAGCAGCTCTCACGGTCGGGTTGATGCAAGTAGCCCTTCCCAGGCTGCCCTGCAAGGCTGGGAGCAAGGGGGTCCTGTCCTGCCAGCCAGCATCTCCCATAGTGTCCTCTCTGCCTGCACATGCTCTGCCTGTACAGGCTCAGCTCTGTATCCTGGGCATCCCTGGGACCAGGGTGGGGTGGGAGATGCTTCCAGATGTTTCGGACCGGTGCACATCTGCATGGAAAGTTCCAGGCAGGGGAGGAGGGGTGAGGCAGCAGCACTAGGCAATGGTTGCCAGGCAACAAGGACCACGTCTCCGTGGCGATGTGGCACCTGTCAGCAGGGCTGATGCCACGGCTGCCATGGTGACGTAGAGGGATGCTCCGGCGTGAACCCCCGAGGCCCCCACCAGCAGCTCTCCCTGTGCTTCCTGGGGCCACCTGGCGCTGGGGACAGCCCCCAGGGGAGGCCCACGCACAGTGAGGGGTGTCAGGGGCTGCCCCAGCCCCCCGTGCACCCATCGAGTGGGTACCTGCCCTCGCTGTAAGAGGTGGAGGGGGTGGCGGATCAGGGGGCACTCCCCGCACCCCCATCCCAGCCCGCTTCCTCCCTCAGCAGATGCCCGACTACAAGCGTGCCACGCTGCAGGATGATGAGGGGCTGGAGCCGGCAGGGGATGGAAGTGCCTCTCCTGAGAGTGTGGAGGTGAGGTCTACGCCGGCCCCTCCATCTTCCCCCTTGCATCATCCCTGACCCCTCTCCTCACCCACAGCCAGAGCCTGCCTGCAGCCGGGTGGGCAGCAGGAGCAGGGCTGGGAGCCAAGCCAGCCCTGGCTGTCCCCAGGGACATGCTGGGAAGCAGCCAAAATGCAGTAGAGATTGTGCCTGGGCCATTGTCCCTCCTTGTGGCTTGGGGGGCCGCCAGCATCCACCACAGGCTTGCTGGGGCTGATGCCCTGGACACCTCCTGGGGGATGCTCCAGTCCCCACCTCATCACACAGCTGAACCAGGCACCAGGGAGCAGTAGGGTAGGGGGAGCAGTGAGGTTCAGTCCCCCGCGCGGTGCAATGGCAGGTCCTGCTCCTGCCCAGGTGGGGTTTCGGAAGGGGCCGGGGCCGCTGCTGAGCCGCCTGGCCTCGCACAGCCAGCTGGAGCTGGTGCTCTGCGCCGTCGCCGTCTCCCTGGCCCTGCTGCTTGGCATCGCCGTTGTCGCCCTGGCCATCCAGTACCGCAGAGGTAGGGAGGGGCCTCGTGGCCCTGCTGGGGTGGTGGTGATGCCCCCAAACCCTGGGGGGACAGGGCAGGATGGGGAGGGACAGGTCAGTGTGGGGCTTCTGCTGCGGGTGCTCTGCCCTGCCCAGAGCTTGGCCATGCCTCAGTTTCCCCCGGTACACACACAAAGCCTTGGGTGTGCCTTCCCTGCCAGACCCCTCGCACAGCATGTGCCTGACGGACGCCTGCGTCCGGGTGGCCAGCAAGATCCTGGAGGCTCTGGATGTGGAGACAGACCCGTGCCAGGACTTCTACCAGTATTCATGTGGGGGCTGGATCAAGAGGAACCCCCTGCCCAATGGGCGCTCCAAATGGAGCACCTTCAACAGCATCTGGGACCAGAACCAGGCCATCATGAAGCATCTCCTAGGTGGGTACCAGGGGGGTCAGAGGCACTGGGGGGGTGACCTCCAGGTGCAGGCAGGCAGAGCCCCTGTGTCCCCGGGGCTGACCTGCAGCCTCCCGCAGAGAACGCCACCTTCAACTCCAGCAGCGAGGCAGAGCGGAAGACACAGCGGTACTACCTGTCCTGCCTCAAGGAGCAAAGGATAGAGGAGCTGGGCTCCCAGCCCCTCGTGGAGCTCATCGATAAGGTGGGCAGCCATCCACACATGAGCTGAGCTGTCAGTGTTTCCCACTCAGCTCTTCATGTTTCTGGGGTGTGGGCAGCCCTTGGGGACAGACCCCATCCCTCCTTGAGGTACCGGGCCCATCTGCCAGCAGATTGGAGGGTGGAATGTCACCGGCTCCTGGAACCAGACCAGCTTCATGGAGGTCCTCAAGATGGTGTCAGGCACATACCGGGCAACCCCCTTCTTCACAGTGTACGTGGGTGCAGATTCCAAGAGTTCCAACAGCAACGTCATCCAGGTTGGCACCTTGGCACTGAGGGGTGGGAGGCACCGGGAGGGCACTGGGCTGCCCATGCTGTTCTTTTCTCCTCCCAGGTGGACCAGTCGGGGCTTTTCCTCCCATCCCGAGATTACTACCTGAACAAAACTGCCAATGACAGGGTGAGGCTGTGCTCTGCTGACAGCAATTAGGGGAAACCCATGGCAATGGGGTGCAAGCAGCGCTGGGGTGCCCCTGGCACCCAGGCCCTGCCCAGCGGGTGGCATGGTCCCTAGGCTGGGGTGAGCAGTAGCTCTGAGCCCCCCAGGGAGGCGGGATGAGCTGTGACTGGGGCTGAGCCAGGGTCTGGGATCCTGCCAGGTCCTGGCAGCATACCTGGACTACATGGTGGAGCTGGGCACCCTGCTGGGGGGAACCCCGGAGCCCACCCGCCTCCAGATGCAGCAGGTGCTGGACTTTGAAACCCAGCTGGCCAACATCACCGTGCCCCAGGCTGAGCGACGGGACGATGAGAAAATCTACCACAAGATGAGCATCGCTGAGCTGCAGGTGGGGAGAGCATAGCACAGCCTGGGGAAAACCTCGGTGGATGCAAGGGGTGGGTTGTCCAGTCGTGCACCGAGGGGTCTGTGCCCACTGGTGCCCCCCAGGACACCGCAGGCAGCCCCATCTGTTTTGGGACATGCACTGGGTTAGGTGATCATCCCCCCAGTCATTAGGATTTGGGGGGAGCTGCCACCCCCCATGAAGGTGTCCTGGGGTCCCCTCCTTGTCCTGCAGCATTGAGCCACGGGAAGGGTTTGGGGCACAAAAGTGATCTGGGGTGGTGAGCGACCTTGGGACCTTCCCAGGGAGCACAGGCCCTGCCCTGGGGGATCTTCCCGTGTCAGGCAGGATGGGGCAGAGCTGTGCCAAGCTGTGCTGGGTCCCCGTATCCCCCCCAGGCCTTGGCCCCCGCCATCGACTGGCTGGATTACCTGTCCTATGCTCTGGCCCCGCTGGAGCTGGCAGACACAGAGCCCGTGGTGGTGTATGGGGACACCTACCTCCAGCAAGTCTCTGACTTGATCAACGGCACAGACAGGAGGTGAGACACATGGCTCATTGAGTGCTGCTCCCACGGCAGAGGCATGTTTTGGGCTCACTGGTGGATGGGGCATCCCTCATGGACTATGGCCATGGCAATCCATGGCACCTCTCTGTTCCTGCAGTATCCTGAACAACTACCTGATCTGGAACCTGGTGCAGAAGACAGCCTCTAGTCTGGACCAGCGCTTCGAGACAGCCCAAGAGAGGCTGCTGGAGACACTTTATGGCACCAGGAAGGTAAAAGGGGGGCCCTGGAACCAGCCCCCTTTGCCCCCAGCCTTGAAGCAGGCAGGACCACCTCTGCCCTTGGGATGCTGAGCCCTGGATGCTGCAGAGGGAACTCAGGGATCATTTTTTGGGATAGGGGTTTAGCTGCTGAATGTCTCACCTCTGGGGAGGGGGCAGAGCTGGGCTGGGGGAAGGGGGGAAACAGGGGAGGGGGCTGAGTTTCTCACAGACTCCCCTCTTGCTCCCACAGTCCTGCACACCCCGCTGGCAAACCTGCATCTCCAACACAGACGACACACTGGGCTTCGCCCTGGGCTCCCTCTTTGTCAAAGCCACCTTTGACCGGGACAGCAAATCCATTGTGAGGACACTTCTGCCCCCATCCCCTCCCCATCACCATCCGTGGGAACCCCCCCTTTTCCCCCAAAGGCCAGGGCTAGAAGGTGGGAGCAGGGAAACAGGCCCCTCAGCCTCGGGGAGGTCACATCCTGCCCACCCTGTCCCAGCCTGAGCGGCTGTAGGGGGCAGGGAGGGCTCCATTCTGACCCCTCCCCAGGCTGAGGAGATGATCAGCGAGATCCGAGCGGCCTTCGAGGTGTCCCTGGACCAGCTGGACTGGATGGATGAGAAGACCAGGCAGGCTGCGAAGGAGAAGGTGACCCTGGGGAGGGCAGTGGGTGGGAGACCTCCCCCGATCCCAGTAAGCCCCCCAAACCCATCTCACTGCCAGGGCCTCTCCACATGCAGGCAGACACCATCTACGACATGATCGGCTTCCCGGACTTCATCCTGGACAACAAGGAGCTGGACGATGTCTATGATGGGGTAGGGAGGCACCCAGCTCATGGGGAGTGAGGGGGTCTGGTCCCTGCTCACGTCGGGCCCTGGGGGGCCACATGGTCGGACAGTGTCCGTATTTGGGACAGGGCATTATATGGAGCCACTCTGGTACTGAGCGCATCCTGGCCAGGGTAGGGGAAACCACCATGGTGGACCCCTCCTCATCCCTCCTCTTCCTCACCAGTACGAGGTCTCAGAGGACTCCTTCTTCCAGAACATGCTCAACTTCTACAACTTCTCTGCCAAAGTGATGGCTGACCAGCTCCGGAAACCCCCCAACCGTGACCAGTAAGGGGGAGAGTCCGATCGGGGGGCAGAGGATGTGACACCAACATGGTGTCACAGCACTATCCCAACGTGATCTGGGTGACACTGGTTCACCGGGAGGAAGGTCCCTGCATTGGGTGGCACAGTGTTTTAGGTCACCTGTGGTGACTCTGGCTCGTCCCGGGGACAGGGTCCCTCGGTCACAAGGTGAGAGGGCCAGCAGTGCCAGCCCTGAGCAGGGCAGCACAGGGGTCCTGTGGTGGGAGGTGGCACAGGAGGGTGCTGGAGGGGAGAGGGGACAGATCCCTGCCTGTCCCCGTCCCACCTCCCTGCCCCAGGTGGAGCATGACCCCGCAGACCGTCAACGCCTACTACCTGCCCACCAAGAATGGGATCGTCTTTCCTGCCGGCATCCTGCAGGCTCCCTTCTATGCCCGCAACCACCCCAAGTGAGCCTGGCATGGGGATGGGGACATCTTTTGGGGGTGGGGGAGCATGGGCTGGATCAGGGCCAGCACTCTATGGAGCCCCACACGGTCATGAAACAAAGCCCTGGAGAGGCTTCAGGGTCCCTCAAGGCTTTATATCCTGCAGTCAAAGCAGCCTGAAAAATCCCTGTGGGGCTACCAGCGTCCCCAACAACTGGGAGCCAACCGGAGCAGAGTCCTGCTGGGTGCCAAGGCTGCAGATGGGGTGCCCAGGCTGGGGACAGGCTGCGACACATCGTCCCCCTACACTTACCCATCTCTTTCCCGCGGCCCCACAGAGCCCTGAATTTCGGTGGCATCGGTGTGGTGATGGGGCACGAGCTGACCCACGCGTTCGATGACCAAGGTGAGAGCCTGCAGGCAGCACCAGCTGTGACCCCCATCGCCTTCCTGTCCCCTCCCAGACCCTCACCCACCCCTGCCCTCGGTGTGGGGAGGGGGTGCCGCGGGGGTCCCGCTTCGCCATCCATTGCATCATGCATGCTCCTGCCCCTCTGGCCACCTCCCCCTTCTATCATCCTGTCTCCCCAGGTGACACCCGCTGATACCTCCCCCTGGCTTCTCTGTGCAGCTTTCGCTCCATCCGCTTGGTGAGGACACGGTGTCTGCAGCCCTGGCCCCCTCCTCATCCTCCTCCTCCTCCTCCACGGGGCGTGGGATGGGTCCCTCTCACATCCACTCTGCTTTGCGCCTTCACTGCAGCCCTGGAGCCGAGATGGGGTCAATGGGGGAATTTGGAGTGACAAATTTGGCTTAGTACGGTGGGATGCACCAGGGGATGGCTGGGGTCACAAGCACACAGCTGAGCCCCAGCCAGAGCCCACCCAGAGCAGGGCCTGGGGGACATTATCTCCCCTGTGCATGGACCCAAGGCGCCAGGTCCCCTGGTGTCCCCTGGGGCTGTCACCAGCACACCCCACCCTGGTTCAGACCCCCTGTAGCAGAGGCTTTGCAGGGGGCTGGCGTTCCCCGGTCCCACCCCACGGCTCGATCCCTCAGGGCGGGAGTATGACAAGGAGGGCAACTTGCGGCCATGGTGGCAGAACTCCTCCCTCGAGGCCTTCAAGAACCGGACAGCGTGCATGACAGAGCAGTACGGCCGCTACACCGTCCACCACGAGAAGGTCAATGGCCGGCAGACGCTGGGCGAGAACATTGCTGACAATGGCGGGCTCAAGGCAGCCTACAACGTGAGTGCCACCGTCCCTAGGGGACGGGGACCCCCGTGCCCATCTGTACCTCTCCTGGGCTTCAGGGTGCCCCTCCCACAGGCATACAAGTCCTGGCTGCAGAAGAACGGGGAGGAGAAGCGCCTGCCAGCCCTGGGGCTCACCAACCACCAGCTCTTCTTTGTGGGCTTCGCGCAGGTGGGCAGGCTGGTGGGTTCCCCACCCCTCCCTGGCTTCTCAGAGCCTCCTCACGGCCCCCCATCCAGCCCAGGTGGCTCTGCCCCCCATCCCCAAGTCTGCTTCACCTCCAACAGGTCTGGTGCTCTGTCCGGACGCCCGAGAGCTCCCATGAAGGGCTGGTGACCGACCCCCACAGCCCTGACAAGTACCGCGTCATTGGCACCCTCAGCAACTCCCGGGACTTTGTGGAACATTTTGGCTGCCCCCTCGGCTCCCCCATGAACCCTGGCAAGCACTGTGAGGTGTGGTAGGGACAGGGAGGGTGCTGGGGATGGAAAGGATGATGCTCTGCTGTGGCCCCCACCCCAGCCCTCGCCAGCTGACTGAGCTGGCCCACAGGCAGAGAGCAGGGCCACCCGCCGGGTCACCCTCCATCGCGGTCCCCCCTGCACACCGCCGCCTTGCACCACCTCTGCCCCCCTCCCCAGCACACACAAGGCACCCGCTGCAGCGCCATTTATAGCCTGGGGCCGATCACGGCTGGCAGAGAAGCCGTAGCACCCCCAAAACACAGCTCTGCCACCCAAACCCTGATGTGCTAGAGATGGGCACAGCTCAGTTCCCTCAGTGCCGCGTCCCCTCCCAGGCAGGCAGGTCAGAGGGGTCCCAGGGAGAGCATTAGAGCCGAGCTCACCACTCCTGTCCCCAGCCTGCCGGAGATGGAGACTGGGCGCCCCCCAGCTCCGCTCTTCCCTCACCCTTCCCGATCCGGCTTGGCTTCCCCATCCACCTCTGCTGGGACCAGCGGGGACTCTGGTGCCTTCAGCTGTGGGTGGCTGTTGCTGAATTTATTTAACTATTAAAAGCAGTTTCCACTTACTCCAGCGGCTCTGAGTCCTTTGTGGTGTCAGGGCAGGGGGAGAGACAGGAGCTGGAGCAGGGAATGACCCAAAAGCCAGGGGAAGTGTGGGAGATGAGACATCCAGAGGGACGGGAGCAGGAAATGAGAAATCCCAAGGAACCAAGAGGGGAGAGAGGAGCTGAGATGTCTTGGGGAAGAGAGGGAGAGGAGCAGACGTGTGGGGAAGGAGGGCGGCAGCCCCAGACTGACCCTCAGCACCCCGGGTAGGGCTGGGGGGACAGGTGACCCCCAGCCACAGGCATGGGGAGGTCGCGTTGCTGGCCGGCACGGAGCAAGGTGGCTGCTGGACACCGAGGGTGGGTCTGGGTGAGGCTGGAGTGCCGGGGGGCCAGCAGCCGGGCTGAGACAGCCCCACGGCCCCGGCCCAGCCGCAGGCGGTGGGTGGGCCCTCTGCAGAACGGCCACCCAAGAGGTCCCATTGTCCCCCAGGCGGGAGTGACACCGCGGGTGACCCCATCCAGCCCTGGGGCTGGGCCACAGCCGAGCCCCCTCCGCAGAGCGCCTGGGGCCTGCCCTGGCCGCCCCCGCCCCGCACCGGGCTCCCCCGACACCCCAGCTCCGCACCGGCGGACACGGGTGACGCGCAAAGGCCGCCGGGAGTTGTAGTCCCGTGGGCTGCTGGCGCAAGGCCCGACGGGAGCTGTAGTCCGGCGCGCGGACGCTGGGGGATGTAGTTTCGGCGCCGCTTGCCCCGCCAAGCAGCCCAAACTACATTTCCCAGCAGGCAGCGCGGCCGGGCCAGGGTCCGGGCCTGGGCGCCTCCGGCCGCGAGGGGCACGGGGGCAGCGGGGCCGGGGTGAGCGGAGCGGCGGGGCCGGGGCCGGGGCCGAGCCGGGTGCTGGGGCCGGGACAGATCGGGGGTGCTGGGCCTAGGCGGGACCTGGGCGCAGGGCCCGGGCTGGGTCACGGGCACTGGGCCTCGGCTCGATCCTGGGCGCAGGGCAAGACGGGCACCTCTGGGCGCCAGCTGGGCACTGGGTGCTGGGTCGGGCCGGAGCTGCCAGATACCTATGGGTGGCCACGAGTGGGCTTGGCCCGAGGGTGGCAGCACCCTGGGGACAGAGGCAGTGGGGTGTCCCTGCCCTGGGGACAGGGGTGCTGGGTCATCCCTGCCCCTGGGCCGACACAGCCTCATCCACCAGCCCACATGCTCACCTTGCAGGCGTGCCGCCCAAGCCTGGCACCATGGACACGCCGCCCATCACTCCTGGGGAGCTGCTGTGTCTGGGTTCCAGCCTCGCCTTCTCCGGCCTCTTCTACTATCTGTACAGGAAGAAAGCCAGAGTTGTGGCACAGATACAGGTAGCCCTGTCCTACCCACTGTCCCTTCCCTGCTGTCCTACAGTGCCCAGCCCAGAGCCTTTGATTTGGGTGCACGTTGCTGCTGACTGCAGCCTGCTGCATCCTTTGCCAGTATCACGATGCCTAAGACCAAGCAGGTTATATCCTGCCAGAGATCCCCACAAAGCCTTGCGTGACCCACCCTCTGCCTGCCAGCCCTCTGCCCCTCCTGGTGTTCATACTCAGCCCCTGCTCTTCCAGGAGGCCCCAAAGCTCCATGTTAATGATGATTTACCAGCACTGGTGTCTGCAGCTGATGCGAGGTGCCTACCTTACGTTGCCCTGGAAGGTAAGGAGACCCTGTGGCCCCACACTGGGGACAGAAGCTGGGCTCTCATCCTTTGGCTGTGATGCATCCCTTGGCCCTTAGGCATAGTGCTGCCCGCCAAGGCTGTGCTGACCAGCCATTACCATGAGGGGCTGCAGGGCGTGATCCAGAAACTGCTGCTGAAAGAGCATCGGCTGGTCTGGAACAGCTTGGCCCGGAGCTGGTGAGCAATGGGAGGTGACAGCAGGGTTGGGCTTGCAGCAGTGGGTCCAGACCCTCATCAGCTGGGGCTATTTGAGAGGCAGAAAGTGGCTCGGTTAAAGGCTCTAGTCCCTACCCTTGGCTCAGAGTTCCTCCACATTGTCCACATCCCAGCACTGCGCTGTCTGCTTGCAGGAGTGAGAGCGAACGAGTGCTCTCGGAGCAGGTCTACACCGTCCCTTTCTTGCTGGCCTCACCGGACACTGAGGCGGTGACGCAGGTGAGTGTGGAGAGCCCGCTCCGAGCCATCTGCCTGCCCCTGGAGACAGTGTACGAGCGGTTCCAGCAGCCGGCCCATGGCTTCCGTGACCTGCTGGGCCAGTACTTGAGTGGGGAGAAGCCCAAGGGCATTCTGGAGACGGAGGAAATGCTGCGAGTGGGGGCCGGGCTGACGGGCATCGGGGAGCTGGCCCTGCACCCCGACGGCTCCCTGCACCTCCAGCCACCAGCTCGGGGGGGCGAGTATTTCCTGAGCCTGGGGGACTGGCAGACAGTGCTGGCAGAGCTGGAGTCGGTCAGCGGGCTCTGGAAAGGAGCAGCCATGCTGTGTGCCGCGGCAGGCCTGGCCGTCCTCCTGCACGCCCTGTGCCGTGCCTACCGCCGCGCCCGCCTCAAGCAGGAGGACAAGGAGCCGGACAGTGAGGAGATAGGGGACGGGGAGCCCGAGGATTCCTGTGTGATCTGCCTGACGCGGCCCCGTGAGTGCGTCCTCTTGGGCTGCGGCCACATCTGCTGCTGCTTCCGCTGCTTCCAGGCCTTGCCTGCCCGCCTCTGCCCCATCTGCCGGGGGCCCATCGACCGCGTGGTGCCCCTCTACCAGGCCTGAGAGCACATGGGGGAGGGGTGGGCTCCAGGGAGGGGCAGCATCAACAGAGCCAAGCCTAGAGCCTGCAGAAATCTCAGCTGTCCCACTGCAGCCAAGGGGTTCCTGTTAAGAGGAACTAAGGTCATTGTGTGCCCCCCATCTGTTTTGGGGAGGGGGAAACAGAGTTACAGCCTTGTGACCCTCACTTTGTCTGCCAGAGGGATCCCCCCCCACTGAACATGAAGGCTTGGAGGAAACGTACTCAGTGCCTGAGCTGCAGAGCTGAGTCCCCAGCCCTACACTGGGGTGTTCCCTGTGGCCCTTCCCAGACCTGATCCCCCCAAAGCCAGGCAGGCGTTTTCCCATGTTCGGCTTCTCCAGCACATGGGGAGGGCGGTGTGGGTAAAACCAGGGTTGAGAGGACACAGCCCCCACAAGGCCACCACATTGGCACATCTTGATGCCACCATTGTCCTCACTTCCCCAAACTGTGTGCCTGAAGCCACTGCCCAAACAGTGCAGGAGCACCCAGGGGCTGGAGGTGATGAAGGATGTGACTTCACCAGCTGTTCTGCCACCCAGGGAAGAGGACAATGTGCCTCTGTCTGTCTCTGCAGTGTCCCCTTCTCCTCCCAGAGCAGGGGGGGCAGCCCTGGGGTCCCCACTGTGCCCAGCTTTCCTGCCCGCCTCCGGGCCAGGAGCAGCTTGTGCTGGTGTGTGAGCAATAAAGCCAAGGAGCAGAGCTCAGCCTCGCCTCTTCCTTCACGCCAGGGAGTCGGTGGAGATGCGCTGGCAGCACAGGCCCTCCGCAGGGGGTGGGGGGCACTGCCACCTCCCTCCCCACCCACAGAGGCCCGGGTGGGTGGTGGGCTGGGGAAACCCAGGCAGGGGGCATCTCCTTAGGATACAACCCCAAATGATGGGGAAACAGGACTGTTGCCAAGATGATTGCACTTCTCCGGTCTCCATGGCAACCGCTCTCCTGGACTGCTCCCCATCACTGCCTGGCTGCCGTTACCCAGGCAACCCACGGGCTCTCCCGACTCCTGCAGCTTTGGGGCACCCAGAATTTGGGGGAGGGGGGGAGGGGGAGGGGCGGTGGAAGGCAGTGCTGATGGGTCTCTGGCAACCAGCCAGCAACATTATGGGATGGGGGGCGATGATGTGCCCCCTCCCTGGTGCAGCAGCCCCTGTCACTGCCAGTCTGGGGCTGGGAGCTTGCTTGGGGCAAATGTGTCCCCCAGGGCCTGTAGCCAGCTGTGGTGTCCCAGAGCATCCAGCAAAACCTCCTGGGACCCTCATGCATATTGGGGATGGGGGATTCCCCTCACCCACCCCCAGTGCTTCAGCCTTGCCTCCTCCCCAAGCCAGCACGATGACTGCCGAGCTGCAGAGTGAGCAGTGGGGCCCGGGTGCTCCCCCCGGAGCCAGGCATCCCCCCCGCAGCAGGAGGGATTTCGGGAAGGAGATAAATACCAGATGGGAGAGGGCCGGGCTGCCAGGAACACACTCCCCGCATGCCAAGAGCTGCTGGCGCGAGTGGGCGCGTGGGCTGGGGGTGCCTGTGCTCCCCAAGACTGCTCACCTCGTTCCTTGGGGCCTGGCAGCCAGCTGGGGACAGGGACAGCAGCAGAGGGACCTGCAGCCACCCACTCCCCTCTGTCCCCACATGTGCTGGGGGTGCCTGGGACAGGGGTCACATCCCCTGTGCTGGAGGAACATGGGGAGGGTACCACCATGAGCTGGGGCACAGCCCTACCCTATACCCCCCACTTTGGGTCTCTGCCACCCCTGGGAGGCCACCAGCCCCACGGTGGCCTGAGCACACAGTCCCCACCAAGCAGCCCTGTCTGGCAGTGCTTGGGGCAGCAGCGTGACTCAACTGCTCAGCTCAGCACCAGCCAGAGCCTCGCTGCGCCAAAACACCCGGCACAGGGGCTGCCCGGCCATGCCGCAGCGCCTGTGCCCCCAGATGAACCTGCTCTGTCCCCTGCCCAGGGAATTTTGGTCCTGAGCAGGATAGCAGGGAGCTCAGAGTGTGCAGGCTGAACCCTGCCCAGCCTCCCTCTCCACCATACAGGGCCCAAGAGGGACCCAGGCATCCTGCAGCTGCCCCCCCGTCCCTGCCAGGTGCCAGTCCGTGGCCCTCACCTGCACCCCCAGGGCTGCCAACCCACTGCCACCTGCCTCCCTGTCTGTTGTCATGGTGACCAGAGATGTGGTGACAGACGAGGATGGAGCCTCACACCCCAGCAGGGCTGTTTCCACCCCCCTGCCCAGGGTCAGCCTCCCCCACCCTCCTGCTCCCCTGGGCTCCAGGTTTGCGCAGGAGACCCTCAGTGAAGCCCCTGCCCCAGGCATCAGAGGGTGCCCCATCTGCTCAGATGCAGCCATCACATCGCAGCTATGCCCTGGGCAACTCATGTGAGTGATGGGGACACTGCCATCCCCCTTCCATCTGCTCAGACTTACAATCTGAGCCCCTCACGAGCACCCTCTTCCCAAAGCCAGGCTGTGTGCCAAGACAAACTCATCTCACCAGTGACAACCTGCTGGCTGGCCCCCTTCCTCCTGCAAAGGCTTCAGCCTTTTCTCCTGGGAAAGGTGCTTTCCTTCCCAGGAGGGCTTTTTGGCCTCATCTTCCCCCATCACCAGCTGCAGGGACCATGCTGCTGTCCCACGCTTGCCCTGGGCTCCCCCCCAGCACCGCTGCTGAGCATGGTGCCAGCAGCAGGTGCTCGGCGAGTCCCCCCTGGGCCGTGGCTGCCACCACCATGGAGCAGAAGTGCCATTTCACGTTTCTTGGCAGGGCTGGAAGCAGCACAGATGGAGGCACCAGAGCCGGCCTCCAGGCACGCCTCCACAGCCCCCAGCCCTGTGGGGCCAGCCCTGGTGTCCCCAGCCGTGGGTGACAGCACTGATGGGCTCCCGGACCTGCACCAGAGAAAGGCCTGGATCTGGTGTCTGATGCCCCCTGCCTTCTCTGAAGCCCTTGGCATCCAGCTGCTGCCTGCCAAGGCCACCAACCCTGTTCCTGCCAGGCCTTGGGGACCACCAGGTGCTCCCACCCAGCCCAGCTCTTGCTGCCCGGGGCTCCCAGCACAGCCGTAGCAGGACGTGTCCCACCACAAGCTGCTTGCGCACACACAGGGTGTTTCTTCACTGTAAAACCACTTGAAGCACCAGTGACCACAGGGAAACCCCTCACATCCATCAAAGCACCCAGAGCCAGCACCTGAATCCCCACCAAGGGAGCAGGGGTAAGGGGTAGCCTCCACCCATGGGGCTGGGTGATGGCAGGCATGGGTGGGCTCTCGGATTATCACCTGAGGCCAGGTCATGCAATGTGATGTCCATCACCAGCCCTATTGTGGCTGGGAGCCTGGCTGTGTGCCCCCTGGCTGGCCCCATATCCACCCTGGGAGGGGTCACAGTCGGCCCCCAGCCCTCGCATCGCCTGCAAGGTGTCCTGGGTTTAAGGAAGGAGAGCAGGAAGAGCCACCTGCTTTGCACTCCCACAGCTCCTTCTTCCCGCTGGAGCGGGCTTTGTGTCGGACAAAAGGCTGCAAAGGAAGCGATAAAGGAGATTACGTGGCTGTGAAAAGGCGGATAACGAAGGTGGGACGAGAGCCAAGGGAAGGAGGGCCTGCGGTCCAGCTCACCATGGGAAGATGTAACATGCACTGGCAGGGGATGGGGGAGTGCCTCCTGCACCCCCCTGCTCACACACCCACATCCAGGTCCCTGGTACCTCCTCACCCCCCACAGGGGTGCACAACCTTGGGGAGCCGGAGACTAGAGGTGTCCCAAGGAGATGCAGTGCTCAGAGCCATAACACTGCCCTGTCCCACCTACAGCCCAGCTGTGCTGGCACAAATCCAGCCCTCCTCCTGCCTGGGCTGGGTGGAGGGTCCCTCCCACACCCCCAAACCTCAGCCAGCCCCACAGAGCTCCCCCACACCCAAGCAGCTCCCCTGGGTGCAAGGCACTGTACAGATGCGGGTTAAGTGGGGCCATTCCCAGGGTGACCCCTCTGCAGCCTCTCCCTGGGCTAGAAACCCTCCTGGAGTGCAGCACCAGCCCTGCTCACATCCCACACAGCCCATCTGCTCCTCTTCTCACTCACCCCCGGCCCTGTGTGTGCCACGGCCTGCCTGTCGCTGCCCACGGGCAGTGGCACGTGGGCTCAGCAACGGGAAAAGCAGGGCACATCTCAGCGTGGGCCTCTTGCCTATTTTCCCAGGCACTTTTTGCAGGAGCAAAAGCCATCACATGAAAAAGTTCAAGCTGGTTCCCCAGCAAAGGCAGGAATAACTGCACTGCCTTGCCAGCAGAGAGCAGGCACCGCTGCCCTGTCCCTCCCCATCTCTGCTCTGGAAGGGGATAGCTGGGACCCATGCTCTGCAGAGCCCAGCACAAAGGGAAAGGCAAAGCTGAGCCTTCCTAAAATAGAAGAACCTGCCCTCTTGCATGGCCCAGTCAGGCTGATGCTCTTCTGCAGCGCCTTTCAACAGGATATGAGGCCATGGAGATGCTGCCATGGAGAGATGGACCACAGGGCTGATAGTAAAGCCCCACTCATGCTCTCTCAAGATGTGCACAGGGAGATTTTCACGGTGCGAGGCTGGCAAGTGCAGCTGCCATGCAGGGCTCTGGCTTTGCTGAACCCAGCACACCCACATGAGCAGTGGGGCCTGGATGTGAGGGAGCAGCAGGAACAGGGCTTCCCCGTGACAAGATGGGTCTCACCAGCTATCATTGTCACTGCTGTCATCATCATCAGTCATTCCCAAAGCCAGGGCTGGACCCCCAGCTCATGCAATAAGCAGAAGATCCAACCTTGGCTTAAATAGCACCCAAGCCCCAGGTAACTAGGAAGGGGGTTCCCAGGTGAAGACACTCAGGGCCATTAATCCCAATAAGTACAATCACTGCCCTGACAATGGAAAAAAAATGTAGGAGGAAAGGGCCAGGGTGGCTCTGGAGCAGTGCTGTGCAGAAGGGACACAAATGGGGCTCTGAGAAGGCACTGAGGCCACTCTTGTGGGTCTCTCCTCACTGACCCATGGCAGATCCCCCTTCTCTGCAGAAAACCCCCAGAGAAGAACCAAATCACGGGGCAAGGGGCATCCTGGGGCACGACCCCTATGTAGCCACGCTCATGGGCACCTGCAGAATCACACGTGTCCCTCACAGCCCCACAAATATTCATGAAGGGGCACACATGTACATACACATGCACATGTGTGTGCAGGGACCCACACATGGGGGACCAAGGGGACTGGCAGGGGCTGGGCAGGACTGGTGTGGCTCCTAGTGGGGAACCCAACACTGGGGGTGCTCTGGAAGGAGATGCCTGGATGGGTGTTGGGCAAGGGTCACAACCGGTGGGCTGGGGGCAGCCTGGGTGGGGAGACCTGGGGTGGGAGCTGCGTTGGGTTCTGCAGGGCTTGAGCCTGCCAGGCTGCAGGAGGCTGTGAGCTGGGCTGGGGGTGCTTGGGGTGGTCTGGGACACCAGAGCAGAGTCTTGGGGGGTCTGTTTGGCGTCCCCTCAGTGTGCTGAAAGAGGGCCTGGGTGTGCCTGGTGGTCCTCAGCTGTCTCACACGGGGGTATCCTGCTGTGCCAAGGGCTCCCCACCCCACAGGGGTACCCCGTGTTTAGGGGCACCTCCAATTTGGGGCAACCACCCCGGCAAGGTTGGCGGGGGGGACACACCAGCCTGAACTGGGGAGGGGGCAGGGGCTGGGGTCCCCCCGTCCCAACCGGCCGGGCACCGAGCACCGGTGGCAGGGGTCCCCGTCACTGTCCCGGCCGTGCCGTGCCGGGCCGCGGCGCTCCGGAGCCGCCCCCCGCCGGGGGGGTCCCCGCTCCCCCCGGATGCATGACTTCATCCTTCCGCCCGGGTTTCCTCCCCGCCGCCGCCGCCGCCGCCGCAGACCGGCTCCCGGCTCGGCGCGGCGCGGCTCGGCCCGCTCGGCCCCGCCATGTCGCAGGTGCTGCCCTACGGCGAGGACAAGGTGGGTCGCTACGGCGCCGAGCCCGAGGCGGGGGAGCTGCCCTTCAGCTGCCGCCTGCAGGACACCAACGCCTTCTTCGCGGGCAACCAGGGCAAGCGGCCCCCCAAGCTGGGACAGATCGGCCGCGCCAAGAGAGGTACCGCCCGACCCCATCGCCCCCGACCCTCAGCCCCACGGCATCGCCGGCGCTGCCCCACGGCGTCCCTGGGACCCCCACATCTGCCCTGCGGCATCCCCGGCACTGGCTTTTGCATCCCCAGCGCCACCCCACAGCATCCTCGGGACCCTCGGATCTGTCCTTGCATTCCCGGCTCTGCCCCACGGCATTCCCGGGATCCCCGGATCTGCCTTTCCATCCCCGGCTGTGCCCGGGACCCCTGGATCTGCCCTGCAGCATCCCCGATGCTGCCCCCCGGCACTCCCTGTACTGTCCCTGGCATTCCCAGCGCCGACCCACAGCATCCTCGGGACCCTCGATTCTGCCCTTAAATCCCTGCCACTGGCCGGTGCATTCCTGGCACTGCCCCCCCCGGCACCATCAGCATTGCCCCACAACAGCCCTGGGACTCCCGGGTCTGCCTTGCATCCCAACACTGTCCCCTGGCACCCTCGGCACTGTCCCACAGCATCCCCAGCTCTGCCCCCCAATATCCCCAACACTGCTCCTGGCATCCCCAGAATCTCCAGCTCTGCCCCACATCATCTGTGGCACTGCCCCCCAGCATCCCTGGGACCCCCAGGTCTGCGACTGGCACTCAGCACTGCCCTAGAACCGCAGGCCCCCCTGTCCACAGACACCAGCGCTGTCCCCCAGCACTGCCCCACATGCCCTGCAGCCTGGGGCTGCCCCTGGGACTATCCTTAAACATCCCTGGGGCTGCCCCTCCCAGCACATCCGCAAATGCCCCTGGAACCCCCCAGGAAACACTCCTCAGCACCCCTGGGATTGCCTCCACATCCCCTTGGACTTCCCCCATATCATCCCTATAAACAAGCACCCCCCAGCATCACCAGGAACAGCCCCTACTGCCCCATAAACCTCTCTCCCTCTACATTTCTGCCTGCCGCAGAGACCCCCATCAGCAGCCACCGGCGATGCTGATCAACAAACATCCTCCCCCGCGGTTTACTGTCCCCCCAGGACTCCATGAACCTGCATGCCCCCGCCCCCGGCTTTACTGCCTGCCGCAGAGACCCCCATCAGCAGCTTCTCTGCTTCAATCAGGACCCAAATAAATGCCCCCACCTCGTCTGCACCCTGATCTGTCACTATCAATCCTCCCTGATGCCTTGGGGCCCCCTGAGAATGGCCCCCACCTTCCCTACAGCCCCCATCCCACCTGCTTGGGGCGGGGGGGCATAGGCAAACATCCCTCTTTGAGCTGCAGGGGCAAAAGGGGGGATGCAAAGCCCCCTCAAAACAAATACACCCCAGCCCGGAGGGGCAATGAGTTGCTGCCTGCTCCATCTGCCCCCCTTTGCAGTGGTGGTGGCTGGGTCTAGCAGACCCACCTGGGGGTGATGTGAGGGCCAGTTCCCCCTTGGTGGTGTTGGGGGGGTCTGGCTGTTCCCCCGGTGATGCTGGGAATGGTGGGGGGAGGAGATGGGGCCAGTCTGCCCCCAGGGTGGTGATGGGGGGGAATTGCTGAGCACCCTGGTAGTGATGCTGGTGGCGGGACAGATCTGTCCACCACCCCTGACAGTGATGGCGATGGGGGGTGATCTGCTTAGCCAGTGCTGTTGATGTGTGTGTTTGGGGGGGTCTCTGTAGTCCCCTGATGGTGATGCTGATGTGGGTCTGTCCAGCCTCCCACTGGTGATGCTGATGGGGGGACTGCTCAGCGGGTGATGCTGACGGGTGGGGGGTCTGTCTGGAGGGTGATGCTGATGGGGGGCTGTCCAGCCCCCCATGGTGATGCCGATGGTGGGGATCTGTGCAGCCTGCCATGCTGATAGTGGAGGTGGGGGGGCTGTCCGGCTCCCCTGACAGTGATGCCGATGCGTGGGGGGGTGTCCTGCGCAGCGGGTGATGCTGACCGGGGTCTGGCTGCCACCCCCGCCGAGCTGGCGGTGCCCCCCCCGCTGGGTCATTACCCATTCCAGTCCTGTTGCTCTCATCAGCTCCTGCCGCAGAGAAGAGGGGGGGGGGGTCCTTCCTAGTCTTTCCTGCCCCCCCTTCCCAAACCACCCATCCAGAGGCGGCCGGCTGGCTGCGAGGGGGGAGGCGATGCTGAGCTGGAGGGTGATCCTCTCCCCGTCCCCATTGCACCCACCTGCCCCCATTTGCCCCACCGTGCGCGGGGCACATCTGGAGCTTTTCCGGGTGGTGAGTAGGTGTGGGGGGGCAGAAGCTGTGCACGTCCCCTCGCCCACGCTCCCCCGTTCCCGCCTGTCCCCGCAGTGGTGATCGAGGATGACCGGATAGACGAGGTGCTCAAGGGCATGACGGAGAAGTCGCCGCCGGGGGTGTAAAGCCGGGACCCGCCGCCAGGACCCGCAGGCCGAGCCCTGCTCCAGCCCGCCCGGCCCTGCATGCTGGCTGGACACCGACCGGGAGGGGGGAGGCCATGCCCGTGCCCCCCCTCCCCGCCCCGGGGGTGGGGGGGGCTCTGCGGCCACCATCACCCCCCCTGAGCCATGCACTTTACCCCTCCGCCTCCCCCGGGGATGGGACAACCCGCCGAGCCCCCCCACCCCGGGGAAAGACCCCCCTCTTCCCGGGGGGGGGCTCCACGGTGTGTCCCCCCCATCCTCCTTGGCGGGGGTCCCGCACATGCCGGGGCGGCTCCGGCCCCACGAGCAGGGGGGCGGGGAGCGCTGCTGTCCAGAGACATTTTTTGCTCCATCGTTTTTTGCATGAGCTTGGTGGCCCGAGCGCCCGGTCCTGGGGCCGAGGGTCAGCCCCACCACTCCGGCACGCTTCTTTTTAAAACAGAAACTCCTCATATTTGTATTTTTATATCCGAATCTTTGTTAAAAACGATCTGCTGACGTCGAGATGTCGAAGTAACCGCATCGGGGAAAAACAAACAAACAAACAAACGGTTCATATTTTTTTCCATAAGAAAAAAAAAGACAAAAAAAGAAGAAAAAACCGAGGGGGAAGAATAAAGGGGGGGGGGAAGAGAAAGATGGAGGGATCACGAGGAAAGCTAAAGGTGTGGGGAGGGGAATGGGGACCCCCAGCCTGACCCCTCCCCACCAGCAGCAGGACCAGCCAGAGGGTTTGGCAGCACCATCGGCCACCGCAGTCCCCCCCGGCAGCGCCGGGGCTGAGCCCAGCAGGGCCGGCTGTGGGTGCCGGGGGGGGTCCCGGCACTGCCCCTCGCCCGAGGGCAGTGGGGCCAGGGGAGGGAAAGGGCAGGGCAGGGACTGGTCTGAGTCGTTGTTTTTAATTTTGTACTTTAATTTAATTTTATTTTTTAAGAAGCTTCTCGGGGGGGTCTGATGTGCATGAGAAACTCATCATCTTTTTCAATAACCTACAAGTGGCATTTATGGAGACAACGCAAAAAAAAAAAATAAACAAAACAACAAACAAAACAGAAAAACCCACCAAACAAAAAACAAAACCAAGAAAAAAAAAAAAAGAAAAAAAAGAAAAAAAGATACTTGTGTCATTATGTTCTACGAATGATCCATTGTAAATTTAAATGCCATTTTTCACTGTACTGGTGAACATAATGCGATGAATAAAATACATTCATGTACTGAGGCAAGGCTGGCAGCTGCCTGCTCCTTTCTGTCCCTCCCTGTCGCCAGCTGGTTTTCGGGGTGCCCGCACGGCTGGGGGGGGGCTGACCCTGGAGTCCTTGGCGAACTCCCAGCACGGGGGGAGCCACTGCCTGACCCACTTACACCTTTTGCCAGAAACAGCAGCCTGGTGGCTTTGGTACATTACTGCCGTCCCTCTGAGGAGGGGTCCCCTCTGCATCCCCCAGCACCACCTACCCCAGGGGGGAGAACCTGTGCCCAAACAGTCCCTGAGTTCACCCTCGGTAGCACCTGCACGTCCACTGCAGCCACAACGCCAGCACCCACGCGCCGGCCCCGCACGCAGACAGCCGTGCTGCATGTGGGGGCACGCCTGTCACTAGCCCCGCACACGCCTGTCACCGCACTGCCGGCCCTGGGCAAAGGCAGGCAGGGGCCAGGTGTGACAGCACACCGGGTTTGTCACTGCAGCCAGGAGTGGGCAGAGAGGGGGACAGGGCACACGCAGCCCATGGCGTCCCCAGCTACGCGCTGGCACATCCCAGCCTGGAATCCCCACTGCCTGGCTGAGCCTGGGGGAGTGACAAGGACACAGTGTCCTCGTGCACCCCCACAGCCAGGAGGCTGTTCTGGGGGTCCCCTGCCCTGCCCCCTGCACTCGGTGCCAGCACCCCCCATCCTGCCCCCAGCCCGGTTGCCTCCTGCCTGTGCTGGGGGGCAGAGAGGGAGCTGCTCCCCACAAGATGGATGGGTGGAATTAAACCCGATTTGGTTTCATTACCGGCTGCAAAGCCCGGAGCCCTGGCTGCTCTCCAGCCAGGCAAGGGAAGGGCCGCAGCGGGGTGGGGGGGGCACAGCATCTCCCAAGCATCCCACTGCCCCCCAGGAGGAGGCCAAGCCCCCCGCTTTTCTCCCATTACTCACATCACTTGGCAGCTTGTGGGGGACGCACTGGTTCCCCGTCCCCCACCTGCAAGGGTGGAGCAGCTTAAGGCTCTACTGGGTGGCAGGGGGAGGCTGGGAAAGCCCCCCCCGGTCACAGCTGGATGGCAAGCAGATAGTCCTCATCGTCGTCCGGAGGGGCTAGGGCTGGCGGTGGGGCAGGGGGTGGGGGGGGCTGGTGCAGTCGGCGCCCCAGAGCCAGGTCACGGGGGTCCAGGGGCTGCCCCTTGCGCATGATGTAGAGGAAGTAGTGGAAGGTGCCGGTGTCCCCGTCCCCGCAGGTGACGTGGTGCAGGGACCAGCCAAAGGCCTCCTGTGCGTAGTGGGGCTTGCGGAAGTGGGGCTGGGCGAAGGTGATGGAGATGAAGCAGCCCCCCGGGCGCAGCACCCGGCTCACCTGTGGCAGGAGAACCCCCGGAATGGAGCCAGGGGGACGACACAGTGAGGTTCGCCCCTTCTGGCATGGACAGCCTCATCTTCAGGGACCCCCATCACCATCTGCCGAATATCCCCTACCCAGCCTCTCCCATTGCACCCCAAATCTGTCCTAACCTTACCCTCCCCACTCTGGCTCTGACATGTCCCCAGACCTCCCCCAGCCTGGTGGCAATGGGAGTTCCCATGCATCACTTCTCCCTGCACCCCAAAACTCTTCACCCCCATCCACAGCAGACAGCACAGAGACTCAACCCTAGTGCAGGGAAAAGCTTCACCCTCTCAGGCACAGGGCCCCCCCAGAGTAACGTGGGATCCCCATCCCACCCACCCCCTCCCTGGGGCACCCAGAGCCACCACCCCCCCCCAACACCCAGAATCTGAGCGGGGGGGGAAAAATTGGATGGGAAAGGACTCGACCCTTTTAATCACCATTTTCTCCTCGCTGGAACTAAGCCCCCACTAACAGGATGGAAAAGAACATCAATTTTCTTGCTTGGCTTTATCCAATGTCAAAAGGCTTTTATGGCCAGCGCTTGCGTGCTCGGCATGCAAAGGCAGCACCCAGGGCAGGCGGGCAGCCAGCTCCCCTGCCAGCCCCCCAGCCAGCCCCCTGCCCCAGGTGAGGACACCTCAGAACCCCCCAGCAAGGACAGAGAGCCACTGTGGCAGGGGAGAGGGCTGGGGGCCAAGGCGGGGGTTCCTGAGCTCTGGTTTAATCCTGCTGGGAAGCTCCACAGCTCAGAGCTGGCTGGGGACAGGGACGGAGAAGGAATTAGGTGGCTCATGTGCCCCCCAGCTGTGGTGGGGGCTTTTGAACCAAATCTCAGTGGTTTTGGCCAGGAAAAGGGGAATGCAGGTTCCTGCATCCCCCTGGTCAACCAGCTCAGCATCCCTCCAGCAAAGCACCAGCTGCAACCATCCTGGAAAGGCCTTGCAGATTCCCAACTGATAGACACGAGGGGGGGTCCCAGGGACAAGGGGGGTCCCCAGGCCTGGGGGCAGGCAGGGATCTCCAGCTGGAGCCAAGTGAAAGGCATCCTGCATCCCATCCATCGTTAATAGAGCTCTAAAGGCCGTTGCTTAGAGACGGGCGCAGGAAACCTTCCCATTGCTGGCCGGCGCGGGGGGGGCGAGGGCGGCTGCTCCCCGCTCTGGCACTGACCCATCGCCCCAGGATCACCGGGACAGGGCTGTCCCTGGGGGATCCCCGCAGGCGGGGTGGATTTTCAGGTCCTTAATTCCCCCCCGGCAGAGGAGAGCAGGAAAGAGGCTGTGAAAACCCCAGCCCCGCCACGACAAGTGGGGTGTCAGCCACAGCCAGACCCGCAAAACAGCAAGCAGGTGGCGATGCCCTGCGAATCCCCCTGGGGACAAGGACAACAGGGACCAGCCTTGGATGGAGGCCAGTGGTGCCCAGTGATGCGGGGGGAGGGCAGGGATTGAGCAGGGGATTATAAAGGGAAAAAAAAAAGGAAAAAAAAAAAGAGCTAAATCCTCACTGTTTGGCTGCATGACAGGGACAGATAGCAGTGCTGGCAGGGCAGGGCAGGACCTGGGGTGCGAGGACAGCCCTGCTGCCCACAGCACCTGGAGTCCTGCTCCCTCCTGGGCTCAGAAGGCAAGAAAGGATAAGGGGGCAGTAGCCACAAGCACCCTCCCAGCACCCCGTGTCCACACCCAAGGGTGCCGGGCAGGCAAAGCAATTAATTATCCTTGCAGTTATTCCCCTAGGGCAGGGGAGGCTGCCGGACCCACACCCCCATGCCGGGGCAGGTTCAATCCAGTCCTTGTCTCTGCAGCCAATTAATTAGGGCCTGGAGGCATCGCCGGTCCCCGTGGCAACACCCGGGCCCTGTCAATGCTGACAGGGGTTGCCATGGCAACCCTGGACCAGATGATGGGGACTCCAGCTAAGAGATCGAAGATGAGTGGGGGGGCAGTGAGGACTTGTCATAGCCCCGCGGCTGTCACCTTGCCCTGGGCAGGCAGGGCTTATCTCAGAGTGTTCCCCCAAGTCCCCTTTGGGTACCTTCAGGTGCACCTACAGCCACCCATGCCAGGATGGGATCCATTTTTACTGCCACCCCTTAGTATTTAGAGTGCAAATAAAGAGGGTGGGGTCACCTAGTCCCCCAGCAGGACCAAGAGTCCCCAGGGACACACTCTTCTACATCCACCTCCCTGGAGAGAACGTGATGGGGCGGCAGAAGTGGGACTGCCACCCCCAAGGGTTCCAGGATCCCCTCTGGGTGCCCCTTTGCAGGGTAGTGAAGAATGTGGCACCAGCTGGGGGAACAGAGGTATCAGCTGAAGTGGTGAAGCAGGGTGGCAAAGGGACATTGTGCACCTTCACCCACCCCAAAAAGGAGACGGGGGGTGAGATCCACCCTCCACCCAGCTCCCCCCACCCTGTACCTCCGCCAGCACCCGGTGCATTGTGGCGACCGCCTGGGGCGAGACATCCCACGGGTCGGTCTCCTCCACCATCAGCACGTCGAGGGTGCCCTTCTCCAGCACCACGTCGAAGGCGGCGTCGGGGAAGGCGAGGGCGCGGATGTCCATGACGGCCCAGCGCAGGCCGGGGCAGTGGGCGTAGCGGGCGCGCATGGCGGCGATGCAGGCGGGGGAGAAGTCAATGCTGGTGACGTCGGTGTAGCCCAGCTCGTGCAGGTCGTGGCTCAGGGCGCTGTTGCCGCAGCCTGAGTGGGACACGGCTCAGCTTGGGGTGGCCCTGGGGGGGCTGCCTGCACCCCAGCCCTGCTCCCTCCCACCCAGGGATGCAGGCAGGCAGACTGGGGTGGCTAGACAGGGATCAGTAGCCTTGTTACTAATTAACGAGTGCTTGGCTAGTTCTTCATTACCCCCAAGGTGGGTGCTTTGGGCTGGACCATGGGGTGAGAGCAGCTCGCCCACCCCAGGGTGGGATGGGTGGCCATGGGTAGGGAAGGAAGAGACAGGGGCACTGGAGAGGGTCCCCACTCCTCGCCCCCACACTATGGGGAAGGAGCCAACAAATCGAGGCAGCACACAGCATCTGGGGGGGCTTAACCCCAGGGTTAAGGGGTGGGGGGGGCTGGACAGATGGACAGACAGAGGAACAGCCGGCTCAGGGGGCCAGCACCCACCTGGCCAGCACTGGGCTGGCTCCAGGAGGACACAGACCCCCGGTGCGGCGGGCACGGGGAGCAGCCGCTCCCGGGAGGGGCCGGGGCTCCAGGGGGGGGCGGATTTGGGGGCTATTAAGTGCAGCTGGCGGCAGCTGATCCGCTAACAGGATCGGTGATTACACCGGCCTAATCCCGCCTGCCCAGCGCGGGGGGGCGTGGGTGAACCTGCCGGGCCGGTGGCGGATCAGGTGGGATTAACGGGCCGGTTATACCGGTCCCCGCCCGCACTCCCGGGAGCGGCGCTGCCCCGGCACCGGCCCGGAGCCGCACCGCCCCCTCGCGGCCGGCGACAGCGCATCCATCGGGGGGGACCCCGAACCCCTCCCACCCTTCCCCACCACCGGGCACGTACCGAGGACGAGGATACGGTCACCGGGGCGCAGCTCGGCCTCCAGCTGCGGGAGGAAGCGGGACAGCCCCCCCAGCCACTCCCGGGGCTCGGCGCCCTCCCGCCGGTACAGCGCGTCCCAGAAGCGGCGCTGCCGGAAGCGGCGGTTGGCGGCGGGCGCGCGCCGCCGCTCCATGCCGGGGCGGGAAGCACCGGGCGCCACGTGCCGCCCGCGCCCCCACGTGCGGCTTCCGGTCTCCGCCGTTGCGCCGCCCTAAGCGCTCCGACCGGAAACACGGAGCGGAGCGGCCATGGCGGCGGGGCGGGGGGCGGCGGTGCTGCGGCGGGCCTGGCGGGAGCGGCGGGCGGCGCTGCTGGAGCCCCGCTACACCCCGCTGGTGGCCGCCTGCCTCTGCCTGGCCGAGGGCGGCGTCAACCTCTGGGTCATCCGCAGGGTCCCATGTGAGTGCCGGGGCCCGGCCTGCCCCGGCGGGGCCGCGCCCGGGGCGGCGGGCATGGGTTCACAGCGCGGCGGCAGCTCGTCCCCGGGCTGTGCGGCGCTGGGGCGGGGAGCAGCGCGGGGGATCCCGCTGGCAGGTGACACCTCCCAGCCGCGGAGCCTCGGGTGGCAGCGGGGCTGTCTGGAGCGGGGGAGCCCCCGCGGTGCCCCCTGACCCCCGGCCATCCCGCAGACACCGAGATCGACTGGCAGGCCTACATGGCGGAGGTGGAGGGGTTCGCCAACGGGACTCTGGACTACACGCAGCTGAAGGGGGACACCGGGCCGCTGGTGTGAGTGCTAGGGGGCTGAGCGCCCGGGGGTCCCGGCGGGGCAGCCCGGCCCCTCACTCCCGTCTCTCCGCAGTTACCCCGCCGGCTTCGTCTACATCTTCCTGGGCCTGTACTATGCCACGGGCCGCGGCACCGACATCCGCCTGGCGCAGTACATCTTCGCTGGCCTCTACCTCCTCAACCTTCTCCTCGTCTTCCGCATCTACTGCCGAACCAACAAGGTAGCCTGGAGCCCCAGGGGCCGCTTCGGCGCCTCTCCTGCTCTGCTGAGCCCTCACCCAGGCAAAACGGTTGGGGGCTGAGGTTTGGAGGAGCTGAGCAGCAGCAGGGAGTCCAGGACAGGCTGCTGACCACCTACATGTCTCTCTGTCCCGTGCAAGGTCCCCCCATATGTTTTCTTCTTCATGTGCTGTGCCTCTTACCGCATACACTCCATCTTTGTCCTGCGGCTCTTTAACGACCCGGTTGCCATGGCCATCCTCTTCCTTGCCATCAACCTCTTCCTGGAGGAGCGCTGGTCCTGGGGCTGCCTCCTCTTCAGGTGAGCAGGACAGGGGCTGCTCTCCATGACATGCTGTGTGTGGGAGCGAGCTCAGCCCCGGGGAAGGAGGCTGTGACCTTTCCAGCAGCCGCCTGGGCAGGTGTCCAGGAAGCCACAGCAATAACACAATATTCTGATCAGCCTGGCTGTGTCTGTGAAGATGAACATCCTGCTCTTTGCACCTGGACTTCTCTTCCTCCTCCTCCAACGGTTCGGTCTCCTGGGCTGTATCCCCAAGCTCTGCATCTGTGCACTGCTCCAGGTGGGTCCCTGCTCACTTCAGCTGCAGGGACAGGCTGGCAGCCCCATTGACAGGAGGTTGGAGACCATCCTGCAGCATCTTGCGTGGCTGTCCTGGGGGCTGGAGACCTCTGGGTGGGTGGACGATGGCACCAGCATCTGAGCTGGCCCCACACAGCAACGTGGACGTTGATAAATAATCTTAATCATGGGTCCCTGTCAGCCCATGTGGTGCTGGGGTTCTCAGGAGATGACAGGGGTGACAGACGTGGCTTACAGCTGCTATGAGGGTGCTGGTGTGTCTCTGGCAGGTGATTCTGGGGCTGCCCTTCCTGCTGGTGAACCCTGTAGGGTACCTGACACGCTCCTTTGACCTGGGCCGCCAGTTCCAGTTCAAATGGACGGTGAACTGGCGGTTCCTTCCAGAAGAGGTTTTCCAGAATCGAGCTTTCCATGCCACATTGCTCCTGGCTCACCTGGCTGGCCTGGGGCTCTTCGCACTGCACCGGTGGCACAGGTGAGACCCAGGATACGGGTCAGTGACTGCCCTGCCCCCACAGTGCTGCAGTTTTGGGGTTGCAAGCAGGAGTGGGAGGGAGTTACCGATCTGTTTCAGGAAGTGCTCTACCCAGGCATCATGGTTCACAGGGGAAGGCTGGGGTGGGAGAGACTTTCAGCAGCTGAGATCAATGTTTTTGCTCCCCGCTCAGGTCCAAAGAGAGCATCCTGACTCTGCTGAAGGATCCTGCCGAAAGGAAACACCCGTCCCCTCCCTTGACCGTCAACAATATCCTTTGGCAGGGTGGGCAGTGAGGTGGTGGGGAGAAGGCAGGGCAGACCTCGGGCTTGGTGTTTGTAGGCTGCTGGTCCTGCTATGCTGTCAGGCTCAGCCTGGCCCGGGGGAAGGGGCTGTGCTGTACAGCTGGGGAGCTGCTGTGTGATCTCCAGCCTCTTGCGCTTCTCCCCTTAACGGCGGCGCACAGATCATCTTTGTCCTCTTCTCCTCCAACTTCCTGGGCATCTGCTGCAGCCGCTCCCTGCACTACCAGTTCTATGTCTGGTATTTCCACACACTGCCCTACTTGCTCTGGTGCACCCCGACTGCCAAGCTGGCCCACATGCCCAAGTACGTGCTGCCAAGGAGGGGGAGCCCATCTGCTGGGGGTGGGAGCAGGGGGGGGCTGGTGTGTCCCCCCCTCATGCTGATCCCCGGCTTTCTCTGCATCAGGGTGCTGCTGCTGGGCGTGATTGAGCTCTGCTGGAACACCTACCCCTCCACAGTCTGCAGCTCCCTCTCCCTCCACATCTGCCACGGATTTGTCCTGCTCCAGCTCTGGTACGGCACAGCCTCACCTCCGGCACCGCACACCCCCACGCTGAGCAGGAGGCCTGCAGCCATCTCCAAGAAGGCCCAGTGACAGCATGACCAGCTGGACGATGGGAACTGGCCTCTGGAACTGTCCCTTCTGCCTGGCTCTGTCCCCACCTGGCTTCCAGGCTGCCCCTGGCCGTGAGCCCTGGAACTGTGCGAAGTGGGGGGCCTGGGGACACCCAACAGGCAGGACTTCCCCAATAAAGGGGGTTTTGTGTGCCCTTCCCCAGCTGCAGCGTCCTTGTGCTGTGACAGTGTCAGGACAGCCATGCCTTGGCCACTGGGGCTGTGGGAGCTCCTGTCCCAGCCCTGGGGATCAGCTTCTGGGGTGAGGTTAAGACACAGGATCTGCAAAACCCCTTTGTCTCAAGGTTTGAATCACCTTGATGCAGCGTAGGGATCCCTCCCGCACTGCTTTTCCTAGTTCCCTGTCCGCTCCCCCCAAAAGGAGATGACTGGGATGGTACCCCCAGCACGGCCTGAACCGACCGCTGGCTCTCTACCCGTAACAGAGATGCAGTGTGGAGCCAGGCGTCTTTATTGGCAGTCAGACGTTGTTGGGGTTGTAGCACAGCATGTTCAGCTTGATGTTCTCGTCCCAGTGCCGCAGCAGCAGGAACAAGTGCCTGGCCGCCCCTTTGAGACATCCCACGTCCAACCCCTCAGGCAACCGCTGCGCCTGCAGCCACGCGTCTGCCTTGGCCGCCACCAGCTCCCACTCCTCAAAGAAGCCGGCACAGCGATGCTCCAGCCACGCCAAGGCCACCGCCGTGGCCCAGCTGGCACTTTCCAGGTCCTCTGGCCCTGCATCCTGCCAGCTCAGCCCCGTTTCAGAGGGGGCGGCTGAGTGGGGGCCGGTGTCGGACTCGGAGCCGTGCCCGCTGTCCGCCTGCACCCACACCGCCGCGCTCGGCACCTCGGAGCAGGTGCTGTGGGACGGGGGCGAGCCGGGCTGGGGACCTGCGGGGGGGTCCTCGCCCTCCTCACCGCCGGGCGCTGCCTCGGGGCTGCTCCTAGCCCCCGGGGATGTGGGGCTGAGGCTGGCGCGGTGGGAGGCATAGGGGGAGGCGCGGCGCAGGCGGTCCAGGGGGATCTGCACCACTTCGGAGAAGCTCTCGGTGAGCTGGAATGGCCCCCGGGCTTGCTGCAGCTGCACCTGCAATGGATGGCGGTGACGGGGGGATGCAGGCAGGGGCACAGACCCACTGCAGCCCCCAGCACTCAGCGGTGGGGGCTGCAGGAGTGTCCTTGGGGCACAGCGACTGTCCAGTGCCCGCCTCTCAAGAGCCAGCAAAGGTCCCCAGGACAATTCAAGGATGCAGTGGGGCTGAGCAGGCACCGCCTGGGTTTGCATCCTCTGCTGCTGGGTGTTGCCTGGGCAGTTCAGCTGCATCCCAGCAGGGTTGGTGCCTCCTCAGGCACCCCGGTGCAGAATGGGGACGTGGACAGGGTCCTTACCAGCGGGAGGTAGTCGTGGCTGGCGTGGTTGCTGGAGCACTCGCTCTCCGGGCTGAGGCACTGTGGGCGCAGCACCAGGCTGGGCCCCCTGCGCCTGCCCAGGCTGAACCTGGGCGGCAAATGGGTGAATTAAGTGGGGGGCAGTTCCCAAAGAACCCCAGCCTGCTGCAGGGAAGGGACTGGAGCACCAAACATCTCCCTTTACACTGCAGGAGCAGGCAGGGACATTGGACCTGCAGCATCCGAAAAGTGGCACTGTCCCTCCCTGCAACATGCCATTTTTTTGGGGCCACTCATCCCTCCCCACCCCACAGCCTCACCTGGAGCCAGCAATGCTCTCTGTGGATTTCTGGGAGCCCATGGAGGCGATGGAGGGGCTGGTTGGGGGCCCTGCAAAGGGGGGGAGAGCTGAGCATGGGGGGGCATGATGCACCTAGAGCTGTGTCCTGCCCCCCAGCACCTGTGAGGGCACAGCAGGTGCTCCAGGTCTCAGCTGCCAGCAACAGGGTGCTGCGGGCAGCCCCTGTGACCCCCGATCCTTCCCTCATCCACCCGAACACACCATTGGAGCAGTTCGGCTTTTCCCAGCCATAGGTGGGGGAAGAGATGCTGGCTGGAGATCCAGGGGTCTCATCTCGATCTGCAAAACAGCAGAGCCCTGAGGTGCCCTGGGCTCCCAGGACCCTCGTGGCACAGAGCTTCTGCCAGATGCTGCTACACTACCCCCCCATGACTCCCCCCACAGTGTGGGGCAGAGACTGATGCCTCTTCCTGGCCACCCACAGCATTACAGAGCCAGGAGCTGAGGGTGCCCAGGGCCCCAGTGCTCAGGCAGGTCCCCAGGGAGCACAAGCCGATGCAAGGGTCCGGATCAGTACCTGCAGCGATGGGAGCCTCATCCTGCTCCTCTCTGTCCCGCTGCTGTCCCAGACCTACTGAGGAACTCCTGTGGGGCCAGCTCCCTGCCGCAGTGGCTTGTGGCCGGCTGGCCGAGCCAGCTGCAAAGGACAGTGCCACCTCAGTCCCCTCACCGTCCCTTCCCCAGCACGCCAAGCCACCTGAGCTGTACCTGTGCCCCACACCTCGGGGGCTGTGGGCAGGGCTGCCTGCGTGGCACCGTCCACGGGCACCAGGCGGGTGTAGAGGGAAGGCACGTTGCAGGCTTTGCTGGTTTGCATGGCTTTCAAGCGAAACCTGCGAGCAAAACCTGCCCAGAAAGAGGTGGTTAGAGGTGGGGGGATGCCAGGGCCATGCCGGGTTGGGGGGGGGACACTCACCAGCACCCACCCTGCTCCAGCTCAGCTTCCCGCTGTGCTGCGTTCTCATTGTCTTGAATGACAGAGCGTGCGGCCAAGTGGTGCAGCGGCTTGTCCCAGCCCTTGCCCCCCTGTCGCAGGGGGTCCCCCCCATCTGGCCCCTCCCGGGGCTGCAGCAGTGGCTCCAGTGATGCTGTCACCTCCCAGGACACGGGTTTGCCGGCTTGCAGTGCGTGGATCACCACCTGGCAGCGCAGGGGCAGGCTGGCAGTGCCTGGGCAGGGCTCCCCCGGCTCGGGCACTGGTGAGGCACTGAAGAGGTAGGAGGGCTCCACCAGCATGTCCCAGTCCAGGTGGGTGGGCGAGAGAAGGTTATCTGGACAACGGCAAGACATCGGCTCAGCGAGGCAGGGGCACCCGGCTCCATCCCCATCACCCTCGCCCACCAGGAGCCAGCACGCACTCGA